>NC_141861.1:1284500-2569000 GCF_024713525.1 Acromyrmex echinatior
TTCAATATTTAAAGTGTAGAGAATTCTTCGAAAACACTTTTCAAAATTTAAAAGATACGAGTAAATAGTCTTATTAATCCTTTTCTCCCGTAATTGTAGACAAAAGGAAAGACGTGTAGATCACTACTCGCGTGCGTATTTGAAGAGTTGTTATTACCGATACACCACGTGGAGGATCGAGGGTTGAGTTTCCTCCCCTGTGGTTTTACATACGCGCTCCGATTATATGCCCCTTTATTCTTTGCATCGCGAGGGCATGTCATTTGCGGGTGTAGGGTGGATGCAAGTAGGAGGCGACAAAAAAATAGCTTTATGTCACGAGAGATCATTACGGACTTTTTTCAAGAGGGTTCGAAAAGTGGCAGGGTCAGGGATGACCCCTGACCTTGCGCACAGTTCGCAGTAGTCGTTTGCCGTGACGATCATGTGCAACGAGTCTCATATACCGAATATACGAATAAAAGAATTGCACGCCTTTATATCCTCATCTTTCTAATAAACTGGAGAAACCCTTGCGTAAAAAAAGTAGAGAGGGCGTAGTCGAGAAAATTATTCCCTCGAACACAATAGACGAGAATATTCATTATGGATATAGTAAATTATAGACAAGGTGTCTATGAATTGTTAAAACATAAAGAAGGTATCGTTCGTATATATCAATAAAGATATCGATAATTTTAGAGCTATAAATAGAATAAAATGTTTAAAGAATTAAGATACAAGATGCTAATGAAATTTAATTCTTTAATCCTACATTTTGCTCACGTGACTTCTTTACTCTAATTATTCGTGTGGAATGTTCCTGACACTTTATTATTTCAATTTTATAGTTCCCTTTATGCGCGACTTACAATTAAAAAAATTTAAACATTTGTCGAAGAGTAAAAAATAATTAACGAACGATATTACGTAAGAAAATCGCCTTTAGAACAGTGAATGATAAAAGAAAATTTCTACAATTTCGTAACCATTCCGTATAAGACAAACTACATCGTCTGGCACAGGGAATAACGCAATGAAATATAAGCAAAAAGTCTTGAGATTCGCTTCTCGACGCTTTCCTGCCTAAATTTCTTTTCTCCTCGTTGCGAGTGTGTTAACAATATTTTCCGTTCGAAACGTTTATTCGGGACGATTTAATCCCAGGGCGGGCGACGAACCCGAGGCCGGCGTGCCTCGTCGTGACATTTCGCTACACGTCGCAGCCGAGACAACGAGTCGCAACAGTCACGGAAGAGCATCCGTAGGACGAGGCGGGCGAGGCGACGAGGAAGAGGCGGAGAGTCATTTCGATCGGGATGTCGTTTTCACGCTCGGCACCGTGTCTTCTCGAACATGGCACATTGTTTAGTCGATACGTCACTCTCGCGGATCGTAGGGTACCAACGCGATGAGAGATCCGCGGATCTTCCTCCGGAAGATAAAGATAACTGCATCTCGTTCACGTATCTCTATATATGAGCCGCGCGAGCATTTCGCCTCCTCGCCCTCCTCGGCCTCGATTCGCCCGGATTGCCCTGGCGCGGACTTCAAAGCGAGGACGTCTCATTATCGGACTTTCCTTCTCCTTGACATTATCCCCCGCGCGACGGCCGCCCACTTTTCACCCCGTTCTTCCAGTTTGTCGAAGAACTTACTTCAGCGCGATGGTATACCGTGACTGGGCGATAATGACGATGCCGGGTGTAATTGGATGCCCGTCAAGCGCCGAAACTATTTGAAATATCGTGCGAAATGCGAGTTCGCGGATAGTCGTCCCGGGTACAGCACGGTCGTAGAATGTCATTGAATTTTTGGATGGAGAACGATATACAGGAAATACAAGTATAGTAAATCTATTATTTTTGAAATTTTCTAAAGTGTAATCATAAAATATAAGAAAATTTTAAGAGACAGAAATCATGGCAGGTACGAAAATGTAAATTTTATTATTTCAAATGTAAGAAAAGACAATATGTATTTAGCAAAAAGTATTCTATTATTCAAGATTATCTAAATATTTCTGAATTATTTTTAACGTGTTGGAATATCCATAATAAAATATTAATAAAATGAAAGATAAATGTATCTCGCGATAAATCTTACGCTGTAACGATCGAAATGGTACGAAACTAACCGAATATTTGCACGACAAATGTATAAAATTATATAGGCGTAACGTTGGTATATCTGGAGAAATCGATGCGGTTCATAAGCAGGGATATAAATCATTGAGCAACCGAACGATACAGTTCTGTATCCACAAAGGCAGTACATTTATAACTATCGATTTTTTAGGTTACGTTCATCCATATAGTCAAGTGATGCTTTGCTATGACCATTTATCCATCGCTACGATCGTTTAAACGTGCTTTGTAACAATGAAATCTAGTATGCTAAATATGTTTCGCTTTATTTCGTGCAAATACTTCTGCTAGGAAGAGAACTCAGTGAGTTACATACAAATTAGATTAATTCTGAGAGTTCTATACAAGTTCCAATGTTTGGTTTAAAAATGATTTGTTTTCTATTCTTTTACTATTCGTGATTTCTAGATGTGCAAAATAATTATTTAATAATAATGTTACTAAATTTAAAAAGACGATGTACTCAGAAAAAACAATAGCAATTACAACTATAAAAGTGAACACTTGCACTATCTGGAATTCTACTTGAAACTGGACGAATCAGAATCTTCTGGTTCGACATTTTTTTCAGTGCATATAATCATTTTATAGTTGCGACAATAATATAATATAATTTATTCAATAGTACACATTAATTCTACATATAAAACTTGATCAGTTGTTATCACCTTTATAATTTTGTTACTACCAAATGTCTTTTTTTCGGAGGATGAACATGTCTAGTCAGCCACGGAAGTTTTGCTGCTTTCACGACTCATGCTAGGAACAATAATACATCTTGCATGGATGCAAATTAGCAATGAACGCGTTCATTCGCATCGAAGGGTGGGTCGCGTTCAAGCGAAGAACTCGAGGGGTAGCACATGCACCGATTAAGACTCGGGAGGAAACTTAAAACAAGCATCAGCTCGCGGTTTCGAATTACCGTGACAAAAAAATGATTTGATTCAAGGGCTAATTTCGCAGGCGACAAAAAGTCGCGCGCGTGTATAGAGTGGTTGAGGCAAGACGGAAGAGAAAAAACAAGAACGCTCGTGTGCGGTTCGAAGGGGCTTTGGAAAAGTAATCAGGATGCTGAGACCACTGTTCGGCGGAGGGTTTAGCAGGAAGAGGAGGAGGGGAGGGGGGACCGTGAAAACGAATTACAGCGATTTAAAGTTTCACCTCATCCACCTTCTCTACCAATCAAGCACCCTCATGCTGTCTTTTCTCTCGTGGGATATGACCATTCTTCGTACTCATTCCACTTGCAGCCCTCCGCAGGTTGTTTCGAAGATGACAAGAGAAAAGGAAATAGTGTCACGCGGGGAGACAAATTTACGTCGTCGTGGGTGGAAAAATTTCTTTCAACCCCCGCGGTGCGCCGAACGGTGCCGAATGCCGTTCATCGTAACGCGAAATTTATCAAAGCACATTGTAAGTTCTCTCTCTGTTAGAGACTCACAGTACGTTTTGTACGTTTGTAAATTATTATTACGTAATCACTGATTACTCCAATGAAACGCTGACGTCCGATAGACCCACGTAGGCAACACGTTAGTTAAAATTGCGGTAAAATTAAGACGTGTATTCGATATAATTATTCAGTTATTATTTAATCATTTTGATTTTCGAAAGTAAATTTAATTTGTCAGAATTTATTTACCGAACAAGTACACAGTTGGAAAATTTGTGCTGAATTTAATTTAATACAAAATTAATGTTAGAAAGTAATACAAATATTATATAAAAAAATAATATTAATATAACATTGATACAGTTTGTAAGCAAATAGTGGAAGCATATCTTTTCAAGAAAAATTAACATTTATAATATGTTAAATTAATATATATTTTATTCATTTATTTTAGAATTTAAGATATGTTATATTTACATTTTAAAATACATTATTTTTATATCATTCATTCCCTTATTGTAAGTTATTTTAACACTTTAACACAAGTAAAATCATATTAAATTTATACGTGAACATGTTAAAAATTTAACATAAAACTTTTATCAAGGACCAGTTTCAACATAAATGTAAAATGTTTTCACTGTGTACAATTTATTGCACTATTTGTAAAGTCACTGCCGTAAACCATTTATTTTGTGCAAGATAGGTAGTTTGCGGGATTGATATATTTTTACGATATGTTTATACGAAAAATGTTTCGAGTATAAATTACATTTGTCAACCTCAGTCACACATTTTGCACCGTCTAAACGCGTTACATCGTGGCTCTATCGGGCGGTTCGGATACATTAATAACTTGGAATAACATTTATCGTACTGACCTGTTGATGGCCAGAACGCGACTGAGGTTGGGAGAGAGCCTGGCCTGCATGGTCTACTTGCACCGCTGAAACTGTCACAAGCATTTGGTATTTTATTTCATTACGCTAGGCTTTCATCGTTATTTTTTTTTTACGGAAATAGGAGACACGCGGATGGGACGAGATGGAAGGGAACCGGAAGCGGGTGGACATCTCAGAAACACGCATTGCCAAGGAACTCTACCTGGATTTGGAAGCAGGTCGAAAGGCTTCGCGAAATGTCGTCTTGTTGCGACCAATGTTGCGCATTTTCTACTAATTTCTTTTTTTTTTCTTCTATTTATTCCGAAGAAACGACATTACAGGCCAAACTCTCTCTCCGCCTCGACGCCTCCAACATCTATGTGTAGAATTCTTTCACAACCTCGTTCTGATTGCCGTCATAGGCAGCGGCCTCTACTTGACCACTATTAATTGTTACAATCGGTAGCAACGCTGACACGCGACTCATATCTCTACATCTGAAAACCTTGCATACGAAAGCGATTGATGCAAGCAAGGCTGCGAAAAAAATGTGATATTAATATTTCCAAGTCATATTACAACTGTAAATGAAATTGACCGAAAACGATATTTCCGAAAAAGCAAGTTGGAGTCTGAAACTTGAATTCTGTTGATTTACTCGTGAGAGTGCAATATTTTTCTGTATTTATTTTAATGATTTACGAAGACATATCGCTGCATCGATAATAAAGTGACACATCTCAAAATTAGCAACTTTTCAGTGGAGCATTTTATTTTTGGAATATCGTTTTAATTAGACCAGTGAATATGTGCATACCATCGCTTTCCTTCCTTGATATATTTTCAATTAATAGAGTTATGTAAATAGAGACAAACGTATTGTTTTTTCACAAAAATATATCTTTTGGATCGATTTTTTTATTATTTAAAAAATATTAATTTTATCAACATTTACTCTTGAGTGACATTTTTCTATCAATGCGCCGATTATTGGCTTGTCATCGTCGCAGCGTTGCTACATTTAAATAAACAAATGCGAATGTTGAATGTCGAGTGACATTTTCAACATTCTTCGTACATTAATATTATATTAAGTATATAAAAAAATGTTGCAAGCAATAATAAGGTAAATATATGCTTCCAATGTCGCAACGCTTGTAAATAACGATGTCATAGGCTGACAAAGAAATCTTAGGTTCGTTTCAAATAACTAAAATCTTAGATTGGTTAGATTTGTTAGAATGTTCAACTCGTATGACTGCCTCCAATCGCTAGCAGTCGGTTCTCCTCCTCATGCAGACATTTTTACCCTTCGACCTTCGACTCCGAAGCGAGAAACTCGTTGCCTCGTCGGAATGGCAACACTGTAGTTAAATATCTGCATGCAACAGCCTAACGTATAATTAAGACGTATCACGAAGAGCGTATAAAGTCCGTTCGACGCGTGATATTAAATCAATCCTTTTTTCGCTGAATGGATAGCGCGCCGCTTCTGTTTTAGATCGAACATTTTATTTATTCGATTTATTACATTATGAAATACGTTGAAATAGACATGCTAGTTTCATATATACTATTTGTATAATTAAATTTAGAGATAAAGATGGAATAATTTTATTATTTCTAATCTTTTTTTCAGTATAACACTTAAACTTTAACTTAATAATTTTGGGTAATAATCCGATTTGGATTTTCAGATTTTATTTTTTCCTTTAAACAGAACAATTCGGTCTTTAAAGGATCAAACCAATCGAAGGATTAAATCAATTTCTTAATTTAAACAACATAACTATTTTATCTTCTAGGTGCTAATATAATATTTTAATTCAAAATACATGGGTAAAAAAATACCAAAAATCATATTTAAACCCATTTCTATAGTCGAACCGCTTAGTTTCAAAGTAAACAACGTTCACGTATGTTTTCTTATAAGAAAAGCGGTGCGCGAGGAAGAAAGGAAAGAACGTTGGAACGAATCTTTGCAGGAGCACAGCGCGGTGGGATGATCTAGCGATGGAATTTGGTTAAACAGTCGTCGACGACTTGGTCGGGCTTGGGTGCTTAATAAAAATCGAAGTCGTTCGTTGCGGTCCCCTGGTCCCCCCTTTCCTCTCACACGTTCTGCGGTCAAGAGGCGAAGCCAACTTGGAGCACATTGTTCTCTTTCTCTCTCTTTCTCTCTCCTCCCCCTCCCATCCCCTCTCTTTCCTCTCTCTCTCTCTCTTCCTCTCTCCGCTTCGTATTCGTCTACACTCTCGCACACACGCTGTAAAATACGTGTCTCTGGGATTTTGCACGTGTGTCCACCTACACAAGCGTGCTCGCGCTCTCGTCTGTCCTCGTACACGTACACTGACGTGCGCGTGTACGTGTAGGAGAGCGCGCGAGTTGGCCACGAGTACGGTAGCGATACGTTTCTCCGACAAATAAATAAAACGAAACCGTAAGCGAGGGAATAAAATGTGATTTACAACGGTGGAAAGACAATGGCCGAGGCTCCGCACGATAATGTATGCGGATGGCGCGGACTGGTACCCGGGGATACTGACTTCTGATTGGTCGTGCCCCGACGCCACCGCTACAACGGAAAGCGATAAATAACTGCGAGCAGATAAAACCTTTCTTTCTGCCTTCGGGCTTAGCCTGGGCACTCTCGGCATCGGGCTTAGCACTTGCTCGGAGCGCTTCTGTCCCTCTTCCTCTTCCTCCTTCCCGATTCCTTACTGCACAAACCCGTCTCTCCAGAACAACACTCTTCTGTCTCTTTCCTCTTTCCTCTTTCCTTGCGTCTTTTCTTTTCTCCTGGCCGTTGTTTCCCGTGGTTCGCCTTCATCGAGCGATTTCGATTCGTGAGGGCCGTCTCGCATGACAGTCATCACTGTGTGCGATACTTCACCGTGTTCCCTTTCTTCCTGTTTATCCTACTGTCCCTTGCCCTATTCAGAATCCAGTTTTCGGAGTCGTATTGTCTTCATTTCGAGAAGAGAAATACGAGGCATTCCATGTAAAATTCAACTACTTTATTAAACAAGAAGTTTCTATTTATTGTTCACGAAAAGAATCAAATTTATTTGGTATACATAGTTTGATATTTATGTCAATCTTTGCTTAAATTTTTTTATATTGAATTTTTAACATATCTTAGTGTTAAAATAATAAGAGAATAAGTTATATAAAATTTATGTATTTTAAAACGTAAATTCTAAGATGAGTTAATAAACACGTGTTAATTTAACATGTCATAAATATCAATGTTAGCGAAGAAATATACTTGCACGTCGCTTAAAAATCGCGTCAATATTTTTTGTGTTAATTTCTTATATAATATTTGTGCTACTTTTCAACATATTATATTGTGTTAAATTAATACAAAAAGTTGGTTAGATCGTTTAGAACAAAATGTGCTAAATTTAACACTTTACCAACTGAGTACGCAACGACAGTTATAAATTTTACTTATATCGTTATTCCATTAAACTAAATTAGAAGTATTAAAGTTTCTATCATTATTTATCATGTACCATCTCAAGGTAATTTTCTAAGACAGCTAACGAGCTTTTCGAATCAGCTGTCGCTTTTGATGAAGTTTTATCCTTTGCTTCGTATCATCGCACCGCGCTCCGAGTTTACCCTGAGCTAAGAGGGTACTACGAAAATGAACGGTGATGTAAATTTTTTCCTGCCGCTGGCACCGGGGTGTCGGAAACAATGAAGGGCGACGTTACGAAGACGATCGATCGTTTACAGGGGTGTGCTGACTAAAGTTCAAGGGGAAGTTTGACCGAAGGGCTAGGCCAGAGAGAGATGCCTGGCTTTACAGAAACATGATATTCTCCCCCTGCGACAGCTTGTTAAAAAATGTCTAATGGCCGACCTCGTCGCGCACTCTGATCCGGAAGACCCCTCGCAAAAACCCAGCTTCTAATTTACGAAACGTTGCAAATAATATTTTTTCTTTATTTTAATTTATAAGTAGTTTAAAGAATTTTATGATCACATCAGTTTTGAAACAGTTGATAATTATGATAAATAGTATCTTTTATAATTTACCCTGAAAATATGATAATTGTAGTACGATATAATATTTTAAAGATTTTTATCATGTACTTCAGTAAAATTGATCAAACTTATTTTATCCTTTATTGTAGTTTTATTAATGAATGAGAGAGATTTACATTGAAATTCTACGAAATGTTGTCCCACGACTGTCATATTTTCAAGGTAAATTCTAAGAAAAAATTCTGTCTGTGTAAATAATGTAAACACCTGGAATATATATATCACACTTTTTGTACTCTCTATTTAAAAGTAAAAATATTGTCGATAAAAAGCAACAGTCGGGATTTCGATAAATTAATCGTTGGAAGTGCAATGGTTTGCTAACATTTTCAAACGCATTTAATTAAAAATCACGAATTATATATCCGAACCTGACGGCGCGTGGATGGTAAAGGGTTTCACAGCGACATATTTTGTACAAGCCGATTGGCGAGGGGGTGGAAGGATGGGTTATAGAAGGATGCAATTATTTAAAATAGCAATCATGGAAATGAAACATCGGATTGGATAGGTTCGCCATCTCTCGTTCGAGGACGACGAATATTTGGTCGGTCCTGCCAGGCGGAAAAACTCTCTAAAGGCTTTTCTTCCGGGCCGACAGGCAGCAATGCCAGCCCAAAAATCAAACGCTCGCGCGAGGGTTCGTCCGCCTTTCGTTTTTCCCGTTTACAGTCCGTAATCCCGGCGGTTTTATTTGCACGTATGCTCGGCTTTGTGTGGGGTGAAATTTATTTATGCAAGGCACAGTCTTTTTTCACGAGGAAATTAGCTTAACGAAGATATTGTATTTTCCCACTTTTTCGCGATAGGAGGACAATTAATTTCTCTTTAATTACTTTTAGTCTTAATCTTTTTCATTGAAACATTTCTTTGCTTTTTAATTTCTTGTAAAGAATTTTAATATGTATGTACATAGAATAATAACAATTATTATTATTATTTGATTATATACTTTTCTTTTCTGTAATAATTAATGTATAAAATGTTTCTTTTTTCTATCATATTTAATTCTTTCTTTCTCTATTTATTTATATCATTCCAATTTTTATCAGATTCTGATTTTATAAGCACAGTGCAATCAATCAATTGGTTTTCGATGAATAAGAGTTGAAAAATATAAAAGAGGGTGCAGAGAATAACATGAATTACTTCCAAAGGATCAAAGCTTTCAACTGAGTCCACATAATTTAAAATTTGCGCGTTCGTCGATCATGGGTTCTCCTATCCTTGCCATTTATAAAATTCATTCGACATTTCATCGCGTTGCATGAAAGATATGTATAACCCGAGGCTGCAATCAGCTTCGCATCACGAATTACTTATTGAAAGGTTATAAAAAAAGAATTTTGTTAGAAACGTATATCCTAAAAAGAAACTTTTCCATAAGAATTCACCATGTTATAAACGTACAAGTTGACACCAATAATTTTATGTATTTAACTAATCTCTCGCGTATTTATATACGCGATTATATTTCTCAACACTTAATAATTTAACATACATGTAATTGAACGTTCAAAGCACGTGATATTATGTGTGTATATTGTTAATAATAATTATTAACGGTAATTTATATATGATTGTGCGTATGATTGTGCCGCATCGTCACGAAGGCTAAGTGCGACTAACGGATGACTATAACGGATTCTACGTAGACCCGGGTAAACGTATCGCATATAAATGACAATTGACAGCGATCGTTTGCCGCACAATGGCACACGTGTACAATATGTTTTCGAAATAATGGAACCGCCGGATAATCACGTGCACGACTCGAGCACGGTCAACTCTCGTCTCCGGCCATATTGCTCAGCGCGCTAAATCATATTAGGTTTATTGTCGCGACATGATCGATGAACGACGTCATCCGGCGATTACGCAGATTACGTCGAGGATCTCTATATTTGCTCACATGCGATCGTGATAGCCGTGGATGAAATCTACATTGGCCCCACCCTGTACGAATTCGCGAAGGTGAATCCCTGAACATCCCTTTGGCAGACCCTCTTGAAAATTCGCCGTCGTCTTTTGTGCTTTCCGCGACATCGAGAGAGCTATACTTTCGACGGGGACATTTGTTATTGGCTCGGATGATCGATCGTCTCTTTTCGATAATAGTCCGTTTACGTTAAAAGCGAATGGAAAATGGCTCTGCGGGGTCACGGCGAATCGGACATTAGACGTCGCCGGATTTAGCCTGCAAGGTCTTAATAAATTAATGCGATCGATTTGCGATAGTTACTTCAATAATAAATATATCGAGTTAATGTAATAATAACTTTGATAGATTTATGAACAAATTACACGATATATATAAGACATAATAACTGATAAATGACTTCGTTAGTACCTTAATTTTTCACGGTGAACATTGTTTTTCAGATGAACATTGAATAAACTAAATAGTAAAATTTTAATTTTTAAAAAATATAATTTGACGTCAATCGTGCAGCCACGATCAAAAGTATAAAGCGTCTCCACAAATTGACGTAAACATTCTATATCTCACGAAAAATAAATGGAAAAAACAGTTTTATTGAAAAATAATCATTATTTTTATAAAAATTTTTAAGTATTGTTAGTTTTCCTTTGGATTTCGCCTTTTACAATGCAATAAATTGAGGGTGCTTTGTACTCATGACTAAAGCTGCATTTTATTTTATTAAGTCTTGCTTTAAAATACAGATAGAACGAAGTGGTAGGATTATCATATCGCAGAAAACTTTTAATTAAAAGAAATTCGTCGACTACTAATTTCGTTCAACGTAAATTAAATTTAACGAACTCGCAAGCTCGTGGCCGTAACAAGCAACATATTTGCGGGAATTGCGAGTATCCATCTCGACCGATCCCCAGCTAACTTTCTACCCTGTTAAGTGTCTCGTCTCCGACGCAATCTCCCCATTTCTTATTCTCTTTTTCGTGGTTAGTCGGTCGCGCGGGCGAACAAGCTGTTATGCCCGAGGTAACGGAGGACCTTTCTTAAAAGAGGGGCAGCCGGGTATTGGGAGTTTAATATTCTCATGGAAGCGTCTTACCCCTCTTTCACGACGGGGTGGCTTTTCGTACTCTGTCCGGATCCTTTCACTTCCCCTGCACCGCTATGTTCCTCGCGGCTGGCTTCGAATTTTAATAACTCCGGGAATGCTCAGAATCCAATAATGTCCTCTGCTCTCTCTCTCTCTCTCTCTCTCTCTCTCTCTCTCTCTCTCTCTCTCTCTCTCTTTATGTCGCTTTCCTTTTCTCGTTGTAGATACGTAGTTGCGCACACATGTGCGCCACTCGTTCGCTTATGCGACTTACATACGGAAGAGCGTAGCTTGCGCGACCATCCGCCTTATCCACCCCTGAAATTCCACCTCTCTCCCCTACGTCCCATGAGCTCGCGACCCCGTGTCCTGCCTGACCCTCTCCCAGTTACCCATCAGCGGCGCTCCTGGAAATCTCATATTCCGGAATGACGACGCGAATTTAACTCCCCCATCTCTTGCCCGGTACTGGTGCGGTGTCCTGTCGGAATATATATTTCTATCTCCACCCTCGAAATATCCCGCATATACCCGCGGCAAGTCGATTATGAATACGTACGCCTTCGTGCCCCGACGACGTACGTAACCGGAGACGTAAAGTTTTATGAAAAGTCGAGAGCGAGTTCCGAGACTTAAAATTATAATGGAAATGGATGGTCGCTTAGCATTTATTATAGTTCTTTTTTTTTTGCAAGGCAAAACAATACAAGAGATGTTATAACTACTTCAACTGTGATGTAGATAAGATGGATATTTAATTGAATTCAAGAATTTAATTAAGTTAAATATATATGACATGCAGCGAAATTGCGACGAAGTATATTTAGCTTAAAGATTCAAGAAAGTTTTTCAGCAGATATGAAAACTACTCTTTGCAAAATAAAAACGAGATGTGCAAAAAATTTATTTCATCTAAAATATTTATATTCTGAATATAATCAAGTTTTACGTTTATCCAGGCGCAGTATAGCAATTATATCTGTTTTACAATTTATTACATTTGAAACAGAATATTACGCAACATTTTCACATTAGACTGAGAGAAAAGGATTTGCAACTGTAATTACATAATGGAATAATTATAGTTAGCAGTTTCATTATTATAGTTATTACTGTTACACACACACAATGTTAGTAATAAAATTATATTTATAGTTCTATGCCAAAAAATATATAGTTGGCTTAAATAACTGTAAATATAGTTAAATTATGGTAATTGTAATCAGTGTATTAACTTTTTGACGAACTGTCTTTAATTCCGATCAATTACTTTTTTTTTCTTTGAATTTCAAGACGTTCCAGTACAATCCAAGTAATAAATATCTTTACACACACATACGTGCGATTTAGTTTTTCGTATAAAAATAACACATTTTACTGCATATAAAAATGGGATTGTTACATTTAAACATGTAATATAGTGTTATTTTTATACTATACTATAAAATTAAATTATACATATATATGAAGACACTTATTTCATACTTGGATTTGCAGTACAGCCACTTCTTTAACATAGATGAACTCCATCCGAGATTTTTGATAATATACAGCGATGTTTGTGAATTTTCAGCGAGTTCACGTCACAGAATACGTCGTCGCGACGTACGTATAAGGATGCTTCTCGACATCGCGAAACGAGATCGAGGGAAAGAAGCAAACTCCTGGTAATGGTCGGGGAACGGTTGAAGGGATGAGCTTCGAGGAATAAGGTAAGGATAATCGAAGCAATCGAACGGCGGTCGTGCCGTTCGTGGGAGTCGAGGGCGTTGGGCCGCGAAATGAATTCCACCCCTCGACGGAGGGTGGAAAAAAGAGGCACCCGTCGCGCCAGTCTCGCATACTCGCGTATTCGCTGCTCGTATATGCGCGAGAGTACACACACATACATACACATACATACACACACACACACACGCCGTTACCACCCGAGACGACCGGGGCTGCTGGGAGAATGATAACGCCGCGTTAGAACGAAGATTTGTGAATACATTAGAGAAAATGCGTGGGGTCCTCGGGGAGGGCGCGCGAAAGGGAGGACTGAGGAATGGCAGGGTGATTCGTTCCCGGAGGAAAACGCTCGGGAATCCTCCTCCGCGCCGCTCGGGTATTTATCTTCCACCGATCGCGTTGGGGTCGCGTCCCTGGAAAGTCAACGAACTTTGTTCTCTATCTCCCTCACCCCTTCCCTTCTTCTCGGCGGCTCCAGAATTGCGAGCAATGTAATTTTTTTTGTCAACGACTTCTCGCTCTCGGGCTTTCCCGCGGGATTTTGTGCACCTCCACTCTCTGTACTGCGTTTCTATTGAATACCTTTGTGAGGATCTTGTTTTTTTTTTTTTTTTTTTTTTCCCGAGAGATGTAATTCCACAAGTTGAATGATTTATTACGTTTCATCATAGTAGTAGTTCGATAATAGCAGTATTACACAAATTAACATTATCAATTCGATATTTAACTTTCAAAAGTTGAGTTGAAATTGTGCGATAACATAAGTATAAGATAGATGTTTTAGTCTACATTGCATCTCAAATTTATCGAAATGATATGAATAACTCGTTAAAAAATTATTCAAACGTTTAGTACAAATCACGCTTCAAAAAACGAACAGCTACATTGATTTAAAATTTGTCAAAAGATACATGATAATCGGATTTTTAATAGGGAGTTTGCATGAAAAAAATAATACATGTTTTTTTGTTTATTATGGAAATATATATTATTATAAATTTATGTAATAAAATTTGTAATTTTTAGTAGTAGATAGATACTAAAAAAATTAAAGTTTAATATTTGAGATTTGAGAGAACAATTTTGATTGGCTACAAAATGCGAGACGTCACACTGCAATAAATCGTCTGCAATCGTCTGCTTACGCTGAAAAAGCGAAATCTTAAATTCTCTTCTTAAAAATTTCTATAAACTAAGAATATGAAAATAAAATGTCAATCTAACTGGATCCAGGATTCATTAAAGTCGATTCAACGAATTTACCACAAATAACTGTTTTTTATTATTTATGGTTTGTGAGTATATTGTTAATAATGAGTGATATAATGCTCCAGAAGTTCGAGGAAAACTAACTTTGTAAATATATTTTTATCATTACAGTGGTAATTTTTTTCAATTTTATTCTAAGTAGCATGAATAAATATTATAATTAATGTATCTATCATAGATCAGTCTAATGTTGCAACTTCAAAAAAATTTATTACAATAAGATGACAATGAATTTTGAATCTACGACTGAAAATTTAGGTGACAATTCTAATTTTATAAAGTAATCAAACAAGCTAAAGCAAAACAATTAGATAACACTCAGACAACAACAAATAGATAACAACAAAACAGCAAAACAATTAGATAATCAGTTGTTGAAACATACATTATTAACGTATATACATTATTAATATACATTATTAAACATAAAAGGAAAGAACAGTTTATACATTATCAGTTAATGTTTAACTTTTGTTAACCTAACTAAAAAATATTCATTGCCAGTTGATAATTTCATATAACGTTTGCAAAAGAATAAATGTTTGAAAATTAAAAAAACAAGTTTATTCTAATAAATTCTATTAATTTAAAATTATAAACATTTAAAACATGGCATTTACACATTGAAAATATGTTTTTTTATTAATTATGAATTATAATTTTAAAATAATTTTAGATGTAGAATAATTTTACAAATTCTCAAAATACCTTTACATTTGACATTCAATGTTTTAGCTTACATTTTAGATTATGTTGGATATTTTTACATAAACATGATTAATATTTTTATAATTGTTATAATTAAAGATTATAAAAAACATATTTTATACAATACGTACATCGAAATAATCTTCACGACAAAAATAATTCCATTTTCCTGATTCATCAACACGATGTACACTTTTAAATCATTTTTTTTCACATTTTTAGCTTGAAAGAACATTTTTCACATAAAAGAACAATTTTTTCGATTTTATACCTTTGTACAAAAACATGTTTTGTACCTTTATGTAAAAGCATAACAATTAAAACATCGAAAAAATTGTTGTTTCCTTTGCTCATTTTTAAAATAAATTAATATCTTATTGAATAATTGTGATTTCATTGTTGCAGTGTGACGTCACAGCACGTTTGGGAGGGCTCTTTGATAATTAACCTTTGATAATTACTAATTCGATAAGGCTTATTTTCTTTAACGTGTAATTAATGATAACGTTAATCACTACTTTAGTTTATTTAGTTAAGGATTTATCAAGTGGAATGATTAAACGTTTCTTGAAGAATAAAACATGTACAGTTACATAGATTCTCTTATTGCTTTCTTTAGCAATAACAAAGGATCATTCGCTTACGTCTGATAAGAGGTCTCGATTAACCGCGCTAAGGTTCCTGTCCGTGTGAATTATCGTTGGCGTAATCAACGATCGGTGCGTTTAAAGAGCGCCAAATCTCGCGACAGTGATAAAAAGAGCCGTCGGTATTACGAAGGTGGAGACACCGTTTCGAGCCGCGCGTGTTCCTCCGCTCCGATCCTCCCGTCGGTCCCTCTCTCCTCTCTTGCTCGTTCACTCTCCCGGCGAGAGACTGATGGCGGTTTATATTACGCGGATTCATATTACCACCAATTAAACTCCTATACTACCTCGGGCCCGTGGTGTTCATACGTTATACTTGGGGATGCGAGACGTTGGTACCTGGCATTGCTATATGTTGCCACGAGATTTTATATAGGGTGATCGAGTTACATACTTGTGTGAATTGAATTGTGCACTGTTAAATTCATAATGTTATCCAGTTTGAGTTACTTTTAATCATTATTATACGTTGCCATTGCTTCTACTCAATATGTTGTTAATTTAACTAAAAAAAATGGAATGATTGAACAATTTAACTTAAGATACCGTTTTACCGATTAAATTTGAAATTTAGTTATTTATTGTTATTTACTAAATGTATACTTTAATATGAACGTCGTTTACTCTTTGAAATTAAGCAATGCAGTTATATAAATATGGATTGATTTACACCGAGAGAAAAATGTTTAGTGTTTATGACTATAATTATGATTATTATTATTACTATAATGTTAGTAGTAACTAGATGTATTTTTAAAAAATATTATAATTGGAGACTGGAAATATAATTGAAAATTTAATTATAAAGTTGCAATTACTGTAAGTTGCATTAGTAGTTAAATTATAGTGATTACAACCATTTTTATAGTGATAACTATAATGTTATCTCAACAAACGTACCAGCAAGAATGGCATTTTGATGAGATCAAATAGAATATTTAATTATCAAATAACAAACAATTTATACAATTATTAGCATTACTATCACATGTCTGGATTATGATATATTCAGAATTATTTATTAAAAAGTAACTGTCTCTCCCGTTATAACGTTCGAATAAAGTAAATTTGAGTATGGCAAAGAAGCAACATTAATCATGATTATGTAGGAAGGGAGCCCGATCGCGGGAGTTGAGATTTCTTTGTATATCGATTTCGGTCTCTCTTCTCATGCAGCATCGGCTCTCTGATTAACAACGTGCCAAGTATTTCCACTTCATCATGACGACCGTTATCGCGCCTAAAGGATAACATTTGCTCCTTCGTAAACGACTCGATGACCTTTGCGTGCAACGGGTCTGTCTTGCGAAAAGTCCCTGGGCGAGGTGACTCGCAATTAGAGGTAAAAGTCATGGTGCCCGGAACGGAACGGAGCATGAGGCTCCGTTGGTGGGGTGGATACGGAATCATGTGGAATTAATGACGATTTCGATCCTCGATATCTGCGGATCCTCAGTGTAGTGCAAGGATAAAAGATCGTTGAAAGATCAAGGCTACGTCAAAGACCGATTTCATTTCGTTTTGGGTCAAGTGAGTTCGAAGGTTGACACGAGTCAAGCTGTGATTACTTACCGCGTGATTGACACGTTAATTCGACATAAATTGCAATAGAATTTCTTTTCATAGTTACGTGTAGATCCTTGTTATGAATACATGCTTATCTAATCAATTTTCATTTCTAGGAAGATCTTTAAATTAACTTTTCAAGTAATGCACACTGAGAGGAAAAATGATTGTATTATTATAATTTATAATAATTTTCTGAACCAACTATATACTTCTTTAGCATAATTTTAAATATAATTATTATTACTAACATTATGAAGTAATAATTATATAAAAATGGAGCTTCTAAAATCATAATTATTTCACCGTACAATTATAGTTATAAATGCTAAATATTTTTCACAATCAGTGTGATAATTTAAAGAACACAGCTCGTAAAAAAGATAAGGTTTAGAAAATTAAATTTATAGGTTAAAATAGTAAGAGGAAAGTACTTACATTTAAATTAGAATTGTCTTATTTTTTTATTGTGCAAATCGAAACAAAGGTAATATCAAATCATTTTGTTCAGATAATTCTGACGAATTGTAAATCAGAAATCAATATCACGTAAAAGCGCCAGGAATAAATTGCGATTCTCTCCCGGAACACCCGGTATGCTCGAATGCAGGGATACCTCCGCGAGAGAGGAGACATTAATATTAAGCGTCCCCACTCGAACCGCAGGAAGATCGCCGATAAGGTTTTTATAGTGCGGTCGGGTGGCAGACTCATGCACTGTCAAATCATGCGTTCTCCACCTTATATCGAAATTCAGTGACGTGCTTGGAACTATCACCAAGATTTAAACAGAGAATATCATTTTTAAGCAACGCGCGAAAGAATCCAGAGGATGGGAATAGCTTAATATCCGTTACTTTATATTTCAGGATAGCGCATAAAATGTAATTTAATTATCCAATTTTCAAATTTTGGAAAATAGAATTAATTATGTATTAGTTCTGTACCAATTTCGTTAAAAATGTATGTGTTTTATATATAAATTAAATGATACACATAGAAAAATCGTTCTATTGTTAAGAAAAGTAATTACTCGGTTTACTTTTTTTTTAAGTAACGGCCTTTAACAAAGAATATTTTTGTAATGTATTCAAAACAAGAATTTACTTTCTTTTGAAGAATATTATAAAATTTCACCGATGAAACAACTTTATATAATAAGTAAATTAAAATTGTTTTAATTTAATAGTCTTGATTAAAATATTAATATTACTAGGATATTATTCAGAATTTATTTCGAATAAGGTTGATGGATTTATGATAGATTTTCGGACTTTTGAAATACTTGAGACAAGTAATTAATATTTTAACACAGTATATATTTTTCTATGTGATATATATTTTCTTTGTGATCATGCGCTACCCTGTTTAATTCTCTTATTGGAACATGGCATGAATACCTTTCTCTTTAGAGTTAAATTCTTTAGGATCTAGTGTCTATTGTGACGCACTGGAAATACATTTGATCGTATCCATTGGATAGTTATTAAAATTACGACAATGCAATGTAACAAGTAATATCAGACGAGTCGTCGTCACGCTTCTTTATGTTGATTCAGCGAGACGCACGTGCAAGCGTTATCCCTTTAGATTTATTGTGTAGTATTGCTTTAAATGCCGAGATTGAAATGTACCGGGTAAAAAATTACGGTTTTAAAACATATACTGGCTGAGAGTCCGTTGAGAGCCTTTGATGATCCACCGGGTCTACATTATTAATAATTCATGTTTTGAATCGATAATGATAATCCTGATGAAGAAATTACATATGATATCCAATTTTTTTAAAACGTGCCAACTTTTTTGCGATTTGTTATTTATGTAAATCTCATTATTCCGGTGTCTGCTCGAGAAACGCGATTGTATTTCAAAGGTTTAGTTGGATATATAAAACGACTCTTTTCGCGATCTACGATGAATTCGGACGATATTCTTTATAATGACCTCTGTCTAAAATTAGCAAATTAGACACAATGGACTGGGCTAGGACGAGCCATCAATTTCGTGGACTCCAGGACGGCACCTATAAGACAGTGAAGTCCTCTACCCGGATTCTCAGAACTCATTTCAATGCCTTGGTATAATTCTATGCCGACTGACTGGCGACTTCTTTCACGCGGTGCATTCGAAATTTTAGAAATTACACGCGAGTTAAAATGACTGCGACTGACCGTAGCTCCAATTACATAATTACGTAATCACCTAATAAAACTCATTTTCTTTCTGCATAAAGGTATACCATGGTACTAATAAATTAGAGAATTTAATTTAATAAGTTAAGTGTAATTCTTAGTGTAATTCTTAAATTTTTTATAGCATTTTAAGATACTCATTAGCATCAGTATTGCTAAATTGTTTTGCTTATACAGCTTTAGAATTGTGTTTTAAGATAAATAACGGCGTGCATTTTACTTGAACTGTAAAAATAGCAAGATTCACGCAAAAATATAGTTAGATACCAACATCCATTTTGACCAAAAAACAGCCGTTTTTTTACTTATTCGTATTAAATGTTCTCGAATGATAAGTATTTTTTTTTTCCTATCAGGATACGTTTCCGATCTTAACTGTCTCATAAATATTTGCTCGTCGTACGATCGTGACCGTCAATGCAAGCTCAACATTTTTTAACGACGATGCGCCAGTTAGCAAGCGGATGGCAATGACTGGGTGATGGCGGGAATTCAGCGCCAGTTAGCCCGGAGCTCCTCCGGGATTGAAAGTTCACTGGCATTGGGATTATCGTGAGGGCAACGATACGTGCGAATCACGTCGCGAGTCACGGCCCCTTTCGTGACCGACGCTCGTGAATGCCGATGGGCGTATTCGTGTGTACGTCAGAAAGGAAGGATCGATCCTGAGGATCGAGGAGCCGGGGCAGTCCGTACGGAGGCAGCGGTAGCGGTTTTCTCTCCTGTGGCGATTAACATGCCATTATGACGAAACCGCACATTAAATGCCGGTTGCGAGGGAATTAAATAATGATTGAAAGGCGCGTTTATTATCGTCCCGCGAAAGTGAAGAATCACGGTCTAGAATTCTGTCAATCCAGTGGTACTCCATCCTCCCCGTCGAGAAAAGAGAACGCAGGATTCTTTGCCAAATGGCATCGTTAAAATCGCCCAAGTCCCGTTGCACTCGCGAAACATAATGGACCTTTGAATTTACGTAATTGTTTGCCCTCAATGAAACTTAAATGACAAAAAGTATTTAATGTAATGCATCATAATTTCATTCAACTTATCAAAAATTATAAATGAAGATAATGTAGGGAACTACTTTCCTATATTTGACAGTATTTAACTGTGTAACATTTCAGGCAGTTAGCTTGATTATTACATACATGGAAAGAACAATTTTGCTGAGATATTTAAAAATTTAGCTAGATATAGATCTGAAAAAAACTTTGTTAGATTATCAAAATAATTATGTAGGACACTCAAACTAGTGTCTTACTAGGGTATCAAATTTTTTGCAAGATTACTCATTATGTTTGAACATCCTACATAATAATTTTGATAATTCAATAAAATTATTTTTAAATCTGTGCACTTTAAAATGTTTTATGTACTTAGCATTATTATATATTGAAGTAACATTCGTGGAAATAAAAATAATATCGCTTCTTTACTTCAAAAGTGACTCAAGAAATGTTATTTTTGAGTTATTATCATAAATGAGTTAGATATATAAACATCCTATAAATAATATAAATCATCAAAAATAAACGAGCTTCACTTCGTAAAAAAGTTTTTAAAAAAATCGTTAAAATCATCACAATTCAAAAGAATGATATTTTTTTAAAATGGTTTCGTTAAAGTTGTGAAATAGAAATGTTTAACCATGTTAAAAATATATTTTTTGGCGATATTATTTAATTAGTCAATAATTTTTTGTTAAGTTGAAAAATATTTTCTCTCCTTTTCTAAAAAACTTAATATTTTTCATTGTCAATTTGAAATAAAGGAGCGATATGGTAATTTAGTTAAAGCTAAGTGTACGAATTTTGCCGTGTATTCCAGCAAAGATTGATATATTGCCATACTTTGCATATGCCGAGAATATTTGTTTAGAAAAGCGCTCTCTTTTTTTTTCTTCATTTCCATGAACTTATTGCGAACTAGAAACCGAAACTCTCATTCGTAGAAAAGAGAAGGGCTGTAACTTTTAATTCGTGTGCCAAGTTTTTTCGGCCGCAAGCTCGATGGCCGTGGCTTGTTTAGCTTTCCTGGAGACCAGGGCGAAATAAATAAGAAAACGAAGTGTCGGCGAGAAAGGAAAAAGAAAAGGAGGCTGAGGAGGGGGATGGTAGAGGAGGTGAACTGGCTAGAGGAGGAAGGAGACAGCGAGTGGCGGGCAAGTGCCCCCTTTGTAGTCGGTGGGTGATAATTTTTAATCAGTGCGTCGTAGCTCTGCCATGAAGGAACCCGCTCCTTTGTGCTCCTTTCGCGAGGAACCAAGCATGAAAGGGAAGATATTGACCGAGGAACGCAAGGCGGAAGGACAATAGTTTCGGGATAATTGGAAGAGGTTGGGGGTTCTGGATCGGCGAGCACATAATCGCGTAACCCTGATTTTCAATAGGATCTTTTTGCGCGGGTTCGGAGTCCATGCTTCTTTTGCCGCATTATCGGCAGCGGGAGATTGTATCATAATGAAGAAGTATTTCTTAAATGCATTCATGTTCCTTCCGACGTACCATCATTACGAGAATAATTTTTATAAATTTTCTGTTTGAATTAAAATTAATCTCTTTTTATTTTTTCAAGAAATCTCATTATACATTTCATGGCGAAAGAATAGATTTATAAGACTGTTGTGTGTGTGTGTGTGTGTATGTGTGTAGGTAGTAGTATTGTGCCCCGCATGACCGAAGAGTTAAATAAAACTTTCTAAAGGATTCTAAAAAACGTGACTTGATCTTTCGGTAGGGATTATTAAATTATTAACGTCTCAAAGTTGTTAGAATTATTAAACTGTGATATTTGAGAGAAATATTTCTCTACTATCAATTTATTTATATTTGCTTGTGAAATAATAATAAGATTCCAAACTTGGTAAGATATTTTTTGTGATACATATTTCACTTTCAAGGAAGGACAAATTACATGTACTAAACGATCACCCTAATAACGTCTTAATAGAGATACAGAATGAATGACATCGTTCGTATACTGCCTGAACACGCTTTTTATTCTCGCATGGCGTAGACCGACGGTTAATGAAGTTAACAGAACGAGCGACTCGCGTGCAGGAAATGGTTCTTCATTGAATTAATAAATCATACCGGCGTATTCGCGGGCATAATCGGCGGTTCATGATTTTCGAAACTATCCGCGGTCGATGCTCTGATTAATCCACAGAATAATTTTCTCGAATTAGTGAAACTATTTCTTTGTACAGGGCGGTATATATTCGAACATTAAAGATTCGACAAGCCATGCAAAACCGCGGTGACGACGAATATCGATGTTTTTCGAAAACAGTCGGTGTGTTCATGCCTTGTTCGTATCCATCACTGGATGGGGAATCCTATATATGGCGTGGGTGAGGGACCAGGTATACGTGTTTGCGTATAAAGGGAATACATTGGCGGTATGTTTAGGGTGAGAAGAGAGGCCGGGGAAGTAAAGGGGGGGAGGGAGCAGCGGCGCATTCCAAGCCCATTCAGACGGCCTATGCTCGACGTTGTCAGACATGCTCACAGACAGACGGTCCGACGCCCGGACGAACCTTTTCTCAATCAGGCCAATGCATTTTAAGTTAATTGTCCCGCGCTCTCGGTATCCCATCGTTATTCTTTGTCTCGTCTTGTTAAAACACGAGGATGGAACAGTAGTCGTGGAAGAGACAGGAAAGTTTACGGTTGATTTTATTTTCGTTGGACATTTCTCTGACAAAAAATTCCCGAGGGAGAAATCCGCGCTTTTTGCATTTATAAAAAACAGTTTTTTTCAAACTTTCAACTTGATATAAAAAAAGAGAAGGGGAATAAAAGAGGAATGAAACGAACGTTAAGGCAGCAATGCCTCGCTGCCTCGATAATATAGGTACATTGTTGTCAATTAGTTCTTAAGTTTCTCTTAACGGTTCTACTATTTCTATTAAGGCAAAATTAGATTCCAATACGTTAGTCACGGTGTAATCTCGGAAACTCGCGGATGTAATTCGTTCTCATCATGTACACTGTGCAATAACTCATGGCAATCTAATTGCGATAACGGCAATTATTGTGAATGAAAAGTATGGTTCATGATAGCTTCATGATTGGCAAGTACACATTAAGCGTAGCATTTCGAAATTTTTCCGAAGAGCTTTGAGAGTTTAAGCTGCATGCAAAAGTCAATCTATTGCAAAACAATAATTGGAATTTGAAGATTAACGGGTTTTTATGGAAAACCAGAACAATTCCGAAAAATTGCTCTTAACAAAAACATTCTTTGCAAATGCTAAACTTTCCATTTTCTATTTAATTCTTGCCAGAACAAAATTGTTCACAATGCTACTGATAGAGAATAATTTGGCGCCATAATTCAGATTTACAAAAATGGACTTTGATTTTTGAAAACTTTTCAATTATAACCCTTTATCTTTTATGGATTGATTCTCACGCAAAGGGAAATTTTACGTTAATGAACAATACGAATATAAATAATTTAACTCGATATCTTCAGCTGATTAACCCTTGTTGTTGCATCGCAAAGTCTTCACGATATTTAGTCTTCCGAGGAAGAAAAGATTTAACAAGAAAAGTGAGTGGAGAGGGGGGGGGGGAACGGATCAAAGGTGGAGATGGATCAGACGTCTTTCTCGCATACCACCAATATCTCCGCATCAAGTCTTTAGTGGCTCTGTTGGACAGCCACGGCGATGACGCGACACTACCGGAGTTAAGTGGCGAAACGCGCGGGCAAAAAGCCATATGAAAAACCGAGGGCGAAGCGGCTGAAACAAAGAAGGTGCGGAGGTGTGACGAAACGATGAGGGAGAAAGCCAGAGAAGGAGGTGAGATAGAGAAAGAGAGGAGGAGGTGAAATAGCGAGATCTCAGGTTGCCGCGATCAAGAGTCTCTCTCTCATTCTCGTCCCTTCTATCTACCGTTCGTGAAAACGACGATCCTTCAAAAAATTCATTCCCGCCGCGCGATCGTCTCATCGAGCCCCTTCTTTCTCCATCCAATGCGATTTCCTACCTAATGATCTCAAGGCACCCTCGAGACGACGACCACGACGACGACGACGACGACGACGACGACGACGATGCGGGGAAAAAAACAGGTTCGCTGCGAGCGGAAAAGAGTGCTCGCACCGATCGGTCTTTTCCTTTAAATTCGATTGCGACGAGAAGTATCGATGACGATCGGATGCAACTTTCGATCTCCGTCTTTCCGATAGAGCTATAAAGTATCTCTTGTGCTGAGGCATGCGTTCAAGATTATCCAACGTCGTGTTATCGAATTGAAATCAATGTTAATTCAAATAAGAAAGTTTTTTCTTTATGCGACGGTCGATTTCAATGCAGTACGAAATATATGTGGTAGAAAACATTTTGTATTTATGTTAAAATCGATTCTTGAAACTGTAAAACATTTTTTCACGAGAAATAACACAGTTTATGAATAAATGAACAATTAATACCAAAATAATATATTTAAAAATGTAAATTCTAAGATTTGCTTGCAAACTGTGTGTTACATTTTTTGTGTTAATTTTTTGCGTCATATTTGCATTACTTGCTAACATATATATTCATATCATGTTAAATTAATACAAAAATTTGAATGGAACTGTTTGACATGTGAAATGTGTTGAACTTGACACAAATTTTCAAATTGTGCAGATACAGATGTGAAAGATATATGAAAGAAATATGGCTTTTGTACGTGTAAATGTTCATTGATCGCGCGCGAGAGAGCTTGATCAGAGTCGGCGAAAATTATTGAAGTGGGCTGACGTGGGTTGGGATAAAAATTATTTTTCGCCTTGATTGAGATCTCCTGGGAGCAGGTCCGTGAGGTCATGATACGTACGTGTGCGCAGTGGTACAGCAACCCTGCTCTATAAAATATCAATGGCTTTATTACTAATGTAATCTTTCGCTCAATACTCGATGATTGCTGGACACACGGATCCTGTTATATCCTATCCGTTAGACTCGCTACAACATCGCTCACAGATGTATGAACGTTTCGTCTGCCTGCATAGCTAGTCTAGTTAATCAAAGCTGAAGAGAGATTCACATTAGATCAAAGAAGATCAATGAGACTGTCGAAGTAACTTAATTGAAGAATAATATAAAGACAACTGTTAAAGAGAGTATAAAAATCTTAAATGAGAAGTCACTTTTCCACTTTCAATTAATAAATAATATTTGTTGAAAGAATGGAAAAGAGTATAAGAACTAATTTATTTTATATACGTTAAATATTAATTTAAATATATATCGAAAGCAAAGTATATAACAATGTAAATCCGTATGAGAGTTTCGAGGAAAATGCACAAGAATCTCGAGTGCCGCAAAGATGCCCAAGGAGTCTAAAATTCTCAGATATTGACGAGCAAATGTGTGCGAACGTGATACGAACAGGGACGAGGAGAATGACACGGATGGCTTCGTGTACTACGAGGGTGAAAAAAAGTAATCGAAATAAATCCAAGAGACCAAGTCGCGGGCAGACTTGCATGCCAAGCGGCCATTTTTAAAACTCCGCCGGGAAAATAAGAAAAACTCATCAAGTAGGGATGATTGCCGTTCCATCCACCCCCGACAGCGAGCCACTGGCAACCCTCTTCACCCTCGGGAACCACCTTCAGCCCTATAATACTACCACTACTATTCCCTGGCTTATAATCTCTAGATTCCCTTATAGATCTCGAGGAATTCGCCTACGGGTTATTGTCCAAGTATCTGCGTACTGCTACGTTCAATAATCGAAGAATATTGAGGATATTAAAGATGTTTTCGGCGTTGTTCTCTCACAATCTGTTTTAAAGAAGTTTATCGCTAGAAAATTTGTAACAAGCATTTTTCTTTGTTACAACTTATTGGAACAATAATGATTTTATATTATTGTACTACGACAGTTTATATGATTATGGTATAGTACATAAATTATTATACACGGTAAAAAACATTTTGTACCTGTGTTAAACGTGATGATTATCAAAATATACGAGTATTATATTACGTTGTTTTACGACGTAAACTCTAAGATAAATGTTAATTTTATTTACGAAATATATTTCCAAATTGTGTCAAGTCTTACATTTTTTATGTTTATTTTTACATGATGCTTGTATTACTTTCTGACATCTTCATCTTGTATGAAATTAACAAAAAATTTGAACGATGCATTTTGGAACATGTGAAATATGTTAAATGTAACATAAATTTTTCAATTATCTATGCTAATATCTCAATTTCAAATCTGTCTTTAAATTCTCTATACCTATGTTTTATTAAATTATATGATATATTTGATGCAATTTTGAACACTAATGACATCTTGATATTTAAATGGCTTTGATTTCCCTTATAGAGATTTCAATCTTAAAAAGATAACATATTATTAACATTTACAATGAACAACGAATTAATATAATGTTAGGATTGCAGATTCCTGCATTCATTTCTACAAAATACATTGTCCTTGTCCCTAGTAGTTCCGCATGCATTCAGGGCGATGGTTCATTCCTACGTGACTTTTCGCAGAATCCGGAATTTTCTACGACGATCAAGGAATATTTTTATGAGCACGGCGTCAATACATATACACGAATGTGCCTGCGTATGTACATATCTACTTAATATACATATATACATACATATATATTTTTCATGTAATACGATACGGCGGTGGTGCACGACCTCGATACGAGCTAATTTCAAATTCGAGCTCCTTCCCTCTTTCGTCGTCCTACCTGAGCGGAGCGCGCCATAGCTCGGTCTCGGAGAAAAATCTCATTTTCTTCGCCCTAAGGGCTCCCCCAAGAGTCACCATCTCGCACGATCCTGCGCGAGCACCCGCGAGCCCGGCCAATATTTGCCTAAGGAAATTCAGAAAAGTTTACACACGAGCCCCGGAGCCGGCTGCCTTCCAACCCGGGGTTTTTCTTCAAGTCAATTTTCTTTCTCCCCCTCATCCCCCCCCCCTCCCCGATCCTATCCTATCCTCCCTCGTGCACCTCCGAGAGCCGCCCTCCTTAATAATATCTTCGCGCGAGAAGATAGCAATGAAGCTGCGCGAAACGCAAATGCGCGTAAGAAATTGATCGCGAGATACATTACCTTCCATTACGGCGAGTACACAGTATCTCGCGGATGATACGGAGTATCGCGTGGATCTGTTGAGGAATATTTTCTGGGCAGATTCCTCGGTGATTTGAAGATGACTTGCGTTTAACGGGAATCTTCATGCACACAAGCGTGGAAATATCGCGTAAATTAAAGTTTCGAGATGCAACTGAGGAATACGAAAGATTACGTTCTTTATCGATACTTGCTTGAGTTTGATTTCATTCTCTTATATTATAGCATTGCAGTATTGAATAGATCAGAAATTCAATATCGCTCTCTCTCTCTCTCTCTCTCTCACTTGAAAAATAACGTAACTACACGGTAAAAAAGATTATACATTTATGTTGGAAACTCACATTCTTGTTAACAGTTTGCGTTGAATTTTTTATGGTTGAGTGTTAACGTAGAATCGAGTGATCAATATGTAACTGCTAAACCCAATACGGCCACTCGCAATAAAACAGAATCGTTAAAGGGCGTATAGTTTAGGAAACGGGGTACGTGTTGTCGTGTCAGGAGTCTTATCGCGTGAAGCGTCTTCGTGTCCACGCGGGGTCGGAGTGAGACGTCCCTTTTTCGGAAGAGCATCCTAGAGGATGCTCGTAAAAGCGGCACGTAAAAGCACTACCGACCCCCGCCACGGCTCTCTGACATTTACGGGATAATCGCACGCGACGAAAGTCACCAGTCTGCGTCCCGCAGCGAGTGCTTAACGCGGTGTTCACGAGCATGGCGAAAATTCTTTTTCTCGCTCGTCGTCGTCGTCGACGTCGACGTCGACGTCGACGGCAAAAAGCACAATTATAGCCGCATTACTCGGGACCGTCGTCTCTCTCCTTTCTCTTTTTTTGCGCGAGGTGATGCACCACTCGCGCGTGTAAAAGCCACTTCGAAGCGTCTTCGCGTCGCTGAACGAACTCGAGAGTGACGATTGCACGAGATAAACTCGCCTGTTTATGGCGTTTTACGGGTGTCCGTCTTACTTTGTGTATCTTACGCTTGGGATAGTAACATTGAATCCTGTTTTATGCCGTCGGTACATCCGCGTCGTAATTGAAAAACAAGATCGAACGATGCATCCTGTCGCAGTGCTTATCGTTCGAATTACGAATTACCCTTGTGATTATCGGGAAGTTTGTCGGGGGAAATTTTACGCTTCGATCTTTCCGTGGTAAAAGATTCGTCTAGAAGAGATTCTGCGTAAGATTGTTTTTTTTTTTTTTTTTTACAGCAAATTTCTTACTTAATCCACACAGAATTTTATCTGAGAGACATTCTGGGAGTGTTTTTAATTAGGACGTGAGGATGTTCTCTGCACATCCTTAGGAAGTATATGTTGAAAGTTTGTTCTGTTCAGGAATCTTTGTATTACTTTCTAACATATTCATTTTGTATTACATTAATAAAAATTTGGATGGACCGTATTTAAGACATGTAAAATGTATTAAATTTATATGTATTATTTTTATAATTAACGAAGTATTTTTACAATTTCCTGAATTTCCTGTCGCGATCACCTAGTTTTCCGATTAAAGAGACTTCTTCGATTTGTCGGAGCACGACAATGTCGCGAACGATAGCATCGAACCAGATAAATCCCTTTTCTGGTCCACGATTCTCTATAGACTGGAAAAAGAAGTTTGCGTCAGTCCTCGTCCGAGGCAGGAACCTGGGGGGATTTGAATACGATCGATTCCCAATAAATAAGGATTCTCGTGATAATGGCGCCCGTTCCTCCACGTGGAAAGCCGAACGAGGGCGGCGGCGGAGGCACGGAGGGGGTGGGCTTCCTATCTGTAAAAGATAACGAGACAGCCCTTGGCGGCGGTAGTTGGGTTGGGCTTCGTTAGACTCGTTCGGAGCTCCTCTCGGGGTTCTTCAACCTTGTTCCGTCGAGTTGCATAAAGGCGACGATAGAAAGGGGGACCTCTATGTGCTTACTAAAAGTTCTCAAATAATCTTCTCTCTTCAAACGACATAGAAGTAATAGCATTACGTAGCACATCAATGTTAAACTCTGCGAGCTTTAGAAAAGAGAGAGAGAGAGAGAGAGAGAGAAAAAAAAGTGAAGAATTTTAATTTAATATCATGGCAATAGGATTAATAATACCTTCGCATATTTTAATTTAACTCTCTCTATATTAATTTCAATTTAAAAAGAGATTTTAATTTCTCCCATCTTTCTCTCTATTTAAATCGAACAATAAGTTCTTCTAGAATTTCTTTCTTTCTGCATTCAGTAGAAATATGCAAGCTCACACTTTAACTTTATGTGATTCACATTAAAAATTCTTCTGTAATATTTTTCGTTAATTCTGCAAATTGCGGAATGACTGTTCCTTTGAATTACAAGAGAATTACAATTGTTATCGAAATGACATCGTAATTGCGACGACGATGCCGAGCGTCGCGCCCGGACGTAAACGCGACGGCCCAAAATCAGGAATTCTCGGACGGTCGTACGATCTGGCGCTGATTTATGACGAATAAGAGGACTCGGCCCAGGTACGCACGTATCGAGCGGCATAACCAGGCGCGTACCAATAATGAATACGTATAAGGACGGGGAGATAGGGTCCCCTTCTAGAGGAAGGGAAAAAGAAACCTGGGTACGAGTGAGTCGACTTATTTGAAATGTAAAGACGCGTCTCCTCTCTTCTCTCCCTTTCTCTCTCCTTACGCAATATCCCTCTTTCCTCCTTCTCTACGCTTCGTCTCAGATATTCCATCGGCGACGATGTGTGCGCGTAGAGAATCGCGTGTTGCGAACGCGCACACGACGGTACGTAAAATTATTTATACGTGCACCCGCCGCACGTCTGCCCGAGACGAATGTGTACGTGTAAATATGTATATATCGTATATGTCATGTAGATGCGACGGGAGTTATTTGGCTCGTTCGCTTCTGCGATCTGTGTTCCTTGTCTGCACGTTCACGATTCTCGTTACGCTCCAAGATGATGCACTTCGCTTTTCACGTCATTTTTGTCCTCGTATGCGTCGTCGTTTCGTGCGTTATCAAAAGATTCTGAACATAACTGAGCATCCCCGCAAGTAAAAAATATAAAATTGTATTCCCAGAGGGGAGGGGGAAGAAAATTGTGCATTTTTTTAATTAATTATTTACGATGGTATTAAAACATATCGCTGTTTGCTACCATAACGCCATAATTCACTTGTCATTTTGGGATTGATTGATAGAAAAAGAACAGAAATATAAAGAAAAAAGAAAGTTACATTTCAAAATTAACATTACAAAATTTTAATGATTTAAAACACTCCAAATAATTTTTTAGAAAACTTTGTTTTATAAGTTGTAGCAAACGAGCGATAAGTTAACTAGTTAGATATTCACAAATTGCTTGTTTCAAGTTTCAAGTTTCAAGTTTAGAAATAATGTGTGTTCAAAGAAGAACATAGTATAATGGCAACTTTAAAAGTGACAACTATACAAGTTTTACTTATATGAATAAAGTTACATAGTTTAGTAAACCATTTTATACAGTAATAACTATAAAATAGCTTATATATTCAACTATGTACTAATTTTATATATAAAACTTGTACAGTTATTCTTTACAATTGCTACTTACTATTCACTGTGACTTTTTCTCTGAATGTAGATATTAATTTTGTTATATATATTAATTAGATCCCTGTAAATTATTCATATTTTGATTTGTGTCATTTTTCCTGTTTTTCAATTATTTCCTATTTTCTATTTGAATTCTTACATTACTTTTCCTGTGATTGAAGATCAATTTAAAACGCTATATGAAAAAATTCTCAGCAACGTCATTCAATTTATTCCATTCAAGATTTATAATTTCAAACATCCGAATATAATAGTGGATGATCGTCAGACACGGCCACAGCGCAAATATTTCTTAAAATCGAGGATTGACGACCTTTTTACTTCAGTCGCTTTTGATTCCGCCCGAAATGTGTCCGAGAAATGTGAACGTTCGAGCGGTGAACGCGGAAAAAGAAGAAAGAAAAGCAAAAGGCCGCGGTTGTTTTCGGACTGCACCACCGCACTCTGCTCGAGCTCGCACCTGTATGTACCAACACGGACGTACATGAGGGTATCCGTGAATCCCATCGGGAATATACCTGGATGCATTCTTCACTCGGCGTGCACGCGGATTATCCGTAAAACGCCTCCTATTATGATTATCCGTACGTTGCACCGCGATCCAGATGTCTGTCCGTAGCACGTCCGATCGGGCGGATCTTCGTACGTGATCGGTAAGAGGGCAGTTTCTTTCCTATACCCTTTGTGATCGCGTTCGCGTGCAGCGATGCCGACGATTTCGGATCGGCCGGATGGCTGTGTCTGTGGATCGACACTTTCGATTATTGCGGTAATAGACGGCGTAAATCGCGAATAAACGGAACACGATCCGGCAACACGACGAAGGAAATCGGGCAGGAAATTTAACGAGCGCTACGATGTCGCGAGTCTCCTCAGAGGTTCGCGATACTCGAGCGTTGTACATTTCATTGCGTTTTTATAAAAATCTCATTGGCCTTTATATGGAAATATTTCTTGCAAGAATCGACGATACTCTTCTTCGACAACGCAACGCGTCTGTATTGGCATTATTGATTGCGCGTCAGAGAATTCCTATATTAAATGTATTAAATATGCAAAATAAAACGAAGAAAACTGCAAAGAGAGAGAGAGAGAGAGACTCGTTATGAATATATGCATACCGATGCGTCTCTCATCCCGTGCGCAGTCGGATTATCCGTAAAATGCGTGCCATTACGATTATCTGTACGTGACACGTCCCGATCGAGCAGGTCGTCGTACGTGATCGGCAACGGGGGGGAAATTTTCATCCTTCGTGCACGATTGCGTACAGTCGTTAGCAATCGTTGCACGACGACTATATGGATCAGCTTGCTCCAAGGCAAATTTCAAGCCAGATGAACAGGGATAAGTGAATACTTTAATATGAACATTATCTTCTTTTCTTTCCTGGTTTCGTTCGAGCGAATTGATCATTATGTACGAGCTGAAATTACTAAATCGACGCACAATCACATTTTCTTATTACATTTATATAGAAATTGAAGGACGAGAAAAAAAATAGAAAATTATGATCTCAGGATTAACGCGTTGTTATGTTTTTCATACAACGTTCTTGCCAATTTTTTAATTATAAGAATAATGATTGTTGTAAATAACTAATTAAATGACAAAAGAGTGTTCATAAATTGTTATAATATTATTGCTAATGTGTGTGTACAATTAATCCAATTATTATCGATTCAGAAGTATTAATTGATGATCATAGTGAATATAGGGGGTAGATTTTCAAGATTGATTATCAAATGTCTCTTGCCAGTAGTTGAATATTTACGAAGATCGTCTAGATCCAGATGTTCGTGACGGTTTTGATCAAAGTGATCTTTGTGTGGCCAGATCGGTAAGAAGGAGAGAGAGACTGTTTCTTTTGTGTCCTAACGCACACTGTGACATCAATAGGCGCAGGTCGATCACTCTGGACATGTTTTACGAGCGAGTGATAGGCGGATTTTAAATTAAGCGAGCATGTCGCTTAAGTATTGTTGACACATAGTTGAATACAAGATGAATATGTTATAACGCAAATATTATGTAAAAAATATAATACTGACACAAGTTGTAAGCAAATTGTGGAAGCATATTAAAAAAAAAAAATTAACATTTCTAATGTTAAATTAACACATTTTATTCACTTATCTTAGAATTTACGTTTTAAAATATATTATTTTTGTGTTAATTGTGTTCACTTACGCAAATTGTGTTATTTTAATACTTAAGAAATGTTAAATATTAATTTAACATAAAACGTTCAACATTTATTTTAAATTAACATTCGAATATGTTAAAAATTCAATATAAAAAATTTACCAAAGACTGATTTTAATGCAAAATATTTATTACAAAATAATTTATTCCACATAGCCGTGTTTTTACTGACTTACATTAACAAATTAATTATTTTTAAAGATATAAAAATTATTATTATAAATATGTGTACACGAATATTTAATTTTATTTGAAAAGTAATACAATCTTTTCTAGCATCGGTTTGTCGGGATATTAAACCTCAGTGTTATTGTTGCAGTTTTTAAGCTTGCGCTCACATACGAGGATTAAAACATTCAAACGAGAGTCGCATCGGGCATCGTAGTTCGATTCTTTGGCTGTCTAAATTGATCGATGGTGCGTACTGCTGGGTATTGGGAAAAATGACGAGGGGTGAGCTTTGCCTCTCGAAGAACGGGAAGGAGGAAGGGTTTCGCGTACGCGGGTACGTGATCGGCATTAACCCTCGTCAGTCTTCGTTTCTTTTTCGCTGAAAAAAGGGCACGTTTTAAATTTCCTCGGTTATTCCGAGGGTGGCCCTTCTTTGATCGGGCGAATGTCATTAGGGCTTCTGCTCTTACGAGCTGGTCCTCGCTGTCAGAACCCACGCCTGAGTTCGGGGGATTCCTCTGACAGATTCGCCAGGAAACTATTATTATTCTTCCCATTCGAACTTTCAAATGTATCCAATTTATTTGCGCGACATGTAGATTTTGTTTAACTACGGAAGTACTTTTTAAATAAAATTGTATGCCGATATTTTTACAAACTTTTAAGAAAATTTATGTAAATAATTAAGTATTTCATATTAAATTCACTTTTCTCGGAGTAAGAAATATCAGCTTGAAAATTTTAATATCAAGCGTTCGCATTAAATCATATTTTTTTTATATAAGGAAATACAATAACTTGTAAAATATCAGTATTCGTAACGCATTTGTTACATTAATACATAATCGTTAAAATCGGTACAACGAATAAATGGCAATGGCGGTCTTTCAGCTTCGTTAGCGTTAGGGGTAACACACGGGGTATCGTAGAAAAAAACGTTAGGGGAGGTATCGTTCGATGTATTGATTGCTGATCGTGTCGCGCACCCCTAACGTAAATTATCATCGACGATATACTAAAAAAAGCCCTGAGTCATCGAGCGCTCGATAGTCACCCTTCATCGACCGATACGAAGCATTTATTTCGCTCTGTATTTCATTGACGTTCGGAGTTTCCGCATTTTTCTTCGTGCTTCATTATCTCGAAAATTGACAAAAGAGAATGCGCGCTTTGGGCAATGAAAGCATACGCGCATTATGGAAATTAATGACTTCCAATAATTAGATCATTTGTATAATACAAACGCCGCGGGGAAATCTCTTTTGACGGAATGCCGGTCGTGTAAATACAAAATCGTCACAAATCTGCAGCACTTAGTATTTTGTAATGCCGTTACATGGCATTTATACAGCGGTACGAATCGACGAAAATAATTTGATTCCGCGATCATTAAGCGGTCAATTTTCCGTATCTGCGAAGACTCCGCGAATAATTGCGATAAGTGATGCGGCGTAAAGTGCGAACAGGAAGCAATTAGCAGCCGCGCTTTCGCGGATTACGGTCCGGAGACGTTGCTTTCTCATCTTATTTTCTCGGTAATATAATTGCGGAGAAAATGACGCGCGATGATTTCCAGGCGCGTCGCGGTTAGGCGTTCTCATAGAGAGCCGTCTCTTTGCTGTTGTAAAAGCGAGGACAATTTTGCATTGATTTGCATAATTTTACTGTTTACTCGATACCTAACGCTCTGCTCGTTTCGATTTTTATTGCTATGTCATAATTGCTATGTCCTATTGCTTTGTCATAAATACATCGTCATAAATATACAACGCGTTAATATAATTTAACAATGGATTTATTTGGTTAACAATCAATTATAGAATGTAATTGTGTAACTATTTTTGGAAAGATTAATTGTAGATATAGTTATATTAGGTAAAAATACACTGTAGATATTAATACAACATATAATAATTATTTATTGAAGTTAATGACTGTACATAGACTGTAATCTTTACAGAAATCTAACATTAGCCAATTTATTACTGAAAGCAAGTAATTAATTATTCATTTGTATTAATAGTACTGATCAACAATGCTCTTAATATTTAAAATAAGTAGTAAATAATTAGTCTTTCAGCATTAAATTGGTCAGTATTAGATTTCTGTAAAGGAATTACCTAACTATTTTCAGAAAGAACTAATTATATACACAGTTACGTGTATCAAGTAAAAATAGATTTAAGACCGGTCACTTGCAGGCTGCACCTGCTTTCCGTTGCGCGAGAATTAGCTATCGTTTTCTCTCGAAACTTTGCATCTTGCTTCTCTACATCCCTCGTCTATTTCTCATCTATACTTGTTCAGCTGAATTCGTTCCTAATTCTGCACCGCGAAGTTCGTTCCCTCGCCACGTGCATCAGGACGGTATGCGACTTGTTAGGAAGGCAATCCTCAATGAAGAATTCAGAAGGAACCATCAGAAGGTAGAGTTCGAAGGTGATGCGACGCTGCAGCACACTTTTTTCACCACTACCGTGTCTTATGGCACCTCAGAGGCGCGCATTGGCCGATAGCAGGCATACCGAGCAGGCATTACCTGATTGTCTTGTCGAGAAGATGACTCTCTCTCTCTCTCTCTCTCTTTCTAATTCTCTCTTGTAATCTTGCTCTTTCGCTTCTTGTGGGTGTGATATCGTAGCGTACGTAAACGAGACGGAAGGTACCAGACGTTCCTCTCACGAATGACGAGCCTCTCACTCAGAATACTCAAGTAACGATTTATCCGTCTCGTACCTCCCGTCCCTTATACTTGTCGGTGTCTTTTCGTGAAAAAAAAGTCCACGAAGGATCATGCCGTTTCTCCATCTGTTCGTGTAGTACGTAGAATCGCACGGCTGGGAATAGCGCGGAATAACTGATAAAATTGTCGAAGGACACGAGGGTGTAATGCTGGAAACAGGGACTCGGCCCTTTGGACCCTTGTTGACCTAGAGAAGGAGACTTAACTGCCCCCAAGCCGTATTCCTAGATGCGACGAGCCACATAGAAAATTAATTCGGGACCGTTCATCGTTTTATGATAGTCGACGATTATATTTCGATCGAACATACGTTACCTTCAGAATATTTCATTTTCGACGTATCTAATAAGATAATAGTATCGAGTGTTCGAATTTATTACGAAGCCACATACCTTTAACGTAATCCATCCATTTGAATTAATGATACGTTATTGATTACATTTGTTCCCATAGCGATCTGTCTCATATACAATGCTTAACGAAGCTTAATTATTCACAAAGTGAGACGGTATTCATCTTGATTCATTACGAATGAAGTGAATCATCTCGGAGATATTTCGCCCCGAGCCACGCAAGGCCGTGCGAGGGAGAATTATTTATCGGCGGAGAAATCGGAAAAATAAGTGGAGGCGATCGCGTACTCTGTGCCGCGGACCCGCGCATTATCAATAGCAGGATCGGTCCGTAGTCTCGCCAAGTAACGACCAGCTGCAGCACGAACGCAGGAAGAAAGCGCGAAGCGTAAAGTACGCCAGCCGCGGACCACCGCGCGAGTCGGCACGTTAATCACAATATAATACTGGCGGTTTGTAGGTGGGCACCTTAATCGAAAACCTCATCCCTGGCTAAGGAAACTGGACATCTCCGTTCGTTCACTCGTGCACCCTTCGGTCAATTTCTATACGGAAAGAATGATTTTACTGAAACATCTAAAAAGATCACATCTAAATATATGGAGTTAGTTTTCACATATTATGTAGGTTGTAATATACAAAAGATGTCAGACGCAAGACTCAATAATAAATAGTTTTTTTAACTATGGTGTATCAAAAGTGCTCGACGAGCACAAATTCTAATACAACCAGCTTAAACGTCTTATGTAATTATTTTAACAGTACGACAAAATTGTTTTGTGATCTAGTTAAATTTTTAGATACTTCGACAAAACCTGTTCTTTTCACGTGTCTCTCTTTGTACATCTCTTTGTATAATTCTCCTTCTTGCACGATCAATTAGGACGAGTTGTTTACGCCGTGACAATTAGCACAGCACAGTCACGAATGCGACTTGGAAGATTGCGGATGTCATTAACCATGCGGCGATCTACGCACAAGCGCACGTATCTATATAATTAAACAATTAACGCTTTCTTCCGATTAGTTAAACAAATTAAGCGAGGCTGATGCAAAAGAGGAACGCGGCCGAGCGCAGCGGAACGGGTAAGACTGGACACGGATACTTACACATACCCGGCCAGTCTACCAATCTTCCAGCTCTTCCCTCATTCCCTCCTCCCCCGCTACCGTCGGACACCCGGTACTCGGTGGTAATTAGAGGCGTGCATAATTAAGCCGGCGGTGATTGTTGACACGGGGCGTTAGCGCAGCGGGACGACTGTCTTCCGAGGGAGCGTCTCAATTAGTACCACCTGAGAACGAGAACTCAAGTGTTTGCATTCGCGTTTCACGTTCTGGTAATTTCATCGGCCGACCGGCTACTTTATTAATTACTACCGCTCTGTATATCTGGCATAGGAAGCAAATGAGTCCCGCCGTGTTACATCATGTATGACTTCATTGGGGACGGGGAGTTGTCTTGGCGGGAAATCAGGTCACAGTTCCGGAATTAGTGCTGTCTAATTGCTAGATAAATATTCATTAGCCGCGCCCGCCTATAGAAATCCGGTACGTATGCCGTCCATTATGCGAAGCATTCTAATGAACCCGAAGATCACACCGGTGTTCTGTTGTTCTAAGTACTTAACGGACTTCAAGCTGAAACGTTGACGATGGACATTTTTGTGAGTTGAATAAGTTAAAACATTTGCGATTTTATAGTTACAAAGATTCATTCCAATATTTTTTTCTTTTTTAAAAATATTCATAAGTTTGTATTAAATGAGTCTCATAATTAGATATTTTTTATGAGTATGAATCTTACAAACTGCAATTTGCAAAAAATGCTAATAATTTTCAATGTGTTAATAGTTATTATCTTTATAGTTGCTACTACTATATTTTTCTCTGGATGCAATAGTATATTTATTAATTGTTTGCGTTAATTTAAAATGATTTTAATAGTAGACATTAGTAGATACCAAGTAACAGACAGACTCTTTATTTTACAAGTAATTTTTATAGTGCTAAGATTTTTATGAAAAAATGTTTCGTTTACCACATGAATTAGTTAAGAGCAAAAAAAATTCGGGTCGTGCACGTCGAAAGTAGACATTGTTTGCGAGCAGAAGAATCGGTTCCATGATTCGCATTCAAGGTCGGACTTAACTACATATACTACGAGTATACTGACTACGTGATTTGAATAACTGCTACGTCAAAATCTTTATTTGTGAGCGCAATGATCTTACGATGGACGTGAGATAATTAAGTCTTTTTTAGGAAGCACTGGCGCGTGACGCAAATTTCTAAGAGGCTCGTCGAATTCTTATGGTATTATTTTCAAACGTGATTAAAAAAGCGATGGCATCGCATTCATATATTTGTCCAAACGAGCTTTCGCGTCCGGTATCATCTTTTCTAAACTTAAGTCTCTTTCCAATTAGATGTTTGGAATTAATGACTAACAAAACAATCTGATATCGCTTCATTATTCCAATTACACCAAATTCAAACTTTGAGCTCTGGCTGCTAGAGTCTTTCTTATCTGATTCATGATGAATACATTTCCATTTGAAGGATAAAATAAACTATCATACTGTTATTGACCAAATTTTTAAATACTTCAGCAAAACCATTCTTTCTGTGCACGGTAAATTAATGAAACATGGAAAAAACTAATAAAGATTAATAAAGATTCTTAATATGAAAACAAAATTAGCAACAAAGTAATAAGAATATTTCGGTTACATTTCAAATCTCCTGAACAAATAATTAATTTCTTAACCTGACGTTCCTAGAACCAGCGAAAGTCGCAGCTCAAAGGTCATAATTAATTCCTTCACAAAGTAAACAAAAGCAAATAAACCCTATGATATAATAATTTAAATTAACTGATAGATAAAATAAATATTAAAAAAATATCAAAGTCTATATTCGAAAAAATAAATAAAAAGTACATACGGAAGAGTTATCGTTCCTTCATACTTTGCTGTTTATCGTTCGCGCGGATAAACTCACTCGTTATCTTCATACTTGCGAATTGCGACGCGTGAAATGATAATTTATGATATTCCCGCGCTGAGAGTTATGATCCCGTGATCCGGAGGTCGCTCCACGGAAACGCGCGGAGGGGAGTTACCGCAATACTTATGCAGGCCTAAAGGATTCATCCCAGGCTTTCTTTATGTCATCGCCTTCAGCCGGAACATCCACTGTCGCGTATGGATTCTCATCTGACGAGTGTACCACCCACAGACGTGCGGGCGCGTACAACGCAACGCATATTCCGGACCCTGGGCGGGCGGGTCTACGAAACGCGTTTCCGCCGGTACGTCCGGTCGCCTCCATCGTCCCGCGTCCGCAGCAGCCGCGCTGCCTCTATTTCTGTCCGGGCGGTCGTTTACTATCGGCAATCTGCATAAGCGTTTAACCGAAGCGAAGCTGAATCATACGCGAGAGCGCGAGAAGAATAGGAAGGCGTCCGAGGTGTTCGTGCGTGGGGGAGCGAGGATACACGTTCCCGGTCCCAACGCGGCGAAGGAGGCAAGGGAAAAAAGAGGAAGGTAGATCGCGAAAGGAGAAGCGACGAGGAGAAGCTGGCGGTGGTAGAGGAAGAAGAAGAAGAAGAAGAAGAAGAAGAAGAAGCGAGACCAGAGGAGAGACGAGGAAGGCGCGAGGGCGCTCGCCGATGGAGGCGAAAGTTTACGACGCGTCGCTCGCCGGAGTTACCGACGCTACCACGGAGGCTCCGCGCTCTCTTCCAAGTCGGTTTCCTCGCCTCTTGTGTTCTCGCTCTCCCTCGTCTCCCCTACCAACCCGTCAGGTACACCTACGTAACAACACTTGGTACACGGTCCCGCGCTCTCGATGTATCCTGGTTACGCCGCTATACACCGTCTGCCGTAACAATGTGACGGTCGGCTAGCTGGTAGCGGATCATTGCTCAACCTCATCGTTCATTTCTCCGTCGCGTGTACACGAAGCTACAGCTACGGATCTATTTATGAATCTGGCACGACGTAATGGCGTGTGAGAAGCTCGCAGTTGTATCGATAAGCTCCTTCACACGTCGTAAGAATTGAAGAGACGCTCAAGATAATTTGTTTACTCAAAGATTTTTTATCTGTACTATATAAGATTAATAAGATACATTTGTTCCCTCGTTTCTCTAATTTTCGATCTAAATAAGTCTAAATAATTACATATGCTGATAACAATAAAACAAAAGGATATATAAAAGAGCTAAACTGTTTTATCGTGTAATCTTAATTACATAAGAAGTCCTACGTTGCTCATTTTAACAAAATAAGTATCTCAGAGGAATACGTCTAATGTGATTACCAAGTTTTGAGCTTTTTTAAAACTTAACATCCAAAAGACAACAGATTCTAGAATCTATTGATAATGCAGTATCCAGGACGTCTTCCGTCACCCTTTTCGACATTTATTACTAAGAAAGCGGAGCAGGAGATCGGACCGATCGCGAGGACAAGCAGAGAAAAAAAAGGAGATAGGAAAGAAAGGCCAAGTTTGCAAACGAAGAGAAACAAGCGCGGTAGGAAGGGCATGCGGACGAGTCGGGGCATAAACTGGCCGACTAACAACCCACACGTACTCTCGAGCGCGAAAGGAGCCAGGGGACGACGGGTAAGAGACGGACAGAACGAACGAATGGACGGACAGACGGGCACACAGACACCATTAAGCCGTGATGTTCGCCGACTTAGGCACTAGCGTCCGTTTGCGCGCGCGATCATACGTAAGAGAAGCGGAAGGAAGGGCGACGCGAGCGCGAAGCGAGAAGAGACCGGCAGAAGGAGAGAAAGGTCGCGAGAGTCTGCGAGTCAGAGAGAGAGAAGTCTAGAGGCCAAAGCAAGAGGGCTGTAAATTATAACTCCACCGCGAGGAGTCGAACCCTGAGACTAACCTCAGCCAGACTCGTAAAAATATCCTTCCATCTCTCTCTCTCTCTCTCTCTCTCTCTCTCTCGTTCCCTCCTCAGCATCCGACGTTCGAGCGGATCTCGTGACTCCCGACACGACCGCGAGCTCGTGGTCGTCTTCGACCATTACGGACGCTCGTTGCCAGACAGCGTCGTGACGCTGTTCGATTTCGCACGTGCGACGTGAACCAGCTAACACCGGAGGTGTTCTCCCACTTTCATTGTAAGTTTCGACTTTCGCCCGCGACGCGGGCGAATTGACATCGAGTTCTGACTTCGAGGGGATCCCTCACTTCGAATATCAACGAGGGTACTGAGGCTTGCATAAGCTCTCGATCGCAAATGCATGTCTTGAGCTCGAGAAATCGCTTTGAACACTCAGAAGGGCCCCCGGTCGGTGAAACCTCCCGAGGTCCTTGCTCTCCGGATAGGCAGTTTTTACTGGCGCGTAAATCAAAGTTGCTCCCACCGTCTCGACCGCCGTTTGGGCTCCCTGCGTCCTCTCCTCATCGTCGGCCGAGAGTTCGGCCTAAGTAATAATTTCGTATTAAACGTTCGGGGTAATGTAATAAAGTCGTTCGAGGGGATAAATTTAGTGCGGGCCGCGTGACGGCGGCGCGACGGTGACGGCGACGGAGGTGTTGGCGGCGGTGGTGCCGGGGCGACGGTCGCGGTGTGTGGACCGGGTCAGCCGGACGGATACAGTTGTGCCGCGGCCATGTAGGTAGGTGTTGGACACCCAGCGGGGTATACCGGGAGTGGGCGGCCCGTTGCATACGTATAGCTGCAGAAGGGCCTTGACAGAGAACGTGGTAAAGGAGGAACGTGGCGCGCGTGAGGAAGAGGATCGAATATAGTGGTTCCTCGGCTTCGAGCGACTGTGTTATAGCACACCGGGAAAGAGAGAGAGTCTGGTATCTGTATTTGTAGATACCGAAGTGCTCGACAGAGAGTGCAAGCGCGCGGGGCAAGGAAAAAGGAGAGGCAGTAAGAGAAGGAAAAAGAGTCCGTCCGCGCCGCGCGAAGCGGAGGCTCCCCGCTCCCCCTTGAGTCTCCCTTCTTCCCCTGACACCCACACACAACGAGGACGCCGTGCTGCAGGCGGCCATAACAATAAATAACTCTATCCTTCCATGTGTTACCGCGGGATTCCTCCTTGCGGTATAACCGCGCCCTCTCACTCCTTCGAGGAAGTCATCGTCGCGCACCACCGTGTTGCCACCACTTGGACCGAGGTGTCTTCGAAAGGACTACACTTCTCGTACTCTTCTCCCCCTCTTCCTTCGTTCGCTCTTTTCGCGTGCGAGGGAAAGAGAGAGAAGGTGCGCGAGATTCTCCCTTAATCGAGTTACCTCTCGCGCGAAGAAGTACCGGCTTATGACCGGATGCACTCTCGATTCAGACATCGCGCCGTTCCTTGTGATATCCTCTACGATAAAACCTGGTTGCAATGTCCCCGAAACAAATGTCCCATCTCTTTCTCTCTCTCTCTCTCTCTCTTCCTGTTCGCTCCGAGCGGATTTGGTAACACGCTCGTAATTTACGCGAATAAACACAGCGGAACGAAATCTCGCTCGAGATTTAGCATGGACCCAGGTCACCGGCATAACGTATTACGATCCTCGTTACAAATCTTCGTTTTATTACGCCTCTGTTTTCGCGGAACGTTATTGCATTAAGGATTGGTATGGAGCAGCACAGCATCTCTCGGATAACCGCTTCGCCGGCACTAGGCTTCGTATTATATTCGGCTCTCTGATCACGGGGAGCCGATGAGGATCGCTCTCGAAAGAAGCTCGGCCCTCGTTCCCGGTGAGTTTTAAGTAGATCGAACTCAGCGGACACGCACCACGACGAGAAACTAGGTAGCCCTGAAGTTTTTACACGGCTGAGCTCCCGAGTCCCTTTTCTCTCGCGTCCCTCTCGTTCTTCACGTTGAAACCTTGGCGATGCCGCCAGGCAGCGAGAATCCGAGGACCCACTGGAGAGAGAGAGAGAGAGAGAGAGAGAGAGAGAGAGACAGAGACAAGGGCCGCCAGGAAGGGAGAAAGGAAGAGAGCGGGAGAGAGGGAGATGGAGCGGGAAGAGGAAAAAAAAGGTTTGAGCGGTAATAAAGCGAGAGGGGATATAGGCGAACCGAGGATTCACCAGGGAGCCCAGACAGCTTGGAGTCTGTATCACGGCGTGCTCATGTACGATCAGCACACGAATGCATCTCGTCTCTTCCGAGCGTTAATTCATCTCCATCGCGACTCTTCCTTAGAAAAACTACTAGGGTACACTTTGTAAAGGGGCGAAATAGAAATTCGATTATTCTCGCGATGCAGGGTGGACACGCTTCGTAAACATCTCCGGATAACTATAAATTTTGTACATTTACAACAACCGTTCGATTTAAAATTTTACATGTCATGGAGAGTAAAACCACCGACACGATATTTATACACGAAAAGAATACACTCAATGCATCTAATCAAATTCGCTATAAAATAATAAAATGTTATATAAATATTATAGCTCAAAAGATTGGGTACTAATGCTCCTTTGATGTTTAACAATACAATTCAACAAAATTATTTTTAAACCTACGTATATATATCTAGCTATAAATTCTTATATACTTCAGCAAATCATTCTTTCCGTGTACTTATAAATTCTGAAATGAATACTGTGTAGCTTTCTATTTATGTGTAATAATCAATTATGGAATTTTATTGATAATATTTACAATAATATGTGCCAAGTAATTTTCTCCAACTGCAATCCAAGTAATGCTCAAGTGAAATTACGATTAGAAAAAAAGATTAAGAAAGTAATTGTGTATTATAATCATTGCTCTTGAAAGGACTAAGCTCTTAAAGTGGCACTCGCGAAGTTCATTAGGGAAGATCGTCAGACCATTAATTTCTCTAATCAAAGTCCCTCTCTCTTGGCTACGACCGCAACGTTTCAGAAAGAGACAAAGAGAAAGAGAGAGGGGGGGGGGGAGAGAGAGAGAAGCAACGCGAGAGGTTTAACTGCTTTGGAATGTCTAGGATGTGTCGGAATCCGCGCGCACGGTGCCTGCTGGCGATGAGAAGGAAGGAGGCTATGGTGCTCTCTGGGTGCGCGTCTTCTCCCGTTCCTTTCCCCGCATTTCTTTTCTTTTTTTCTTCGGGACGAACGAGGTGTCGGAGGCCCGCGTTTATACCCGAACCGATCGCGCGCCGGTACTTGTTGTATTTATTTTAACGCGCATGCACGCCTACGTCTATATGCATTTAAAATATAGCACAGTTGGGCCCTAGTTTATGAAGGGTCAGGTCATGGAGCGCGGTCAGCATTTGCGAGGCGAGAGGACACGAAGGGGGAGAAGAGGCAAGGGGAGCGGGATGAGAAGCATGGTGAAGGAAGAAAAAGGGAGGAAGAGAGAGAACGAGAGGGCAGCTCTCTTGAAAGAAAGAGATCAAGGGAAGTCCGTCGGAATGGAGGAAGGGAAGCACACCCGGCATCCAGGACCATAGAACCGTCGAACCTGGCCCCGAGGCTCTGTTTAACAAGAGTCAGTTAATGCGAGTCATAGATCATTGCGGTATGCACTAAACGTTCGAAATATAAATAAGTATAAACACCGCGTAAATCAAGGGATCGCGGGTAAGATTCATATAATGAAGTCCCGCTGAATTTCGGACGATGGACAGCAAGCTCGAAATCTTGAGGGTGTAACGTACATGCGAAAGACATTGTTCCTTACCGCTAATAGCTCGCCTCGTGCTCCGCGTTAAAGTACCGTGGATGCTCGAAAGACTCGTGTGGGCCGCACTCCAATCGCGAATCCTCATCTCGCGTCCCTGACCTCACCGCGGGCTCGGATATAATTCCGAAGAAAAACAATGAAACTGCCGAGTTGATCAGATCGATCCTGAATTGCCTTGCGTTTGGTACAAACAAGTTGCATTTCATGTTAGGCATTTAAGCTCTGAGATAAAATAATTCAAAATAATTTTATTTTTCATTGTCCTTTTTCCTGGGATACACTTTTATTCGTAATGTCAAATTATACCCAACGCCACTTTTAATCATTTCTATATGGAAAAAACGATTTTGCTAAAATAGCTAAGAATTTAAACTATGGATACAGACCTGGAAATAATTTTGGTGATCCAAATAAAATTATTTTCAAAATTATATCTAATTTTTAGATACTTTAGCAAAACCATTCTTTGCATATATAGGTCGCCATGTCTTCTACATAGTGTTAATTTAATTAAAACAATAGAATTAAATAATTAGCTCAAGAAATGTATTAAATTTATCATTTATTAGATATACGTTAATATGGTGTTAAAAACACTACTTATTTTGAAATTAACAATAAGCAATTTAACTACAGAAATGAATTGAGTGGATGTAGTTACCTTTTTTAACCACGGATTTTGTTTTAAAACAATAAATCTCGACACACATATACAGAAATTGAAATGTACAAAATTATTTAAGGAATTCATCTAAAATTTTGATTCTTCAACAGTGTTCAAAAATTTCTATTTCTATTTATGTTAAAGTGATTATTATATTTCAAACAAAAACGTAATGATTTTTGAAGATGTTATTTAACGAATTAGTTCTCTTATTTTCTAGTGTCGAATCACGGTTCTTAACATGTGTCTAATTTTAATCATACGTTGTTACCTTGGAACAGTAAGAAGTTCAGCCTTGTTGCGGGCAACAACATACAAAATGACCCTCCCTTCGTGCGTTGACAGCAAATTAACAGGTTTCTGATAGCGAGCGTCGTGGTGCAAAACAAGGTGGATTAAAATTCGCGAACAAGAAGTTCACCCTCGTTCGTTGCCTACCATTACGTCGTCGTTTTTGCAAACCGGTTTAGCAAGCGTGGACCGCGTTTTGTGCTCGCACTTTAAGAAAATATCGAGGCGCGAATCGATTTCGCACGTCCCTCTTGACTGGGATACCGTCGCCAAAATTTCAGAAGTAGACAAGAGAGAGAGAGAGAGAAAGGGGGGGGGGGGAGTACGAGGGGGAAGGAAAGAGAAAGAGAAAGAGAAATGTAGAGGGAGAAACGTAATGGTTTACATCCGGCGGCATTATCAATTTTGCTCGCATTATCTCTTTTTTTTTCGTTATCCAGTTCCTCTCCAACTTCTTTCTCTTTCTCTCTTTCTTTGCTTTCTTTTTGGCGCGAAACATCACGTTTTGCTTCCTACACCAGCCCGGAGCACAGATGGTACCGCATTAAACATTCCCGTAGACTCGCGAGTCATTTGTCATCTCGCTAAAATTGGGATCCAATTTACCTCGACTCGCAACCCCCCAAAGACAATCCGAGGATGATCATTAAACTCCTCTTGATCACTGGCGGTGAGCCTGTTACTTCGAGAATAATAGTGTCGTCGCCGTTACGAAGTGTCATTACGTTAATGCGAGGAACATTTGCCTTGAAAAATGAGAAGTAGGAAAATTTTTCGACGCGTGAATCACCATATGACGAGAAATGCTGGTAAATCTGTGATTACTAATACAATAATCTTAGAATTTTAAATTGATCCATAATAATCTGTATATTTAATAATATTATTCTCTAATCATTACTATAATACATATACATATACTACAATACTAAATTTGTCATTATTAAAATTTCAAGTAATTTCAAGTAGTTGTTATAAGATATATTACAACATCCTGTATTTAATTACAGTCATGAATTTCTAACATTTTCAAGAAACGCACTATTATAATGTAAATTTTCGCGTGAATGTTTCCTTCTGACGAAGCGAGATCAATATATCTATTCATCTAGCCATACATCTTTCGATCCATCAGATCGCTCTTCCACTTCGAGAAACTGGTGACCCCGGTCCTGACCTGGCTCATTCTAAAGACGATATGCAGTATTGCCTCGGCTGTGAGACAAGGGGACCAGTAGGTCTGGGTCTCTGGGCAGTCTCTCCGTGGATTCCAAGGAGCTGGGTCTCGTAATGCGATATAAATGGAGGCAGGACCGGCCGAATGAAAAGCCAACGGGCAAGGCTCGGGTAGAGGAGATACATCAAGATCGGGCTGACGGTTGACTCCGCGCCCGACGGGGGGCCGGTAAAAACTGGATCCCTCCCGCCACTCCCGATCCCCCGCGCTCTTTTCGAGTCTCTACACTGAGCATAATAAGGACAAACTTTTAATCTCGAACTCAATTATAATTTCCGCCCGCTTGCTAGATGACATAGAAGGGGACGCGTTCAGGACGTTTTCAGCGGGTCGAACAGAATTCTGGATCAGGAATGGACTACCGCTTGCAACCGTGACCGTTGTTAATTGAAATTGCTTATCACGATCAACAGATGAAGTGAATGTTCCAATCACTGAATGTGTCCAATGATTGAAAAATCAACAATAGTTATAATTATTAAGATATTTGTCGATAGCAAAAGAGAGAAAATGGCAAATTAAAAAAATGAAATTAAACATTTTGTTAAAATAAGTAATAAAAACATATCATTTTAATTGCAAATTATTGCGAAAAATCGTTTGTCATTTAAGTGTTTTTTTAGATTTATATGATAGTATTCTTTATCATCAACAAAACAAAGTTTCACTCGGACATGAAATTCTTTTAATAATAATATTAATAATGAATTAATAATCAAGTTGTTCAGGAGAATTTTTTTTTAAACTGTTGGAAGTTTTCTTTGCGAGATAGACTATTCTTTTGGATCTAAAAATATAATCCAATCAGCAAAGAAAACTTTCAGCAATTGCAAAATAAACATTCCTCTGTAATAATAATATAAAACTGATTTATACTTTTTTATTAATTCAGTCGTTGGAACATTATATTATATCTCATATATTTCGATTACAATACGATATTTCCTGGATGTTCATTCGGTTAATTTGTGCGAAAGATTTGAGCAACAATAGTGCTTTCGTCGAGGTTGGAACTGCTAGGAAAATAGGCTTGAGCGTCGAATGGGCGTGCCATCACCGATTTCCGGCCGTAATCAATGCGCATAATCAGACGGCCTCTCTCTCTCTCTCTCTCTCTTTCTCTCTTCTTTCATTCAACAATTCTTGAAAAACATTCAGTGCGCGGCCATTCGACACCCGCGCGCGCGCATTAAGAAGATCACGCTGGAACACGAGACCTTCTAGGCGAGCATCGCGTCCTCTCTGTCTTGCCCTTCTTCGGGGGGCACCTTGGATAATCCCGGGAATCGGGAGAGCCCTTTGTGTCGCGTTTCGGGCGAGAAAATGCTTTGTCATCTATGCTTCCGTCGTGTATCGGGGGTGTGCTTGGAAGGACCTTCTCTGCGGCATTATGCCCGCCGCATGATCGCAAGACAGTGCCACCCGACCAGGTGTTCTAGGATCCAAATTGTTACAGCATCCAGAAATCTTTCCCGTTCTACCCGGGGTCCCACCGGCGAACAATGGTCGCCCCATTCCGCGCTGAGTTTTCAACGGCCGCCGCCTCGCTGTCTCTAAACGAAGGTACTTTGTCGCCGACGGCGCAATGGGGAGACGAAGATCGTAATCTAGTTCGTGAGACCATCTTCGAGAAAGGGAAGACTGTCTTTGTGCTTAATAAAGTAACAGGGGAGAGACATCGGGATTCGTTGAACGCTTCAAAAAAGTTTAAACTGAATTATTGCTTTCGGTGTCATTCAGGAGACGATAATATTTTCTAAACGTTCATGAGACGCTCGCGGGACCATCCTCGTATTAGCGTTGAACATTGTCGGGGTAATTGCAGAGAAAATTACACAGGTAGTCGTAATTATCTGCCACGAATGCTTACTTAGCATTGCCGACGTAATCTGATCAGCCAATCAGCATGAAGGTGAGCTTTGATTATACATTCGCAGAAGAGATTACGATCTGCACGCTGAAGCAAGTCGATATTCCACGTGTCAGCGAATTTCATTAGAATTGTTTAATTGCGACCGAAGGGAGGGGGAGACGAAGAAGGGAGGTTAATGTTCTATTCCGACTAGGCTTCGTTCCATAGTTTCTCGCAACGATTCCCACGAGCCTCGATATAAACACGAGGAGGCAATATCTTCGATTTTCTATCAACGTATTGCTTCCTACAAGGCTAACACGCTTGGAAACATCAGCGGTAATCTCTACCAGTGAGCCTGTGGAGCGAGAGAGAAAGAGAGATGACTATCGACACCCTCGCGATTGCCGTGCGCCACGTCGCCATTTTCATTTCGTGTATGTGTACATGAGATCTTCCATCGATAATACATCAACCGTTAGCAGCTGTCGAGAGTTACGTGAACTAATCAACTTCGTAACGAGAGTATCTTCGTATTGTACCTTTGTGTTCCTAGAGGTAACAAAAGCAAATTCAATCTTCGGCTCGAGTTTCTTTATTGTCGTGAATAGAAACTTATAGAATATGTATTATCTCTTATATGTATCTATGACATTACAAATTGGAAATCTTGTCGATTTTTAATTCCTGATCTGTGTTTCTGGTCATTTTATTTCCTTTCGTTAAAACATAACATATCGCTCCCTTGTTTCAAAAGTGGAACAACTGAAAAAGTATAAGCTTATAATAGGTTATTGTAAAATAAGTTTTTACAATCCAGTTATTATAATCTAGAAAAATATTTTTTAAATTTCACAGAAAATTGTTGACTGATTAAATAGTGTTGATTAAAAGAATATTCTTAACGCAATCAAATGTAATTTTCATTTCACGATTCTTAAAAAATTATCCTTTTTAAGTTATGATAACTTTTTTTAGATCATCTTTTTTGAATTGTGATCATTTTGACGGTTTTTTATGAAGTTAAGTTTATTTTTGATGATTGACAGAATAACATTTATTTATTATAACTTATCTACGGTAATAATTTGAAAATCAGTTAGTTTAAATTTGTCACTTTAATGCAATATCTTTTAATATTTCTACAATATTAGAATCAACCTATTTATTATATACTTGATTTTTTTTTTTTTTTTTTTTTTGTAAAACCGCTTATTCCAATCAGGACTCGAAAACTAACGGCAGGCTGACGGAAAACGACGAAGAGCCATTCAGCAATGAGAGAGTTTAATTTGCGTTGATTAATATCGTCGCGCAAAGGAGTTGACGCGCGAGGGTTAAAAGGTTAACGCGTCTCTCGGTGAGTCGATCTCATTTTCTCTCGATTCCGAAGTCCTTGAGGCTTCTCCGAGCGGTAAGCGAGGAAACGGCGTAAGTGGACAGAAATGTATAGCGTCAACGCGGGCGTACGTAGCGCGCGAGAAGCGAATCTGTCCCCACCAAGGTGCAGGTTGCAGGAAGAGAAGGAGGAGGAAGAGGTTGGCAGCGGAGGAGGACGAGAGGGGCGATCAGCGGAGGACAGCGACGGCGGTGGCGGTGGAGGAGGACCCGGTGAGGTGGAGAAGGAGTCACGTCGCGGGCACTCTCCGCGCGTACCGAGACCCAGAGTTCTGTCTCGCGTACGCGAGAACCAATCCCAGTATTTGCGCTTCCTTCCTACCGCGGATGGCGACCACCTCTTTTCAGGGGCGTAGCCGACGGCTTCCCCTTGCACCCCCTCCACCCGGTACCCCCCTTCGTCGTCGTTCTGCCTCGTCTCTTGCCCCGTTGCCGCGGATTTTTCGCGCGCGCCGAATTCCGCCCCGAGCGATGATGAGAGAGGCCGGTGCACGCTCCATCGGCATCCGCGATCGAAGAAGCCGGTGACTATACGTTTATCGCCGGCTAGATGGCCTAGGTTCGTTCAACTCCGCGAACGACCTAATGTCTGACGCGCGTGGCGACGACGATGACGAAGGAACGGCTTCTGATCAGCTGATGGACGTTATGGCTAGCTCGATAACAATTGGGGAATTCGTGTCGATCACTTCGCCAGCGATCGCGCCAGCCGCGCTTCTATCATTTCGATAACAGAACTTGGTCACGGTAATCCTTCATTGAGAGAAAAGGTTTTCGTATTTGTAGCTATAATTACATGGTATATCATAATTATTGAACTGGCAATTATAAAATTCATACCAAAAAAAATATTATTAGATATCAAGAACATTTTATTAGGACCCACTTTGACCTAATTGACGTTTATTCGTATTGATGCATAATTACGATTATTATAGTAGTTATTACCGCTACAATATTAGCATTAATAATTATATTTATAGTTGTATCAAGAAATACATAATTGACACCGAAAACGACTATAAATTATAATAATTGCAAGTATTTTTATAACAACAACTATATTTATAGTCATCCTCGATATACCAAGTGATAGAATATTTTGTGACAGAAACTATAAATCCAATTATTATTAACATTACACAACAATAATAACTATAATGATACTGTAATTATAGTCAGAAAAAATTCCAATACTTTTCTTTCATTGTTGCTTTTAAAACAATGTAAGAATAATTTCGTATTTATTTATACACGATCTTGCCGACCAAACTTATCGTTGCACCCGATGACGTAGCCTGTATATTCTACATTTTCGCGCGCGAAATGTTACAAACAGACGGAAGGACGAGCGAACGGGCAGACAAAGCTGTAGGATAGACCCCGGACTATTCAAGCCGGTGACGCCGGCAGATTTACGGGCGGCTCGCCACGCAGACGAGTGCCTCTTTACGGATTCTTGGGCTTCCACCGATATTATTAGCGATCGCGTCTTCTTTTTGATCGTGAACCCAGAGGGGGAGCTTTCTTTCGAGCTGGAGCGTCGCTCTTTTTTTTCGCATATAATATCGTCGATAGGCGATGGTTGCTTGGAATCCTTCGAAAACTCCTCTCCATTGTTAGATTCAACTATGTTTAAGCAAACTTGGCCATGGAGGAAACAAGAGGTTGCTTTCCTTTATGTACGATTCCTTTTTAATCCGCTTTGTCGTACTATGAAAAACGATTGGAAATCGTGTGCGGTTCGATTCTTATTGCATTTAATTTCAAAGAACCAGATCTGAGTAAAGAAAAAAAAGTATTTTTCCTGAGATCTATGAGGATTTATATTTATCGCGAGCATTAATCTTTATTCGTGAATTTAAATACCGACGTTCACCAATGGGAAATCTATTTTTATGAGCTAGTCCACCGTGAAACGGAATCTTCTTTACTTGTACCATTCTATCGTGCCATTCATCATTTAGTGCTCGCAATGCCAGAAATGCATAATTACGGATAATTACATCGGACTATATATCGAAATAATTGTAGTCTCGCAGACCAATGTTCGCCACTCGTTCGATCACCGTTTTCGTAACTTCGTATGTTTAGGATCGTAGCAACGATGAGAATTCGCAGAGCTTTAGGCACTTTTCAAGTATTTCAATAACTGCGTTTCCCTCCACATTCTGTGCATAGCTCTGTTTACTTATTTCTGTTCATTGCTTTGGTTTATTACTCATGGAAAATATTTCACGCTCCTACAACATGTTACAAGTAATCAAAAGATACCTGTACTTGAAATTATATACCTTACGTTTAATAATTTAAAACCGAAAATAGGCTGTCAAATCATATCCTTAAGATTGATAATGCGTATAATTGTTTATATGTTTCTCTGTAAGTTCTGCACACATACATGCACAGATGCAATCACATACACACAGATTCAAAACATAAGATTTTTCGGGAGCTGCGCTTTTAAAATTAAGCTAAATCTTTAAAGAATGTTATAACATAAAACATATGATATAAAACTTTGTCGACATTTTTGCTAATTATTCTTAACCCATAATTGGAATATTTTAATCTTGGTGATCCTGAACATTTTTCTTAATTTTTCCTTAATTTTTGAAAGTAAACAAGATTTGGAATAATTTTATGTGTCACAATCTCATTTTCCACAGTTTTGTCCTGTTCACGTAGGCTGATTATTGTTGAATATTTATGTTAAGTTCAAGTATTGCAATTTTTTTATACACTTCAATATTTTAAAACCTCTAAAATTAATAATAAATAAACTTTAGTGAATTTCAAGAACCCATTTGTTCTTTTAGTGTCAAAATATGTTTCATTGTTCAAACAAGATTTACGGATATACATATAATAATTCTCGCGCGATCGATTTGTAATTCGTGAAGCAAGTCCTAAAAGCGTCTAAAAACTGAATTATCAAGATGAACATGTAGCACTTTCAAGTTCACACGGCGGTTCGCGCGAGTCCTGCGTGGCCTGCGGAATCTTATTGCCTATTCAGGCCATGATACCTTAACTGCCCGGGATTCAATGTCTACGGGTCGTAAAGTGAAGAGAGCGCGAGTTACCGGTGCCTATCGTGTCCCTTACGGTGGGGTATTATCGAGATTGTAGGTAAGGGTGAGGCAGTCCCCGTGCAGTCCCATGGAAGAAAAAAACCGTGGATAAGGCGAGAGTATGAAAATAGTCGAGTAAATGATTTTCTCCTCCCTCATAATCTCCGCAGCCTCCCTTGAATTCCCTCTCACTAACTCTAGCTAAATCTCTCTCTAAGCTCTAGTCTTTCCTATTTTTCCTTTTTTTATTTTTACAACATATTCATGCACTATAACTATCGATAGAGAAATATTGAAATAAACGAATCCGACGTCAGTGAAAACGTGAATCCCCACGTTGGCCGGATCAGGACGTAATGTATGCGATGTAATTATTTTGATCCACGAGTCTTTACGAGCGCCCATGATTGCAGGGTTTACACGTTGATATCCGCGCGCGATCCGCCTGGGCGTGGAGAGTTGCACTTGGCTCTCGACGTTTCTGCAAATTGCACTTTGAATGCTCTAGTTATACGTTAGGTGCGCTCTCCGAGGACGTAAGTATGTGAGAGATCGCGGCGCGACCGCGCGAGGATATACCTCCCACCGTTGAAATCTCCTCTCGCCCTCGCCCTGATAATGTTAATAATTTACGGCGTGCGCGCAGGTAATGAAACGGATCGCGGCTGCTCGTTAATTCTGAGCGATAAAGTATCGAAATTAGTGACATTAGACGATTAGACACACCTAGTCTTTCACACGAGGCACTCGTGTCGAATAATAATGATAGAGCCAAAATGATGTAATAGTTTCGGCGAGAAGCACACTGTGGTAGGAATTTATCATTGGTAAATGACAGAGAGATCTTATTAGATAAGGCCTGGCAGAATGTATATGCTTAGCATTTACATTCCCCTATTTAAGGAAGATAAAGCCCTTGGGGAAACGTATTCCGGTATCGACGGCCATGTAAGTCTTTTCGAAGAAGGGAAATTGGAAACCTGGAGTAGATACTTTGGAAATAAGCAGAAAGGATTGATACGAGAATGTTTTCGATTTTCTTTAACAAGCTCCGTACAATCCTATCCGCTCGTACATTTATATAGGGGGATGTATTTCTCTATCCCTGAGGGCGGGATGTGCGAGATACGTATCTCTAGGTTATTAATGTATGTCTGCAGGCCTGTTTCACTCTGATTTCGTTTACTCAGAAGAGCGGAAGATCCTCAAATTACGCGAGAAACATCTTAACGACGGTTCTCATGTCTTCGCGCTTAAGCGCACCTAGAAATGAAACGCTATTCCTAGCTTTTTTTTTTGGAAAAAGCTAGAAACTTTGAGTGAAACACAACTCAAACCAGTTTTTTATCCCGATCCTGAAAATTTTTTACTTGAATATGTATTTTCTTTGGACATTTAACACCATATTGTTCTAGAAGTCAGTTTTGTATTCATCTGAAAGATTTATGTGTAAAAATACCTAAACATAAGCTTGTTCATCTCTAGGCGCGTTTAATCGCGAAGTGATACGAGAACTGTCGTTAAAATTTTCCTCGCATAATTTGAGAATATTACACTCTTCTGGGATAAAGAATTTGTTTTTATTAAATTTTTTATTTACAATTTTAATAGTTTTGTTTTTGATAATTCTTATCTCTAAACGCTTTCTATTACCAAAGCAACAATACTAGATTAATTCGCGTAACAGTTTGATCGATTCTATCAAACGATGAAGTTTAATTTTGATTTAATTGAGGTGGACTAAACGTTTACGTTCTCTAATGTCTGGAGTAGGACAAGAAGAACAAGAGATTAGTTAAGGTTAAGCCAACTGACAATAAAACCGGTCATCAGTGAAGTGTCGTCTAAATGATTGATCGTTAAATAACAGTTATTAATACCGGCTATAAAACATCGGGCCTCATCGTTAGCGTCGAGTAATAATTCTCCGTTTGATAAGAGTGTCACAACCTTGCCAAGCTAATCTGTCAGCCTCAAGAAGACTTCGTTTTACTTGGTCGGATCGCCGACCCTCGGCCTATTTATCGAATAACACGGAACTTTCGTATCTAAAGCTCCTTTCTTTCTTACGGTTGAGTATCGCTGTTGGTAAGAATAAGTCCGTATTGATCACACTTGAGAAACCTCGACTTCTTCACCCACCTCTCTTCTCCCTCCCCTCAACGAAGATATGAATTCCTAATATACGGAGATCCTTCCCTCGCCCTCCCTACCTCCGAATCTTCTATCGACGGCGGGAAGCTCGAAAAACTTAGTTACGTCTGGCGTCTCTGGCCGCGATCCAACGGCAATCACAGCCATCTTTAATTCCTTTCTACTGTCTAGCGGATGACTTATGCCCAAAAAAGATTCCTTTCTATGGTCCTGGCGTGAAAAGAAGCACGTTTCTGAGGCTCTCTTGTGCTTGGCCTCGCATGCATTTTATAATGATTTATATTACCGCGCCCCCTCCCCTCGCAACTGTTAATAACTCGCTGCCTACTGCAAAAGAAGTTATAATGACATGTTCCAGAAATAATTGAGTTTCCTTCCGTGGACTTGATTTTTCCCTGGCAAATCACTTTATTAAATAACTACCATTCTTTTTACTTTACCAGCTAATATCATTGACTATATAATTATTCTTCTTGAGAAATCAATATCTAAGGAAAAGAGTTAAAATTTCAATATTTTTTTCTTAACGTGCCGAAGTATTGCGTTCATTTTTTCTGGGTCGTTATAACGTATAATTTACGGACTTATGTCACACCGGCATCGTAATAATGGCGACGGTGAATTATCCAAATAATTGTCGAGAGGAACGTGTGGGCAACCTGCCACAGAAACAATAATGCGGCGACCGGATCGTCATTACCGGGCCGTTATTATAAACGAGTTAGGACGACAGCACGGCGGATCGTTAGGATTCTCGTCACACTGAGGGAAAAAGACATAGTCGACGAAAAGCAGTTAAAAATTGTTGGCGACTAAATGTCGATACACGAACAGCATACAGCTAGTTCGTGTTTCGATAAAATAAGAATAGTGACTGTTTACGTTCGATTTTCGCGAAACGTCTTAAGTTAAAATATACTAATTGCCCACGTCAATTTGTATTAATATTAATGTATCAATTAATATTAATAATATTAGTAATTGTATAAATAATTTTATATCAATATTCTGGATTAATTAATTCTGGATTATTGATCTGATCAGTATTTACAATGATTTTGTCCACCAATGTCACTTTGACTTTAAGCGAGACAGACTTAAAACTCTGTCTCGTTTTAAAGCCAAAAAGAGACGGAGACAGGAAGAATTTTAAACCTCGCTTAAGAATTTTAAATTAAGAGAAGAGGAGAATTTTTACTTATGTCATTTTTATTTAAGTCATAAATAATAGACGATAAAATAATATAATGATGTAACACTATACAGAAATTATTCGGCGAAATCGTATCTCTTTTATGAAGATCAACGTCTCTTGATAGTAATGATCTCTGTATTTATGTTATCAGAATACTGTACTTTCTGATTATTTAAGGATCGGCTCATTGAATTTCCAGTGTAAGGAACGAATTGCCAAGAGAATAATCGACATTATATCCTAGCGGAAGACCGTCAAGTAGTGCCTCGTGAAGCAACGTCGTCGAGCGAAACCGATCCATTAAATATCTTTCTCGCTGTTAGAAATGTCACGATTTCCCTTTCTCTTGAGACGTCGCCGCCCTTCGCATTAAGCACAAGGGCGGCTGTTTGAAATCGTCCGCGGAGTTATTTTTTGTAATTCACGTCGCTCGGTCACGCGGTACCGAGGCTTGCCTGTAACTAACCGCATTTACGGTATAGACAGCTGCGGGCAATGGCGAACAACTATGTGCCGACGTCACGTACGGACCGCGACAACGAGGCCCGATGAGTTCCTTCCGTGTCATAACTTGAAAATAGTGTTTCCACGATCGTACAAGGAGGACGTCGTAGCTGTAAGCGACGCGTTCCAAGTGTTTGACGAATAGCCGAACTTTATAAAATTGCGCGATATAATTCTTTTGATTTTTTTTTCAAACGTTTGTAAAAATATTTGCTTAAATTAAGTGATGAAAAAAATAAGTGGTTCGAATTGTAATACATTTAATTTTCTTTAATATCTTCTTTTTCACCAATTAAATAGTTTTTTTTCAATAACTTTTCTCAGGAACCTTATAAAATGTTTTTTGTTGTATGAAAACGTCTTAAAGATGAAAAGAATCTTTAAATTTATTCATCTTCCACAGTTTGAATTTATTAATGCCTTATTTCGATTTAATAGCCGCGAATCAGACACAAATTTAGCGAATATTTTATTTACAAGCGAAATGAAAAAGATGTTATAATCAATAATTTTTTATTATAGCTCTCTATAAGTTACAAGTAAATTGTAATCATCAAATTAATTTATAAGAAGAAAAAATTTTCTATGATATTAAAAAAACATACACAGGTCTCTGAGATCACTACACTACTTTTTTGATATTAGTTTTAAAAGTTTTAAAATTTTCAGCTACCTACATAAAAAATTGCAACACTTCGACTTAGCACAAATATAGTATTACATGAACAGAAAGAACAAAATTGCGAAAAGTAAGATTGTGAAACATAAAATTATTCCAAATTATTACACGATTTAAAAATTAGGAAAAGGTTCCAAGACGTCACCCATATGTTCCAATTAGAGGTTAATTCTCTATGAAATTAATATCTATTTAATCAAAATTCATCCATTAAAGATTTGATAATTAATCTTCCTTTTTTTACAACGAAACGACGCGAGATGAACCTTTTTGTCTACCAACCTCTCGTTAGAGCTCCCGCCACGAGGATCGTTCCGCGACGCGGCGGGACCAGCTTCGCCCGTCGTGAATGGCGGTGTGGAATGCGGTAAAGCAAATAGGCTCCTCTCGCGGGCGAATAGCTAATTACGCTTCTTGGCATTCCTGTTTCTGGTTAGGCGAGCCGGCCACAGAGCAGCTAGCCAGCCCCGGTAAGATAGCGGCGCGGCGCACTGCGCGAGGAATTACAAGCTAATCCTCGACTCGTAGGAGGACACGAGCGACCGCGGTCAACCCGGGGAAGACGAGGGGGAATCTTTCTCTCGCCGTGTTCTTTCCACGTTTCTTCCACCCTCGCCTTCAGCCTCCTCCACCTTATTCCTCATCGTCCACCACAGGCGTTCCACGTCTCGTGCGCCTCGGCTTGGCCGAGCCGTTCTCCTCTCTCTCCCCCCGACGTAATGGCGTTGTTTAATGTTTAATCATACCCGCCGTGCGCTCGCAGTATAATCAGAGTATAATTCAGACAACAACATCAACCACCGTCGACCACCGCCGACAAGTCTGTCGGTGAATCCCGGAGTTCGTAGGCTGCGGTCGTCAGCGGAGCAGTCCCTGGGTATCAAGCCAGGCATCGACGCTACATCACCCGACCCTACGTGTGCCTCTTTACCTTGGCCTACCAGGTCCTTTTCAGAGTTCGTGATGACGGATGATGGACCACGAGTTACGTGTGTACTTTAAGTCCGGGGAATTCAATCTTGCGTGAGCGGCATAGGATATATTGACAGTTTGAATGTGCTTATACAAGTATGTATGATAACTCATGAAAATGCGTCATTTTCAATTTAATGATATATGTTCTAGATACAGAATGTAGTAAAGTAAGAAAGAAATTAAATTTGACTTTAATATAAGTGCGTTTATTTAGAAAAGTATCGATTTTGATATAATATCTTTTTTATTTCACTACTAAATAAAATGTTTGCTAGATTCGTATATGATATCCAATTCGCTATTAAATTAAAATGAGGTATTAATAAGTTTCAAACTGTGGAAGATCAATACATTCAAAAATTCTTCTTATTTCTAAGAAGTTTTTACGTTTGTATTAAAATCTTGTTGAAATTTTTGTATTGAATTTTTAATTTATCCGAGCGTTAATTTAACATAATGTGATTTTGTTATTTAAATATTTTATGTTAAATTAACTTACAATTTGCGTCAGTGTTATATCTTTTATACTAATTTTTTAATGCAATATTCGTGTTCCTTTCTAACATATTTATCTTATATTAAATAAACATGAAAATTTGGATGAACCATTTGAAACACATGAAATGCGTTCGATAGAAATTTTCCAATTGTGTATAATATTTGAACCGTTAAAAAATAATATTTTCTACATACAATATATATATCATTAATTCTTCACTTCACGAAGTGGGGAAGGCTAATCCAGTTGGAAATGTAAATATAACCAACCATTCATTTCTGCGAAATATATGTTCCGTCGTGTCACTTCCATGCTGATTCATTCTCAGGCTTCTGGATACCGTTAACTTTCCGATTTACTAAGTATATTTGAGATCGTCTTTATATAATCGGCTTTCACATATCAAGGATCAGGACGGTTTCTAGTAATTAGCGATCGATCGTTTTTGCGAGGCGTAGCGAGCGGTGCGTATCGTGGCACTAAACGACTGGGGCCCTCTTTTTTTTTTGACTCTGGGCCCCAAGGCCCGCAAGGTACTTGCCTCGTGCCGAGTCATGCGTGGAACTCCCAGCATCATTGCCATAACTCGTCGTTACCTTCCACGTTATCTTCGCGGAGTTTATGGCACTCTCGTTCTCGCGCACTCGGCTCGTAACAATTCGGTCGCCGCCGCATCCTCGGCGCACAATTACGTTCGTATTTTTCAGCCAAATCCGACGTTACTCGCGCGACCGACAGATCCGAGAATTTAAAGTGCGAACTTTTTCATATCATCGACTTACAAAGCTGAAGAAATAAGTATTCAATTATTCACATAAGTAATTTAACGTCAATGTAGTCAGCAACGACATTTGAATTCATTAACAAACAAAAATTTCACTCGATATCTTTTTCTCGTTGAAATTTATAGAAACCAGATCTTCCAAGATTATCCAAACATCAATATCTTCGCCATTAATTATTACTTGTAATATTATTAATATAAAAGTGGAACCCTAATGTTAAAATAATTTTTTTTTGCATGCAATTGTCACAAACACTTTTCTCTAAGTGTGCTGATTCATACATGTGATCATGTTTCGCGAACGCGTCGGTCGTTTCTTCAATCGTGTCCGAAACGAGGTGATGATATGTGGGCCGAAGGTAGCGCGTCACGAGGATACCTCTGCCTCTGCTGGAGGGATGCCTCGGCGTGGCTGGACGGTTGGAAATAACGTGGCACATTATAGCGAGGCATTAGAGTGGCCGGTAGCCGACCGGTGAGTTTTTTGCCGGATTCCAATAGCGCCTTCGACAAACACCGGAGGAGGGAAGAGAGCCCTGTGCTCTTCGCTACTTTTACTAGATTATCCATGAATGCGGTTATCTCGTGACTCGTTTCGCTCCTCTCCCAGGAGGAGCGGATGATGAGGCGTCCACTCTCGGTGATGCTCTACGCTGGACGCTCATTGAGGGTCCAAAGAAACCTTCAGAGGCATCTCTATGTAGCGCCTGTCTACGTAGTACCCGTTCGCGGAGAAAGTGACGTGCTGACGGTCCCCGGCTGCGCCGGACTCGCTTCTGCCGCGTATGAGAGCGAATCGATACTTTACGGCGTCTACGAACGATCCTCTTTCTCCGGATGACGTAACGCCGTAGCGTACACGCGGATGAAAACGAAAGTCATGAATATTTTTAGCATATCTCTCTGACAGTGAGCTATACCGTCAGATAAATGACGGTCTATTATACATAGCAAATTGCAAAAGTCATTAAATATTGTTACAATGTGTGCATCGCATGAGAAGTGCCATCGAAAGCTTTTTTAGAAATTTATCGTCACTAATAGAAATTAAAATTAAGCGATTAACGTCGTATTATTTTGCGAGGAAACTTTCTTTCTTTAATTCGGGAACAGTCAACTGGAGTGATTTTTAAAAAATATTGCGTAAATGTATATGCCATAATGATCTCGGATACTACAGAATCAATTGTAGAACAATTAATAATATACAATATGTACTTAATAATAATGTTTTTTAATTAGGGTTTAAAGTTTTTGTTAATTTAACACAAGATCAATATGTTAAAAAGTAACACGAAATTATATAAAAAAATTAACACAAAAAATATAACATTGATGCAATTTGTAAGCAATTGTGAAAGCATATTTCTTTAATAAAATTGAAACATTTATAATTTTTAAATTAATATTTTATTCATTCAGCTTAGAAGTTATATTTTAAAATATGTTATTTTTACGTTATTTGTTCATTTATTCTTAAATTATAGAAGGATAACACTAACAATGTTCATCTCAAGTGAACATTGCAATAAAAAATTGACTATATTCTCTAGAAAGATCCTAAAACTTTCTGAAATCTTTTCAAATTCTTTTTGGAACGTAATATTGCTCGGAAGGAAATCACACAACGATCTAATATGAATACAATAAAGGACGCGATTAAAGATCAGTAAAAATCTCACCGAAACGACTTGAATAATCTGCTAACTGGAGTTTCACTGACGGTTAGATACCCCTAGGAAGTGCATCGTTACCCCTCAAACATTTTTTTTTTTCATATAATCCATGCTATCTTCTTTTCTCCCTCCCCTTTAGTTCTCCGGATCCCCAGGCATGAGTCACGTAATAGTTTCTCTACATCGGCCCTAATGATTTATGCCTTCGGTCGGGTTTTATGTATTTCTGCGCAATGCGTGAGGCTCCAACTTTTTTAGGTTCTCACTTCGTCGTTGGAGAGCGGAGAGAGGAGCGGAATATGAAAGAGAACGACAGAGAGAAAGAGCAAAAGGAAGGTCGGTATAGGGGGAAGAGAACAACCATAAAGAGTCACCAGGTCTGACTCGCGCGCTGCTGCCGTTAACTACGCGCAGCCTATATAGATCGATATAATTAATAGCTAGGCCATGGATCGGGTAACATATGGCTTGGGACAGGACACCAAGGAGACAGGCGCGGGCGAAAGGTGAGAAGAAACCGATTTCGCGGTCCTCCTTCGCCGCAACGTAGCCTCGATGTTAGTTGGAAGAGAGAAAGAGAGCGGTTCTGCTCGCTGAATTCAAAGGGATTAGAAGACCGCGAGAATATTCGACGTCGAGGAAAAAGGACGATTCGCCTCGCGGTATGCTAATTCCTATCTAGTGGCCTCTAAGTCTACCCAAAGGGACATATTCGTTCTTTTGAATCCTTTGGCCTATATAACGATCGCCTTGATTGTTCCTTGAGCATCACTGAAGCGGACATGGCGGGAGGAATGTATTATTTCAACGTAGACGTAAAATGGCAGTGATTTAATGGTCCAACATCGAAAGCAAATTATAAAGAGCGTTAATGAATATGTATATTAAGGAATAGCATTAGTGAAATCATTACCGACTGTGTCGTTTACACACACCTTGTTTATTGGATGATTAAGTCATCAATTATTCTTTCAACATATGTATACCAGGATGCTAGGCAAGTTAAACCGACGCTTTTCTGCAATCTTAGAATGTCCTCTATTAATGTGGAACTTTTATCGAGAAATATAAAGTCGTTTAGCAAACGTGGCATCGACTACCAAGATAAAGCTGACATGATCCTGATCTACGAGGAAGCTAAGACATAATAATGAAGATAAAGTAATTCTAAGGCTGAAACATGTTCAATACCGGATACATTTATAATTCTAAGCCACTGTCTTTTTACTTGCAGAAGGTTTCTATACACGCGTAACATTTCGTTATTAACATGACCTATAATACGAATCAATTAAGCACACAATTTTTTTATGTTATATCGAAAAGAATGTATAATTTTTTATCATAAATATACGTAAATATGGAATAATATCTTAATTTGCTCCAATTTTTTATCTATAAATTTTTTAAAAAGATTTACAAGATTTTCAAGTTTTATTATTTTTTGTATTTCTTTAATCAATAAATCCCATTACATATTTATGAGTATAACGCACAAATCGCCATTACACGATATCGAATCTACGAGATCTAGAGTTCGATTTTGTATCATACAGTCTGTTGAAAATTATAAAAATCACTAGATATTGATTAAAGATAATAAAAATGATCAAAAAGAACTAGAAACTTTAACTCATTAATTAAGTACCTCAGAATCTCTGCCTCGTTGTTTAAAGTTACAAAGGCAAATTATATCAAATATATTATGATAACGAAATAATACATATAAAACGATGAATTTAAAAAAATGAATTCAGTGTATCATTTTTCAAGATCATTTAAAAAAAAAAATTAAGTTTTTACAGATAAAAGTTTTTTTACTCGATTTTTTATGCCGAAGTAAAAAAATGTTTCTTCATTTCTAGTATCGATCAGTGTCAAGTTATAAATATTTCAGTAAATTCGCTCATTTTTGTAATATCGCCAATTTCGTGATAACACAATCGAACCCTCAGAGCCGAGTTACGCAACATTTCTTATACAGTGCCCCGGTTCCCCCTGAGAGAAATACTATGAATAGAAAAAAAAAAAAATAGCGCGATTTTACGCAGGATGCGCGGTCGGAAGGGATAATCTCAGATTGCTAGACGACTCAATATTCACCGCCGAGACAGCTCGGCGCACGCAACGCGTCCTCCCGTTCGGGACACAAAGAGGAACGCTCAACCCCACGAGGAGAGAGAAGTTACCATTTGCATTTCCGCTGCAAACGCGGCGCCACGCACGTGCCTATCGTGCGCGTCGTTCGCGCACCCCTCGACGTCGGGCGAAGCACGCGAGCCGCCGACGAGGAGGAGCAGAGTTTCCTCACCGCGCGCCGTGTACTTTGCATAATTTCACGAATCGCGCGTATAATCGTTCCGCCGTCGTACCGCCGCGGCGCCGCCGTTTCGGTGCTACGAAACCGTGCCGTGGCGACGCGCGACGGTTGTTTCGTGTTGCCGCGGGCGATCCCGCGACTCCAACCGACATTAGCATAAGGTTTGACGCGTGTATGCACACCTCGCGCCTGCTGTCCTTCCGAAAGCGACACGTGGCCCCGCGCACGAGACGCGACCAGAAGGGTTGAAGCCCGATGAATTCTTCATGTTGTAAGTCCCCCTTCCTCCCTCTACAATCCTTCTTCCTTCCTCTTTTTTCGGCGCCGTGCCGAAACTTGCATCGAGGAACTTGAGTGAATGTTTAGACACATATAGGTGTATATATGTCTATACGGAAGTGTCGCGATGTGACACGTGCCGCGACATGACGGTACGTTACTTTACTCGCTCCGCTCCGCTGTGTACTCAGCATTAGCATGGGATTTCAATGCCAGCGCAGCGTATAGATTTTCCTTTATTCTTCATAGCGCTTTCGGAGTGCTGTCGCGTGTATAACTATGGAATATATATATAAGAGATTCGGCTCTCTTATTCGTGTGCCACGGTATTCTACAAGATATAATTCATAAATAGTAGAAATACTCCGAATACGTTAACGAATGAAATCTTGTGTCGCACCGATGTAATTTGTTTGTCCGCAGATGAGTATTCAAGAGCGTTCGAGCCTTTTATTGGAGAAACCAATTATGAAATATATTAAACAAAGGTGTAAGGTTTCGCGTCTCTTCTCGCGGTTACCAGCAACAACTTTATAATAATTTTGAAGGAATTAAACCGAACGCGGTGGAGCTCCGCGAATAACGCGAGACAATGCGAGACTCAAAAGCGCCGACAACGCTTCCATCATTAGAAAATCAATTTTCCCAGCGAATATCGGTGCCTATTGTTCCCTTTTTTCCACATGTCCCGTCCTATTCATCGCGGCAATCGCGTCGTTTGGGGGATTTTTATCGAAGCAGCCGCGGTAACGTCGAGGTGGACTGTCGATGAACGACCATGACCATGCGCACAATGGTTCATGCGATCCTTCGTATCTTCGCTTTTGATGCCGCGTATATCTACGTAGCTTTTGTGTCGCGCCTAAGACGCTTCGAAAAAGCACCGCGACTAATTAATATCCGAGCTTTTTGCCGAGGCAACGTGCGTGTCGAATTTGTGATCACGACGTAATCCGGTAATTTCAACCATCTCCTCCATTTTCAGTATCCATTCAATGTTTCATTTATCGTAAATTGCAGTACAGAAAATTTGTTTAGTTCTCAAACTATAAAAATTTCAGAAGTCTCTAAATTATATTCAACGATTATCCGAGCTACATTTTCAGAAATACTTACTGAATCTACACGGATTTTTTTTTATGTCGAATTGTGTTAAAAATATAGAGTTTTAGTAACTACAATACATCTGTTAATAATGTAATAACAGTAGAAATGTATAATTTCATGAAATTTATTTAAAGAGTTATAAAAATCTCTTAATTTTCGTAGCAATCACAAAATTTATAGATTTATCGATTCGCGCATGTAAAGAATACTTAAAATGAAATCTGTAAAAATACGTTCCAAATATGTAACACTCAAAATTTCAAGAATATTTTACTATCATACAAAGTTTTAATGATTTAAAACTTGTTTTTTTTTTTTACAATATTTCAGACTTATTACTCATTTGCTTTAATACTTAATAAAAAGAATAATTTTTTTTATTGCCTCTCACATATCGTGAATACTAAAAAGGATTGTGTCAAACAAAAATAATTTATGGGACATCGAAATGTGGTAAATGATGAGCACAAGTCCCGAGTCAGCACGTCACCTTAATGTTTCCTTGTCATTTCTAATTCATTAAGCGGATGCGAGTTAGTCTCCTAGAGTTTTGTAGCTACCAACTTGACTTATGATCTCATCATGCGATCGAGGTTACAGGCTTGGTTAGTGGTAGCTATAGTGCCATGTATGTCGATCTGTGATAAGAATCGTAAAAGCCAATATTGTAACAAATTATATGGCGCAGGGACTCACCGTAATTAAATGTCGCGTCTATAATACGATTTATTTCAATTGTGAAATTACGAAACGTTTCTATCGAACACCTAAAAGTGTCGCCTTTACAAAACATCTATGAGACACGCAGGTCAGTCTTTAATGCAAAACTAAAACTTATCTCTCTCAAACTCCCATATAGATAATCAAAATCTCGCATTCATATCATTTATTTTAACTTATTCGCATTTAATTAAATGATAAGATTCGTAACAATCGCGACTTACCAAAACGTTTCTGATGTAACCGTCGTGATGACTCCTTGCGATGGTGAGGATAAGGATATTCAGGATGGAACAAAAAAATTGAAATAAGATAAAAACGAAAAAGTAATGTCCTGTTTGTAAATTTATTTAAGACTAGAAAAAACGAATATTAACATAATATTACTCATCAATACTAAAATGATGAAAATGAATTATTAAATAATAATAATAATAATAATAATAATAATAATATAACGAAGATGGAGATAATAATAATAAACTATATACATAAGAATGGTAGGAAAATAATGTATTGATCGACATACATAACATTGATGAATATCAGTGCTTAATACCGGCGTGAATGAGTAGTAGGAAAAGTAAGCGAGAAGCGAAGCCACACCCTCGTCAGCCATGGATCGAGTGTAAAATAAAATAAATTCGAGAGAGAAATAAACGGACGCTGTGTGTATCGCCAGCTGTGGCGAGACATCCGGTTCCAATTGGAGGAAAAAAAAAACGCGTGGGCAGACGAGAGCGTGACCATCACAAAGAAGATTCATAAATAACTAATATAAAAGAAAATAATAATTAATAATATTGGATCATATGCATAACACTTTCACAACATCCCCTAGTCATAGGTATGATCGGTATCATTCCCGATGTCGCATCTACATTACGTCGTCGTTAATGGCAGATAAGGCGCTACAGCTATGCTGTTTTGGAGCTAACACGTAGAATTAATCGCTTACGTTTACTTGAATCGAGGCTAGGCTTGTGAGGAAGGGCCCTATCCGGATTTCGGATTCGACTTATACAGGGAGATAGAGAGACTTGCGCAGTATTTACAATGGAAGCTGAACGCACAGCAAGAAATCCGTAAAGGGCGTCAAGACGTTGACGTCAAGATGTTGACGGAATGAGTTGTTAGCTTCGCAAATAATGACGACGATAACGAGAACGATAAAAGAACAATATATCAACTCTTAGAAATGTATCAGTTAAAACAGATAATCACTAAGGTTTCGTACTTAATAATTTATATAGATATACTAAAGCTTGAAATATAAAATATAGTATATAATAAAATTCTTATCTCTGAATCTTTAATCTGTACAAAGGAAAAAGCTATTTAATTCAATCATAGCGATATTCTTTAAGTTATTTAATTACTTAATCATATCAAACGCTTTACTAATCTAAAATTAAGCTTATAAAGATTAAATAATACGTTCGTCACGGTTTATTATCACGTATTTTTCTATCATTATTTCACTTTTTTCTTAATTGTTTACTTTAGTTTCACTTTTCCTCTTTCACTCTCTCTCATTTACTCATTCGCTCTTTCATATTACTTCCATACTTTCCATATGTGCAGAAAGAAAGCCCTTTATCATCCATAATTCGATTCAATCAATCGTAATGCATATCATTGATAGGAACTTTAAAGAGTATTTCCTAATTCTAGATATATTATGTTCAGATAAATATATCTAGATATATTATGTTCAGATACGTATCTGAACATTTTATATATATATATATATGTATGTATATATTATATATGTATATATTTTTTTTGTGTGTACAACAGCTACATACTCGAGATACGAGAAAAATATAGGTACCTGACGTGGACGAATCGCAATGTTGATGAATTGTGTATGTATGTATAATATATCCTATACGAAGAGGATTTTCCTTTAAAATTCACCCTGAAAATATTGTAGTCGTGGTACGATATAATATTTTAAAGATTTTTACCATACACATCAGTAAAATTAATTAAATTTATTTTATACTTCAGTATCATGTAGTTTTATTAATAAATAAGAGAAATTTACATTCAAATTCTTTGAAATACAATGTTGTCCCACGACTATCATATTTTTAGGGTAAACTTCTAAGAAAAAATTCTCTCCGTGTATAGATCTGTTTTCTTTATCTTGCACTTCACTGAACTGGAACTCTCTCGCTTTCATCACATATCAAACATATACCTAACTCACTTTAAGTTCCAAAGTGTACCAAAAGTGTACATTAGTTCAGCCTCATAGAAAATAGACTCTATGTTATCAAATCTGAATAGATTCTTTTAAAGTCATTCAAGTAATTTCATATGCCCAATCATACATAGATAATAAATGATGTATAATTCCAATACACATTATATCTTACGTGTAATTGCAGTCATTGATATGATCTTTGATACGACTTGGCGACGACAAATTCGAAATTCCTTGGCACAGTGTTAATTTTAATGATTTTAATGATTAATTATAAAATATATAAAATCCATAAAAAATTTGTCTGACACACTGTTGTGATACATTTTTCTATTTTCTATCTGACCATTTCATTGATAATTTATATAAAAATCAATAATAAACGATTTATTAGTTCTTCATAATAACAATAAGTAAGAAATATTCGTAATTGATTTCCATAACTCCGATAATTCCATAATGTCAATTTATATATCACATTTGTAATCTTTTTTTATTATCCAATCGGATAGCCAGATATTAGTACTCAATAATATATCTGGTTGAGATTTTATATTGAAAGTTTGCGTCATTAATAATAAAAAATTTTATTCTTTTTAGCTGAACTTCTTGCAAAATGCATCCTTCCTTTCACGTTGGGAAGATAAAGAAAATTATTATTCTTCCGTTGCTTTTTTTTTAATCGCGCATCGAATTTTTTCATATGGAGAGAAATCAAAATGTCAGCTTTGACCTTTGAGATCTGTCATAATGATTTGATTCTTGAAATATGTTTAACAAAATCTAAGAAACACGTATTTTTTTTTTATATCAGCCTAATCTCAGTTTTCAGAGATGAAACAATTCCTCAAAATAAATGCAAGTCTGTAGCAACCTTGTATTTTTCAAATACAAAGTTAGACTTAGAATTCCTAGAAAATCTAATTCCCAGAAAAATATATTATTACACTTTTACAAGTGATGGGAAGTACTTTCATTAATGTATTTTTTAATGCTCATGTGAAATAAATAACATTCTTTCATTAAAAAACGCTACGAATTAATTCCAACACCTAATAAAAAGCCTGGAATTAAACATTTTTTTTTCACAATTTTCTTAAATATTCTTATTTTAAAAAGTATTCGTAATTTTTTAAATATATCTACATTTATAATAAAAACATTAAAAAATTATACACTTTTACATATACATTTTTTACATATTATTACAAAGGAACGCTCTATAAGAAAGTATTTTTGCATTTATTTCTTGTTCGCAACGCCGTTTTTCCATAATAACTGGAAGTTATTGTCCTTTGCTAGCAGCAAACACAACTGTGTACGAGCCCCTCTATCTTCTATTTTTCCTACTACTACTTTTTGCTAACACGTTTAGATTATCGACTTATTTATATTTATTAGTTCCAATAACGTTAAGTCGCCTCAACAATAAAATTAATTACTAATGGATTTAAAAAATTCAAATATTACACGATATTCGATCGCAATATTAGACACTAAGATCGCTTTGACCAAATATGACTTTTTTCACTTATTTGTATCGAAAATTTTTCAGTCCGTTTTTATTATTAAAATTTAAGATTACATATTTGATATCAATCATGGAAAATATTAAATTTTTAAAAAATCTAAACACAATTATAAAGAGTATATATAAAATCATAAATTTTGTCTAAAATATTTTTCTGTACATTTTAGGGAATACTTGTGTATTCCACGATAGGTTGAAATTCTTATTCTCTGTTCTCTGTTCCCCCCTCCCTGTTCCTTTTATTATGCGGAACCCCTCACTGTTTCACTGATAATTAATAAGAATCAAATAAGAGAGATTGTTTCATCTTTTATATTAGGGATGCATCGGATATTCGGAAAATTCGGGATATTCTGATATCCGGTATTATCGGGTACTTTTTTATTATCCAATCGGATAATCATATAAATTATTATCCGGTAATCTATCCGGCTAAAATTTTATATTGAAAGTTTGCATGATCGATGCAAAATTTTATTCTTCTGTGCTGAACTTCTTGCACAGTTCATTTTTCTTTATTTTCTTTTTACACGTTAAGAAGATAAGGAAAATTATTATCGCTATTTTTCTCTTATATTTTGCAATCTTGCTGCAGATATCTGACCGAATATCCGAAGAAATATCTGGTATTCGGTCGGATAATTGTCCGACTAGATATCGGAATATCCGAAATGAAGTGATACCGGATATCCGATATCCGGTATCCGATAATTTTACAATCCAATGCATCCCTATTTTATATCTAAGAGATTGGATTGATATGAAAAATACATCTTTAGATTTTTACTTTTTAATAACATTTCAATGAAAATCGAATCGATCCCGGATAATTGTGACAGTTTCCCTTAAGTAAAGCAAACTTTCAAACAATCTATCATACAAATATATGTATGTATGTATGTATTAAATACAAGCTATAAATATATGTATATGTGCGTATATAATATATATATATATATATTTACACATTATATATATATATATATACACACATATAATATGTAACATATATATATGTACATATACTATGTAAGTATAATGTATAATACTTATAAATATACAATATATGTACATATATTTAAAGATAGATATATATATATATATATATAGATTTATATGACAGTTCGTTATGAATCTGTACGATTTTCAAATTCGACATCGTATGATTGGTATGATTCGTTTAATCGTTTAAATCAGCCAGACACTCACCGGCCGTAGTGCTAGCTGCGCTGGCCGCAGCAGCGGCGGGATGCTGCTGCTGCTGCTGCTGCTGTTGCTGTTGCTGCTGTTGCTGCTGTTGTGACTGGAACATTGCCGTGGGATGAAGGAACACGGATCCGTACATCATGTTTTCGTCCGACTGCTGTTGCTGCTGCTGATTGACTTGTTGACTGGCTGTAGTGACCACCGGCGAAGTGCCGATACCGGGTACGCCGGCAGCATTGTTGCCACCGGGCACGATCGGCGCTCCGGGAGTCGGTGGTACCAAACTGCCCTCTTCGACGGCCACGCGCACCGATTCGATGTGTCGCCGCGAAAAGACATGCTCCTGCAGCGGTGTCTTGGCCGAGTAGCGTACAGAACACAATCTGCACTCGTCTGGTCCGGTCGGGCCACGATGTGGTTGAACGGCTGAACCTTCGGCTGGCAAACCAGCCGCTAATCTGGCCTTCTTCTCCTTAGCACGGGCGTTCTGGAACCACACCTGCAACTCGTCTCATTAGTATCCGTGAGCTCGGATCGTGAATTAGATGCACACGCGTTCAAGGAATGGTCTTCTTGTGGATATTAATGATTATTATGAGCTCGAGGTCGGCTCACATGAGGACTATCGATGCTCACCTGGACCACCCGTTTCGGAAGACCGATCTCACGGCCAAGCATCTCGCATTCGGCCATCGTTGGCGTCTTGTAGTCCGAAAAGAGTGACTTCATCACCTTCACTTGTGTAGCCGACATCTGCGTACGGTATCGCTTGCCGCCGGATTGGCCGGTATTGCCGCTCGACTGTCCACTGGTCACTGGTGTCCCAGGGGTATTCCCAGTACTTCCGCTAGCGGGTCCTTGCCTCGAGCTCTGCGTGCTCGAGGCCGGACTAACCGGTCCACTTTCATCATCCAAAAATTCCGTTGTTTCGCTCATGCTGTCATCATCGCAAATACTACGTTCGGATAAGTCAGTTAGAGGTCCGCAATCGCTGCCGCCGCGGAAGTGGACACCGTGTTGTTCTTCAAGAAGGCTGCTGAAGTTGCTCAAGCACAATTTTACTGGCCGACTGAGATCGACTGGTTTGCTTAGATCTAATGGTGACTCGCAGCTATTTCCGCTGGCTTGATGATTTGCCGTTTCTTGTTTTCCATTACTAGCGTGCGCTTGTATTTCGCTGAAATATCGCCTCATGTCGTCATAGTATTTCAGGGATTTTAAAGATGACTCCATGATGTCGCTGTTGGGCGGAAACAACGGTGGCATCATTTGAGGAGTGCTAGAATTCGAAGGAACGGATTCCATCGAGAGTTCTTCGTCCGGGATGTTATCGATGTTCACTTCGCCGCGAGCCACCTGATCGGCGTGTTTGCTGCTGAGATGAGATTCTAAAGCGGATTTGACTTTGAATAACGCTGGACAGAATGGACAGCGCTTATTGATAACCTGGCTGTGAGCGCGGAATTGGCCTTTGCGTTCGCGAGCGCGCGTATTCTGAAACCACACCTGTACCACACGCTTCTTCAAACCAACCTCTCTAGCGATCGTCTCCAGCATCTTTCTCGATGGATTAGACTCGATTTGATATTTTTGATATAGATAGTCTAATTGTTCTGGAAGTATTGTGGTTCGTAAACGTTTGTCCTTGGGTTGCTCGTTGTGTTCCGAGTTCGAACGGTTGTCGCTGCCAGTTCCCTCCTCGAGATCCTCGAATTTCCTCTTTTGTATCATGCTGATGAGCGAATGCGGGGTGTCCGTTGCAACTCCAGCCTGGCTAGCGTTAAGCGCTTGCTGCTGTAAGATTCCGAATGGTGAGTCAGGTGGATACGCAGAGGGAAATAAGGTCGGGTTCATGATATGTATTAATTGATGTTCGCGCCAAAGTTCAAATCGGCCGAACATCAGATTGCATTTTTCACATTGAAAACTACCTTCCTTCGATTCTGTCTGTGACTGTTGCTGCTGCTGTTGCTGTTGTTGCTGTTGCGATTGATGCGTCTGAGGCAGAGTTTGCTGCTGATGTTGATGAGGTGACGTAGCGGTGCTCAATGGTTGTTGCAATTGTTCGGAAAGCGCAGGCACGGTTGACGGATTGTTAGTTACTGTATTATTTGTAGTCGTTGTGGAGCTACTGTTACTGTCTTCGGAGCTCAGAACTGCGGCGACTTGAGCTGCCGCAGCCTGCGCTTGCGCACTCCTCTTGGCGTCTTCTTCTTTGAAACAATGTGTTTTTTGATGGCGTATGAGTTCGTAATACCTTTGAAATACTAAGAGGCATTTTTTACATTGGTAGTTTAAACCTGGTGTTCTTTGAAATCGACCAGATCCGTCATCGTTTTCACGTCCGCCTGGTGTCACGGGTTCGGCTGCCGGTTGATTTTCATATACTTTACGTGCTTTCTGCCTAGCATTTTGAAACCATACTACAATCACACGTGGACTCAAACCAAGGAGTTTGCTAAGGTACTCCAAATCATCGTCTTTTGGATACGCATTGTTTTCAAAGAATTCCTGAAGAACCTTTATCTGGTAATCGGTAAATCTTGTACGATTAGCACGCTTACCGGAACTGCCACCAGAAGTGCTGCTACCATTACTATTGCCACCGAAATAATCAGTTGGACCACGGCCCGGGCTTAGAGATCTCTGAGGTGTGAGCGCTATTGCAGCAATTGCACTCGGTACTACACCACCAGCTCCCGGAGTAGGACTGGCAAAATTCTGGGAGGTCAATTTCGGTGGTAACATCGGAGTACTCGGGGTATTCGTGGTCGATGGAGTATGGGAGGAAATGTCGTGATGGATAGCCGAGAATACAGAACTCATACTAAGCGCGGGTGAATGCGGTCGCGATTGTTGTCCACCTGAACTGCCGGGCGAGTGATGCTGTTCTTCTTGATGTTGCGCAACTTGTTGCTGTTGACACTGTGACTGTTCGAGTGCCTCCTGCTTAATCTCGGTAGATTGAGATGCGTTGGTGTTTTGCATAGACGGTGGAGGCGTGGCTTGTTTATTTGGGCTTTTATCGTCAGAGGAACTGCTACCGGATACGCTCGAATTTAATGGGGTTACCTTCGCCTCACCAGTTTTCTCATACTCTTCGAGATTTAGAGTGGTACTTGGTGGATTATTAAAATTGTAAGGACTATCTTTGTTACGTTGTCGTTCTTTAAATAATGTATTTCGAAACCAATGTTTTATAACTTTAGGCGGCAGACCACTCTGAGCGGCCATGTCTAAGATTTGCTCTTCGCCAGGAGAGTTATTAATATCGAAATGTGCCCGTAATATTTTTAGTTGTTCATCAGTGATACGTGTACGTGCTCGCTTCTGCGATGCAGCTGCATTTGCCTGAAAGGTCAAAAGGATCACGTTCTCCTTATTTAATACGTTCGACATTAAAAAAAAAAATACGTATTGTATATCTATAAAAAAAAAGTGTAGTATTAATAATGAAAAAGCCGGTAAGTTCTTGTCGGAAAATCGCTGCTTTAGTGAAACTATTAAAGAATCTAAATAAGGAATTATCAATGATTTGATTTCTTTAGTTCCTTACTGAATCGAAATGTATAAAACAATCATACCGTAATATTGTAAAGAATTTTACAATAGTTGCAAAGCTGCTTTCTCTACTGAACACAATCAATGATTTTTATAATTTAATTATTTCTTGCCAAAATTTAGGGAGGGATCCTCTCATGAATTTTTGGAATTAATAGTTGAAAGAAAAAAATATTACATACATATATATTGAATCTGCTGAAAAAGAAAATCAGTTTGCATTACAACAAAAAGCGTTGAATTCATAAGAATTTCCTTTTTCTTGATTGTATCTTTATTGATTTTTCGCATGTAAAATTTAATCAAATTCCCGATATAATTAGGTCTACATAATCGAAATTCAGATCGTAGATATATCATAATTTATTTCTATTATACATGTTTTCATATGTATTTAGTACGAGACATAACTATATTTTTATACTAACGGAGCTAAATGAATATAATATTTCGTGAATTTTAATTTTAATCTCGAAAATTAAAATTATCCCAAAGAGTATGGATTTGAATGTCTAGAGGACACATGCAAAATATAATAAGGCGTTCATTTGATAGTCAAGACGTCCTAGTCTTTGGATTGTAACAGATAGTCTCCATGATGTAAATACTCTTCATTAAATTAATTGTTTTCATTGATTTTTTGTTCAATATTTTTACAAGTTTGCTGATATTTTTTTTTGTCAGAAGCTCTTTTTCATTAACGAATCAATAGTTAAGTAAAGCAATAAATATTAAGTTCAAATTGTGACCATATATATCACTACATACCGCTGCTGCAGCTTGTTGCTGTTGCAAGGCAAGATGTTGCTTAGCAAGGAGGTCTTGATTAATTGATGGATATGCAGTAGCAGCACCATCGTATGGTGGTGGCGGTAACATCATTGGCACTAAAGGTGGTTGCAGATTCATAGCCGCTAAAGCGGGTACGTTTAATCCTAATGGTAATCCCATCATTCCCATCATCAATCCTGGATATTGTTGTAGCTGCTGCTGCAATTGTGATGCAGCCATTGCATTTAGAGCAGCTTGCATTTCAGTCATTTGTTGTGCAAATGCAAGTTGAGTATGCTGTTGCTGTTGCTGCTGTTGCTGTTGCAACTGTTGTTGCTGCTGCTGTTGCTGTTGTTGAGGAATATGATGCTGTGGATTAGATAGGACAGTCGGTGTCGTGGAATCTGTACTTGAAACTGGCGTGTTGCTCAACGCCGGTGTGGTCGCTGGAGTAGTAGATGTAGCTTCTGGCGTTCGACTGATACATTCTTTGTTTTCGGCGTTATCGTCTTTCTCCTTTTCGCGAAATTCTTTATCCGTACTGAGATCTTGAGGTTGTGTAGTAACGGCTGTGGTGCTTGTCGGCGTCGTGGTGGAGGACGTGGTGGTGGACGTCGCAACGACAGTTTTCTTCTCGTACTCGCATTTAAACTGTTGCGCATATTTCTCGAGAAATTCACGCGGTACGAGATCGCGATGGACTTCCTCACAATGAGCTTTCAGGACCCAAACGCTGCTGAATTCCTTGTTACAGTGTTGGCAAGTACTACGCGTAAGTTCTGGTATCACATCATCAACATCCATATGAGCCTCTTCGACTTCTTCCTCCTTTACCTGCATGGCTTGAGCAGCGAGTGCTTGCTTCTGTTGTTCCTGCTTCTGTTGCTCTTGTTGCGCTTGAAGAGCAGCGGCCGCTTCCTCCTCCTTGCGCTGTCGTCTCTGATGATTCTCATTGAACTGCATGACGAGATCAAAACCAAAACTCTCCAACAGATGTTTGTACATTTGTGAGGTCTTATGTCGTGGTTGGGAAAGAATATCTTGCGTGGTTTGCGATGAGTGCTGCGTAGTTGATTGCATATGTTGTTGCGGTCCTGGTGTCGTAGATGTAGGAGGCGGTGTCTTAGTCGGGGCGGACGAAGCTAATTGCTGCGATGCAGCAAATTGCTGAAACAATGCCAATGCCGGATTGTTCAAAATTATGTTACATAATTGTTGATGCGCCGCTAGTTGATCTTGATTGACGAACACACTGTTGCATCGCGCACAAGAGAGCATTCCTCCAGTATTGCTTGTGTTTGTGTTGACGGGTGGACTGTTCGGACTTAGCGGTGGTTGTTCAATCAATGGTCGAGCTAGATCTAATTGACCACTGGCAGCAAGATCTTGTAGTTTACTGGCACGCGTTTGATGAAGAACACTTCTCATATGGATATCCAAAGTACTGCCTTGAGTATAAGCGACCTTACAGATGTTGCACTTGTATGGTTTCTTGTCTTGATCTTGTTGGGAGTCGGGCGATTCAGTCGGGCTAGCGGGAGGTACCACTGAGATCAATGTATTGTTGTTACCTTGCTCCTGCATCGCCCGCTTTAACTTGTGCAAATGACTCACGCTGTTGTAATGCACTAAAAGTATGTTCTTTTGCGTGAAGCTTTCCTTACAAACGTCGCATTTATATGGTCTGTTAGGGTCCAAGTATTTTTCCATGGGATAAGACATTTTCTCACCTTTGCGATGCAATAAGGTTTTATTGTGGCCAGTCAGATAGCTTTGACGTGTGAAGGCCACTTTGCATCGATGACATTTAAATTTTCGATTTGGATCTTGATAGGAATCCTCCGCAATTGTTTGGCTGTTTAAATAATCCTCCAGTAATCGCTGTTCCTTCTGCAACGGAGAACTCAATGAATCACTGGCATCACTTTCTTCCTCATCACCTCTACCAGCATCATCTTCTACATGTAGCTCGCTTGCCAGGCCTTGTCTCTTCAACGTTTCTTCCGTGAATGCCTGAAGAAGAGGATGCTGGAGTAAACTCTGCTTGTACTGATTCATTTCCTCTTCGTGGAGATCGTGGGCAGATTCCAAATGTCTCTGAAGCGCTTGAACCGAGCGAAAAGATCGTCCGCACAGGGCGCATTTAGTTGCATCTCTAATAGCATGATATTGGGAGTGTTGCTGAAGTTTCTCCAAGGTTTTGAACGCAAGGCTGCACTGTACGCATCGATACTTGTAAACGTGTTTCTCGCTAACTGCCAAAGTAGGCGTGGTGGTCGGATGAGCTTCCCGGTGATGTTGCTGAAGTTCCTCGATCGAACGCCAAACTCGGCCGCATACATTACACCTAGCTGTCTCCTCGATTTCGTCACTGCCACCTCGTTCACTCATTTCTTCTTCCTGTTGGGTTTTCGTCGTTGTCGTGGGCGATGTTGGCGTCGTTGTGGTCGTAACAGCCGGCGTCGAAGAATTCCGATTATTATTTAACCAATGGCTTTGATCCACCAATACTAGTAGCCTCTGTAGACCATCGGTATTAACGGAGTGAATTTGCATCACGTGCTTTTCCAGAGCGGGTCGTTCCTTGAAATTATCTTGGCACAACGGGCATAACAATTCCGCCGTCGGCTCTTCTTTTACCGTTTCAGTTTTCTCCTCCGAATCTTGAACGTGAGCTACTTGCAAATGCTGTCGCAATTCTTCCCGGGACGTTGGCTGATACGTACAGTATAGGCATGTAATTTCTTCTTGGTCATTTTCGGGCTCGGCTTCCGCTTCTGGATCATTGTCCGGTTCTTGTTTCACTTCACTGCCGCAATCACTACCTTCTTCTCGTCGTTCTGGAAGTAGATGAAAAAAAAAAAAGTTTGTTTCAGAATATGACAACGTACGAACGATTTTACACATATAAAACAATAAAAATTACCACAACGCTGATTTAAACGAAATAAATTATGGCTATAAAATATTATTTTAAAAACCAGATAGAAAGATCAATATCACTACAATTATGATTTAGTAATAGTAGTGGTAAAATTAACGGGTGGGACTAGAGTAGTTTTCAACACGTAATTTAGATATAAAAAGTTTCTCTGTTACTCCCCGCTTGTTTCTCGAAGTTAAGCAGTCCTAGTTCTATATCATCTACTAGGCTTATGAGATTGCTCATCCTGTTTTCTTCTAGATTCTCGGGCTCAACGAACGTGTGATCCCAAGATTTATATCTTTTACAAGCAAGCATAAAACAGCGCATAGAATATGCAGACTAGGAATGTGCGATCTCGATTCAACTCGCTAAAAGATCGATTTTTTAATCGATTCAAGGATTGATTTCGAGGCAGATCAACAATTCATTTAATAAAAGATTTGATTTTTAATTTCTTCAATAAGAGTTATTTCAGAAGACACAACGGTTGAGATACATTCTCGCTGCGTTTCGAAACATACTATAGTAACTAGTATCTAGAAACAATAAAAAGATTCTTTAATTTTTTTCAACAGATCGATTTATTTAGTACTTATTTTTTAGTGAATCAAATTCTATCCATCTGATCGATTTAGCGATCGATTCACTGATGGAAATCGCGCATCCCTAATGCAAACTATCCTCGCTTTTTTGTCCGCACAATCAATATTTTTTCTGTTATTTGTTTGTTTTCTTTAATAGCAATATATAATACTTCAAAATTGCAAAAAAATTGATACTAAAAAATATATATAAAATACTGGCAACTTTCTAGATGGAATTTTGAATTAAGTTATAATTTGTCTATTTTTTATTAACATTGGCATTTATTGATCGATTATTTAATTTTATGATCAAAAAAACGTCTCCATATGAAATTAAAATAACACGAGTATTCACAAAAAGAGAACAGAATTTATGATCCGTATATTAGTAATATTTACGAACATCAACCGTGTTTTGAAATTACTAAACCTGTTTACTGCAGTCGACATTTATTCATCGCGGCATATATATCAAGCCATGTAGCTCGACGGCAATAATAAGTGACTAATTATAAAATTTTCATAAACGTGGCATATAATTAGTAACTTGTCTGCGTGGAAAATGACGAGAAAAGTTTTAGGGTTGATTTGTTTATAGCAAATTACGATTCATCGGATAACTATATCGCATACTCTGAAGATTATTTACGTTCCTACGATCGCCGAGATTTGCCACAGTAAATCGATTTTTTCATCTGATCGGCGCGATATTAAACTTTGGTATTATATATTGAGAGCCGGACGACCGCACGAGACAACCATCCATTTCGCAGCGAGTCGTTCCCTGAGACACTAATTTAAAACTCTATGCGGGAGAAAGATAAATTATAGATACTACCGGTGAACTATGACGTCTACGACAGTGTCACACAACAAAAAGTTCAATATCATGCGCCTGTTAGCTAAGTTCTTTAATGACGCTATTTTATATAGATTAAAAAAAAATACTCAAACAAAAGATTGTTATCTGCCACAACTATGGCGCGCATTTTTCGAACATGTAAGTCAGTATCCACGTAGTTATTTATTAACAAGAAATGAATTTAATTAATAGTTCATATTACTAATTTAAATTCTGACTTTCAACAAAATTTAAAAATAAACACGCAATATTTACTATAATTAGTTGTAAATACAATCTTTTTTATTAAAAACGGCTATATGGGATAGATTGACCAACATGTATTGTAAATTAAATGTATCGTACTATGTCATCTGTGTCTCTTGCGAAGAAGAGTATCCTATATTGGACCGTTCAAGATTCACGCGTTCCACCCGCACTCGCGGATCGATTCGCGGCGGAATTATCCAGCGCTAATTATAAGTAAGTACGCCGGTCCTTTCAATACGCGGACGGAAAGATTTACGCAAGCGATCGCGCACGTAACGCGCGGTGTCGTCGCAGAGAGAAAGTTTTCCGTCGACGCGACGGCGGCGGCTCGAGAACGAAGACGTACGTCGGTGTGTCTGCAGACGCGTCGCAGATGCTCTCGCTCTCAGTCTTGCAACAATAATATGTGTCAAATTATAGATTGGCGACATCGAACTACCGATAGCGGTTTCTTACGGGAAAAAAAGAAGAAGAAGAGAGGCCAAGAAGGGAAAAAGTAGAAAAGAAACAAACGAAAAAAGAAGAAAAAAAAACGAAAGGAGGACAGCCATGTACGCATCGCGCGGTATTGTCCGAAAGCGACGACACTTGCGACGTGTAGCGTCAGTTGTACGCAACGCGCACGGAGCAAAACGCGTGCTGCTGGTTTCACCTCGCGCTCCTGCATTCTCTCTGCACTCGTATATTTATGTAAGTATAGCCCGTCGATATATAATAATACGCGGTATTGTGCGCGCCACGCCGCGGTGGTGGCGGCGGCACACGCCACGGCCATATGCCACGCAAAATTACCGTCATCGTCGACTAATTGTGAGATAATAAAATAATGAGACCAGTGAATTCATTATAAGGGCACAGTAGCACAGAGCTTTCTTTGCTAGGTACACTTTATGTAGGGCGCAGACATAAAAGACATAAAAGAATTCGCTGTGAAAGGAATTACGTTTCATCGTCACGAAATCTGATTATCGTTTTGTACCGTAGTTTTTAATCTTAACACATTTTTTTTTTTTCGGACATTACTCACGTAGACCTTGTGTAATAAAAATTCCCACTGACACCTTTATTTAATTTATTATTTATAAAATATGTTACTACAGAAAGAGAATAGCAAGTTTGTAATGAATAACAAGCTTGAAGAAAGATACCACAGGTCGATTGATCGAGAAATACCACAATGTTCTTTCAGTATAGCGACAGCTGTCTCACGTAAAAAAAAAAGCGATTAAAGGAGTTCGCTTTTTGTGAATGACGAGGAAGTGAAAAACGCGACATATTCGTGATTACAGACCGAAGTCTTTTTCTTTTTCAGAGAAACCAAGTTGTTTGAACGTTGACACACTTTGCACCGTTATGTAACTTTCTTAATGTACAAGTTTAGTACGTTGCTGTTACTTATTGATTGCTCTTTATAATTATGGTATTAATGAATGTCATGTAAAACATATTCCATTTTGTAAAAAACATGTTTCGCAAAATATTATCTTTAATCAATAGAATATTCTTACCGTATAAAAGAGTCACTGTTAACGGACGCTAACGATAATTATACAAATAAATACTTACTTTAATATTTCACGATAGCAACAGATAATATTTCTTACAGCGAATTTGGTGACTTTTGCATTACTAGATTCGTGTACATTATATTTTATCACTGCATTTAAGTATTTTATATAAAGCAACTTTTTTAATATGTATTAATCCAGTATAATGTGAGTGACCGAATTAATTCACTATTATACTCATGATGTATTCATTTATTGTAACATACCATTGTTGGTACTCGTAGCGTTGGGTGTCGTTGGCGTGGTCGGACTGGGCTGTTGCGTGGTCGGTACTTCGGGATCACTCGTCACTTGGAACATGACGCTGATATCCGTGTGTGGAGATTCGTTTCCCGCGAGGGTACTTCTTCTGGCGGTGTGAATGTGGTGTATCTGTTCCATGTGAAGGTGCCGCAAAGATCTCACGTGTTGTAGAAGCGGCAATCGGTGCCGAGCACTAAACCCGCATATCACGCAATGATACAATTTTCCGGAGGATTGGATGTTACTGCTCGCTTCGAGCAGATGACGCAACAGAAGAGATGCGGCTTCGTGCCTTGGTAAAGCGGCGTGCAGAGCCAATTTATGAGCACTATTGGTGTAGTAATCGCACGCGTGGCAACGCAACTGTGCGGTACTCGTGGGCGATCCCAAATATTTGAGCTTCCATTCGTTACGTGGTCCACCTTCCTTTATGTGGTTCATGTGTTGCAGTCGTTGCAGGTGTTTGTCAGTCTTGCAATGTAACTGGAAATTTGCCTTTAGGTTGGTTTTATAGGAACAGAGTGTACACACGAAATTTGCGTTCATAACGGCGAGTATATCGCCTTCGCGGGTTCTAGTTCTGTCGACGGCTAGATGGTGACTCAGAGCCTCGAGCGAGTCTGTCGTGAAATTATTGCAGATGCAACACTGATACAGATGATTAGGATCCTGATCGGCGGGTTCTGGTGGCGGTTCCATACTGTCCGGCGAAAGTCCGACGTCACCGCCAAGATTGCTCATGGCAGCCGCGTTTGCTATGGAACCTATGAGTTCTGGCGGAAACTGCGGCATTTGACCGCCGGTCATCATTGTCATCAAGACTGCCTGATTGTAAGCTAAGTCAGCCAACGCCGCTTCCGTAGGTTGCGGTTTGTCCAAACCGCCTAAGTGGAGCAAATGCTCGAGCTGTTGTTGTTGTTGTTGCTGATGATGGTGTTGCGCCTGTTGATGGTGGGTCAACGCGTTCAATGTCTGTATGTGCTTGATGTTCTGGTGTAGTACCATCGAGTTGTGCGTATGTTTTTCACTCGTCATGTGTATCCTCAGATTGCGCGCCACGTTTGTCTCGTAGTTGCATATGTCACAGCGAAACGAGAGCTTCGGTTTACTTTGATTGCCACCTTGAGCAGCTCGATGTGGGCTATGATTCTGTTGATGATGGGGACTTCGGGTCGGCATTGGTGCATCCTGAGACGAGGAGGGATTGTTGGTACCAGAACCACCTCCGCCTCCTTGTTGCAACTCTTGCATATTGTTCAAATGTTTGTCACTCTGCATATGTATACTAAGATTGCCTTTCGTCGTGGTGGAGTAATTGCACACTTCGCACCTGTACGGCTTGTAGCCACAGGTGTAGGTTTCGCCACGCGCTAACCTAGGATGAGGCTGACCTGCATTGCAATAAAAACAGGATGTCTCGCTTTCTGGATGTTTTTCCTTCATGTGAATCTCAAGAGTCTCTTGATATTTGTAGTGCCAGTTGCACTTGGGACACTTCAGGGTTTTGCAGGAATTTCGACTGTGTATTCCAGCGAGTGGTCCGCCGGGACCGGCGAGCCGACTACTCGTCAATATAAGTTCGCACTTCGGACATTCTACTCCACTCGGTCTACCTTGCATGTGTTCCGGACAGACACCTATCGTGGTGCCGGTGAGGAAATTCGGCGGAGCCTGAGTAAGAGCAGCGTACGAAGACGGAGATCCTTTGGTAGATGAAGTTGGTGGTGGTGGTGAGCTGTAATGCATGGCATCAGGAGCTTTGGCCCAGGACGCAGCACTTACTTGCGGACCACTCCACGGATGTTGCTGTTGATGATTGTACGTGAGAGGATGACTCGAGTGTGACGTGGGCGTAGTGGGAGTGCTCGGCGAGGGTCGTTGTTGCTGTTGCGATTGCTGCTGTTGTTGCTGTTGTTGGGGACTGCTAGGTACGCCGGGGGTGCTCGTTGGGGTGCTCGTTGTGGTCGGCGTTGTCTCGTGTTCGTTGGACTCGCTACGTTGCTGTTGCTGAGCTTTGATCTGCGCGGGCGACGCCTGAGCGCAGGTTGAGCTCGTGACGGGTTCTAGGAAACTGACGAGCGGTTGCTTTCCTCTACCCACGGCCTGTATAATGGCCGACGCCGTTGAGTGAGAGAGTATCTGTCGTTCGTCTTCCATTAAAGTAAGTTGATGCTCGCCCTGGGCGTGCGCGACGAAACTTTTCGCATACCCAAAACTGAGCTTGCATATGAAACACATTAGGATAGGTTTGACAGGTACCGACGCGGCAGGCGGCGGCGGTGCTGTGGGCGCTGGAGGGGGCTGTTTACTACCCTCCGCGCTCCTGTAACTGATCACCCGATAACTGTGCATTACGGGAAGATCAGGATTGTGCTGTTGGGACGCCGAACGCTGTTGCTGCTGTTGTTGCTGCTGCTGATAGGCCTGATGCGCATATAATCGCGATACGTAGTACGCGCTCGCGATTTGCGGGAAAACTAAGGAGTGAGGAACCGATACACCGCGCCCATCTACAATACAACCGTCGGGCAGAGAGTCGTCTTCACTGAGCTCACTCTCGCCTTCGATGATATAGGCCGACCCGTCCGGGTTGTAGACGATTTTACCGTCAAATTTCTCCACGTCGCCGCCCGTCGGACTCGGGCTCGGGCTGGGACCCTGTTGTTGCTGTTGCTGCTGACTTTGCGATTGCATCGTCATAGTCGTAGTGGTGGTGGTAGTGGTGGTGTCAGCGATAGGTGTGGGTGTTGGTATTGCGTCGCGGGTGCAGGGTTCTGTGCCCGAAGGTGGACTAGCCGTGCGGGGATGATGGGGCTGATGTAGTGCAGCCCCAGCCGCAGGGGGGGACCCACCCACTCGGCCCCCCTCCTCCTCCGGGCTCATCTCCTGCTTCTGCTGCGCGTACGTGGAATTTTGGAAGGGTCCGCCGTGTTGCTGCTGTCGCTGTTGCTGTTGTTGATGATGGGCCGCCACCAGCTGAAAGAACTGATGCTCGATCGCGCTCGGCGTGTGTTGTTGTAGATGCGAGGGAGGAATGTTGTGGTGCTGAAGGTGGTACGGGGGATGAGGCTCACTGGAGGGCATCACCCCAGACGTGAGGCGGGCGCCAGCCTCACATCACCTACGGCGTCTACGCCTGCGTTCTCCGGACTTCCTCCGCGGATTCTTCTTCCCTGCGGATTCGCCCGCTTCCTCGCCGACTGCCTCCCCGTCTTATCTTCTTCACCACGAAGAGACGGTTCACTAGCTACCCCGACGCAAGCCCAGGTCGTACCTGTAACAATTCAAATAAAGATCGGTTATTCAACCTGACAATTTTGTGCGCGACAATTCTCATGTATAATCATATATGTATAAGCAGACAATTTTGAAATGATTAGAAATTATGTACAGCTCGACTTTAGAAATCCTGAATTCTATCCGTAAGATGAGATTAGTTAGCTCGCTCGTGAGAGAATGAATTCGCACACGGGACATTTAGAAGTCGTTCAGTCCGTTCTAATCCGTTAAACAGAGTCAACATTTCCGAGGACGGCCGAAAGATAGCGAAATACGCAGAAGTGCAGCAAGCTGCGTGTGCAGAGGATCGCCCGAAGAAGACGGCGGTTAGGTACACAAAGCCACGGCGGAGAACCGTCGCGGTAATACAACGAGTCGTTGTATTCGGATTACCTGAGTGAATCCAGCTGTGTTTGCGTCCGATCGGCTGAGCTTATCTATCGATGAAATATCAATGTTCCTATTCGAGCAATATAAGAGCGAAAGACGAAAAGGCGAACAGCAAGCTCGATGGCGAGTCGTCGCTATGAATGTTTGCCTTGCTATGAATGCTTGCGCTCAGATTAAAGATCTCTCGTCTCTTTTGAGCATGTTTCTCTCTTTTTTCAAATGAAGTTTCGTCACACAGTATGAAATAGAGCATTGTTGGCGTTTGTTTGCTCACTGAATTAACCTTCTTTATCTCCCCAATATTTTTAACTTTTTCTTATTTAACTCTGTTGGATAAATTTCTAGACTTTTCGCGCAAATTTGATCGGTTCTTTTTTATTTTGCAAATTAAAAATGTTTACATTTAAAATTCGTTAAAAATAGTACTTCTAAAAATCCAAAATTCCTAAAAATTAGTGTCTTCACTCGCAAAGACGCGCAAACAGAATTAAAGATTCCCGGGCGGTGATTCAATGCACGGGCAATAATGGCGGTGTTCACGCGCCGTTGAGATAATCCGATTTCAAATTACGCAAATGAACAAATTACAAACGCCGTGAAAGCAAGGATGGCAACGTACGTGCGTTGTGATTCCGGGTTAGGGAGAATTAACGAGAGAGCCCCGAGAAAGACTAGACGCGTCGTCCAAAACGAGATACGTCGGCCGCTTTGATTACCACAGAGGGATAAACACGCTCACGGGGGAGCAGAATCCAAGTTTCCACTGAAACGTGCGCGATGATGCGAATTCTTGCCACGGGCACGAGAGGCGAGGGCGAATGCAGGACTCTAATAATCTAATCCCAATTACGCGGAATCGCGGTCTCGGAATCAACGTCGTGAGGAGGCCGGCCGCAAGCATTCACGGAATCTAACGGATTAAAGATGAGCCGGGTGGGTGTAACGCGGGATTTATGCGCTGGCTCGCGTGCGTGTGTACGGGGGTGTGGAACGGCGTGACGATCCGTCGAGAGAGAATGTATATCCCATCCTGCGGAAGAGGAGCCTGGAACCGATTCGTCCCTCTCTCTCTTTCTCTTTCTCTTTCTTTTTCTTTTCCCCCCTCACGCCCGTTGGCCGCGGGCGGTATCGCCGGACATTATGGTACATACGCGTATATACGCGGCATTACACGGCTTCCTCCCGCTCCACCTTCTACTCCTCTCTCCCCATCGAACCGCGCCATCGCCACAGTTATAATTCCGCGGTGCAAACGCCATAATCTAGTCACCGTATCCCCCGGCATCTCTTTCTCGAACGATACCGCTTTTATAATGCGTGAGGCACGCCGGCCGCGATCGTTCCCTCGGATTATCATCGATCGATACCGCCAATCCTAGGTGAATCCTCCTTGTACGGTGCCCAATCACGTGCCGGCGCGTTCAAGAGACGTTCCACGATCCGATAAAACGGGTGCCTCGTCGACGGCGCTCATTAAAGCAAAATCGTACACGTCGAAGAATATAATTGCGCAGCCTACTGGATCGGTGCTAAACGAGGGAGAGCAAAATGCACCTTTACTGTATTCCCGTAAAGATGTAGCGAAAATGTTCTGCTTGAACATGGCGTAATTCATGATATTAACGTTGATACACTCTTTCGGCTAATCATTATAACTCGATGTGAGTTATAACATGGCCATGATATATATATATATCGAAATGTACAAATTTCCAAATTGCAAATTAACCAACTGCAATTTCATCTGATTTTCCTTCTAATATTGTACCATATTAATATTACAGCTTGTCATCACAGTTTTGCACAACTTTGTCACGTCTTATGAGCATTTTTAAATTGATACATATTTATTGAGTTCAGCTATCGGCATTACAGAGGAACTCTTGCATTTATTTTATCACGTATGAATAAAAAAAAAAATCTTGTTCTTTAAGAACACGTATTCAAGTATTTAAGATATCTTTCTCCGAGTTTTCAGAATTATAAAAATATTGGTATTTATTTAATATGACAATCGGACAGTTCACTTCGATGTCATCTGTATAAACGATATTGATACGTTATCATATATTCAGAGAATATGCGCGAGGTAGGTACGAAAAGAAGAATAAGGGTAACAAAGGGGAATCGGGACAAACGAAGAACATCTGCCAATCTGACATCACCTGCCTCGACTCGCCTATTTCTAGTCAATTTATCACGCATTTCGGTAACGCTAGGAAGAGCGGAAGGACGATCTAGCGGCGAGCGATGACGCGTCGACGTTAGAGGCGTATGGCTTTGGGTCGAACGGCTTTGTTTTCGCAGGGTCTGACCCTAATTAAACGATAGCATCTTAATTGTCTCCCGACCATTCTAACGCGGCGATTCATGGTCGCGATCGTTTCGAGGATAGAGCAAGTTTCAACTGTTTTCGTATATTGTATCGTCATGATTCCTGTTTGTACGTCAGAAATCTGTGGACGCTTAAAAAAATATTGAAAAATTGTTCACGATTATTTTCAGGAACGCACGGAGCACATTTATCTTAATTGCAGTAATTTTTTTGTACAATAAAATAAATTAGCGAACATTTTTAAATTTACACGTCTTTTTACATTAAATCTGAAATCTTCGTTAAAAATCAATAAGTGAACAAGATTCAATTATTTTCCTTTTATTTGTTTATTTAACTAATAAAACAATTGAAACTGTAAAATTACGGTCTACATTTTATCGATATATTGGTGGGAAGGTAACGTAATATTTTTATTCCATCTGATATATCTATTTAAAATTATGATAATACATAGTAGTGAATTTTAAAGATTTGATAAATCTTTCAAAATACAGAAACAGTGTCGGATCGATAAATATTTCATGAAGCAAGTAGGACAAGCTAAAAACGAACACTGATGAATCTACAAGTGTAACAGCGAAGCGATACACCTCGAAGCCCGACGTAATTATAACTTTGGAGAAAGTCGAGGACGATCACAGGTGGTTGATGAGTGTTCAATAGTGGAAAAGGGAAGCGCATGACATAACGTAGCGGGAAGAAAGACGGCGGAGGGCACGAGAGGTGGGATCGAGAGAGGCACGAGGGAGGAGAGGGAGGACGATTCGGCGGAGAGAAGAGCCTCCGATGATGGGAGTTAAATGTTCGGCGAAGGAGCGACCGCGGAGTGTACCGTGCCCTTTTGTTTGTCGCGGTGTTTTGCTCGAAGGTCCCTTTGTATCCTCCAGAACGGAGGTAGGAGGCAAAAGTCTCTACGGGGCCCACATGGCGAACCCGGCCGCGTTTATTCGGCACGAAATACGCAAGATGCGCGCAATTATGGGCCTCTCAATTATCTCGTACGCGTCTCGTTATTTATTGAATATCGTGCCTGCTTATTTCTCAGGCGAGTTTGCGTGCCGTGGTAAGAGGGTGTCTCTCGAAGGGTGGCGAGGGGGTAAGACGACGGGAGCGCGACTTCTTCTTCTTTTTTTTATCCTTGCGGGTTTCGACACGGCTCGACGTGTGGGGACGCATTGTTCGGGCTGATACCGAAACCGGAAGTCGTCGAAATTCCGCATCGCGCAAATCGAGACCGCAGACTTTCGCGTGCTCCAAATACGGCACAGAATGAAAAGACGCCTCACTAGAACATATTATACCTTGATACGACACCCTTTGGATGATTTATCCGTATTATGAGGAGTCTGCCGATTATTATATGTATGTACACTCCAGGCCCAAAGTTTAAAAACATTCTTTAAAAATTAACATTTTTCGGATTATTTATTCAAATATAAAATGTATTCGATATATATATATATATATATATTGTAAGATGCAATGTTTCCTCTCCTCCTGAAATATTTATATTATATCTAAAATAGAATCTTTACAATGCTGATTAATTCTCGACTACGGATCATATCAACATTGAAGCGAAAATTTTAGGCGGCTGTACAATCTATCTATATAATTAACTGATATAAGGTTCTAAATTATACGTAAAAAACATTGAATCTTCCTTTACCAATCGCCGCAATGCTTTTGTTATTATAAACAGGACTTTAGAAGTTAGATGTGATTTTCATAGTTAAAGTTAAGATTTAATAATTCGAACCTTATGTTCAAAACAATCACTGCCTTAATTAGCTGCAATAAAAAGAGCATTTTAAAGATTAGACCATTTTCTAACGTTACTAAATCTTAATACCACAGGAATATATTAAAACGGGTTAAATGTGGTACGAGTAACTATCATTTTCAAAAGTATAGTTATCTTACTTTTTAAAAAGAAGGATTATCGAGAGGCTGCATGCTGCACGATGCATTAGATTGCATCAATCGCCAAGTACAACGCACTGCGGCTCCGCGGTACAATTAACCGGGGCTGTATTTCTCTTATTATTGTTATTACGTGGCCGGACGGCTTTCTACTTAATATACGCGGGCCTGATAAGAACTATCCGCGGACGACGACCACGTTTCAGCAGACGCATACGAAGCCACGCGGAAATGTACGCCGCGCCAGTGGTACGTTGCAAGTCGCATGCATATGTACTCCGTGGCTTGTATGCAAATGCAAGCCACTTCGAAATAATTATAGTTGCACCCCGCGCGCCGGTGTCGTAGTGTCTTCGCGCGCCAATCAAGTCCTCGTCGTCGTCGTGACGACGGAGAAAGGAAGGGAATGCACCGATTTACGATGATCGTGCTGAAAAGTATTCCGTTCGTTGCACTGCAGTTCGCATTTATGTGAACTGCTCGCCGTATCTCGTCGCACGATATTGCGAATGGGAAAAATGTAAATAACAATTGTTTTTAAATAAGTAAACATTCTTATATATTAAATAGAAAGTACAATAAAAAACCTAGATAGAGCTGTAAGAGTTAAAACGCAATTAGTGGTAGTGTGCAAATAATTTAAAACGAAGGGTCTTTAATAAAATCTCTTGGGCACCAATCTGTGTGATCACGAATCATCATCGATGGAAAAATATAATATGAATTTGGTTCGCCCATTCTCAAGCTGCAAACCACACAGTCTTTCTTCATATGCACATCGAACATTAAACAATTTAATTAAGCAATTTAATTTGAGAAATGTATTAAATTTGATCCAAAATTTAGTTTATTAGTTACTAAGCGCACATTGATTGATTCGACGTTGTTTAAACCTTTGAAATTGAACAATTCAATCACAGAAATAGATTGATTTACATTTTGACACAGATGAAAGTTGAGAATAACAATTATTTAGCTCAAGGGATTGTGTTACCATTAACTCGTTGACATCTAACAATGTATCGATCGTTGCCGATAACAAAGCGCAGGTTTCTAATGCGATTGCATGTAAAACTCGTCACGATGGAAAACGCGAGTTTCGTCGTAAGCTCGTCTAGTAACACGCGATCGATAATTATCTCCGCATTTAGCAGAGATACGGTAATAATACATTTACATGGAATTACAGAAATACCGGATATATGGAGGTGGGTGGCGTTAATACCGAGAACTCTCTGGAATATTCAACGAGCGTTTCCTTACGTCGTCGTTCAGAGGAACAAATTTTCTAAATTAGGATTTCAGTCAGTAAACGACAATCGCAGTCGAGTATGGAGAGATATGAAGAAATTCGGGACGACTCGCAACCTCAAAAGAGGAGAATTCTCCTCTTTTCTTATCGATATTTCGCGCTCGTTGCTACACCTTGTCGAGGGCCAACGCATCTTCGTGGCATCGGATAAGTGCCGATTAATCGATATTATTTTGATTGCCCGAAGGAATCCGCTCCGCTCCGCGCCGCGCCATACGATATTCGCTCGCGAACAGACGGAAAAAGAGAGCAAGCGAGAGAAGGGACGAAGAGAAAGGAAGATAAAGAGGTAAGGTTGTGAAGGTAAGGAGACCGAGAGGCAGCAGAAGAACCGATGGATGGGAGAGAGCGGCGAAGTCTCTCGCTCGAAGACAACGGCAATAAGTGAAGGGCAGAGCGCACGAAGGTAAGAGCGGGAGAGCGAACCAACGCGCGCGTAATTTACGTGCAACATGGATCCGAGCGGCGTTTAATCCGATGGTGGAGCCGGCGATTATGAAGTTAGGGTTGGGTTAGGTGCTGAGCGCGAGGAGGGCCTCTTTGTGATATCAATTAAGTATGATTTTCCTCCCCCCCACTAAGGCGAGGAGGCGCGCAGCATCGTCTTCCTCACGGAGGAGGGGAGGGCCTTCTCTACCTCCGTCGTTCTTTTCGTACCGGCTTCCTCCTCCCGCTCCTCTCTCTTTCTCTCACTTCCCTCCCTCACCCTCCCCCACCAGTTCGACCGTCCCTCTCCCCCGCGGGGGTAACCCAGGGTTTAACCCATTCCCTTATAATTTCCTCCCAATGCACCGTGAGAAACTCGCTCGTAACACGCACGCGCACGCACGTACACCGGGGGCCCCGCTTCCCCAGTCTCCCTCCGCCCCCTTTTTCATGCTCTTCGTTCGTTCGCCCGCTCGTTGGCGGTCACCGATTATTAGATTTCATCGAATTTTCGTCGTCCGCGCGCAGGCATCCGGTCCAGACACGAATCCGCCAATTAACCCCGTTAGCGTGTGGAGGATCCGCAATTAAGCCCAGCCGTGAGAGAAATCCGATCCATCCAAAAGCGAGCCCGGCGCGGATCGCGGCGGCTCCGCTTTTTCAGCGCAACGAGAGGATCCGGGATGCTGCGCCGTTAATCTTTTTCAATCGATTCGTCGTCGTACTCGATTATGTTCTATCCTTTCTCGTTTAGGTTCTGCCGTTCCCAATGCGGGAGGACATTAGATACCTGTTCGCGTTGCTTAAAATTCTCCAAATTTTTACACTTAAAATGACATAATTATATTAGGTGCGCAACTAAGTTCTCGCTGTTATTTTGATGGCATTCTCATCAAAATAACAGCGAGAACTTAGTTGCGCACCTAATATATACATATATTCGGATGTTGGAAAGAAAGAAAGTGAAGTTGAGTGATATTGAGTGCGAAAAATGCAAACACGAACGGACTTACTAGAGTTGTTCGCATTGCTTAAGATAATCCAAAAACATTTGCATTTAAAATCAGATAAATATATATATCCGGCCGTTGAAGAGAGAGAAAGCAAAAATGCTGAGTGTAACACGTGCGAGCAATGCGAACGACCCTTATCGATTATTGGCGAGAGTAATAAATATGATCATTCTTCGAGTTATGCGTCATTGGCTATGTTTTACATTAATTCATCTTCTTTTATCTCACCTAGGAATACTGGTTATTATAAATACATAGTATAAATATGAAATTAAAGTGATTAATATCATTCTATTGTTCAGTTTTTATAAAATTCATGTTTGCATAATGCATTCAAGTCTTATTTTAGATATCGCGGTCGATACTTTTAATTTTTTCAAGTTTGTTTTGCTGCCCATTATGTGCATTAGATATTCTCCTTTTAATTACGTATTACGTTTTTCTTCAAGTAATTAATATTATTAGAATGAAAGGAATATTTTTAACTTGAAAATTCTTCACGAAAAAGTGGATAAGCAAAAATTCTGTTTCATATGTAGGAAGTAGATTGCGGGGATGCGGCGCGAGAGAGAGAGAGAGCTAATGCGAAATCTGCAACCGACTCGCTTGTTAACGTCGAGACGAGTTCCATAACGATCTCATTTAACTTCCCGGCGACACTTGACCCGCGTACGTCAGAGAACGTCCACGCAGCGTTGTTGCGTGCACTTCGGTAGCTTAAATAAGAGGATAGACCATCAAGGGAAATCCCCCTTACAGCGCTAAACAAAGTTGCGGAACGTAACACAAGACTATAATGTCTATTTCTATCAATGTAGATTAATTTTAATCAGTTCAATTTATTTTTTTTTAATTCTAAGTATTAGAAAAAAGTAAATTCTCTCTTTACAGTAATTGAACCGAGATTAAAGTTAACTATCTGTATTGATAGAAATGAACACAACCTTATTCTATAATAATTTACTAGTTACATCCAAACTTGGCAGAAGAAATTGGGAGATGAAAATTAAATTTAACTTACTAATGAATTACATTTAGTGACACTGAAGAGGGGAAGAGGGCAGAAGAAAAAGAACGCTACTAAAATTAAATAAGGATGGGGAGAGTATGAGAAGAAAACAGGGATGTAGGCATTTGAGTGTGCTATCCGGTTATGGCTATTCGGATCTGATCGGGATCTAAATTGTCGGGGCCGATTGTAAAGGCATTCAAAGGAAGAGGATCAGTTGAAATTTGGAATTGAGAAATAACGCGAACGCAGTGAGGGAGATTCCGCTACAAACTCCATGCTCGAAGTCGTGGAGTCTGCGGGAGGAGGAGGATGAGAGGAAGTTAGGAAGATTGTGCTGGGAAGAAGAGGGGTGTCAGGGAAAATTCGTTGTGTAAGGACGAATGAGATTGATTTCGCGTGAGATAAAGGAGAACGGGGAGAAGGTAAAGGCAAGAGGAAACCACAACCGGGGGAGAGGAAGCAGATTGAGGGGAAGAAGCTAAGGGTGAAAGAGCACGGTGATTTGAAGGGAGAGGCACTCTACAAGAAGAAGGGCCTGATTGGTGGCCGGTCGACCACTACATTAAGAATTATTCGACTTAGAAAATCAGAAAATTGTTTCTATACTAACTTCTGAATAAGAAAGAAAACCCGAGGATTTGATTGGTAAATGGAAGAATGGAGAGTGAAGTTCACGGTGTAAACGAATTATTAAATACTAAATAGCGAATATAAAATCCACCGAATATATCGATGAATACTGAAAATGAATAGGAGCAGAGCGAGCACGATAAATGATCTATTTAGCTTACTTTCCTCTGAGAAGAAGGATAAGCGATAGCGTTATTAATAAGAATATAATGCAGAGATTGGAAAAGGAATTAATTTAAAAAAATAAATAAATAAAAAAAATGCGTGACTTATTAAGTTGAATCGGTTGCTGGTTAGTTGGTTACTTAGAAACTCTCTCGTTAGTGCAGAATGGCCTCGAAGGGATGGGCCTCGAAGAAGATGGTGAATGTCAGACGCTGACTCGAATAATTAAACGATTGCACGACTGTTGTATGACTGGTCGACTGTTCGAATAAGTGCTCGGATAAATTGAATTGCGCGGATTGACTGAATGATTGCTCGGATAACTGAATTGACTGAATGACTCTATTTATATGGAGGTATTTGGGGGTGGATCTTCGTGAGGTGTATTAGCTTGATCCGTCAAGCTGGATGTAACATTACCTTAAGATGCGACATTTTCCGCAAAGGAACTTGACGTGATTGACTCCGTATCTCCAATACAACGCAATGTATTTTTTTAAACGCCAGATCGAGATGTTATTGTATTGTAGAAGTGTATTCGAATTTTTGACGAGCATCGGTGCGCGTTTCTCCACTTCAATTTCGTTTTCGGATCGATTTTGACCTTGCAACTGAATCCCCGATATCTCGTTTCGATGGACACACTCGCGTCTTAAGATCAAATAGAAGAACGCGGCCTCGAGGCTCCGCACGAGCATTGTAGGAAGTGCTTTTTGCCCTGACGTTGTGCTCGAGCCGTCGACGGTCGACGTGGGGTGGCTAATGACAAAATCAATGCGACATAATTAGACATGGCGGCTACCTACCTACCCGCTACCTAGCGATCTATCGCGACTTGTGACCGTGTCCGTGTGTGGGCACCTATACGAGCATGAGTCGTTGCGCTGGGGAGAAATTATTGTAAAAACATCCCTTAATATGATCGATACGGCTTCGTCGTTATAGTTCGTGCCTGTCCGTCTCACCCCGAGCAGTAGTACCTCGATTCTCTCATAGCGCAAGTTTCGTACATTCTAATGGAATTTCTGTTAAGTTTGTTTCCTAAGAATGAAAAAAAAAACAGTATAAACATCGTTTATATAGGTAACACTAATAGAGAAGCGCTACGATCGAGTCTTGTACTACCACTGGATCTTGTACTGCTTAATAAATGTATAAATTTTTAATATAATTTTCAGTTCTATAAACTGCATTGATTACTGATTTGAAACGTAATCGTAAACTAAAGCTGGAATAATAATATGTATCATAAATGAAATTAATCGTCAATAATAATGTTAATAAGCATCTTAAAACATTGCAAAAATAATGTACTTGTGTTTATTGAGAAAAGAGTTAAATAAAATTACGCTCTCTCTCTCTTTTTCTCTCACGGAAATCAGATGTTCTTCCTCTTATAATAAAGTGCCTTCATAAGATCGCGCATCAAAATATTAAAACAAATCATGGCTAATCGAAAAGTGGCTTTCAATACCTAATCATTTTAAAACCATTTTGACGCCATTTTGACGTCACCATGGTTTTTTGTTCTGCTTAGGTAAGACTGTGCTTCTTGACATTTTCTAAATTGCTTTTACCACTACTTGGTTATATATAAAAATGTCATTTAGCGGTCGAACGATTTCAGATCGTGTAGTTAAACGGCACTCATACATAGATACTTCTATAAATACCACGTTCACCCGTTGATAATGATCGATGAATGACTCTTGTAATGCGACGAGTTCGCGCATCGGGTCATGATGTGGTATCGATTGCATCCAAATGCACGCCCAAAAACGGGACCTATACACGTCGATGCAAACAGATCGATACGATCCCATGCACGTCGTGTTGCGATGCTCGCCGCATGCGTCACAGAGGGGATAAAAGGTGGTCGATCCATCAACTGAAGCGAGAAACAACCGCGGCGGAATCGCTGAATTAATTATTCGCACGCTGGCATTTGCACGTCGCGCCGTGCACGTCGCCTCGCTCTTTCTCGCCTGTTCCGGGAAAAGATATCAATATATGTAATTTTTCGCGCCCATTCTCTGGTCCATTCTCTGGTAGAATTTTTTATTGGCGCAGTCCCTCCCGCATGGCGCAGCATCCGAAGCGAGCGAGCGGGTGGCCCCCTGATTGGGTTTCGGGGCCGGTTTTCTAGGTGCTGCGCTAATGATCTCTGTTAACAGATGCCTCGCACCGAAGGAACCGAGTTGATTTATGGTCGCCCAACATTCCAGCGAATTCGCGGCGCATACCACCGAAGCGCAGAACGGCACGTTCTAGTAAGTCCATCTGTCGAGATGTGCGCTCAGATAATCGCAAAATCAGTTCTCATCTAAATTAAAAACAACCTCATTCTTAACTCTTGGACAATGAGTGGTACGTTCTCACATTTTACATTAGAAAAATTCCATGCGCAAATTAATGTGCTCGTACATCCGTATCTTCTTTTTCTAAATACGTATAGATGGCACCGCGATTGTGTTTTATTGAATTGACAATAGCTTTGGAACAATGGCCACACTAATAACGGGCTATTAAATCGATATACACAATGTAGTTGCATAATTTTAATCGTTTAATCTGAAGCAATTAAAGATCATGGAAAAACTTGTGACATCTCGCGTGCACACACACACACACACACACATGTTTGTAATTTAAATAGAATATTGATCCTCTAGTTTCAGGCACGCTTTTATAACGAGACCAAATTATGCTTTGATTGCGTTAAAAAAAAAAAAACAAAAATAATGAAACTTCAAAAAAAAATGTAAAACTGAAGACCCGCCAGTTTCCATTTGCCGCGCGTTCTAGGGTTAACATTATCGCGCATTATGACGCAGCGAAATTACTTCGAGCTCCCATTCGCGACGCGAACAAAGCCGCAACGAAGTCCGCCGGTTGCACAATGCCGACTTCTTGCCTGGTGTAAAACTTTGTATAAAACCGAGCGACTCGACGCGACTCGACGCGACGCGACGCGACGCGACGACATGGCATGGCATGGCGTGACACGTGGCACCGTACGCGCTTCGATTCGAAGGAGATAGATGGAGAAGGCGCTTTTATGCACATAAGCTCGAGTGTAGCGTACACGGGGCTAATTATACCTCGGGACAAAGGGTTCGCCCGCCGATGACGCACAAGTAAAAGCTCGGAAACATTGATGAGGGAGAAAGAGAGCTGTCTATACACACAGCCGGCGATACCGCGCGTGCGGCAAGCCGGAACATCGCGCTGGTAATCGCGCCACGAGGTGTTTACAATTTATTGTTGTTCGTTCTGCCACGGCGCGAAATAAATGGGGGCGTCGGATAAGCTTCGATGATTCGGAAAATGTGTAAATGTAACCAGACGTTCCGCTTTCGAGATGATTTGCTTCGCCCCGTCTCGCGCAAGAAATATGAATAATTATTGTATTATTTAAAAACAAAGAAATTCCTATTACTATGTTCACACATTCTCTCCTATCCCTTCAATATAAAGTTGTCTTTAAAATATTTCATCATTATTTAATTAACTTTGATAAAAAATGTCTCGTAAGTGAAGAGTACATCGATATATAGTCTTTCTAGCGATTCAAAGTGTTATATTTCACGGTTTAATATATGGATGTAATAAAGAGTGCAGAGATAGCTTAAAATTATATAACTTTCTCTCTTAAAAATATTAAGAAGAGAGATGCTGATATGCTCAATTCTTTCTAACAGAATACAGATGCCGAGGGAATGCGCTGTATATACTTATATTACGTTCAATGCTATATTTCCATCTTCGGTTCTTAAACAACCAATCTGCACAGATTCCGAATTTATCCCAAATTTAATTTTAAAGTCCTAAAGGGTTAAGGTAATATAACGACGTATAACGTAACACGACCCGCGATGGCGTTGACGTGGTCGCTGAGGCAAGGGATGTTATCTCGGTCAATTAAACCCTCCGAGCTAATTCGATCGCGCGTCCCAGACGAGGATCGCGTCGCGCGTCAGCGGAAGGCTAGAAACGCCGCGCGAAGGCTCGTCGTGGTGTTACCCGTGCGTGTCGACAAATTGATTTAAACGGTCCGCACACCCACCTACCTACCTACTAGTCACTCGACAGCATGGCACACCGCGTTCCGACGCATTACCGGGCAAACCCACCTATCGCGAGTATGGCCGCGATCGGGCCGGGAACGATCTGCATCGCTTTCACGCCAGAGACACGGATAATGCTTCGGTCGGGAGACTCGTAGATCAAAATCGCACAATACCCGGGATTATTGAGCGCGCGATACATTTTCCTCGTCCATCGGAGAAACGGGAAGAAACAAATGTATTTTTATTTTCGGTACTCTATAGTTATGCAAATGAGAGACAGATATTGCGTTGTGTATATGCGTGCTGAAAAATATAAATTATGTAAATCCGCGTTAGTTTCATTGTACACTTTCGTTTTGTAAATCCGCGTGTTAGATCTGCTCTGGTTAAAAATCTGCATATGTAACGTATATATAACGTAATACAATTCGTCCGCCGCCATTTTAGCTCCATATTGAGGTACTTACGATAAATGATAAACTAAATTTAAGTCAATTAATTTAATACTTAATTTTCTTAAGTTAAATTGTTTAATTCCATTGTTTTAATTAAAATATATATTGAGTGGCGACCTAAGGTTTAGATCCTGGTATCTAACGTCGCATTATTAGATTCTCAGTGGTGATCTCATTAGGCGCTGCGCGGGCAAACAATCCGCAGCATAATAGCGACTCGCACGTTCTTGCGTTTAATGTGCCTTGCCTCTCTCCCTCATTGTCGTCGTCACCACGCCTGATATACATCTCACCCTTTCGATCGTGCGTAACTCTTTACGATGCGAATGCACGCGTAGGGGAGGTGATCCATGCCCTCGTGTGATTATTTTATGGATACCGGTGTGCTCTTTCGTCCAACGGCGACACTCGTAAAAGGGAAGGAGCAAACTCGCGCGCGAAATGAATAAAAGGGGCATCGGTGCGAACGAGAACAAACAAGATCTTTGTTACTGGCGATATGTACGTTCTATTCTAGATTGAAAAATTTATTTAAAATTATTGTAAAATATTCCTCTTTCAACAATAAATAGAGTAAGATGATACAATTTCGAATATGATATGATTATTTTGGACAAAATAATTAGAGCAAAATAATTCAGATTTCAAGATTTTCAAGGTTCAAGTTTAGTAACTCTGATCTTATTATGTATGGAAGGTATTGAAAGATATTAAAAGGGTATAAGAGTGTAATAGCATTAGATTCAGAAATCTTTTGTATGAATGTATGAATATCATCGCGATAAGTAAGAAAAATATCTTATCACCGCGAATAAAAAAAAAAAATAAAAAAAAAATAAAAAAAAGAGAGAGCGGACACAGTTCGGTTCCGCGCAACGCTTGTTATTACATCCTGTTTTTCAAGATATATAGCATAGGAAGGTCATTTATGAAATTAATTCTTCTCCGCCCGGAGAATATTCCGCGGAAAAGAAATTGCTTTGCATGTCACAAACGACATGTTCTACAAATCCATCTAATCGCTTGGTACATTAGACCTGAATAAAATAAGTCTATCTTATGTAATTCGCTATAATGCGCATTTATATAAAATGTCTTTAATTTCTTTAGTAATAATAGTGTTTTGAGAGAAGTATCTTGCTAGATCTAGTAGAAAATTAAGGGAATCGTACACGTGTTATATTTCACTTAACCTTCCGCTGGCAATATGAATATATTTTAACTCTTCCGTCATCAATAGGAATTTTCAAAAAACAGTGCAATTTTTCATTATTCCAGATTGTATAAAAATCTAAAAAAAAAATTCTGAAATACTTGTCAAAACTTTAACAGTGAATTTTAGAAGTCAGAATGTGTTTTATTTATTTCTTATAGATTTAAATTTATTTATCAAAATGCACAATCAAAATATTCATGAAATTTTTAAAGACTTCAGTTACCGACTGAAAGTTAAGAAGCTAGAAAAGAGTAGTTAATACCAAAAAAGCTTAAATGAGCTAAATGAGCAAATAAAGTATAATACAAACAATTAATTTGTTTCCGAAAACTTAAAGGAATGTCAAAACATAATCGGCAGACGTGCACGCTTGTATTACGTGATATTGTTATCCGCGATACTTCCTTTTGAAACCATCATAGAGTGCTAAACGTACCTGCCATCTAAGAAACAGAACTTAAAATATCGACCTTGTACGAATAAAAAATAAATTCACTATCTATAAAAATTCGTTCAACGAAGATCAACCTTTCCACCAAATGCTAATCTGTGGAACTAATTCTTTTTACAAGTAATAATTTCGCAAAAGTCAAAACTTTCTGAGATATAGTCATCGAATTAATAAATTAAGGAGATAATTAAAGATCCATTAAATCTCACTATCATATTTGTGAAGATTAAATTAAGCTGAACAACATCTAAAAAAAGACCCTAAAAGGAAATAAAAACATAGAAAAAGAAGAGCATAAAAAATCACAGCACAAGTTATAGTTTGTGATATTTAATTATTATTACATTAATTAAAACATTAAACGTTTCGGCCACAATCTGGCCATCTTCAGTAATTCAATAATATTCTTAAAACGCACAGTTACATCTAGTTGACATTAAATTCAACAGTCGGGTGTTGTAATTAAATAAACATGTTCTTTTCTATGTGAAGATGCTTCATACAATAATGTTACAACGCCAGTTGTCATATCAAGAAAAGTTTAATGTTTTAATTAATGTAATAATAATTAAATATCACAAACTATAACTTGTGCTGTGGTTTTTTATGCTCTTCTTTTTATATGTTTTAAAATTATAACCACGTTAATTTTCAAGATATAAGGAAATAAAAAGATAGGACGAACAAAACCGCTTTTGTGCCCCTAACATTATTCCTTCTAAAAATCCTCCTTGTACAGTGTTTCTTTTGCAGTAATTATCACAGACAGTAGAGAAAGGGCAAACGTTAAAGACGATGCTTGTGCGACTTGGTTTCCTAGCGATACTTAATCGTCCTACTTAATCGCAATTAATCGAGCGGCCATATGTCAGGGCTAATCGACTTCGGTTGCACATCGAGTTAAGCGACTGGCTAGATTTCACCTTTCGATGATTACGTCCCCAATTATGTCCGCCGACTCTGTATACATTACAAGCCGCAAAAATTTTTATTATTCTCGATAACTTCTACATTGTATCATTAATCCTGCTGGCGTTCTTTTCACCTAAAAATATATCCTCAGCAAATCTAAAAGTAAACAAGTCGCACAGAAACATTGTGAAGCAAAGGTTCGATTGCATTTCGTAGAAAGGAGTGAAAGGATGTACACAGTATTTCAATTTCGACTTTATTGCTTTCGCAAAATGGTGGATGTAATTTCGCTAAAGTTTCGAAGTTCATTATTTTTACGTTTCTTCTATCTCAAAAGCGTCTAACGTAATTAACGTAAATTTATAAAAAGACTTTTCGGGATATTCTGAGCACTCCACTCAAAAATTGCATATATCTTTAAACTACTTAACTTAAAATTGATATTACTCTTACTTAATTGAAGACTAATATACCTTCTATGAGTTAGGGACAATAAAATACACCGATAATAATTAAAATATTTTAACGCGTCTTTCGATGTATTGTTCGATCTACTGGATGTTTTTATTAGTACATTTAACATCGATAAGGATCAAAAAAGTTGTCTTTCCATAATATCGTTAAAATGCGACGCAATTGAAAAACGCCACGCCAAGGTTCTTCGAAAAAACTGACCGCTGCTAGGCGAGGAATTATCAAATTCCTGTGTGCGAACGAGATCATTAGAGAGGCTGTCGAGATGAATGGACAAGAAAGCCGTACGTGTTGAGTCGCCGCATTCGTTTCCATCGATCGGAACGCGTTCATTATTCGACGGGGAAGCGTCGTTAAGGAATCCCACGGTGCGTCGTGGACGAGTCGCCGTGTCGTGGCGAGCGCAAGTAGCGAAAGAAGAGTGCAAGAGGATGGACAGGAGGACGATCACCGTTAACAAGCCGTCAATCTGGGGCCGCAGAAGTGTCGATGACACCTGTTAGGAGACGATCGGCAGATGCTGCGCAACCGCGTCGCGCACCATCTCTCAAGCGAGGAAATCATTACGATGGTCCCTCTGGTGAATCTGCGGTTCGGAGTGAAAATACAATGTTCAATCTTGCTTCTCATAAGACCAAAGGACGCGTAAAGTGACGGGGAAAGTGAACGATCAGTTACGAAGTAAATCCGTCGTATCGATAAAATAGGTTTTACACAATTACCTTTCATGATGCAAGAAGGCAAGCGCGTCCTCAGATCAAAAATAATTCGACAACGGAGAAGAATTGTTGCGGGTGGGTTGTTCGCCAAGTGCCGATAACACTAACGTGGCTTGCTCTTGAGCTCTCATCGAACGAAACGGAGGAGGTCTCTTGTACATAAGCGACGACGACGGTCCAATGGCGGGTACGTCGTCATTGCGCGCCCATTAAGTGTCGCGTGTGCGCCTCTTTATTGTCCTGCTCGCGAATGAGATATGCGGGCGCATTGTCTGCTGGAATTATTACTAATTGCCGGTCGTCCTTCGACCGCTCTGTCTACGAGCATTCTTGCTCGAGGGAGACAGGCGCATTATTTCGAAAAACAATCGTCGGAATCATATCCTATTGAATGAAACAAAATGATTCATATGAAGGAATAAAATTGATAGTGAGAAAGAAGAGAGAGGAAGAGAGAGAAGCAAACGCCAATCATAATTTATTAATTTAACCTGAAGCAGTATGAATTATGGTGGTTAAATTGTTAGGAGAAACTATGGTGGAGTATTATAGCATAATATTAGACATATTATACTAGCTATGTGCTTGAAACGGACTGAAGGGCTAGGCTGAAACACGCTATTCCAGGGAATACTGCGTGTTACGCTTGGGTTATATTTATCTGAAAGTTTTATTATATAGTTGTGATCGCGGGAAATTCTCGAATTCTCATTTGAGACACAAACGTTAAAGGGAATGAATTCAAATGAAAAATTACTATATACTTAGTAATTATATTGTATATTACGGCATTTCTCAATCACTCGTTCGTAAAATCATTTCGCAACATGGCGTATTTCGTTTTACTATTCGAATTTAATGAAACAAAATAATGTAAAAATACGAGTAAAATTTAATACCGAAGCCAAAAATTATTTCTCAAGGATCAAAAAATCTAATTTAAGGAGTCATATCTAAATAAAATTCTGATTGTTTTACTGTACATTGTGTTTATGACAGGCACATGTCGACGAATTTATTTCCGTGATAATTTGTCTCCCATCTTCCACATGTAAGGCAAACATTTGAATGTCCATCGCGCTGTATTTCGACCTGTCTCTTTCGGAGACGTCACTGTACAAAGATACACCACGATTGTTACGAGCAAAGGTACGTCAACAGGGCTCGAATTAGGGAACTGTCTCCCACGGATTATCCACTGACACGCAATCATTAAGGCTCAAAATTACGTGGGCACGCGTTTATCTACGCCGCATCAATACCTAATCATTATGCTTGGCGTGGATGTGTCACAGCTACCTCTCCGACGTACGAAAACTGTCAAGTGTCTTCTATTCTTAGGTACCACGTTCTTCTGTCCACATTACAATTTATGGAACGAATAGCATAACGGAGAATCGATGGCAAAATATCTAGAATCAACAGATTCTATATTCTCAAAATAATTTGGCAGACTTTTTTTTATCGAAGATATTAGCTTCGATATGGGAAGACTACTTATGTTCGCTATTTGAAATCTCTTGGAATAACTGTTTAATATTTGAAAGTGTTGCAATGCACTTTTACAAGTCTGGAAAAATGTAAAAAAAAGTAAACTTACGTAAGATAAGTAGATAGATATTGCTATTTATTGAGTGCTTTAGGATAGCGTTTTCCCACGTTGCGTTATTATATATTAAAGAAGTAATAGCAACTCAATTGTTTTAGTTAAGTAACATTTTGTTATTTTTAACTTTCATGTCAAAATGTAAATCAATCGATTTTTGTGATTTCAAAATAACGTTTATCAAAGTAAATATAACGTATTATAACATATGCACTTATAATAAATATTAAATCTAATTTAATACATTTTCTTGAGTTAAATGGTTTAATCCCATTGTTTTAGAAAAATTAATGAAAATGATTAAAAATAAATTGGATATGATCAATACTGAAATTGGATATAATATTGAAATTAACAGTACAGGTGTTAAAAATATTGCAATATACCTGTTTCCTGTATTTATTTTATTCACTTATAATTTGTTTGTATCTTAGCAATGTTGTATTATATAAATAAAATTGATATTATTATTATTATTATTAAACACAAAAGTATCTAAAAAGATAAGTTGGCTCTGTGGCAGCCGAAGAAGAGAAAAGGTCTAAATTCAAGTCGAGACAGTGCCTAGGAGGCACTCCAATATTTTTCTCGTTGTCACTTACACTTGCGAATTTAGTTAAAGAAAAATACAAAATTGAAGACTAAAATCCATGGAGCATGTCGATGCCGGTTTTGCGACGGTTCGTCGCGATCGATCAGTCGATCGGCCGGGGGTTATATCTCGGTCTCGGCGGCTGAGTGTAAAAGATATTATTTTACAGGGGGAAGAGATAAGGTGACGAGGAACCACCGCGTCTCTTGGCTATCTGAATCGCTGTCGGACACCCGTTAGCCGTGCTCTAGCAGAACGATGTACTCACGAGGCTCGCAGATACGAGCCGGATAAGGCGGATATTCAATTATTCATATACCATTAGCCGACGCACGTATACCGGGTGTGCGCGACACGAAGGGATTCGCGCGCAACTCGTTTCGTAAGTATTGGTGTAATTTCCTCGGCCAACAACGTGTCATTATTGGGGAGTCGGGGGAAACCGAGAGCGAGAGGGGGGGAGAGAGAGAGAGAGAGAGAGAGCAAGATGAGAAAGGAAATAGACATAAAGCAGGGAAAGAGGAGAGAAAGAGGGAAAGAAGGAGAGAGGAAGGAGGGAAAAAAGAGCGTAATGTGGCCGTCGATAAAGGTGTATCGATAGCGGTCTCAGCGGCGTCGATGATCCGCGCCTCGTACAATGAGTCACGCGGTGAATGATTGATTGGATGACTAGTGAGACAGTACGCGGGTGCGCGTCAAGGAATCTTTACGTCATTCTGGACGATCATGCTGATTTTAATCGTCGGCGGAGGTCGCAGGACTCGCAGACGAGATGAGCGTGCGAGCGCGCGCGAGAAGAAAGAGCAAATTTCGATTCGAATCCATTATCGCGCGAAGAAGATATGCGGTTTCATAAGAAATAATTGTTGCGGTAAACGTAATTACGCTTGGATCTGTAGCGAAATAGATATATCGATTTCTATGATCGTGTAAGTCTATTGGCGCAGTTAATCGTGAGTGGCGAATTTCAAGAAAAATATGGAAAACTAAAATAATACGGGACGAATGTGTGGAGATAAAAAAAAAGGGCAGTTGAATGAAAGTTACGTTATTTACATTAATAATTTAATAATGCTAATAAAAATTGAAAAATTTGATAAATTTAACACTAAAAATGTTAAATATCAATTTGACACAAAATATTCAAATAGCATAATCACATTATGTAGATTAACATTTTTTATTAAATTAACATTTGAATATGTTAAAAATTCAACACAAAAATTTTTACAAGGACCAGTTTCAATATAAGTATAAAATGTGCTTTATTGTGTGTATAATTATTTCTTAAATGGAATCCATTTCCATTCCTCAGGATATCCTGCGTCAATTACATTGCCATGAAGCACCATGATGGACACCTCTGTAGTGCAAATATTAAAGTCTAGAAAATCCTCACGACTTTTTCAGAATTGAAGCAGCAAGAATCGAGTCGATCCATGACACGAGGTTCCGATCTCGATGCGAAGGAGAATCCCCAGCATAATACGCGCCGCCCACGTGACACGTTCTACGACTCTCAAAGGGATGAATGGAGCAAGGTAATCCTATTTCGAAGGCGGGACGTCTCTGGTAGGAATGTCCCTGTTTCCTGTGGCGCGTCGTAGGGTTACGCTCACCTAGTCGTGAAGTACTCTTATCGGAAGGTAGAATCACATAGTTAGGGTCGCCCACGTCGACGAAGGAAACTTCCTGCTCGGGACATACTATATTCCTTGCGAACCCATTAATTTATTCCTGCGATTAATTGTATTCTGTCGCGATAAGATCGAGTCCTTCGACATTTTTTTCAACGTAACCAGAATATATAACAATGTACTCTCTGCTATTGTTTTGTGCTGTACATATGATTAACGAGTGCCATGTGACTCTTTCTCGTTTCGAATCGAAAATATCGATTATCAATTTCTCTATTTCTAGATATTGAATAATACAAATAAATAGAAGAACGCCAAATATAGTCAAAGTTGAACCCCGTCCAATAACAATATTCATGTGAATTATTAAAATACATTTTCCAGTTTGAAACTACGCAAAACTGTCTAGATATTGACTTTTATAATTCTAGACACATACATTTCGTTTTTCTCTGTCTCATAGTCTTACGTGTTGAACGGAATTGGCAAACGTTTAATGTTTGCAGAATTATTATAAAACCGTTTCGCGGATAGATAGCGAGATAGCAAGTTGAAACCAGCGAAATTATCGAGGAAATTATATATTCAACCACACCGCGCGTCGTGCACGTCGCTGCTCGATCGCTCTGCAAACAAATTGACAATATAGCGGCTTTGTCATTATCGTTGCATCTCCAAGGTGCTCTCGCGGTCTTTTCGCATTTTCCGAGAGACATGCAGCGCGTATCGTTAGCGGTTAATTTGCCTGACGTGACGTATGAGCAACCCGTCTCACGCTTTGACACGCGTGTTATTTATCCACTAAGTCGGAAGCGCAGCCTCGCCACTGAAAGATATGATTGCAATAATGAACGCAACTACTCGCTATTATACATTGTGCGTCGACAAAGGAAACGCGCGTGTAAACCAATGCGGATATTCTTGGTGTACTTACAACCGGTCGTTTTGTTTTTATAAAAGTCTACAATTTCTGATCGAACGATTAAAAAAGTCTGTCTGTCAGACATTGCTGTTCATCGTGATATGTAAATCGCTTTCTTAATTCGACAAAATTAAGAGAATGAACTTAAACTTACGTCACTCGATACATTTACGTGATATACTTACATAGTAAAAAACGTTTTGTACTTATGTTAAAATCTTCCCTTGTTAACATTTCTGAGTCGAATTTTTAACATGCCCGAATAATAATTTAATATTTTTTAGTGTTAAAATAATACAATTTATAAATATAAGTGAACAAATAATATAAAAGTAATGCATTTCAAAACATAAATTCTAAGATAAATGAATAAAATATATTGTTAACATAACTTAACTTAACTTAAACATAAAGATGTTAATTTTAATGGAGAAATACGCTTGTTTTTAAATTATGATCTACGTTAATTTTTTCGTAACGTGTTACACATAATTATTTGTATTTATTTCCAACACATTCACCTTAAATTAACATACAAATGAATTAAACTTAACAGAAATTTTCCAATTGTGTGTACGCATGTAAATTGTAAAAAGAACATGCACGATTGTAACTTCGACCGTCTGGGTAATTTACGTGGCTCAGTGATGGCAATTTCATCGGCACGTATCAGTCAATTAGCTGTTGTTTTACAACTAACGCTAAAAAAAAATGAGGTGTTTTCAGCACGTCTGATCGATTATCGCGGGCGTGAAAATCGACAGCAGCCGCGATAATGATCGCGACGCCCGTCGCAAATTCGTCACGGCAAAATTTCGCGACAGCGCATTCTTCTCGGTGTTCGATCGCGTTCGCGTTCCACCTGGACAAGCGGACTTCGCTGCAAAGCGGTAACCGGTGAGTACCTCGCGAATAGGATCGCCGGCTTGGCTCAGGACGTTTCGTTCCGATAGCACGCGTCTGCCTGGCTACAGACAGACACCGACAGATACCTAGACAGACAGGTAATATAGAAAGAAAACAGAACCGAAGTGTGAATATCTCGTGGCTAGTTAAACAGCGAGCAGGACACTTTTGTGCGTAGCATGGCAGTTGTCGACTTGTTGATTTGTATTCGTCTCGTGAAAGGAAGGTCGCACCGTGTACTAATCGCTCAAATTCTTCATGTTTCGCCACCGCCGCCGCGTCTGCATACAGCAAGAAGTCATTCGTTTTCTCCGCGTCGATTCACCGACCATTGTAATTTGTAATTCTCGTCTGATTCTTATTCTTCTTCTGCTGTTTTGCCGACGTTTTCCTTTCTTCCCTTTTTTTTTTTTTTTTTTTTTTTTTTTCGTATATGTGTACTTTGTACGCAATTTACACTCAGTGGCAAAGGCAAGATAATTGTACAGCGCTCAGGGAACAGATTAACAAGGTCCGGATGCCGAGAGAATAACCAACCTCTTTTATCACTTTAAATTGAAACAAAGCAAAAATCACGGTTATCTATTGGTTCCTTATTTTCTGGACTTTAAGATTGAGAAATCGAAGAAAATTTATGTATGACGGTTTATTAAATTAACGAGCATCACTTATTGTCAATTTATTTTCTAATATATATATACGTCATTATTGATACTAAATACAACTAGACATAAATCTTAAATTGACTGTATGTGCAAATATTTAAATGTCCTGAAATATTTTGATCCTATTTCATCGAATTTTTAATATTATTATCATCCATATATTGATAACTATAGACATAAATGCTGAATTTTTAATATTACTACAATTGTCTACGCGTTGCTCAGTGAAAATTGTAAATAATTATTGATTTCTTACATTCTTTAAAGATTGATAAAACAATAAAATTTGATACGTATATACAGTTTGTTAAGTTAACAAGCATCGTGTATTGTCAATTTATCTTCAAATATTTATGATTGTTGATATACATCTTAAATTGACATTTATGTCTGAGCAATCTTGTGCTTCGATCTATTTGTGTTTCAATATTTGTACGATTATATATAATATTTCAATACTATGAAATATTTTAATGGTGTTTCATTGAATTTTCAATATTGTTATTACCGTCCATCTATGCGTTATAGTTTCTTAGTGGAGATTGTAAATATATTACATCATGATGCGGTCAAGATTGCCTTATCGCCTATTAGTTCTGATTACAACTATGTTATCGTCACCTTCCGAGGAACTAGTCGTCCCGATTAGTATCGGAAAGCGTAACGGAAGCATGAATGACGCCTATTACCTTTAATCACTGCCGTCTAATCTCACGGTAATCGAACACTATTTTTTTATGTTTCTTTTTTTTCTTCTTTTTAAATCCTCGATAAGCGAGAGCTCTCACTATCTCCCAATCATCGCCGGTTTATTTTATGACCGGAATTGTAATCGCTGCTTGATTGCTATGACTGCGTCGCGAATGCATAAAACGTGAATTTATACGACAAGAGCGTAATTTCTGCCTACTCTTTAAGATCTTTCTACAAGAAATAAAGCGACTGAATTTACCAGATGTCCATCAATAACATGTTCAATTGCAGCAATGGCAAAAAGAAGCATATTTTTTATCGATCTCATACACGAGTACACGAATATCATTCGAATCAACATACGACGATAATATACGTTTCATAAAGCTGAAGGCGCGCTTGAATTGCGATATATATCGCGATGATCATAAAATGCATATTTCAAAAAGCGTTTTAATATAAGAGCTTCCTTTTTTTTTTGGACAAGATATCGAAAAATTCAGCCTTTTGTCGTTTCTTATGGATATTGGACAGCTTTTGTGAAAATACGTTATTTATTCTTAATTACACCGTTAACAGCGTACTCGCTATTTTTATTGTCTCGACCTTCGTCAGGCACCAGAACCGGTTGAAATTTTCGACTTGAATTAAACGGAATGACGCGGCGTTCCGGTTCCAGCCGAAGGTACTACTTAATTGGTACAAACAAATAATGACGGAGTGAAACAGCTTTAACTTCGCGCGTCGGCCGACGTGTCGGCCATTAACGAGCGTCGCAACGACGATTGCTATTTAATTGTGTCGTTTGTTACTTCTCCCCGTTTGTCCGCGCATTCACGGTGCTTCATTCTAGTTACTTAATGAGTCGCCTAAAATTTACACGGAATTAAGTGGAATGACACGGCGTTTGGCGCCTATCGAAAGGACTCGATTGAAGAGGCGCGATCGGCGGAGTGATGCGCGCACTAGACGATACGTGGACGGTTAAATCTGCAAGCGCCGGTAACGAGGACATGATCACAGGATGAAGAAACGAGGGAGAGAGAGAGAGGGACGCCGGATTGGACGGATGGGAAGGGTCCTTAAATCCCGCGCTATTGAAGGCGCGATCCGACGACGATTAACTTCTGAATAAATTCCAACATGATGGCTTTATTACACGTATCGAGGAAATGAAAAACCGTTTTTATCGAAAAAAATGTAGATTACGCATTAATATTTTGCAAAACGAAATATACGTTTACTTATATCTGTATACGGAATTATTTAAGATCTTGGTTGTAGATATAGATCTAAAAATAATTTGGATCGTCAAAGTAATTATGTAGGAAACTTAAGCATAATGCAGCTTGAGCAAAATTATGTAATAGTTCGAATTATTTTCAAATTTGTATTTAGCTAAATTTTTATATACTTAAAAAATATAGATAAAACTCTTGTGTCCGCAATATGGTCGTAACAAATGACAATAACAAATAACAATACTTTTTGTAAATATGATTTAACACGTAGCTAATAAATATTAGCTAGCTAACGAAAAATAGTTTATTATTTTATTTAAGGTAAAGAAACAATTTAAAAAAATTAAAAAATATTGAAAGTTATTATCCTCCATGTTAGATAAGATAATTGCATTAGAATAAACTTGTCTCGATATTGAATGAACCTGCCATGTTCCGCGGCACGTCATTCTAAAGAAGACATTTCAATGTTTTGACGTGAGTCTACAGCGAATACGTGGGTACAAGAAATAGAAGCGGAAATTTCACACTAAAGAGTCGATTCTGATGCCGAAGTTGCCGCAACCGTTTTTGAAATGCAAAATTCTCACATGCCGATATCGACTCACGTGTTAGTACAGTTCGTTCACGCTTTGCTACTTGTAGAGAGAGTAAAGATACGCTTAGACAAGTAATTTATATGATAAACAACGTCAATGCGTTGTACTGCCGGGTGTGTAACTATTATCGCAAAGAGTTACAATAGGGAAGCACGACACATCCTCGTGTAGGACGTGTGCCAACAACGATTCCTAATACGATTCTACGACAATTCGAGGATTGTCCAAAATGAAATGATATTCGAAGTTGAAGATGACGAGAAGTCAGAAAAAGAACGTTCAAATAAGACAGAATTATAATAGAATAAATCAACGATTTATATATTTTTCAAAACAGAATATATATACTTGTGCTGGAATATTTTATAGAATAAGACCTGTATGATAATACAATTTCGAACGTGATTCGATTCTGATTAAAATTAATATAAAAATGTATTCTCCAAATTCTTTGAAGTGGAATCTGAAGAGTGGCTCAATTATCAATCCTTAAAAGTAAGATTTCACTTTTTAAAGTGAATCTTCTCACTGCAGGTGATGAGAAATTTAAATTCTACGACAATCGTGTCACAAATGTTGTGAAAGAATGTCGCGGTCAGGAGCGCCATGGATAACACGAGATGAGAATCGGCAGATGAGTCGCGTCAGATCCAGACAAGGAGACTGAGGATCGCTGATGGGTGATTTTGGTCCTCGCTGGTCTCTTGCTGGCTATCGCTGGTCTCTGGGCGCCGTGCAAAAAGTCGCTCGAGGGCCGGTCGTATACGTGCAACGTAAGCACACCTATGCAGGTGTACACGGTCGACTTGGAGCGCACGACATGCCGCAAAGCTCCTGTTCTAAATCACCGATAGACGTTTCAAGGCTGTTCACCGGAGAGTCGCCGGGGCGTCAATTCCGACGGGCACGCCGCGTTGGGCCAGAAAATAAAAGAGTGAAACGACCGAGAAGATTACTCCTTCTCTTCTGTGTTTCTCTATCTTCTCTCCATCTTGACCTTCACCACAGCAAAATCTGTCTCTATCTGGATTGTATCTGTCTCTTGTCAAACATAAGAGAGAGAGAGAGAGAGAGAGAGAGAGCTCTATATATGATAAATGATCATATTATTTCGGCCCTAAATTTTCCTTAAGCTAAGTAATAATTTCAAGAATTTAAACATAGTTAAAAACAGCTTTTCGGAGTAAATACAATATGTGTACTACCATAAACGTATTACTACTATAGAGAAATAAAATTTTCAATAAAATAAAGTTTCAATAAAATTTCTATGATGTGAGCCAAGGCGTTTTATTGTGCATGTTGATGGAGTCGAATTCGGAACAGGCAATCAAAATTTAACCTCAAATGTAACGCGACACAATGAGTGCATCCAGATGCGCAATCACTCACTGAGCGCTCAGTGAGCTCTTCCATTTGATTGGCATATTCAGATCTTAAAATATAGACAAATTAGATGAAAGAGTTCCCTGAGCACTCGGTGAGTGATTGCGCATCTGGATGCACCTAATAGATTTATTTCCGTCGCATGCTCCGACATGCTCCAACATGCTCCTATCATAACTCTTATTCACTCCAACGAGCGCGTGATAAAAATAATAAAATAAAAATAATATAAATAAGAAAATAAACGTGAGAGAGAGAGAGAGTTCGGTTGCAAGGCCATGACGAGTCTGAAAAATTGCGGAAAGCTTGAGAGGTCAAGGAAACGCGAAAAATTCTTAATAAGGACAGAAATGAGAGAAAAGTTCCTTCGGCAATATATATTAACGTTTCAGTATCACGATTGAATCACCTATATTTCGAAGAAAATGCGGCATTACAAAAGCTCATTGATGGTCGCTATTAATGCCAAAGGGAATGACGTGTAGCGAAGGTCAATGCTAACCGATATCGGAGGAATCAATTCGTTCTTAAACGCTGCGTGTGGTGAGGAGAATGTCGCCAGAATCGACCACATAACTGCCTCCGTCCAAGCCTTTTGTCGATCGAACAAAATAATTAACGAAGCGAACCGGGCGTTTCGTTCGAATCGATACAATTTCCGCGCGTGAATGCACGTATGCACGCGTATACGTGCGTCCACCAAGCGTGTGTAAACGCGCACGTGTGTAACGAGCGAGCAATTGTCTGAAATCACCGGTGTTACGCAACACTAATTAAATCCTACCGCTGGTAATCACGGTCGCCAATACCATTTAGCCATGGCAAACATTGTCGAACGGCGCAACAAGGTATAAATAACGCTCATGTCGACGGCGATACTTCGAGCCGAATATAATCGACATTGTAACAGTCATTGGCGCGATTTAGTCATGTCCTCGTCTATTAAGTCGCGACAATCGCTCGCGGAGGCGGACATCTTGACATCAAGAATGAAGATATGTAAAACTCGATATGGAACTTTCAGGCTTGTTAATTGATGTATTTCAAGTATATTTCTATATATACGATCGCGCGCAATTTTCTTATGCGTGTAATTTAGGAACATATTCGAGAGAGGTTCTATTTTATTTTACATATATTGTATACGAACAGACTTGCGCTTTTCGATTAAATGACATTAAGTGACATTTTTACGTACTCATAAACAGGAAGATTCTAAATCCGTCGAACAATGTACACGAGGCGGCAGTAAAAATGTTTTGCTCGCTTAAGATTAAAGTATAAGAAACTACTTCGGTAATTTCATAAGTCTCCTTGATAGCCAAGGTGTTAACGAAGAGAAGGGGGAGGGGAAATGAAGGCAGGTGTATTAAATTTTGACCGAGGGAGTGCCTCGTATCGCTTCTCCTCGATGAACGCGTGTTTATATGCAGCCGCTTTAAAAATCCGCTCGGCAATCCTTCTGAGCAGTCCGTTCACGACTCCGACCTTTACATTCGTACAGCATGTCGAACCAATCTGGTCGCGACATCACGCGCCAAATATGCGAGGTGTGGCGAAACAGAAAGACAGGAAGAAAGAGAGAGAGAGAGAGAGAGAGAGAGAGAGAGAGAGAGAGAGAGAGAGAGGGGAGGAGGAGGGGAGGAAAGAGGGAGACAGCAAAATCGGCGCCCACACCGAATTCACGCCACGCCATTAAACCACCCAGCGAGGATCATCGGTTTGATACAAGGTTGAAGTAACGTGCATGCAACCGGCCGCGATGCACAAGAATGAAATGGATCCCAAATTGCTCCAACGACGCTGTGAGCTTAAGAGCATTGGGTATCTACTGATGCTCAGGCGAATGGTGTTTGTAATTGTACGTATTCCTACACAGTACAAAAACTTGCAGCAGCATTGCTGCAATGTTTGCAATTTTATTGCAATATTGCTGCAATATTATTCGAAAAATCTGTGCTAATACGTGCTGTATAAAAAAGGAACAATTGGAGGGAAGGATTTTATTTGCGCAATCCGTTGATTGACGCAAGTTCCATGGTTGATAGTGGAATCGTCTGGAGTGGTCACGACCGCTCTTTTTTCCTCGGTGTGAATTGCGATAGTAAAAGAAAAAAAAAAAAAAATCACGCAACCCCAAATCGCCGGGGGAATTGGTGGAAGGAACGGGCGCGATGCAGAACGTTGTAGCCAGACCAGTTGTGACACAAGAAGAGGGGACCAATGGCTATCTACTACGGCCGGACACATCTTATCTGCAATCTCATCTCTCTCACCCGGATTACATACTTAACACACTGAGCCACACGACCTGCGATGTTCACTTCGAAATTTTTATACTTACGTTATCGAGTATCGAGATAACAATACTCGAAGTTTTTCGTGCAGTTTTTAGACAAGAGAATTCAATTGGGTGCAACAAACTCTTGGTGCGCGGATATAAAAATGTAGCTGGAATATCGGCAGTGACTTGAGAATTCGGATAAATCGTCGGCTCATATGAAATGCTCTCAACACTGCCACCCAGCTCGTTAATTTATTTTCATTCTTAATAACGTAATTCCTTTATTAGTGACTTATTTAATTAATGTCTGGTACTCTGCACTTTATTTATTCTTGCTTCGTATTAGATAGAGCGAACGCTAACGCTTCTTTGAGAGCGAAAGATCAATCCGATATCGATTCGGTATCTGCGTGGTAAAATGGGATATTACGCGGATACAATTAATATCTACTTGCGTAATGACCGGCATACTCGATATCGCTATCTTTCACTTTCACTGGAAGGACAGAAATTAGTAGACCGTAGCCAGAAGTTATAACGGATGCTATACGGATATTAATGCAACATTGGTACAGTATCTTTTTCGTCTCGACTGTTAAATAGACAAGAAAGATTTCAGCATAAATTTATCGAAAAATTGTTTCGTTTATTTGTCAATTTCAAATGATATGTGTGTTTATGTCGCAATTTTTAATTAAAATATTTTAATTAAAAATTGATGCGCATTTTGCCATTTTGTAATCTAAGTAATGTCGATGTGTATAAAAAGATTCATATATAAAAAGATAAGAAAATTGAGAAGGTCACTATTCGTCGTACTGTCGCAACGCGAACAAGAGCGAGTCCGAGAGTTAATCGAACTCATTCTCATTTATTTGTCAAGCCTCGTCAGATCTTACGCTTGGGGCTTTGTCTCCTAATCCCTAATCCGCAATCAGAACCCATTGTGTGTGGGCATTGGGCCCACGGACATACCGGTGTGCGTTTGCTCGTACAACCCATCGTGAATGTTAAGGCGAGGAAGGATTACGAGAGATTAAAATCGTGAGACAGAGAAAGATTGAGAATGCATGAAGAAAGGTAAGAGAATGGATGTTGCTGGTCCCATGTAAGATGAAGATGAGCGGGAGTGGAGGACAGGTAAAATTTGGAGAGACGAGGACGAGGAGGTGCTCCGCTCACGAGACGAAGATGAGTCGCAACGTGGTGGATAAGGATAGGAAGGATATTCAAATAAGTTGATTCGTTAGTCGGCCGGATTAATTTGCTACGACGGTATCGGATGTGCCGGCGCATTCATTAGGCGGACTGTCGGTAGTCCTACTCGTGGTTGTTCGTTCACGTGTAGTTTGTTCTTCGTCGAGTGTCTTCCCTGGCTTCTATGGAACGAGCCACCAGAACATTCAATGGGAAGACAGCGACGAACATTAAACGTGCAGAAAATAAAGGAAATTGAATATAATATAAAATGTAATAATAATCAGAAGATTATGTTCTATATGAGCAAGGCTAATTTATAGGTAATTATCAGGTCCTTCAAGTTCAAATATCAATATCGGAAGTATTGGGATCTTTATGCCATGCATACCCATTATAAAAGTTTTATTTGTATATTAAAGAATTGCGAATGTGTGTGTGTGTGTGTGTGTGTGTGCGTGCGTTAATTCATTCCGGAAATCTATTTAGGTAATTTATGTTTCATTTATATTTCTATTATTCAAGAATCCGATGTGAAAAAATCATACTTAAATGTTGTGGTAGATATAGGCTGGTTCGGGAAGACGATATTAGCGCTATTTGTGTCATTCTATCTTCATCGTCCATTAAACATGAAACAAGGATAGTATGACACAAATAGCGTTGATAGCGCGCTGCCCGAACGCAGTCATAATGTAAAAATCATATAGGAATGTAGATTAATCATGGGATCATGCATGGCTTTATATAAATATCATAATCAACTCGTAATCATGTTCTGATTCCAAATATTTCAATAAGTTTTTTGATGATACATGCAAGGATGATCCCCTTAGGAATTGTTGACTCCGATTCATTGGAAAAAAAAAAAAAAAAAAACGTGCAAAAATCATACCTGAATTTGTCCGTAAAACTTTTCCTTAATTTGAGTAGGCCAATTAGAATATCTTGCCGGTGTGTCTTCGTATAACAGATATGTTCCCCTTTACTCAAATTCTTTGTTATGCTTCACGTTATGCGCGGCGGATATAAGTTTTATTTTATATAGTTTCACTTTCAGGTATATTTCCGGAATTCCTATTTGAAGCATCATAACGTGATAGCAGTCTGAATACATATCCTTTAATTGACGTAGATCTTCATGTTCTACACTAGAACTAAATATATAAAAAAATTAATTAGACAAAAATAAATGAACAAAGGTAGTATAAAAGAAGGGCAAAGAGCCAATAACATATAAAAGAATTTTAATTTAAATAAGCAAAATTAATACAAAACAATTAAAATAAAATAAAACAAACGTTTCAACTCCAATCGAGTCATTTTCAATGCAATCTTACAATAATATAAACATCGTTCTAAATTAAAAATTCGTACATAGTCTTACAATATTACAATATTACAATATTACGTAATACGCTGCGAGTCATTTTTATCAAGAATTAACAAATGACTCGCAGCGTATTACACAGAAAGAAAAAATTTTATATTAAGGAAGTGTAAAAATATTGTAAGACTATGTACGAATTTTTAATTTAGAACGATGTTTATATTATTGTAAGATTGCATTGAAAATGACTCGATTGGAGTTGAAACGTTTGTTTTATTTTATTTTATTGTTTTGTATTAATTTTGCTTATTTAAATTAAAATTCTTTTATACGTTATTGGCTCTTTGCCCTTCTTTTACACTACCTTTGTTTATAAGTACAGAGGCTTTTTATTACTTTTAATTTAAATTAATATTACAAAATTAATATATTTAAAAAAAAATAGTGATAAAAACGAAAACTTAACATCTTACTTAGAGGAATCGCCATTGCTTCGATTAGCTCGATTAATTCGTACTCAATAAGTACACGTGGCTAAGAGAGTTTACATATACATAGGTTTGTCTCTGCATCGATGAAACAAACTCGATGAAGTTTCAGTCTGAGAAGAGAGAGACGCCAACGCAGAGAACCATACATGAAAAAGAAGGACGTCTGGCAAAGAAAGAAAAACGACGGCAAGCGCGAATGAGTAAGCAAGCAAGAGCGAGAACGAGAGAGAGAGAGAGAGAGAGAGACGAAGATGAAAAAAGGAAGAAAGAATGGAGCGAGATGGAGCGGTCTGACTGGGCGACAACTATTGTCGCCGGTATAAAATATTGTTTTCCATGCCAGGCACGGCGCGTATGCACGAATAACGACACGTCGATTAATGTCCGCATTGCCATCCGCAATGACCGTCTATTAATAGCGGTGTCGATGCACGGGATTTCTGGACGCTACCGATATCGTTGCAATCAAGAGCGGGACAAGATGCGATGGCTCGATTTAGAAATTATAATTCGCATTAAATCTCATTAATAATAAAATTGTGATAGTTGTGAAGATAAAGGAATGACGATTGTCTGGAAATTAAACATTTCCTAAATTTTCGCGTGAATTTCTTCCACTTCTCCTTATCACTTTTTTTCTCCCAGAAGGCGAACTTTTAATTTCCCAACGTTATTCGAATTATTCGCTCATCGCGACGTTTACGAGCATTTAAATGCCCAGCGACATCGTTTAATTCCAATTAGTTCATCGCATCTTGCAATGTGGACTCACGAATAACAGCCGCACATCCTGTGGACAGCTAATGAGAACGCCTCGTGTCTTCATTTAATATCCCGAGTTACGGCGACGCGTCCACGCGCGATGAATTCCGCTCGACGTTTATAATTCGATGTTCCACGTTCCGCACCATAAACGCCTAAGAAAAGGTGCAAACACCTTCCTCGGGATTTTTAATCGGGCACCGATCGCAAACATACACGACGGCAGAGTACATTCGCCAATTAGCACGATAATTCACGCAAGCGCAACGCAAACCTGCATTTATTTACACTGCAGCCATCGGCGGTAAACGATTTACCCGATGATAAGTAACACTTGAATTATTCATTTCAATAAAACACGTGTCTCCTTCGAAAATGAAATAAAAAAAAAAATTAATCCGTAGATTCATCACTGTTTTAAATAATCACAATAGCTCGTCATCATTCAAAATAGATGATAACGCAGTAACAGTAATACGAATAACATGTCTATGCGGTAGATAAAAAAATTTTCACATACCTAGAACAATTGAAACACCTGGTGCTTTTCGATCGTTTACTCCAGAGCAGTAACGCGCAATCTTTTTAAGGATTATTTTCAAAGGGCCATTTTTAGAAATAAGTAAAATCTTACGAACTATATTATGTTTATTTTATTTGCATAAAATAGAAAATATAATTTTACAATATATTTTTGGCTATGAACTGGCAAATCGCAATAAATTCATAAGTAAGCTGCATGCGATCCGCAGATTACGCATCACTGCTGTAGAATATATTTCGATCCTCCTCTCTGTAATTAATTTACTTTCAACACAAATAAGCAAAAAAGACTACGTATGAACAAAGCGAATCTTAGTGCTTAATAATATTTCTGTGCGAATCTTAATTATAATTTTCAGTTCATGCAAACTGCGAGTCGATTATTATTTATCTTAAAATATTAATCAACTAACGCTGGAATACATGATATGACAAATTAAGCTGATAAGCAATTTAATATTACTGTTAATGAGCATCTTTAATGTACTGTAAAGAACTTATTTAAAAAAAAAAAATATTATCCCAATTAAGATTCGAACATGGACTTCCTTACATTTCGTGACGCATCTTATTCGACCACCAAGACATGATATTTATCGCAATAATCAGTATACATGTTAAAAGAACATCTTTTTCAGGCGACGTAAATAAATAATAGTAAGCGAAAATCGATCGAGAAATGTTCAATACAAATAAACGAGGAAGAAAACTGAACCATGTTCGATTAAAGTGAATTTTCATAAATACGTAATTAATATTTTTGTGTAAATCTTACAATTTATTTCCTCCCTTTTTTCTTGCTCATTTAATTTATGCATAACGACATATTCAGACTGACAGACCATGTGTGCGCAAACTTAAGTATAAAGACGATCTACGATGCCGATTACACGTCGGCGGATATTCCGCCAATTAAGAGCAACCCTTTCCCACTTTCGCTCTGATCGTGCGATTAACGCAGTGGGTCCTCAACGATCATCCTGCGCGAGATCAGGTCGGTCAACTTCGTAAATCGACCCCCGCAAGAATCCGGAGTGTTCAGCGTCGACGTAAAGGGAAGGCAGCAAAGAAGAAAAAAGGGAAAGGAGACGCTTTAAGTGCGCCGCAAATTGCAGTTTATGTATCACGAGGTGTCGGTTACGGGAATCTGTTAACCGATTCGCGACGTCGTCGAGGGAATCGATCGACGTACCGGATTCCGCGAAATCGGCCGTGATGCTTGATTAACATAATTTTCACGCGGTGAAAAGTCTCTTTGTCCACTCGCGTTCAGCGGTTAATCTCCGGATTGATAAGATGCGACTCGATTTAACCATCGCGCTATCCTTCGGTAATCCGCAAATCGTTTGCGAGTCATGAAACACGGAGACAATAGTGCGCGAATAATAATATTATATATAGATATACAAGCAGTCTATTCTCGACGTAATCTCTGTTGTTTGGAATCTGTTCCCGCACAATCCACCATAAGAGAATAAGTTATGGTAGTGACTATGATACCCTATGTTTTTCTCTGAATGTTTATAATAATTATAAAAGACTACGCGTAAAATGACAAAGGCATTTTAGAAAGACGAGCTCACGTATTCAAAATGTCTCGTACGAAATATTCATCGCAGACTTGAGATTTAAATGCTAATTTATGTTATTCTCATTTATGTTAAAAAGGAAGGACTAAGATCATGCCAAGTGAATCGAGTTGCCTATCAATATTCTCGGGATGCGCATCGGATGCAATCGGATTTCCTCTAATTGACAGTGGCAGAGCGCAAAATCGTAATACTGTGACAGAGCTTGTCAGTTTTAGGAGGTATATTCGACAATCGTTTCAATTAAACACTCAGAGCGATCTGCCATTCTTACGAGGCGCGAACGTAAACTTAAATGTAAGATTCGATGTAACTGAGAAACTAGAGTGAAGTTTTCATTGTGATTCGACGAATGACAGGAGACGTGCCTACGTTATTACGATCTTATAAAGTACAGTAAAAAGATCTGAGGCGATTTGTTTCTCTTGATGTCATCTTAATTTTCATCCCCACTTACGTTGAGAGTTACAGAATGTGGACCTGTTCTTTTTAGCTGAACTTCTTGTTCATCTCTTTCCTCTTTTTCTTTTCACGTTGGAACTGTGTAAGATGTTCAGCAAAGAAGAACAGAACTAATACATCCATTAACATTTGTACCAGAATCTCACAAAGAACTCATTAATTATTTTACCTTTGATCTTAAAAGTTACGCAATTTGAAAAATGCGAATACTGCGGCAATGTACGCCGCAGAATTCGCCGTAATTAAATGCATTTGTAACTTTGTAATACAAGTGTGCTTTATATCTGTGAAATAATTTTATAAGGAGAATTTCCAATTGTGCTCGCGCGTGAATTCTCTTCGATTCCGGTTCGATTTTTGTTCAATCGTACTCACCCCTTGGAACTCTTCGTGAACTTTGGTACTTACGGATACTTCGGTCCACAATAGGTAGCTAATAATGCAACAAAAGGGCTTGCCGTAACCGGTTGAACCCGGAAAGCTCGTTTGGTTGCGTCTTAAGCCGCGTTAACAAATGCAAATCGCGACATGGCGACTTTTCCACGGGGATTAAGTCGAAGTATCTGTCTTCTCTTGTTCGGTTATTTTCGATTCCCAACAAATGTCGTTCCTCTCTTCTTACTTTCTACCGTATCGCATAATTTGTCTAGTTATAGATCGTGAGATCAAATGATCATTGTTGGCATAGATATAATACGATGCATAGTTATATGCATTTAATATATATAAAACAGAAAAGAAAGTGTAAGGAAGAAAGTTTTGTTTCTCCGCCTTTCCATTGACTGTATATGTTCAAATAAGAGGATAGGAGTTTAACGTGTGTACATTCCATATTTCGTATTTTAGTATTTTATCTGTGGTAATGCCTGCACGTAGCTCCGTGTGAAAACCACAGACGTCTATATAATACACTGACTGCTAACTTCTATTATTTTCTTTGTGTATGCAAATGTTGCCCATATAAAAGCAATGCGCGAAGTGGATGCAGTAATATACCTCGCATCTACTTCGCGTGTTGCTTTTGTAAGCGATAGAAAAATTAACGGAGTTGATCGGGAACTCCTTTATTCTCTGTACGTCTAGTTTCATTTCTAACCAGTGTGATCACGACTGCTCCTAATATTCCGTCTTGTCTATATTTAATTGCTTTATAGCTCTATATTTTTATTTGACCTTAGCCCTTTTCATATTATTACATTTTTATATAGATAATACTTGCATCAATAAGAAAAATAATAGGAATTAGCAGCGTAATGTATGCGTATTATACAGTTGGTAATGATTTTCATTCACGAAGCTACGCGTCACCATAGATTTTTGTTTTTATATATCAAGCCAAGTGTTCATTTTTCGCATTGGTTGAACCTCTTTAAGGCATGTTTGATTTTAAAGGATTTAGGTCAAAGGATTTAGCGAGTGCTATTTATAATAACGATGCAGAGCTCTTTTATCATATTTAATGATGATTATAGAAAATTTTGCGTAAATTATTATTTATAATATTTATAAATTATTATTTATATTGGTTATAAAATTAATACAAAATTCGATGCGTGTTATAAGATATGTGTATATTCATAAAGTACTCAAAACAATAGATTTTTTGTTTAACCTCAACGAATCGCCAGACATTAGAAAGCTTTCCGAAAAAAATCCTTTCAATTTTTTTTTCAGATGTCATTTTGTTTTTACAATTGTAGGAAACGTGACACAAAGATTCGAAAAAAAAGGGTTAAATTATTAAAACTTTTTATAGAAATAAATCTTTAAGAAGAATTGACTTCATTCAGATTTTGTGCCAAGGACTATTTAGTAAAACTTTATTAGTTTTCCACACAAAAGTATACCGACACAGATACAGTGAAAAAAGCATTGAAAAGACTAATGTTACTTTCGAATATCTCTAAACTGATCTACATATATAAGAAACGTTAACAATATTCTCTTAGAATTACCGCCTATCTTTCAAACAGTTCTCTCAGAATACATTGAAATTTTCGAGATTTCGATCGCCGAAAAATGTAGTAAGAAAACATTTCTGGTTGAAAATGAATGAACCGAAAGATTCTTACTACATCAATCAAAATTTCGGTTACCTTAACTAGAATAACAGATATAACCTGCGAAATATTGATTTGCGCATTTTTAAATAGAATTCCACAATTAATGCAATAAGACACTTCCAGTGTACTTGCATAAGCCGCAGCAAAAAAAGCAGCAGCGTTGTCTTTTCCAGACAACGCTGCTGTAAACGCGTTGAACGAGGAGTACCATTTGTGTCATCCCGCGTGTTTCTCGATCGCATCGTTGCGCGATTAAACACAATACAGGCGATCGATCGCCCAAGACAAAAGCGTCGGCAATTAATCCGAGCGAGCGGAGCGGTAGAGTCAGCGGCGGTCATATCAGTACAACGCAAAAAGGTTCTTCCCCGTCTCCACGGCGGGAAGCCCACCGAAACGCGATTACGGCGTAATCGGTGGGTAGAAGCGAAGCGTGGAATTATCAGGATTTAAGGAGGCAACAAAGTGCGTTTTTACGAGGGTCCGTCCAAGGATGGCCTTTATAGTCCACCAAGAAGCCTCGTATTCCTGCCCGGTCTTCGCGTATCCTCTCTTTCCTCCGTCCAACCCCCTACTCTACCCTCACCTCCCTCTGTCGCTTTGGCGCGCACGGATTGTATATATGTATAAGCAGAAATACCGGAATAATCGCCGCTGAGATATAATTAAGCCACTAATGACCACTGTGGATCGTCGACCGTGGTAGAGCGGCCAGCAGGATCACCACCGGTCGTCGGAGCCTCACGCGCACCCGTTCGCGATAATTATCAAATAAAATAAACACCTCCGAGAAGGGACACGTAATGAATCAAATCGGGGGCTCCCTCGGCGAGCCGCGCCATCATCGTGGCCGAGGTCTCTCGGAACGCATTCCTCCGCACGGAACGGATCGAAAATACCGCGAACGCGACGACGAGATTTCGGGGACGGCACTAATCGATATTATTACGCTAATAACGCGCTTTCGGGTATAATGGCGACGCTCGGTATAATCGCGCGCGGGCGACCGAGGCGCGTAATGAGCGTAATTACGCGTGGAATGCTCAATCTGTTGGTAAACTCGATGCCGAGCCGGCCAATCTTCGGATAAACAGTGCGGCCTCCGTTGAGATTTCACCGAAGGAAAATTGATCTGGTATCTTGATAAACCGTCGTGTACGCTTGGATTAATAATGCGCAAAATAATGGACGGGAATTGTGTTAATTGCACATAAATTTTCAACGCTGTGTGAGATGTATTGGACTTAAACTTTGAAAAATTGTAATAATTAAGCAATCAAATAATGTTCGTAAATTAACAACGCTGCGTAATGTCGTAAAATGAATCTTTATGCAATTGTTAAAAGGGTTACAGGGTTGAGAGAAAAAATTGCAATTACCATAATTCAATAATAATTTATCATTATTGATAATATATATGTATAAATATAAGGTTATATGTATAAATACACAGAAAAAAATTTGTATTTGTGTCACAACTGGTCTACTTAAGTTCTTGTTAACACATTTTTTGCTGAATTTTTAACATGTCCGAGTGTGATAATGTTATTTGAATATTTTGCATTAAATTGTTTAACATTTCTTAGTACTAAAATAACAATTATGAGTGAAGAAGTAGTGCAAAGATAATGTATTTTTTAAAACATAAATTCTAAGATAAATGAATAAAAATGAATAAAAATATGTTAACATATAATCTAAATATTTTAACATAATATAAATACTATGTTTTACTAAAGTTTTACTAAAAAAAGTATGCATTCACAATTTGATTACAAATTATATTAATATTACATTTTTTACATTTATTTTCTTACGAGGATCAGCGGAAAAGTTAATGGAGCCTGCTGACATTTTAACTCGGATTTCTCATTTTCAATTCTCTAACACTGTTATAGTGTTTTTCATTAAAACACTTACTACTACTATTACTACTAAAAGTATTATTATTACTACTATTAATTATGTATGTAGGTATATATAATTAATAGTAGTAAACTGAGGGTGTCATACAATTTGTGAATTAAAATAACACAAAATATTCCAACAATACAATCACGTTAAATTAACGCTCTGATATATTAAAAATTCAACACCAAATTTTTTTAGTAAGGACTTGAGTGGACCATTTCTAACACAAATACTGTGTATTATTACTAGCATCATAGCAGTATAGCAATTATAAAAAGAGAATTAGTAATCATAATTATTTAATCATGAAATTCTAGTCACAAACATTTTTCTCTCAGCGTATAATGATGTTTCTTCCAACGGAGCAAAATCGACAAAAAAAAAATCGACGATGACTGAAAACTTACATTATGGCAGAGAAAGAGATAGATAACTTGACTTTTCAAAAATCTCAACAACTAGAAAACTCTTTACAACTTGACGTCTCTAGTACTTTTATTATCATTAGCGTACTTATATGCATTCGAAGACAGACATCCGAAAAACCATGCAAGAAACGTACAACTCGTAAAATCGGCATGCTGGGGACGTGCGAATATTTGTTCGCGTCAAGAATCGATCACGCGATTCACCACCCGCTTCGTATGTCACGCATCGTTCTCTGATAAATGCGCGAGAGATAAGAGAGCACATAATCGTGCGCGCTGGACAATCTGGAGAATGCTAAGCAGTATTTAATACCTGTACTTTTACTGTACATCTGCCGCGCGGCCATTAACGACCGCGCATGACTGATTTATATTAACAAGTTCCATGCCGCACTAATTTGAAGTGACCACACTGTATGGGTCATGGGTGGCTTATATTTTTGTTTGTGTATATTATATTTATCAAATAATATGTATTTTATAATAGTTAAAAAACTATAAAAATGATTATATTATAAAGAAAAAAATTTAATATATCAAAATTAGCACCATACGTCAAATAATTATATATCCACGCATGATATTAGAAATTACGCATGATATTTTATAATTATAATTATAAATCATTTTATATATATAATAATTTCTAAATATCAGATGAAAAGACCACCGATGACTCATGCGGCTCGGAATGTGGTAATCAAATGATACAGGCGCACGTATGTGTGCACATACAGAAATTTCGAAGAATTTGTGACGTGTTCATTGCCTGCATTAAGAGACAAAAGCTAACTCGTTGTAACTTGTTACGAATAGTTAATTCTTGCCTCACATCGAACGCCATAGATTCTTGTCGAAAAATGGTTTAATATCGAATATAAAATTATCTCTTAAAATGTGTTCCTTTAAGACTCGGTTTATTTTCTAGTTAACTTGTGTGTGTGATTAGACTTAATCTGATGATAATGTAATAAAATATTTTTTAGCTGTAGTAATCACAGCTAAACTGATCTGTAGTAACTTTTAAAGTTACCACTACAAAATTATTATTAATCTAGTGATTAATTATAGCCAGAAAAATACAATTTTTACATTATCAATTTAAGTAAGATTAAATCGAAATCACAAGTTAATCAGATAATGAAAAATCGAAAGTTAATCTGAAACTGGATAACAGAAAATTTCAATGATCTAAATCCGCACGTTCCACAGTGATTCGTTCTAGCGAACATTGTTTCATAAAATTACGTAAAGAGAAAACAATTCGTGATACGAGAGAGCTAGTGCAGTTATCTCAATCTCGTAGGATTTCTTGATCTGATCCGAAAGATACTAACTGGATACTAATACACAATAATAGTGACGTTTTCAATGTCGAGGAAAAATAAAGACAAAATGATTTAAGACAAACGAACGCGTAATGGAGCAATCAAGGGCAATCCCTGAAGGGAGGGTAAATAAGGCTGGTAGGATTTCCGGCGATGTATTTACGCCACCAACTCTGGCTTTGCGTTAGTAACAGGGACGGTCCAGGCGCACGTTCATGTAAGCCGCGATAATAGATTATGATAATAAACGACATTGTGTCGACGTAAAAACGCCTAATACTGGGCTTGTGTGATGGTCACACGGTTCTCCTGCGTCACTTAATATCGCAAGGACTGTTGGAAATATGGTAAAAAACGTGCTACTTACACATCAGGTAGATTTTGGAAAGACCTCAAACGAAACCTCTAATATGACAGACGAAAGATCTCACCCGCAAAAAAGGTCGCTGTAATGTTACACTGACCTATATTTTTACGTATTTTTTGAATGAGTATATTTTCCTGATAGATTTTTCCGTAAAACACACACACACACACACACACATCTATATATGCGAACTTCTTTCCTATTTTATTAATGCTTAATCTTTTATTAATTTAATAAGCATACCGCTATATTATTTCTTTCTAATATCGAACTACGAATTCAAGTTACACTAACGCGAATATTAAATGCAAATTTTTTTTCCAGATGAAAACGCATCGTGAGCCTTAACGTTACAGATATTTGCACACACATATACATGTTGTCTACGATTTTGTTACAAACAATTGATAAAATAAAAAAATGAAAAATAAAATGTATAATATCATCTCATGGAATATCATACTGAATCACACACGTATATTGATATATGTTAATGTTATATTATCACGATATCTGAAGCTTATTAGTAATATTAATGCAATTCCTGCCATATCAGATACATAAATAATTGCAGATTTCTCCATCAGAAATTACGCGAGCGTTTTCCCCGCGAAGAAATCGCGATTATGAAAGTGCACTCGTCTATTGTTGCGTCCGCATTGAATATATTAGCGCGCTAATGATGTGTAATTATACGTCCCCGTGAAAAATATAGACCGGCCGATTACTGAACTTGCAGATTTTTGCCGCTCGTGATTCAAAAATCGAATATAACGACATCGCTCACATTTATCTGCTTCGATACTCAAAAGAGATTCGCAGCGGTCTGGATACATAGAAAGATCTGATTTCCGTGCACGGTAAAGTTTTATGACCGGCCTCCGAAAATCAATGCGTTCCACGTCGTAATAATTTACGGCTACTTTTAATTTTTCTTTTTATGATACATATGTACTTCACACACACACATATACACCAAGTGGAACGTATTGGTGGCATAGACTGTTTCATTGATCGGCATTTTCATCTGGATTTAGTCAAAGAGCAACTCTTTCGGACTCTGAAAGGAATAAAAGAACAACGAAAGGAAGAAGCCGAATTCGTCGCTAGAAACCAGAAGTTAAGTTTATGCCGGTGAATTTCGGTGCATGTCTGACACACGCTGTGACAATGCATCAACGACGAATACCTATACACGCGACTGCACGCGCGTGTGACGATCTCAAACCGAATTTTTATGCGCGTGATTCCTGCACGTGCTCCTAAGTAGCATATATCCGTTTATTGCCGCGAAGCAGAGAAGCCTCCGCTTTCCTTTCTCCAGTGCCGTTGTCAACCCTACGTTAAAGTTTCTACGAACTTTTTATGTAAATATCGGATGAGAGATACCTTTCCCCTGCCTCGTGAGCACACGACGGTGAATACTTTTTCGCGACAGCGCGCGCGTGTCGTGCGCTTAACCCTCTCCGGCTTAGCAGTCTCAAAAAGTAGTCGCATACATTATGCAGATTACGGAAAGATGTAATAAAAAAATCAGCTCAATATATCTTTCTCTTCTAGTTTGATAAAAATATATATATAATGGAGATAAAAAATATATATACTTGTATAATGTATCTCTTCATAATGTATTTCTATATACCTGCAGGTAAAACATTTTGTGTTTGTGTTAGAACCACAATTTTATTAAAATTTTTATTAAACTTTTAACATCCAAGTATTAATTGAACATAATGTATTAATTTAATATGTTATTTATGTTATTTGGATATTCTGTAAAAATTCTTCTTAAATTTAACACAAGATAAATATGTCAGAAAGTAACGTAAATGTTGTGCATAAAAATTATAACATTGACACAATTTGTAATAATCATATTTCTTCATCAAAATTGACATTTATTATATGTTAAATTAACACATTTCATTCGTTTATCTTAGAATTTATATTTTAGAATTAATTTGAGGTTCATTTATTCATAAATTCTGTTATTTTAACATTAAAAAATGTTGAATATTTCAATTTAAATATAAAATATTTAAAAAACGCAATCACGTTATATAATATTTTTTATATAACGTGATGCAGATAAATAATATTTTTTACCATGTAAGAAGGAAAGATTATTACGAAATGATAATTGCTGATAAAAATGCATTTCAAATACAACAAATAACAAATTGTTGTGTTTGTATAGTTACTCTGAATATATATTCTAAGTTTTAATCATTAGAACTTTACAAAAAGAATTAATTGCTGATAGAAATACCATTCCAGACTTATTAAATAACAAATTTACTTGCATCTGTATATATATATATATACACACCACACATACACATACACACTACACACATCATACACACTAATCACGTATTAGAAAACTATTTGATTATTTGAGATAAGCAACAGGTTCGTTATAAATTTCGAAATGGTTTAATTGAATATTTTATCATCATGTTTTTTAATTTAACGAAACGTTCCTTTTCTTTATTTGCACAACAAGAAACTTTTCGAAATAACTTCGACGTTTAACAGAAATGTGTAACAAATTGTCGCTGCGATTACAGTTTGGAAACTTAGCAGCGGGTGATCAAAGAGCTGCGAAAGGGGGAGCGAAGAAAATTGCATTGTTTCGTGCAACTTCAAAAGAGGAGTCGATTTAATAACACAGGGGAAAAGGATATATTCCTAACATTGGTGAGAGGACCAAAGGAAAGCGGGTGTCGCAGTTCGAAAAATAATCAGCCGGGTTGTGACATAGCAAGCGATATATAGACAGCGTACAATTCAAGCGAGTTTCATGCAAATCTACTGTAAGAGGGGGTGGCCTTCTTCTTTATGAATACGAGATTAGGGCGCCGCGGAAGCTACCGGCTTCGAGAACTAAGACCGACCGCGCAGCACGAAACGAGAATTCCTAATCGACGGACGAGACAGACGGCGGTCTACGCCGCCCCGTTTATTATAAATTGTGCTTATTAGTAAAGCCGGTCGTTCCACGAGTTGCAGTTAAACATCACCCGCTAAACACTAATATCGCATCATGGGGACACAAGTCACGCTCTTTTTTCCTCCCCCTTCTGCCGCCCCTTTTTTTCCATGCCAAACTCCTCGGCGGAATAATCGCTACGCCACGAAATTGCGAGCAATTCGAGCCGTAACGATACGGTCGCGTTCTGGTAACTAATTTTAGCATCACAGATAATATTACCTGCGATATATTTACGCCCGTTAGCGAATTAGCGAGAGCCAATCTTATCACGCAAGTGAAGATAACGTAATTACATCGATACGAGGTTGCATTACCTTTTGCGATTTCTTCCGCGAGCACCGTAATAATTGTGATTAATGCTAATAGAATAAGCACGTGCAACTTATATAAAAAAAGAAAACTTGATGAAGAAAACGCTAAAATTATCGCGCGACAAACGTTCGCGAGGACAGTTTTGCTGAAGTATCTAAAAATTTATAGATAGGCTCAGAAAATAATTTTATTGGATCAAAATACTAAAAAAAACTTTTGTTTCGAGTACTATTCAGGTTGTAAACGAAACAAACAATTGAAAATAACATGGTTATAAAAAAGAAATGTGCTCACTGGCGAAAAATCAATCTGATGATGTTAGACCTATGTAATTGAATAAACAACTTCGGCTATTTTTTGAACGTAATTATGCCGTTTTTCCACCTGTGATCGGACAAAACGCAATGCGAATTGACCACCTCTGTCTAAAATCAACACATTACAGAGGGTTTTATTTCGCCACGTCCGCGATTAGGCGTAGCGACGTAATGGCGATCGTGTATACATCGCATCGGCGCGGCGCTCAATCAGCGACGTTAAAATTTTACGGTCGCTTCGTGTCCTCGAATCAGTCGTTATATTTTTCAGCGGGACGCAACATATCGCGGATTCCAGGTCACCGCCTCGGAGAGTTTTGCGTGTTCAGCCCTAATTTACGCGTCGTTAGAATTTCGCGATGTGGTCTTGCGATATACTTGAGATTAATGTAACAGTTGGATTTTCGATGTTAAGTCACTGATTTTAACGTACACTGGAGATGCGTGATATCAAGATAACATAAAATCCATCCTATCGTAATACGATAACGATTGAAGATTTAATGACCGTTTCGATCGAATCTCGATATAAATTATATAAAAATTTGGATACAGTGCAAACACTTTGGATATGCGGCAAAATAGCAGAACAATAAAAAGTCCCTCTTTTGAAAAATCGTCGGATGTCGATTAATTTAAAAATACTAGCTTCACGAACTGAGGTTCTTCATGGAATGGAAAAATCGTGTTTCTACTGAAATGTAAAGGTCGATTTTAAATGGAGTGTATCTACAATAGCACTATCATAAACTACTGCTGTTTTCACACAATTTGCACAGATTATATGTCAATGTGCTCCGTCAACTATATAGATACTTCGCGAAAATCGTTTACAGAAGAAACAATCATGGTTAATAAAATATATTTGTTCGACAAATTTTGGTGGAAGCAAATATAATTTTTGCTTATTAGCAATATTTGCTTATTAGCAAATATTTTAGTACGCAACGTAGGTACGATACTGATTAAAATTTGATGAATGCGTATGTAATAATCCAAATATTCAAATATCTAAATATTACGACTATAAGAAAAAAAGAACGTGATTGGATTAACGTCATATATAAGAGTATTGTATAACTGAATGGAATTTCTGTTATTATAATTAATTTGATATACAATACACACTTCAGAACTTAACTTGACATATTTTTTTCAGCTACAAAAACCATCATATCTATAAATTTATGATGATTATGCGAATAATTTTTTTATATCAATTTCTAAATTGCTTTGTACGACAAATTCTCTTCATTCACTTGCTCCTACCATAAATCCGCAGTAATAAACTATAGAAAAAAAAAAAACGCCTCTCCGCAAAGTGACATACGTCAATTATCTCCTGCGCCAAGTGCACGTTTTGAGAATTTAAGCGCGTTTCGCCGAGAACGCGCGTAGTGACGAGCGATCACCATAATTCACGTCCTGCATTGTTAGCGTTAAGGACGAGGCGTATCACCACCTAGGTATTTCCAGTCGCCGCGGACCGATCGGACTTGAGCACTTTTTTACCGCTTTGCCGACGATCACGGCCGTGTCAATTAACGCAGCCGTGCGATAAACGCGAGTGCCGAAGAATGGACGCCCTCATTTTTAATTGAATCAGCGCGAATCGAGAAACCGGGCGGCCGGGCCTTCCTTCCCGTTCGCGGCACCGTCGATCGGAGTGTCCATTAAACGACCGATCGCTCCAGATAGAGAAAGTAGCTAGAGTCGTTTTAATGGAGCCCGATCGCGCGAGATAACAGGATTACGTTTCGAATCGTCGTCGAAAGCACGCCACGGCGCGATCACGCTTAAATCGTTGAATAAAGATTTTGACGGGCGAGTCCTTTGACTCAGTGTTCAGACAATCAAACGAGTCGTAAAGTTGAAGATGGTTCAAAGAAATCTTTTACAACAAAATCGACAGACGTGAAATTTAAATGGGCAAGGTTTATGACACTGGAAATCATGATATGTCGAGGAACTTCGAGGAACCACTGTGGATGCGTTCGGAGATCCGTAATTCTTTTTTCTTCGAATAAACGAACTTTTTGTAACTGTTACGGTTTGCTGTAAACCAACGTCGCATAGTCTGACGCGTTTCTTTTAAGCAAACGATTCTTTTACACCAAATTATTTGCAAATGTAACATATTAAATTATCTACGTATTCTCTCATGGTATGAAAATTATGAAAAATCTGATGGAAAACCTCGTCCAGTTTTTTCTTTTCGACACCTTTTCTCATAAAATTCATTAAATTAATGAAATAACTTATTGACAATGTAATATATGAGAATCTATATAGAAAAAAGTTGGTTCAAACAACTTAAAATATGTAATATACATATAATAATTAGATTGCTTAGTGAAGTATGAACGATTCATAATTTTGATTAAAATAATCAGATAAACTTAATTGCATATATTCCGATTACGGTAACCAGATACCTTTGGCCGTATGAATTCTTGTGAAAATAACAAAACTTTCGATTAAAATACCAGATTATTTAATTATAATAACCGGAATTTCTGTTCAGTTTAATCAATAATTTATTTAATTGTACATATCACGTTAATTCAATCACGATCTTTTTTTCTTGTAATCACAATAAGCTACTTGGATATTACATATTCACAAACTAAAACCATCATATCATACTCAAATGTTCCGGTTGCAACTAAAATATTCGGATATAATAACTAGAAATTTTGTTCACTTCCATTAAAATTTGCAATATTATTTCAACCGAATGCGCCTTGTTAATTCAACTACGATTATTTTTTTCCGCGAAGGTAATAGACTATAAGTGTACGCATATACGTGCTTACGCGCTACTTTTACCTCTCAAGTCGGATGTCGCAGCGTGCAAAGCTTTACAGCTTAATTTTTTTCGGCGAGAACTAATTTCGCGGTGATTTCAACGCGCGGCGTCCGTCGGATTCGACGACTAGCCGGCGCCAACGCCGACGAGATAGCTTGTCACTTGCTTGCGACAGATAGAAACGGCGACTGACCAACCGGGCTGCCCGTGCGATTGGATTTCCGCGCGATAAAAGTCAGTGGGGGTGTAAAAAAAAAATATTTTAACGCGCGTTTTAATTGTCGCGCAGACCTCGCGCCCGCTCTCACATAGATAAGCAAGTTACACAAACGCAAGATAATAAATTATAGCCATTTTAATTGCCGTTCGCCTCGGTCGTCTCTTCCGCGAGAGTCCTCGCAGCGATAACGCGCCGTACGATGATATTCCGTCCACCAATAGCCAATGATTTATCGTCGTAAGAACGGCTGACTGTTAAACGCTTTTCGCGGATTCGACTTTGAGACGGGAGGGCGCCGACGAAACGAGTCACTTAATCTCAATCACATTTTTTTGTCCGGCTGTACTTGCTCACAATAAGATGCGCTTAGGAGCTGTTAACGTCGCATTATTAATAATGTATGTTAATAATGAACGATAATCTTGCACTGCAAAGTCGCAAGATGGATGAATCATTTTTTTCAGAGGTTTCGCTCGAAAAAAATGAATTAAATAATAGAACACAGGATAACGTGAGTTATTTTTCCAGCGCGCGTTAATTTATTTATATCACATGAGGCTATTTCTATCGTCAGCGATCGCCGGCGTCGACGATTTCGCGAGAGAGCGATGATTAATGTATTTGCGAAATAATCGACATCGCGAAACCGCGGATGAATAAAAAAAAAAAAAGTACCCGGCATGTGCTCGTTTAGGTTCACTCGGTCTAATTAGAAATAGAGAAAGCGAGCGAGCGAGTGCTCCCCACACGTTCACGTTGTCGTAATTAATTAGCCCCGGGGGAACTATTTACCCCTTTCCTTCTCTTCCTCGCCTCGGCCGGCCAAACAAATTGCAGCAATATTAGAAAACCGGACACACGCACTATGAAATATCTACAAACCAGCGGCGTTGCACCTTTCTTTCAGAGAAAATTACTTTCCCGCCTAAATGTTCCAAATCTCCCATCTTTCGACGGAAATTAAAAGTCACAAGTAATATTTCAAATCAACTAATGTTTCTAAATGTTTCTAAATCTTCAGGTTTTAAATCTATCGGCGAATGGGAATTAAAAGTAAAGTCACTAATTATTGTAAAATAAGCAAGTTCGGTCCAATTATGACAATGCCTAGATAGCACGTATGTCAGAATCCGGATGTAAGACATCTTAAAAAGTAGAAGTAGATACCGAATGATCGTTATTGCTCGTTTTTCTTTTTTAGATTAATATTATATTTCTTGTGTAAAACATAAGATTTTAAATTTGTTTACTTTTTAAATAATTATATCCTTTTTACACTGAGAGAAAAATATCATAGTATTGTGAAACAAATGTTGCTTACATTTTCTTCGATACTTATTGGTATAAAAAAATTTGATTGTGATGATGAAATATTTCTATGAAAAATATCTCAATTGCAAAAAAAAAAAAAAAAAATAAAATAGATGGCTTATTTGCTAGAAATAAAATTTTATTTCGCCATATTTAAATAAAAATTTATTTTAATAAGATTGGAAATAAGACTGTTTGTGTTAAATACATTACTTTAAATACGAAGCGCCACTTTTTTATTTTTTTCAGAGTGCACTAATGATATATTTAGTTTTTCATCATTTTCTTTATCTTCAGTAATTTCTTTTTGTAGTAACTTTTTTGTTTAATTTTTTTTAGTGAGACAAAAACTTGGTACTTTTTTTGTTGCAAGATATTAATACGTCGCGACGTCGTATGTCCAGATTTTGGATATATTGTCTAAACATTTTTTAAATTTTAGGTAAAAATTAACCCGATTCGGTCGAATTTCATTTTAGTAGTAGTCCTTTAGACAGTCTCCAAAGTTTATAATTGCGACACATTGAAATACACATCGTTCTTCCTTTTAAGGATCTGTACCGTCGTCATTAACACCTAAAGCATATCAGATAACGTCTGTAAAACATTTTTATTCCACAACACTTTAAAGCAATCGTTTATTTTAAAGCGCATTTATCTACGACGTATAACAGACTAGCTAATTCTGTTTAGCTTATCCTTCCGACGTTCGTCGCGGTGAACATATCGCTGTCGATAGGTGAAACAAGGTGATCGCAATTAGGCAAACGTTCGTAATCGTAATGTTGTACACTACCATCGCGGATGTCTCGGAATCAGTTTCATAAGTGGAGCTTGTAAGGCGCGATTGGACGCCATCGTGAAATATCGCTCTTAATAGCGCGCGTTCGTTGCGCCTTGCCGTAACTGTCGCCGATAACAACGAATAATTCCGACCGCGCGCGACTATTAATTACAATCAATAACCTGCTGTTCGTCTCTCCCTCTCCTTTTTTGCTCGTGCCACGTTGCGATTTTCTCACAATCGCGGAATCGTAATGAACATGAGGAACGGAAAAAACACAGTCAGGGATAAATCCCCCCCTTCCCTCCCCCCCCCGCACATTTCTCTGCCTTTCGTAATTTTCATTCCGCGCCTCCAGCGGCGGCAATTACGCTTGCTAGCAACGCAAACTTCTCGTGTATATCAATCGCGTTTAATTAGTCGTCGGCATACCGTTGCAGTACCTATGATAGTAGGGAATAAATCGCGGTGACGTACGCACGAGAAGTATCGGCAATGCGACACCGTTGACCCCGATGGTGAATTCCCTTTCTTGCCTTTTCCCCTTCTTCTTTTTTCTTTTCCCCTTCTCCTTTTTTCTTTTCCCCTTCTCCTTTTTTCTTTTCCTCTTCTCCTTTTTTCTTTTCCGTCTTCTCGAAAAATCTCATGCTTGCGCGGATCCCATTAATCGCCAGTGATAGGCCCGGAAAAGGGCACTTGTTCCTGCTGATAATATTTAATTTAGGGCTGTGATAAATTTTGAAGAGACGTCATAATGCTAAATATATGCGAGCTTTTTTCTCCCGATATTCGATCTCTCTATCAATAAGATCTTTTCACAATAACTTCGAAGATGAGCGGAATGCGAAAGTACGAAAGTAGCCAGAAATTTGCCGTGAAAATTAGAGTTGTTGAAATATTCGATGACTGTCACAGATACGCACTGAGATACATTGAGTCATTATTTGAGATAGTTAATATGTCACAAGATATTTTATGAATTCGACATTGAACATAATAGGAATGTGCAAATAATGGAATTTAATTCAATGTTCATTCAATTTTGACAATTCTTTCCTATTTACGTAATGCTACATCACATTGCAAGCATTTTTCTTTTGTATCCATTAAATATGTGTAATTTTATTAAAAACAATTATTAATGCTTTATTTTATTTTAATATTTTTCAGCATTTCTGCATTCAGATGAACATATATAACACGCCGTTTGAATGCATATCCCAACCAGAAGAGTAAGATATGCAGACAAAATATAGAAATGTCAAAAAGGTGATAATTCACAATCGATGAAAATAAGAAAAAAACTACCTGAAAAAAGGAAAAAAATCTAGTTCTTGCCAATGTCTAAAAATATCTTAATATTTCCCATGTAATGTCGTCAATAAATTTTAACATTTTAACACTTCACGCAGCAGTCAAAACACAGTTGAAAATCGACTTTTATTCGGTCATCAAATTTACTAAAAACTTTATTCAATAGTAAGAATGTGCCTCACAATCTAATCCGAAATTTTAGAAACTTTACGATATTTTTGACACTTCACGAGTTCCCACAGTGATAAGTTGCGTATCTAATTCTATGATGAGGGTTACATGAAATATAGATGGATGTTTCTATCAATTGTTATATCGAATAAATTGCATGGCCGGCGTTTTTGACGAATATATCAAAACACTTTCCCCGAAAACGAAAGCAAACAAAAACGCGATATCTAAATAGAGGGCTGGTATGTGACGCTAACAGACGTTCCTTGACACCGGTTTCTCTTATCTACGCAGGTATCAAAATCTGTCGTGCCGCACGCATTTCCTCTCGACCCTCACTGCACAGACTTCAAATCGATGATGTTTTCATGTATGGTCGAATCCCACTATTTCCCACACTTAAATGTACGGCTTCTGCAGCGTTATTGAGTTTGAGCATTACGTTATGCGAGATGTCAAACATAAACGACAAACACCAAACACCGATAACACATTCTTCACTTGCTTGAAAAAAATTCCGAGTTTGTAGTGGCGCTTCTGGTTTCGCTATCTGAGAGCTTCTGTCATGGTTAAATAATTTTTTCATTTATCTTCGCGAAGCAATCGATTTGCTGTCAATGATTGATACTTAAGATAAATTTTCCTGAATGGAATATAATTGAGGTTTATTAACGTTAATGTCTAATTTGAAGCATAAAGACAAAATCATAACACACTGGAATTAAAATTATGCAAAACGATATTATTCCTAAATTTTTAGCAAAAGTTTGCTACTTGCAACGTGTCGAAACTTCGTAACAATTCGATTACAGTGGCTGAATTGGGATAAAAAAGAAAACATTCTTTACGTATCACTCAGATTTTCGCAAAAAAGCGGAAATCCATTAAGAACAAAAAATAAGAAATAGTAGATAAGTTATGACAGAGATGCACATTGCCTTTGGAAGAAAAAAGACAGAAAACAAATTTTGTTGTCTGCCCTCATGCAGAACACGAGCAAAGAGAACGCAATGTCCAAGAAGAATCATAGAATAAACCGAAATATATATATATATATATACACAATATGTACACACACACACACACACACACACACACACACACATATACACACACAAATGTATGGGCGTGGAAAAAGAGAAATAATTTTTTTTCTTTAGATAATCGAACTGTAGATAATTTCCTTTTTACAATCGGATGTTTCTAAATACTTCTTCCGAAATTCTGCAAGCACAACACCTACGTTACGAAAAGCTGTCTTTTAATTTCTAAGACAACCTTTTGCAGACCTTTTATCAGCATGAGACAAAAAAGGTTTTTTATATTCACACGAGTTCACATGAAAACGCACTGGCCGGCCTCGCATCGACATCACCGAGATACGCCTAAATCCAATATGTTTAACATATGAATCTCTGGTTTCTGCATACTGTCTTCCCATTTTTAAAAGAGTATTGGTCACATTAGTGTACACATGACAGAGTTACAATAATTTGAGATTGTATAAACGTAACAGTTGATTTTTCGAGCTAGAACGAATTGTCGAATGACTTTAGAGTCTTTGTGCAGACACTTTTTTGTCTAAATTGGAAGTAATAAATCTGTTCTGCTAAAAAATTGTCTGCTACACTAATAAATTATTGAAGCTCGATTGCATAAGGCTTCGTTATTTTTTGCCGCATTTTTGAGCTAGCTATCCAGTAGATCCTTATTTAGATTTGCCATCATAAGAAATTATGAATAATTAGGGACAATTTATTTTGAATTTCGAGAGAATTGCACACCGGTTACTGACGCGTGTCAGGACTACGCTCTTCGGCATCACTAAATCAAATATTGAAACTATCACGAAAAGAAAAACACCCCATCACTCAATAACACCCCCGTCATACGCGCACCGATCATGAAATTGAACTTCACTGAATTCTCGCAAAACAGTGGCGAAAGAGATTTTCGATCATTATTTCGGCCACTACTGCGCTTCACCACGGCGATGACAACATCGTGAAGAACGACTTTTCACGTACCTGGGTTCATATCCCGGTAGCTCTCGATTTTCCTTTAAGCTGGCAGTAGCACTCGCACCCTTGGACTCTCACTGTACACCTTGGACTCTCTCTTGAAGCACAAATCTTTTTCTCCGACTCTTCTTGCAATTTTTTTGACAAACAATGTCCCGCACTTTCCACTTTTAACCGAGTTTCCACTAAGTATCCTGCGCGGAAAGTGGCAGTTGTGACTCGGTGACAGAGTGGCTATCTGAGATATCCTGCGCGGATTGAGGAACCACGGACGGAGGAAGCGCGATAGGAGCGTCGAGAGAAATGATATTGGAGCACAATCTTCGGGGCGAACAGTCTTTGGAGCCGTTCGCGAGCCGATGAGTGAGTTCACCATCCGAACACCCGCTGATTCCTGTGGCACATTATGCGATACCTCTTGACTGACGTATACATTGCCTTCAACTGGATTGGACGTAGGATATTCACCGGGCAGTCACTTTCTTGACCTGTGCTTACTTGGCATAAAGTAATCTCTCTGCAAGAGAGATTCACTTTAATGAATAGTGCATTTCACCTCGATAGTCATTAAAAGCATTAGACCAACCCGGCAACTCCATGGTCCTCCAGATTTCGTGCCTTGTGACTAGTGCCTTCCGGGAACTCAACTCATCAACTAGCTCACGTCTGACGATCGTACGTACATATCTGTTCTTGTACCTTGTACTGCTTTTCCAATTTTGCTTTTACATTCGAGAAGTGTTTTCTTCTTTTTTTTTTTTTCAATATTTCAGTATAGTCTGTAATTAACCAAAGAACTAATATCTCTCGTTCTTCCTTTTTAATTTAATAAAGGATACTTTTTGTGTGAGAATCATGAATCTTTTCTACCTTTTTTCTTCCAATAGCAACTTGCATCCCTATTATCCCTTGTATTCTTTGTCCTTTGTTCTTTTTAATGGATTTTCGCCTTTTTCCGCAATAAACAGACTTCTTCTCAATTCCTTTGGTCACAGTAATACGAACAGAGAAAAAAAATAACGCTGCGTCCACACGAGTCAGAGGAACTTTTTAGATCTAGGTATATTAGGGACTGATATAGCACCACCAGCTTCCACTACTACATCCGCGCGAAGAACTGCCCCTCAGCGAACAAATATGCGATGGCCCTCGAGGGAGTGGCGGAAATGCGTTGTCGTGACGGTAACGACGGCAATTCGGTAATTCTAAAGGCTTAGGACACTCGCACGGAATAACGGCGGCAGAAAAGAGTTCCTCTGCCCCGGCTCCGCGGCTCTCGCCTCTCTCTACACGCACGGATATAATATTTTAATGAAGGAAAGGCCGGACAGAGCGAAGTGCCCACGTCGGCTCGCGCTGCCGAACTGGTCGGTATTCCCCGCCCCTCCGACGGTTTCACCGACCCCTCCAGGAAGCGAGCATGCTCCTGCCGCTATCCCACCACGAATCTAATGACCATCTCCACCAGTATATTATCGCAGGCTTTTCCCCCTCTGTACGCGGCTTGCGCGAGTTGCGCGCCAGAGGTTCTTTAGGACGGCAAATGGTGGTCGATGGGGGGCGGGCATAGCTTGCGCGTCTGGATGCTGTGCAACGACGTGGTGGGGTAGCAGAAGCTCTCCCGCCGCTCGGCTCGAACTACTTGTTCTAACCGTCGCGACCAGTGAGCCAGACTATCCCCTCCATCCTGTTAACATGCTGCAACGGCTGCCGTGTGGCATCTTTCGCCACCACCACATTTCTTATCGTTGCTACTTTCCCCACTACCCATCCCCACCCACCACCCATGATTACCACCACCATCGCGACCACCTCTACTATATCGCGTCTCTCTCTCTCTCTCTACTATCAGCAAAACTATGAGTATCGCGCCCGACAGGAGAACCCTGAAGACGGCATTCGGATTGCGACAGCGCAGAAGCCGCGAACGAGAACGATGCTACTAGTAGCGTTTGATAGTGGGGGGGGGAGGGGCGGGGGGGGGCGGGGAAGGGAAGAGACGCGAGTTGGTCGTGATCGCGCGCGCGTTGCGTCGGCTGCTCTCTCCTGCCGGCCTGCAACTTCCCAGCTATCTTTCCGGCAAACTTTCCTCTTCTCGTCGGAGAAGACGGGAGGAGATCCCCGTCTTTTCCCGTCTCGCTCGCTCTGTCGCCGTTTCACGCGTCCGGACGTATCGCTCTGTCGTACTGGCCCGGACCAGGGACCAGGACCAAGATCCAGGATTTCCGACCGGCGCGAGAGACGCCGACGACATCGCAGACTGTGTCGCGAGACCGGAACAATTCATCGACGTCCTTTCTCCTTCTCTCTTTGATTTCCTTCCGACGAGACACCAAGTCCGATATAATAAATGTGAAAAGTGTGTTCTGCGCACTCGCAGATAACGAGATTTGTGCTAATCATGTTTTTCGAAAATGGTGATAAAGTTTGAGACTAATCTGATCAGGAGGCAACATGTGTGTGAAGTTTAAGAAACATTATATTGAACATTGATTCTTGGACCAAAATGGAGTCTTCGCTTCGCTCATATATATTTTATACGACTTATTATTAAGATATATGCATCGTTTTCATTCAGTTCAAATATCTTTCATAATAAAAACGAACAATGCTTCGCGTAATAAGTCCATTGAATATATATGATCCAAATCATCACAATCTGTCGTCCTAAAAATCCTACTGCTCTAATCGCGTTAATGTCATATTAAATCATACTATAAATAATGAATCATACTATAAATGTGCCGCAGCTATGTTATTAATAAAAGAATCAGGAAATCAGAAGACAATAAAGTATAATAATTAAAATATATATAATACTTATTAATAACAACAATAACATATTATATTAAAAGAGGATTTTTATATAACTTTTAAGGAATTTCATTTGGTATTGCTAATTATTATATTCAGACTCTATTGTTTGTTAGAGAAAAATGACATGAATGATGTAGACATATTAATACACATTTATTCTTGAAATACTAAGATTGGAATAAATAAATAAATATTTAAATTCTAATAAATGTAAAAAATATATTAGAACTGCTCAAAATTTTAAATAATCATTTTCCAATTAAAATACCAACTAAATAGTGAGTATAAAAATGAGAAGAAAAAAATGAAGAAAAAAAAAGTTTGTGTTCATGCATATATGTGCGCGTGCGTGTATAAATGTAAATATATAAATGTGTAAATAGGAGATATGTAATTTAATTATCCCGAATGAAAAGAAGGAAAGTCATTTAGTTTAATGTTTATCATAATCATTTTTTGGAAATACAAGTAGAACAAAGGAATTATAAATATATTGTCCAGTTTTATAAATCGTGTGCTGATTCCGTTTGTTGGAAATGCAATCACAAATTGAAGCTAGAAATAATAAATGTATAAATAATTATAAATTGCATTGGCTGTTAATTTTAATAATGATTAAACAAAGAACAAATATTATGAATCACTTTAGCCAGAATTTGAACCTGGTCCCCGATATTTCGGGACCAGGTGTCTTTCAATTCGACCATGTGGAAATATCTATCGCAATAACCAGTAACTAATCAGAATCCGACAAATCAAATCGGCGCGCAGTTTATACAGAATTAAAAAAATGCATCTATAATTTTCATATAAATATTATTAAAGTTCATATAAATATTATATCAAGATCCATTCCAAATAAAAATAAGATTCTTCTCTTATTTTTAATAGTTTGATTGTTTAATAATTTCCGATTTTAAAGTTTCCCAAATTCTATTGTTAGTTTCATTATTAAATCTTTTTATAACAAATATCATAAAGAAAAATGTAATCTGATTAACATTTTATGATGCAACATTACTTTTAAAACTTTGATAAAATAAATGAAATACATAAATATAAAACATATTAATTAAACAATTAATTAAACATATTAATTAAACATTAATAAAAAATAGTTTGCACTACTGGTTTTTATTTTGCAATTGTACATCATAAATTAAGTAAAGAAAATCACATTTTAATATTAGTTGAAATCACATCGTTATTATACGTCGGGATTATTACAAGATAGAGCGGAAAATGTCAAAGCAAAACATGTAAAAAGTTTTTTGACAGCGTTCATCCCAAACGCATCTTCAAGAAAAATAATAAGATAATGATGATGCGCAGTATCAATCCATGTTGAATAATTTTTGGTGAGAAAAGATCGAGATATCTTTGATCCATCCGCTAAGCACAATAAATACCCTCTTGGATAATTATGAATTATGATAGATTCGTGACTCGAAGTTTCTGTTCCTAGTCAGGCATAATCGAGAAGGCGAAGGATTATTATTTGGAAGAGGAGGGATTGATCAAAGAGGGGTGAATACAGTTGATTTGGAAAAAGCAAATGGATCAAAAGGAGAAAACGAGACAATGAATGGATCAAAAGAAGAAAAAGATCCGATGAAAGAAATCTTCTTCGTCGTTTTCAAAAATGATCGTTTCTTATAATTTTATGGCAGGATGCAGGATTCTGGACCAGGTGTTTTGAGAAAAGATATTCATACAGCGATTTGAAATCGCTTTTTGTCATGCTACGAAGTCATCGTCTTGTTCAAATATTCACACATCTGCCGCAAATTAATCATCATGTATCGACGAATTTATAAATTTTCTCACCGAAATGTATTGCTGCAAAATATCTATATGATAATTCTTAGACTATATCATTACGCTTGTTCAATTATAGAAATTTCTTTTACAAACTCGCATTATATTTTAAGTCAAAATTATTTTTTATGCTGCCGTGTTCACTTTTAAATTATTTATAGTGAAATTAGAAGTGAAATTATCAACAAAAATTATGTAAATTACAAAATTCAATTTATGTGATCTGTTCATACGTTTAAGACCGCCTGAAGTGCAGTCTTAAGATGATAAATCAATCGCAGAATCGTATTAATATCTCAAGTTATTAAAGATGGTTTTGAAATATAAGAATTATAAATACCGGACATATCGACTTATGTCATGTCGATTTGGAAAAATCTAAATCTGAAAGAAAACAAAGAACAAAAGAAGCATAGGTACTAGAATCTAAACATCTAAATCTTCCGATTTCTAAAAATTTTGAAAACAATAGATTCAGACAAAAGAAACGACATACAATTTCTCGTTTAAAATGACAAAAAAAAAAGGAAATTACATTAAAAAAATATTTAGACTACGGTCCATTTGATGCTATGAATGCTTCGAAGAATCTGTTGATTTGTAGCAACAAGTGAATCGCACCATTAGTCAGATATGCGCTGTAAAATATTTGTTCTTTTTCACAAACGAATAGTTACTATAGTTCACAAAACTGTCCCAAGCGCTTTACAGTGTTAAATTCACATCTACATAACGATAGTATATCCGTATGTCGCGATGAATTCTTTCGAATAGTAATAACGTAGTGACGATGCTGTTGTCGAGAAATAATTAAGTGAAAATATAGACTACTTTGTCGAATATTTGTAATAAAAAATTTTTATATTTATGTTGATATAGTACCTTTTTAATTATCTTAGAGTTCTCAGTTTGTGAAAATTTCGAAAACTCGAAAATAAGAACGACATCGAGGATTCTCGTAACAAGTTTGATATGCAAAATAAATGCGAGAAACAAATACGAACAACGATAAGATAATCGTTCACATTAAGATGACAAGATATAAATGAACAACTTTTTACAGATGAATTTGTCACTTGGCAAGACAAGATAAACAGACTCGCGACTGTTTGTAAAAAATTGTATAAAATTTTTTAATAAGAAATTTTTAACAAGAAAAGAGAGAAGAAAGCGCAATATGCAAATTAATTTTCATAAAGTTTCTGATACTATCCTATAAATTTTCTAGGAAGTTTCATGAGACATTGCAACGTAGTCGACATTCGAATGAATTTTTGTTCGTTAATACCATCCATTATCCGCGTTGTAAAATGTATATTTAAAAAATTAGCATAATTCTATTGTACTTTCATGCTCGCTTAGCGGGCCGAAACCTGACCTCACCCTTGCGGTGCCACCCCAAAGACAGAAACGGTGGGAAATTATCTGATTCACGTGCGTGTACACCCTTGGTCGTCGCGTGTGCATCGAGTGTGCACGCTCCGACGAAACGAAGGGCTGGCTGTTCGACGACTCCCTCAAGAACTCGAAGAACACATTCTCGGCTCGATCGCCTGACGATTCTTGCGAAGCACGCAACGGTTACCAAGCACAGGTGAGAGCTCTTCGGCGGGAATTTTGTAGAGTGGTGTCGCGACCGATGGAAGAGGACGTGAAAATAGCGGAACGAGAAACGGTGAGATAAAACTGGACACTCTCGTCCACGTCGTAACTTTTGAATCGAGAGGGAAACTGGATCTTACCAGACAACCAGGCGCCGTGAACTACACCCCTTTTCGATATTGACGACGAGGGGCTGCCAGCAATTCTTCTTTGCGTAACTTCGACTGTCGATGCATCTTTGAAACGCTTTTCGAAACTATGAGCTTGAACCAGGTTTGATTGTAAAATTTAATAGAAATCTTCCTTTATATATGCACATGCGTGGAAAATTAACGTTTTAGAGAAACGTGTTTGCAACAGAAATTTTATGAAGAAACGTGAGAGACAGAAAGGAAAGTGCAATTTGACCAAAATTATTCATTGACACGTCTTTTCCTATCATTGTCTCGATGCGATTTATTTTTTTAACAAAGCATTCTTGGTCTTGTTTTAATAAAAGAATTTTTTTTAAGAAAAATGAAAAAGAAGATAAATCGTTCAGCACGATGTAGCATTCTTATAATTATAACGAAGTATTCGTTTTAGACTACGGAAAATTTCTTAGAAATATTCGTATCTAACGTCTAAACGTTTAAGTCATTTTTTATAAAAAAAAAAAAATCTCTTCATTTTGCTTATTGCTACTCAAAATTATTGGAAAGTCCGATACGCTTTATATTTTTCCAAATTTTTAATTATTTGTCAAGTATTTCCAAGTTATTCATATATATATAAGCTATAATATAAAAAAATTATCAAGACAATAAAAACGAGCCCATCGTTAATGCCTCCTTAAATACATACTAACGAAAGAAGAACGGAAATGGTCTAATTCGTAGTCCAATTCGTAGAGAGATGCAAAAATATCGGGGATGAGATGGGACCGTCTAATTAGTGAAGCGGCATATAGGTGGAAGAACAGAGGAAGCCGACAATCCGGTCGACGGGATCCGCGAATGTTGTTTAAGGTCTAGACACAATGTTGGACCCCCGAATTAGTGGTCTCCCTACGCGGTGCCTCTACAGTAATTAACGAAATTAGTCGCAATTAGAGAGTGGGACCCGAAAGTGGCTCCGGCGTGGCGTGTCTTTCGTGAGAGCCACCATAAGTACGGATCCTGAAGTCAGTATAGAACGAAAAAATCCTCGTACGTTGCATTTACGTCCAGACATAATATGATTAATTGTCTCGTTTGAAAAACAAAATTTGATTAAGTTAAGTTAAAGGTTAAAAATGAACAGCTTTCAAGCTGAACTCTGAGGGACGGAAACTTTTGATTTTTCTTGGCGTGAAGTACTTTATTCAAGCGGGAGTGGATGAGGAGGGGAGGGATAGTTTTACTAACACACGTTGGTCAGCAACTGTATATGAGAAAGTTAGGAATAGAGTGTGGCAAGCAGGACAGCAACGTGCAGCGGGGGCATCTTAGTTAAATACTATTTTTTCAAATCACTCAAAATTTGTCAAAAAATAAAATATTAATATCTTAAACTCTGGGAATAGACATCCACGGGAGGATATCGAAAAAAACTCCATACTCTCTATAAAGAAATCTTCGTTATGAATTTAAATATAGAGAATATAGACGTATTTAGGTCGGATGAATCTGCTAGACTGAGTATTTAAATGTGATTAATTGGATCTACAAGTAAGAACTAAAAGAATTAATCACATGTTCAATCGCTCGGCGAGCAGACTAGCTGCTTTGCAATCTTGAACACACGACTTGATCTCGTTATTAATCGACGAGATGCTCATTTTTATCTTTCATGGAAGTATACAGTGTAAGTCACAATTTATTTAGAATATTTTATTTCTTTTTGATGATACAAAGAAACAGAGAAAAATATTATTAGTTTGAAAAGGGCAAATAATATTATACAAATGTATAATAGTATAGCAAATATTTTTAAAGCCAAGAGTTTTAATCTTTTAGAAAATTTTGCAAATTTCATAATTTTTTTCTCATTTTCCTGATTGTTTTCAATTTCCATTTTTGCCTAATTGCCGGTTTTACGGTAATTTTGCGATTATAAGAAAACTTTAAGAAATTCACCCTGCTGAGAAAGGAGATATATTTTCTGTGGCTAATTAGTATACAATTTTGGAATTTAAAGTAAGATAGGTATATGACACCAAGAAAGAAAAAGAATTCTGACGCCGTCTAGTGCACAAAATAGATGAAAGAATTTCTTTGCCGGAATTGTATTTATTTAAAAGTTAAGAAAAGTAAAGAATATAATATAGGAAAAAGTAAATAGATAATTTCATTTAGAATGCTTGTTATGCCATATCCGGCTTGAGTTTTTCCTTAAGAATACTTTCTTTGCTATAAAATTTCTGGTCAACGAAGTTCTAAAGATCTAAAAGAGATTATGAAAATTTTGACAAGATAGAAAAAATGCATCCGTTAAACAAAAAAATATTTCTTTTGTAACATATAAATTATAATAAAAAAATAATATTAATTAGTAGTAAGTTTAATATATTAATATTAATTCAGAGTAAGAACATGTACTCAATCATATGTACATACAGATATCACAAATATATTGATTACGTGCATGGGTATATTATAAACGAACGAAACATACTCGCTAAAATCATAGTAAAGTCAGAATGTATGCGTATCCTTACAGTATACATTTTAAATTTATGTAGATAATATTAGTTCTTATAAAAATTCATAGAAAATATATTTTTTATTTAATTTATATATTATTTATTTAAAGTACTACTTTTCCATATTTGAACAAAATAAAATCGTAAGATAAAGTCGTAAAATTGTTAATTATTTTATCAAAATTTATATAGGTATCCTTTTATATATATGTACATATGTATGTATATATTACGGCGTATCTAAAATAAAGTAACAAACTTCAGGACCAAGCTCTCTACTAAAACATGAAAAAAAGTTTATATGAATATATGTTCGCAAATCCATGCTGTTACTGATTGTGAGATATAGCTTAAAATGTTTTATTATGCTCTCTAAGCGCTGCCGCGCCGCACTATCGTGGGGAGTGGAGGATGTAACTTCTTCGTTCAGCTTATAAATAGCTTATAAACATTTATATAGGAAAAGCCTATATAAATGTTAGCACTTATTCTCATTCCGTATTTTACATTACGTATCAAGAAATACATTTTTCAATTATTGCTCATTTATTTAAAAGTTAGCGCAATGGCAAACTATTTATTTCATGAAAAAGTAGATATGATTTTTATGTATAGTTGCTATGATAATAATCGAATATATACTATATCAACGCATCTTTGATGCTTGTGACACTATTCGCAATTCGTCGAATCTAAGCATGTATTGAATCAAATGAAACACTTGTCGAACATTTGTTATAATTAAAAATTGGAAATAAATACTATTAAATAATAACAAATATTATTTTTTTATTTTCCCCTATTAATAAATGTAGCTGTATCTCAGTAACAGTGATATTTACGGATGTATAATTCCATATTAATTTTTTTCATGTTTTAGCGTGTGAAGAGTTAGTTTTAGCATTCAGTTTCATCGCTTAAGTGATGAAGAATTAGTTTTAGCATTCAGTTTCATCACTTAAGTTAATGATTATTTAATTAGCAAAAATCGAATTGAAAAATTTGCCAAGTGTAAACGTTAATTTTAGCAAAGTTCTATTTTTTATTTAACATTTATTCAATGTGGAATATTAATTAATTTTATTAATCAATTAAATAATTTTATATTGATGAATACGCAAGAAAAGATAGCAATATTTTTTAATCAAGAATATAATAAATACCAGTACAAGTTTAATCATTAATTATTATATTCATTTTTATTTGTATAAATATTAAATAAATGCTACAATATAAATAAAATATAATATTTATATTGTAGCTAGTCAATTTAAGAATATATTGTAAAATCCACGTGGCACAAAAATAATCAATATGTTATTAAATTAATTGTTAATTTATATATGTATCGATATTTATCTTTGCAATAATAATAAATAAAAAAGTATATATTCCATACCTTTTCCATCGAATTAAAATACGATGATGATGATCGTGATGATTATTCAGAAGAATTTTTTGTCACCTTGTTAGTTAGTAGAAAATACACCAACGTTTTCGAATATATCCGAATGTTCCAAATGTAACCACAAAATCATTAATTTCCTATCACTTAGAATATCATTTAGAATATCACGGAATATCATGGAATATCATTTAGAAAAATAAATGATATTCAATGTAAAAATTCTGATCATGTTAGCATCTCTGAAGACACAGTTGAACTAAACATTTCTGTTGAGTCGACTTTTGTCGTAGTTGAAAAGCACAGGGCATTGTAGTTGTTAGTATTGTTGGTGTCGCTTGCAGGCAAACACACCTTCTTTATGTAAATACACGTTTCGCAGAGCTTTATTAATTATTATCTTATTATTACAACATCGCAAAATGTTAAAAAAAACTGTCTAGTGAATTTAGTTTGTATCTTTGAATGCACGCGAGTGTTGTGTCCATAATAATCAGACATCTTCACATCTTATGTGAACTTGATACTTTTCCAATCCTTAATACAGCACGGAGACACTTGTTAAGGTAATAAAGATATTTATTAAATAAAAGATATTTAAAATAAACAATATCTTAAATAAATAAAGATATTTAAGATATTGTTTATAAAGTATTAATTATATATATTAGGTGTTGGAATTAATTCGTAGCGTTTTACAAGTGATGGGAAGTACTTTCATTAATGTATTTTTTAATGCTCATGTGAAATAAATAACATTCTTTCATTAAAAAACGCTACGAATTAATTCCAACACCTAATATATATATATATATATATATATATATATATATAAATTGTGTGATTGCATAATGTAGTAAAGATAATATTAACGTGCACAGTGTTTTATGCATACTAAATTATCGCGACAAATATTAGAATAATAAATTATAAGAATATCAACTAATAATTTCTTATTAATGATCAGATGAAAGAATATATAATCACAAGTTATTTATATATATTAATAAATAGTAGTGATTGTACTTTTTCTTATATGAGCTGAGTTTCTATTCTCGATGTATTAATGAGATTCTATCGCGATACGACGTTCGATATTATTCCATGAAGTTCAGTAACTCGAACAAGTCTCATCCGGGCACTCTTCCTCGTCAGAACAATATAAAGCATCGATCAGACCAACTGCGACATAGGGCATAAACGTGCGTCGACTGTAAGATAATAATAGTTTGTAAACGCATGAGTACACAGTTACTACGGTGCTGGTAATCCTGTGTATTCGCGGATCGAAGGTATAAACTACAATAGTCTATAGTCTGTACATTCTCGAGTTTGTTCAATGTAGTGTAGTTGGATGTATCGTGTTGCCTCTAACATGCGCGAAGAATGCAGAATACGCACAACTGAGAGTAACATGTACACACGAACTATTCTGAGCTCCTTATCACTTTTAACCAAACGTTTAAGTCATTTTACCACGGTTTTTTTGTCCATTCCCTTTCTTCCTCTTCCTTTCTCCATTTTTTTTCTCATTTAACAATAATTTGTTTTTAATACCAGTATATCAATTCCCTTATCGAAGTTCTTTATTTCTCTCTTTACAAAAATAAGTCTTACAAAATAATTGTTTACCTTTATATTTGCCACCGTAATAATATTCGTATAATAAATATTTCTTTCTTTTTCTCTTAAATGTTAACATAAATGTTCAACAAAGATGTAAAATAAGAAAGAGAGAAGGGGAGCGAGAGGAAGAGAGAGAAATGTTTTATTTCTTTTAGTATTATACATATTTTATGTAGATATCGTAATAGCTTTCATACTTGTACTCTTACATTCTTAAAATGATACTTCAGATTTACTTATTTAGTGATTGTTACATTCTCTCTCTATTGGTCTGGACGACAGTACGAGTATACTTATTGCTACGAGAACATTGCGTATTACTTCGCAAATCTGTATTCAGCGTTGTAGAACGATTTACTTTCTCGGAGCTTAATTCGAGGAACACCATTCTCCTAGTCGCATATATCTGCACTCTATGCCGTGCTTTTGACTGTATCGCTGATTACGTCACGCTGCCAGAAAGCCCGACTGCGGAACAGCGCGCGGAACGCACATAAAGGCGGTAGATAAACGTAAAGGGGCATTGATCGTCCGTCGCTCCTCCATTCACGAAGTTGGCGGTTATGGCTATACTTATGTACTTAGGTGTATATACACCACGTGTGCACACGGACAAGCACTCGTGTGCGTGCACACGCGCGGGGCCTCTCGCGTGTATGGAGCCTCCACGTAGTCACCACCGAGAGCTTGGATACAGCCATGCATGGTCACGGCATATACGTCGGTGAAATCGTTCGGGAACCGACAGAGAAAAAGAGAGGAGAGAAAGAGAGGAGGAGGGGGAGGGAGGGAGGGAGGGAGGGAAAGAGTAGCCGTGACCTTCCGTAAGCCCGCGACCGTAACTCGCGATAAAACGAAAGGGCGATGACGTCACTGTCGGCGATACCCGGTCTGTCGGTCCGACTAGACAAGTACTATGTCGGGAGGGATCAGTGATCCTTGGCATGAAACTAGTTCACTTTTCGTTCATCGGGATGCCAATGATTTGTGAAGTACTAAGAGAGAACTTGTGGGTTAATTTTCATCATTTTAATAAATATACAAAAATTATTAAGCGTTCCTTACATAATACTTTAACATCTTTAGAAATCTAAATTTGTCTTTGTCAAATGTTTAAACGTTGCTACGATCCTATTTGTCTTAATAATCTTTAACTGTTCCCTTGCTTTGTTACTACAATTAACGGTAAATGCATTTTTCAATAATTGATTGCCACTTTCTATCGGGAGTAAATTTTCTCATATCTGAGAAAAAGGGCTGCGCACAACGAAAGAAATGGAAATAGGGAACAGAGAATAAGAATTTCACTTATGTGAAACTGTGTATTCCACAATACATTGCCTTAACTGCCTGTAACGCAGCAAGATGCCTATTTCTAGGTGCAAAAATAATTTATCGCAAAAAAAATATGCTTTTCGCAGTTATGAAATAAATACTAAACAAATATTTTTTCTCGTTAGTGCGACGTCACACATTGAAGACAGTCGTTAATTTTATACGCAGGACCACAAAGTATAATGCAAATCTATACTCAGCATTGTACAATGATTTTACCTTCTCAAAACTTTCTTAAGCACAACAAGTAAACTCAAAGGATCTTTCCATTTTCTTCTCATTGTTACAGCAAACGACCCTAATTTGCCACGTTAAGCGGTATGACTATTTCTAGTTTCCAGGTAAATTCTGGTGAGCCGATTATGTTATACGTTGCCAGGACGGGCGCGAGATTTGTCTCGAACCGGTCTAACCCCTGATGGGTGTCTGAGTGCCATGCAGTAAAATGGAATTACTGCAAGTACGTCGAGAGAAGCGGACACCGTAGCAAACAAGAGAAAGAAAGAAAGGGATAAAACCAGAGACAGGAACACCTTTATGCATTCGTTAACGGGATTAGATTTGCCTCTAATTTAAAAGTTTCAATGCAGATGTTAAAAAAGAAAACAATACAAATCCAGAAGCTTCCAAATCGGATTACATCGAAGCTCGGAAATGGTTAAGTGATTTAAACGTATTTTACTGTCATCTTAAAGTGCGAAAAAGCTCAAGCTTTAATATGAATAACTTTGTGAGCGGACATTAGTTTGACTAAAATATTATATATCTTCGATATAGTCTGTGTTTTCAACGTTTCGATTGAGTACAGTGACAAATGTAGTTACACCGTGCGTTTCGTTTGTTAATTTCCAAATAAAAATGAGGATCACAAATCGTGCTGTTGATCCAGGAATGTTCGTGATATACAGGGCGGGGCACCAATAATCGTTTGCGTGCAAACGAAGGCGCGAAGGACATAACCGAGATACAAGCTCGATATGCCTAGTACAGGCTGATCAGCCGGATAAGATAATGACTAATGCTAATATAGGAAACGACACACGTATGCTCTTTACACACGACGCACTCCATCTCGCGATGCTCTTGCTCCAATTTCGGCCAAAATCCGATGTTTCGTTTCCTTCGAAATATTTTGCGCTTTTTAATATAATTTATATCAATACGGCTATTTTCACGACGCGTCCAATCGCTTTATACGATGGAGTGGACCCTCGAAAACGATTCGTTAAAGGTACACTTTAATTTCGAAATCTATAGGTGATTTCCACGATTGACGTATCTACAGGACACTTGCTTGACGTAGAGAAGAAACACAAGCTAGGATCTGAATCGAAATTTTGTTGCGCAAAGTTTCGTGATATTACGGACGTAACGCGGTAATAAAGAACGCTCGAGGTTACGACTAATCCTTCGCGTGGGTTCCAAGGATAATCGCGCAAGAACCTTTACATATGCATTTTAGGAGACGAAACTCAAGAAGAGGTAACGCGTAGGTTACACGAACGCGGCATTCGAGCCCTCGCCGAGGCGCGCGTCTTGAAAACTTACAACGCGCCCGAAACACGTCTCTTATCGTTCTAGTATCTCGCGCAATGCCGATGTTACATGTTCGTATCGAGTGTCATTAAGTGTGATTATATGGCTCCGCCCGTTCTCGTGTACCCCAAGCCTGCGCGGCGCAAAGGGGGTGAGGTTCTTTCGTGCCGTTCCGAGGTGAAGGGCTGCTCGGTGGTGGCAGGGGGTGAAACTTGCTTCCAGGTCGATACGTAATTTATTGCCATATCCGATATTAGAGTATCACGGATGAAGGGATTGGCCAGGATGATTTGCCTGCGCGAGTTGCGCCTTGAGGAAGACACGGTGTGCACGCGTGTAGTGATTTCCTTCTTCGCCCTTTTCGTTTTGTTCGTTATTCCTGCTGCTTCATCTTGCATATTCGATCCCCATTATCACGAGTACGTTACGCTCACATATACGTTTCTTCCCTTTAATATTGCACGTTACAATTTGTAATTTGTAATCGCGATTAGTAGATGAAATGGTTAATCGATCTCATCTAACGCCAATTGAGAAATCGATCTCTTGCGAAAAACATTTATCGCGACGAGGTAAAATCTTTTTTTTTTCTCACACGTACAAGTTTGACCCAGTTCTCTGATCAACGGGAAATTTATTGATGGTTCAATCGTAGACGAGCGTTCGCCTCTATTTGGATGTGTCCTCGATGCGATGAGTAATTTACGCGAAACGTTGCGATACAGTTAGTAAATGATGTACGATGCACGTATTATTGCGATTGCCGATGGCTATTCGATACTGTACCAATCAAAATCCTTTTCACTTTCTTACTGGATACGCAGGGTGTCCAGTAATCCAGTAATCCTGATAGTACAACAAGTTAGTCGAAGACAAAGGAAAAGCATCCTCTCGTTACTCTTGCCTTTAAATAATTAGACATTTATAACGCATTAAAAGAACGTTTAAATTCAAAGACAAATGTAAATTGGGATGGAATGAAGGTTTATATTGAGAGCAATTTTAAAAAATGAAAAATAGGAGGAAAGCCAATCCAGCATTTTGTGACGTCACATAGCTTCTTGGTTCTATGAATGAAACTAGAAAGAAACTTCCGTTTTCGTCCCCGGAACAGGACTGGGTGTTTCTTCATCTCACTTCCTTGATAGGGAACGAACCGTTGGGCACGCCGGCCCTGTAATTTTTTAATTACGTAAGCGCCTCGCGTAGTCACTCAGATCGGGTGACTTGCAACTGACGCCTGCTCCCTAATTTTTAATAACACCCACGGTAGGAGCATTCTAGGTTTGTGGGCGTTACGAGGACCGTACTTTTCCAACAGGGAAAACAAAAAAATGAAAAAGCGAGAGAGTAAAAGGAAAGGAATGGTGGAAAAATACAACAGCATCATCGAATTGGAGTATCATCACGGCCAATGAAATTATAATGTTCAAGAACTTAGAAATATCATGTAAGAGAATTGGAATCTTTCCACATTTCCGGATGTACTTAAACTACATGATAAATATGATGTGCGAACTTAAGAGATATATTCGGCTAAGACACCTTCCAAATTTTCCAATAAAGTTTTATAAAAGTATGTTGATTATGTTGACAAAACTATGACAAATAAATAAATTGAGCGAGGAAAAATGTGAAAAGGATGTATACATATATTCGGCTGTATAAAAGATTGGTAATACATGTAGGAAGTTGTTGAATATGTTTTGTCATAGAATTAGATAACCATCTATAAATTTTTATCAAACTGTGTTAAACAAATGTAAAAAGGATGTGTAGGCATACTCGGCTATCTAAACGACAGATCTGTGACCTGATATAGTTATCCGTTTAAATAACGAACGGTAATGGAAGGATTAGAAAAAAAGGAACTTGCCAAGTAACGTGCCGTACGATTTTCCCGAATCTTATTTTTTTCGTTGCTATTTTTCCTCAAGTCATGTTCATGAAAGCAGGCTCTTGAAAGACGGAGGAGCGTCAGCTGGTCGAGCAATCCGCGAGCTTTATTATGCACACGATGCGCGCGCTCTAACCGAGGCTTATGAATAAATATCGCGATTTCCGTCGACGAGATCGAAACCCGAACCCGGCATCGACGGCGCGGCAAACACAACGGATCGATAAAAATTCGTCCCGTACAGCCAGGCGCCATAAATATTCCAATAAAGGTCGACTGTGCGTCGTCGAGCCGCCTTCAGAGCGTTTCGTCTCGAATATGCACACAGTCTCTCTTTCCGCGCGTGGCTATATATGTGTGAACACTGTAAAAGAAAGAAGCTGACCCGTTGTCCCACAAAATGAAACGAGAATCGCCGATTCTTATCCTTTTCGCTTGCTGTATTCTTTTTTTCCTGCTATAATAATGTTTCTCGAAGTGCTTCGTGCCCGACGTTTCGCGTCGAGATCGAATAGATTTTAAATTATTTTGCATGTGCGTCAAACGGCTAAAAATCTAAGACTCTTTATTTTCTCTAATTCATCGCTCTTACTTTTCCTACTTTCTTTTCATTTAAATATTTACACTATATATTTATTTATAGAATGAAAGATCAAAAGAGGTACGATAGTGTGTTATGCTTGTAATTATAGTTCATGCCGATTGAAGAATAAAAAAATGCTAGAATAACTAAAATTGTCTTAACTGTCACTACAATCTATATCGATGCAGATATCGAGAAGCAATAAAGAATTATTATCGTTCCTATCAGTATTTGTAGTATGCTTTGGAGCGGGTTAATCCACATACACGTCACGGCCATTTCCCAGTAATCATCGTACATCTTCGTTTATTCGCGAATATATGAAAGCCGGTTGGATACAACGTAGAATTATCCCAGCCGCTAATATTGCGCTATCGACGGCCATTGTTAATGTACTATTTACTCATTGCTACCGTTACAATTGTCATCACGACAGACAGTACGTGGCACTAATTATCGTCACGGCAGCCTATTGTTCCACTTAAAGCCGATTGTTATCGTTACGCAAATTATAGCCAATATAGTTCGCGGACAGTAATGATTTCGCGCCGATATCAATTCCGATGATCGTGCGATAGGCGATAGACGTCAGTTCGATAATTGTAGGACACTGATCGAAAATGATTTAGCTGCGCCAGCAAGATAATTCCTTTTTAAATTAAGAAAGTTGGTGTACGTGTGATAAATATGTTTTTGTATGCTTCAAATATATGTTAATTGAATGTACAGTACACTGATGAATTAAAAGTGTATATATATATATATATAATGAATATTTAAAAAGAATAAAATATACTGTGAATAAGCAAAATATGTAGAAAGAAAAAAAATTAATAATAAATGCTGAAAATAAATATAATAAAAGTTATAAGGAAGATACCAAAAGAACAAAAATATAAAACAATGTTTTTTTGAAAAAAATCTTAATTCACATTCATCATTATTAAAAGCACATCAAAGTTTCTAGTAAGATACAGCATATGAATCAGAAATAAGTTACAACACGCAAGTGTAATCGATATTGGCTTTTCTTCCTAAAAAAAATTAGATCAACGAGCTCGGTATAAAAATACGAAGCGATCGACCTGAAGACGTTTACGGATGTCAGTGCACAGTAATAGAATACTTGACGATAGCGGCATTGACTGCGCAATCGGTGACTATAATTAAGGAGATGGGGAAAAATGGGAGCGAGCGAGCGAGAGAGAGAGAGAGAGAGAAGAGAGGAAGGACTAAAAACTATATAAGTACTGTGAAGCGCACTTTGCCAGGTATAAATCACCGTGACGGGAAAAATCACTTACCGCAAACATGTAAATTAACAACGTATCGAAGAAACAGTGCCTCGTAAAAGTGACGGACGTTCATTCGGAGTTCACTCTCTCTCATACGGATAAACGCTAAGCAGTGTTTGTTCGCATGATCGATATCGGGGATCATTAAATTGCAATTGTGAATAAAGTCGTTCAGGGTTGGAACGGCAGGTAGGTATCTTTGATCATAATTATCTATTTCTGTTTATATAAATCACGGAGGATCAATTAATGTGCGGCGGAAAAAAAAGGGGGGATGGTGAGGATGGAACAAGCAAGCGAGAGAACGGAAAAGAGAACGATAACATACGCTGTTTTATAATACGTGCTTGCGATCTTAAATCAACGTCTTTTACTTCAGCTGAAGATAAATCTTGTCGCATTCGACATGGCTTAATAAATATACAATTGTGTGCATAGAAACGGAGCGTTTTGCTGGTCCAGGATTACTTTTACGATCGATGAGCGCGTCACCGGTATTACCTGTTAAACGATAAGTACCAGTATAGTGATAGTAGAGGGATTAATAAATGGCCGTGGGCATTTATTAAATTACAGTCCGATTTATGTCTCATACGCTGTACTCATGTATAAATTTTAATGGAACTATTTTTGCGAGATAATTCACGAATGAAACAAGAAAAATTATCATAATAATTACATGAATGATATTTCAGTTTGAAGAGACAGAAAGGGAAAAAATAATTGCAGAATGTTCGATAGTTATTGATACAGCACTCGTGTGTAGATAGAGTGGATTAAACTTGTGAGAAGAAATGTCATTTTGCATTTGTCAATTTTCATAATAATTAATAATTAATAAATATCCTTAAATATGCGTGTGTCTACACGAAGAGTCTAGCGCAGAGTGTTAATTACGTAATTTTTATCTGAGCGGAAATGTGAAAAATGAAAAATTTCTATGCTTTACAAAAATGCGTAACCAATGCTATTCCTTTTAAAGTAATTCAGAATCAAAAAGTCCTTTCAGCATCAAAAAGGCAGGTAAAGCTAGACTTTCTCTCTTCGAATATCAGATTCTCACCCACCTCTCATTCTTGTTGTTTATCAAACATTAAACAGGGATGACAAGACATCTAAGGAGCAACCGGGTCGGAATCTGAACCTTACGAGGGAACGTAGGGAACTACCTTTGCCTAATGTCGGACGCCTTTAGGTAAAGGGGAAGGGGAATGAGGACCTCCCATTGCATGGAGATTATCACTACGTAAGCAGGGAAGGGTAGTTTTTAATATTGTATGTGACAGAAATAAAATGTTATTTTTTTAAACTTTTCTGTTAATAAATAACGTTTTAATAAATAATGACCGAAAGTCATTAATAGATTAAAATTCATTCAGGACTATGATAGCATATAAAGATCAAGATCAAAATCAAGATCATTAAGGAAAGATCCTCATCTTCATCTTTACCAGTTCTTATTCCAGACTTTTTATTCTTTAGGTATAAGGATTGCTCTTCTTTATCCCGAATTGTCCTTTTCTTAAGGCATCACAAGAATGATCACAAGCGTTCAGAGAAATAATTCTTTTTATTTAGACATTAAAGTTTCAATCAATATTAAAATGTGATTTTTGGCTGATTTACGATGGTGGAAAGTAAAAACCAATAATGTAAACTATTCTTTTATTAATCTGGATTCGTTAATGTTTTATATTTATGTATTCATTTATTTTACTAATATTTTAAAAATATCAATAAAAACACGTAAGTACATTCTAAATAAACTTATAATAAAATTTGTTATTTTAAATAAAAACATTTCTGTATTTATTTATTTATTTTCAAATTATTTTTTGCTCAAAGTACTAATGAATAAATATGAATTATTTATCGACTGCTTTAACTAATTTTGTTAATTTACACACATTTTTGTATGCGTCCCCAGAATTTTTGATCTGTAAGTTATAGTTTAAAAAATTTTTATATGATGATTTTATCGATTTAGGCCGTTTGATATTTTGGCTAAAAAAAAACGTACTTAATTATAAAATAATTTCTATTTCATGTGGATACGTAATTATGACATCTAATGCAATATTCAAAGAAATATTTATCATAATTTAATTTAATAACTTTTTTTTCAGTACATAGATAAGAAATGTATAAAATTATAATATATATATTTCTTTGAATAGTCCTAGCGGAATATTTACTTAAATAAATATTTAGATAAATGAAAAAAATAATAGTTTTATTAAATCAAATTAATGATTCTTGTATCTAATAAATGTGTTTATATTTAGTAAATATTCCACTAGGATTATTCAAAGAAACATCTATTAAAATTCAGAAAATTTTTTTTTCACGTACATTGGACTTTCTTCTTTACTTATAATAATTTTTGTAATTTTTTAAATCGTTATAAAATAATTGTTAATTAACAAATATAATAAACCCAAACAAAAATATTACGGTTTTTACTTTGCAACTGCCTATCATGAAAAAAACAGTGACGTAGCGTGGAGGCGAAATTACCTAAAAAAAAACTAGCACAGCACAGAACATGTTAATAAAAAATTAAGCATCCGTGCTACTCTTTTTCTGATAGCCCAGTGAGTTCTATTCTTTCTTTTTGTTTTTAGTCACAAACTACTTTCAGAAGTACCCAAAACGATCATTTTTTTCCTTGTTTTAAAGAGGGAAAATTTTAGAAACACATTCAGGTGATGTCTCTAAACTTGCAATAATCCTCCATTTTCTATATTCATTCAGCGCCAAGACAGTCCAGCATTACACGTCATTGAGTAATGCAGATTTTACATTGCAAAAAAATGTTTCAACAGCATTATTTTAATTAAAAATAATCTTATTGATTTGACAACGGTATTAATGAAATAAATAAAATGTTATTAAAGCAAGAGCATAAGTATTTATTTTATTAATGGTGTTATTGCATTAACAAAATTATTTTCAATTAAGATAATACTATTGATTTAACACGGAATTGCTGAATGGTAAAATATTTTTTTGAGTGATATTATACAATTTATTTCAGGGCATCAAGTCTTCACCGAATCAGTATCTCATTCGCAAAGATCTATCCGCAGCGAGCGCCATGACGCAAGTGCAAGCGTCTCGGTCCGGTAGCGTCTCTTATTAGCTGCTAAGGCGTCGCGACGCCCCTTGGTTGCAGAAAAATCCGTGAGATGGAGACGCCCGTAAAGCTGTGAGCTTTGAGAATGAAATGCGGGAAAAACAATAGCAAGGTATCACAATCGACGCGTTGCCTGGAAATTTGTGTTTAAAAGTGTTATTTTCCGTTATTGGTTCATAAGAGCGGCCCGGCGATTAATTAAAACTTCCATTAAAATTTATAATTATCAATCCTAAAAAACTATCATATGTATAAGCTTGACGTACAAGTGAACGAGATCATTGAGCGTTAAATTATGTTTTCAGTTAGAAGTGATCAGCTGCATTATAACAGATGATAAATGATTTAAACTTTGAAACAATTTTGTGTTATATTTTATTGGTAAATACGCGTTAAATAAATGTTGATTATTAACAGTCAATTATTTAATTTTCTGATTGTATAGATATAATTAGGATTGGTAAAGATCACGTTTAGATGCTTAATCGATGCTTTTAAAAAATAATTTTAAAACGCGTATAAAACTTAAAAAAAAACACTTTTAAAAAACATTTTGAAAAACTTTTTTTTAATTAATAATTATATTTTTTATACTTATAGAAAGATTTAAATTATAAATATTTTGTTATTAAAAATGTGAAATATATAAAATATTGTATTATATTAATTAAAAATGGCTTTATTTTCTCGAACATAAAATTTATGTATCAATAATAATATTGCACTTATCACTCAATATTGATAGCGTTCTAGAGCGATATTTAAGCGATATAGAAAATATCCACAAACATGTTCGTTATCTTTCTGTTGGCACATCAAATAAAGGATATATCTGTACATAATTTGACACAATTGTATAAGTATAATTGCATCGTAGGCACGGTTGTACAAAATTATAGCGTGATTATATCTCGGTCTTTTAAAATATAAATGACTTGATAATTTTATCATGTCATTTAGAGATTAGTAGACAGCAACTGTGACAATTAACGACGGCAAAATATTATTTTGCTCAAGTTGGTCGCAGAGGACACAATTCGCCGAAATTTCTCTGTCCTCTGGCATTATTCCATCTAAAATAATAATCCCTATCTGTTTCTCTAAATTTATTAATAGCTAGGAGATTATTTTGTTTCCGTATAACTCGCGCGTGATTCCTAAAATCGTGTTCACCGGGAGAAGAAGCGTATACGTTCATCGAAATCTCTCTCTCTCTCTCTCTCTCTCTCTCTCTCTCTCTCTCTTCTCTTTTTGTCTCTTTCGTGAAACATTGACCTGTGCATTATCTCGCATCCGCTTGCACTTGAAGTGCATCCATCCCGTTGTCAAGGGAATACAAAGAGATTCAATACGATAGGCTCCTAAGTGGAGAACGAAGTGAATGGTGGGCGAGGCGAAAGAAGATGCATGAAGAAGGGATGGTTCATCGGTACGTCTGTAGTCAAAATCGCCGGAAAGGAAGGTGTCACCCAGGTTTTCCGTGAATTTCCACACGTTTCTTTCCGCGCACCCGGTGCGCCCCACTCTTACTTTGCATTCCTTTTCCATCCTCCTTCCCCTACCCCGGTTTCAATCCCTGTTCCACTCGAGAATCTTCTCCGCCCTGCGGAGCGGCCACCCTCTCGCGGAATGCCCAGAGATCGCGAGAAAGAGAGAGGAGGGGGGGGGGGGGAGGAAGGAGGGTCGAAGTGAAGAGATGGTGGAGAAAAGGCCGAAGGTGGATGCCAGGCGGGGTAGGTGCCGACTCTGAGCATAGCTAACTAGCTGAATCTGAATCAATACTTACTTCCGCCCCCCCAAGCACTTCACCCTCCCCTATCTTCCTGCATCCCTCTGTATACCCGCGTCTTCTCCGTTCATCCACCGACATGAGTCGAAGGGATCCGAGGGGCATACTCTCTCCAGTTCCTTCATCCCCAAGGTGTCTCGTCGCTCTCTCCTTTCTACTCCGCTTCCGCTTCGCGAGAATAGCGTTCGCAATAGTTGCGATGTCGATGCTTGATCAGCTCCCCTCAATTCACGCTTTCATGATCCGCATGTTGTGTCGATTCAATTCGCGAGTTGTTTGATTGTCATATTTTGTAGTCTACCGAGCGAAAGATCGCCAATCATTATTTACTTTGGCGGTCATATATTTTATATTAGATATTAGATTCTCTATAGATTAGAAATTATTTCTTTAGCTCCTCGCTCTCTAGAAATTAATGTCACTTTAGATTGTAAGAAATATTTGTAATTTTAAGCGAAAATAAAGCAACAAATGATTTTCTGCTATTTATTTGTTCACACATATGTTTATTATTTTAAAATTAGTGGCTGTATATACGTTTACATCGTACATTTAGGCCGCGTTCAGTACTTCAAATTCGACTTTCAATTATTTAGGCTTCTTGGTGTAAATCAAGATGTAGATGGTTTAGGCTTGGTGTAAACTAAGTGTAAGATGATAAACCTATTTTCTCCATGGTCAGGCTTAGTTTTTAGGTCGACCTAAAATATAGGTCAGGCTGCAAAATAGGTATCTCAGTGTAAACTTAGTCTAAGACTACGTATTAAAAAATGTTAAAATTTCAATTAAAAACAATATGCCACCATTATTATTATTAAATCGTTATTAATATAAAATTATTTATTATTATAAAATTATTATTATAATTCAGTTCAATTATATTCTGTTACATCGTGATTTAAATAATAATTATTATTTACATAAGCAAAATTCCATATATGATTTAATATTCATTCTGTATTGATACATTCATCAATTTAAATCGTTAACGGTAATTTTACTTTCCGTTCGTAACATTTCAAGACAAGATGTCTCAATGCTCTTACAAGCTTCTAACGATCTTTCAACTTTAAAATTGGTAGCATTCACTATCCGATGTGCTCGATGTCTCGATAGGGAAGCCATTCTGAGGGGATGTTTCCCCTACGGTTCCATAGTATTACCTTCCACAGTTTTACGACACTATTCTACTACACATTTAAGATTCGAGTCTTACGTTTTAAGCAAAACGTATAGGGGGATTTCAGAAAAGTAGATTTCAGTTTTATTTAAAAACTTAACACATGGCACAATTGTATAAGATTTTATTGAAATTTAAAAATAGAAAATTGTAAGAAATTATAAAGTTATGAAAACATGATAAAATAAGATTCAAAACTGTTATTATTATGTAATTAAACAAATTTAATTATAAAATAATTTATTTGCAACTTTTGATGCCCTCTCCCCTGCTTTCACGGATTAGTATTTTTAGTTGAAGCTCTTGCTGATAGATATCGTTTAAAATAAACTACAAAGCAGCATTCATGGAGGAAAACTAATGTTAACGATAAGTGAGAGAGCATGCCAATGAAAACCAAAATGAGTTAGAGATGACACAATACGATGATGCGACCAAAATAATAGATTAAATCAATGTAGACAAAACATATATCCAAAGTCCATTAATCTCTATCAAGATTTGGCTCGGTTAAACCGGAATGTCATGAGATACTAAAATAAATTAGCAGGTTAATTTAAAGGATTTCCAGTCCATCCTCCATACCAATAAAATAATTCATCAATCATCACTTCTTTAAATTATAATTCAGCATAATATTGAGTAATTACTTAGTAACATTCTTAAACTCTGTTATTAAATTATTAAAAATACTTCAAATAATAAAGAAAATATATATTTTTAAATTTATCTACAGTTATTTATATATATGTGTGTGTGTGTGTGATTGCATTTATGAGATGAGTACTTTCTCCCTTTGAAAAAAGTACTGACTAATCGTGAGTCTGTGAATATCTGAAAATCTACGATTACAATTTGCATCAGAAAAATCGAGAATTCTCGCAATCACGAAACGACGTTATGGGCTCTCGCGCGTGTTCATATTTGCGTCTCGAGGTCGTCGTCGTCGGGGGTGGTCGGTGAGCGGCGGAGGGAGGTGCGGAGGGAGGTGAATGCAGTCAAAACTTGGTATTCGCGCGACGCGCGGCAGAAAGAGGGAAGGCGTAGGTGAGATTACAACAAAATCCGTGGCAGAGTCGCCGTCGTTGCCAAAATGAGGAAAATTTAAAAATCTCTCTCTCCGCGACTTCTTACTTTCCTCTCAACATCCAGGCGCAATTGTCTTAAAAAAAAAATAAAAAAAAATAAAAAAAAAAAAATAAAAGCAAGAAGAAAGAAGACGTGTGCGAAAAATGCATAAGACAATTTCACGTTGTATATTACTCTAACATATATACGCTCCTACGACAGTTGGTCTATTGTAATGATGGCGGCACAACTTTTTTTTTTTCCTCTATAGTTATCGCGTCAATAATTAATACGCCGCGATACGTCGGTGAAATATTATCGTAGATGCTACCAACGAGACAATTATACTCCCGATACTCCGCGTACTTGCGAGGCGCACTCCAAAGAACGGAGCGTTCGCATCTTGTTTTTTTAATGTCACGATCTCGATCGTTGTTGCAGAAAATATTACGTACGTCGTTTCCTAACCCGTAGTTTGTACAGCGTCGTCGTCCATGCTTTCGCGTCCCCTCGCGTCCCCTCGCGCGTCGCGACGCCGCGCCGTACCGCGGCGTGGAACGACCGAACGCGCGCGGGTTCCGTGGATATTATAATTCCCCGGGTTGTGAGGCGCGGGCTAATTGTGTAGCGTGGGTGTGAATATGGTTTATAGTTCGGCAGAGAGGCTGGCCGCGGGCCAGACGAACGGGCTCACGTGACGTCACGCGACGGAAATACTCGACCGGGCTAATTAGGCGAGGCACCTCTGCTCCTATGCTCGAGCGCGAGCGGAACCCATGCGCGTCGCGACGCCGATGATGCCGTTTCGAAATCGTGCGTTAGTTTATGCCGATGTCGGAGGTTTATGTCAATAGGTGATGTCAGAAGATCGACTGGTTAAAGAGTTTCATTCTGAGCGTGTCTCTACAGATCGATCAGATCTGTCTGTTTAAGTTGCGCCGGATGCTACTGTAGGCGATAACACGAGAAAAAATATCACTGGGCACTGTCGAGAATCGAATCTAGCTTTTTCGTTTTTCAAGCAACTACTTCATTATTTAGCTCTGACTACTTCTATTTTCATAGGTACCTGTTTCATCTTGTAGCGTTTTCCCTTGGCTGTATTAGTGCACAGTGAGTGCATATTAAAGTTATTTGTACTTATTTAATTTCAGTATAAAAAATGCAAATATTTCGAATTACAAAATATTTTACTTAACGGTATATATGAAACATACATCTTTACGTCAATTTGTGTATAACGATTTTGATACACACTTAATGTGCAGCCAAGGGAAAATGTTATTATATCGTTTTCAAAAAGATAATGTCTTAGATATTGCCTCAGAATTCCGTGGAGGAATAAAAATTCGATAGAGAATACTGTAAGAGAATTAGACAGTAGTATAGGATAATCAACTGTTCGGTGCCATTTTCTTGTGATATTCCTGAATTCTTTTACTTTATCTGCTATATAACTTTTTTTCAGAGTTGGCAAGTAATGTGTTATTTGCAACGTCGTTACCGTTACAAGTTACTTTTTTCGGTAACAAATGTAATTCGGTAATGACGTTACATTTTCTTCCGAGTAACGTTCATGGTAACCCAATTACATTTTTGGAGTAACGGTAATGATTTCACTAGTTACTTTCATCATTACTTTATTTCTACGTTTTAAAAGTTTAGTAACTATAGCCCTAGAAAATTGAGATGAAATATTAACAGTCTGATTGGCTGTCTAAATCACGACGCCTTTTTTTCATTATATTCACACGTACAGACTAACTCAGATATAATCTTTACAGTATATTTAATTTTTTAAAATAAAACTTTTTCTGTGTCATATCTCACAAATTAAATATGTGTATGTAATGCAGATTACAAAAAAATCTGCATATAATATTCTATTAGTGTTAAGAAAAAAAAGTTACGAAAATGTAACGAATCGTTACATTTTTTGAGTAACGATAACGGTAACGAGTTATTTTTATGAGGTAACATTGCTAACCCTGCTTTTTTTTTTTTAAGGAAAGTTCGAATGTGTATATTTGGTCAATTAGAAATGAGCACGTCTCGGAGTAAGAAATAGAGAAGACTTGTTGCGTAAAGTTAGGAAATATCAAATCAAGTGTGATATGATTCATAAATTTCGAGTAAATAAAATAAACGCTGTTTGTTGCAAATAATACATATATATTATAGATTACTGGAGTAACTTATACGAAAAGAGTTAAATCACACAATAAGGCAGGCAACAACAGTGAGCTTAGTGAGCTCTAAAATATATTGGAGCAAGCATTTCCTATACTAAAATTTCCTATAGAAAACTGCAGCCCGGACGGAGAAAAGGAAGGTAAATACAATATTGGTTTTTCTACTTACAGTAGTAAAATAGCGCACTAGCCGATCAATGAACCTTTGACACAAAATACTAACTTTGCATTACAGTGTCCTTATCTAAGAATTAAGACACCCCCATTCTTCAATTGCTCACTCTAGTATTTTATAGAGCTCACTGGAATGGATCTCAGATTTCTAGAGAAACCATACACTTCGAAATCAGAATCGTGAATCTTTTAGATCCTAGAATTCTAATAGCATGCGCGATTTCAGTGAACACAGTTATAAGTGGGATCGTAACCAATAAGCAATCGTGAGGAAATCGAAGTAATATAAGATATTATGATACGAGAAAGTATGACAAGGAAATACTGCCACAATGATTGAACAATCGATAAATAAATTTGAGGACGAGTGTATAAGAAACACGAAAGACAGTTGTGTAAACAGTAAACACTTAATTTTGTTGTTACTTTAAAATGTTTCCGTGTAATTTGTAGAATCTGGACTCATGCAAAATATATACTTTCTCTTACCAACCGAAGATATGTTGCAATGTCGATCCTGGATTCTTTGGCAAACTTCGATTACCGTGAATAATTTCTTTCTATCAGATTTATCGCTTAGCATTTCTATGATCGTCAGATATTGAAAAGAGTAATAATTTTATTCAGTTATGAGATATATGCAGCCTTTCGAGATAATTTACATTCACGTGGTACAAAGTGATATGGTCGCAAATTTGTTGAGAACAAAACTTTTTTCTGGCTAGGATTAATATTCTAGCTAGGAGTTGGAGCTAATTATATTATTAGATTACATGAAGGAATTACATTCTTGCGCGACTTCCGCGCTACGCCTGGACGTGAAAGTATTGGCTGAGTGGAGGTCTGATTGAAACTTATACAATCGGCCTGGCGTTATACGACGAGTATATGGGTTCGTTCGATGCGTGTCACACGCTACGGCAGACGGAAATAAATCTTACGCGGCCATTACGCGCGCGTCCCGACGGACACTAATCACGTCCGCTAAACCACGGAGACCCTAATTAACCAACGCCCAATCGCCATTTCCTCGACAGCCAACAAAGTTCAATTCTGCTGCTCGCGCAACTCCGGCGCGATTGGGAGCCCACGCATTTAATTTGCATCGGGAACGGCGCGCACTCTTTTCTCCGGCTAGCACGAGCTGTGTAATTAGCGTTGCATAGCAATTAACTGTGAATCGAGCGTGCGTGCGTGCATACATGAGGCTTGGGACGGTAAAAGAGGGCGAAGGAGAATGAAAGAGGTAAAGGAAGATGACGACAGGCGGAGGTATGCACCTCTTTCTCTCTCTTTCTCCCCCCCCTCCCCCCATCTCTCTCTCTCTCTCTCTCTCCTTCTTCTCTTCACTGGAACAATGTAAAGCGCGTGTAAACGGCGCAAATATGAGGGGTGGGCAAGCGGGCGTGACTGCGTTAAGTCAAGTTAAGTCGAGGTTAACTCCCTTAATTACTCAGATTTAATCAGCGCCCCGATGTGTGTACACACACCGCTCTGGCATAACTAAACGGGCACGGACGTGAAGAAAAGATACGACGTTGGAAGAAACGGAAAGAGAGAGAGAGAGAGAGAGGGGGGAATGAGAGCGAGAAGGAAGTACATGAAGAAGGTACAAGGAAGAAGGAAAGAAACGGCTGGAGGGAGATCGGACAAGACGCTTCGCTACTCATGATGCACCATACGCGCGAGGTGTCGATGGTGTGCGCCTGTATATGTGTGTGGGAGATCGTACCTCATGTGCGGGGTGTTCGCACGGAATGGAAGTGGAAGGGCCTGCTTGCTTGCTTACTTAACGAAGATTAATCGCGCTTAAACCAACCGCGCACGGGCGCGGAGCATAGCGGCGCGCGGACCTCGTCGCCGAGGCAGATTCTCACGTGGTAACACGTGACCTCGCGAAATTTTGATCGCAACTGTGATCGCAAGAACGGGATAGTTTCTCGAGATAGTTCCGCGAGGATCAATGAGGAAATGATAACGAAAGAACAATTCTAGTAGTCAGAACGGTATATCGATGAATTTAATTATACGCATTTTTATTTTTAAAAATATGGTCATAACGCAGACCTGCATTATTAAAAAATTTAAAATAATTTTGCTCGGTTAGTGATGTTACAGTCCAGACGCGGTCCTGAAAAGGAAATGAAAGGGATATCACTGCAGAGAACTCACACTAAAGCCATTCAGCGCTGCGCGATCACACACGGACGTAACTTTCCTTGTGTGAGTATTCCTTCCATCTCTTTTTCGATGAAGTCGCGTCTCAATTCTGGCACAGCTGATAAAGCCAGCACTGGTTCTCCCTGATGACCAAACGACGTACCAGACGCCAAAACGATCAACGCCGCGTTCGATCAACCTGCAGGCAGACGGCAAGATATGGACATATCGAGAGAGGAAGGAATGCTGATGCCATTGATGAAGATTAATAGCATATGCAGGACTTGATGTATCGTTGCTAATTGTTAAGCGACACCGCAAAATTCGACCTAGCATCGAGAATTAAAGTGATAAATATGTGCCGCGAGTACGATGAGTTAGTACGCTCGCTGTGTGGGAAAGTTAACTCCCTGGTCGTATAGTACAGATATCTTGCAAAATGACTCGCGCGTAATAATAATATAAATATAAGAATATAGTACGAAAAGAGAAGAAAAAGTAAGGTAAAAGGTATTCTACTACTCGTTGCGTGAATCAATATGTAAAATGTGATGTTTATATGAGCCGAGAATTAAAAGCGGTGATTACGTTTCCCTTTTCTCATATAGCTCAGAGTTAAAGTGATAACCTGATGAATTATTACAAATAAAAATTTTTGCCAAAAACCAAAGATTAAGGACTGCCAAAACCTTAATTAACCTCATTAAGAGTGGTGTTATTTCAATGTTTATGGTTATTATAGATGGTTAGAGGCTTAACGATTGAAATTGTGTGACGATTTCCGTTTTTACCTGAAAAATATCTATTGATTCTATGACTGTATATTTTAGAAAAGAATTTTAGGTAGAAAAAAAAGAATTAAAAGAAACAAATTTTGTCAATGTATTCCATTAATAAAGAATAGACACCTGTATCCGATTACTTTTGTTCACTACCATTTTTTCTTTCATTGGTTTTTTTCTTTCAAGTAAGATGAATGAGAAAAATTGAAATGGAAAGGGAGGAAAAGGGAGTTTCCTTCCCTTAGAAATCTTTAGTAGGCAAGTTTTTATCATTATCTTTTTCATAGATCTTATTCTTTTTCATAGATGAATTATGAAGTTCTTTGTAGAAATATAACATTTTTTCATAAGAAAGCGGTAATTCAGAAATAGAGTTCAAAAAGATTCAGAAAGATCAAAAGTCTTTTAAAAGATACCTGCAAATCTGTGTGCGCGCGCGTGTGTATGTGTATGTGTGGGTGTGGGGGTGTGTGTGTGTGTGGGTGTGTGTGTGTGTGTGTGTGTGTGTGTGTGTAATGCAGTCAGATTTGCAGGTAACCTTTTCTTCCTGTATAATTTTAAGGCAACACGCTTATTTATGTTATTTAAAAATTAAAATAATGCTATAATTTGTACATGTTTTTAACACGTTTTTACATATAATATAATAAAACTCTTCATTTATATGATAAATAATAAATTTTTGATCACATTTATAAAGCATGCACCAACATAGACTACACCGTATCTAAATCCGTATATCAAATATGGTCAAGTAAAATCAGAGAGAGGGAACGTGAAGGCGCAAATAGACATTGGCTGTCTTCGCGTCCATCTGTCTCATTTTTGTCGACCAATTTTACACATGGATGGTGTATGGTTCATGTTATATGTTTTTGCGTGAAACTCGCCTTACCTTTATATACCAACAAAAAAACTTAAAAGGCAGTATTCTCCATTATTTGCCATATAATAAATAAATAAATAAATAAATAAATAAATAAATATATATATATATATATATATATACATACATAAGTGTCTGCCAAAAAAGTTCCGGGCTACCTAAATAACTTCTGAATGGTTCGAGATATAGGATTGATATTTCTATGGACACATCTATGGGATTATCAAATCTATCATAATCTTGAAAATATCTATCTTAACACTGAAGAACAGGGGGAGAGCCGGAAAATCTTAAAGATGTGTGAAGTCGAGTGAGAACTCGTTTAAAAGGGCGAGACGAGAACAACGCGGGACGACCTACATCTCTACAATTTTTTTCGCGGACTTAATACATTAATATTCATATTCATTTATTAAATAGCCTATGATTAAACATTTTTATTTATTTGATCTGTTAAAACATCAGTAAGATAAAAGGGACGATAAAAAATATTTTACTTTGTTACCGGATATTACTTTGTCCCCTAAACAACGTAAACAGTGCTTTGAGTGAAATGAGCTAATAAGGCCGAGGGAGATAATTATAGGACAGCTAATTGCCGGACGACCCGACTTGCCGCGAGACATAACGAAATAATCCTGATCCCCTCTCTCTTCCTATTTTCTACCTCTTATTCATTCTTTTTCCTTCTCGTCACCTTCCTACTTGTCGTTTTTTTTTTTAATTGTGTAGTCAACCCCTATCAGAGGGGATTTCTTTCTACGGGTGAAATTAATTAGATGAGCTTCCCAGTATCATGAAAGTTAAAAGCCTGCTGATAAACCTTTCATTAATCGTGCTCCGCTTAAACGATTTTAATACATCAACGTTTATCCGAATTAATTGATTTATGGTTGCTGCTCTATAACAAGATATTTATTTTTTCCTCAACGTAAAACAAGGCTACGTTTTTTCTTTTATCTCTCACGTCTGTTCTTCATTTTCTTCAAAAATAGATCATTATGAATCGAATATAAATATATTTTATACAATGGAATAACATTTATTATTATCTTGAATACAATTATCTTGAATACAATTAGAACAATATAAAGGTCATTGAAAGTAAAGAAACCTAGTCAGTGAAACAAATCTTGTGATTATTCAACTAACGAGACGCTAAATCTATTTTTTTTTCCCCGAAATCTCGTAACCCTCGTTATCCCTTAATTATATTCCGAGAACACGCTACAGAAATACGTATTCAACAAAAGTGAGACGGTGCCATTGGTAGATAAGATTTGAAGCCTGCTACGCAGTAGGACTTCGCGGGCACCTAAAAAAGTCACCTCGTAAATTCGCGGCTCTCTAACACCTAATTTGCTGTGTCCTCAGTGCCGCAGCACGCAAGCGAGCGTTCCCGTGCGCGTCAGCTTCGACTGGCATGGCCACGCGTTGCAAGGGTTTCACGTGCAGAAATGCGGAGAGCCGTGAGCAATTTCGCGAGAAACGATTCGCGTCCTCTCTGCCTCTCGCTCTCGCTATCGTCATCGTGCTCGGGACTCGCATTCGACGCTGGTATTATAATTACAGGGTTCTCTCGGGGGCTCCCTTTTCTCGAGAACGAGGCGGCCGCCCGGCGGCGCGGCAATGGCGACGGCCAAGGAAGGCGGTTGGTCCATGGATGATTATCTTCACGGCGATAATTAGGCAGCGGGTCGCGAGTCGCTCGTACGGTGAAAAATAACGAGGAAATAATTGCGGTCGAATTGCACCGAAGGAGAAGAAACAACACTGATAGAGGAGGAAAGAGAGATAGAGGCGTCTGTCGAGAAGCGGGCATATGCGACTCCCCAAAAATCGGTTCCGACGAGCGGTTGCGCGATCGTGATCGATGTTTAATTTGTTTCCCCGAGTATGCGAGATCTTTAATTAACGCTGTAGAACAATTTGATTACACTTTTAATTATACACGAGATATGCTTCGTGCGTGAGATAAAATTAAGTTTCGTTGCGCTCATCTCTTAAAGAATTCTAAAAAGATCGACCTATCCTTTGTAGAAATTTGAATATAATTATTGATAATTATTGAAAATATTGATATATAATTTACACGGAAAATAAAATAGTTGGAATAGTGTAAAAATATGTGGTATAAGCTAAATTTCATTTGTATGAATACCTAAAATTTCAATAGTTATAATAGCTAACAGTCGAAGACCTTCGGAACAGGAAACAGACAAGAAACTATTAAATATTATTACGACAAATTCTTCATAAAAGATTCGGATTCTAATAAAACACTCGGGTTCTAATAAAAAAAAACGAAGCTTACTTTGACACGAAGAAGAAGGTTTACTCCCCATTGTTGAGGCGGTCTTGGGCGGATGCATTGTTTACAATTTGCCATGTCGTCATTCTTCTTATGAGAGAATGCTTAGAAATGCCACCGTCGCACCGATGTCTCTGTACTGTTTAGTTTGCAAGAATCTGTTATTTGCATTTCTTGTACTCTCTCTTTCTTTTTCTGTCTCTTCAACGATCGAATTTATCTCGTTCTAAGCACAAAAATTTTTGAGCAACGCAAGCAGACCTAAATACAATATTTGAAAAACAGTAAATAATTTATCATCACTATTATCAAATTCTGTTGGAATAAACAAATCCACGTATACATATAAAAGTTTATTTTTCGTTGTTCAAACGGATTTTGTCTTAAAAAAAGAAAATTTATTAATCTCCATTTTATTATTAACTTTTTATTTATTAATTAGTTAGTGTTAATGCAATGCGTAGATAAATCTCTTCTCGAAAAGATTCTAAGCGGGTTAAAGGGGATTATATTGCATAAAGGACGATGTTAAGGGAAACAGAGGGCAATGACAGAGAATGGTGCGAAGGGTTTTGCGGGAAGAACGACGGTCGTGTAGTGGCTGGAGAAGCGGTGACGCCGGAGAAAAGAAGGCTGGGGTAGGAAGTTAATTAAGTAATAAAAAAGTCACCAGCCTCCGGGACCACAGCTCGGATAAGAGAGAAGACCGCGCTATAGGAAACTGAAGTTAAAATAAACATCCCTTAAATGAGTCGCCGCGGCGCCGTCCGTCCCCTGTTTAACCGAAGTTGCTAATTAATTCCGAACCCGTGAAACTGAGAGAAACGAGGACCGGGAAAAAGGGGAGGGAGGAGGGGAGGGGAACGGATGTCGCGGTCTGTGTTTCATCCCCACAAGGAAAGAGAAACCGAGGAGAGGGATTGAGAAGCCGAAGGGTGGAAGGTGCCGGGTATTAAGCTGCCGCGAAACCAGCAGCCGTCTGACTCTTTAATTAGCCACCCCCGCTGAAGCGCCAACACCGGGGGTGTCGAGGGTCGGCGAGCAACAGGTGAGATGCAAAGCAAGGGTTATTCTTTACTTTGGAACTCTGCGAGGACCAGAAGGGTGAGCCTATAGAAAAGCGGAGGGTGATGCAGCAACGAGGTGATGTCAGCGCATTGTCCCGCGAAATTAAAGAATGCAATAAATACCAAACAGATTCTTGATCGAGTCCAAGTACTCTCCAAAACTTGACGAGTAAAATATCACTTAAACCGTAAAATGCAGTTGTAACAAAAAGAATGACTGTTGCCACGATGTGACGAAAAGTGCATGAAATCAGTTTAAATATTTCCATTTTATATAGACGAATATCAAATTTCTCTTGAGAGAAGCCATCTATTGGGAGTTCCATGAAACTTTCTTGTAGGTGTTTCCTCTAAATTAGTGCGAAATAGAACTAGTAGCGCACTCTAGAGTCGCTTTAAAAAAAAATCTTTAGCTTATGAATACTCATGTTCACTAAAATAACAATGACAATTCTCTTTTTTTGGAATGACTCAATATTGTATTAGTGGTGAAATCACTCTACATATATTTCTCAAAGATTAAGGAAATTAAAAAGGAATATATGCTTTATAGACATGTCACAGGGCGATCACGCTATCGTACATAGATTATTCGCTAACAATAATTTTAGGAATTTATTCAATAAGCAAACTAGAATTTTCTTGAATTAAATTTTCATGTGTATTAAAAGTGATATTTTTTACTTAAAGATTAACACGTTGCTTGCAAGTTTTGTATGTTTCATCGTATTTTATATACATTATCGCAGTAAAATTTTTATTGTCATAAGTATATATGTATGATAATAAAATATCATGTATAATAAATATACTAAATAAGATCCGTATAATAAATAAAATCCAGAGAAACAGTAGTGTTTCGATGCTAAAGATCGTATAATCTTCGTGAGTATTATATTGACTAGTGTACTTTTTACTATTTATATTGTTATGTAGCTATGTTATTTAAAATTCTAACATATATTAAATGATATTTATTTTTTACAAAACTAAAACAATTTTGGTCGCGTTAGTCATCATTGATCATTATGGTGCCACTAAAAAATACCAGCTAAGAATGACCATCACGGCAGTCAACGTGTTAATCATCAAAGAATCTGATATTTTAATTGTAAACTGAAAAAAAAAAGAATAAAAGAATGTAACTTCAAAACTTAGAAATAAAAATTTTTGATTTTCAATCACAGATATCCTAATTATTTGGGATCTTAATTTATGTATGCTATCGCGGAGCACTTTCGCCAATTTAAAAAAAATTACATTTTATAGTTGGCCGATTCATTTGTAACCGATTTGTTGATGAAGCGTCGATGGTAATTAAAACCTGTTGAGTGTTTCGTGGGAGTTACAAAGTGCGCGTGCGGAACTTTCTGAAGGAAAGGGTTGTGAGAGGCAATGAATATTCCAGGGTTGAATGTGCGCCGCGAAAGGGGTGCGGAGCTAATGAAAAGTACATTATGACTCTAGTGAAGCCGCCCTGGAATACCGTCGCTGTGGCGGCGGACAGCCGATGAGAGATCGGGGCGAAGGAGGAGGGAGATGGTTGACGAGGAGGGAGTTAAATGCGATAATTTGCGTGGGAGGGCGGCCGTGGTCGCAGACGGTAAACCCTCTGCCATTTAATTACGCTTAAAACATGCATTAAATATTGTCGGAGGGTGGAAACGTCGGAAGGGTTGAACCCCTGGGGTGGTTAAATGAGCAGAGATTTTCCCTTCCATGGCCCGTCGACGTTCACGGATTTGCAAATTTGTGTATCGAGTGCTCTTTTCACGATAAGTTTTGACAATGATATCACTAACGTTAAGTTTTAGAGCAAGTAGAGATCACAGGTTGAGACTGATTGTGAGTAGGAAAGTTCTAAAAAATAAAAAAAATTGTTTTTTTTTTATACTTAAAAAATAACATAACTTGTAAAACGTGATTTTCAAGTTATTGCAACGAATAAGTTTCTGAAGTTAAAGATTTGTTTATTTACTAGAACTTTCCTATTCACAATGAGTTCAACTTTACTCGCACTCAAGCATGTCATAAGTAATGACATCTTGTAGGCTAGATCGAAAACAAAAATAACAAAGTACAATAATAATGTATTTTGAAATTAATAGAAATATGTATACGTGGTCAAAATTCTCTAGATAGATCGATTTGCTAAGACTGACTCATTGTAATTGATCTATTGTGTCGATACATGGAGAGAGCGATACAAGAAGTAAGCGTAAAAAATTGACCAATCACAATCGAATGTGAAAAGAATCAACTGTGATTGGTCAATTTCTTATTCTTACTTCTTACTTCGTGTATGTAGACGATGCATTATGGATCGATGGTTAGAGTCGAATCTGCAGAGAGTCAACCTGTAGAATCGAATAGTCCGATATGAACTTTAGTTGTCTATCGAACTTCGAGAAACGAGCACGTGCAGTGCAGGAGCAAAATTATTTAAAGTTAAGTGATTTAAAAAAAGTGAGAAAATGAAAATAAATAGGCATAAAGGGGTGCGGGTGTCGATAGAAGTGGGGACGATGTGAACTAAGAGATTTGCTGAAGTGAAAAAGAAATTTTGTTACAATGTATAATATATATAACTTGATGTTACCGATTAAAAAGTATCGATTTTGTCATCATAAGCTACTAGGCGAAAAGTGATTTCATCGATGAAAACGTTAATAGAAAATCCAACTACGAGCTGGCGATGTATTTACCAGGCAGTCACAAACAGGTAGATTTGTTATCTATAGACTGGTAGTACAAGTTGGCGCTCCTCTGGAAGCCACGATTATGCCAACTGTCCTTGATTCTTCAAGTTATATATACTATTTCTTTCAAAAACGTACACATGAATAAAATTATACATTATTCTTTTAATAATAAATTACTATAACAAATTTTAATATTTTATAAAATTTTAATAATCCTTTAATGTTAAATCTTTATTTGTGGAATTCAAATTTTTTTCAGGCTCACACATTTGAATATATTATTCGTAGTACATAAAGTCGATGCATTATATCGTATGCAGATTAAATTGCGTCGATTAAGAAGTCGACCCTCGCGTTTCCGACACCCTTCGATTGTGTGCTCAGAACATATAGATAGATCTGTTGTTCGCACCACTCGCCGGCGGGGGTGGTGGCGTCCCGACGCTCTTCCAAGGCCGTTGCCGGGCTATTAATTGTCTCTGTTGATTCATTTGATCGTGCTCGGCGTTCCCAAGCGACTCCGCCAGTGCGACGACATTTCGATACGAAGGTCTTTTACGAGCGCGGCAACTCTTTTCTCGCCTTTCCATCCCACGAATCTTCTCTTGGTTTCTTCCTCTTTCTCTCTTTCTTTCTGTCCCTTTCTAATTTGCGAGAAAGCGTCTCACCCGATTAAAATTAACAGAGTGGACAGAGCTGCTAGGCAGGTGGCTTCGTTAGGGCGCCGTAAAGTGCTCTCGTCCTCGGAATTTCAAGTGCGTCGTATCGCCTGAATCTGATAAAAGCGCGCGATCGTAACCGTGTAAATTAATTAAAATCTAATTTAAAGCGCCGCCGCAGGGCAGGTTGACGGATAATTTACGCGCTCGTTATGATAATTAAGGGCCGAGTGCCTCGGTAAATTCGAAGACCGCACGGCCGCTTCAAGATTTCGACGATGAAATAATCGTGGAACGCGTAAAATATATGTATTGATATGTGTGAATATTACTAAATTACAGCCGCGCTAAATTCAACGTGCATTACTCGCGTGATTTTTTTTTTTTAAATGTAATTACTCGCATGGGACGTTCCTGACATTTCAATATTATATCTCGATTTTTATTTCCTCTCTTTAATGATTTGCAATTATAAATAAGATTTGATAATGTTTTATACATTCTTTAGATAAAGATAAATGCAAAAATTCTTTTTTAAATTATGAAACAATAAATAATGATGTGTATAATAATGTGTATAAAGAGCATTTATATATTTAGTAGACATGCCTTTAGAACTATCTCAAAAAATAATCACAACATAAATACTCGTAAATAACAAAATCGAAATCCTTAATTACTTTCTTAATCATCGATCTTAACGATCCCTTTTTGTGGTCTTACAAAATTATTATTCCACATGACAGCTTGTAATACACCTGACAACAAGGAATTTCGGATAATCGATTACGCAAGAAATAATTTTGCAGCAAAGATGGTCTCGTCGGTGCACCGGTGATTCGATGCGAGCATGATGGTTCTAGGCTGCTGATAGTAATGATCAGCGGCACGGAAACGCACTGACTTAAATTCGTCTGTTGGGAAGAGGGCCGGATCAGAGGTTTCCAAATCAGGACAATTGAGTACACGCCGCGCGCGGCCGCTAATAACTCATTTCCGGCGCTTAAAAGTGATACGTTATACGTCCCGGCGTAGAGACGCGCGGCGATATCTCGTTACCACGCTCATCAAGAAGATCGTCCCGTCAATATTAACGTCCTCGTTAACCGCTAAAGACTACTTCTTTGCCGGGAGATATTTCAGACGTTATTTCATACTTCGTAATAAGTATCGGCAAATTTTACCGAGAAGATTTATGACTTACGAAATGAATCCGATCTGATCGCTGCAAGACATGATTCAGTCGTTATGCATTCGATCGATTGCAGGAGAGCTAATCTCGATCGAAATAAAAATAGTTATTATCCGGTGCAAATATTGCATTTATCGCGTTCGAAGAAAATTGACCATACATTATCCATTAATGGTTGATTGGAGAACCTTCAGTGCCAATTGATCAGTTGGTTGATGAAACGCACTTGTTACTTCGTAAATTACTTCTGTTAGTAGAATAACTATTATCGCCGGGAAGGATTCACGTGCATGTGTGACGCTCTCGCAGAATGACACGTGCATGTTCGACTCGAGTTCTATAACGTAGTTCGGACGAGGCTGCTTGCTGAAGTTGAAGGCTTGCCCGTGACCTACCTCTCTTTATGACGTCACCAACAACGCCTACGAGGCTGAAGGAAAAAATGAAGGAGCGTGTTTGGATTATTAAGAAAAATCCGGCCGCAATTTCGTACTTCTTAATTGAAATGTCTAACAATTCGATGCTTTATCTTTTTGAAGATAAAATTACAATCGAAATTAAAGTCGATGGATACTCCTAATTTTTCTTTACTAGTTCATTTTGACAGTGTCGTTAATGTTTAGAGCAAATTCGAGTTTTTCAAGACTTTTCTAAATCTTTATACAAAGAGAAAACTGTTGTAAATGTAATTACTATAAAATAATTACAGTTAGGATTTTTGTTATACCATATAATGTTAATAATAATAATTATATTTATAATTCTATCAAGAATTGATATAATTGGCGCCAAAATGATTATAAATTGTAGTTAAATAATGGTAGTAATTGCAACAATTTTTCTCAGCGTAAAAATTTAGAAAGTTATATTGATTTCAGAAATTTGTTATAATAGTTCATTACGTAAAGCATTTTATGCAGGCTATGCAGATTGACACAATAACTATGCTCATCATAAAAGGCTAAAGGAATTTTCGATAAATGATCATATTAACGTGCAATGCTTCTCACACAGTGAGAATCATTATCGCTCGTAAAATAATGGCAGTGGCCCATCGCGACTTCAGGACGTTCCTGATGGAGTCGATGACCATATCCCATGACTCTACAGGCCCTCCCCATACCGATTCGCGACCGTCATCCCTCTTCCCACCTTAGCTCGAAGAAACGATCGGTCTGTCCAGTCGCCGCGTGGTTGGCGGCTACATGGTATGGCAAAAAATAAAGATAAAGCCTGAGGAATTAATTAGGACCGGGTAATCAAGAAGATACCGCTAGCGAGGTCCGAAGGTGGAAACGCGAGGCAAGGCGACGACGACGACGACGACGACAACGGCAGAAAGGTGCGAAGGCAGGACTTGTACGTATAAATATTCACTCCTGTTCAACACTGTTCGAACGACCCGCTTATCCACGGATTGACCAGATACAGGGACCCGCCGCCCCCGCGACCCTCACCAACGGATCTCAAGTTGGAAATTCGAAATGCCTCGTACGCGGCCAGGTACTCTTTTTATTTCCTTCTACGGCGCGTTCGCCTTCACCTCCTTCGCTCCTCTACCTACCTCCGGCCTCCTGCCAGCTTTCGACTCCTCGTACGGCGCACTCTCGGCCGTTTCGTTTCGGCTCGGCAATATGGACCCGATCCTCGTCCGTGTGAGTAACGGCTATTCCGAGAAGTTGTTTCAGATAGAGGGCTAATTTGTTCGCGTGCTCCCCTCGCCCCCCTCGCCCCCCTCGCGCCGCCAGCCGTTGGATATACGAGCGCGAGGTGCCCGGCGTGTCTCCTCCGAGCGACGCGAGCGCGAGATTCTCTTCCTTTACTCCGTATATGTACATCCCGAGTATCACAAGAAACTATATTGCCAGTTCCTTTATCTGAGAGAAGAAACTTGTCTAAAAAAAAAATTCTTTTATTCACAATTTTGTTATAGATTGCACAAGTCAAGTTAATTAAGGAATTACTATTCATAGAGTGTATACCAATTTTAACAACATTCTTGCTATTAGCATTACATAATTTTACGTAATTAACTTGATTGCGCAATCGATAACAGAATAGTGAATAAAAGAATTTATTTATTTTTTGAATTCCAGCTGGGAAGAGGCAAAAATTAGTATCTTCACACAACTTGTTAAAATACTTATTGCACGGAACGCATCACGCTAGGAAACAACGCGTCGTTACGGAATGTCATGCATTATCCCCTACATGGGCTTTAACTTTTCGTTGTAAAAATTTTCATGACTTAATTGTTCCTCTTTGATAAAATTTAGGAATAAGTGCTCTCTTTTCTCCTCTACGGGCACATATTATGAAATTGTTTAGAATAAATTTCGACCAGAATTGTTCCGTTTTCCTTAGAAAACATAATAGAAATCTAGGAAAACTCTGAACAATTCCAATCCGAAATCCATTCCGAGTAATTACATGATACGTGCTCTATTTTCCCATTCCACTCATGCCTTTCTGTCCCTTCTCCTCTTTGCGTACCTCCATGGGCCATATCGTACTTAACAATCTTCAGCGTGTATAAAGATAAATTACAACTATAATTAAGATTGAATTACAATCTCATTATAATTTTCAGATAGAAATATTAAATTTTAATCATATTTTATTATTTAATTGCAATGACAATGACACCTTCTCGAAAGAGTGGATCCATTAATTTAATGCGAAGTTTAAAAGTTCTGTTAGATATCAAAGAAACAATAGTAACTCAATTCCTTGAGTCAACATTTGTTAATTTTTAACTTTCATGTATGCCAAAATGTAAATCAATCCATTTGTGTGGTCAATTTCAAAATAAACAATGTACATATCAGTAAAATAATAAACCAAATTTAAACTAAATGTAATATATTTTTTTGAGTTAAATTGTTTAATTATATTATGTTAGTTAAATTGATGACACATTGAGTAGGAGCAGTAAGGACCTACAAAAATTATTAAAAAAAAAAACTCAAATTGAATGTAATGAATTGAATAGCGTACTCTTTATTCGTCATTCTTCATGCATCTATCTTCGTGATAAAAGCTCTTTCCTGGGCAAGATGCCTCTTCAAATGTCATCTCAGGAAATACTCGAAGATCTCTCTGGTCTGACAACGTCTGCGTGTGATGAAGACTAGAGCGAGAAAGATACGTTTCCGCGGTCGGTGACGAAATATTCGCGAAAGTACGAAAAGAATGCTCGGCTCTCGTGTTTACGCCACCCCTGCATGTTACGACGGCATATTCTGCCGCGGGCAAGAAGGGCGGACGGGGATGCTTGATAACGTAGGGGTGGTTGGATAACAGGACAGCGGGAGTGGGCGGGCGGGCGGGTTGCCAGGGGATGGTATCGCATGAGTTATTAAGATTCCGGCGCGCATGCTCGCGGTCTTTCATCGATTCATAAGAATATCCTCCGCTCTGCCAGCAACCCTCCTTCGCCGCTACCTTCTTTTCCTCTCCTTCGTTTCCTTCGGGTTTTCTTCTATGTATATATGTGTCTATCGCTACCAACACCATTGCCGCTGGCACCCCTTCGACATAGGAACGTAACCGACCGACTCTTATTCCCAGCATTATTCGACTTCTAGTAAGTATTATTCTAGCAACAATTTGAATATTATTTTAATTAAAAAAAAAAAAATATCTGTCGAAAGTAGTAGCAACTTTGACTTTTTTGTCTGGGAATCTTTTTATTTCTACAATTTTTATGTATTTTTCTTTATGAAAATCGAAAATTATCACAATAACATTACATTTAAGGAAAAGTTGGTACATTAAAGTAAAATCTAGCTTTTATAAAAATTTGAATATACACGAGATAAGTTTAGAAAGATGGTTACTTTTTTCCGTTAACTAACTCGATCTTTGCTGAATGAATTCTAAGAAAAGATGCGTGAATTTTTATTACAATGACTATCTAAAAATCTAATTTAATTGTAATATCTTGTTTATCATCTTTCGTTTTATGATATCCTATGTACTCCCAATTGAAGTGGGCTATTTATCCTTAAATTTCAAGTCAGTTTCTTTCAAATATCACATGCTAAGAATTGCATCCAAATTATTGTAATCTCATATATAATACGAAATTTTCTTGAAAATGATTTTAGCGATTTGCTCGTCAGAATATTGAGCATTCAATCGACTCTATTCCACTTTGAAGTGCGATAAGCGGAGAAGTATGTATATGCATATATATATATGTGTGTGTAAAGCACGCCATACTTATACGATCAGTAAGTAACGAGGGGTGTTCGATCGATCGATCCAGCCGAAGAGGCGACGAATCGACGACTGAGATATCGGCATAAACGATAATGAGCGTGGACGGTAGTTTGAGGCCGAGGTTACGCCTTCTTAAGGAACCGGTATATACACCGCAGGACTTTCCCTCTTCTTCTTCGTTTACGTGGGCGTGGAGAAGGAAGTTCATAGTGTGCGATCTCTTTCGTGAAATCACGTAAAAAGAGAGCCCCAAGCGTAAACGTGCTTTCTTCACGATGCAGTTTGCCAAACAAATCGCCCCACGAAACGCTATTCGAGATTTAGTGTCAGGAGTTACAATTTTAATCGAATAACAATTACAATTATAATGATAAAAAGCTCGTAACTAATTCTGTGCAATCTCTTTTCGATAACCACCAAAATTAAATTTCATATGAGAAACACATAAAAATTTTTCTCAAGAGACGTATCATCGAAGTTACGACTTTTGAATAATAAAAGTATCTTCTCTCGAATCAACCAACATGTAAACGTAACTCGCAAATAATCGTATATCCAGCAACCGTGTACGTGAAAAATTCGTTGGGGAATTTCTTTACGGTACCGTAGTTACAAAGAAGCGTGCACACGCGTGCTTATAACGCGAAATAAGTGTGCGCGTGTTCGTGGGGGTTGCCGAAGAAAGAGAAGAAGTCTGGCGCGGGTGGCCGGAGAGTGAACGAGGGAGAGCTGGCGGAGATTGCGAGAGAGGGGGTGATCTATGCGTTTAATTAACCATAGAGACGCTCCTACCGACTCTTAGCCGCTCTTAGTTCGTGCTGACCGAGGGTGGGACGAGAGTGCTGGAATAAAAGCCGAAGCAGGACGCGGAGATGAGGGTGAGAGCGAGAGAACACGCGGAGGAGGGGAGGAAAGGAAAGGATTTCGCTATCGCCGGCGAAATTAACCCCGGAGAAAAAACTTATAATGTGTCTTTGCGGAAAAGCAGCTCGATATGTGGTGTGTCCGGCGTGTCGCGTCGGACGTGTTTCCGAGGGCACCGGCACAATATCGCGGGTGCATTTGTCGCCGGTAATTAATTTCCGGGATAATTAACGTTGGCAAGCTGACGCTTTGCTTTGGTGAGAATAAGGTATCATCGATCACGGTTTGTATTAAAAAAAAAAAAGGATGTGTAAAAATGAGCTGCACATATTCATGTATCCCGAGTGCATTACACATGGCGAGAAGAATTTTTCTGAAGTACTTGAATATTTAGCTGGATACAGAGATCTAAAAATAATTTAAATCTAAATAATTCAAAATCGTATTGATCAGATGTTTCTCACTCAAATAAAGTGAACTGCAATGTTTACGAAACATTGGCACTTAGCCATGTATGAAGATACGGAGACAATCCATAAACCACGTCCAAGAATGGAAGCTGTAAAAGTATCACTGAGAATAATTTAAATGGATCATCAAAATAATTATGTAAAGACATTCAACTTGCTAGAATGTCAAAATTTGGTTGCAATACATTGCTCGTCATGCTTGAGTGTTCTATAGAATTATATGAATAATCTAACAAAATTATTTCCAGATTCATATCTAGCTAAATTTTTAGAATTTTCCAGAAAAATCGTGCTTTCCGTGCAACGTCATGCTTTAATCTACTTCTATTGTGATCGTTTAATCTGTTTGTTTCCTGAGATATTATTGAAATACTTATAAGATATCTTTCAGGAGATTCGACCGGTATTTTTTCTTCCTCGGAGCAATCTTGGGTCTTTTTTTGTTGTCGCTAATTAATTATTGCGACGTCCGGTTGCTCTGTGCTTACGCGAAAGCATTTCGGATTTCTCAACCAGAACGAATCTATGTTGTCCGTCCACTACTTCCCCTATTTCTACTTCATCTTCCTGCCTCTCCTCCCCTCACCCTGTTTAGCTTTCGCGGATATTTCGAGATCAGTGACTCTATCTCCTTCGCATTTTGTTCCGGGAAGCGGGAGGTTAATGAGACGTTAGCAGACAGTTATAAATGAACGATAAGGTTCGGTAGATCCCTTTAATAGCCGGTGTAAATTTATAACTCCCGGTGAAACGTGTGTACAGATTATAGATTGATCGATTCCGTAGCAACGTTTGATCAATCGTTTGATTCTCTGCTGTACAAATAGCGCTCGCTCTCGAGTAATTAATTCCAACACGTTTGCCTGAGCGTTTTCGTTCCCGGGTCAAATGTCAATCTCGTACTTCGTCTGTCTGAGGATACACGTTATCATCTGGCTGGCAAGAGTGTCGAGTTAAATTATACAAATCGCGCCAGACAGAAAATAATTAAGTACCACCGAGAGAAAAAAATTTTGATATTCGTCATTACATAATAACATGTTATATAATGTATATATTTAGCTAAACTGACTTCTGCTAAATGACAATTTTTAATACGTTGAAAAGAATTATGATTGCTTAGCAACAAGTTCGAAAATAAAATCTATGATGGAATAATAATCCGCTGGCAACCGTACAAATCTTACAATAGTTGCAAAGCTGTTTTTCTGCTGAACGTAGCCATTGATCACTATTTTAATTCGATCAATATTTACGATAAAAAAAATTGAAGTAATCAATAAATCAGTCCTTTAAATTACTTCAACAGATTTATACTTTACTTTTCTCCGATCGAGTCATCCTCTTGTTACGCGTTAATAATCTTATCGTGACAAGTGCGTAGTTTTAAGGAAATGCGCAAGTCCTGATTCATATCATCGATGCGACACAGTACTCAAATATCAGTTTTTGCGCGTCCCCGGCAACGCGAACCGATCAGGGGACGATTATGTTCTCATTTCGGTAATTACTGGGCGCAAAAGAAGCACGAAACCGGCGCGACGAACGCACCGTCGAGAGGACAAAACGAGGAACGGAGATCCACCGGCTGTGCGACTGCATCGCGAAACGACCGTGCCTATAAAGCGTACCGAGTCTCGATTCGGGCGTGACGGGGCCGCCGGGCAATTATGATAATTACCGGAATTCGTGGGGCGCAATTAGGCCAACGAAGCGACAGAAACGTACTCGTGCATGCTTCGCGACACGGTGCGGCGTGGCGTGTCGATTTTCTTCCTTCGCTTCTATCATTCCGTTTTTTTTTTTGCCTCAGCTGTAAGAATTAACGTGTTCACCTTAATTACGGGGAACGACGATGCTGCCACGCGGAAGACGACGATGTTGCGTGCTCTCCGCTATATTTCCAATCGTACGTAAATCGAAAGATCATTTCTTGAGCAACCCCATTATAAGACACACCATTCGTCCCGGAACGATTAGCATTTTATATCGTCTGATGAGATATTGCTGCTGACGTAAACGTATGTTATGCAAGATGTGTCTCAAATTTAATACGATATTCTACAACCTCACGGATTTCTTAACAATTTCTGGATTCTATCTCTAATTATATCACGCGAACGATAACGTATAGCCGCTCGGGCTTGGAATTACGCGCCAAAAATGAGACGTAGTAATTATCTCTTGAAGTTTATCGCTAGGTAAAATAAAAGGCTGAACAAAACAAAAACAAAAAAAAAAAAATTGTGTGCCGATCTGAAAATCATCGAGAACACGGAGAGTTCATGGAAGCGTGCATTTACGTGGTGCGTATTTTGTAAACAGGAACGTCGACGTGTTCCCGCACGGCGCCGGAAGTGTCTCATAATAAAAAGAGCGACTTCCGTCGGTGAAACAATACCGTGAGTCGGATTACCGCACGCTGTCCATCTCGCTTCAGCTTCTTCACTCCCGATGTCTCGCACTTCCTCCTCGCTTCTGTCTCGTTGCGTTTTCGCCCGCACGCAGGCGCGCTCGTTGCTTTATCTGCCCTCCCCTCCCCCTCCCCCCCTCTCTCTCTCTCCCCATCGGTTAATTTACGTCAGAAATAATTTAATGCCGACGGAACTATGCCCGCCCTTGTCGCCACGTCACCCCTGGCGATTTCTACGGGTACCAGATTAATCGTCATGACGATCGTTATCGGAACGACTCTTGAGCGGCTCGACACGTCTGCATTCCGGATATCGCGAATTACCATTCTCGATCTGCCGGCTGCGTATTATAAATAATGTCGCGCACATCCTAGTCGGCGTAACGCTATAATTCTGACACCTCCTATAGGTACTTTTGTCTTCTTTTAAATATATATGCGGAGATGTCTATGTAAACAGTGTGTGTGTGTGAGTGCATTGTTAGAAATGCATGCATTGACAGAAAAGTGTTTGGTATTTATAGCTATAATTATAACTTACAATAATATTGGGCCATTTAAAAAGTATCCGCGGTTTTTTCATTCAAAAATTGAACAAAAAACCGCGGATTACTTCTTAAATGACCTAATACGTACTTCAGTCCAAAATTGTATTTCAAGACTGAACCGGAAATTGTAAAAATTCACATGTAATCAATTATTAAGCATGCTGAGAGAAAAATGTTTGACATTTGTAACTATAGTTACATGTTTCTTCATAATTATAATTATTATTACTATAATGTTAGTAATTAATTCATAATTTTCTAAAAAAAATATATATATGTTACCGAAAAAATTAAATTGAACATACATCTGAAATCTGTTTATAGGCGCGTCGGTAATTATAAGATTATAAAAATAAATCAACTTCGAAAACAACTTCTTCCAAATATTTAGATGTACATAAAAAATAATCGTTGGTGGGGACAAATAACTTAATTCACGCTCTTCCTCGAGACGTCTTCGGAAGGTGATGACTACGACCTTAAGCGATCTGAGACCGTTACACAGGACTTTATACCGATGATTGTTTGTTTCCCGGCTGTAATAACACGTCGATTTTCGCGCTTTAACTGAATTCGCGGCGGATACGCTTTGGGCGCTCGCGCGCGACCATATCCGCGCGATTAAATATATGCACGCCAGCTCGCTCGCGCGAGCTTGAGCTTACGTTGAAGCTCACCGCAGCAATCGCTTAATACGTTGACATCGGTGGCGCGATGTAAAACGCGCTTGGAATCGACTGAAGATGATAGAGAACCACCGCACGTGGCGAGAGAACGAGATGGAGGAAGGAGAGAGAAGGAGCGAGAGGGAGAGCGAAAGGGGAGATCTGCGAGGACGTTCCGCTTTATCAGTGCAAATGGGATGCCAGCGTGTTTCCATTAATTCAAATCGCCGAGTAAAATCGTGCCGTGGAATGTCCATTAAAGTCAAGCGGAGAAGTCGTTAGCCTGTCCAGGATGACGTCGGGAGTACCTCGCGTTTTGTCAGGAACTACAATCTTACCGATTTGAGTCGCGAAAAACGCTCGGCGAGGCGCCGTTTCACGGTCTGGAAACGCTTTTCGACAGCGCTTAAAGGCCCCCTACGCGCGAATTAAGTCGACATAACGCGTGGAGCACGCAAAGAAAAATTTTTTTACGTCACTTTGCACGAAGTGACGGACTTTGTGCAGTCCGCCTGTATTTTTACCTCGGTAAAATTGGAATTCGCTTCGTTAGGGAATACCGCAGCATCCTTCTTAAAAAAATTGGCAAAAGAAAGGGATTTTAAGAACAAAAATTTTCGATAACTTGATAACGCGTAGAATGAACTTTGAAACTTGTGTCGATTTCTTATAGAATTACTTATTTGCATAGAAAATAAAAAATTAAATTTTTATAAAATGTCGATAATATATTACTTCCTATTTATAACATCGTGACACACAAAATGTGCCTCGATTAATTAACTCCAACTTATGTTAAAATTGTGAATAAATCGTCATAATAGATGAATAATTTAAAAAAAAAAAAAAAAAAAAATTAAACATGCAAATTTGTGAGAAGCGCGACTCTTTGTTTTTTAACGTCAACTCGTTCGAGCGTTGGGATTAAATCGTTTGATGTGTGCAGAATGTGCTGAGGCAGTCATGTGAATAGAACGGTGCATTGAACGGATGTTCCGGTTTATCAGTGCATACGGCGTGCCGTCGTGTTTCCATTTATCCTGTCGCCGGGTGAACTCGTGCCATTGGAATGCTCATCGAAGCCGAGAAGTGAAGTCATTAGGCAATTTGAGGTAAAGTTAACTCTTTACAGGACTGCGACGATGTCACTGCCATCGCACGGGGAAAGTAAATTTTTAAACTTGATTCGAGAAACGGCATTTACACCGAACAAACCGCCGCGCCGACGAGGCAATCACGGCTGCTGTAATCATCCACAGGCGACGAATTCTCATTCAATTCAATGAATTAACCGCCATCGCGATAACGACAGATGAGCGGCTTTGATTTCAGAGCCGAATAGAATGTAAAAAACCTTGTTTTTCGAGATCTCGCTGGGATTGTACTCTGTGTAATGTATTTGCAATGATACAATTTAAAAACGGGAGAAAAATTATTTCTTTCTTTTTTTTCTTTTTACGAGTGTATTCAACAATTTTAGTAAATTTATAAGTAATTATTAAATAAGAACGTTGCGAATTGTGTGTGGTATTTCTTAATTTTAGATTTTTATGGAACAAATTAAGAAACATAAATTATTCTACATTCGTCATTATCGTAATTAGTTATAAGGATGAAAACAATGTGATGGATTATAATCAGAGGATTCCAGATTTGATCCCAATCGTCACCACATGAATCTCGTTTTATAATACGAGGTCTATAATGCGATTACAAACTCAATTTAAAATCGCAAAAGCGATTGCGACAACCAGTCGAAAGCGTCAATACAATTGATGTTGTGTTAATTATTATTCAGTAAGTGTTGTTTCAATTAAACACAAATAGAAAAAGACGCAGCTATTTAAAAATGCATGTAAAAAAAAATTAACATAAATTCCAATGAATAATATGAATAATATAAACATATATTTTTTCAAAAGAAATTTGTGGCATACATGTAGATAATATTACAAAAAAATCCGCTTCTTTTAAATTCTTACAGTTAGCAAAGATATCAATGTAATACCCGCATCAAACTAGAGATTGAGATTGAGATTGAATTTAATCAATCAGAAGAATAAAAACTAATATTAAGTTTAGTAAATTTCGCTTTGATTGATTGAATTAATTTCTCAATCTAAATCTCTAATTCGATACGGGCATTAAAGTCCTTGTCGCATATAAATATAATTTTTCCAAATTTCCACATGAAATCTTCAATTCTAGCGCATCTACATATGTTTTTCTTGATCATGTTTGCTATTTTTGCGTCACGTATCTTTCCATTTCTTTGTATATTTATGACATAAATAATAATTAATAGGGATAAATAATAGATAGTAAATATAAATTTTTTCCGTAAAAACCAAATAAATTAATTTTTTAAAAATAAACCTACAAAATATAATAATCCAAGCTTAAACCGTTATTCTTATAACTGTTATTGTTTGGAGAAATATTATTATATTTATATACAAGGAACGATTTAAAGATGAAAAGTTTTTAATGTTTTTATTTTGTGATTTTGAAAATTTAATTTTTTAGAATTGTTTGTGCGTGAAAAATAATTGAAACAAATGATATGATAAGAATTTAGAAAATAAACTTTAAAAAATATTTCCCTAGCCACGTTTTTTCACCCAAGAGACATTAAGATAATTAAGAAATGTCGAGTGTTACGAGAAAATCGTTTCAGAAATACCGTGGATACTTAAACATTCCTGGCGTTCGCGGCAAAAGAGAGTCGCGTTACAAATGTTAACGCGACATTAGGTGCCACGTCTCTATCCCTTTACACTTTTCCACACGCGTGTACATGAAATCGGTTAATCCAAACACGCCGGAATCGTCGGAAGACGGCATGGTGCGGGAAGAACGAAGCGGATCGGCAAACGTTCCGGTTTGTCAGCGCATCATGCCGCGTACCAGGCATGCCGCGGCTTGTTTCCATTAATTTGCGCTGCAAAGCAAACTCGTGCCATTGGAATGCCTGTCGGAGAGAGAGTCGTTGAGTTATAAAAGCCGAGACGGGGCAACCTAATTTGCTACATTGTCACGAACATACGCGAGCGACCCACTCGCGAAATATCGGCTGTAAATAAGTCCCTGACTTGGATCTGATAAGCTAAACCCAATTAACCCTCATCACTTTAGGACGAGACTTGATTTTTACCTTAAATCACAGAGAAATTCTCAAATAAAACCGCGATCGAGCAAAACGCGATGGTTTCTAAAGCAGACAGTCGTTCGCGTGGCTCTACAATTTATGATTATTATTTGTACAATCAGATTCTCAAACGTACTTCCTCGTGCATTTTGCAATCTTATCTTGGCACCTTGATATACAAATTATTCTTTATCAACTAATTGGCACGTCGGAGGACTCTCAATTACCGTAAAGTTCAAATGTATTTGCGTTTGAACATGTACGCGATTTGTTTCCTGTTACTTTGAAGCCAGGGAATCGGTTATTCTAATACGAAATTATTGGTATAACGGGTTAATGTGCGTATGCATTACGTGGAAAGGCGTTAGTTTATTTCATTAATGAATGTACAAAGCTCTCGCGTCGAGTGTTCATGAATGCTGAAAGGCCACTCGATTCAGGAAGGAATATTCAGCTGCAAAAAAAAAAAGGACAGTTACGATCGATTACACCGTGCTCCCTCGCGTTTCGTCTTGTCTAAGCGTAATAACCGCGCGGAATCGAACTCGATGCACAGCGATCGGCGCTCATGCGTGAATGCGGAATCGCTTAATTTCAAACGCACTGAAACACATCGCGATCGGCGGGCTGCGCAAGGAGGGACCAGTTCGTCGGTTCCATCAGCGCGTAATAATCGCTCGTGACGGAGCGTTCTATTAATTCACCTGAACATTTTATACCGGCCGGAATGAATTCATTTCCGAATATATTACAGCCGGCAGTTTTTCCGGGCAAACTGGACTGCGCGTATCGACCTGCGGGAATGCATAAATAACACGTGGAAACACATGTTCCCTTTCAACATGAAGCTCATATAACAGTTAATTCGACCGGAAATTCACTGTCGATGAAATACAGCGAGATTAACTGGTACACGCGATGTCATTACGCTAATGAAAATATCTATAAAAGCTCAAGCATTCAATATTTATATCGATGCACTTAAAATAAACAAATATTGAATTAAGATGTCCTTTTTTCGACTGTCATTTAAAATCGTCAGAAAGGACTTAGTCCTTTTCGATTGTTTATTTCTTTATTTTTACACTGACAGAGAAGTTTTAGTATTTGTGACTATAATGGCAGTAGAATATTATAATTCGACTTCATCTTTATAGTTATTATTACCATAATGTTATAGTAATAAGTTATACTTATAGTTCCATATACAAAAAATGTATATGTGCCTTAATTGTATATAATTTTATGTTTCATACGTTTTCGAGGACAACCATAAATTCTTTTTGATATACAGAACTATATAATATAATCATATTATTATACTAACAGTATAGCAATAATGACTATAAAAAAATAAAATACCTAGGTAATCATATTTATTTCACGTTGCAATTATAGCCACAAAATACCAAACAGTTCTCTTTCAATGTTAAGTAATTCTACGTGCGCAAATGTTCTATTTTTGCATTTATATGTATATTAAAATGATCCATTATAGTAATTACATTACTTAAATACTGATCCTGGAGCGGCAATTTAATCATGTTTCACATGATTACTCCTGATTGTATAATTTATCTCAGATCTCTGACTTTTGCGATTCGAGTGCGCGCACTTCCTATGTTTTGGCGTGAGGAAGAGATCGATTTTTTTCAAAAGGGGAAAAATTCGGTTGCGCGGGTCGCTTGATACGAACGGGTCACTTAACACGACGACAGCGGGACAAGGAAGTGGGAGAGGAGGATGCGCGTTCCGCTTTATCAGCGCATACGCGCGCGCGCGCGCGGCATGCCGCGGCGTGTTTCCATTAATTCGCGTCGCGGGGCGAACTCGTGCCGGTGGAATGCTCGTTGAAGTCGAGGAGAGAAGTCGTTAGGCTGCGTGCCGTTCGTTCGACCGGCAACCGGTTTTCCCATCGGTGATTCGTCGTTAATTCGCCGGCGCGGAGTAAGTAATCGTGCACGTCCCAACGACCACCTCGGGTGTGTTACACGTCCGAGTTTACATCCTGCCAACTACAGGATCGTCCCCCTTCTATGTCGGCTTTTCACGATCGGGAGGAAATTTCGGCGCGAAGTCCTTGCTCCGCGAGAAGCAAGGAGTTGCTGTCGATGCAGCGCAGAAATGTGCGGTATTTTCCGGAAAAACGAATATATTTGAAATTATAAATAAGTATTCAATTATATCCCGCTAAAAATGCACGATGGTTGTGAACGTAACAATTGGAAATTTAATGCAGTTTGTGATTGATTATTGGGCGGTTGTAATGATTTTTGTCTAGTAAATTGAACAGTAAAACTGTTCAGAATACCAATCAAGAGGTGACGCTTTTCTCACAGTTGCACAATAAAGAAGTGTAAAATCTGAATACAGTTATTAAGTAGTAAGAGAACAATGAATAGATAAATAGATAAAAAATTGTAATATAAATTATATATGCGAATAATAATTGCTTCTTGCACGATTGGAGGAAACAGTGATAGAAATAATACAGGAATATATAATCAGAAACTGTATATGTATACCAGAATGGTACGTCTTTATTAGGCTCCGATTTATAGGTACTTTTATGCGACCTTTCTTCATTTGTGTCACCCATATAATCTAAATTATTCTACGCAATAAAATTTATATTATATTAACGTAAAGAAAATAAATATAAGTAATTATATTATAAAATTCTCTTCACTAGACTCGCATATATTTCATTTCTGTGTAACTGTTGCTCATTCGTCACTTCTAATCTCATCTTTCGAAATCTTTATGACAGTACATGCTGTAAACTGTTTAAATTCTTCGAATTTTTTTCTCTACATTTTTGTACGCGTTTACAACTTTCATATTTAATTATACAATTTTACATACAACGCATAAAAATAAGTATCGTATATTCGGTACGAGACATGTACGTATTACAAATGTTACGCATGAATATGAGCACTGCTATTAACTGATCGAAAAATGGACAATTACTTTTTTAGTTATTGATAAAAATTCTCTTGTAAAGAATTGACCCATATATTGCCTAGTAAAATTGCTTTAACTAATTTTGCTCACTTGCTACGTAAGTATTTTTGTATTATAAAGAGAAATCAATAGTACTAGAAATAATAACTGATGTGGGTGCTCAGTCAAACTACACAAATTTCTACCAGGGAACTAAATTACATTAATTCTATACATAAAATTGATATAAATATCACTTTTATATATAGCTTTTATATATAGCTCTACTAGATTTTAGACTTTTATATTTACAACAATTTTTTCTTCGCGAATGTGAAGCAAGATTATTCATGCGTATATTCAATTGTAGGCATTTTAGAAATAAAAATATTTTCTTTGCATTTTTCTATTATTAAAATTTGCGATCAATTTAATAATAATGATGCATCAAGTTATAAGTATAAAGCAGTTTTATACAGAATCTTGCGCAGTATAAATTAAATTTGTATCAATACCATATTTAGAATTTTACAAGTGCGATAGACTCACCAAATAAATTCGCCAGCATAGAACTGGAAGCTCGTTCTGAAACAGATAAAAAATATTTATGAAATTAAAAATTTAATAATACCTTCGTGAATATATCTCTCATCACATTACAAAAGGCGAACGCTTTTCTTAATTTTTTTTCATGCAAATAGATCATAAAATATAGGAACAATTGCTATGTTTAACCTCTCTTAAGGCTTAAACAAGGGCGCAATAGTCGTGACAAATTCAATGTTACGTTTTACAAAACTTAGATCCAACGGAGATAGAGCACCGGGAAATAATCCAACAAGTAAAAACAATTCAACACGACACGATTTCGCGAAACATACCACCTGCACGCGACGTCATATCAAAGAATTAGATGGAATATAATCCGCCTCTAATGATAAAAAAAAAAAAGAAAGAAATCCAAAGAATCCAAAATATAAAAAATGTTTTACGCTTGATCATAATAAAATTAGCTGCTTTAACTTCGTGCTTAGTATAATAATCTGTGCGATATTTTTATATTAAAAATCAATAAAAAAATTGCTCACAAATTAATTAAAGTATGTTATTGTGACTAATATATAAAGTACAGTGATATATAGTTTAACTCTTTAAGATCTATCATATATGTATCAGTGATTTAAAAAAATCATTTTCTTAACGAATATTAAGCTTCAATTAGGATTTGTTTTAAAAGAAATTTTTAAATATTATACATTATTAATTTATAAACGAACGTAATTTTTAAGTTCAATAATAAAAAAAATAACTATTAATGAAGGCATTCTGTTGATCGATACTTATGGATACAAGGAAGTTAAACTTTTAAATCTTTCTATGTATCTTTTACCAGTTTTTGTACGTTTTCTTGCCAATGAATAGCTAATTTTATTGATAAAATTAATTATAATATTATATATATTTATTAATATAGTAAAACTATTACAATTTTATTTTTATAAAAATTTCAAGCTTGATCGTATTAGCCTCTTAAATAGTTTTTTTTCTACATAATAAACAATTTTATTACAATTTAATAATATTTTATTTCTTGGATCCGCCAAATTTTGTTTCATGTTTTATGCATAAAACCCATCCCCCAAATCTTTAGAACTAATTAAATATATATATCACACACATTATATTATACATATATACTCATTTCTACAAAAAAATCAGATTTAAAAGTTTAAAACCTTTTATGTCAATTTTTCTATTATCTAATCCTTCTCAGTTTATAGTCAGCATAAGAGCGCAAGTTATCGCGGCGCACGGAGGCTCAACGACTACTCCCCGGGAATTTTACGATAGCTCGGGGACTTGAACGCATGTCACACTTGCATTTCATACTTTGTGTTCCGCGTGAGAATATATCTGAGCAACTTAGGCCACGCTTACGTAGAAGCGCACGAATACGTCCCGTACGCGGGCGCGAGCGTAAATCGCTCGACGAGGCGAGAAAGACACTCGTATTACGTACACACACGCACGCACGCACGCACGCATGCACGCACGCACGCACGCGCGACGCGACGCGACGCGACGTGCCCCAGCCATGTTATTATATTTTACTTTGGCCGACGCGGAAACCCTGGGATAATTTGCGCGAACGAGCCGCAATTATTTAAGGGTGTGCATACGTAACGAGGGTGGCCTCTCTCTTTCTCTCTCTCTCTCTTCCTTTCTTTCTTTCCCTCGGAGAAGGGCCCCACGTTCTGCCTGAATGCCGGACGCGCGGTCTCTATCGATTCGCGTCGCCATCGCCGCGTCCGCGTCGGCGAAGCCGCGAAACTCGTAACTTCTTCCGAGAATTACTACCTTTCTTTAAGTAATAGATATGCACGTCGACGCGGAACGACGCTTGGCCCCCGTGTTTGCTCTTCGTCCCGAAGCGCTCGCCATTTTGCGAATCGCCAGCCCAGAAATTCAAACGCAACCCCGCGATGCAATTCCGGGACGAGATTAAAGCGCTAGATTCGAGATCGCGTGTAGGAACGTTTGTGCAAAAGCGTTGCGAGGCCTCGCCGAAAGGAGACGGATCGACAGAGAAGCTTAACAATTATTTATATAGAATCGCGAGCTTTTTAACTTTAGCAAAAGTGCGAACTCTTCACGAAGCTCTATCGATCAGGTAATATTGTCGAGAAAGGGGATGATAATGACTGGGTTGATTCGAGGAGTTAATTATGATTCCCCCCGTATCACTGCTATATCCCCCCCGTTATCATGAAGGGTCTCTTGCATTAAATTTTACTAGAAGAAAAGGAAAAGCTATTAAGCTATTAAGATAAAAACTGTGTTCTTCCTTACTAGGAAACGAGTAATTTTTTTTTCTTTCTCTTTTATTTCAAGCGTTCTATTTTTATTTTCGCGAAGAATGCAGAGAAATTTACATATTTAAATAGGCGTGGACATATTAGAAACATGCAACGCTGAAATGGAGGAATCTATCTGAAAACCTTGAAATTATCCTGCTCGCACACAATCTAACAAAAGAAATTAAGGTATGAATATTTATAAGCGAGGATTGAAAGACTATTGTAGAAAATGAGAAAGAGATAATATATTTTAGATAAAGGCACAACTTCCACCTGTAATAGCATTCAATTTCATTTTCTAGTTATTAGAAATGTTGGTGCAATCATTTTTTATGTAGCTATCAAAGAGTTGCAAGGAAATATACCTTCAAATGTATCTAATGTTATTAATACAATATTAAATAAATAGATATTATGTATATGGCAATAAATGTAGTATCATTACCGAAGACATGCAATCTCGCGCGATATTTTTAAATCACACACACCGTATTTCCCTTTCAGTCCGACAAAAATATCAACTCTCTCGTTTTATGTATTTCGGGCTCGACCGATATAAAGTACTCGGAATCGGCCGAACGCACGTAACTATTCCGGAGCTAATGCTCGCATGCGGCTCCTAATCGTCGCACGTACGTTGGGGGGTCGGGTATCCGGCGCCATCGGTGTGTTTACCCCCGCAAGTACACACAGACCCACATAAACGCGAAACCCGTTATGTGTGTCGACGGGAGTGCAGCGAAGCACTAACGCCGGGGTGGTGCCGAGGGTGGTTGGAGTGGCTCGGGGGGTGATTATGAGCGAGTAAGTGCCGCCGTCCAGTTTTTACCCCCCTTGTGCCACACCACCCCGCACAGCCCTACCCTGGCTGACCGTTCCTCCTCCACCATCGCCGCGGCGACCAGCCTCCCTCGTTCCCTACAACCCCCGAGCCTTCTAGCTCCGCGCTTGGGTTCTCTTACTACCGACTCGACTAAACCCCCAACGGATCAATACGCTAAAACATTGCCACGTCGAGACGCCGCCGCGTGTAAAACCCGAAAGAAATACTATTGCGGGGGCGGTGTTTTCCCTTAGCCAGCGGCCACCGCGTCTCCTCCGCTCGCGCGGCTAACGAACTTCCGGTTTTCGACCCTTTCACCGCCCGACTCTCTCCCTCTGACCCCCCCTCATCGCTTCGTTTTTTTTCTTTCTTTTCACGCTCGAAACGGCTTTATTTTATCTCGATTTATACCTTTGTTTGACCGGAATCCGAAATTTGCGCAAAGTAGATCTCTCATTAGACGAGATATAAGAGAATCTTGCGTGAGATTCCTGCGTTGCTTCTTCATGGAATTAGGCCGGTGGGAGTTTGATTATTTATCTTTAGGTTAAAGGACTTAGAAGATTCCCAGGATATCGAATGAAAGATCGTCACAATGGGAATTGAATCGTAATCGTTTATTAAGATTTAATTACTACTTTACTTTTCATTACTTATTAATACTGTTTTTAATATGCAAAGTTCCTTTACTAAGTAAAAATAAAAGTAGCAATAATGTATGACGACAGAATTAAATAATTGTCTCGAAAAAAAAAAAAACCTGTAGTGTAGATGAGAACAATACACAAAGAAAAATATGATAATACTTGTGTAACAACAATTAAAATATCCTCTTATAAACTTCGCCTTAATAACATAATAAAGTAATAAACACATTTTTTCGTTTTTATACAGTATCTAATATTATTATAATACGAGGAAAATATATTATTGTATAAAAACTAAACAAAAAGACGCAAAACATTGTTGCGAACGTTGAATATATGTAATTTTAAAATTTAATTTATTGCGACATTTCTCCTGCAATTTGTGATTAATTTATTAAAACTTGTATATATTTGGGCCATTTAAAAAGTATCCGCGGTTTTTTCATTCAAAAATTGAACAAAAAACCGCGGATACTTTTTAAATGACCTAATATATACGACATATATTTCACAGTACATTTTAATAAAGTCTGATCCTCAGCATTAAGTCATGCATTAAAAATGCGAAAATCTTGCCGAGAGAGAATTTGCGAGGATTGAATTTTTACTGAAACGACGATATACATCTTCAAAATGAAGGAAGCGCGCCAAGGATCGACTGAAAGCTCAGCGCATTCCGCCCTACGCATAGCACGATATTTCACCTACGACGCGCAGTCATAGTATGCCCTCCGGGATAGGAAGAGCTAGGCTGTCGATGGTGAACCTTCGAAGGGCATGAAAGACGGATGAACGGACGTCCGTGGCCTACCGCAACCCACGTAAGGCAACGACGGATCCGCTATCGCCCTTCGGTTCCCCTCTTCCTCTACCCTGACGTATGTATGTACGTTCCTACTCTCACGTGTGCTCGACATAACGTCGAGTTTCCGTGGATGGTCGATATATCGATTGTTACTGAACGACTGGCTGGTCGACAGCCACGAAGGTAGAAGAGAAAGGAAGAGAGAAAGAGAAAGGCAAGAGAGAGAAAGGAGAGAGAGAGAGAGAGAGAGAAAGGAGGGGGAGTAAAAGCGCTCTCGGCTGTTGTTCGTGTATGTCTGTTCTGTGGTCACTTGTTGCCTGCCACCCCCGGGGGTTGGCCTTGTCCCTCTGTGTTTGGGGAACGCTTGTCGTTCGACCGTCGACAAACCGCCCGGTGACCAAAGCGCGCTCTTTGGAGATCTTTTCTCCGGTGGATTAGGTCGGCAACTTTGCCGATGGGCGAATTTCCCCTTTTGTTTCTCCGTCTTCTTGTTCACACGTTTCTCATCGACATCACGCAAGTGGAAGTTTCCGACGAGTGTGGAAGCTGGGGATTATTCGAGCTTGGAAACCTTTCGCAATTTTTGAATTCAGAGCAATGAGTAATTGGAGAGATTTGATTCTAGAGACTCTATTAGCTCATAGGCTACTGAGAATAAGAGAGTAATCTTTAAAATCGACCTCTTGCATTTTTTTGTACGACTAATGGTTCGATAATGTAACAATTAAATATTCGCATGAACGACGTTTTTTTATGAATTTCTACAACTTACAAGCGTAAATAACTTCACAGAAAAGATCTCAAATTTTTTTCGTGAAACACGTGTCTTATGTTTTAACTATAAAATGATGTTTCTTTTTTATTTTGAATTGGTCCTGCCAGCTTGATATTAAGCTAGCACTGCCACGATTTTTTCGAAAGGGCACAAAATTAATAGTACAATTTAGTATAAAATGAGTATTAAAAATTCCAATAGGTTCGATTTGATTCTGCTGATTTGATCCTGCTAACTTTATACAGCTGAAAATTCCACCAGCGTCTCTAGGATGCAGTAATATTTTATGGTAATTTCTCAAAGTCAAGATTATTTGTCAAGATTAACGCACCGATATCTTACTTTGTTTAGTCGTAGTCGAGAACTTGGGCAGTAATTCTAATTCATGCGCTATATCCGAGCCATCATTTAAGTTTTCAATTACTTTCCGCAACATCCTCTTCATCTACTTTTTTCAGAGTATGAAGAACGAGTTTCATATACAAACACGCGCCGTTACACGCGATGTACGGCATCTCTCCTTCGTCCTTCTTATCTATTTCGCCGTTCTCGAGACACGCTACTTATTTAAACAGCCGCCTCGCGATTGAAACTTCCCTGCCCAAGCATTCGTGCGAATGGAAACGGTCCTGTTGTCCTTTTGAAAGACGTAGGTATTCCGGAGGTTATCGTTATCGAAGGAATAACAATCGATAATGGCATTCTTTGTTTATTCGTTGCAGCTCTACTCAACGCGAGGACGTTTCTGATGGACGCACAAACTGATGGTTGTCGTGGCAAACACAGATGTACTTACGACGCAGTTAACACCAAATATTCTTTTTTATCTGCTATTTAGGTAGAATCATAACTCCCTGCACCGGCATGATAATCGAGTAAACGATAGACCTAAAAAACCGACCCTAAGCCTCGGCGAGTCGCCGGAAAAGCAATACGTATGTTTGTCGAGTCGGCTCTTTGTTAGCGTCGTCGTGATCTTCGGAACGTCTTTCACACGATAATTTGATTGTTTAATGTCATACTAACATGACAATTCTAAAAAAAAAAGTCAAAGTTACGTTTTCGTTCTATGGAAATGCTCATCATTATTTTTCATAATCAAATTTTAATATTTGCGAGATCAAAATATATCGTTCTCTTATTTGAAATGTTACACGACTAAAAAGAACGATTTTTTAGTTATTATCATAAGTAAATTAAGAGAACATTATATCAAAAATAAATTAGCTTTATAAAAAATTAACTTCATACAATAATATTAAAATCGTCATAACTAAAAAAAAAATAGTTAAAAAAAATCATCACGATTTAAATACGATAAATTTTTAAGAATTGTAAAACGATAAAATAATAAGGATTGTAGAACGTGAAAATAATAAAAATGACATTTGATCGTGTTAACGATGTATTCTTTTTGCCAACACTATTTGATTAGTTAATAATTTTCTATTAAGTTCAAAAATAGTTTTTCCCTATTTTTAGAAAATTTAATTTTTTTAATTATGTCTATCACTTTTGAAATAAGGGAACAATATTTAATATGATAGTGACAACACTTTTTGTAACTTCAAATTGAAAGATTATAATAGACTGAATAAGTAGCACCATAAAGTGACATTTGAAGATAATTGTATCGACTTCAAAGAGAAATGATTCCTCTTCAATTGGAATATCAAAGATACGAGATGTGGGATAAGTAAATTTTTTATTTTTACTTATTTTTTTCTTTGGCTACAGCTCAACAATGTAGCTAACAACGGTAACGACACACTTCTTTCGGAACAGATAAAATATTACAACTGACACGAATACAGATATTACCTTACATTCTCCAAACTCAGTAGTAATAATTTCCAATAATTAGTAGAACGATTCTAGAAGTCAATAATAGCGCGGAGAAGATACACATCGCAAGCACGACAGAAAACGCGACAAAGAAACGTCTTCTTGATGTCAATGCGATCAATTATTAGGAGCTATTATCTGTAACTCTCGCGGCAGGAGATACAACCTATTATTACGAATTGTATTTCACCGTGTTCGACGCAGCTCGTGGTAATTGTTTACGCTGAACTCTTGTGCAGTGGTCATCTTTATAACTGTAATTAACGTTCTGTAGGCATTAACGTTCCACATGTTTCTCCTATTATGCGACTACTACTACCTCGCGGTTTGCCAACGATTATCTCTTTCTTCTATATTTTTTTTTTTTTACTTTACGCTTGACCTGTTAACGATCTTTCACAATTTATCTTCATGAAGGTTCTTCAGCAAAAACAAATTCGTGAATACATATTTCGATATTCGTGCGATATTTTGGTCCGACATAACAATGATTGATCCGTAAAATTACAATATAGTTTCTAATTTATATTATAACTTTTGATAAACAGGTATTTTATCCGAATTGTTAAATTTATAATTTTGCAATATACACGTGAGCAAATTAGCGGTCAAAGATAAGCAATAATAGATATTACGATAAAAATTAATTAATTAAGTGATTTTCTCTAAGAATTTGGAAGAATAAATCGTATAGAGGATAAATAAATAAATAAATTAATTTTTAACATCCGTCATTCCGCTCATCTCTGGCCTAATCTCTCTCTGGCTAAATCTTTACAAATAATAAACTTATACATTTTTTTATTCCCGATAGTAACAATACGAAGAAACTTTTATGATAGAAACAGTTAACGCTGAGGAGGAGATCCCGCGATCGGTAGAAACGTGATTGTTTGCGTCTCTGGTTCATCAACAAACAACTAATTCGTCCTGTCATTATACCGATTTGTGCATTTCTCGAACCGCTACGCTTCTTTACGAACATACGTTACTTTCTATTAACAGGCAACAGGTTCGTGGGACACAACTCGCGCGTGTCTGCGCGACAAAGGCTCTCCGCGTGGCGTTCTGCGGCGCAGAAAATCGTTCCCCAGTAGAAGATCGTTAGATCTCGTTTTCCTCGAGTCCCACACAAGGCGGCTGCGACGGCCGATCGTAGGTAGAAGTCGGCGGCTAATGACTCGAGCTGCGCACGGCCGCGATATATACGTACGTGGGAAACGTGGCATAGTTCCGTCCGACGAATTATATAATATTCAATTTTAAGCATGCGTGCGACCCGTCTTAATCCAGCCATTACGTCTAATTGGTCGAGATTAGCTAATATCCCCTGTAGTGATTAGGCCGTGTGTCCGCGGCTCGTTTCAGATTGAAACCAATTCCCCGGAGCGTACGACGCTGCACAGACCAGGATCGGACGGCGATTCTCTGCTGATCGACAGATCGATCGGCTGTAACGTTGTAGGGGAAACTCGAGAGGACTTTCCACCGGTACACTGTTCGTGGATGCAATCGCGACACACCGTCTTTCTACAGCCGTTTAGAAATATCAGAAATTTCCTGCGTCGAAATACGATACGATTGAGACACACGAATTCTGATTTTAAATGAGAGCAATCGGGCAAATGGTTAACAGGTTTGAGGCTTTTGTGTTCCAAATAGGTGAAGCAAATAGGAGAAATCGAAACAAAAAAATGATATCTGAAAATGAGAAAAACGATTTTGCTAAAATACTAAAAAAAAATTTAGCCAGATACAGATTTAAAAATGAATTATGGAAAAATAATAAGTGATGCAAAAAATGTTAACTTTCCAGCTCGAGCGATTTAATTATTTCGATGTTCTGACAAGATTATTTTCAGATACACATGGCTAAAACTTTTAGATACTTTAGCAAAACCGTTCTTTCAGTGACATTACCTTTATACATGTTATACAGAGCATTATAATGTAATCCTTTTGTCAATTTTTCATCTTTCCAATACTGTTTCCCGCAAAAAATATAAAAATAAAAATGATTGAAGTCAATGCAAAACCGTTTTTTTTTGTTGTTCAAAAATTTAGGTTTTTGAAGCATCATAATGACGCCTTTTAATATTCATAAAAATATATAAAAATAATTACTGTTTAAAATTTGATATATATTATATCCAAAAGGGATAATATGTACCTATTATAATGTACGGAACAATACAATTAATTAGCGTTTTTGCGCTACGCAATACCGTGACGATAAATTGATTAGTGATGTTCGTTTAATGACCTGATTTTCGCATCTGCGAAGCGTTAACATTTGATTTCAATACGTCCGTTCACCTCGCAGGAACGAAGCGATTTTCTAATCTCGCAGGAAGATTCAAAATAATTACGCGAATGTTGCATACGAACTTTCTCTTTAATGCATTACAACTACGCGCGTTTGCTAAGTACATAGGATAATTGTATAAGAGTCCCATCGAGGCTCGTTTAAACTATTGTACGACATAAGAAAAAGAGAGATATGCACTTGGTTAATTAAAAATAATCGGACTGAAAAATAAAATAACCGTTCTTTAGATGCGTTTCTAATCGACAAGCTGTGTAAGAAAACTGATCGCTGTTATATTTCGTTCGTGTTTCTGGATCGCAGGTTATTTTTCCGGGAAACGTAAAAGCAGCCGCACTAACGCGTGCACGCACGTGTAAACTAGCTATTATGTGTATGGTGGACCATTCATACACAGCATCCAGGTGTGTAAACAAGAAGCGTCATTTTCCTTTTGAGGGTACCCATAGGAATCGGCCAGGTGAAGATTGTCACCCTCATATCTTGGGATTTGACTCTATGGTGAGTAAGATTACAGTGAAGAAATCGTCGGAGCATAATAGTTTCTCGTTATTGTTCCGGCGAACTAAAGAAATCTATTTTATAACGAATAACTCACAAAAATTATCGCTATTTTTTTAATTAAAAAAATTTTGTATAACATAAAACTCTCTTAAAGAGTAATTGTCTAAAAAAAATTATGATTTTTATTAATTAAAATATGAATTAAAATTATTTTGAGACATAATAGAAATTTTTGTTATATTTTCACATAATTTTAATTTGTCGAATTATCCATTTATGTCGCGACATAATTCGGTGTACAAAAATTTGAATTTTTTAATGATTTTAATCAATAAAATGGCAAATTATTTAAATGAACAAAAATATAGTAATATTATTCATTTAGTTGATTAATATTACTATATAGTTATCATTACTATTTTTTCTTAGTTCATATAATTTAGTATTTTTATTAGAATTTTATAATACATAGCTGAGACGCTATTTAACAAATTCAAAAAATTACTGGTATGACCTTTTTTTGTACACTTTCGATAATTGATTAAATGTATTAATTACGCTGGTAGGGTAATGTTTATTTAACTCATTCATAGTAATAACTCGAAATTCGTATTTTTTAAATCGTGTCATTTGTCAAGTAAGGAAGTGATTTTCCTATAAATCAATGTTTATCATTATTATTGCTCCTTAAATATCTTTGTCGATCAATGCTCGTAGTATTCGCATAGTTTGGTCCGCAACGTGTCGTTATAAACGCAAAATGACATAATTGGTGAACAATGCCGACCGGTAGGCATGCAGTTATAAAATGAGTAAAATGACGGTTGGCAACATAAAAGAAAGAAAGACCCTTATGCATCTGAATAGATTTGACCAGGTATCTTTGGAAGGAGACCGCGGTGATGGAAGGAGATACAGGACAAGGAAGAGAGGAGGTAAAATGGGGTACGAAAAAATAAAAGCCATAGGCAGACGCGTCAAAACGAGTCGAAGCTGATTTCTTGTGGAACGGATTTACTGGTGCGACGACGAAAAAGGGAGAGCTAACCGTGGCTGACCCCGGTGACACGCTCAGGTTCGGAATGTATCCATACATTAGCTACTAGTAAGAACTCATATACGTTAGCCAACGAACGTAAGGGGGAGGTAGAAATTCGGTCCGGTTTTTCCAAGAATTAATGACAGGCGAGCCATGCCCGCGGGGCATAATGCCCCGCGTATCTGCGGGGGGGCATCGCATCGCGCCGGTGGTCGATGGGATTCGAGATTCCGGTAGGCCAATCGGAATTTATCGACCGGGCCCTCATAACTGAATTTTATAACACCGAGCCGGGGGAATATGGATCCACCTTGCCCCGTACTCTGCACCGGACTATTCTTTTGAAACTGATTTTGATCGGAGGACTATTCTCGAAGAGGTCTTTTCTCCCTTCGCGGAAGACCCTGAAACGCGAGTCGCGTTTGACGACGAATATAAAAACTTAGCTGAAAGGGACACGGATTATTGCTGTGTCCGATTGAATGATCTTTCTCTCACGTATATGGAACACGGTGAAAATCATAAATAAACGTAATCTACTGGCGCGCGATAAATATTTCACGGCGCGTTTTGCTCGGCGGACGACTCGCGGACGCAGCATCTAGATTTTACGCCGCTTATAGAAGATCGTGCCTTTATTTCTCGGCAGGTGTTTTCACGCAGGTGCGTTATGTATGCCGCAATTTTTATACACATCGCGGAAGAATTTATTATCTTGTCTCGCGGAAGTATTAATGCCGGCATGTCGGCTACGTGCATTCCCCCGAGAGGAATGCGAGGGAATGTATTAATTATTAACGGCACATCATTTCGCCGATCATTAAAAAGTATCACGCTGATTCTCGATCGTGAGATAGTGTCATCGCACTCGTGAGTTTTATCGCGGGAATTAACACTTTCACGACAAATGAAACATATATATATATATATATATATATATATATATATACATAATATACATCTGCATTTATTATCGGTATTAAGATTGATTGAAAGAAGCCGGATGAAGGAAGTGATAAAATAATTAATCATTAAGATGTCTAAGTCAGAGATCACAGCAAGTTATTGCGTTAATTTAATATGCCTAGCATTTTCTTTACCTCAGTCTTATGTACTTTTTGATAAACAGTTTTTAAACGCAAGGAATTAACTTGATTAAACACAAAAAGAAATGGACTTTGTGTTTAAGAATTGTTGATAAGATTATACTAAAATAAAAATATCGAGGAAGAGGGACCGGAATTTTTAGAAATAAATAGAATGTGATAAGAATATATAATCATTATTATGTATATGTGATGTCTCTCCTATCCTATCAACAGATGATTCATTTGTTACACATCGGTTACACACAACTAATTACACATAATGAAGTTTGCTTATTGATTATTATAATTACTATATAATAAACTAGAATAACTATACTGGATAATAAAATCTATTTATTAATTAGACAAGAATTATTAGAATTATAAATTTTCTGTTAATTTTGACACATATAGAAAAAAAATATCGTCTACACGAATAGTTATGAACAGTAATCATTTAACGTACGTTCTTTTGTTTGTCTTTATTTCCGTTTCTATTTTTACAAGCAATTAAAAACAACAATTTTCGTAACCAATAAAACGATATTATTTGTCTATACGGTTTGTAATACGTAATTCGTAACAAGCCTTGCGCGTTAAATTATATTTTCCTGTTGCATCAAACTAATTTTCTTGCATTAAAAGCTGATGTTGATACGGATATAATTACAAGCAACGCGTTATCTCGACGTTGTATCTTCGTCGTACGAGAGATTACTATATCCTTTGGCTATTCCATGTCTCGATAGACGCATATTGTGAGTATATACGTGGCTGTGCGTGGCAAACGCAGGATATAGCGAGTAAATAAGGGTACCTGGACTTATTTGCTTGGGAACGTAGCCTAAAGGAAAGACGGATAACACGTATGCAGGTTACTCTCGCCACCGAAGTTCTCAGTCTCTTCGAAGAGAGATAGCCGGTCGGCCAATTAGAGTCTAGCTAGGCTCGGATATTTTTACATTCCGAAATATCATTAAAGCGGCAGCGTTCGTATATGAAAAGTATGCTGCACACGAGGCTCTTATAATTTGATTCTAACTGCTTGCCAGGTGGCGTTGGAAAGTTGGATTTAAAATCGGTTGCGTTCTATGCGTTCGGTATTATTATTTACCGTGATTAAAAAAAAAAAAGTCCCGGTGCAGCCCATAAACACTACGAAAAAAAAAAACGTTGACTTCTGATCCCATCAAATTGTTAGATTTTCGAAATCGGTGATAAAATCTGTTCTCTCATTCACCATCTCTCCGATTGCACCCATAATCCGCAGCGTGTGAAACATCTACGTGACACTATTACAACATTTATTATTCCATACGAGTCATTACGTGCTATTGTTAAAATCTCGCGAATACGCGAGGAATGTCCGCCATAATGCTCGGCTCGTTAAAACGTCATGTGCGGGCAGATCGTGCGTTGTGTCGCAGGATGCGTCGCAGCGAAATAATATAAAGAAGGCGAGTACGAAATAATAAATATCGCCGCGTCCAGAGGAACGCACAAAGAAGACGTGCCGTAGGGGGGCTGGAGGGGACAGGGTGAGGGAACAAGCAGCGAAAAGAGAAGATCAAGAGGGAACGATAGACGCGAAGTGAGACGGACTTTATGTACACGAGACGGTGTACCGGATATACGGATATACGGCCCATATTACAGACTGCTAGTGCACACTTGCCGGGTTTTATAAGGCGCTTAAAATTTTATTCGTTATAAAATTGCCATCGCGCGTACCCCACTTCTCCCCTCCCCCTCCCCGCCTCTCTCCCAACCTGCACCGTCGCGTCGGGCCGTTTCTCTCCCTTTCGGATGCGCCCTGCAAAATTTCGCGAAGTCGAGGGTAGAGGAACTTTCGCCATGCCGCCCTTCAATCTCTGCAACGTTCATAATAGCGTCGCGACGTGTACGTCGTCCGCGGCGTAAGCTTCCTTCTTGCGCGATCTAATCTGGCGAAAGGACTCTCTAAATATCGTAGAGACTTATCCAGGGACGAGAGAAGAGGGGTTCTGAGTTTATTTGTACTTACAGACTCCGATTGTTGCAGCTTTAATCAAAGTCGAACCACCGTCAATTATATGTCACAATGAAAATTATTATATTATTTATAATAATAAAACAATATCTGGATAATTGAGAAAAAGGTAAGTTTTGCTTTGTAAGAAGATAGTTTATATTTCAAAAAATTTGTTAGCAGGAGATATAAGCTAAGATGGACACACACACACACACACACACAGATTCTGTGGATTCGGATTTCTTTTGGTCCTAAAAGAAAATGGTTTTATATTGAGAGGAGCTGAAAATGAGAAGGTAGTCGACGACTAGTCCTTCCCACATTATCGCATTGTTATAGTATTATATTCGAATGAATGCGTCTGAAATGCGTCTGAATTAAACTTAATTTTCTTGAGAAAAGAGATTTAAGCGAACAAGACTGGTGATGAATGTGTCGAACGCATGCATGCGCGTATTCTTCTGAAAAGTTCTTTCTCTTTTCAAATATTCGTCACTGTTGTCACAACTAATATAAATGCAGAATGATATAACTTGAAAACTTTCTCCATATGTGTTTAATCTTCTTTTGAAATATAAGGAATGCAGAATTCGCGAAGATCTAAAGATCCCCATTGAAAAAAAATTGAATGAATTAATCCAAAATAGTTGTACAATAATCAGACTGTTTGGTGAAGTATGTTAATTATTTATAATTATAATTAAAATAATTAGACAAATTTGATTGCATATATTCTGGTTACGAAACACATATCGGGCTATGTTCAGATTTGTACCTGAATGTCACTCAGGTATCATTTATCTTTATTGTTCACCGAATGTTAAACGACAATAAAATGGTTAGCACTCGGGTGAAAGTCTAAATGCGTGTTTGGTTATTTAAATGGCAGTGAAAATAACAAAATTTGTAATTAAAATATCGGATTATTCAATTATGATAACGATAAATAATGATTGTTAAAAAAACAATTAATTTTTTGTTAGACAAATAAAATATGTCACACCTGTGAAAAGTGCCATATTCGTATTATGTGATAAGTTCCATATAATAAATTTACTTTTATTAAAATTTGCTTAATATCTGCTTAATTTGCGAAATATATCTTATTGATTTAACCACGATAGTTTTTTTTCGTATACATAAAAATTATACATTTATCATAATCAATTTATATTATTTCCAATAATTAATTTGAAAACCCTAACACTTGCGCGATAAATTATGATCTTTTTAAAATACGTCAGAATAATACCGTGTAAGAATAATATAATTATTCAAAGCTCTCGGAAGCCACACGTTGGAGAGGCGAACTTTGGTTTTACGACTGCATTGCAATTCTAGCAAATAATCGTGAGAGCCATTGTTCAAGGAACGGACAGAACTGGTGAGTCGTAAGTTGCGCGACCGCTTTAATTTCTGATAATAGAATTAATTATGGAGAAATACTTCCCCTGTAAGACTCGGCCTGATTCTGATCCTTCGCTCGTTCCTACTCTTTCCTGTTACGCTATGCTCGAGTCTCAGGAGAGCGACCGCGTCCCTCGCTGCAACCAGTTTCGAACAGTTCGACGGAAACCAGTCGAGCGAGAGGAAGAGAGGAGCGGAAAGAGAGGAGGAGCGAGGAGAGAGAGAGAGAGAGAGAGAGCGTACTCTCGCTCGCAGGAGGGACTTACGGACACTTGGCCGCTCAATGGCGCGAATTTAAGAGCGCCAGCCGTTATGCTTCTCATTCGTTAGCATAAATTAATTATTTTTCAGGGACGCGCGCACCGGAGAAAGGGGAATTGTAGCCAGGGGCGGTCTGACCTCGCTAAAGACCCTTGATCCCCCGAACGTTCGTTGCTCGATGGTTTGTTGCTCGCGCGCGGAAATCGAGACGCCGCATTGCGGACCTCACGGTTGATTGTCCTCCACTAGGACGTTAAGGCCCATTAAATAAAACTGAGCAGCGTACTCTGCAGCCGCGCCACTAATATCATTTTAATAATTAAGGTTCAAATTCAAACGTTATTAAAGTTCAATCTGCTGGTGGACTGAAGAAAGGGATTTTGTGAGAAGTATGACTGAAATTAAGAGAAAGTCGAAACATTTTTCAATCGAACTTAAAACAAATCAAATTGTGATAAATAGCATTTTGATTACAACATTATATTATCGTGCTGTTGTGTAGGAGCTTTGGTATACCAACGTGATTTTGTATCTTAATCTGAAATCCGCCGATGATTTCATACAATGATGATGACATACAAACTTCGATAACTCTCGCCAAATTAACGGTTTCAGTGCTTCGTGACACAGCGATCGGTTGTAATGCCACATTAGCGCGACCGCGAGAAGAACGTACATATCGCTTTCGAAATCGTGGATGGGTTTTGAGGTCGCGGCCAGTTCGTGCGCGCACAATAAGCGAAGTAGGTTTAGATTGGGCTAATTAATTAATACGCACGTCCTGTCCCGTCTAATTATCCCGTTTGTTAACTCTATTGCCGTTCGCTACGCCGTTAATGCGTGTGTATGTCTCTCTCTCTCTCTCTCTCTCTCTCTTTTTTACTCTCTGCTTCGCGCTCTGGCGCGTACCGCGTGTCGCCTCTCCGTCTTTCTAATTATAATCGGACTAATTGTGACGTCAGGCAGGAAGCTACACCTAGAAAATCCATCTGACGCGCGTATGCGCTCACGAGAAGCCCGAAGCGGTCGCATCCTACAATCGCTTCTACCGCGATACCGATCTGACGGGCGCAGATGCACGCCCGCGGAGAAAAGCCGTTCGAATAATCGAACTTTCGTTTGTACTTATTGGGAACTTGCGGTATTCTCCCGGCGCGGATGTGCCGGCCACGCACCTGGACTTTGTTTTGGAAGCTGATCAACTAATTCGACTCTGAACACTTATTAATAATGATAGAATTTAAACGTAATAATCGTGCTATTGAATCAGTAAGAATTTCAAACTCTTATTCGCTCTCGATTTATAAGATATTAAAGTGATTAAAGTGATTAGAAAAAAACAAACTTAAGATATCAGAATCTCTTTCCAATCGTGATCTGAAATGTAGTTTTACGCTTTTGTCTGAAATACTTTAATTATTTATGGAAACAGATTTTTATGTATGAACAATATTGTCTTTCTTTTAATAATTCTCTCTTTCATTATTAAATAATAAATTTTAACTCAGAAACCTTAGTCATCGTAACTTTTGTATTTTATTCCATTAAAAAAATTCATGAAGTTTTCACAAAAATAAGGATCTTGATTTCTCAAAATCCGTGAGTGATGGAATATTATATTTTTAACGTTATATTTTTTTTCCAGCTATAAAAATACGTAAAAATCACCATTCAAGTATTGAAACTTATATATCAACATTATTATCTGTATAATATAAAGATAATCGGATTGGCAAGCGCTAAAAGAGATTTCAGCTGAGATTTCTAATCGCGTAAAAAATTCCGTTGACGAAGCAGAACGTAATACTCAAGATCATCGGCATTCATTTTCGTCCGCTACATTCGCGAAACGGTCGCGTAACGAGAGAGCTTACGTACTTATAACTGGCACACAATAATGTATACGACATTATCTCATTCAGCTCTTGCCGATCGAGAAATTATTCCACGTTGTGGATAGAGCGTTCGTATTTTCCGCCACGTAGTTCAGCCGGGCAGATAATTAGCAGTTACCGCGGGTTCGATCGCTCAGGCTCGGATGCGCCTCTTCGCAAATAGCCTCGAATCTCGCGGCTCATTAATTTCGAAGAATCCACGTGCGCGCAGCCGTTCTCTCGCTTCGGTTTGACGGAAGCGTTATGGGTCGCAGTAAAAGAACCATCTCTCTCTCTCTTTCTCTCTTTCTCTCTCTAGCCTCCGGTGATAGGCTCAAATTTGAATTGGCGATCGCGTCGATGATCGCCCGGCGATCACGATGGGAAAAAAGCAGCGATGCGTATCTAGTCGCTCACCGGCAATAGTTCCATGCGTGTCTACGCACGTAACAACGACTACACGGTATCATTTTCAATCATCTGGATTGTATCACTTGATGAAAAAAAATCGAAGATCGTGGATGAAAAAAATAATCACAGTTGAATTAACAAGAGATACGTTTAAGCTTATTTTGATAGAAATAAACGGAATTTCTAGTTTTTAAAATCAAATATTTTGATATGCAATCAGAACATTTAAATAGTATCAGCTAGTTTGGTTAGTATGCACATGATAATAATATCTATCTGATTTATTATAATTACGAGAGAAAAAGAAGATGGTAGATTAACGTGGCACGTGTAGTTAAAGGAATATTGATACTAAACAGAATTTCTATTATTATCACAATTGAATATCTTGATATTTCAACCAAATTTTTATGTTTTGTTATTTTACCAGAATTCATACGTCTAAATGGTATTTGATTATCGTATAATCCAAAATATGTCGAACTAAATTTATCTGATTATACTGAAGGGACGATTTTGTTGAAATATCTGAATTTCTGAAGATCAGAAAATAATGTTATTGAACCAGCAAAATAATTGCGTAGGAATCTCAAGTGTGATGAGGAATATACTACAAAAAATTTTGTTTTTGTATTCTAGCAATAATGGTGACGGAAGAAAGTCAGGTGTGCTCGTTCTCGAAACAAATTTCGTCTGGTTCTTCGTAAATATCAGATGTGATAATATTTAAATACTATTTGACAAATAGACATGTTTAGATTACACTGCTAAAAAGTCGAGGATTAAAACCTGATGTAGCTTCTTATATAGAATTTAAATTCATTGATAACGTAAAACACACATAATTAAGTAAAAACACGAAAATAAGCAAAAGAATAATAATGTGATGCCGATTCAAATCATCGCGGCAAGATGTATTCGACATTAATTTTCATTGGATAATTATAAATGTGTATACGCAAGGATATATATGGGATTCTTATATGCTGGTAACCAGTTTGAGCGTTCTATATAATTATTTTGATGGTGCAACAAAATTATTTTCAGATCTGTTATCTAGCTAAATTTTTTAATATTGCAGTAAAATCATCCTTTCCATATATATATATATATATATATATATATATATATATATATATTTCAGATTAATTCAACCTATTTTTTTTGAGTGTGAAAAAAATAAAAATACTGCCTTCAACAAAAATATAAAATGTTATATCCATGCTACAAAATAGCACACAAATGTCATTTAATTATCCAGTTTTCATATCTTGATAATTATTTCTATCATTTCTGTACTAATTTTGTAAAAATAAGTATGCCATCATATATAAAGTAAATGATGTGACATTTTGTAGGTCATTTTATTATCATATGCTTTTTATATTCTGCTACTTCAAGTAACAGTTTAAACAATTTCATTACGTATCGCGTTTCCTTTTGCCCTCATTAATTATCGCGATAATAAAAGATGTCATTCGCGGATACACCCGATATGTTTTTCCGTTATTCAGATAACGGCGGAAATGTGAATTAGAAGTTAGTATCTACTTCAATTGCAAATTTTTATTTAAATTAGTATATCACGGTCGAACCGAGCGATTCGCGCGTAGAATTCCGCGTGATATGTTTAACGATTATTACAGTGAATTAAAGCGGGATAAGATAGTAGCGATACGACTCGGCAATGTGTTATTTTAATTTAATATTACACTCGCGGTAATGCCACGCCCACGTTCGGATCTCGCCAACTGGTCGGTGCGTACGGTATACGTGCGCGAATACGTGCGTGCGTGCGTGCGTACGTGTAATACGCACGCAGCGCGGATACGCATCTAGATTCGATATGGGAGTACACGTCGAATATATCGCGCGCGCACGAGACAGAGTCCTATGCTGCGTTGCATCTCCGGATTCGGCGAGGAAACGCCTGGAATTCGAATGAATAGGCATGGATCGCAAATAGACGCAAAAGTCGAGGGAGGAATAGAAGAGGAACGAACGCGGCGAAGGGCGAAGATGAATTATGGAGGAATGCGTCGAAAAATGCTCCGCGCCTCGATTTGCTCACGCATTTTCCCACGGCCACTACTCCGACTTCCGTCGTGACTTCGTAACGATCGGTATGCAATTTCGACAAAAGAAAAATAGAAAAAGTAAAAATGTGAAACGAGAGTTCGCTCGACCGTGTTTCAGTGCGCGGCTGAATCTTGTAACGTTCATTGCTGCGTGAAGTGAGAAATGATTATTCGGTGGTGAGGAGAAAACTATGGGAATCTTCAAAGATTTCGACGAAAATTTCGAGCTACAACGAATTAGACGGTCATATCAAGGTGACAGTAAAAATAATATAACTGTACGTCTGCAATATTTAAAAATAAATAAAAATAAATTAAAATCCAATGAAAGAATACATTGCGAGCTTATTAGAACCTTTCTCAATCTGATTTTAGCAAAATACAATTTCTTTAATCGTAACAGTTTTTCCGAGAATTCTCGAAATAAGCTCAATTTTCCGTAAAGTCATGTAAGTTTGGACTCTCGTAAGTAACAGTGATCAACAAAAAGTAATCAATATTCACTTTAATAATATTATAACGTGCTTAAAATACTTTCTAGGAGTGAAAAGTTCAAAAACAGAATATCTGACGGGAAATTGCTAATACTCGATGCATCAGGGATCACTGTAAATTAATTTGCCGGTAGGAATGTAACGAATGCTGCGTGAATAGTTCGCCAATTGACACGATATACAAGACACTCGGGATAATATAAGAGAATATTCTGGTAAGAGCGCGACAGGCGATTAATGCGACAGGTGAACAGTCTTTGATAATTTCTAACATTATTATCGGTTACTTTAACAGAATCGATCGGTTTCCAAGAAAATTCAGTCCACAATTAGCGTCCTAATGCCTGTCGTTACGTAACATAATTAGCATGTGTAAGTACAGTTGACTACTCGATCGACACCTAAATAAAAAATAACTTTCTACTCCCGACGTGTATAATTTTCGTCAATAGTCGCGCAATTTTCTTTTTCTGGTCTTGTTCTCCCTACTGAACGCGCCTGTAAATATCATATACTGTTATTCATAACGAAAATGGCACGCAGTGTTAACTCGACGTCTCGGTAAAAATAAAGAGTTATCATCGATTATCTATCCCAGGGATAACCGTGCGGGGACTGGCGCAACAATATTCAATTATCAAATGAATAAACGTACATTTGAAAATACTGCTTGCATCTGCGCCGGATGTTACGTTCAAAATGGACGTGTGTCGTCGCGTAGCGCGGAATACGTGACTTCGCTGATTAATAATTCGCGGACTTACACATTTTTGACATAAACCGTAAATTTCAATTTTTCCGTGTTGCGAAAACAAATATTTCAATATAACGGAATTTTAGTTTACATTTTTTAATCATTAAGCGATATATGAATTCTCACTGGCATTATTGTAATAATCATACGATATAAATATTATTATGTATTAACAAAAAAATTAACAAAAAAATAATTGCACACCAATAATAATAATAATAATAACGATAACAGCAACAATAATCTTCATTAAACTGACTAATGCTAAGTCATTATTTTCTCCATTTAATTAATTTAGTATAAAAATTTCCCAGCTTGTGGGAGACTATTGGGGATAAGTAAATGATTGACGTAAAATTTGTTGGCATTTAAATAAACATATAACAACTAAAATATATTTTATTTATGTATAAATATCATTTTTCAATTGAAAAATTTATATTTATTTTATAAAAACAAATGAACAAAAGCTCTTTATTAATTTTCGACTGGTGAATCGTTATTATTGCTGGCGCTCGGAATTTATGGTGTGCAAACTACGAGCTCATCTAATGTTGCTGTTTGAGAAAGCGACGACTTCCGGCAGACCCGAGCGATCAAACGCGTCCCTTCTAACAAAACCTATAGTCTCCCGAGGGCTCCATGATATCTGACGAATCAAAGAATCTATACATAGAGCCCTTTCGATTCATTGGTTGAAGAAGAGAAGAGGGAGGAGAGGAAGAAGGAGGCTTCGAAAATTCGGTTATTATGATGAAAGGGAGGGTTCGATTGAGCACCCGGGCTTAGAAGTTAGGATCAGGTAGAAAGAACAGGTAGAATTCACAGCACTGTTCCAGAATTCTCTTTTCACTCTTTCGGCAGGCACAAATAAGCAGGCAAATGAAGATGATATAAAGACCGCAACGTATTTTAATTGTGTCAGTAGGGTGAAAAGGTAGAAGCAGAGATGAGAGCTCAGGGGAAAGAGAGGTATATCACAGGTATATCGTGTATATCACAAATTTTAAGGTATTTCGGACGTGCTGGAGGGTACTGTTTCTATTATTGTCTCAAAAGGGTCGTCCCTTCCCTCCTTTCCATAGATCCCTGGGACCTCCGCCCTTGTCTCTTATTTAATTCAGCATAATACAGAAGAACCGAGACAATTCAGCTTCAATAGTAAGCCCCACTACAGAATCGAACACCAAGTGACAGAATTCACTCCCGAGGAATAATCTAAAGCCCAAATGACAATGCCCAGAATTAAGAACATTGCCCGAGTGTGGGAACATCTCGGATGAAACACAAAGTGTGCTCTGATCCTCGCAGGTATGCAGATTAATGCTCTTTTCACCGTAATATTATTTTAAGCAAAAACCATAGTGAAAAATTGAGAATGCGAGGTAATAAAAGAGAAATAATAGGCGTGAGATTTTGTGCGAGTTATGGATCTTCCCATAGTTCGGCAAAATCAATAGGTATGTGTTTAACGATAGTTGATGGTTGACAGTTGGCTTTCATGGCTCGATCTTCGATTTCGAATTTCCCAATGGCGACTTACGATATAGATCATCCTCCCTCCCTTCCCGGGCTGTTATTATGTTTCTTCCCCCCCCCCCTCCCCTCCCCGTATTATTTTTTTCCTCTCTCTTTCTCTTGAAAGAAAACAGGTATTCTCACTGCCTAAAAAGGGTGACAAGTGTATGGATCTTAGCGAGCGACGCGGAAAGGTAAGACGACCTGTAACGGGCGCGGGTAACTTCGCAGTAGGAAATTTGAATTTGAATCCCGATCGCGGTCGGTCGCGTGCGGTCACGGATCCCGGAATTTGCATACGGCCGAGTACGTGAAAGGGGATGACGAAGTGGAGCGCCCCTTGTGAACGGCGACATGCCTCTGGTGTGCTGAATCTCGAGGATATAGATCGCCGATGCAGGAACTTTGTCTCGCGTGCACGACGGTTATTCTGATCGGAGGAAGGATGTGACTTTTGTGCTTGCACCGAATCCTAATAGGATACTTACATCGCGTTTCGCGTTTGATGAATCGCGATTTTGCAAATAATCTTGTTCTGCAAATGATACACGAAATACACTGTACAATAATCTTAGAGCGATCTATGATGAAATTTAAAAAAATTAAAATCTTTCATCATCCTTATTCTCGATTTTTCATTAAAAAAAATCGAGGCGTCGACAGTTTCTGAATTACAGATTGTCGAAAAAAAATCTATTTTTGTAAATTGAATCTCGAGGTAACTGTCAGATAAATCGAGTCTCTCATGTAAAACGAGAGAGCGAGTTATGTAAAACGTTTGTCTAATCATCTCATATCTAGTGCCCGCGCATTCACCCGTGCGAACCGTAAATAAATCATTCCGTTCAAACGCCGTGCGACAAAGGCGGCTTCTCCTCATATCCGGCTCGTGCTGAAATTTAAATATTTTTTCCCCGTCCACGCGAGCTGCGCACCTTTTGCCGCGTAGCGATTTTCGATGCGCAGACACGTGTCCGATGAAACGTCGATTCTAATTCTAATCTTCGCGCGCGCGACAGATTTGAATACTTCCTTCCTCCTGACGCGGCGCGGTCCTGCCGCGTGTCCAGGATATAACCGAGGACACGCGACCACATTTGAATCACATTCGAATTCCGCCATGGGCCCACCAGCGATTTGCATCGTTTCTGATTTCCACTCTTAGAATACAGCGCGCTACTTTGCATGATTTGGCTCACTTCTCAGAGGCACGAGTCCTTTCTATTCGGATCTCGAATCTGCCGCGCATAAAGGGATGCTGCATAAGTACCCGCATTCTAAGCATGAAAAAATGGAAATTTTGTACGATGTATAGAAGAGTTAAAAGAGATATTGAATATAAAGGACGGAATGGAAAATGTTAAAGGCACGAGATATCTATTTAGAGAAACTGCTAATTTCATCATATCGATCAAAATTAAAATATCGTTTCCTTTACATTTTTTTCATTTTTTTATATCCATGTTTAACCATGTCCACATTTCATACGTCAATTCTTGATGTATGTAATGCACTTATCATTATTAACTTAATTTCGTATATTCTTTATATATTTCCGTAATTCAAACGACGAATTGGGATATATTTATTTATAACGAAAAAATATTATATTTTAAATCGTTAATTATTACGTATCTTATTAAAAAGCAAGATAGAATATCCCTACGGATCTCGATAAGCTCGTAAAACGTCTCGATTCAAATCCATGCCCGTGCTATCGAGAGAGTGTAGAAGGTCGTAAACGAAATGTTCGGCCCTTCTCTCCGATTTTAATCGCGTCCGTCGACGTCCCTCGGGAATTCATTCCCGTGCGAATGGGAAAAAGAGAAAAAGGAAAAAAAAATGCGCGCGCGCAGCCAACTCGCGTAAGACGCACAGAGATGCGCTACAAAAATTTACCGCGACCAACGGCCCTGAGTTACAGGCCAGGGAATATCCCTTCGGACTCTCCTTCTGTCCCTCTTGTGGGCAGAGCGCACCTTTTCGCGGGGGACTCATCGATAGCAATAACTGTCGATCGATCGCACGATTTCGCGTCCCCGTCTGATTCTCTGCTCGCCTCGGCTGGCCTGTTCTTTTTTTCTCGCGGTGATTTTTATCGAAGTTAACGAAGTTCCCGTGCCGTTTTACAACCGGCGCAGAAGATCGCCGGATGACGATAGTAATAATTGTCGCGCGTATAGTCGATCGATCGGCCGTTCGGCGACTTTCATTCCTCGAAGTCGCCTCCGCGATATTCCGCGGAGCCGGCTTTAACGGACCACGGACTTAGCTGTCTCGTGACGGGTATGGAAATCCGTGGGTGACAATGATAATAATTGTACAGCCTATACCTGCATCCGAATGGAGTCGCTGAATGACTAGTGAGAGCCCGCCGCGCCAGTTACGTTCGCCGATTTTTGTCGAGGAAGGGCTGTACGTCTGTCCTAACATGAAATTCGTGGGTGACAATAACGATTTTAGCTTTACAACAGACGTCGATCCGCGATATTCATCGGTCACATGTTGTAATTTATACATAATACGACAGTTGCGCAGAAATATATAGTAATGATACGAAACCATTTTCTTTCGCGAGGGATGAGTTTGTTTACGAACTCTTCGTTTATGAGCGGCGAATATAAAAATTTCAGACAATCGAACATTGTTTCGTTTTAATATAAAATGTTTTTTTCCTATTTATTAATATTCGTATTTTCATATATCAAACGGTAATTACACACAAAGTAATTAAGATCTAAAATTCGTCTTGTAGTCTTTGCATACCAAAAAAAAGTTAGTAACTTGATTAAATTAGTTCAATTCTTAATTTTTTTCGAGAATATATATATTTAAGTCAAAAATATACTTGCTTATTAATAAAAAAAGTCAAATATAACATATATTTTCAAATCTATATATTTCTAATTTTATATTTGATTTGTATACATTATATATATTCTTTTTAATGAAAAGAATAAAGACAAAACTAAATTAACAACCTTTTGTTAAGTTAACAACCTTTTTTTTTCAAAAATTAATTTATTTCCTAATTTTTGAACATATGTTTTTCATAACTTCGGTATTATAATTTTGTTTAGAGTTTCGCAGTACCTTAGAAAGTAAAATCGAGACACACGAGACATTCGTATCTGCCTGGCATGCTGCGTTGATAGACGCCGCATAATAGATTGTTATGATTTCATCTGCTCGAAGGTACGGTCCCGGACCAAAAGGGCGAGAGAATGTAGATCATGCAAAACAGACCGGGAGTAAAAAATCAAAATGATGCAAATGCGATCGGCGTGACGCAACACAGCATGTGGAACTCGACCGATATTCAAATTCCGAATGGTCGCGTGTCGTTGAAGACGGTTGTAGGATTTACGTGGAAGGCTTTATGCTACGCGAGATAATAAAATTAGGGACGACTCCCGTGTCTTCATCGAGAATCATTAGATCGGTTGGATGTTGGATTATGTATCCCAATTAATAAAGTAAAATACTTGCTCGATCAAGAAGTCTCCCTTATTAAAAAAAAAGGATAACTGCATTCGGTATGATCTAATTGCTGTTTGCAAGTCACATGATGGACAATCAAATCTCAAATTCATTACACCTATGTAAATATTGAGGAAATGTTTCAATTTTCAATTAGTATTAAAAAATGTTTTCTCTATTTTAAACTTGATCTCCAATTTTCAATATTGGACTCGGCAAAAATTGCAATGCTTAGGTAAATTATATTGGATATGTAACTATATGTACTGGGCAACACACATTGGACCCTCAACGTCAATGATAACGACGATGACGAAAGAGAACAGCGACGATGACGGTTGAAATCGATGCAAATGGTCTGCGCGTCCGTGACGAATTTCGAATTATGTTTTCTAGTTTACGATCGTGTGCGACGTGGTGGCACGCCTCATAAATATTTATTAGAAAATATCTGTCCGTAAGTCCGTAAATCTGTTTAATCAAATGTCCATCACCGAGCGCACAGCAAAGCTCGATATAATCAATAAAAAAGCTATTTTCGTCTATCCTCGATTTTTTTAAATCAGATGAACGTCAAAGTGGCAATATGAAAGCTGATTTTTCCTATGACAGTATCAATTTGTAATTTATAATATTTCGTTACAAAAATACTTCTATTTTCATTCAAAATCTTTTGTTTTTAAAATAAGATATATTTGAAGATCATATATGTAAAATAAGAAACTGATAATGTAAAAGTTAGATGGTCTTTCACAATAAAATATGAATAATAAATAAATTTCTCCGACAAAATTTTAAATATTAAATAATCGTCGATAAAATGCTGTCACTAGAATTGGTAATTGGAAATATGCGTGTAAAGCTAGCAAGACCAAATCAGAGTAGAATCAAATCAGACTTATCGGAATTTTTAGTATTCATTTTGTACTAAATTGTGCCATTAATGATAATTTTGTACCGTGTGCCATTTCGAAAAAAAATCGTGGTGGTGCTAGCTTAATTTAATTTATTTTTGTTTTTTATAAATTTATTAACTTACAAGTAATTTACAAGAGTAAATAACTTCACAAAAAAAAATCTCATTTTTTTTACGACACGTGTCTCATATTTTTACCTGTAGAACAGGTATGTTAGCAAATTAAAAAAAAAAAAAAAATAAAATAGCGATGTTTCAAAGGCGCCTGGTTTGATGCCTCATTGAGATTGTAAATATATAATAATAAAGTCATTTTAAGGAGAAAGCATGTAACATATTAACTTATTTTTAATTGTACAAATTAGTATAAATTTAGTTGTGTTAATTTTTGCCCTTGTGTTGATTTTTTATGATCCTGCCAGCTTAAATATTAAACTATCAGCGCTACTGTTTTCTTGGAAATGACACATAATATAATTGTTTTTGGCAGTTACAAAATAGTACAAATTCAAATCATATTGATTTCAGATATTTTTTTTCTTTTATTTTGAATTGGTTCTGCCAGTTTAATATTAAGCCAGCAGCGCCACGATTTTTTTCGAAATGGCATCTGGTACAAAATTATCATTAATGATATAATTTAGTACAAAATGAGTACTAAAAATTCCGATAGGTCCGATTTGATTCTGCTGATTTGCTAACTTTATAGAGCATGTGTATTAATATGTTCATTTCTTACGGTTATACGTTGATGTCTATCGTTCGGCATGAAGTACCTTTAATAGAATAAAAAAAAAATCGTGAAGAGTGGATACATTTACTAGAACGTATACTTTTGATAGGCATTTCTACTCTCGGTCGACTTTAAGGAGGAACGAGAGAAAGATGGTTCTTGGCGTGGGTGAGCGACTTTATTGGCCGAACTACAATGCGACATTCGTGCCATCGAGTCTCGTAGAATCGGCAGTATAACACGGTACGTTTACCTGTAGACGAAAAAGATGCAGTGAATCGCGAAGTTCCGAGGTGGACTCGCTTTTCTTATGGTTGTAATATTTAACGAGCGGGACAGCGTAGGTTTTACGTTTCCAACTCTGTTTCGAGTCTCTACCTCGCGACGATCATATTTATTTCGATCTGACGACAAAACAAACTAACCTTTTTAAGATATAATTTTATATTATATATTGTTCACTGATGTAATCGTAAATTATGTTATTTTAATGCAAAAAATGTTGAAGATCAATCTAACATAAAATATTCAAAGAACACAATCGCAACATGTTAAATAAAAACTAGAACGTTTCGAAAATTCATTACAAAAATTAACAGGGTTCAGTTTTAATACAAAAAAAAAAGTTGTTTGTGTGTGCGCGTATATAATTCGGAGTTATGTAAAACACAAAAACTTTCGATATAGATCAAATACGTATCTTCAAAGTTGCGTACGTAATAAGAAAGTTGCGCAAGTGAAATATTTTAATTTCTAAAGTGTGTCAAAGGACTGATAAAAGACACCTCGATTTGAAGATTCCGTATCAGCTAGCTTTATCTTCTCTCTCGAGATAGTCGTGATTCAACACCAACGTTGACTGATTATGTCGCATTGTCCTCGCGTAGCGTGTCGCATTTGCATCCAGGCGATCGTTATCTGGATTCACGGCGTATCCGAAATAACTACGAAGGCGTAGACCCGGTTGCGAAATCCGGATCAGTGCGTGCGAGCGCGTTTCGCGAATTAAAAGAACTTCAAGAGGAAGCAACATAGTTGCGTCGTCGGTGTCGGTATTCCCTCGGGGAACAGGTAATCGTCCAACAACGGCGAGCCTTTCCCGTGATCGTCGTTTATACCATGCGAGAACGGCCTCTCGAAGCTTTACGGACATTAAACACGAAATTCTCCGTTGTTTTCCCGCGATGTTGTTCGTGGCGTGAAGAGATTTTTATTTCAGTTTATTCGCCTGACAGGGATAAGTTTCGTCATAGTCGGCGCAAGAGAGAGAAGAGTTACAGTTAAAAAAAAAATTTCCCTCTAACGGACGATCTTCCGTCCGTTGTATTTTTTCCCGAGCGTTCCGTATCGATCTCTCATTCTTTTTTTTACCTACTTTTAATTATACGTATGTACGTGCATCTAGGAAAGCTGAGTAAATTTGCGTCTGTCCCGTGCGTCAAATTTGCGTCGTAACGACCAGCTAACTAATTATACGTGTGTTTCCATTACGTCATTGCGGGACGACAACGCGCGATGTTATCCCGACAAAACGGGTGACTTCGCCGATAGATGAAAGGAGGGCGACAACGGCGTGGGGGTCCTCAATCTTCTCCTCGACTTAGCACGCACCGTACGCATGCAAGGAAACGTAGCACGCACGTAGCACGCATGCAGTTAACCCGAGCGTCGACCGGCCTATCATTCGCTGCCATTTTTTTCCCAGTTAAATCCGGCAATTAGGTAAATAAAGCTACCTGTCAGTGCATAGCCACGACTGTTGCAAATAACTCTGTAGCCACGCATAATCACGCGCCACCGCCACTTGCTCGCAGATACGTGTACGCCTGGTGGGAACGGGCGGCATTAGCGTAGACCAGCACTTTGCTTCCTTTTTCTTTCCCACTCAACTGAAAGCGTCGTCCCCACGTCGTCGTCAGGCAATCGCGCGTAATGCTTGGGAGTATTGATTGATGCGTAGAAAGACGCTCGTTCTCGAGAGAGAAATTTCCTTAGGTATAGAGTGTGTACGCGTATACGTGTGGACGCGATATGTGCGGCCTTCTTGGATTTATTTTACGTTTTCGTCGCTCTTCTCTCTTCTCTTTCTTCGAGCAGGAATTCTGTGTCTATGACCGCCTACGCCGCTGGATTCAACTAAAACGTTTACAGTATTGTACAATTACCTAGACCGGGATTCCATGGCCCTGCCACACCTACACCTACGCCATGACTTGCCCTGGCAGGGCGATATACACGTGCATACGCATATACGATATCTATCCGGGTCCCGCTTGTGCATACTTCCATGCACGCGTGTGTGAGTATAACATCGTGCGTTGCAGCTTGGGTTAGGTGAGGTATAATGCGCGGTCGTACGGCTTTTGGGGCCCGGAGGCGCTAACATGAAAATCGTATGGTAATGGGGTACCGCGTGGCCCCCTCCAGCATGGGGTCGAACTCGGGTGTAGGAGATCAGCGAGTCCACGGTATAAGTCTAGGCTTCTTCCTAGTATTAGCGAACTGGAGGGACTAGAATAGAAGAGTCGGAGGGCAGTGCGGAGTAACCGCGGAATAGACTGGGGATGAGGAGGAAGAGAGGACTCCGACTTGAGGCCCTCTCGAGGAGAGTCCGTGGGCTCGCGTGCCTCCGATAATTATACGCTCGAACCGAGTCCTGGAAGAGGGGAAAGAAAGAGAGAGAGACGAAGCAAGACGAGGGGTGGGCGAGAGGAATGGAGGAATATCGAGTCTGCGGTTCGACAGGGTCGGAGTTGACCGGCGTCTAATCGATTCGCCGCCTCGACATGGAAATTTCTTCGAGGAGCCCGCAGGGCTACCCTTCTTCTGCAACACCTAACCATCTCGTACATATAAAACGCGGAGTCCCATCTACTCTCCTCTCCCCGTCTTTTGCATCCACCCCCCTGGGTCTGTTCTAGCGCTCGCGGTACCCTCATCTCCCGCAGGTTCGATGATCCAACGATGATGTACTTGTTTTGTACAGATTAACCACTCCTAACGTTCCATCCGGACATTTCGTGATCTCGTACTCGCGCGGATGTCAATCAGCCGGTCCGTTCTGTTAATTGACAGGTTGGCAATATAAACGGCTCCAGCGAGGCACTGATGCTTTCAGGAAGACGTAATTAAACTTCATTTGCGTGCTAACAACGCCTATGTTGAATATATACTCGCAATTTTATCATCTTTCCTTTCAAGTTAATATTTCCAGTTTTAATCCCCGAGGAAGAATACATATACAAGTAACTTATTTAACTGCACAACCTCAGATAATATCTATAATCTTTATTATAAGGTAAAACGTAATAACTGTAAAACGATCATATATAAAAGTATCAATATAACAAATTATATTTATATGGATACGTTCTTCCAGCAACTAAGGAATCATTTTTTTTGTTTAGAACAAAAATATGATAAAAATTAAAATAAGTAAAAATAAATTAGATATTATTTATTATGTGTTGAAATAAATGACTAAGAATAAATAATAAATATCATGAGAATATTAAATTCTATCCAATATTGACAAATGACTCGGCACGGACACGTTTCGAATTCAGAGTGTTTAGTGCTCTTGACTTTATTTTGACAACTGTATTGGCCTAAATGTCTCACCGGGACATTTCTTACCTAAGACCGAAGAGATGGTTATATAATACATCTTTTTAAAACTGTGAATCATAGCGTGACTGTATCTTTTACAGCTTTCCCTAAAGATTTTCGACAGAAGTATTTAGTAGGTACTCATGTAGTATTAAATATGTACTTTTAATTTCTTATACTCTTTTTAAGATTCTTTTTTCCTCTATGTTTATGTATTATTATTATTTATTACTTTTGTATTTATTCAACTATCTTACATGGTTAATTTTCTATATTAACTTTAAACATCGCTGAAGAAAACTATGATTTCAAAACACGTCTGCACCGGTTTTTTAATTATTTATCATAATGCCGAATAAAATTTAATATTTTTATCATATTTATTTTGCTGCTTGTTTTTGGTTATTTCATATATCTCAATATATTGTGTTATGAGTGATATTGTGTTTATGTTAGATTTTCAAATCTATTTTTCTTATTTATTATTATAGATAATTATATAATAATATGTTGCGTAATATTCTCTTCACATTTTAAAATTATATTTCTGAATACGCGACTCACTTCAACGTTGAATAATTTCCATTATTCCTCGAAATAAACTTCTGAAGTAAGACAATCGAAAAATTTTTAAAATGTCTTCTTATCAAAAGTAGCAGTATGATTACGAGAATAACTAGCGCTTCGTCGCTGAATCGATCTGCCTTCTTCGTATTCTCAGGCTTTAAATACCTCATTACGAGCTTTGCGGAGATTCACGAGCTACGCTGTCCCCGATTAAAATGAGCGCAATGAAACAAACGCTTTTAAAGTCACGAAGACCATTTACATTGTACGTAACGAATTTCGTGACTTCGCAGGGAGCATGAAGAAATGAAGACAAGGCGGCGCGCAACCCTTTAAAGTTACACCAACGAAACCCCCGTAGACATCAAACGTTTTCCAGGTAATATTATAGCCTGCAATTAAAACGCGAAACTTCGAACAGACATGTATTGTAACAATTGATAATGATATCACTGAAATAATTCGTCATTTGAATCAATTAATTGTAATTAAATGTTGTCAAAATTAATTCAGCTTACATAAACTAACCTCAGTGAATATTTTTCAATGTTAAAATCGGATAATTATTTGAACTAAAAAAAATTTGATTTTTTTAAAATTAAATTGGTAGTAAAATAATGTACCATTTATCGGTAAAAAGTCTGAAGCTGTCACAAAATTAAAAATTCTTGAAAATATCATTACGTTAAGCATATTTCCGCAGAGAGGGAGGAGCGTTTGATCAAACTTCTCGACGAGACAAGACTCGTCTCGCGTGCCGACCAATCGAGCGTGAAGTCGGAAAGACATTAGACACCGAGCAGTTTTGTCGATCCCACGCGTGGACGTTTGCGCGGAAATCGGAAACAAGGTTCCGGACAGTAGTGTCAACAGATTTGCCCCCCGATAGGTCCCTCGTCCGGAGGAAGTAACGGAGCAGAGATCGATCGGGTGAGAGGGGGAAGGAGAGGGAAGAGAATGAGAGAGAGAGAGAGAGAGAGAGAGAGAGAGGAGGGGGGCGGTAGGTGGGCAAGTGGAAGCGGGTTGACTCGGCGGTCGAGCCAAGGGTGGGCTCACGATCAAATATTAAGTCTTATCTGGCGCCGCTTTACCCAGAAGTCTCCCTTTTCCCTCCTTTTTCCTCCAGCTTTCCTCGACGTCTCCCTCTCGCTCTCTCGCCGCCTAATTATCCCCGCCAACTCTTCGTCGATTTCACCGCACCCTTCCTCTCCTCTTCCCACTCACCCCCTTCGCCCCCTCCGGACACTCCCGCGTCGTAGCCGCGACCGATCGGTGAAACCACACACGTTGGGTATAGAATACATAAAAGTACCTAACATTCTCTCGCTTCAACTTTATTACGCTTCTTTCCGTTTCACTGCCTTTTTTTTTTCTTTCTCGATTTTTCTACCGGCACGCTTTTACCTTCGATCGCCGGACGTTAATAGCTGCCACTAGTCTCGCCATTCTTCCACCATTGCTGGGTTGTAATTAAGAGCCGGATAAAGATGGTGCGTACGAAGGACGGATGATATTAAGAGTTTTTCTTACATACGAGAGACATACGATCGAAACGTGGCGTGCACATGAGGTTGAGTATTTCCCGAATATTTGCATGTGCAAGGATGCTTATGTGATCAACGTTCCGTATTCGAATACGTACTTTGAAGGTTCATCGCACGAATTCGTATTTATGCAGGAACTCATATTTTCGTCGCGTCGCGAAACGTCATGTCGTATTAAAAATAAAAACTACGTATGCGCAACGTGACAATCAGACTGGTCAATGCACTCCACGATACGTAGATTATTAACGAGTATTGTATCCAGAGTTCAGACGCGTTGCTCCACTTTTTTGTGCGACGATTTACAACACATTTGTCGCATTTTCGACAATTAAGAGTGGGTTATTGACTTCTTTTAAAAATAATAAGACATCGCAACTACAAATATTCCACTGGAAAAAATATGAAATGTAGAATATTAAATTTTATACGTTACTTTCCTTTTGCAATTATTATTGTGAAAATTTCAATGTGAGAGAAAACGAATGATAAATTGTTAGTGGGACGATTATTAATTGATATTCATGCGTTGCGTAAAATATTTATTATAAAATTCTGATTACTAATCTTCTTCTTTTGTCTGTGTTTTTCTAATTACTAATTCTTTTTAAAAACAGAGATTTACATACAGAAATAATAAATTTAGCGAAAAAAACACAGGATAAGCAAGTTATTCAACATTATTTCTTACGTAATTTAATGTATATCAATTATCAATCTCGCCCAAAATTAACTAGATAAAAAGCAAAATCTTCTAAAACTTGTATTATTATTGAGGAATATATGTATCTTATAACGTGCATTGTGTAATCTAATTAAATTAATTTCACGTTTTTTTATGTAGAGATTACGTTGCAATTTCTCATATCTCGATATATATTTTTGGGTCGTTCGCATTTCATTCTGGAATTGGAATCGCGTATTCAGGGAAAACGAACGAGACGGTTTGGAAGGATTGTTGGAGGGAAACGAAATAAAGGGATGGCAGTGGCGTCCTCGTTACGCGAAAACGAGGGCGAAAACGTTTCGAGGATTGTGATTCCATTGAAAATTCTTCCAGGTCCCCAAGAATCCTTATGGATCGAGATTGGTCGGCACCAGTGGAAAGAAAGTTTTTCCCTAATGACCGAGCCAAAGTGGTAACCGTTAATTTGGACCAGCCCGACCATTCCCTCGTACAATCGTCTCCCTATCGTCTCTTCCTCTCCTCCCTTTTCATCACTCGCCCTGACCCCTCATCGTGTTCATAGGGTGACCCAGAAAAACAACGCCAACTCGATCATCTTCAAAGAAGAATCGATAATTTTGTGCGAAGGAATCTTTATGGCGTTTCATGAAAAGTAATTAAAAATAAATAGTATTTTGTAATATAAATTACATATTACAAAGAATACTTAATGTTTTTGAAAAATTAGATTTATCATGTTTCAATGACAAATGTTAAAACTTATATACTACAGTATATAATTCAATAATAACTGTTCAATATTAAAAAAAAATTTTTTTTATCATCCTAGTCATTTATATATTTTCAATAGCTAATATTTTTATGTCATTTTTATGTCCAACAGATATTCGCGTACTAAAATAGATACCATTGCTGATAAATATAGCACGTGGTGCTTAAAGTACATATTTTAAAGTGCCTCGTTTTGATCTTTCATTCTAGCTGGCGAACAGTATTCTATTTAGTGCCACGTTACGCCGCTAGAAACCGCGTGCACAACTTAATTCTTGTCTCTCGTGCCATAAATACGTCCGCGTAATCGATATCAAGTGAGTTTATACGCGACGGGAAAAGCACAATGGGAAAGCCGCACGGCCGTTTCGCTTGCAATTTACACGTGCGCGGATGCTCGGGGTAGACAACGGCAATCGCTTCCGACGCGGCATATTTATACGCGCGGGCATCTTCAGTTGGCCGCATTATTACAGAGGATCCAATTCGGTAGTCACGAATTTACACTTCGCGCGGCTATATTGTAGAACGAGATATGACACCGACAAGAAAGCCACGATATCCCCCCGTCCCTCTGAGGCGTCGCTTCCATTACACGATTGTATCCATCTTGTCCGGCGCTATTTATACGGATGCAGGACTCGGCGTAACGTCTCTCAGACGAATATTTAAACGCGAGCATATTCGAGATCCAACAATGCGCGGTATATACTTTGAACGGATTTCTGTTTCTCTTAATATGAACAGATCGTTAATGGAAAAGCTCGTGTTCACTTAAAGATAGACGAATTTAAAGATAGACTTATATACTCACTTGAACCTAGGTGTTGTATGTCCAACAATAGAAAACTGCATTTTACATCGTCATGTGTCATGATTCGTCTGTAATTATTTACATATCTTATTGAAACGTATAGTAGAAATATGAGCAAAATTTTAGGCAAAAGAAAAGCTATTTAAATCTTCCACTGTGTTATTAAAAGTGTGATAAAATTTAATGTATCTGCAACTAAAAAGTATATTTGTGTATCTATATGTATGAAATCTGGTGCACTTTTCACAAAATTTTAGAAAATTTAACGCGAACGTTCATTACATTTAAGACTATTGTAACATAGTTTTCAGTTACCTGTTTGATCACAAGTTTTAGTTACTTAAAATTTATAAAAAAAATGTCTAGCAGTGTGGTTAAATTTTATTATGCAGCTTCAACATAAATGATTTAATTGTGCTGCTAGAGACGCTGACATTTGCGCGTTTAAAAATTTGGAGTTACATAATATTGCACAATGATTGCACGACAAGAGTATCAGGCAATGCAATGCAGTGAGCGGAAAAGGAACGAAGGAAAAAAAGAAAAGAAAAAGCGAGCGAAGTGGCGGCTGAATTCTGAACCGCGATTCCCCCCTCCGGCACCGAATATCGTCTCGCGAAGAGGCTAAGGATAGCAGTCCGGGTTGGGGGTGATTTCTGGAGCAGGATGGTAGCGATGGGGAAAGTTCGGGAAACAGAGGAAGACGCTCGGCTCGCAGCTAGGAAAGTTAGAGAAAGAAAGAGACCTCCCTGAGGGGGGAGAGCGGCTAAGGCGCTCTCGCATTCTTTTTACCGAGCGAAACGCCGCCGGCGGAGGCAGCGCGAGAGCGTCGCCTATCGATTTTTACTTCTAATGAATTCGAGCTAAAAACCACCTCTTTCCCTCGCCGCCCGTCCCGGCCGCGACCGCCACCCTCGTGCTTAGACCATGCCGCCACCCTCTGTTCCACGAACCACGCCAATCACTGCGCGGCATAATTACACCGCCGAGCAACGCGTGCGACTCCGGCGAAGTCGTGTTTCTTAGCCTACGTGCACTGCAGTAAAAAAGAAAGGAGATAAACAAGGAAGAGGTCGGGTGGAATGGGGCCGATGTTAAAGGGCAAGAAAAGACGCCGTACGCGAGCGATAGGGGCGAGTATCGTGGGGTCAGGGGTAGGTCACTTAATTATTTCCCAGCGTTGATTTTAATGGATCTAACACCGCGAGCTTGATCCACCGCGCCGATTGCAGTTTTGATAGCTTCTAGTAAACCAAGCTAACGTAAACCAAGTTTCATATCAGTAGGATGATTTTAAAAAATTAGCTGTGTGATTATACATGTTACTTAGCATTAAAATAATATAAAGTAACACTTTGCGTTACTTGATGCTAATTCAAGAACAGATTGGACAAATATTTGTATATTATGTATTGAGTATATAATTATCAAATTTATGAAAGAAGAAATAATATACAATTACGATTTAAAAATTACGATTGTGGAAATTAAATATGTAAATATGAATAAATATGAAACAATATAAATAATATAAAATATAATAGAAATATGAAAATTATATAAAAATTGTTCAATTTTAAATGGATTAATTTTATTATGTCTGTGCTTTCAGATAGAAAGTTTCAAGTATAATAATGTAACACGTTTCAAATTTCCTTCGGTATTAAACAGATATGAATTAAACTTTGAAAAAAAAAAAAAAGAAAAAAAAGACTAATAATTAAAATGTGCTCCGAAATAGCAAGATGAAGTAAAGGCTGAGATCTCGCAGAGAATATTCATCTTGTTCCGAGATTATGAACGACGAGCATCTGGGCAGTTCTCGTTTTTAGTCACTCGGCTAATGAGCACACAGTCAATCATACCCGCGCGGTGGATCGTGTAATAGCCACGCCGGAACTCTGAATCACATTCAAGTTTACATATCGAGTGGCGGCTGGGAATGTGTTGGTAAAGTAAAAAAACGTGTGTTGGAGGTTGTCGACTCGCGCGGCCGACGTGTGTCACATCCGGCGTTGCAGAATCGGGTCAGTAGATGAAAACGGCGCGAATAAATCATATTATCGGAAAGGAGAGACTGTCCGTTGATGAACGTATCTAAATTCGTGCCAGTCGCTCCTTTGATGCGATTTACACATTAGAAATCATTCCGAATATCACAGACGCTCCGTGTACGTTTTCTACGGGTGTGAGCTGTGTCTATGTGTGTGTGCGTGTGTGCGTGTGTGCGTGTGCCATGGAGTTTGTTATACGCGGGGGAGCAAGCATATGCGTCGGTGTGCATCGCGGTAGTTACTACGTTGATGTACCGGGCAGGAATAGATTGCAACTTGTTGCCAGATGTGCAGTGCAAATAATCGAAATCGTAACTTCCGCCGAGAGACTTCGATTGCTGCTCCGCGATCAAAATTTCATCTCCGTTGCATTAAAATTCCATTGTGCCGGCACCTTGATTGCGGTCTCCTTCGACGTTTCGCTTCGAGACTCGAATCAGTCGCGTCTATCAGTCGCGTAGATTCATGAGATACCGTGACGTCGATTCTCTCTGAATTATTGCATGGCAATATTTCTGTTATATCTAATTTTACTCACGTGGCAAAGTATTCTGAGTAGTCTCTCTCATCTTTCTATCGCTATCTTAGAAGATATATTTGTTTTTTTCCTTCATTACTTAGACTTTCGATTCTCTATAATTCATTTTAATATATCTACTTAATACTTTATAAGACGCTCGTAATGTTTTATAAATCATCTAATGTTTTATTATTGTATTATATAACCTGATAATTAAATAAATTGTCTTATTTCATACAGAAAACTTATTCCCGTTCATTTTACTAATTTATTCTAGCGTTTAATTTAACTGTAATTTATTTTTACGGCAGACAATTCCACTGTACCAGCGCGAAGCAAACAGAAGCAATACAAAACCCAACGAGATACAATGAGGTTTTTAAATTGAATCGCGGCACGGGTGCGAATTTGAGAGTCGTACAGTCACCGAGAATCGATCTTAAGGTCTTCGAAACCACTTCCCTCATTCTCCTCCCCGCCCCCGCGGCGCAAATTCTTGCCTAAGATTTTACGAGTGCCTCGGGGTGAGAATCGCGCATAATGCGCAAAACCGGTTCGGAAATCCATCCCTTTAGAAGCCGCTAACTCGGTCGTGTTACCGCGGCGCAATTATCGGCGAGACATCGAGATAGGCTATATACATACATATATATATATATATATATATATATATATATACAGACGACGGTGGCAACCCTCCTGGGACGAGGGAACGTTAATTGAAATGAAACCGTGCGAACGAAAAATTCTGTGGGGCGAGTTTTATGCCGGTCCGTTTTCTTCCTTCTTTCGGCCGAGACCCTTTGAGCCCTTCTCATCTCGTTTCTCGAATTCGCGTTAGTCGCAAGGAGATGGATGGCCGCGATTTTTCCAAAATCAAATCGCAACGTTAACTTGTCGCTTCGCCGCCTTTCAGAAAATTTTTATTTGTACGGAAAAACATGTTTTATCGATGATTCTACATAAAAGTAGGAATGTTCGATAACGCATCGGTATCCAAAATATCGATACTTTCAGAAAGAAAAGTAATTTGTTTATCAATAATTGATTAATGATACTACTATGATTCCAATACACGCAATCGGTTCGATCATTGACATAACTAAAAATATTGAGCATCCATACACGAGAAATTTCCGGGTGTAAAATCGAGAACTAGATGACATAATTATTAATGTCTTCCGAAGGAGAATTATGCGCGAATACACACTCGTTCGAGTCCATCGCGATTTAAATTTGCATATCTCAAGAATGCAGATACAAGCAAGAGATAATATAGATGATTCCAACGACAAAAATACGTTGTAATCGTAGAAATATTTAATTTAACGTGGAAAGACGACCTCTTTCAATCGCTTCTTGGATAATTAAAAACTGACTTTATCGCCTGGAACAAAGTTGATGCGCAAAATGGGAAAGCTGAAAGCTTTTTTTATTTCTGGTCATTAACCTGGTTAATCCATGCTAATTAAAGGAGAGCGATTTATAAGCGAATTCCGAGGTGCGACGGCCGATCGAAATCTCTAACGTCGCGCAGCCGCTCGCAAGATCGACGATCTTATCTCGGCTGGTATCGATCGAGACGATCACGCGACACGGCTCTCGATGACACGAAGCGAAATGTTAACAACAAATTGCCGTTAACATGTCGTGCCCCGACGAGTAACATTCGCAACGGGCTACGTTCGCCAGTAATTAACGTAATTACCGCAATTAAACGTCGCGTCGCGCCAACTGTTAATTATTACGGCCGAGCTCAGTTTCCTAGAATGTTCCCGCCGTTTGTCGCGTGAAACGAATTTACCGCCACATTACACATTGTTTGCACGCCGTTTTCTCGACGCGCCATGCTCACCACTAATGGTACGCTATAAATATAAAACTTTCGGCGCGCGCGTGCACATTGTATATGTAAGTACATGGAAAGAACAATTTTGCTGAAGCATCTAAAAACTTAGCTAGACAGAGATTTGAAAATAATTTTGTTTAATCATCGAACTACTTATTTTTAGAAAATCCAAATATTTTATAATTAAAATTCGAATTAATACGAAAAAATAATAAAAAAACAGCCACCAATGAGAGTTAATGTAGTTATTGATTCGTAAAATTAAAGGTCACATTCGATAATATTTCAGAATCGCAAAATTCAGATTTCAATTCAGATTTGGGTTCTCTTCAATGCTTCAATGTACATATTAGAATAAGACAGTTACAATAAAACTTTGAGACCCAGTTAAAGATTAAAATAAAGAGAAAAATAAAAGTCATCAAGGAAGCATGAGAAGTCCAAAATAATTATATAGAAAGCTTAAGCTTGATGAGCAATGCTGTAAAAAATTCTTTTCATTTTAGCAATCAACTTGAGCGTCCTAAAATTATTTTGACAGTCCAACAAAATTATTTTCAGTTCAATTTATTTATTATTTTTCGTGCATGTAGGTGTGTGTGTGTGCGCGCGTGCGTGCGTGCGTGTATGTGTGTGTGTGTGTGTGTCATGAAAGAGCCATAGCGTTCCCGTTGTTTCGCGTGACAATTTATGCCAGCACGCCGACGCACGCCCGTTGCGACGGCGTATTGATTGATATCGAAGACTTTAATTATAACATCGGTGCCGCGCGAGGCGGAATTTACGACCGACGACGTGTCGCGAGGATTTCCAAACTCTATTAATACACGTCACTGCTTGACTAACGTGTGCCCGGCTAGCGTCGCTATAGTTAGGATTACGTACGATGATGTATATGTCACGGAACCACGTTGATGGACTCGTAAAAAAATGATCGCGAACAGATCGTAAGAGAAATTTTCTTCATCGAGAGGATAGGTTTGAGGAAGGAGGAAATTGGTTAGTTAAGTGTAAACTTCTGTTTTTAAATTTTGACCTATATCAAAATACTTCCAAGGGAATATAATATATCAAAGACTTCTTAAACGTTTGTTCTAAAAAAATTAAGGATACACTTTCTCAACTTTTATTATTACTACTTCGAAGGAGAGGATTTAAAGAGACGTAGTTCCGGGAAGAATCCTATTATTAACGGGAAGCATCGAGGTAAAGGCCGAAGTATTCGTCATCGATCGTCTGAAAATACGAGCGCCACAAATCTTACAAATTCATTCGAGTTTGCTCGTCTTCTACATACTTACTAGCTCAAATGTAACGTTGCGCCAATCACGACTAATAGGATTTTCTGTAACTCGGCCGGAGCACAATGGCAGCGATAATGAAATTACCGAGGGGTCGGTTTAATTATACCTATACGTACATATGCATCCTACAACTCTTAACTTTTGATTTCTAATGCGTGACAATTTCTACATACACCCATATGTATGTATTTAATCTACGAGATATTTTAAACAGATTCCTGCCACAAGAGATTGCTCTAATATGACATGAATATCAGTAGCACACTCTTCTAGCTGATTAATTTAAGTAAAACCATTCAAGTAAAACCATTTAAGTAAAACCAAATAGCTGAAGCGCTTTTAGGACTGCAGTTCTTGCGGCCCGGAAGTGAATGGAAGTCGATTTAGCATCATCTAGTTTTTCACTTTCGAGTTGAGTTTTCTTATAAACGTCTTTCGCTCACAAAGAAAATAATTTTTTTGTTTCTATACTAATCAAAATGTAATTTTTAATTTAAATCAGAAACTTTTACAAAATTTGAGATCTCGTGATGCTTCCTTATTACACGGAAAGAACAATTTTGCTGAAGTACCTACAATTTAACTATACATACAGATATAAAAACAATTCTGTTTAAATCATCAAAATAATTATGTAGGATAAGAAACTTCTTGCTTCACTGTCAGCAACGCTTAAATGTCCAACATCATTATTTTAACACAACAGTTATTCTGACGCAACAAAATTATTTTCAGGTCAGTATCCAATTCTAACTTTTTAAATACTTCGGCAAAACTATTCTTTCAATGTATGTATGTATCACTATATGTTTGCGCCATTTCGCAAACACCTACAAGCAAATGACTTCGTGTTTAACCCTAAAATGAAGACGCACGAGTAACAAGATCGACATGGTAGGCCATAATTTTGTGATGGAAAAGAAAAAGGGATGGGACAGGAGGATGAGGGTCGAAGGGGGATCGAGGTCTTCGTTAGGGCGCGTTTCCGACGGTTAACTTTTCGATTGCGAGCAGGCCGCGACGCGAGACGATGCCGTGTCGAGTGGAGACTTTCCGATCGAAACTCAAGTCGAAATAACTCCATTTCAGGGCGGACGACGACGGATTACACGGCGACCCCTACCTTCCGGGAAGAACCGATCGATAGCCTCTTCCCCGCTCGACCTGGGACACGCCGATCGAATTCGCTAATCGCCCGGTCTCATTCTCCATTGACCATTTCTCGTTATGCGAGGCGGACACACCGGCGGGAATTTCTTCCCTCGTCTCTCAAGCTCGGTTCAAGCCGGTTCCTCTCGAAGCTAATTAATTCTCCCGAGACGAGCGGTAATTGATCAACGGGGAAAATTTATGACCAAATAATCACCGCAATTAAATCGATAGATCACAATTTCAAGTCGTTTGTTTGGGAAGTCACGTAAATCTTGAGCTGACCAAATTGTGAGACACAGTCGTATTACAGTACGCGCAGATTTTTTTAGATATCACAATACCGTTTCTAAATCGTTAATTAATCGGCGATAACAAAAGCATCATTAGTTTTCTGTTAGGAATAACAGACGTCATCGAAGATATCGTCGTTTTTTTTCAAAGTTAAAATATAAAGAAAGAAAAATCAATAACATGGTGTATATTATAAAAAGAGGACAAGATACACTGTTGAGTTCAGATTTATTGTCAAATCGATCTTAAAATCACACTTTCCTACGTCTATTGTAATGCTAATTTGTCGCACTGCTGAATTTGATGCTCTTCGAGCTAAGGCGCACGCTCGCCTTACCAGAATCTCATACAAATCGCGTAAATTCCTTAAATTCGAACAGTCCTAAAAATTTGGCGTTTTTGATGGAATCAGAGGAGGCGCGAGAAACCAACGGCGTTGATGCGTGCGCGTGTAATCACGTGATCGCGTAACCGTAGGATAATAACAGGCGGCACCGGTTCGTTACAAATTAATGATCGACCCCGCAGAGGCTGAGAGGGGGGGGGGTCGAGGGGGGCTACCACGGCAATGGGACCCCGTGATTTTGTAACTGATTTCACGGCGTGGTTGCCAGCCTTCTCGCACGTACGCACGCACGCACTGACGTGCGCGAGTACACGGACGTATGTGAATATGTGGGCCTCATTGTGACACGCGAACGTCGATGCGGAAATACGGATCGAGCGGATTTTCACGTGGAATTTGCGTCTCTTTGTCTGTGTGACGTGAGAAACATTATGTAAAGGGGCTAAGACCTCTGGGCTCGGGGTCCTGATCGAACTGATCGAACCGTTTCCAAGGACCCTTCTGAACTCGATATTCCTCTCAATGGGGACAAGGGATCTAAGGATGAATCGAACAGTTGCCACCTGCCAACCGATTTCTACGATTGTCTTCGAAAGCCAACGGACGCCAAGAAATTTGACGAAGTAACGTCTAATAGTACTGTTATTATTCACATAATGTAGGTATCATTTGTGTTAAACTTTTTCATATTAAATTTGTATCTATTATTATATATCTTGTACAAATACTTGGTCAATATAAATTAATATCTAATGCCAGTAATATATCTATTAGAGTATATTATTTAAATTTTACTCCTAAATTTTACCATGCTAAAAAGGGGATAACCTCTTATTTATGTAAAACTAACATTTCTTATTGTTACATAAATTTCTATTAATATATTATTGGTTAAAAATTAAAAGCTGTGAATCACTTTAATCCTAATCCAAGTCTAGAAAACGATATAGGACGCTTTCATATAACCCACGTTGAATGGAGAGGAATAAGTAAGGAAAAAGTTGGAAGCTTCGGATGGAAAGTGGAGAAACAGCAAGAGAGTGGAGTAGCGGGGGAAGATGGGAAGGTTGGCTCGTCGTATAAAGAAAGGATCGAATAGAAGGAAAAGAGATAAAGCCCGTACAGAACGATGGGAGGGATGCCTCTTGCGGATCAATCGATAGGGAAATATCGACATAGGGGGGGTGAGTAGCGAAGAAGAGACGTGCAGGACGAGAGAGGGAGAGAGAGAGAGAGAGAAAGAGGGAGGAGGAGAGAGCAGACAAGGGAAAAGGTACCCAAGAAAGATGAAGAATACGAGGGAACACAAAGAGGGAGAGAAAGAAATAGCGTAAAGAAAGACATCGGCGACAAGGGGCGTCGGAGGAGGCCTACGGGATGCATAAGGGATGGCATTACTTGAGAAAAGACGAGCCTGGAGGGGTGACCGCCCCTTTCTTTGTTTGAATCGTCTCAGTCGGAAGCGCCTTGCGTCTCCGAGGAAACGAAAAATGTCGCGTTACCTTTAGCTGCGTGAATTTATGTATCGCGTGCGTTTTTTTGTCTCGTTCGTGCGGACCACACTTACTCGCTCTTAGTAATTAGAGGGTTGTTCATAGCTTTTTTTGTTTAACGTCAAAGGCGAGCGAGCTTTGATATTACGCAGTGAGTAAGTGAAACTGAAGTGTAACTGACCTCGATCGTTTCCCCGATGAGCGATACAAAGTGGACGAAGAAGCTTTCGCTTGAGTTTTTGTTAAAGAAACACGTCCCGTAAGATAGTAAAATCATTTCTTCGTCGTACACGATATTTATCGTAATCGACGCGTTTTCAATGATATTGCTCTGTCGGAGTCAATTAATATGATAAAAATCAATTACGCTATCTGACAAAAAGCTGAGGAAACGATGATGAGGACAGGAAAAGATTCTGTTCTTGAGAGAGATCTTAAGCCAAACTTTCTTCAGACCTATTCCTTAGAGTCTCTTAATTCGAGATGTATCCATTTTGCAAGATCAAGTGCAGCATAAAAAGTTGTAGTTCTTTTAAGGGATCTTTTTTAAGACACAGAGGACATAAAATGTAATTTGAATTAGTAAAAAATTAAATAAAAATAAAATAATAATATCTTAATATTTACGTCCTTGATATTTATAAGAAACAATTTTTTTAAAGAATAAATTTTGTGGATCGATTATATATGTATATTAATTTCGAATGTTATTCTGTTTGCAGTAATTAAAATAATGTTTACAATTGTTTATCTTTCAAATATTACAAAGATATTAAAAACGTTTTTAATTAAAAGCATTAATCAAAAATGTTATAAAATGAGTAGAAAATTCTGTATTATAATATATTTTAAAACGTGAAAAACTTTGCGCTTCCTTTAACATGTCTAAAGGCAATGACACGTAAAAAAGTTTTAATCATAATCGTAAAATCGTAAATAATTGAGCATTCTAAAACGTAAGACTATGATTAATCGATTTGCTTATGATTTTACGGTTAATTAAAATTTTTTACGTGTGATAGTTTTAGAAGTTTTCAAACACATCATCATAAAATCCCACCTCCTTTTCAAGAAAGAAAAAGAAAGAAAAAAGTAAACAATTGAAGTTGAACTCTCTCTCTCTCTCTCTCTCTCTCGCAACGCAAAGGAGAATCGACGTTGGAATATACATGGTTGATTAATAAAATTGGCGATATCGACCGAAAGGTTCTCGAGTGCGGCACGTCCATAGGAATGCCGTCGTCTATGAAGACGCTCTCGGGTCAGGAACCTCAAATCGCGGACAAACGAAGCGAGCTTCGAAATGCAGTCGGACGACTCTCGATCTCGCGCGGAGCTCATCGCTCGCGTTATCGAACCTATCCAGGTTCAGCGAAATGATCGCCGCGAACGCGCGGCACGGCAATCGGATGACCCGTGGGCACGTACGCCGACGGATTTAAATTGCAAATTGATTTCGCTTCTTTGTAGTCAGCCACCTAGTGCGTACCACCTATCTTCGATACGTGACGCGGTAGCCCAACATGCATCTCGCCGCCCGTAGCTTGGACGCGCAAACTCTCTTCCCGGAATTAGTTCTAATCTCAAACGTGCTGGAGTTCTGACAGGTGTGCCGGGAATCCGGGTGACATTTCATTTCTCGCGAAGAGATATCATCGATCATTATGAAGTTTTGCATCGAATCACATTGATGGAATTGGTATTGGCATCTGATGAGTAAGGCGAGACTCATAAATTAATATAGAATCATAAAAATCTAATTAATTCTAGAAATATCAGGATGTAAATCTGTTTACCATTAAAATACAATTATCCAATGCAACAAATTTTTTTTACTATTTGTTGAAAATTCTCTTTATCGCAGTAATAGATCCAGAAATATTTCGATTAAAGAATACGCGAGGAAATTTGATGAAAGAATATTTCATAATTTGGAAAAAAAAATCCATTGTGTCTCTTCTTTTATAATATTGAAGTTTTTCATTCCATAACTCTCGTTATACTTTTATATTAATGATTTATTTAAATTATTATTTGCTTGTATTTATTCGATTTTACTTTGTCTGATTTGAGGAAACATACCTCAATACCTCTAATGAGGTATTGAGAGAAAAAAAAACAGGTAAAAAGAAAGTATGTATTATATTATTATAAATGATTGTTATGGACATTGTTGCATATACAATGCAAATGTATTTTGACAAAAACAACCTTTTTTGTTCATTAAATGATTTATATACTACTGCATAATGAAATGGAAAAATAATTTATTATCAGTCCTATATCAAACCTGCAGATTTGTACGATCTCTCGTTAAATTATCTGCTATTAATGATAAAATTTCCATTTTCATAAGTATAATTTGAATTCAATGGTTAATTAAAAGGACGTCAAAAAAAAATATGAAAACATTTATAAAAAGAGAAATTACATTAAACAATATCTTAAAAATAAGAAAAAAAATGGTTTTATATTTGCTAGACAATTTATAAAGCAAAAAGTATATAAAAATTCAATATAAATATTTCAATTCATTTAATAATAATATGAATAATATTAATTATTAACTCTAATCAGTATTCGCTTCGAAATTTCCTTAAGTTTTTTTTAGTGTACTTAAATTAATAATTGCTTAAATTAAGTTGGGAAAAAAATTATTATATAGTATATGTATAGTTGAAGAAAATGTTCGAGTGTACTTGACCCGCGAATACCGATTGAGTTCAATTATAAGTCTTTATAATTACAATAATGTGTGTGTGTGTGTGTGTGTGTGTGTGTGTGTGTGTGTGTGTGTAATTGATTCAGAAGCCTCCCAGACACATGCATATCCAAAAACGAGACATAAGACGTCTTAAAGGCATTTTTTTAAAAGAATCTTAAAGACATCTTACGTCTCAATTTGAAACTTTTTGTTATTTGGGCTTAAACAATAAGAGTAGCTACTACTAATACTCCTTAAAATGATTTGATAAACAGAGATAAGAAGGATAGGAATAAGCACACTTCTCACATTTGCTCTGAAGAATATCCGCGAGAGTAGGATCGCTGTTGAAAAACTGGGTGGTCGGTTTCTCCGACGCACACAAGTATCTCTTTTCACTACCCCCCCCCCCTTTTTTTCACTTGTGTTTTGATACGGCGACGCGATACGCTTGCATGTATCATCGTTACACGCAATCCCGCATTCTCTTTCTCGCCCGTGCCGCGAGGAAATCCTTAATGCGACCCTCAAAGGGAAGCAGTAAATTACAAAGTAACGAGACCCGACAAAGGAAGACTCCTTAAGCGCCATTACAGAGTGTATCTCGTTCAACGCACGGCGAGAAAAAACAGTGCGCGAAGATGCAACTAAATTATTCTCGCGTTCTATTTATAAGGAAATCTCGAGAAGGATATTTATAGCGATCGCGAGTGCTAGTGGTTCATATTTAATATCCCGTGGTTAAACGGAGCTGAATCCTTATTTTAAGACATCGTTGCGCGTTTCCTTGCTGAATCGCCGATATACAGTCACGTTACGTAACCGCGTTTCAATTTGAATGCTTATCGTAGGCGATGCAATAAAACACATCACGTCAATCATTGGGATAATAACGGGCAATTATGTAGCAATTAAATCTTTTGCCCGCCTGCATCGCCGTAAGCTAAGCACGTTGCAATTCGTCGGCTACATTGTCTGCAGGTAATACACCACAACTGATTTTAATTACAAATTTTAATCGCGTTTCTTGCGTCTCCGCTCCGCTGAGGAAACGTGACGCGTTGTTTCGGACTTTTTGCCACGGACGCATCTGCAAAAATAAATATGACGACGGTCTAGTAATTATCTGGTAAACGATTATGGTCGATCAACACCTTGAGCAAACCCGGATAACTGCAAATATGCTAATGTTATATATTCGCACTCTTCTTTGTTCGTATATCGCCGACATTAACGCAACGTTTAAATCAACACAATACATAAATTTATCGCAAGTCATTTTCGATTCATTAATTATTGCGCTATTTTATTTTCTAACTGCGTCACATACAATTATTATAATTACTACCTATTTTCATGAGCTAAATTCGGAAAGTTGTTTTATCCTGCGTTCTCCTTTATAAATAATTATTGCATAGCATACACAAGCGCTTGAGCTGTAGGTATAGATAAAAAGTTTTAATTTTGAAATGTTACATATAAAAATTTCACACTGAAATAAAGTCTAGTCTAATCTAATATTAACTACTAAGTGTATATTATTTAGCATATTGATATGTAAAATTTAATAAATAATATCGAACGTAATAATAGTATTATTATTATGTTTGATTATTATTATCAGAACTTTTCTTAATGCGTCGCATTTAAATTTCCCTAAATTCATTGTACAAGATCGAGATGTTTATTACGAGAGTCCGCACGTGTGAACGTGTGCGAGTAGATAACGGAGGCGAGAAAAGCGCCTCCGTTATCATTTTTCTTCGACATTGAAATAGGACTAGTCGAAGATCAATCTTCCAGCACGCGTAAGTGTCTCCTTACCGCGTCTTCGAACCTAATCTAACACGGACGCTTCGCAGAAGTCCATCGCGAAATATCGCGGCGATCAGCCCGTTTACCGTCGCCTACACGACAGATCGTGTCAGAGCCCCGCTTAGCCCCGCTCGGGCTATCAGGCAATCCGCCTAACGCGGCCTAACAATGAAACCTGAAGAAAAACGATCCTTGTCGGGGCGGAGATGCGGAGGAGAAAGCGAGACCTCGATGGGTTTCTTCGCGCGGCGCTTAACGACGATTTCGATCGTTTACGACTTTAATAATTTAGGCGCGGCTCTGCTCGCGAGGCTCGACACGTTTTCGGTCGTAAACCGCGCGACTAAATCCGTATTTATGGGGAGGAGAAGGCAGTCCGGCACGGAGATCGTCTCCTTCCTATATACCTTTCGCCTTCTTCGTCCGCCTCCGGATCCTACGATGCTCGTCGTCGTGGTGCGGAACGAAGGAATGGAAAGCATCGACCAACGAATCGATCGAAATGAAGAACTGACCCTCTCGTACCTTCAACGACCTGATCGATTCGGGCTCGTCGCACGAAAAAACGCCTCTGGTTTACATTTTTGCGCGCGTATACACTCGCGAGAGCGCGCTTAGGGAGCACCATTTGCATTCATTAATCAGCGTGAGGTTCATTAATCAAATTCCGCGAATACAAGTTGCGCAACGCGTCAATCGCCAGCCTCGTCCGGCGTCTCGCGAGAGGTTATGTTCAATTAACTCGTTGCTCGGTGCTAAATCTGCATTTAGTCGCGATCGGTATCGGATCGGCATGCCGCACACGCGATCGATTGATATTAGCGGCAGTCATTATAATATCGTAAAGCGGAGTGCGAGCTAGTCGACATGCAAAACGGACACACGTCAGAGATCGCTCGTTTGCTAATTACTTCTCGATCCGGCAATTTCTTCGCGAACGTTTTCTTCGAGATAAACCGTAGAGGTACAGTTTCAGTTTTAAAGCCACGAATGCAGTTGCGGATTTAATAGCGAGAGGGGGAAAAAGCGTGGACGAGTCCAGCGATAATCGTGCGGTTGGAATTTTATGATCTCACTGAAGTTTACGAGAGTCAGGGTCATAAATTCGTCAATTTAAATTCATCGAGAAGATTACAGATACATAGTTCAGCAACTTTTAATAATATTTACATAATTAATTTAAATTAAAGGAAATTTAAATCAAAACACTGGTTCTTTACGGTTCAAGTTTCAAAGATGGTACATTTGTCTTTACGCGCTGAATACGTCTTCGTTTAGAAACTAGTGGCATGGAATAGCTTTAAATAAATATGTAAATTGCTTAATAATGTTCAGTTCTTAAAGATTAATGCAAAATGTTTTGCATTTAATCACGTGTCAATATTCATAATAAAATCATTATCTAAGAATGACAAGTCATCTCAGAAAAATACACTCATTTAATACTAGGAACTAACTTTTATAGCCTAAGCATCGTATACACTAATATATAATTATAAAAAATAATCCGGATTATTTTTTATAAGTAACCACCCTAAAAAAAGTGTTTGGTATTCATGACTATAATTATACTTGAATAATTATAAGAAGGAATCTTATGTTTATAATATTATTTCTATTATGTTAATAATAATTATATTTAACCTTCAAAATATTTATAATAATAAGCCATTTTCGGTGCCAATTTTTTACATAGAAATATAATTATTACTATAATAATATAAACTCAAATAATAAAAAATTATTTTAATAAAAGGCTACGAGTTGCAATAGGATGGTAGTCGCCAACAATTAAAAATCGTTAAATTCTAATACATATAAAATATAAACGTTTCAACCCTTATTGAGTCATCTTCAGTGTCGTACAATAATAATCCGCAGTTTAACAATTTTACAAAATCTTCAATCTTCACTGTATCTACACCATGTTAATTTTTTCAATCATTATAGACAGTATATCGTCAACAATGAAAAGTGCCTTATTGTAACTGCATCAGTCATTAAGTTGTCATATCGTATAATCATTATTATTAACATTATAGTATAACCAAAAATAAAATTAAGAAAAATTCATATCTAATTAAGAGTCCACGCGGTAATTGGTGCGTATAAAATTCAAACGTATTAATAATTAATTATATCTATGTAATGTAATCAATCAAATATAAGTTTCTGACGATATAAATCATAAACTATCAGAATAAATTTAAAAAACGAATCATTAGTGTGACTTGTAATTTCAATCAGCGTATATCCAAACGATAAAAAACTGTAATGAATAGTTGTGAACTAAAGACTCTTGTGATTTAAAATAATCAAAACAATAAAATTAAGAAAAATTCACAGACAATTAAGAGTCCACGTGGTAATTTTATTTTTGATTATTCTAAATCACAAGAGTCTTTAGTTCAACTATTATTATTTTTTATAACATCATATTGTACTTATAGTAGTAATAACTATAAAATGGAGCTTCTAGCATTCATTATTTTGCACAATGTAATTATAATGAGAAATACTAAACTTTTCACTTAATATTATACTTATTTGTATTTATTACGAAATAAAACTGTCCCGTAAAACAATTTAAAAACAAAACTAATTCATAAATATTAAACATTTAAATTTAGCTAATTGAAAAGTGAATATATATTAGGTCATTTAAAAAGTATCCGTTTTTTCATTCAAAAATTGAACAAAAAACCGCGGATACTTTTTAAATGACCCAATATATATATATATGTGTGTGTGTGTGTGTGTGTGTGTGTGTGTATGTGTGTGCATATCTGAATTTATAGATCCGGAGATGCTTCGTTTGATTTAAAGCGTTTGTAGCATGATCACAATATGAATAATGATTTTCGTGACTGTATCTTTTTAAATCGATCGATTCGAATCTACTCTTTTATCGAGAATGCAAGATCTGTTCCGTTTGATGGCGCATGCTGCCAAAGATAGAACCGGTTTTCCTAGACGAGTAAAGGATGCAAAGCCGATAAAACGTCTGCAGGAATCCGTAAAGACACGGTCGTTAACGTTCGCGCGCGGGCGGCAAGTTATTAAACATTTCAGCGTGACGCATCGCGAAGTATCTGGAGTTACGGGTTTTCGTGCTACGTTCGCGTATAATTAGCTGGACCCCCGAGAGATAGGCGAGAAGAACATACGAATGGGAAGAACCCGCGTTTGTGCCTGACACATTTTACGTGACGTCGCGTGATTTTGTCGACGTGAGACGCGATCTCTATATTCGCGTTGCTTCATCTTGCATCACTTATTGAGGACGCGAACAGTAAGGGAGACCGGGGATATTAGACTCATTTTTTTACAGACGAAATTAAGAGACTTATCGGAAAAATGAATTCTACATCAATTACTACATTTGACTATCTAATAATATTTTAATAATAAGAGAAAACTGATAACTAATATCAGTCAGAAAAAAAATGCATTTTTTTAATGCATTCAATCTGATTGAACTAGTCCCGGGACTGAGGTAACTAATGATATGGGATAATTTGATTAACATTATTAAAATAAAGGTTAATGTATATTTAATCTTTACATATCAACAAAGCTTTTATAAAAATGCATTTTAAACACAAATTTATAAAATAAAAAAACAACTTTGTATCTTGTTATTAGATAAATAAGAATTTATCTAATCCGAATCGTTATTCGAATTGCAGTTATAATAAGTTACCCTTTATTTAGAATATGTCTATACATGTTCACAAAATTATCCTTTTAATTATTCTTAATGTTTTCACATTATTATTAACTACTTCTATTACACTTAAAAGTAATTTTACAAAAGAAAGAAGAATATATGAACATATATGGACATATTTCATACAATTATACATATTTATGTATAAATGATCATAAACATACAGTATAATTTATTATATTATATATGCTTACATATATTTATACATATTCGTGTATGAAAAATTTCTTATACATGTAATTTAATCATTGTTGCATATTTTTATTATTAAAGTTCATTAAAACTACAAAAATTATTGCATTATAGATGCATTTAAAATAAAAAAGCATACTCTCTAAATTCTTTTGAGTGAAATTTCAAAGAGAGTGAAAATACAGTTATGTATGAAACAGAGTGAGATCATCCCGATAAAAAAAATTGAAAACGATTGAGAATGATAGAATTTTTATCAATTTGTATCGTTTTTCTGTAAGTTTGTATCATTTTCCATTGTTAACCTCGCGAGAGCATCACGATTGATCGAATATAAATCCTATCATATTTTATCGGATTTTATAAGATTTGTATAAGATTCCTATAAGATCTGATTCAAATTAGTGAATTTACAAATCATATTCAAAACGATATGATTTTTCTATTATTCTCTATCAACATCTTTACCAGAGCGTAGCGAATGACAGGTTTTCTAACCTAACAAACTTTAACGATTAACATTTCGATTTGCAAGGCAGAACAATGCTTCTTTTTGCTAAATTCGTTTCGAGCAAAAACACGTCGAATGAGTCTAGTTTTATCGAAATTGTACGTGAGGGAACCAAACTTATAACATTTACCACTGAGATAAATCTTTTAGAGGAACAAAGTATTGCCATTCTCTTTAAAGAAATGAAACATTTTCACTCTTTTTCAAAACTGATTGTATTTTCACTCTTTTATAGTGAGATTTCATTCCAAAAAGTTTAAGAATAGGTACTACTCAGAGTCGTCATTAAATTAGTCACATAGCCCCGTGTTGTGGTTAGCTTACTAGCCCCATCCATTCATTTTTTAAAAACATTAACATTATACGATAACAAAGACAGATAAACCAAAAAAAAAATCTGCTGGACTTTATTAAGTAAGAACTGCATTTACTACCTAAATGAAAATTAAATATCTCAGACAATTATATACGATTGTAGAACAGAAACTTTAAGAATGAAAATATTCACTTACGTGTACGACTATTTAAAATTGTAGCGTAATTTCTAACAGACGCGTCCGCCTCGAGATCTCGTAGCAGATTGAGCGACAGTCGGAACGCTGCGCGTTCGGATACGTTTACGCGTGTCTCGCGCGATTTGTTTATAACGTAGCCTCGATTTATTCTACTTACCCCTATAGTTTGTTGACCCTGATCTTCCCTATAACTCATCTACGCTTCTTTGATCCCCCTTACATCCTGCAATAAAAAAAGATACGATAGATGAAATAATCCGTGTGCTCAGCACGTTAATAATGTTTCAACACATTACATATTAATATTTATCAATATACATAATTCAATATGCTAATTTTCGCATGTGGCTAATGATGTTGTACCTTGAACATTGGCTTATTATTTTTTGTTATTATCTTCATTATTTCTTATTATTTCTTTTTATCTTGATTTTTTTGTTGTTTTTAATATTTCAAGATTTTACACTGACAATAAGAGAAAAAAAGGTTGCGTTTATCATTAATTTAACTATAATTTACAATCATTTTCGGTACCAATATGTAAACATATTTTTTATACAACTATTACTATAAATATTATTACTAACATTATAGCAGTGATAAAAAAATAGGGCTCCTAATTATAATCAATTTACTATCCAATTATAATTATAATACAAATACCAAAGAAATTTTTTAAGTGTAAGACAAAATGTCACAAGAAAAACAAATACTGATTGTACAAATTTTCATTAAAACTCATCGTAAGATGTGTGCTTAAACGGCCAAAATTATTATAAATATATTAACCAAACAATAATTAATCAAATAATTAATCAAACCAATGTTTCGCATTGCGTGAAGTCATCGCGCCAGAGATACCCACAATGTGCGTCGCAATTAGAAACGAGGCTCACTTTACGTGTATTGCCTCGTTTCTAATCGTCCTTTCATGAGGTAAACGTTCCAGTGAGCGGATACTTACAGATTTATCGTTACTAACTTCAAATGTTTTTTTAATTACAATATTATAATTTAATTGTATTTAAAAATTGTATTTCAAAAAGGATTTAAGATTAATAATATAAACAAAGTTATGTGTAAACTGTAAATGTTCGGTCACTGGGACGTTTATCTTACGTAAGATGAAAGATGCGGCGAGTCTCTTTAGCGGTTCTTTAAACATTCGAACACGCGACAATGAACGGCAGAAACAATGGACCGTCTTAATCAGCATAATTTTCATCTCTTGAAAACGTTAAGAAAAAGATCGTCACCGGTGGCTGGAAGAGGAAAAGTGATAGGATGCCACGAAGCGTGAGTACGGAGAGAGGAAGCGTGACGTGCTGTCGGCGCAATTAAAGCGACATTAATTAATTGTTAGCGTAACAATGCGACCGGGTTAGCCACAGAGATGTACGCGCGAATGGCGGTCGACCGTAAGGCCTCAGGCCTTCATAAATTTACATGTCCTTCGCCGCGAGAATCATTTTTTACAGCCGTTAAGAGAACACGTGGAGGAAAAGGAGAGAAAGAGGGAGAGAGAGACAGTGGAATTTGCGGACCTACAGCAATGCAACGGCCATATCACGGGTCTCCATGGTGTTGTCCATAATAACCATCGATGTCTCTCCCCGGGCGCGGAAAATACCCCCGAGGTTCGACCTCGTTATCCGTTGTACGTTTCGATCAGGACATTTTTTTAAGCTTTACAGTCCGGACTGTATTTCTCGCTCATTTAGGACAAACATCGTGAACCTCTCTTTTATATAGTGCAGGTCCATGAAACTCTCTCACTCTTTTGGGATTTGTTCACAAAATCGCGGTTTAAGTTATTGAAAATCCAGATGCTTAATGTGAACTGACACTGTTTTTCACACAATTTGTTTTTAATAGATAGATTAAGCATCAAAAACAATATGTGTTTACAGATTTTATGGACAATGTATCAGCAATGTAGAAATTTTTGTCACGAACTCTTCTTGTTGATCATCTGTGAATAGAATTAATTAATTTCATAGAATTATTAATTTCATAGACGCCAATTATGCTATTAAAATTCTTTAGAATGTAATATGTAGTCATGTTCTTCATATTTTATTATTTTTATAATTTTTTTATATAATAAAGTGTTATTTTTTTACAATTAGAAAAGAGAAGTAAATCTTATTTTTTCAAATTAAAAAGTAATAATAAACACGTGAAACTAAAATATGACTAATCTTGATAGATACATCTTGATAATTATCGAATAGTCTCCACCAAACATATTAAACATGATCTTAAATCTTTATTAGAGTGTCTGTCTGATCGATTTGGATTGCTGAGTGAACTTGAACAATCTTTTAATAATTTAAGAGTAACGATAATAAAAAAAATCAATAAATTAAAAGTAATTGTAAATAATCAGTTCACCATGTGAAACAGAAATTGGAAGATTACAATTATAACATTTAAAAAACAGTGTTAATTCATATTTTTTAATTTATGATAAAACAGATTTTTGTTCGAACATGCCTATACTTGATGTCCTTTTTTTATCTTTTTTTTAAATAGTAATTAATTCGCCATTAATTAAGTCGCCACTACTACGATAAGAGGAACGTGTGGCGTAGAGCCAGGAAGAGTAGAAAAATGACACGCGTACACTTTGTAGTAGTGCAAACGCATTCTTAACATAATTTCCAAGCTAGACAGGACTCCTCGGTCTTAATTTTAGATGACGAAGAAAATGCGGTCTATTTTTCGTGTAATAAATACGATTTGCTCGGCTGCCAGTTGTTTCGGTTACCGAGGCGACTGGCTATTTCCGACGATACGATACGTTCTTGAAATCCGAAAAAAAGCTTTGTATAACGACGTCCGAGTATCGGCCTCGTTATTTCTCGCTCCGTTAAAAGAGATATGCGATCGTAACGTGAGACGGGCCGTGGGTGATTCGGCGCACGAGTGCCTTTAGATAAGTTATTTTTAATGTCCTCTAGCGCCCGAAAAGAGGAATGCATCGCAGCTATTATAAACGCGTACGAGATAGACCGCATGAATTTTTCCGTCTGTAAAATCGCAGCAATCCGCTTTATCGGTTTTGTAAAAGAGATCGATATACAGCATAGAGTTCTTCGATTTAAGATACCAGTGGGTGAGCGAAATTATCACTTTGCATACCTGATCCTTCAAACAGTATCCACATTATGTCGGTATTCTGGCAAGAATCCATTAACGAGTCTAAAAACACGATTTTGGGACGCAAATGTAATTATAGCTTTACAGCCGTTGTAAAAGTCAGGTATGGCATCTAATAAATGCTACCGAGCTTTCAGGAATTGTCATGTCCGCTATTTTTGCGAGTGATATAACGAACGAATTATTGGCTGTCCCAAATTGTAGCTACGTGACTACGTAGAATAAATTTAGCGAAAATTTGTGGCCTCCAAGACGTGGCGATTAATGTATGTCGGATTTAATGAGTCCTACACAAACAGGAAAGAATAAGTTTCTTAATTACCGTCACTGTGTACTACTCGCTAAGGCAAGCCTGCCACCTTCGATCTTTGTGACTTATGCCTGAATACCGACGATATTATTCTTCACTGTCGCGTAATACGTTCGACAAAATTAATTTCCTACATTTATGGATGATATCATCGGATAATATATGCATCCACGAAACATCATTAATCGTCTTTTCTTATGAGCGATAATTCACGTCTCTTAAGTAAAAGATCGTTGTTATTAACGATCTGGAATACCGTAGCATGATTAGTAAGCAGATGCCTCATTACGATTGTCGACAATAAAGTAACATCGCGGATGCCCGTGTCTCCAGAAAATAGTGCCGATGGCAGTCTAGTAGCGACATTTTTATCATCGTCTTCACGGTATCCCCTTCTTGTGTTCGTGCACCCCCATCCCCTCACGCCATTATAGGCGCTTCTCAAAAATCTTCATTCGGCAATTTCGATCTCGCCTCTCTCCCTTCCTCTCACTCTCTTTCTCTCGTTTTCTGGACGTATTTTATTCGCGATGTCCCGCATTAGCGTTGCGAATCCGTGTGTGCGTTCGCGTGCATGTCGGATAGAAACACAGTGACGAGGCACGTGGGCGAAACGAGCAACCGAACTGCACAAAGTGGACGCATCTCGCCTCGCCTCGAATTAATATAAACAGCAACGAATAACCGCCTACATCCGCCCCTTTCTCCGACCGTTCCGCTGATTTCAGCATGCTGGTAGTCGATCCGATGGTAAAGGACAGCTTCCTGGTCCCTTTCCTCCTCGGCAGGGGATTTCACCCTCCCCCTCTGCGCCCACCCTTGAATCCACGAGCGATCGTGGACCGCCCGCGGTGATCCTCGTTGGAGGCTTCTAAATCCCTCGCGAATCAACGGGATGGCGATCGTTACCGATCTTTGCCCTGGTGATGGCCCTTCGATTTTACCAAAATGTCGTAAACTCGCGGCGGGTCGTGGTAGAAAACACGGAGACATTGCTTTCTGCGCACGGTATAAAAAGAGGTTCAGGCCAAGATGGTTTTTATTGCGACGTGAGCGATTTTTTTGGAAAGTGGAACGAACTCTGTATGCCTACAGAGAGTTTCGCGAGTTTCCTTCAAAATCGTGTATGCAAAGGAATAATTCTCGGTCTTGCGTTGACTTCGAAACGGCTTGTCATATATAATAGCGAAAGTAGAAATCGTTGGCCTTTTTAAATACGTTACGTTGATGAAACAAAGAAAACTTATCCTTTTTGCACGGAAAGAATAATTTTGCTGAAGTGTCTAAACATTTATCTATAAGATACAGATCCGGAAATAATTTTGTTGGACCATAAAAATAATTATATGAGACGTTCAAACTATTGCTAGAATGTCGAAACTTTTTTGTGGCAGTGTTAATTATGTTTGACGCTTTCAATTATTTTAATGGTCCAACAAAATTATTTCCAGATCTCTAACTAGCTAAATTTTTAAATAGGTACTTTAGCAAAATTATTCTTTCCGTGTGTCAATAAAAAAAATAATTCTCTTTCAGATGCATTAAATATAAAAGTTATCAGATTTAATGTTACGTGACCTCTAATATTTTAAAAATATTGACCTCTGTGATAAGAAAAATTTCTGATTGAAAATATAACCAATAAGACTCATCATATCAATCAGAATTTCAATCATCATAATTGAACATTTGGATTATCTCAGCTAGAATTATAATAGACTTAATTAGAAAATTTCAATTTGACCATCAGAAATTTTTCTGAGTGCGTGAATCTAAATTTAAAAGAAAAAAGATAACAATACACAATCACGGTATAAACTACAAAAGTACTTTTGGTACAGAGTAATTAATAGTTCAACTTTCCATTCGTAGAACGAATTCTCTTTCGATCATCGAAAGCTACGATAACATCCGATCGACCCAGATCGATCTCGGCGTCGCTTTCTATGAAACTTCGATCGCGCAAGTGTTGTGTCACATCGTTCTCTATTAGGCGATGTGCATTTCATCGAAATTCCACCGTCGAAGGGCTATCGCCTCGAGGCACTTCCCTTTGTGGGACATGACGTGGGCGCGCACGCGTGGCGTTGAATAATTAACTTCGGTCAGCGCCGTCGTCGGTTTTATCGTAATTATCGCGCGACTCAACTCGTTCTTGCCACGCAGCGGCGCCGATCGTAGATCGTAGAAAGATGATCGACGAACGCGATCGAGAGAACGAAATAATGAAGGAATGGAAAGCGAGGCGAATAAGCTTTACATTCCCACTGTGTTTGCTATAAGATCTCACGTATGTATCGAGACGGATTTAGAAATGCTGAAATTGTGTATATAGGTTTTTAGAATAATAGTAAATAATTATAATGTCCGTACGTACTTTATTTAATTTTATCATGTATAATAAAAGAAATTATGAAGCTTAAAAATATTATAGAATTACGCGTATTATATCTTATACATCTTCGATACGTCAAAGTAATTAATAGACAGTAAATAATTAGTCAAAGAAAAAGAGAGAGCTCTGTTAGTTCAAGCTATACGAGTTGCAAATGTGCGAGTTGTTTGCAGAAGTGATTACGACATTAAGGGAAGAATCTTGTTTCAAAAGGTCAAACGCTAAATCGTACGTCAACACTCGATGTTGGATGATTCATCTTAAATTCAACCGGATAAAAAATTTTTCATATAAAAATATATATGCACATGTATAATTATATTTGAAATATCCATATATTCTTTCCTTTGAATAATCTCTATTTCTATATACATACATAAATACATATACGTATGGAAACATATTTAAAAAATTCTTTTATTTTGTTTTTTCTTACCCTCTAAATTTCTTGGAGTAAAATCTGACTCCAAAAGAGAGAAAATCTGCCACTCTTATTCAAGAATAAATTTTTTCAATAATAGCAATATTTTAAGCTCTTTTGTGAGGTTTTACTCGATCCAAGAAATTTAGAGAGTAAAATTGCATTATACATTCTATATATAATTGTATATACATATGTAATTTTTCTGTACGATTATTTATGTATTTATGTATCATTACACATGGACAATTTTTTTCTCACTTCATTAAACTTCACTTTCTATAAAAGAGATAATTGTGCATACTGTTTTAATTATTTTCCCTGTATATACAAACAGATATTATGCAACGGAAGGAAACATATATCGATTTTGTATAAAATTCTACATATTTATACAATATTCTTATATAAAAAAATTGTTTCCCGGAAATCTTTCTATTCGTTATTATTTTTTTATGGTAATCAGCGTGAATGGAGAGAGGCGGCGGTCATTTTTATCGGAATCAGAATGTGGAAATCGCGAATCATCGGCGTGTTACGCTGAGGGAACAAAAGCCGCGCGTCTCAAAATAAACGCGTCGGCGGATCCGCGATACGTCTTTTACCGTGGGTCCCCCATCATCACACGTCTGTTTTTTGGCACTTTGCCAATAAGCGTAAGATATGGATCCCGCCTCGAACCATACCGCGGTTTCGGCTCATCGAGTTACACATTATTCAAGAAAGCGCGCGTGGCCTTAAATAATCCTGGGCAGCGGATAATTTCTCGAACGAGCGGACGCATCGGCGTGGCATTCCGAAACGCGACTTTGTTGTTAAGCGGCAAAGCGTCGTCGCGCGAAAGCGATTCGTCTCTCCTCTACCTGGAATTTCCATTTAATTTATACTCTTTCCCCATGAAGAAGATTCGGCAGTAAACATCGAGGAGGTCTCTCTCTCCTTTACTTCGCTAAAATATTAAATGCCAGGACGGAAAGATATACGCGTATTACTGTATATAGTTTACATAAGCGCGTTGGGTTTTATCGACGTACGCACGTTTCACCTCTCTCGTGCACATTTTCGTGTCGTAAATAATTTCCCGAAATGTCCATTGAATTGTTCGCACGCGCTCGTTACGCCAGATAGTCTCTCCGAGAGAAAAAGAAAACCGGGTATCTCTTTCTCCCGAAGATGCGCTCGACGCTCGAATCCGCGACTCCGACTCATCCGTTCCAAGACGATTCGTCTTTACCTCGACCTTCCACCTACCCGCACTTTTTCAAAACGTCGCGGCGCGGCGGCGTTCTCGAGCCGAGTTGGGCAACGGGATAGTGCAGAATGGCGCGGCAAACGGGATTGCGAAATCGCCGTGGAAATAATGACGGGCGTAGATCGTAGACTGAGGCCAATTTGCATCTGTAATTACCACAGCGCGCCGTTAATAACTAATTAATGAGAGAGCCTTGCTGGGCTACGAGTCGGATGACGTAACGCCAGCCGCCTCCGGATCGCCGCCGCCGACTGTTAATTGATCGGCGATTAATCAACGGCTCTACCTATTTTTATCTTTTTTCCTTCCTTCTGCGCGTGCCGTCATTTCGTTCCTTTTTCTTCCTTGAATCCTCTACCTTAGATACGCATCCCACAGTCTTCTGTCAACCACAAGTTGCGAGAATCTCGGGAACCATTGATTATCGAGAATTTCATGGAAATGATAATAACGTCCCCCCACAGAAAGAATAATTTTACTCAATAATTAAAAATTTAGCTAGATACAGATCTAAAAATAATTTTGTTGGATTATTAAAATAATTATATAAGACACTCAAATAAAATAATACTGCAAAAAGATTTGACATTGTAGCAACCAACCTGACTGTCCTATATAATTATTTTGATATTCCAAAATTTATTATTCATATCTGGCTGGATTTTCACTTTAACTAGACATAGATTGAAAAATAATATTGTTGGACCAACAAAATAATTACAGGAAACTGAAGCATAAGCAATGCTGCAAAGAAATTTGTCGTAACAATCAGCTTCAGTGTTCTATATCATTATTTTAAAGGTCTAACAAAATTATTTTCAGATTTGTATATCTAGCTAGAATCTTCAGATACTTCAGCAAAACCGAGTTCTTTTCGAATGGTAGAATTTACGAGCGCTGCCGAGCGTATTAATTATGCCGCGCAACTAATTGCTCATCCAGAGCGACATGGCGATTCTATTCTTCTTTCGTAAATATGTTGCACGTGTTGCATGCATGAGTGCGCACAGTTTACGAGCAATTAAAAAAATGAAAAATTGCACGTGCTACGTGGAGGCTCCTGAGCTCACTCAGGTCGCCCGTCGACGTAATCTCACGTAATATTTTTCCTCGTTGGTAGCGAAATCCTGTAGCAGATGCCGTCACGATATCAAACTAGTAATTCAGATCGCCGTTCTGGCGGTCATTTGCGTTATCGTTAATCTCAATACGGTATTTCACATTTCTCACGATCGCGAATTCGATCGCTCTTTACATGCAAAGCGCTGCAATATTCATCACAGAGAAGTACATTACGACAAATCACTCCCTTAGCTTTGCTTAGACAAGATAAGGACTGACTCGTAGACTCGACATTCATCGATTTCCAATCGAACTGATTCTCGCAATGAACTTGAATTGCGCCAGCGCAAGTCTCGAGCGAGCTCGAGGACTGCGAGAGGATTTACAAGCGGTACTGATAATCCACTCCGAGCCGAGCCACGATCTCCAAAGATTAACGATTAAATTCATTTAAATTCATTTTCGAATTCGTTTAAATTTACTTCGATTTTACCTCATTTTCACTTGGAGCGAGCCGATTCCGCCGACAACACCAGTTACCCATTACGCCGCATCCTTTCATCAAGGATGTCCCTTCGTTCGCGCACGTACCGCTTCCGGTATCACACGTTTCCGGTTTCACACTAGTCTTCACTTGAGATTTCGAGAATTGTGGACTCCACCGATCATTCGCGCAACTCGAGGAAAATCAGCCGGTACAAGGCCCAATGGTGCTACGCGGAGGGGATGTCCTCATTAAAGGGGAGGCAAACAAACCGAGGGCCCGAACGGACTTCCGGTCGGAAGTGGCGCTACCATCGACGACGTCGACGGCAACGAGGACGACGACGACGACGGCGACGACGGCGACGACGACGACGACGACGACGACGACGACGACGACGACGAAAGGCGTCTCGCGCGACACGCACACGTGGTGGGGGCGTCTGCGGCCGCTACTACGGCAGAACTAAGGGGTTGTTTGCCCCGTCGCACGGCTCCGGGGGGTCTCCAACGGCTCCGCCACCCCACCAGCCCCGCTATTTTGCATAGGGCCTGCGCGTCGAAGGCGGCATACACACCGCCACCCACGCTATCTCTCCCTTTCTCTACTTCTTTCTCTCTCTCTTATTTCATCCCGCACAGTCGCGTCTCCCGCGGACCCTCGTTTTGCCCCGCTAGCCGCCCATCCCCTTCGCTACTTCCCCGCCCGCGTACACTTCGAGGGGCACACACTTCGATTTGTCGAATCCGCGTTTCGCGGCTCTCTCCTGGCCTCTTCCGCGAAGGAAAAAGAGAGTTCGATCCCTCGCCTTCCGTTTCAACCTTCTCCGCCTGCCCACCCCCTCCGTCATCGCATTTCTCTTTGTCTTTCTTTCTTGTGTCGTACGTTTGCGCGTACTCGCTCTCTTCAATCGCTTTTTATTTATTCCCATTGCCTCGATGTCGCGCGGCTTCGTCCCGGTCATTTCCACCATGGAAACAAGAGGCGAGCTAGAATGGGGAAATCTTCTATCTCAGCAGCGTGATACCGTCGTAAATTGTACGTTGCGTTCCTTGTGAAATGCCTATTAAGAATATTCCCAAGGATGAATATCTGTCCCCCGAAATATTAAAATAAAAGTGGGGATGACACAAGTAATAGAAGCGATGATTAATGGGCAATTAATGTATCGTAGAGATAAATATTTTTTTAAAAGTTACTGATACAGTGGCTCAACGCTTAAAACACAACACCTTATTTAAATTAATTTCATCGTGTTTCCGAAATATTCGTATTTCCAATCGAGATGATTGAAATTCTTTCTTTCTGTTTTATCTCGATATAGATGTTACATGTTATAAATGTCGAAGACACGATATCTATTTTTGCTCTTCTTTCATCATGTTATGACTATAAACTGCGTTTAACCATTTCACATTGAGTGCGATTACATATGTTGGTTCCGAGTACTGACTTACGAGTTTCTCTCGAATTCGTAGAAATTGCGGGGCTCATTCGTGGTCAAGAATTAGGTCGATGTGACGAAGCAAACGTGACGAGAATGATGTAAAGTAGTAGTTAAAATTATAATAAGAGCGGTGTCCGCTTTTCCAGACAAACGAGAAATTGGCTCAGAAGGCAGCCAATTGGCAGATGGATTTCAGATGTAAGATATTCGAGTGCAATAGCGATTTCAAACGGAAACTGCGAGAATAATGCATCACACATATGACAAGAGATGTCAGTAATAGCAATTTATCACTTAAGGATCCACGAAAACTTACTTTGCACAATTGCTCGTGAGAATTTATTCAATAATTACGATTAAAAAATTTTTTAATCACCAAATGCTAGTCTTGCACAAATAATAGATATTAATTAATGTTAAATTAGAATAGATATAAGCTATTTAATATTTTTATATATTAAGAATATTAAACTAATGTAATAAAAAAAAAAAAACTATCCTATAGAATATATTTTCAAACAATTTTAAGTAAAGTTGTGCCATCACAATTAAGGATGTGAAGATAAGCGTACTAAGTTTTACGATATTCAAATCATCCTGAGTAAAGTAATTTACACAATTAACTATTCACAGCCATTTCTTCGGTGAAATTGCGTTACCGGGATGCTGGAGAGCCAATCAACGGCGATTCCCTTTCCTGGGCGAGCAAAGGGTTGTAAAGCATGGGTGGGCGAAAGTTAGTTAACGCCTCCGCGTAATTAAGCAAAGTGAGGATCGTGGTAGACACCGAGAGCAGGTCCACGCTCCACCCAGCCTCCGTGCGGAGAGGACAAGAGTGGTTCAACCCTCTCTGCAGAGAGGACGACAGGTCGGGCCTCATTGGAGGTGGGTTGGTTAGCGCATGTATAATTAGCGCAAGCAGAAACGGGAGGGTTCCGGGAGGGAGTGAGGGCAAGGGTAGAGTGAGAGGAAGACAGTGTCCCGACGGGGGACAGGGTGGAGCCACCCAGTCGGCGCATGTGCCAGCATCCCTTGGAGCCGGAGATATAATATATTCATAACGTGCCTGGTCCGACGTTCTATCTCCGTTTCGGAGTGCATTGCTCCTCTGCGAAACTCATTTCGATTCAATGTTAAGACTGACCGCCGGTTAATCGATCTGTTCTAGCTCTTGCACACAGAACGTAGAAATGTTTGCCACGTGGCAAGAAGCTAAACGATAGCTATCAGTCGTTTCTACAGAAAAGTGGTACATTGATTGGACCAGACAGGGGTAACTTTCTATTGAGCGGCAAGCGTTTCCGCGTCCTGTGAGCAAGAGTCTTCAGGGAATGAAACAGATCTGTTATAATTTTATTCTTTATACGTAATCTATGTTTCTTGTACATAATGTGTCAACTATCTTTTCTAGAAAATTCCATTTCATTACGGCGAATTATGTGTATCACAGTCGCATCTAGAGAAAAATTAACATCCAGTGTCTAGATGTCGCGCGAATGCTATCGATAAGTAATAATCAAGTTTAACATTTATTTTCTTCGTATATAAAAATGAAGGGAAAACAGCAGACGCTCTGTGTATTCTGTGAAGTAATAAGTTTCAGCGAAAACGCGATCAAAGTAAAATTCAAAGATGTAGCGTATGTTTAATAAAAATCTTGTCCCTTTATTCGTGGCAAATATCCTCGATTACGATTATTTTCCATTATATCGTAAGCCTTTCACTCGGTTTTGTTCAAAGCTAGTAGCACTAGGAACTTGAGTATTCCTTTTCAATAATATTTCTCTTGGAAGAGAATAATGATACCTGCCAGTCATTAGGTACAGCACGCGTTCGTCAAACGGAATCTTTTATTAGAGACTCTGTAGTTAGCAACCTAACGTCGCCAAGTCTTAGTATCGCATTTAAATAATATCGTTTATTTATTCACAAATCGTCAATTTTCGTATCTCGCACGAATATAATGTAATGTAAGTTCGAATCAACAAATTTCAATATTAATAAATACCGGCAAGATAAATATCCAATAATAAAAAATTCTTGTAAAAAAAGACTTAATTTCATCAGCCACGGCGTAGAAGCTTTTCCAGATAAAGGCGATGAGATCATCACCTTCGCGAACTCATCGATAAAAAGGAAGAAAAAAAAAAGAGAAGATGAGCGAAAGAGAAACGCGAGAAACTCTCCGGTGTGTGCCGTGTATTTTGGTCCGGATCCTAGATAACCCGGTGTGCTTTTCCGGATGCTTGAACACGACACATGTCCCGGCCGAACAGACTTTTCCCTGGTCGTGTCGTGGTCGGAGGGTTCGTCGTTGGGTCAGCGTCGCGACAACCGGGGAAGGAAGTCTGGAGGGTGCTCTGCGGTTCCACCCCCGAGGACACGGTGTCATCAGGCGCAATTAGGGACGACTCTCGGTCATCAACGCGTGTACCATGGCTTTTCCTTCACGTGTCGCGTGGCTGTGTGTGTACAACCATCGTCGAGGCGAACCCCCGTGACGGGGGCAGTTTCTCCCGCCGTACTATTTCTCTCCTTAATTCCGTTTCATTCCCCTATGAGACGCACTCCGCCTCGACTTACGTCTCTCCTTCTCTCGCACTAGCGATGATTCGTTTATGCTTCTTCGTTCCATTCTGCGAAGCTCGTTGTAGTCGATTATAGCGTACGATTACTCCCGTTATACGCAATTATGCTTCGGTCCTTATGATTACTCGTTAATTCTACCAACCCTGCGCGGAAACACATTATGGATGTGTTGTTACGACGGCAAAACAAGAGTTGCCAAGCTTGTAACTTTCCAAAATTTTTCAAGATTTTTATTTTTCAAAGCAAATCCTATATCGCTTTATGCAAAAATTTTATTGGTATGTATCAGTGCATTTCGCTATTATATTCCTAATTCTAAGGAGAGTACAATTTTTACTTTTTCATAACCATATTATTTTTATGTTCTTTTCTATACTTTTTCCGGATTTCCGACACAACGAATTAACATTTTAAATCGATTATTTTTTAAGCTCGAACTTATATCCATATATATGAAATATATTCGAATATTTTGTTTGAATTCTAAGTTTATTTCATATAAATAGTCGAAAGCTAATATGAGACAAATCTCTAGACAAAAGATATTTAGATAAACAAAGTTTTATCAAATTCTAATCTGTGGTAATAAACTCAACGGTAATGCATGCCAAAAACTTCATAGAAAAACGTTAATAATCATTATCTAGATGTTCAACAAATATTGTCTTACTAATAAATAGTCTCGACGAGTAGACAATTTCTGTAAATGCTGTCAATAAAATGCAGTTCAACGTAAATTTCTACTATTGTAAGTTTTTATTAGAGTATGAAGTCTTGAGGGACAATGGAAAATGTTTTATCTGTCTACAAAAACAATGAGTTATTATCAATACTCGTATCTTGATTATATCGAGTTTTACACGAATTTTACCATATATTACCTGACAAATGTATATTTTATTACAAGTATAAAGTATGTATTTCGAGAACATTACTCGACCATAACTATCGAGCCTCTCTGTTGTTAGTACTGAAGTCGGTACGAAGCCGGACAATTATCAACTCGAATGGCACAATTACAGGCTGTAATTTTGCGTCTACCACGTAATACTGGGAAGCTGATTGTTTACGCTAGGCAGAAACGTCGTTGCGAACGAAGAAAGGGGCAAAAGTAATCTGCGAAATGGATGCGAGGGAGGCAATCGGTTAGAGGTTCGTTTCGCCGAACAAATTGATCTCAGTAGGCGCAAATTTACAGCGTGGTGCGTGATAAATAAGTCTCGCGGCCGCGTTTCTATTGTTCTGTGAAAACCGCCGCGCCGGTGTGGCGTACGTACGATTACAAACGCAGATAGCAGTAATTGCACCTGCAACCGTGACATGCTACACTGCAACAATTTCCTGCAGTACAGGTATTTACCGCAATAGAAGGGTAACTGCGCGACACATCAAGCTCTACCCGGCGATCATTATAGCGATTTATCGCGTTCCTCCCTCTCTCCCTCAACCCGTATCGATAGATGCATAAATATCAGACTGGTTGATTTATAGCTTGTTCGATTAAAAATTACAGAGATCTGATATCTATAACAGGTTGAATATTTATATCCTAAGAAGATATAAATATTGTGCGATATTTATTCCAGAAACAGCATACATTTTTCAAGCAGAATTTATTTATTCATTATTTATTTATTCATTATTTTCGATTCCGACTTAATTAAAATTGGATTTAATTTCAAATTAAAAATTTAAACGTTACAATTAATAATGCTATAAATTAATTTATATAGATTTAAATTGAAAATCTTAAAGCTATAACTAAATAGCGCAATAAATATAAATAATTTCTTTAAGTTTAGATTTAAAAAAACTGAAATAACGAAATATAGATACAACTTCTGAAATAACATTGTCAATGTGTAAAGCTTGATTAAATATAAAAGTTATAACTCGCGGATTAACTCCACTCTCATAGCTCCTGGTAAATACCACCAATGCGAGTCACGTGAGACGTCGTACATACCTATATTAGCCCCGACTATGAGATTGCACCAGGACGCAACAATTCCGCGGAGAAACCGCTCCGTGCAACGTCGGGCGGGAGGATCGTGCAAATTTAAATAGACAAGGATTGCGGGTCTACAATATCGGAGGCCCGTGCGTAAAATTGCGAAAGTTAATAATCCCCGGCTGCCAGGGACGTAATAAGCTACGCGTTTAGCCCGGTGTGCAAGGGCAAGTAGCGGCAACATTCTTTCGGGTTACAGCACACTTGCACGTGTGTGTGTGTGTGTGTGTGTGTGTGTGTGTGTGTATGTGTGTGCTGCATACGTGTGTCGTACGTGACTGTGTCCGTACGCGAGCGCGTCGCGATCGTTCGTGAGCTCGCGTATTGTGTTCGTGCCCTAAGGGTAGAAAGGGACGCGCTTAGTCGAGGCTCGATGTTTTTAATAAGCAGTCGACCTGTAGCACGTACTGGATATTACCGCGACACCCCCACCAGGACGAAGCTCTTACGAGGGTTCCTTCGTTCTCGTGCTATGCTCGGCCGAGGACTACCTCGCTGGAAAAGGTGAACGATAAGGGTGAAAGAGGACAGGAGCGACGTACATATACACAGTGGCCTCTAATTAACTCACACCGACCTGGTTGAAGGTGCCACACTGTCCCTCGTAGAAAGGAGACAAGGATATCACGAAGGTCGCACTCGCGACGTTCTACGCACGGTCGATGCAGCGCGAGCTCTGCTAATAATCCCCTGGAAAATTTCACTGTAACGCCAACAGCGCTTCGGAACGGCGGAAGTTAATATATCGCGGAGAAAAGTTAAAAAATCCTCCTCAATAAACTTGACCTATTGAACATACTTGGGTTAACCAGAGATCACTTTAGCTCTACTTTTGCTTTTATATTTTTGCTTCCATTCGTTATTCATATCATTCGTCTGAAAAGGATTTTTCTCAAAAATTGAAACGTAAAATATAAATTAGCAGGACTCGCGCTGCATGGCAAACTTTCTGGATAGCTTGAAATTATTTTTTTAGTGAAAAAATCTTTAGGCTTAGACAACACGAACATCAGATGACGAGTCGATATTGAACTCGTTTAAGATTTTAGATGATAATATAAATAATTTCTTTTATTATATACAAATATTATTAGGCACTAATATCCGACTATGACTTGAATCTTCTTATTTCATGTATTCACGCAAATATTATTAAGTACCATCATTCGTTTTGACTGATGACCTTTTTCATTTATTTATAACACATCTTGGTTTTCATTTATTATTGAATAATGTAATAAGAAATGTATTTTAGGCACATTTTCCTATGTAATTTTGTGGTAGGTCTATAATATGAGATACTACGTGTCTCCATATTTTACTCGAGACGTTAAATTCGAGAATTAATTATCAAAATATTTAATAATCCTATCCTATAATATATAAAATGTGCATGTTAAATTAATTGTTGCGTCATTTCCGTAATTTAATTCTCTTCATTAAGTCACTGCAAGAGTAACTCTCAACGCAAAGTATTTTGACAGCTCACAAAGATAAGATTATCATGATTGACCTGCTTATAAATTTATATTTGTATAATTGTATTTTTGCACAATATTAATAATATTGTGTGGAAGTTAAATAGCATACGTTTAGCGCGCGTCTGTGTTGTCTAGAAAATATTTAAAAAACGCGATAAAAATAGTTACTTAAGGAAAAATTGATATAAACGTTATTAATAAACCTGTCATTAAAATTAAGATGAAAAATTCTAAATTATTTCGTATGATGAATTCACGATTCATTGACAGTTGTTTAAATACAGGTTTTTAAAAAGATCTTAAACACGCTGTAACATCCTCTTGCAAATATTCAATGATGATATACTTCTTTCTATATTTTTTCTCCATTTTTTTCCCCAAAGACGCGTGAGTTATCGATCGGTCGATTCTGAAGTACAAACTGTGCTATACCTAGCGGAGTCTATCGCGACGGTCGCTCTAGAATGGAATACGAGATACGAGGATATGAGATACGGACGCTTGATTGAAAATAAAAATCGAGTCAGACGCGTGAATTGATTTTGTAAGTAATCCGATAGCTTTGTATCTGCTAAGGTCCAAATAACATCGGATTATGTTTTTCACAATTTAATACATCGATGATATACAAACACCGCAGTATACGAATAAATAACATATCTAAGCCAACAAATAAACAAAATCGAATCAAATCGATTCAATCTTTTAGTACTCATTTTGTATCAATTTGTACCACCAATAAAAATTTTTCACCCTGTGTTTCATTAAAAAAACATAGCATGACTATATTAGGCTACTAGCTTAATATAGTTAACGTTAAGTTAGCAAGGGAAGGGGGGAGACAAAAAAAGGATCATAAAAAAATTAAAGAAATAAAAGTAAAAATAGAAAAAACTGAATTTTTTGTGCCAATTTATACCATCAATAAAAAGTTAATGTATGTATTAAAAAAAAATCGATACAAGCATCATTTTGTCTGATGGTATTCAGTGAGCAACAAAAATAGAATGACACATGTGTCAACTTGTGTTACCAAATGGAAAGCACCCATTATAACTATTCGAGTGTGGGAGTTGGTGATTGATTCTGGTTCTCGTGGCAAAAACTACTTTACTCGTAAGACCAGTAAGATTGAGTTTAAGAAATAGATCAATACACTCAGAAAAAAGGTTGCTTCAATTTAAAGAAATTTTCTTTACTATACAAGTGAAAGAAAAAGTTTCTTTGATTTAAACATTATTTTTTTAAATCAAATAAAATTTATTGATTTAAAGAAATTATGTTCAAATCCAAAGAAATCATGATTTGAACATCATTTCTTGGATTTGAACATAATTTCTTTAAATCAAATAAATTTTATTTGATTTTATAAAAAAATGTTTAAATCAAAAAAATTTTTTTCACAATTCAAAGAAATTTTTTCTTTAAATCGAAGCAATCTTTTCTCTGGGTGTATATTAACATATTAACTTTTTTACAGTATAAATTAATATAAATTCAGTTCTTTGCGCTTCTATCTTTGTTTTATTTTTCCTTTTTTATGTACATTTTTTTTAGGTATATTTAAGATACAAAATTTTTATTGATAGTACAAATAATTACAAAATAGGTACTGAAGAATGGAATAAGTCCGGTTTCAATTCGTTTATTTGGTCTAGCTGTTTTATTAAAGATATAAATAACATGATGTTGTAAATACTTTCGTTTAGTAAAAACAATACGAAAGACTTTTAATTTTGAATTAATTTAAAAATTATGTAAACAATTTTTGTCTGCTAAAATGATTTATGAAGAATACATTTATATTCTTTTATACTTCCATCAGGAAAAATTATAAGAAGATAAAATTTTCTCTCATACTTTGTCTCAAAATACAGAAAAATACAGAAAATATTAAACGCTATATTCGATTGCTCAGAGAATAGCACATTGTATTCTGATCTTTGCAGAAGCAACGAGAAACTGAATCGTAGCCAGAAGATGCGAGGATCGGAGATAAAAATTTACTTTCTTTTGATATCGATCAACGCATGATCCAAATGCTGTATGAGAGTCCACCCGAGACTGCACGACCCTGAACTTTAGCCGCGATTAGATCGCCGTAAATTGCAATGTGGTGCACGTCGGACATATCCATTGCCAATGCCCGAGCATTTCCATTGAATATTCTTTTCATGAATTACATACCTAAGAAACGTCCTCGCGCCTCCGTCACGATAAAGCGTGACGAGAACACGAGATACGAGTGACCGCGCTAATATGTGTTTGCACTCTAATCACGAGCGGGGGTGGACAAAGTCATAAATGAAAACGCGACATCTGTATCATCATTTATCTAATAAAAGGTAATCAATATCATGTATACACAATACAACATATATCAAATTTAACTAAATTTCTACATATTTTACATTATTAAAAAATAAGCTGTAAGCTGTTATTTCATCTATTAATAATACGAGTGCTTTTATATCCTTTTATAATTTTTCTGTTCTATATATTCTATTTTCTGTTCGCTCTCATTTGTTATAACGATGACATAAACAAAATTATTTATTTTTTAACTAATTGTAAAAAAATAAAAACGTAAAGAAAGAACATATTTTTACTTCTGTATAATTATTATATTAATATGTATTTTAAGATTAATGTTCCAAAATTTTAATGATTCAAAACAGTCAAATTTATATATTTTCTGATGACTCTATTATAGTATAATAAATGAAATATGACGTTAAAAAATCGAGAAATAATTTAAAAACTTACCAGCTCAACGTAAATATTATTGCTACAATAAGTGTCCATTATGAAAAGAAGTTAGAAGCATATTTAATTGCGTTTCCCTTGAGCAAATTCATCTCTTCTAAGCACTTGAAAGACTTTTGCACAGAGAGATAGAAAGAGAGAGGTCATTGACAACGTGGCTGTCATCGTGCCGTCGTGTTTTACATACGTTATGAGTATCAACATTAAACCGCCGCTAGCATACGCTCGATTCTAATCTGCACTCTAATCACGACCGTGATGAACAAAGCGCGTAGTTATCTAAAATCGAACTTTTTTGTCGGCCATTGACAACCGGCTTATCGGTGTGTCAAGCATTCGACACGGAATACGATTATGAATACTGAGTCACGGCTTAATCACAAAGCCGATTCATTTATAAGGTGTTGCAACCGAACTAAAAACGATAGTTTTAAACGTAATTATTGTAAGTAGTAATCGTAGAGATCTATAATTAATAATTGGTACACCTAAAACAATGTATGCCTGTTATGAATAAATTATAATATATTATACCGTAAAATATTATAAGATCAAAAACCTTCACTACGCAATATAGATTTTTCACTCTTACGACAACGTATTCGTTTGAATAGGAAAGTAAAAGACATTTGTTAAATAGGATTACTCAATTTATCTTAATTTGAATCAAAATTAGAAAATCTGCATTAACAACAGAATCCCGTTACATAATTAACCTAATCTCGGTTCAAGATAAATCGAAGAAGGATTATCACTATAAAAGTGAAATTACTTATAATAAATTATGATCATTATTTATGAAAGGTCAAGCTCCATGTACAAATACAAATTAACTAAAAAAGAAAGAACTTTCACATGAATAAAAAATGGTAGAACTGCAGTCCTAATGTCAAAGTTTTGATTTATTAAAAATAATCCGGAGAAGATATACATATAAGTTATATTTTTGTTAAATGTACTGTAATATGTTTAAATAAAAATGAAATAAAAATTAAAAAGTAAAATAAATTATAATCTGCTTGAAAGTACAATACAATGTAAATTTTAATAATAGAAACGGCCAAAGATGAGCTAAAAATGAATGATAACTGTAATAAAATTTAATGTGTTCGGTACATCGAAATTACGGACACAAAAAAATCAATATTCTTAAATTCTCTTCAAAGTGGAAAGCTTGCACGACGAAATGGAAAGTTTGTATAAAAATATAACGGAGACAACTTAACGCTTTCCTCTTCATCAAATAATATTTTCGCTTCGTGTAAGTCCGCCCATGTCTTTTGCCCGCTGCTATCGAGAATTCTCGAGAACTCGCGAACACAGGAAACCTGTGGCAGAAGCGAAATACCGGAAGCGAAATGCGGATCTCTGCTACGCGCCCGATCGATGGCAGCTCCGATTAGAGAAGTGCTGTGGATTTTTCCGAACGGCGTAGTCGCGCCTTCATCAAGCACACTCTGCTGTATTACATTAATGATATTGATTCGAGGAAACACAATCAGCTTCGGACCTTCTTCCTCCGCCGTTATAGACTCACCCCTGTCCGACCATTGTGGCTGCGTGTACCTCGTGTACGTGTGCGTTATTTCGTGAGCACGTACGCACGCACACGCGCAATCTCTGCTCTACGTACCTTCATTAGACAGCAGAAACGAACGATTTCTTATTAATATCGAGCGAAGGTTGTTTTTCGCTGATCTCCTCCCCTTCACTCTATCCCACGTATAACCCCTCATTTACACACTAATGTCCCTTCTTATTTTCCACGATCTACTTCGTAGAGATTCATCGTTTGATACTTAGCTCGTCGAGTTTGGATCAGCGATTTTGCAGTACAATGAAATAGAAAAACGACATACCGGTTGCGATTTACGATAACGTTTCAGACGTCCTTAATGCCTTACGGTTCTGTGTTTCTTAAAGTATGATAATGTATCGCGCAAGCTTGCGTTTATTGGTGCAGAAGTTTATGTTCTTCGTGAAATAATGTTGTTTTATCTGTTGAAACGAGATTCGTGACGGCTTCATGACCGTGCGGACGTAACCGGATGTGGATTGCAGGTCGATAATTGAAGGTATAATACGATCGCACATAAAGATGCTTTTTTTTGCGCATCGCAAGTAATTTGGCGAAGTATAAGCGTGGTGTTGTAAGAAATTAATACTATCATTCGACCGCCGCGATTAATTAACCGGCACGAAGATCAGAGATATTTTCATATATCAGATTGCTGTAATTGATGTTTCTCCTGTTGCGGTTACCGGCAATATATTCTTCGCAGCAGTATAAGATGTCTTTCTATGTATATCTTGACAAAATATCATTTTCATATTCGAATAATATTACTCATTGCACGGTTTTATCAATGACGTTAGCAATTCTATGTGCCTATATTCTTCTGGAAAATTTAATTGCCGTCTGCAGGTATCAATAGTTAACAATAATCTAAAGTCACGTTTATCTATTCCAGAGTTATACTCACGATCGTGGTATAAAATACCAACAACGTCATGGACAAACACGCGCGACATGATATGTTATGCCGGAAGGAATTCATGTCGCAGAAAACGTCTCAATGCAATCTGTAAATGAATCTCTCAAAGTAAATAATAAAGTATCTGGAAACATCGTAAATCTCTCGCCAGTCCGCGTCATAAAACGCGCGTCGGTACTCCACAAGTAAAGGAGAAAGTTTCCTAAATCAGAAACGTCCGTATATATATATATATATATATATATATATATATATATATATATTTCGACTAAAAAATTAGGCATTCGTGGCCCTCGAAGAATGCGAATGTTAAATCAAGGAAGAACCCGAAAGCAATCGTGACGTAATTCCGTCCGTGCAGTTATTAGCCTGTTCATAGGTTCGTAAAATAAAAAAGTGTGAGAGAGAAAAAAGATTGGTAATAATAATCAAGCCTATACCGAGAAAAAAATCTCTTGCATTAATTAGAAATCAGATAGATTCAATCACTATGTCTGTTGAAAATGAACAAATCAAAATTCTTGTAGGAATTACCAGATGTGTGCATGATTAATTCTTTCCTGTTAAACATACCAGAATTTCTCGTTAATCTTCTTGATGACCAAGCTCTAATCGTTGAAACGATTGGCCAACGTGCACATATAATTCACAAGTTTCGATGTTTCCGATAATATTTCAGGTACCACTAAATATTAATGCGTATCTAATTTTTGCGCATGTATGTTTCGAGAAGTAAAAAAACAAAATTAAAAACTGCTGAAATATATATATTTTTTATTAACTTTAATTTTTTAACTCAATTCAAGAGAGAGGAATTTCATAATGCCGTCTTCTATTCTATCCTGTGTGACTTTCAATTATGATAGATACATATTTACTATCTCCATTGCATCTATCTCGTATACTCGAGATAGACATACTTGCTAAATATTATATATGCTAAACGACATACATTTGATAGCTGATATTAAGTTTTTTTCTTAGTGATAATAAAATTACCATTTTAAATAATTTCATTTACTTTGATGAAATATGTATCGTATCGTAAAAAGCGAGAGCTCACACATCGCTAAAAACAGGTTAATAAAATAACGAAAAGATTTAAGGTTCTTAAAACTCGACAGCTCGAGATGCAAAAAAGTTTATAACCGAGAGAAGCTTTACGAAGAGCTTAGCAATTAAAGGTTGCCAAACTTACAATTAATTTAGAAATCTAATTAATCTCTACTCCAAACAAAATCTTTGAAAGCGTTCTTTTCCGAGACAGGGTCTCTCGTAGGCTACTCGCCTTGATTTTTTTTTCTGCGACGTTTCGAAAGCTGATATCATGGCAATGTCGAGGGAAGCTGAAGATCGCAATGGGCGATTTAAAATGCGAATGCTGTGTATGCCGAGGCGAGAGAGCCGGTGTCGAGGGGCCCAGGCCCCGACAATTCGCGGAACGATTAATCATATTAATTGCACACGTATAGCCGGGTCCAGCCGCCGTTCGGGTCCTCGCGAAGTTAAGCTGCTTAATTATAAATTGTAATTAGCGTTCACGCGCGGCCACGTAGCCTCGATTAATTAAAGGAATGTCCCTCCCGTCCCCAACCCTCGACGCCGTGGGCTATTAATTATTAATTGCCCAGACGAGCAGCGTGCATCCGGCTGTCTCGAGCGACACTTTGTTCATTCTCTTTCTCTCTCCTTTAACGCAAAGCACGCATAATTTTTTCTTTTTAATCGTTAGTCCCGTTCTTTGATCCTTTTCTGGACGTCAGGTCCGGACGCGGACAATTTTCTCAAGAATTCATAATCTAAAATCTATACTCTATGAGAGAAGTGTTTGGCATTTGCGTGATTATAATTACGTATTCAAATAATTATAATTACAAATTAGAAGCTCCATTTTTATACTTATTACTGCTGTAACGTTAGTAATAATAATTACAATTATAATTCTATATTAAATATATAGTTGACTTTGAAAATTACTAGGTATGAATTATAATTAAATTATGATAATTGCAACATTTTTTTCTCTCAATGTGATTATATCTTAAATACAATATCTTATCACATAATGTAATAAAAAACTGATTTTAAAATCCAATGAGCTTGAGATCTAAAATATTAGACGATTTACTTTCAAAGATCTTATAAATGTAATTACAGCGTAAATGCGTAATATTAAATTTTTATACATAGAATTGTAATAAGAATTGCAGAGACATGATTAATTCTTTTCTCAGGAGTACAAAAAAGTATAAAGCCCGAAAGATTAAATTGCCCTTGCATGTACAAGAAACAGTTAACGACCGTTCAAGATTAAAACTTAACAGCGTTTAGCGTCTGGTGAGCCGTCAATACGAATTTCACGAACTTACGGATTACAAGTGGGATCGCGAAACGGAATGTAAAGCCGTGGAATCTTGAATCCCGGATTTCAGGATTGAGAGGGGTTTAATCTAAGTTGATAAACTTTCTCGCAAGAGCACTCCGTAATTTGCGGTGCACGTATTCCTTCGCGCGCGCTGCACACCGATACCGTATCCCCTTCGCACGTGATCTACGATGGCCGTAACCATAATAATAGGAGGCCGGATCAAAAACGACCAATTAATGACGTACACTTGCCAGTTGAATCTGATGTTCAATTACTCTTGCCCCGTTGCTCCGAGCATGAAGCCTCGGCGTTGGAACAATGAGGATAAGAACGTGTTCTTAGCCTGGTAATGTTTGACTCCTCCGCTCTCGAAGGTTAATGCGATCGGCTGATGACTTGCTCGAGACACGGTGTAGATTAAAAACCTATATAACTGCGGGCCGACCCGGCCTATACAGAAACGATCTCGAAAGTGATACTATAACGCGCTATCGCTAAGGAATAATTTATCGCAGCTATTGCCGTCTTATTCATACTTAATAAATGTGTATGTGTGTTAAGATAGAATAAGAATATATTCGCTAAGACAGGTTCGTTGAAGCTCTCTCTATCATTATAGAAAATTAAAGAAATACTTTGTAGACAGTTAAAAAGTCAGATTTTAAAACTAATCAAGAATAAAATAATACAAAGAAAAAAGTTTCAAATCTCGTTAACCCAAATATCATTAACTGCGCTGTTAAATTCTAATATCTATTAAACCTATAATTTAATTTATTTTTAATTATTTCTTATAAATCGTCTGCACTGCTACAACTCAACATGTCGTTGATTTAATTAAAACAAACTAATTTAAACAATTTAACTAAAAAAAAAAAAACATATTAAATTTGATTCATATTTATTATTTACGAATAGGTACGTTAATATGATTACTGTTTACTTTTAAACAAATCAATCACGAGAATGGATTGATTACATGTGATTTTTTTTAACCATGCATTTTATATTAAATAATACACTTTAAACAATACAAAAAGATAAATATAGTAGGCTAACGAGAGTCAGCAACGATAAACGGCGCAATTATTTAATAAACAATCAATAATCAGATATTGGATTGATGTCTTTTTTATTTTGAACGTTTCGACTGTCTTTGAAAGTTAAACATAACAGAATGTTATGTAAAGAATCGATTTAAATTTGATCCTTTAATACCTAACAGAGGAGAACTTATGGGATCTTCGTGAGAGATTTTAGGATTTTTTTTTAGCAATTTAAATAATAATGATTTGAAATAATTTTATGTTTCATAACCTTATTTTTTAGTTTTGAACTAAAAAAATTCTTTAAAAGAATAAAACTAATAACAAAAATTTTAGTGAATCCCAAAGATCTGTATAATCCTTTAGTCGAAAAGTGTGTTCCCGAATTAAAGCACGCAGTTAACAATAAGATATAAAAAAAGCATAAAAATATCTTTCACATATATCGTATTAATGTTAATGTTATCAACATTATAGAAAAGAGCAAGTCATAAAAGGGCTGCTCGAAATACCCGCCACAGTGAATTAACGCGAGAATTTTGCATATTTAGAGACGTGATTCCCCTAATATTAAATAAATATTATACGAAGCAACGTCTCACGAAAGGGCATTTATACGTATAGGCCTCTTCAGGCCTGTTAATGTCGTCATTATCAAAAAGAAAGGTGGACAGGTAAACGGGCCCTTTATATCGCGATCGCTTGGTCCACGTCGAATTAAGTCCCCTTCCTTCCATCAATTAAAAGGCGTTCAGCCCGGCGTGATATCTCGCGATCGCGAGCATCTCGAGAGAACGTACCCGATCTATATTTCGCCGTAGGGACACCTTCAGCATCGTAAAGACGTACTGCGCGCGGGCTTAATTACCCGGTTTCACATAATTGTCGCAAATTAAAGAATTTAAGCAGCAGAACGTTGGTCGGGCCTGACCGCCGATTAATTGGCTGGCTTGATTGCCACTTGCCGTCGCTAAGCGCTAGATTGTAAACACTTGGCCCGTTAATTGTCTGACTACGAGTGTCGCACGAGTTGTTGCACTCCCCCGAGTCGATAATTAAGCCTATTCGTGCGATTATACCGGGTGATTTGCGAAAATTTGACGGTGCTTCAGCATCCAATTTCTGGAACGGTTTATACGTAAGTACATTCTTATAAATATAAATGTAAACCGAAATATTTTGATGGTTCAGATGGTTCTCGAAAAAAAAACGTAATTTGCAAAGAATAAAATTAACTCGATAAACGTTTAATTGTTGCGATGCATTCGGAATTCTTACGACTCATCAATTTTTTGGTCTAAATTACAAGTCATGAATATATAGTTACTCCTGGATTAAAATAATTCGTAAAAGTTAAAATTAACTGTTTATGAAAAAATCAAACATGGAAAAATATGAAAACTCTGGGGAATATAACTAGACATAACATTTTTTTGTGCTTTATATATCATCGTTTTGTATAAAAATGAAATATGAAAAAGTTCACGTGTTATATTAATAAGATTGCTATTTTCACATAAAGTTATCCATGTAATTTCAATGAGAAATACAAGTTATAGCAATGACATATTTTGCTACTTCCAATTATAAGCATCCTTTCTTTTTTACCTTTATTGATTGTATTTGTTGAAAATTGAAGCATAATATTCGTTCGCGTGCCAGATGTTTGAATAACTCAATAACATCGACTAGCGGGACACAATGTAATAACGAAATAATGGGAACGTAAATTTTTTATTGTCATCGAAGTGTATTCGTTCGCGTTTGAGCGACACGAAACGATCGTCTATTCGCAGCGAATACTTTTTCGCATGGACACTATTACGATCCTATTATTTGTGGCCGCCATTTCCTAACTGAAGTCACATTTTTCATCTTTAACGGCGGATTGATAGTTTCGCCATTATCTCGTTTTGCCACGCATTCCGCATTTAATAGCTCTCTATTCGGTTGCGTAATGCATTCGGACTATTATTTGAAGTATTAATAGTGTTCAATTTTCGCTTGGACAGTCGATGTGGCGCGCCGTTTCGCGTTATAAAATCGACCACCGCTCTCTCTCGCTAATCTCTGAGCACCCTCTCGTAACCCATTGCTGTCATTCGATTTTCTCGTAACCAATAATCAAATTTTTCGTTAAAGAACTAGAAGAAGCGATATTTTTCTAGGTACCGCTTTTATCACAAGCCGTTTGCACCCTACTTCCGTCTTTGTACGGTTATGTGTATTTATGTGTATTGCCATAATCTTATAAAATGAATGCCAACAAATATATTTTCACTCTTAAAATAAGCGTATAAGAATTTTCTGATATTGATTCATTGCTGTTATTAATATTTAACTATAATCGATCATTAATATAATGATAATTAATTTAACATACAGATATTACTTAAATGACATGTTGCAGAAAATAAATAATTGAGATGTTCAAGTGGTTACATCGTGTCAACAGAAAAGTGACACATCTCAAAATAAGTGACCTTTTAGTAGAGCATTTTTTAAATTCTTTCCAAACTTTGGCACAACGTTTTATAATGAATGATATGCATAACTTCATTTTCTTTCATGTTTAATGACGGATATAAAACGTAATAGGGCGGATATCAATATCCTCCTCTTTCGTCAACGATTTTTTGACCTCGTGTACATCTTAAAACGTATGATTAATAAACGGCGGACGTTTGAGGCCGCGGGGGTTACTTAGAACTTATTTTATCCGAACTCTCTGCTCTCGAAGATGCTGTCAGCTGACTGAAGGAGACGGCAAATTAACAAGGTCGAGGAATATCGCTCGTAAAATCCGCGTCCACAAATGCTCGACTGTCGTGTCGTCAAATTGATCCGTTAAAAGAGCACGTTCGTTAAAAATTTTCATTAAAAAATAACAAAACAACGCAAATATAAAAAATATATTGAAAAAACAACCAATAAACAACGCAGCCCATAATGGTCGAAGCTGGATCTTTGATGCTTAAATAATTCAGTGCGAATTTATATTTTTAAACTGCACGCTAAATTCATTTTTTGATCTTGAAACGCTATATCCACAGAATCCTAGTACTATCACAAATTAAATTGCTAAGCAATTTAATAATTTGATGCTAAAACTGGCTAAAAGATATATTAAAGACATTTGAATACTGAAAAAAAAATTTGATAATAATAATCAAGCCTAGATAATGATTGTTCAAACTTTAGTAAAATATTTTTTTATCAAATGTGCGATTAATGTATCAAAATTAAGTAAATGCTAATTTTACTCTAAATATTTTGCTTTTCTAATTTTATTACATATTACATAAGAAACAGTTACTACGTTTGCATGTTAAACAGAATATTTTGGCAGTGTTACATTGTTAGATATCAAAAAACAATAGTAATTTAATCTCTTGAGTTAAGTAATATATTATTTTTGACACACTTTCATATGTAACTCAACCAATTTCTGTAGTGAGTTTCAAAGTAAACAACGCCTATATTAATGCATGCACTTAGTAAATAATAAACTAATTTAAAGTAAAAATATATTTTCTAGAATTAAATCGTTTAACTTCATTGTTTTAGTTAAATTAACGACATATTGAGTATTCGCGACCTACAAAAATGATTAAAAATATCTCAAATAAATTTAACAGTGCAAATTTTTTTTTTTTAAGACACCTACGATATCATTAAACTTGCTTTAGCATATCGACATTATCTTCGACGATCTAACGCAATTACATATGGAAAGACATGATGTACTTTTTCTGTAAATGACATCATGTTCGCATAACCAATGTAATACGAAGACCAGGATCCCGCAATTATGCGACCTCCGTGTAGTAATTAAACGTCTTGCAATTGATTTCTCAGTATACTGAACGAATCGATTATTACTTTCTTGTCTCAGCCGACGCGATGATATTCCTGAAAAACGATTGCGTTTGCCGTGATTAATAGGGATTAAAGACCGTGTGTTTTGAGGACTATCTGGGTTATCTGGAGCGAGGTCGAGGCTGCGAGAGGGAGAGCGATTCCAGAAAAAAAAAAAACATTACTCGAACTACAAACGACAGCGACGACGTGATGTTTCCTGCTCTTGTTCTGCCTTCTTTTTTTGTCTCATGTGCGCACATTATTCAAAGGTGGCATAATTAAGCACGGGTTTGGCGCGATGTTAATTGAGGAGATTACGGCACAGCGCGCGAAATAAGACGCTTCGTCAGTCATAATCGTGCGTCATTGAGCTGCATCATACGAAGGATGTCGGTGATCGCGACGAAGAAGCGTAACAGAAAACCGCGATTTTCACGTCACAAATCCATGTGAAAATCATAAAAAATCGCCCGAACGGAGGCACACAAACGGACAACGTCGTAAGTTCAAGGTTGAACATCGTCCTCTGCTAAACATTTTTACGTTTCCCGTTGACGTTATGGATCTCGCGTGTCTACGATCCACGTCTCCCCGATTACTCGTAAAAGATGGTCAATCCACGAAATCTATTATCAAACGAATTTAACGTAGAAGATTAAACCCACGAATGATCAATCTTCTAAAGTATTAGTCTTTCGTTTTATTCGCACGTGAATTTGATTTCTGCTATAATAAGAAATAGAAGTAGAAAGAGAGAAGAAAAAAGAAAAAAGGGAAATCACGAGGTGAAAAATAGGTCGACGATCTATAAAGCGATCCATAGACTGCGATTAATTTCGATCGGAGGAGAAGAAGCGAGGAAAGCAAATCGGAAGATCTGGAGTACGAAATCCGTGGAGGGAAGAGAAAAGAGGATGTGAGCTGAGAATACGGTGATAATATTTAAAAATAGAGACGGCGAAGCTGCGACACGCGTGCGCACACATACGAGGGATATAATAATTCCCGAAATTAAACCGCGGTGGAAAGTACTGCCCGCTGGCAAATTCGAAACGTTTCGCAACAGGTGCGGCGGAAATTCGGTACGTCTGCGGCTGAAACTTAAGCCGCGCGTGCTGTATAACACGCCGAGACACTTGTTGCCAACAAGTTGAAAATTTACTGTGTTTTACTATGGGAAAAATGATCTATAGCTTGCTTTGGCAATACTCAATTAATCCTGACAAACTTAGTGGGGTCCGTCAAGGTCCTCTTTAGCGTGATACAAAAACTTCTAAACGACACGCAAGAAAGGTTCTCTGGAGATCAAATAAGATTTTAAAGAAATGTAATTCATCATTCCTAATCGGTTATATTGTCGTATAATTAAAGGAAGTCCTTACGCTAACGTACACACTCAATTGGAAATATTTCACGTGCCTCAAACACGTATTGTTAAAGAGTAATATAAATGTTATGTAAAAAAATACATTAACAGAAACATTTAACGACACAATTTGTAAGTAAATTGTGTGGAAGCATATCTTTTAAATTAATATTTTAATAATTATGTGTAATTAATTATGTGACAATACATAAAGTTAACGCATATTTTACTCGTTTATTTAAAAATTTGAGTTTCAAAAAATATTATTTTTATGTTATTTTATTCAGTTATTATAAATTGTGTTTTAACATTAAGGAAGATTGAATACTAATTTAACGTAATATATTCAAATAATACGATTATATATTACATTAAAACATGAATGTATTAAAAGTTCAACACAAAAATTTTAACAAAAATCGATTTTAATACAATACAAAATGTTTTTTACTGTATAAGCATAATTCTTATATACAATTCTTATATCAGACTAGTGCGGATAAACTCTGTGTAATGATAAAACTGTATATAAACGAAACTTACTGAAAGTGTTATTTAGCAATTCAACATCGGCAAAACATTAATGAGGGACATAATGAGAACGTGAGAACTATTTATCAATCGGTCGACCGAGTAATATAAACCTGAACATAAGAGCATAATTAGTTCTTACGCGATGCAAAATAGTGTGTAAGAATGTAATTAGTGCTTTGCGTGTTACAAAGATCACTTGCATCGAATGGAAAACGATGTGTCGTGTTGCACGCATTGATTTCCATTGATTTCTACAATGTAATGTGTAAATGCTCAAGGCAAATTTTTATATATTCGATGTGTTCAAGCATGCTTTATTAACTAAACGCGCCAGTTTTTGTTATAATAAACGGCCGACCGAGCGCCGAGATAATTAACGACTTGCTGTTGGATAACATTCTAAAAAAGCGCGCGTGTTCCAATCTGCGAAATACACGCAACCAACTTTCGTAAAAATTAAGAAATATATTTATGATATAATTTTTTTTTTTAGACTTTATTGCACGAGATCTGGCCGTATTGAAATTGAATTTTGCAGAACAGATTTATTTCATTATTTAATATTTATGTATTTGTAACAAAAATTACTTCAAACATTGTAGAAAAATTCTTTGTATTTATGTAAGATTTGGTTTTGTTGTCAATCAGATTTATAGATTATTTAATTAATATTTATTGCGTATAGACAGTTTTGAAGAAAATATTTTATCATTTTACACGGTATAAAAAATTCTTCGTATTTGTTTTACGAAAAAAGAAAGCATATCGACAAACGTTGCGTTACGTGAAGGGATAAACGCGACCGCAGTAAACGAGTAAATGGAATTTTCTAAAGTCAGCCATTTAAAAGGGCGCCGTGAAACTGCACTCTACGACGTCGCTCGGCGATTCAATGAGCTAATCGGACAACGATTTCTACGAATCTGTTACATTGTAACGATCGCGAGGAGCGGTGCACTTCCGCGCGCGCCGTTTGCACCTTTCCTTTCCCACAGGAATCGCTCGCGCATAAAAAGCCAAAACGACGGAATAATTGCTGAGTCGTTAATTCCCGCCCGTAACACACTTAGCAATAAAATCATTTGCACCCAACCGGCCCGGCCCGTCCGTTTATTATGATCCGTAGAAGTCGCTTTCTCTCTCCACCTCCGACTTTCGGCCGTATACCGAGTTCATTGGTTTTTGCCGGATCGCCTGGCATCACGTCTCTTCAAACGCCGATCGCTCTCGTGACTTTCGATCGTTCGATCGATTCTATAACACCTCTTGCGTCGAGATCTTCCGAGTGTCGCTAGAAAAAAAAAAAAGACTTCTCTCGAAGAAAATGAGGTCGCTATTTTGGGTGTCTGTCGGGCTATGTATAAAAATGAATGACACATGTGTGTACGTACGTTATTCGAAACTTTAAAATGCTCAGAAATATCTCGTCGAGACTCGGTTATAAAGAGTATTTAATAAATGATGCCAAATCTATTAATTATACGAATCTTTTTCGTCTGTTTTAATGCGCGCAGACAAATACTGAAAATATTCGCGCGCACGACGTTTAAGAATCTCGTACAATTAATAAGTCGATTATCAAGATACGAATGTAGATACGTAATTAATTACTGTACTTAATTGCAAGGAAAAACTCTCGTTATATTATTATCAGAGTATTATTTTTTGCACAATAACGCGTTTGACACTGACGATCCGTTAACCGAATTCACGAAGAAATTTCAGCTCCGGAATTCGTCGTGAAACTAATTATTAATAACTTAAGCACGACTGGCATTCGCAGGAGTCGTTAATACAGTGAACGATCGCTCACGTTTCGCTTCGTGAAAAAGTCCAGTCCCGTTATTCATGGCGACGTTATTCAAAACGAATCGCGTTGAGCAGTGCCAATTAATTTTTCAGTAGTAAATTTCGCGTCGTTTTTAAACGCCATCATCATCGAAGCGGCAATTCCGAATTACGCTGTTTCTAAGCGTGAGTATTGATGATGCGTAAAGGCCGAACATGTTCATTCGACATACACATTTATTAGCATTAAAACGAAATAATTCAACTTCTTTAATCACTTTTGTCTTTCTTCATTTTTTTCAATACATTCAAGACGTTATAAAACGCTGAAATGCTTATTCATGTAGATATTTGAAATAAGAATTGTTATAAATATATCTTATAAATGTTAATACGTAAAATAAATAGTAAATACTGATTTTTTTTGTAATCAGACGCCTAAATTCATCGCTGTCGAGACGCGACGTAATTTTTCAGCATTAGAATTATATATAATAGTATATAACGATTATATCCTGCTTTGAGAAGCATCCGCGGCAATTATACTATTGTACAAATGAACGCGTGAGTGCACTATTAGCACCTATTACATAATCATTACAACGATGCCGCGGTGGTTCGATGACGCAGTCGATTCCGCGAGACTTAACTCGGTAAGTGAGGCGTATTCGAAAACTCGAAGTTTATTAGTGCACACCGCGATAATTTATTATTCTTCCCTTCAGAATTACGCAACGGCCGGGCAAGCAACCGAGCCTCGTGAAAACGTCTCTGCCGGACGTGCGTACTTTAATTAAACGCCGCTTCCGGTCTGTCATTAACTCGCTCGCTTACCGGCCGACGACGATTAGAGCGCGACGTTCGCGCGAGAACACGCAATGTTGCCAGATTCGATTGTTCTTTTTTTTTTTTTACATAAGCATATTTTGAGAAATTTATTATTCAAAGAATCTTAGAAAGTTGTCCGTGTGTTCAAAAACTTTTTGTACAGACAAATAATAACTCCGCTTTCGTTGATCACGACTGCTTTACGACTCAACGACGTAACTTTCCTTCAGTTCGCTGAATTTGGAGGAAACTTTAATAAATTTTGTATTCCATGAAAAATAACAATGTCTAATGTGCAAAAAGTGAGAAGAGTCGCAATGTGATTTTTCATCGACCGAACCTGCCATTGTATAACGCGGTGCTTTATGCGTTGTTTATTTCTACATTATGCGCAAATTATTCTAGATGGTCTTTACAGCAGTTAATGCACTATGGACAGTTTCTGGCAACCACCGAGTGACACTCCTGCCAACGCCACGTTGGCACGGAATACGCCGTTCGCGCTGTTCATTCAGAGCTAGGATGATAAGCAGAATTGGCAACAGTAAAAAAAAAAAAAGAAACTTCTTACATTACATTTGAGTAAAGTCATTGTTTATACGATTTTGCCAGTAAAAAGTTACATTTTTTTGAACGGGATGAATAAAGAACGGAGATATATTTAACATTTTTATTTTGTCACGAAAGGTCTTGTATTTTATTGCCTCAAAATGTGCCTCAACATTACGGTTTTCCTTTTATATTTACCGATTTATTTTCGTGTCAATCGTATAGTCGTCGAGTTTATGAGTGTTGCACCCATCACTTTGCGAGTCATTAATAACTGTCGATGTAAACGTTAATTTCAGCAGCGTTTACCGTCGATGGAACTCCGCTGCGTCTTAAATTGTTTATTCCTCCATTTCGAGAGGGAAACAGCGCATTGCGCGATATTGTCCTAATTATAGCATTGCGATCAATGAAAAGTATCAGGCACTTTTTCGTGTAAAAATATGTTTTGTTCTCGTGGTTAGTTTTCATGAATTCCTTGGATTAGTCAGCTAAATTGGAGTGACTTCAATTTGTGATTCATTGCTATCTTGATAATTTTGTCTTCAATTTTCTCATTTAATTAAAATGTGTTCGAAAGAATAAGCAGAATTTAAGTTTGGACTAAAACGGAATCCACAAACATTTAGTTCAATTAATTCGTTTTAACGTGATTCGTTCTCCTTTTCGCTGATATTTCTAAAAGTAGAAAAGTCATATATCTTCGTAATATACCGTGTATTTGATTTATGTATTAATTATTGAGTTTATTAAACGCTCCGTGAAAGTCCGTGACTTATAAATACATCGTATTTGTCCTGTGCTCACCTCAGAAGGAGAGTATCGCGAAAATATCGAAATCCCAAGAGGAAAGGGCGACATGCTAGAGACACAAAATCCAGCTTGATCCAAGTTGCGACAGTCTTTAAATGCCCGTTACACTTCTCTCACAGCCGGAGTTTCTCGTTACTTCTTCGAAGCACGCATCACCTTTTTACTTTTCTCTTCCCTCTGATTTTCACTAAGTTCACTGAGGTTCACCGTCATTGCGGTCCTTGACGTATCATCGTCTCGATTAATTTTGGAAAACGCGCATTTGGCTCCCGCGTTCTTTCTCTTCGCAAAACGTTCGCAATCTCAATCCGGTAGTCACGTGGAACTACTGTCAATATCTCGCGAACGTCGCGAAATACTCGTAAAATTTTCCGTTTCAAACGCGCTCGACAATAATCACCAGCAAATCGTTTCCGCGCTCAACGCACGCTGATGATCGAAATTAATGATATAATTCGTCGCATTTCGAGTTTCACCGCGCAATTTCTATTGAGATGCGTGCACACCGTCGTTTCAACTTCGCGATAGCGAAGTTTATTTCAACATCGTACGATCGCTTTAGCGAGTATCGGCGATCACAGAATGGGAATTGGGATCGTTCACGAAACGCGTATCCGAGTCTCATTCCTCGATCCTTGATTACCCTCACCTTGATTACCGGATTGATCTTCCATCTTCACCAAAAACTCATAGTGCGAGTTCGCTTCCGGCTCGAAAAGTCAATGCCGTGCGGGCTTTTCGGGACTTCGACTTGGAACGTCAAACTCGGCGAGAAGAACGGCGTGCGCAACGTTGTCCTAGGTCGCGATCGATCACTCACGTGGCGAGTGCGACCACGTCAACGTGTCGGTCTCCTTGGACAGTGTAAGAAATTAAGTAAATCGATGGCAAAGTCGGAGAGCGTCAACCCGCGTTACATTTGCGCTCTCCATTTCAACATGAAACTTTGAAACTCGATCGAAAATTGCGCCGATTGATAAACGTCCGTTTGCAGTTAATTGTGCAGTTAATCCGCGTACACGAATAATATATAAGTATTCTAAGCTGGAGTACAGTAAAGGGGGAAGGAGTGTGAGAACAGTTTGATTTGGTCTCTCTCGGAAACGTGCAAATGCCCGAGACGACTTTTAATAATCCTTGGGATTAGCTAACGTATCAAAGTCTTTTAAAGACACAACTCCGCCTCTCTATCACGAACGTGACTCAGCAAGTAAACGAAGTCACGTGAGTTTGACGATACGTTCATAAGTTCCTTTCCCGATCACACAATCTCTGTTAATTCCATTTCAATAGAAACTTTGTAAGCTCCTCGTTAATATGATTCTTGTCTTCTGTACGACAAACATCATCGGGAGTAAAGAATTCAGGCTGCTCGAAAAATAACGTGAAAGAGATGTAGAGCAATGCGTTACTCCTCATCTGAAAGTCTCCTCAAGCGATCTCATCGCGTTCTTCAAGTTCGGCCGCGTTTGGTACCACACACCAAAACGTGAGAGTCAGGATCACGTCTACACGTGACGTCTCTCTTCGGTCACACAGAGAGATAGACAGCTGCCGATGAAAATTGCACGACCCCCAATCTTTTTGTTCGACCCCCAATGCGGAAGGGAACTTGGCGGAAGGAGTCTTCGAAAAAGTCGGGGATTTCGCGCGCGCTGCTGCACTCGACTCACGTGGCGACCCGGTCTGAACCCTGTCGGCGGTGACCACTTCCTCGGATAGTCGACCAATCGGCTGCGCGCCAGGACGCCTCGAGCTACGATCGTGGGTCCTCGTCCGCGGTCGGTCGCGCTCGGTAGCCGTTCGTCTTCGTCGCACTCACGCGTTTGTCACGCGTGTGTACGTGCGTACGTGCGTACGTGCGTAGGTGTGCCGCGTGGTCGGCGGCGGCGGCGGCGGCGGTGGCTGAGCACCAACGTTCGTAACCACGTTCCGAACTGGTCTCTCGGGTAGCCGCGGGAACAGATCGCGGCGACTCCTACGACCAGGACGATGTGGACGTCCAGGATCGACCGTGGTCCTGTCCTGGTACCGCTTCCACCGATCTTTCGCACGCATGAAAACACGCGCTGTCTCGCATCGAGCGTGCGCCTCGTCCAGCGTCCGACACGATACTACCTCTCTCCCCTTCCTCTCTGTCTTTCTCGCTCTCCCTACGCCCCCTCCATTGCCTCCACCATTCGCTCCGTCTCCCTCTGGTCGCGATCACCCGCGCGCGGTAGGGAGGATGTGGGGAGAACTACTCTCTGGTAGCCGCTCATTAAACGCCGCGGTGACGTCAGGAGCAACGATACTATCGAAATCCGCGAAAGAGAAAGAGAGACGGCGTCTAACAGATTCGCGCCTCTCGCTGCGTAATTGATCCCAGCATGCGCGATCATGATTGATGAATAGATGGCCGAAGCTTAGGTTTGAAAATTTAACGAATTCGGGAAAGGTCGGGAAAGGTACGGAAGAAGAAGTACTTTCGCACGCAATGAAACGGATTCGCCACAATGAAGTTTCAAAGAACATTTTTTCCTTTATTCTCTGTTATTTATTAAATATAATGGCACCAATTGTTATTTGGCGACGCTTTATGCGACTATGCACAATCACGAATAAGCGCAAATTATTTTTGTTTAACATACATTGTTTACTAATCTCGATTTCACGCCTGATTATCGATTGTACTCTTCAATGTCTGTTATGTTTGGCACGTCGCTTGTTTTGTACTGGAATAAAATTAGATCAAATTAAAGCACTTCATGATATCCATTTTGATGCAGTGTTTCCGATGGAAAGGAAGGCTATTGTAATTGATAGAGGAATCTCTGCTCGAACGTTGTTCATATAGACGTCTCTGTCGCTTGTCCTCCTGTCATTGAACATCTCGTATTTTTCTTTCGCACGTATCTGTTTACGATTATTAGCGTACAGTCTCTCTCAAAAAGTTATCTCTCTAGATAATCATTTCAGCATAGTATGCACTCATAAAAGAAACGTTTCGGTGACGTCAAGAATCCCGTTCCGGGTGACATAATTCACACAGCAAACAATCTAATTGACATAGTTATACAGCAGAACTTTGTAACAGTCGCTATTGATCATCCGAGAACCAGCAAAGTGGAAGGAAAAGTCATTGATTGCTTATGCGTTCTGAGATCAAGCGCAAAAGTCCGTGAAAGAACAAAGTAGTTCGCACAATTTGTAGAATCTCTCGTTAAACGGAAGAACTTCACCGCGCCAAACATGAAACATTAATCGAATTTTCGAAGCAAGAAAGAGTCCCAGAAATATTTGAAATCCAAGAGCAGCGAGTAAACATTTCTTGATGGAATTATTGCAATCTTTCGCTAAGGTTTCTGTCATCCTCCTTCGTATCTCTTCTTCTTCGTTATAAATTTTCAAAAAAAAAAAAAGTTTAAGCACTTCAGACACTTATTCATCAATCATATTCACGCCGAGATCGATTAACATCAAAGAGACGTTATCGTCACATCAAGACATTCTTCAGATAATTCTAAATACCTTTTCAGAATCTTAAAGTATTTTTATCGGAATAAAAATCGAAAGGAATCGCTTAAAGAAATAATAAAACGTTCGCGTGTATAATTTTGATGCTGCGAGGACTAACGCTTATAAAATCGTATGGGCGACATTAGCGATAGGAAGTGCAATTTTAATTCGCGAGAGAAACGTCAGGGAAGAACCCGATTGTAGTGCGAGCGGACGGTGAGGATGGTCGCCGTGGGTGGTCCGTCTAAAACGTCCGTAGCTACTTGGAAATGAATTTTGCCGCGCTCGCGACGTCCATCGCTATTTAAAGATGAGGTGTACAAGCCGAGTACTGTATTCTTTTTCTCTTCCGCCGCGGTGCTTGTCCGTCTCCCTTCAGCACGTGACTTCGGTCGGTGGAAAACGCCGTGAGTGCAAAGACACCTTTCACGCGATACCATCGTCGGCGGTAATCACCGGGGCGAAAGGTCCCGGCACTTAAGACTCGGAGGTTTCGTCTTCGGGTTTTGTAATGAGAGGCGCGGCGACGTCGTGTATTTATTTTCAATAAACGCACTGACGTCCGGCGCGGATCGAAACGAGTTAGACCTTCGAGGCGCGTGAATGTAGATGTTAACGATGAGCAGTTTCAGTCTCTCTTTCTCTCCTGGTCACGATTAGGGATAATATTATTATTGTCAAGCGTGGCTGCGGAGAAGAATCGACGAGTGGAAACGTGACTCTGCCAGCCGGACACGACATTTTCTTTATCCGCTCAAATTTGTGAACTTCGCCACGCAGACATTATACGACACATGCTCGTCGAGCTTATCTCATCTATCCATTTGTAAGCGCGAAGTGCACTTACAGTTGAAACCCTCGGCTTTGTGAATGACTTTCTTTATGGATCAAGTTCGATTATCTGTGTTGATGCGTGCTTTATGCAACAGGATCGATTGTACTAAGGATATCTTTTATGCAAGATAAGAGGTTATTTCTAAAGCAAGATGACATATACTATGATACCAGTAACATTTATTCGCGTTGTATTTTTAAGTAACAAGCATCGTGCGTGCGTGTTAATATTTAAATACACCAAGTGCGTGAAGCTATCCATTTAAATTACGAAGATATTTATTCTAAGAAACAGCAATAATTTGATATTTTTAAAAGGTAATTTGATATTCCTTATTCTTGGCTTCGATCGTCATCGAGAATCCATTCAAACTGAAGGTAATCGATATCAACATTCAACGAATTTTCGTTAATCAAATTTGGCAGCAGCCAAAGTAACATAAAAGCGACATTTATAGGAGCTTACGTTAATGTGACGTAAGCACACTCGATGTCCAGGCAAGCTAACATCGCGTTAAGTATAATAATACGTATATTGAAAAAAATTCTTCATTTCACTAAATTAGTTTAATTCATCTTTATTTATTTATTTATTTTCTTTTTTTTATAAAGAATGTAAGTATTTAAATCAAATAATATATTTGACTTAAATACACATATTTTTCATCGCAAAAAATTAAGACAACTCTTAAAATATCTTTTTGCTATGGAAATTTGAATTGGTTCACTCAAGGTATGAGACGCAAAAAAAATTTTATTAATTAAGGATGCGAATATCATATAGGTTTTTTGCTTGCAATATATAATTTAAAATTTAAAAATAAAATATTATCAATGAAGACTCAAACTGGAACCAAACGAACGTCATGTTTTTTTCATTTTTACGATTTTACGTAATTGCTAAAAATTAAATTTTTATTAAAATAAATATGCATCGTCTTTTGCGTCGATTCCAATCGCTCTAAAACTTTGTTTTCATTATTTCTTTAAAGACAAAATTTTTCTTCAAAGACATAAATTAATTTCGCCAAATAAACAATTCTTTTTTCTCAGTGTAACGGATATCGTAGCACGGTTTCCGTGGCGTTACGGAGATACGACGCGCTTTCACCGGAAAGTATTATCAATGAGTTCATGTCTAAAGACGGAATGTGTGTGCGCTCGAAATATCCGGCGCCCGCGGCGCTAAAGTTCGCGGTCCACGCGAGTTGACGCGATAATTATTGCGGATTACCCCCACCTATCTGCCGCAATCTGTACTTTAATTGGCGGATATTCGTTTAAATAAATGAGGTATTCTCAACGGGGGACGAGCAGCGGCAAGTTCGGATTAAAGTGGGTCGACCGATATCTACAGAGATACGGGATTAGAAGAGCGCTGAAATTATTTGTAATGTTTCTCGTTGGCACATCGAACGCCGCGTGCGGCGTTCGCGGTTTCATGGTAAACCGTATGCTACGACAGGAAATTATCTATGAGTCGACTTCCACATGCAAGCAGTTGCCGTACGAAAATAGCTGACGTTTTCCTCCGAGACGCGCTGAATTTCAGAAACAATCGTAAAATAGCAGTAGACGTGAATTCAGATTGTCACTTAATATCAGAGTAAGATATAAAGGTAAAATATTCAAAAAATTATGAAGAAATCAATAGTATTGATCGTGTAGTACGATGCATAATTGTACGAAATAAGGGGCTTTTAAAACGGATACAAGTTCACATTAAAATATATTAAACATTAAAGATGTATGTGTCACAAAATATTATCCAAAGTTTAAAATTTCGTAGATTGTTCTATATGGAATTTGTGTACCGTATGTATCTTTTTATGTATATTATTACATTTAAGTATCTGTATAAATTATGAGCACAATTCTATTATTTACTTCAAAGTTATTTAATTTTTTTCTTAGTTAGTCTTGATTCTTATATAAAATCGCGTTTTGTAGTATTTATTTCTAAAATGTAATTAGCATTACAAAATAAAATAAATTCTTTTACATATACTAACAACACTACAGTAAAGATTCGTGCAAACGTTCGTGGATCTTTCTCGTTTAAAAGTTATTTACGTAAAACTGCAGTAAAATATGATAAATGCATTGCATGAGCCATTACTTTTCGCAGTTATTTTCAAGGTTGTATTTATGATCAAACTTTTTTAACCGATATTATCGTTCAGCAAAAAAACATTCTTCTTAAATAGAAAAAAATTATAGTCTTTAATAAAAGTAGCGTGAAATATTGATTACTATCTTCCTAAATCACATCTTTATAAAAAAAAAAAAACGTAAATTCGACAAATCCAATCGCGTAAAACTTCAATAAGTTGCAACATACGAATACCAACATACGAGTACAGCGCGATGCTTCAATTACTTATAAAAGATCCCACGAGAAATCGTTCCGCGTACTGACGCTTTCCAAACATAGCAGGACTACGACTAGAGCAGAGGTGAGCTCCGATGCTGGCAAATGCTCGAAAGTTTAACAATCGCTTCTTGTCAATTAGCATCACACGGCGCGACGTGATTTATCGCAGAACCGGTTGGGGCTATTGGACGCCTTACGTTGTGTCTTACGCGGTTATTTCGAACATACACGGCGCCGGCACTTACATTATAAAAGCGGACCGATTAATTAAAGTCGAAACATCCGCGCCTCGAAATAGAGAACCCCGAGAGACGCCCGCGTCCCAAATACGCTCGTACGCGTTCCGGTTATCGCCGCAGTAATTATTTCGGATAAATTGTGCACCACCTACACCGCAGGCGCAACGATCCGCGCAACCATCAGAACTCGCAATCACAGTCGAAGCGCGTTGAGTCGAACATTTGTGACTCGAAATAGCACACACGCCCGCACACGTATCGCTCTCGGTACACGCCATGCTTTGCCTTCTCATTGTTTTTCTTAGACTGCAAGGTCGGCCGCAATGTACGGGATAATTTCGACTAACAAAGACATTTTTTCGTAAAGATGCTTCGACGAAATTAAGACACTTATCCAAATTATAATTAAAAGAAGGAATGCGACAATTATTACTTCTTCACAGTCTGTTTAGACGGTATGATTGGTCGATAGTGTTGTCGTAAAAGCTGCATTTTTGCAGGTAAACAGTTTTGCCAATTATGTGTATTCTTTGTCTAAGTTTGAGTAAATAATAAATTTTTTTTTTTTTACCTAAATTTGGTTTCTTTGTAAGTTACGTTCGTTCTATATCAAAAGAACTTTTATCTATAATATATAATTGATACTATAGCTAATAAACTTGTGTACCAAAAATACCTGTGTCACATGAATATAAATAAAATGATATTCCATAAAATTATTCCATAACTCCTTCCTTCTACTAATTAATTTCATTAATTTTTTCGAGACTTCCAAGTATCGTTTAAAAAAATAAACAAAGACTCATCGATAATATCATAAAATATTTCGAATTCAAAAGTATCGAGAAACTCTTCGGGCTTCGATCCTCCTCTGAGCTCTCATCTCTCTTCCTTTCCCTTCCACCTGATGTCATTAGCACATTTGACTTCCCGCTAGACGTCTTGCCTGTTCCGAGATAGCTTCAAGATGCGAAGGGAAAACGGTAAAATGTGTTTACTCAAGTGTTCATTAGTACTCGCGGCATAGGCGACTATTTGGCGGGCTCAACTATAATTAGTTAACGACATCCACCGGCATCTTGAGGTAAACCCCCACTTTGAGTTGACGTCAATTCGGGTCGCGCTCAATTCACGGAGGAAATGATTATCATATAGAATCGCGAGCGAGATATTTCCCGAGACGGATGGATCGGGAGGTCTAAGAAGGACGATTAACGATCATCATTAGCCGGCGGAAGAGCAGAGTGGAAGGATAAAAAGAAAACGACAGGGAAGAGCGAAATACGGTAGCGGGGGGGGGGGGGGGTTGAGGCTGTTTCGCTGGCGAGTAATTTGATCGAATGGGTCGAATTAGCGACAGAGCGAAAACTCGTCTAAGGAGCGCACGTAGGAGGAGAGAGCCCATGATGCCCACTCTCTCCCTCTTTCTCTCTTTCCACCCATACGGCTATAAACGCACAGCTCAGAATTAGCGTGGCCGGCACATGCTAAACATTCAATAAAGCGCTCGAAAGCTGTCCGGAATAATCGTAATCATAAATAATCAGGACCTAAATATACGTCGGAGCTCGCAGTAATGCGTTTGCGAAACCTCTCCCTCCCTCTCTCTTCTTCTTCTTCTTCTTCTTCTTTCTCGAGTACCAACTGCCGTTCGCGAACCGTTAACGCGTATGGAAATCAGTGATCGGCCGTTTCCTCTCCTTTTTCGATCCTTTTTTCCCCCCCCCCCCCCCTCATCCTTTCCTGCGTTTCTGTTTCCACGCGCTTTTCTCTGACGTCGCTCCCGCGCCGCACCTCTCGCAGAAAAAAAAGATAATGGCCCGCCGTGCGCATTTTGCGTAATGAATCGGCCGTCATTAGCATATAGATGTGCCACGGTTAGGCCGGATAACCGGATGACGAAGCGACGACTGGGATGGAATTGTATCGGGTTACAAACGCGCACATTACGAATTACCGTCGCCGTGATCGACTCGAAATTAAGCTACGAGACGGAAGGCAGATGTCGGGACACCTGACTCTTTTTAAATCACGTCTTCAAATACGCCGTAATCTCTATAATCTGAATTAATTAACACGATAGTAGGCAAAATCTGAATATCTTTTGATATTCCATTATGGATACACGAAATATTGATTCAATAAAAATATATTTATATTTTCTAGGGGTAATGCGTAGAAGTAAGTCTTTGTAGAAGTAATCAATTCATAATCGGCAAATTTAGAAATAGATTTATCGCGTATATATGCCTCATAAGTGTTGGTTAAAATTAATACAGCTTTCAGACAAAAAGTTTGATGTATTTAACACCGCAAATGCTTCGTTGATTAATTAGAAGAAAGAATTTTACGAATTGACCAATCAAAGAATGCTTCAAAACATTTGTAACTTTAAAAGCAGATCGAATCCGAAATTACGAAGTGAAAATTGTAATATATACAACATATTCATTATGTCTCTCGCAATTTACGTAGGATTTTTATTTCAATGTATACTTACAAGATTAAGAATGATGAAGTTATCGTAAAAGGTTACCAATATAGATATTTAGAAAATTAAATTTCCATTAAAAAAATGAAGTTTATCTTTATGACGTCCCCACTAAGAGTCAAATTTCTTTTTATTAAAATATATCCCCCACGAGAACATTAAAAAAAAAAACTAGATTTCGAGATCTCATTTGTTCTTGAGATAAGTTAATGAAAACGAAACATCCTGTCATACATAACAGTTTGCCACGTGTAACTCGTGACATTCGAACGTATTTCTAGATTTTACAGATTTTAATAGCCATAAGATCGAAGGGAACATAAACTTTCGGAAATAATAAAAGAAAGTGTTAATTGTCGTGATCTGTTGTGATTACCCGTCAGTGCTCATAATAAGCAGGTATACAACCAGGAAGACTTCAAACGTAAACAGACTACCGTAATAAATTCAATACAGTAACCTTTTTAAAAAGTGTCAGGAACGGCGCTATGCGAGTGGTTAACGACAGCTCTTGTCGCATGTTGATGCTCCAAGTTGCTGAGAACAAAATGTACGATTAAGTAAGCGTGTTCGCGATCATCATTAGCGTGCAATAATGATTAATGGTTAGGTTTAGCGTATACCTCTCAGTGCAACGCAACGTCGGAGTACCTCTCGTGCACAAACGGACATATGGTCGGCTGGCTCGACCGATTAGACACATTTGCATCACAATACCCAAGTCTGCCCACCGCACAGGCCACGGTCCGCTCAATTCTCTCATCTCTGTCTTTCGCCCGACCTGCGCCTTTCTCCTCGTTTTATTACACGTGTGCAGTACAGGGCGTAGTCTATGCCGATATAATGGCACTTAGCCAGGAGAGAAAGAGAGATAAAGCGAACAAGAGACAGAAAAGCGGGAGCGCGAGAAAAAAATGTTGCAGCTTTCGCAAGTAGCACTGGGAGAGTTCCTTTGTTTACGAGGCTCTTTAAACCGAGAGCAGCGGGGAACGTGAGATCCACAAATGTTCGAGTAGTTCTTGTCACCGAAGCGACAATCATGCCTAAATGGTGTCGTGCGGGTAGCCAGTTATAAGTATCGACGCACCCCAAAGTCAAGGCGTTCGCAATGAAACTGGCGGTAGCCATAAACGACTGAACGCAGATTCTACATACGATTAATGAAAAGAAATGTCTTTACAGCCTTTGTAGAATTATGTTTCTCTGTTGTACATGTTACTTTTGTTTATTAATTGAAAATTAACGGTGATATTTATCGTCGTTATTTAGGATATCTATTTTATCGACCAAGTGCGTTCATACATATATGATTCACGAAACATCACGTTACTATAATATATATAATTACATCAATATCACACGCACACATACGCAAAAAAATTCTTTTTTCACAGCTTTCAATCTTACAAGGTAACCAATGAGTGTTTCCTTTTGATTTTTATGAGCTTTAAATATAGTTTTCTAAACAAAAAATAAAGGAATATTTTTTTACAAGGGTCAATCGCATCTTAAGTGCGACCCTTTGTAAAAAATTGTATTTCAAAGCTATAAAAGATGAAAAAAGTTAGAAATAAAAAACGAATAATTTTAAGAGTACTTAATAATTTCCGTGATTTAACACCTCTGATATGGATTTTAAATCCACATCATTGGTGTTAACATTAACACCGACATAGTGAAAATTATATATAGACACCGTTATTTTTCAGAGTGTATCAATACATAAGCTCAACAGGGCTTTCCAATAATTGCAAGTTGATTGACAATTATCGAAATTACTGAATATTCCCATCTAGACTAAAACTTTAATTAAGCATTACAACAAGATTACGAAACTAGCTCCACATTATCTGCAGCCCTGGAATTTCATGACGAGCGACTACGCGCGGTCGGGCTGTAGTTTTTCAGAAATTACACGTCCGGTCACGCTATGGTTATTCTGATCACCGAGCATTATCTAACGCGTGTCCGCATTGCGTCAATGACTCCATCATTCTAGCGGGCTGAAATTCTTATAATTACGTAAGTGAATGTGTTGCGGTTAATTACCAAGGCTGCGTTCCCTTTTTGTGCGAATGTATCGGTATAATGATCACTTTGATGTATGACGATAATTTAAAAAATACTGGAAATAATGACAAGTCCGCGAGCCATGATAACAATAAGACCTAATCACGCGATTGGTACGTCGTGATTTGTATTCTGTGCGAACGTAATGCAAGAAATCGGTAATACGACGAGTCACGTGATGTATGTCAATGTTAAGAAATATGCTACTATAAAGGTGGTACTATAAAGGTATCTAAATTTTAAAAGCAACGTGAAAATTGTAAAAAAAAAAACTTACTTTTATACAAATTATAATCAAAATTTTCTCAAAGATACACGCATATTTAAAGGGGTGCTAAACAATTTACAATCAGTGATAGAGTAATTATCTGCAGTTGTCATCCGTATACATAAAATTCACTGTCTTTTTCTCTATATAGAATACATGAATACACAAATGGTTTATATACATATAATAAAAACTGTCCACATGAATTTTAGCGCCACGAAGCTTCAAATCTTTATCGTTCGGGTATTACCAATTTACAAATTTGGCACGTCAAAATGAAAATAAAATTATCCAAATTGCCTTTTATTCAGTACATTCTCTGGACTAAAAAACATTAAAATGATTTCGAAAACATGTTATTTAATAGTCAAATCTTTAAATGATAATACAGATGACTCACCGATATCAGCAATCAAATGCTTTGCAATCAAATGAGTAATTAATTACGTAAAATAATAACTTTGATAGGTTTCGATAGTGATTTTTATAAGCTATATTAATTTTTGTGCCACATATTTAGAATGAATTAGAGAGTAAATGCACTCATCTCATTTGCAGGATCGACCTAATATCACTAACAAAACTCATCACTTGATTATGCATGTAATGGATAAAGGTGGCATGGCGATGTATGCAAGATACATCGCGTTTTTCTCTATTTCGGTGGCGCAATTTAACACGATTAGTCGTGCACGGTTGATTCGATTCGAACAAATGAGAACACGAGTCAATATCACGCGACCAGAAGCGGTGTGTCTAATGAAGACAAGATAAGAATTACGCGGAGCATCGACCATTCGTTTGTATCATTTATCGAAAGTCGATTCGACGAATTCTATAATTGTCAAGTAACATACTGATCCTTGAATATCAGCTATTTATATTTCTGTTCTAACAATACCAAAATTAACATTTCATCTTGAAAGCCTTGATTTAGATGAAGAATATTTCGTTGAACAAACAAGAGTTTATAATTATATGTGATTTATTGTTATAATTTATGTATTTTCAAGCATCACAATTCATGTATTGTCAGTTGTAATAACAACAAATACTGCCTACAACAATAAACAATATACAGGGAAAGGTATTTAGAGAGTTACTGATTATATTAAATAAATTTCTTCGTATCTTATGTGTATATGTGTATGTTTTTGTATTAAATAATACATAAAACAATGCAGACAATACTAACAGCAACGAATATAACTACAATAAATAAAATATAGGGAAAGATATTTGAAGAGTTACTGATTATGCTAAATAAACTTGATCGCTTATGTATATGTGTGCGTGTGCGTGTGTGTGTGTGTGCGTGTGTGCGCGTATATTTTCTTGTACGATCAATTTAGGCTAAAACTCTCTTCCCTAAGTTAGTCACAAGTCAACGCGTAGGTCTGTCCAGACTACCCAGAAGTCACTCCACCGTCGTCGGCATCGATTACACTAGCCTATAAAAGTGACGACGGAAACGTTCCATTCCCTCTTACCACGCGAGGAAGAAATCGTTCGAGGAGGGCAGGCCGATACCTCGAGTTAGAAATTAATTAGAAAAGTGCGGAGAGAAGAACGGTAAGCTGCGGGAACGCGCGGGGCAGTCAGGCAATCAACGAACAGATGAATTAATGGCCGCGCCAACTACCCCTTCGAGATACCCTTCTGGATACGTTTCCACCCGAGAAGTAGATTCTTATAAGCATCGCTGGCCACCGTACGGCGATCGACGTTTCTATCCCTTCGGTCTATCACACATATATATACATACGTATAGAGAAATACACACACACACATACATACGTAGAAAGAGAGACGTACAGTTGCGCACATACACAAATCTATTGGCATTATCACCCTTGCTGGGAGCGGGATGCAACATCCCCGAATCTATCGGGCCGATTTTCTGCTCGGCAAGTTCTTTCTCTCGTCGGTAAAAACATTGGCGGTTGTAGAAGCAGGACGAGCATGACGTACTCGGCCAAGTACGAGATGATTAAAGTGCTACGCTCGCTGAGAAAAAAACTGGAATACGTCGTGCTGCGTGTATGGTCGCAACGGCGCATTCGGTTATTTTCTTGATTATCCGTCAGCGGATAGTTCCGTGCTTCCACGAAAAAATGCATTCTACGTTCGCGCGTTACGAGAAAACTGAAGAAAAAAATAACGTACCGATGTTACATTTCTAATTAGCGCCAAGGTAAACAGTAGTTACAATGAGAAAGCAAATATTATTTGGTTAACGATTTAGAATTCACACATATAAACATTCGGTAATAGGGTTTACTAAAATCTTATTAAAACATTTCCAGATTTTTTCCCAGGTATTTTTGTCTAAAATTTCACGTAAGATTAGAAAATGTTGTTAACGTAACTTGGAAAAATTAATTGAAACGTAAGTAAGTCAGAGAAAGAAAGAGAAAGAGAGAGAAAGAAAGAGAAGTTCCAACGAGTTTAATTAGACAATCAGCCATTTAGAAAAATGTTTCTTCAGCAGTTGTTGAATTACTAATAAAAATAGCGCGAATCAAAATTGATAATAAACAGTAGTCTCAGAATTCAAGGGTGAAATAAAGATTAGCACACCTGTACGAAAACGTTATAAGTATCGGTTATGCAGCATACGCGATGCAATTGGATGGAGGGTTAATCGCGAGGTCCGTCAATATTTCATGGGTAATTTCTCCCCTCGGGAGGTACCGAGGTAGAGCCACGAGTCCGGAAACCATTGTGCGAAAGAAGGAGCAACCGAATCCTCGCATGTCCTGTTGGTCCCCCCTTGTGTGTGGCACCGGCTCAGGGGTGCTTAATACATTGTCAAGTAACGTCCAAATGCGTTTAATGTGATCCCATGGACATCGTTAGTGAACCACGTCCTTCCGTTTCGACGCCTCAAAGACCAGATGACATCCGTGTAAAGATAAAATATAGAATAAGCTAACGTTACTTTTTCGTGATTGAGTATAACGAATCATAATAAATGTAAATAATAATCTTATAATAGCTCAATAATAATAAACAATAAATAACAAGAAGAGGCTACGAGCTAGATTTTTATGTATTTTAAATTCTTAAAACATACGTTTTCAACCTTATTATTAGGTCATCCTCAGTGTAAAGAAATTAAACGCAAATTTGACAAAATTAATAAAACGGTTAAATGCAATTATACAATTTATAGTTACGCAAAAAGTTGGTAGTATTTCTTCATCACTGAATGTGTGCTGATATATTTTTATTTAACGACTTATCGTGTTCAATATTTTTATCATTATGGATTTATTAGGACTGTTATGATGGAAGAATATAATCAATAATATTATCAGAACGAAAAGCATTGCATTGTTATGGAAGATAGATATGACGAAATAGTAGTAACTTTTTGCGCAACTATAAATTGTATAATTTGTATTTAACCGTTTTATTTAATTTTGTCAAATTTGCGTTCTTTACACTGAGGATGACCTAATAATAAGGTCGAAACGTATGTTCTAAGAATTTGAAATACATAAAAATCTGGTTTGTAGCCCTTTTCTTATTATTCATAGTACATATAATTAATGATATAATTCAATTAACTAATTTAATTAACAAACAAGATTATATGTAATCTACAATTAATCTTTAGTACCATTTTACATTGTCAAGTATTTACTTGTAATAGATAAGAAAAAAATATCGCATAGATACAAACATATAACAATTTTTTTTTTCAATCAAAATGCCAAACATTAAGGTGTATAACAGAGTGAAGCAAATATATATATTTTTATTAACAAAAAAAATTATAACAAAGTAAAAGAAACGATTCGGATATATCACACACCGATGTTGGGACACCGTTAAAAATCTACAGTTTTATTTTCTATAATATTAAAAATTTCCATAATTATGGATATTTAAAATTAATTCTTTTAAATTGCACTCTCTGTTGTTCATAGTCGAAAAAATACGTAATGGCAATGAAAACGTGCTGACAAAGAAAACATATACGATATATGAAATTATAGATAAAAATTGAAATGCTCGCCCGTGCAATTTTGCAGATGTCTCGCACGCATACATGTTTATTCGAATAAATTTTATTCGTCAATTTCGATCGAGACTTCGTGATTCAGTTCTCTTCGAGATTAATCGATTTCTGTCACGAACGCGTGGAAGTATACCCGTTGGCCCTTCGAAACGGACGGCACGTACGAGCGAACGAAACCGAGATTATAAAGCGTTTATAGCGCAGCTTCCCACCTCAGGGCGCTCGCTTCTGATCTGCATAAAAATAGGGGAGCACTCGGGAGCGGGAGGCCGAGCGGAGCGCAAGAACGGAACCTTAATACGAGATCAGATTATGATTTTGCGGAGGAGTTGGCTGACGGGATGGAGAGGCTGGTGGTGGAGGTCTTTAAGAGTTTCGGTGTCGAGGAGAGTCAGGGCTCGCCGTTTCTTCCTCCACTACTTCATTCCTTCTTCGTGATTAAAGGGATCGTAGTAATTCGAATTTTGCGGCAAGAACGGATTTTTCGAATAGGCGATTCCTTGCGTTCTATCTCGCTCGATATGAGCGAAATTAATTGATGTTGACTTAAACAACGGATAAATATTTTTGTATGACAAAATAAGAGATACCTATTCGATACATCCGTAGATTGAATTGAATTGATTTCTGTATTCTCGGAGGAAAAATGTCACATTTAAATTTGGTACTATTAATACCATTAAATAAAAATAGCACATGTACATTTTTAGAAGCGATCGCAATAAAATAATATCGCAGTCACAAATCGTCACGATTTAACAGTATACGTGCAAATGAAAATAATAGACAAGAAATAAATGCCAACCATGGACTATAATCTGCGATTCCAATCGGCCTACCAGCTTCGGTACTGAAATATTCGAGCTTGTGTTCCCGCCTTCGGACTCGTAGCTCGCATCGGTGGCGTATCGAGCGCGAATCGCATTATCGTTGCGCCGAAACTCCACGTGCATCGTAACACCCCGTGAAGCCGAATAAGAACGCGAATAAAAAGACAAGCGCGACAACGACGACAACTACGCCGAAGAAGAAGAAGGAAGAGAAGTAGAGGAAGAAGAGGAAGGAGAGTCGAGCGTGCCGGTATAATGGCGCCGAGACGCGAAAGGGCGAAGCTAACGATATATCTTGGACTATTGTCTTGTGGGCCGCGACAGTCGCGGCCATTATATCAAGATTAACTCTCTTATTCCCTTGGCGAAGGTATGGCTTTCGTATAGAAGGGCATATAGAAGTACACAGGCTCCCGAGGGAGGATGGGAGGTGGAACGGCCCGGAGGTAGAGGTTGCAAGCAGGCCTTATGGCACGTACACACAAACCACCCACACTTCTACGACGACAACGACGAGAACGAACGCGAGAGGGACGAACGTAAGAGAGACGAAAAGATAGAGAGAAGAAACTGAGAGAGGAGACACAAGAGGTGGTGGAGGAGGAGAAAGAGGAGGAGGAGGGCCATTGGTGTGTTCACGGTGTTCCCGAGACGGCATACGGGAACGGGGGTGTATGCTAGGCATCCGCAGAAGAGGACATTATAAGGAGTTATGAGGTCCTGCCTCATACGTGAGCATCCTTGCCTCTACCTCCTCACCATCGCCTGTTCCTCTCCTTCTCCTTCTCCTCTTCTTCCACTCTCACTCAGCCTTCTTTTATCTTTCTCTACCAAGAGCATCCCCTCCATCCTCTCTTTGCAACTGCGGATCCTTATATACAAGATCTGTGGCGGTTCTTAATGTCCTCTCCCTTTTAATGCCCCGCGCGGTCTGCCCTCGAGGTCGAACAACGAACATTTCTGCCCACCGCCTTCTTTTTCGTGGCCCGATATTGAGTTATACGCTGCGCGTATTTATCGTTCAAAATCCTTCTGTAAAGGACTGCGGGAGAGATGCAGGAGAAAGAGAGCGCAACGTGAAGAAGAGCAGAGAACAGAAATCGGTCTGAGTTGCAGGTTATAGGTAAAGAAACATAGAAGAAGAAATACAAAAAAAGATACGCGATAAAACGTCTGTATTAAATTAACCGAAAATTTTAAGACTCTTTTTTTTTTTTTAAGTAAAGCATTGCGGAAACATTACATTACATTGTATTATCATTGACCTACATATATATAACAGCCGAAATAACATTCACATCCATAAAAAAAATTTAAAATTATTCCAATTTCAATTTTATATAAATTATGAATACAATTTTTACAAATAAAATGTTTTTACAATAAATTGAGTTCTGCAATATCAAGTTTTTGAAAATTCTTGGAGTTCTTTAAAGAATAAAATATTTCCTAGCGCATATATATTCAAAATTAATGCAAAATGCAAAAGGATTAACCCTGTCAGTGGCGAATACGATTCTTATGAATGAATAATGTTGATTAGAGCAGGAAAAATGCGCAAGAAAATCGTGATTCAGATCGTCTCATCCAATGCTAAAAGGAATTAATGTCAGAGGTTCGATCGGAAGAGAATCGACCAAACTGGATCCTAGTAAGTTTTACAGCCTTGGGTTATAGCTTCGACAAGTACGGCATAAGATCTCAACGCGTGTACCAACATGAGGTCGAGACCGCTGCCCATCTCGGAGGGATGACGTAACAGTGGACTTCATTTGGTGATGGTGGCAACCCTGCTAGTTCATACTGTTTCTCACCCTTACCTGCCTTACGGAGGTATCTTCCAACATCAACAACACTGCTGTATTCTCTGTCTCGCTTTCTCTCTCCCCCTGTTTTTTTCCTTCAACTTCCACTTACTATCTACTCGACCTACAATCACACAAATCGTAGTAGTATACCAGACAACCATGAATGGGAACCACGTGTCACTCCTTTTGCCCTTTCTTTTCTTTCTCTTTTTCATGCTCTTCTGCTTCGACTCGGTTCAATGCCACTAAAAGCCTGTGGATTCCACACGTCGCAAATCTTTCTGACGCAAGATTCGCACGTGAAGATCGCGCGATCATAGAAGCGGTCGAGATCCGCAGCATGTCAGCTTTAAAGGCGACCGTGACGCTTTATGGTTGGGCATGACGATATCTCGCTAGATAGTTGTTATCGCGATATACCGGATTTCAGATTCTGAACAAAGAGAGCGAGCGAGAGAGAGAGAGAGAGAGAAAGAAAAATGAACAAAGAGAATAATCCAGTAAACACACAGTATAAGTAAATATATCAGAAAATTATAAGTGATAAAGAGAATAACAAAAATTTGAAGTGTATAAATAAAAATGTATAAAAAAAAATCAGGAAAAGATTATTACACACTTAAAGAATGGACAATATCATTCGATTTGCCGGCTTAAGAAATATTAACTGTATGTAACTAAATCAAACGTCAAAACGTTCAATGTCAAAACGCCATATTTATATTAAAATATACACATATGTGTACTTCTGATACATAATCCTTTATGCGTAGAATTGTCATATCAATTTCCAAAAGTAGAACTTACATAAAAATGCGTATAAATTAGTAAAATTTATCAGAACAGTATAATACAAACAAATAATTATTTCACATTTAATTGTTCATTAGTGATACTAAATTTGATGTATGAAATGAAAAAGGATACTAAAAATGTACGAAATCAACTGATAGTCGATTATTCTCCTTTCAACTGTGATTGGTCTTACAGCTTAAGGATTACTACCTAATGAAAATCAGGACTAATAAATAACATGAAGAGAAGTCACGTAAAAATTTTATAAGATTCCCTAAAACCCTCGGACGCTCATAATTTCCTTAAATTTGGAAACCCCCCTTCCCTCGGACATTCCCGAACGCCCTAAAAAAAGAGACAGAGAGAGAGAGAGAGCAATATTCGAGGAAAAGAAGACAGATCGTAACTCTACGCGGCATCTTCTAAAATAAATGACAATAGGTTTCGGCTTGTTCGATTCGTTGTCAAAGAGATTCGCATAAACTCAACCTTTTTAATACCTCGTATTTATAATGTGGCAAATAATGTGTTTTTATAAATCACACATCATAGATAAGACCTAACTAATAATATATGTATTACACATTAATTTTATATAAATAAATTTTGTATTTAAAAAATTGTGCAATAAAATTTAAGATAAAATCTATACTATAGATCAGATTTGGGCACAAAAGCGTCCTATTGAAAAAGAATATTAACTTATACAAAAAACTGATAATAATCAATTAGATTCAGATTGCCATTTTTCAATTTTTCTTCTAAAAATGTCATAAATGTATATATTCAAAATTCCAAGAAAGCCTACATTATATTGTAGAACAAAGCAACTTTAAGATGAGGTAACTTGATGTAAATATTTATCATTTAAATTCTCAAAAAAAAACACCTTTTTCATCTTTTTCACCTTTTTTAGAAAAGGTCTTTCTTGCAAAATTGTGTTCTATTCTGGACTAATACTTGCATTATATCAATAAAGACTATATTTAACTAGCTATTTTAGGAACAATATATTTCAGGAAATCCCAGTTATAAGAGTCACAAAAGCCTAACATTGAATAAATTGATTTATTAAGGATAAAGATCTCTCTACGCGGATTTATTATTTTCTTGCTTAAGAAACAAAAGAAATTATAAATAAAAAATGCTGCTATTCTTGGGATACATAATTTTCAAACTTTTTATAAAGTATTTAAAAAATATAAAAGAAGAAATATAAGAAATCAATGTAAAAAATATTAATATAGGTTTTTTTTGTATTATCGCTGTCATTTTTTATTGATAAATTGAATGTACTGTGAAAAAATTTTGTTCTAGAGATTAATTATCTTTTTTTTCTCTTTATTTTTCTTCTTCTATGCTCTACGTTGCAGGAAATTATTAAGCGTCAGATACTTATTCAGATATTTCGACTTCCGTCTAACTTTCGTAAATAGAATGCTAATTACAAAATTTTCTCTTATGTATAGCAAGCTCTAAGAATTTTTTCAAAATTTTTTTTATCAACTTTTTAGTACTGCATTTTCTTATTGTTAACTATTTTTACCAACATGAAAAAATATGATACTAAAAAATTCTGAAAAAAATTCTCAGAATTCTGTGAAAAAAAAAAAACAATTCTTGTCTCTTGCTGTTTTTCTGTAAAAGTAGAGTTTACTTCAGTAAAAAATTATTGAAAACCAATATTCGACAATGTTTAATAATTAATATCTTGTTAACTATTATTATACGCACGAAATATTTAGCCGTCATTCTCGAACAATTCTTGTATATATAGCGTTCATCTATCTGTTAAAATCGCACTTTATTAAGGGTAAAGATCCCTCTATGTGAATCTACTTTAGGAAATTCGATAATTTCATGATAAATGACAAACGCTAAATATTTACTGTCACAAATTATTGAAGAAAAAATTTGGAAACTATTCTAGTACAAAGAATGAAAAAAAATTCATTTTATTTCACACTTCATTCAATTCATTTTTTCAATTTATTTCTGGAAATTCTTTTATTTCGAATCTAATAAAAAATTTTAAGAATCAGGTAAGAAAACAAAGAAGCCAGGTGTACAAAACACGACAAGAAGAATACGATAAGAATATTACGGTAAGAATATGGTTCGAGATGAGGTATTTTCTTTCTTCCCAAAAATCCTTTGTAAGGATTCCTTTTTTAGGATAGAGGTCTCGTTATATCATAAATTAATATTGATGGCTTATTGTTGCGGCCCCTTTCAAAGCTTTACTAATTTCTATTTAATTTATTATAGGTTTGCTAAAAAAGTGATTTAAAAAAAATTTGGTAAAACGTACTTAAATTATCATGAAAATTGTGAGAAGCAAAATTTCGCTTTTAATTTCCAAGAAAAAGGAAAAGATGCGAAGAAGTTTACGATTTCACTATTTATGTTTGATTAATCTATAATTACGTACAATGGGGCTAGTTGAACAATGTTTTATTCAAACTCTGTTATAAATCTTCATATAATAATAAATTAATAAAAAAGTTGCTTCAAAAAATTGTATATTTATCTAACTCAATAATTAAGTACTTTTAATAAATCCTTAATATGTTAGGTAAATAAGAAAAATTTATATTGAATATAATAAGTCAGAGTAACTTAATATACTTTATCCATTTGAGCCATCTCATAAGTTAAACTATGATATTTACAATATTTTATTATCGGGAGATAAATTTCTCTCTCTCTCTCTCTCTCTCTCTCTCTCTCTCTCTCTCTCTCTCTCTCTCTCTCTCCTTCATACACAGACACACGTAAACGCATGGTCTCTTTCCAGTTGCAATCGATAATTTATCTCCCATGGTAAAACATCGAGACATTCATTATGATTCATCCTGTATATGTACACAAATATAGTTCTTACATAATATTGTTGACATGTTAAAAAATGAATTTTATAAGTTATACTTCTTTTATATAAGTTCAAATAAAAATATTTTGTAGAAAGATAAATTAGAATCAGGCATTGTATCAATTTTTATTTGTTTAGTTTATACATTTTTTTGCTTAAATAACGTTTAAGATTAAAAAATAAATCAAACTTGGTATTTGGAAAAACAAACAAAACAATTATATAGAATGTTTCACAACCAACGTAATAATTTCATAATATATTCTAGAGATAAATTAGAATGAAAAATTCTAATACAAAAATGATTTCTATATTTTATGTCAATTTTGCCATTTGATCACATTTACGTTTGATAATAACCATCCAGTTTGTTACTAATATCCAAATCTTGGTTAATAATATAAGTTCTTTATTATATTACATTTTTTTATTATATTAACCAAATATTTAATTAAAACTGGTTCATCAAAGCATTTAGTAACTGTCATCTAAGCTAGATTACTATAACTAATATTTTTTCGCTGTATTTTTCGCAAAGTTCTTACGCAAGCATAGATGTGTCCATGCGTTTCGATTACTGAGATATTTGCATGCCTCTTGACTCAACTAGTCCCAATCTGCTCTGTGACAACATTGAAAAAATATTCACAAGCATACTATTATACAATGTGCAAGAGGGAGTTATAAATTTTTGTAAATTCTGTCATCTGAACAGAACATTTTGACTTTATCATCAAATCCTTACACTTGATTCATTGTTGCTGATTCATCGTTATCTAAAAATATGAAATATTTCATAAAGATGTAAATTCTATGTCAGAAGAAACATATATCTCTTGACGTGAAAAAGTTTTGGTATAATAATTTAAAATCAAATGCAAGTTCATTATTCAATCATGTGCGATTCTATAATTATTAATAATGTTTCGTTTTCAGTATTCGCTTACTCTCTAAAAATGAATTATTTCAGTGCCACTCTTATAACTGATATCAACAGCGAATATTTAATGTTCCATAAATGTTTTAATGATGTTTCAGTAAAAACGTTATAATCCAATTATTATTGGCTAAATGTAAAATTATCATTAACGACCGAGTTGGTAAGGTTGAAATGTTGTATTGTATTTATATAAAATATTTATAAGTTTATAGTATTATTACTATGCTTAGCATCTGTTCTATTTAAAACAATAAAAAATTATAATTTAACATTAATAAAAAAAAAGGTTGTGGCGAGGAGTACATGAAGATGGTCTAACTATCCTCGCTTTATACAGATAGATGTCAAATCTCTTTTACGAGTATATGCGCCATCTATTAAAAACTTCACGAAACACTCCCTTGCTCAAAATCAGAGTGAAGTATCATTAATAACTTATTGAATTCCCGTTACTTTATAAAATAGTTCGGTCAATCTTTTACTTTAATTAAATTCTTTAATGCTTTTTACTACATCAAGTTATTTATCTGATTTGATTTTCATTCTTAACTAAAATTGCGCAACCCTGAGTTAGTTGTTTCCACCTAAAGTATTTTTTATAGTGTACATTCGCCAGAAAAAGATTGCAAAATTTTTTGCAACGGATTTCAGACCTCAGACTTGCTTATAGAGTAGTTAAATGTAAATCGTTGGATCCATAAATATAGGAATCAATCACTCGGTGAGCAGACTGTATTCCAAAATTCATTGAAAAACAAAATGTCGCAATCTTTCCGCTGACGAGTATACACTATAAAAAAAAAAACTTTTTGCTGGTGTATTACGATTATATAACAAATTAAAAATTTGCTGTCCTAATATCTAATAGATGTAATTAACACAAGTATACTCTTCACTAAAAGCATTCACTTGCGATTAGTACGCGGCTTCGCCGAGAGATGGAGAGCGGCAGCTAATTGAAAATTTAAATAAAAAATAAATGACAATGAGTCCTATAATTAATTATGAAGGATTATCCTATTTGGATGTAAACTCGAGTTATTCAAATGAAACTGAGCAACGTTCTATCACTGTAAAACTATTCGTTTGTCGCTAAAGAGGAAGAAATCCTTGAAGACGATTTCTGGTTGCTTTCGTGTGAGTTTACTCAAGACAAAGAGATACAAAGATCCTGTTGGAACCTGAAGTTTAGTAAGAGCTAGTCCACGGATCATCCGGTCAATCTAAGCTAATTGGCCTCCATAGGTAATTACACGCAATTAGGAGTAGACTGATCGTACCTCTCTCTCAAGCTTTCGTCCATGTTACCTCTCTCTCTTTCTCTCGTTTGAATCTTCGTGTACCTATTACCGACTTCTCTTATACTGATGACTGAACCCAGACGTATAAAACGGGTAGAAAAGGGACAACTAACTCGGATAGGAATAAGGTCGCAGAAGGGTAGAGTGACAAAGAGCAAGCAGGATGAGAGATAGAACAAAAGGACAAGGAGAAACAGAGAGATCGCCGCCAGGTACACAAATTATCTGGCGACGAAAAAACAACGGAAGAGCAATTAAATAATGCTACGTCGCCACATAGTAGCGTTTTCTACCGCCCTTTGTCTCTACCGGGTGTCCTGAGCAACTTGATATCATTTGTTACAACTATTCATTAATTATGTAGATTAAAGTAAAACGAAATAAAATTTCTTTGTACGAACTAATAAATTATATCGGATCACATCAAATATATAATTTTATAAAATATGTAGGTTGTAAAAAAAACTTGTGTTTATTTTAAAAACGGATTTTTTTGAATGATCTAAAACAAAAATCTTAATACAAAAATGTTGATGCTCTAGTAGTTTTTAAATTATTGGCAATTATATATATATATATATATATAAATTTATGAGTCACACAGATACTTGATACTTCCCATAATGATAATATTATACACAAACCACATGTAGTTTTCGTAAATTATCGGAAAAGAATGAAAAAGATAAAAAACTCTTCTCTACAAAGTTATAGATATCAATAATTTAAATGTGTCTTGAAAATAAGAAATAGACGATCACGAATTTTATTGGAGCTTAGGATAGCAGTCATATAATTTTTTCATGACAAATGCAAAATTTCTCTATTATCTTCAATGATAAAAATATTTACTTCCCACATTTCCACTTTAGGGAAAAAATTACGTAAGCACTGTCCTAATTCGTGAATCAATAATTTAAAAACTATTATAGTCTCAACACTATGTACTAGGATTTTGTCTTAGAATATTCTAAAGAATTCGTTCTTGTAAAAGGAAATACAATTTTGTATGAAACTTTGAAGAATAAAAATTATGTTTAAATATTTAATCAAACCTAATTTCAAAATTGTAAATCGATTTTATTCAAAAAACACTTAGAAGCAAAGAATCTATATATACTTTATCAACATTCATAGCCTTTTTGAAGTAAGAAGCACTGCATTTCAGTGTTCAATGTTACATATTCAGTTCGTAAGTGTAGCTAAACTGCACAGATTCAAATTTATTCCAAATTTAATTTGGAAACGAACATTGCAAATATGCAACATTCGCCGCTAGATGATTAATAACCTATTTCAGTTAATTGTCAAATTTGATAATTTAAAATGCTATAATATAACTGATCAATTATACGCTTTAGTAAGTCAAAAAATACAGAAGATAATATTAGCATACATACAATCAAGGTATTGATTGTCAAAGAGTCACCCGTTAGGTATAGCACACGTCATGGTAATACCTCAAGATACTATATATGGTGGTTAGTTGATGCCGATGCATTAGAGCAACCCAACTCATTATCGCTAGCACAATTAAGGCCCAATTTCGTGGGCATAATGACCGCCAATCTGACCGCACAAAAAGCCCACGGTTTCTTTCAAGACGAGCCGGAACCGAGCCGCCGTCTCTGCCTAATAGCTAACAAAATTCACCGGTTGGCCTCTCCAATCACTACAAATCTAGCTTTCTTCCCCTGATATGAGAGAAGTTATAACATTGTATTCGTAATGTTTTTAAGGCAGTGATTTCAACGAGGTTGAATCGCGTGATAAACTTAGCGACAGAATTCCGTCTGTAACGATATTCTAAGAAATACATAAAAATTCCTTTAATTGTATGTACATTATGTGCATATATAAGCGAATTATATATAAGATCTGTACTAATTTCAATCGTTGGCACAGATAAAATTTATAAGGCATGTCTTCTGTACTTTTCTTAATAACAGGCATTTCCACCAGCATTTCTTGCGTGTATTCTTTCTAATTTATAAACTAGAATTTTTAATTTAATTTCCCAATGCTTTTAAACAATAATAAAACATTTTTGTGAAATTTTATTTGTGGCGCTAAGCAACAATCTAAAAATTTGATAGATCTTTTCCGTTATAGCGAAAGCACTTTTGAGGGCTTAACAGTCGCGTTTCCTGCGCTTGTGAATACGCAGGCATTCGAGAATCACTGTGCTCGATGGAAAATTCCTTTTGCTGGCCGCCCTGCGTAAATCTATTGGCGGTATGGAATCGAGAGAATCGACGACGAAATATTCGAAAACTGAAGCCTCGCGGAGGAAGGGCGGGGAGGAGAAGGGAGGGGGGGGGGAGGGGGTGCAACGCGGCAACGGCTTGGATCGGACAATAGCCGACAATGGGATCGCATCCGATTTTTGCATGCCAATTTCGCGCCCGGCATTGTGCCGTAGACAATGCGCCAATAATTACGCTAAACGGCGACCATTCATACGCCCATTCGGGCAAATTCAAACCGGCCTTTCCGTATCCATTATAGTCGCGCGGCGCAAATAATCGCTCCGATGCGCGCCGCGCATCTACTTTTTCGCGGTGCGTGTCACACAGGTGGCATCTATCATCGATTTGATGTTGCAACTGGAGCACGTTCGATTTCGAGTATCTTCGAAAACATAAAGCAGTCACATTTATGCAAGCTTCCATTTTATCTCTCTTCCTCTCTCAACGTCTCTTCATTATTAACTCTTCGAGATGCTAAATAGTGCAGTGCTGCACCGTTAGATATATGAAAGAAGCAATGGTAATCCATCCAATTTCTTTTATGAATAGAACCAGAATAGTATTGTAATATTTAATAGACAAGTAATTTGTTAATAGCTATTTAATAGCTAGTAAATGACTATTTGCTAATAGCCATTTAATAATAATCTGATGTTAATAAGAATCTTAAACCTGCGAATTATTTATTGCAAAAAATATTGCTTCAATCGGAATTCAAAATCCGAATCTTGCAAATCCCAGCTAAGATAATATTTTTCACACTCATATTTTCGTATATTTAAAAAGAAATTTTCCTCATAATGTAAATCTATTTTTACGTCATGAGAATTTGTTGTAATTGTAATAAATGGAACTTATTCGCGAGTTGGATTTAAATCACCCTTCCATATCTATTATGTGAATGGATTGCGCAAATACTAGTTTCATCATCCGCTGGTCACAGATTTCTTATCAAATCTGCTTCGAACGAATAGGTTGCATTGTTTCGAATATTGCATACTCTGCAGTTTACGCAAGCTTATTGTGATCTTGTAAGAGAAAATCGTGAAGCAAGATTATAATTACCTATTCAAAATATTTGGCATAGCTTATTCGATAAGTTCAAACCAATATCATTTTTCCTTTTCAAAACAACCAAGATTTATAAAAATCTTATTTTAAAAATTCCTTGAAAGCTCTACACTCTTCTGCTGATAAAATTCCATGATAATCCCTGATTCTTAATGATAAAAAATAAATCCTCTAAAAAATTTAGGTTTATCTAGGTAATAAACATCCTGTATCATACCCTGAGAAAAATTTCTGGTTAAAAATAAACACATCCGAAGATTCTGATCGTGTCAATCAAAATTCCGATTATCTCAACTAGAATTGTATATTCAATTAGAAATTTTTTATTTATCCATTTTCAACCAGAATTAAAGCAACTTTTCCCATGTATATAATATTCTGAAATATGTAATTATCGAAAGGCATTAATGAGTTGAAAAAAGAATTCGAAACATTAATAGAGCGTCACTTTTCTTTTAAGCTTGAGACAGGCTATACCGACAATCCTCGGGAAGCTGAAAACATCCAAAGTACATCCTGTGTACGACGTTTCTCGCGCGAGACGCGTCATCTCGTGCATGCACGCGAGAATCGGACGCGGTTACAGAGAGAAGCGGGAGGAGAGAACGGCGCGCTGTGCAAATCGGATTTCCTTTCGTTAAACTTCGTTCGTAACGGCCTTCCTCTTCTCTTCCTCACCACCTATCTCTTGAATACTCTCCCAAGCCGGAGCCGCGCTGTCCCTCTTCGTTCGCATCGCACGCTTTTCTCTTTCCTCTCGCATCTCGTTAGATGCACCTCGCGGAGGAAGAAAGTCCACAAAGGAAGTCGGAGTGCAGCCAGGACGTTGAAGAAGGAGAGACGGGGGAGATTGCAAAGAGCGAGGTAGGAATGGGGAGGGAGCGAAAAAGAGAAATCCCTTTACCCCGCTTTCGCAGATCGTCGTAGAGAGGGGGCAAAGGTGTGAGACACCGTGGTGCACAGGGCTAACCGGTCGTTTATTATGCATCGAAATGCCAGCAACGATGCCACGCGAGTGGACAGGACGTTGTAAACGCTCCGCAAAAATGAACTAACGGCCGGCGCTCTCTGAGTGATTCCGCGTCGCCTCGGGGTATCGCACGACGTGGTGGGGCAGCCCGTCTTTTTCTCTCTCCGTCTACCTTCCTTCTTCGGCAAGAAGAGCGGAAAGGACGACGCGTCGAGTCCTTTTCTATTCGGTTGGAATTAGATATAATAGCCGCGGCGCTGAATCGCTTATTGTATTCGTTAAATCGCGGCCCTGAGAACCGTTCAGCATCTCGAATCTGCTCGTTCCGATCGAAGAACCGCGGGTATAATGATCTTTAATTAATGATAAACCAGTGCGATAAGCGAAATCTCTAATGATCGATAGGTAGAATTTTTCGAGAGAGAACAGCATAAAATATCGAAGGTATTTGCTTTTAGCTTCTCGTGCCAATCTATAATCAACATTGGCATCTCGAATCTGGAAATCTGAAAAAAATTTTTCTATTGTCTTCGATAAAATCAGTGAAGTACAAGCTCGCACTCACTCACGATAATTGTAAATTATTTTATATATTGCACACTGAGAGAAAAGTGTTTGTATTTATTGCTATAATTGATAAAATAATTAGGATGGTTTAAATATAATTTATAAGTTATAATTATTTTAGGTACCAATTATATTTTTTTGGTATATACAGAACTATAAAAATAGAGCTATGATCATAATTATTTTACCATACAATTATATAGTCACAAATTTCAAACACTTAATTTTCCTTTAATCCGGGAATGATCGGTCATTTTGCCGTCCTCTTTCATTTTCTATTTATATCTTTCAATTAATTGGCACTATTATATTTTTACCTTTACATAAATGTTTATTAACATTTTTTCGCATCGTATGCAAAAAGATCACAGCGCGCGCACTTAAGTTAATCTTTTTTTCTTCTTTTATTGGAGCCCGCCCGCAGCCAGCCCGGCGAGAGAGAGAGAGAGAGAGAGAAAGAGATCTGGCCATAAACTAGTTCGAAAATGCAGATAACAAAAAAAAGAGAAACAATTACGAAAAAAACTCGGCAGTTTGACAAAAATTAGAGCTAATGCAACACTCAAACCGAGACGAAACACTCACTTACGTTAGTGTAATTAGTGTTTGTAGTCTCTTTCTTATTATTACTTTCTTATTATTACTTAGTAATTATCATACATATATTTTAGTTACAATACATATATGCAAAAATATATTTCGGTCAAAATGACGGGGACGTGTCTACTAACGTCAGTTTCGAGACGCGTCTACTCCAAGGGTTAATGTATCGGGATTATGTTTGCATCTGTCTGTAACATTTGCGAAATCCAGATCGGTTTATTTCATACAGATACATTTCAGCGGCATCATCACCCTTTCGATAAAGCTCGCGGGAAGCGTGTTCTTTCTCATGCGTGAAATTGCGTTTAATAGGTACTACTTTAATGGGAGCATACTGACAGAGTATATTTTCCCCGAGCACCCGCGTTCTTATGTTCCGCACACCGCGATCTATTTTTCTTTTGTTTCGGCAATACGTATTCTTCTTACTCGGAGAGTATATATATATACACACACACACACACATATATATATATATATCGGATAGTATTTATTTTAAACGTTGCTACTGCCTTCGTGCTGTAAACTCGAGATCGCGATAATAAAAGCAAATGCTAGTGCTGCACCTCGAAGAAATTCCTATAAAAATTCACGCTGACGCGAACGAACCGCTAATTGCCCGCGATCAATTTTCTCGGATTACGATCATCTTACGAAAGCACAAGAACCGTAAGAACAAAACCAATCAATAACGTTGTTTTGTATGTACATGGAAAGAATGATCTTGCTAAAATATCTAAAATTAAAATTGATACAGATCTGAAAATAGTTTTGTTAAACTATCAAAATAATTACGTAGAACACTCAAGCATAATATGGAGCAACGCTGGAACAAATTTTGACATTCTTGCAATTAGTTTTTAAGTATCCTGCATAATTATTTTGGCATTCCAATAAAAATTATTTTTAAATTTATCTAAATTTTTATACCAATTGAAAAAAAGTGGCAAATGAAGGTAACAACTAAACAAATTTTCTATATATCAAATAAACTTTAACAGTTATCGCAATTAAAAAAATTAGCTTATTCAACTCTGTACGTGTGTGCATTAATTCTACATATAAAACTGGTATAGTTGTTACTTTTATAGTTACCATCACTATGTCTTTCTCTTAGTGTAGATATTTTAGCAAAACCATTTCCGTGTACAGTCCTAAAGTGCTATAAATGAGAACATAATTTCTCTCGTTTGGTAACACACTGTTTGCTTTCGGCTTAATGCATTATTAACGGTATATTGCATTAGTTTATACGTTCGTGCGACCTTTCGCGATCACAATCCAGCACGTAGTCTTATACACATTTTAATAGACCAGCGAGACCAGCTTGATTGGCAACGACAGATACACAGATAGTTATTCTAATCGCGCAAGTCGATGCCACGGCAACCCGATGTGAAAGATAACTGGATATGTGCGCGTATATGTATACAAGATAGAATAGGTGTGTCAATACCCGCCGGTAATTACTTCGATTGCCAAGTTAAATAATTATCGTCGGGATGGGGGACCGCTGTTGATTAATCTGTGACTCACCGTTCTGCGACCTTCGTTCTACGAGCTTCTGCTGACGTCACATCCTCCGAGTCTAAAACGCAAAAAAATTTGCATTAAACGATGTTAAATTCGAAAGAAAACGAAGGCTGAATAAATTTGCACTCGCAAGACGTCTCGCACGCGCACCAGATCTTTTATCTATAAATTTAATCATGCAAGAAAATAAATATATAACGTGTTCTGTGCGCACGCGAGAATTTTATAAAGAGACAAAAGAGAATCAAGCTTTCTCCTCTCCCCTCTCCCCATCGTTCTCTCGACGTGGACATTTATTTATGAGCATCCGTTAAAATATTTATATCTTCTTGTTTTCTTGATTGAAAACGTATTTACATAGTTTTGAATATGCCTCTGAACTCATTAAAAAATATATATGCGACTCTCTTTATTTAACACGATCTTAATCCTCGTTTAAAAAAAAAATCCTTTGTCTTTTCCAAGTATGACATTTTTCATCACATCCAAGGAAAGTAATTAATTTTACAGAGAAATTGCAACTAATGCAATTTTAGAGAATTTAATTTTGATATAGATATTAGAAGAAATGTAACTTACAAGAACTTTCTACCAAAAAAAAAAAGATTTTGCTGAAATATCTAAAAATTTTACTAGCTACGGATCTAAAAATAATTTTGTTATACCATCAAAATAATTATAAGAAACTCAGACATAAGCAATACTGCAACCAATTTTTATTCCATCAACCAGCTTGAACGTAATTATTTTAATAGTCCAACGCAACTATTTTCAGATACGTATCTGACTAAATTTTTATCATGAATCATTATTGCACGCATCCAATTTAAATTTACCAAAATTATATTCGGCTGCAATAAAAATTTCTAAAAAAAAAAAAAAAAAAATTTAGATCAAATACAAAAACACGATATATTGGAACTCTTATAACTTATATTGTCTTCCTTTCGCTTATCTCGTTTATGCTTGGATAAAAACACAAACAAGCCACCACTTCGATCATGAGAGTCCACGTTCGTCTTCTTGCAAAAGCCTCACCGCAGCTAATTATCTTACCGATAAAAACAATATTAATTTTCCGCGATTTATCGATCGGGCAGCATCAATGCATCTCGTGTGTGCCCGTATACGATCATCGCAAGATTCCCAGAAGAAAAATCCGATCAACCCGATGTAACCGTATGCGTATCGGCGGCGTTTAGCTGGCGATGATTCGATGAGCATATTCTATAATTAGCATCGGAGCGGGGAATTTTTATTTTCGTTTAAACTTGAACGTCCTTGCTGAACATCATTCGTCGCCGTTTCCTCTCCTCTCTTCCACCGCGAGTGTCGCTGTCCTGACGCGCGATTCAACGCCGAGGTTCGACAATAATTATTGTCGTCGGACTTATTTTTTTCGCCTAGCGCCGTCCTTGTCGTTCCGCCGGAATAAGATCGTCCGTGGACACTAATTCTCTGGTACCGACGCGGCGTTCCTCAGACAGTTAAAAAAGTGAGGATTATAAATAAATTTACGATCCGGCGCTGAGGTGCGGGCGTTACACGCTTGACACCTGGCGTCCCTCTTCTCTGTGAATCTCTCGGTTTAGACGGGCAAGGGGATTGTAAAATATGCTAATAAGATGGTCACGAGAATTGAAATAAAAAATTCGTTTTAGAGGAAGAAAATGTAGTTTTCAGAAGTAATATACTGAAATAAACAAGACATTATTAATAAAATAATGTATAAATAACGATACATCATGAAGCTTTTCTATCGTGCGAAATTCTTCCTGACTTAAACTCTGAGAATTTTTCTTTCTGCGTCATAGTTTCAGCGAGCAAGGGACAAGAGAGAGAGAGAGAGAGAGAGAGAGAGAGAGAGAGAGAGAGAGAGAGAGAGAGAGAGAGAGAGAGAGAGAGAGAGAAAAGGAAATGCGGAAGAAGGCGAAGAAAGAATGGCGGACAATAACCTGGACGCAGTGTATTACTGAGTCTGCTTAAGTTAATTGGAAGTAAAATGAGAGAAAGGTCCGAGGAATCACAGATTCTTCGTCTGTCGCATCTTTCGCTCTTTTCTTCGCCGTTCTCTGTCTCAGACTTCCCTTTTCTCTCGTCTTCGTCCTCCCGACGTTCTCTCACTTATTTGCGCTTCCCTGTGTTTGTTTAATCAGACACAAGGCTCAGTCTTCATTACCCGCACTAATTTATCTGGGTTGTCGTCCGACTCCTTCTGGTCTCCGCGTCTGGACATTTTCGACCCTTCCGCGATACATATACGTGAAAGACAACCGTAATGTAGCCAAGGATCCTCCATCCCGCTTTAATTTGCGTGAATAAATGCAAGTACGATACCGTGATCTGTTTTTAAACATAATTACATCCGCGTTAAAAAAAAAAACGTATATTGTTTTCTAATAAAAAAAAATAAAATAAAATTTCTCTTCTAATTTAATCTCATTTGCTTCGCTGAAGTACAAAATACAAATGTATTACAAATTCAAATAAAAGTTATTCCAAATACATGCGCAGCTTTGGTTCTAGCAATATTTTTTTAATAACTATATCATACTCTTTTTCCTTTGTAATAATAACAGATACTTGGATATTATTATACTACATACGCACTAATCCGAACTTTAACAGGCACCATACCTATAAATGTTCTGGTGTTGTGTACTAAAATATTTTATTATAATAATAAAAAATTCTGTTTATTTCCATCAATTTACTTAATCGAACATATCTCGCTAATTCATCCACGATTGTTTTTCTCCATGCAGTTTACTCTTTAAAATATTACTATTATACTTTAAAATATTGTTGCTTTTTCTTCTTAAGTATATAAAATCAATTTTATAAAATGTAATATAAATTCTGTTTTAAATTTAATATATTTTAAATATAATTATATATATATATTAGGTGTTGGAATTAATTCGTAGCGTTTTTAATGAAAGAATGTTATTTATTTCACATGAGCATTAAAAAATACATTAATGAAAGTACTTCCCATCACTTGTAAAACGCTACGAATTAATTCCAACACCTAATATAAATTTTTCTTTAAAAATAAAACTGTATCCATAAATAAGAACATTAAATAGAGACTCAGATCTGCCGTAAGATTTCGGTATAAAAGAAATAAGACTCAAAATGAACTTGATAAGCTAAGAACACGAACGAAGATCCATGACGCGAGGGACAAAGAACAGGGTAGTAGGAGTAGTGTCAAATTGAGGACTCCTGGATATCGACGGCAATATTCGTTAAGTCCTGCTAAGACCCTGTATGCGGTGTAGTCCGTTCATTCGGATTGCCAAATCTCCGTCCCTCTTGCTTCTCGCCATTTCTCTCCTCTCGGTCCTTCTTATCCGCTGAACGAGGACCTCGTGGAGGTGACGATCGTTTCTTTCTCCACTATCTTTCTCTCACCCTTGCGAATGAGCCAGGATGCCTCCTCGGTGGAGGATCAGCGCGTCAATAGGGTGTTTGTTTAATTTGTGAATTCGCTGGCTTGTGTCTCTGCAGCTGCGCAAGGAAGCTGCCACCTTCAGTGCAACTTAACTTCAACATGAAGAAACATTTCAATGTAATAATTTATTTGTACCTTTTTCTTTACAAAAAAAATACAGTAACATATAAATTATTAAATTCCAATATTTCTATTTTATTAGTTAGAAACATATTAAAATGAGAATGCTATCACATTCTTATTTATATATTTATATGAGTATGAGTAATTATTATTCGAATCTTTGATTTCTAGGACAACATATTCAAGCAAGTGACATGTAATTTCACAAGAATCTACGATGTGTTCTATGTATAAAAATGAGACGATAAAATTAATGCCGACTAGTATAAGGTGCGCGATATTATAAAGTAAGTCATGGCGATTACGAGCAGACGGTTAACGTAATTTCCGTCGATTTCCATGCACATAAATAAAGCATACAAAATCAGATTTCTAAACGACGAAGCTTCTTCGGTTAGAAGGATTACGCAAGAGATGACACAGTGTACGTCTCTGCTAGTCAAAGAACCCTTGCGATTTCATCTCATTAAGCTCACGGTCGCAAATGCGTACAAAGATATCCGAAGAATCTAGAGCATTTCGCGAAATTTTATTGCAAACATCGAGCTAGATATTTTCAGCAAACTTTCGTTCGTTGCTTAGACGATTTTTATCGAGAAAAGTCAATAACTCTTGAATGTATTTTTCTCGAAAAATTATAGTTTACACTATAATACGAAACTCTTCTTTTCCTAATTTTCGTTAAATAATTTACTTGACGTAAGATTTAAAAAATTAAAATTAAACATTAAAAATTTTTGTCATCTACTAATTATAATCATAAAACCTAAATTTCCAATTATAATTACGCTTGGCAAGAGAACGAATCTCCTAAAAAATATCTTTTATCAGCGACAGAGAGAAAGGTAGAAGAGAAAAGAGAGAGGGGCGGGGAGGGGAGGGGGGGGGAGGGGGCAAAAGAGAATAGAGACCCTAGTTTCACAAGATCACATCGCGTTATTTAAATTCATCATCCATCCGTCTGCCGTTGGGATTCGTTGGATTAATTCTCAGCCCGTCCAGATCTCACTCTCATTGAGTTCGGGGTAATGGGGGTCGTTATTGCAGCGCAATGTAACGGCCCTAAGGGTCATTGTTCAACCGTTTTTGGGGTTCGAGCAATGACCAGTTCCGCCGCCCATGAGAACGGACTGAAACAAAAGCTGACAAACCTGTTGGAAACAATCGGCCGCGGCTCCCCCAGTACAGGCCAGCTTATGGTTGACGGGAGGGATGAACAGTTGGGTGACTTTTTTTTTTGGCCTCTAAGAAGAACACCTATTGTGTAACATTGGCAACATGTGTGCTTTCATGTCGTCAGAACGAGATCGGCTGATCATTGCTGCGTCATGATTTAGGAGCACACTCGTGTCATTTTCTGAAGAAAATTATTTAACTTAACGAGACGCATCTCGTTTAGTAACGATGTCAATGCTTGTCAAAAAGGAATAGCATTTATAAAACGAAATAAGTTTATAGATATTCCTATCATTCAACTTATTGAATATATTCTAAATCTAATAATTAATTCAATTTTAATCCTAGCAGTACTAACGTCTTTTATTCACTAAAAGAACCATGCAAATAAATTATTATAAAAATGAAGAAAATGAATAAAATACCATTTATTTCATCAATTATATTATAAATAAAGGATATAATAATTAAAACGATAAAATATTTCAGAATTTTCTTTTCTAGAGATAAGAAATATAACAAATCTGGACTTGTCAAAAATTTCGAGTAATCTGACTCTCCAATCCCCTTAATTTCGAAATCAAAGTTATTTCTTCAAGAATTGTTGCATGTTATTTCCCAAACAGCTGTTTAATCAATAGCGTTCTTCTGCTAGATCAGCAGCGTGTGGAAAGCGATTAGAAGAAAGCGACAAAATCTTCAGATAGAGAACATTCTCTCTCTCTCTCTCTTTCTTATAAGAGTGTGACAATGCTACGGTCAATGCAGCATATTGCGGGATCTTAGTTAATTTTCTTCACGGTCATCCTTCTCTGCCAACTCCCATTTCGGTCGCTCGTTGTCTTCTTCCCCTTTGCCGAAGGAGACATTTCACACGTCGGAACCCTTTTACAGGGAAAAGTGAAGAGCAAAGACAGAACGTGAGAGAGAATAGATAAAAATCATAACCAAGATCGAGAAGCGACCGCGAAAAGCAAAAGAGTAATGGAACGTTTTCGGAGCGCGTGAAACAGTGCCGATAAATTAATACGACATTCTTTTTTGCTAAAATACCCTTTTGACACCTATTGCTATTTCTAATCATCGCGGTACGTATAATATATACGTATAATATACGTCGCGTCCAAACTGTCTAATCCGACAATATTAAGAAACGTAAGTACTTCTCTCCCATTCTTCCTTTCTCTTACCCTTTTCTCTATCCTTTCCTTCGTCCTACCCCTCACTTCCCTCAGCTTCCCTTGCACCGATCCTCTCGGTTTTTCCTCTCGCAGTGGGAGCTCGGGGAGGGTGTGAGGCCGTGGCTAAGACGACCATGAAGGAATAGTGGAACGGCGGAAGGTGGCGGTCGAAGGAGAGTACGGGGGATGGCAGAGTACGGGGCAGGGTTGGTCAGTGCTCCTTACTTAGAGGGTGGCGAGTCTGTTCTTAATTAACGCTCGCCTCTTTTGCTGCACACCCCCTCGCCACCGTGCTCCCGTAATGAGGCTCCTCGGGTGCAGGCGAGGGTGTGCGCGCGAACGTGTACGTACTGAACCGTCCACGACTGTGTGGGTGACCTAGATGAGACGCGCCCCCGTCTAGCTAATTCTTTTCTTCCGCACTGACCACTAAAGTAAGTAGATGGCCACGTACGAGGAGCCGGGCGCGTTTGTGTGCGTGCGGCATTCGCGCGCGAGCGAAGCTACGTACATTGCAAGAGAAGCCACGTACATTCTATGCATATAAGTATATGTATACACGTGTGCGTGTGCGTGCGTGTGTGTGTGTGTGTGTGTGGGTGTGGGTGTGTGTATAGTTATATACGAGCAAACGCGTGTGGCCATATTCCGTTGCCGTGGTACCACGGTCGAGACTCTCGGCTTGCGAGAGTTACGCGGACGTAACTGCGGGTCTTAACCTCACCATATATACCGTCACGTTGCTGCTGGCGTTGCTGGTGCTGGTACTAGTACTAGTGTTGGTGTTGGTGTTGGTGTTGGTGTTGCTGCAGCTGCGGTGACTTCGCCTGGCGTCCACTTTCGCGATACCTCGCGAATTAGCCGCCGCGGCGCCGGCGCGTTGCTGAGCCATAATTACTTCGGCGAAAATATTTCGGCACGCGAAAATATTTCGAACGCTGCGATCAGGTAATGAGTCCGGTAATAGCCGCGGCCACGACTGTCGAACGCGGAGATCGGATGGAAGTCACGTGCGCGATTGATGAGGCATAAGGAAAAGTGAGAAATGTCTTTCGAAAAACTTTCGTACGGAGGTTTCGATACACATACGAGTCTAGAGCGTTTAGAAGCAAGTGCGAAGTTACCGTACGCTCGAAAGGGTTCGTTGTACATTGCCGGCCTGTACATAGTCTTTAACCGTAAAACTTCGTCGTCGGTTTCGCACGGCAAGCAGTAGCTGACCATTCGAAGCGCAGGGAAAATACGTCCTACGGATCGACTGGTCTATTCTTTAGGCACATCCTGGGTCAGCCCCTTCCATCAACTCCGCCCCCGCTGCAATTCGCCGATTTTCTCTCTCTCTCTCTCTTTCTTCTTTTTTTCTTTAGCGGACCGCCGTGCGGATAACAGCAATTAAGTCTTCCCGTTAATAGAGACGATTGTGATTAATTATCGGATTTAATGACCGGCTACTTGTACTTGTAAATATAGATGGCACGGGACGCGCATGTTGGTTACACCGTAAAAATTAGAGACCATGAATCCTCGAAGATCCTCCTCCCGCCTTCGCTGCTTCTTCGTCCTCGTGTGTCACCGGTACGCCTTCCGCGCCCGCCAGAGAGAAACGGCCCTGTCACAGTCCGCTGATCTTTTAACCAGCAATCAGGCAAGGCTGTGGGACCGGCCGGTTTCATATTCGTAACGAATGTAACTTGGCGCAGACGCTCGGTGCGTATCGCGTCGAAGGTAATCGGTTATGCGGAGATAAATATGCACTTTTTATATCCCCATCGATTGTTTTATAACAAAAAGATCTCGGTGAGATCTCATTTCGGTTGATTTTAAATTTATTCACGCTCATCATCCCGCGCGATCTAAATGCCATCGACATTATCAGTGCGTTCCTTGCCCTGATGAAGTGAACGCAAGGTTCACGAAACGTTGGCATTAGCAATAGATAAAGACACGATGATAACCCGCAAATCTTCAGGTATCTTTGAAGAAAATACCCGTGAAAGCCTCAAAAGCGTTATATATTCTTAATTCATGTAACTTATTTATTGTTTTTTTTATTAAAACTTTATAATACATAGTTGAAGCGTTATTTGTCTTGAAATTTCTAGTTGCTGATACAACTTTTTTCTCTCAATGTAGATAAGACTCTTCCTTAATAGAAGTTTAATGTACATCGTATTATAACATTATATTAATTATCAATTTTTGAGTATTTAAAGATTTATAAGGTGTCTCAGCAAAAAATGTAAAATTTACGAGAACTTATACGCTCTTCACATTTCCGCCCTAAGAAAAGTTACATGATGACCTCCAGATTCTCACTCACGTATCACCTAAGTATCTTTTTATCTTTTTATCTTTCTTGTACACCGAATGTTAAACAAGGATAAAATAATACATACAGAGCAGTCGGGTGGGAATCTGAACGTGCTCTAAAATATCTAGTAATTTACTATAAATTGCATCTCGCCGAAGGCTGGCACTGAGATAAATCGGAAATCGATTTTTCATCAAAATAAACGACATAGTAAAATTGCACAAAGAAAAATCGATTTGTAAATCCGAATCTTTTAACGAATCGATTTTCTTGGAAAAAAAAAAATCGATTCGGAGTAACCTTGGCTACAATCCGTTACTCTTCTCTGATAAAAACCTAATTTCAACTTTATAATTTAAGACAGTCGAAACATAACATACTATATTCACTTTCAATAATGAAAAGAAAACATTATATTTTTAACAACATTCTATGTTGTGTTCATTCTGACTCCTCATTTTTCATTTATAACTTTTTTTAATTACATTGTAAGTATTTTTAGTTATATTATAACTTTTCTAGTTATATTTTTTAATTTATAATAAAACAAAAGTATAAAACTGTCTTTACGGTTCTTAACTTCGAGTGAACTTTACTTAAAAATCTAAACACGATCTAAAAATTTAAATATAAAATCTAAACATGAAATTTAATCTTTAGTTATAGTTCATTGAAAAATGCCAAACTTCCATTTGCATAAAATAGTAACAGAAATAAGCAAAGTAATATATCTTATTCGAATAATACACATCGCAGCGTGCATATTGCATTGTGTATATTACGAGGTGCCGGTGTGGGAGTGCATGAGCTCACATGCTCAAATTAACTCCGGCCCCACTGCTTTTAAAAATAATTGGTAATTATCGACATTATTAATAGTTTTGCCTGGCTTCGCGCCGGCACCATCCATGTGCGTCAACGTATGCAATGTCGAAATAATTTCTTCGTTTCAATTACTATTTTACTCTCTCCCAATGTTAATATAAATATATGTAAAACGATAACGGTCTCAAATAAACAAATTTATTACTAATGCCGTAAATTATATATGTCTTACATATATAATTAGCACTTGTTTCTTTAAAAATTTTGAATCTTGCTAAAACAGCATCAAACAATTAGTATACTTCATTAAATTCTCTGTCTTTACGTTCTGTTATTACTGCTAATCATCAGTCTTATCATTTTGACATACTGTAATAATTACTTGTGATTATTAAATTAACAGTTTTGGAATTGCCTACACTATTGTCGATGGTAAAACGCAAATAATAATATTCGTAAATTTGCTTAAGCAATTACAAAATCCGTACGTTCCAAGTCACGCAGACACGCACACGCGCTGCAATACACGCGCGCGTGAGCTCCTTTGTGTCCATTGTAACAGGGGCAATGATTTATCGTCGTGCAACAACGTGCGTAGAAGTTTCCACGAGAGAGAAGCGAACGGTTGTTAACGACTCGCCGTTCGAATACCGTCGACTTCGTCGAAGCGCGCCGCGCTTTTTTCCTTGGAGCTAGAAGGCGATTCGTTCATCGAAGTATCGATTTGGTTCGTATAATAATTACCTCTCCCGCATTAGGGGTGGCTACCCCCTCCGTGGCAAACGAGCCCCGCTGTCTTCCACTATACTAGACTCTGCCACGAATAAAAGGGGGAGGAAGCGACGAGTGAAGGTTGAAGGAGGATCGCGGCCGACAGCTGTTCCGTTCGCCGTCCAATCCTTCGTTGGCCGCGTTAATTAATTATTTATCCACGTCGCGAATAAATATTTGCCGATTATGATGAGGCGAACCGGGCACGTCCGGGGGATTCCTGGGAATCGCGGCATCGATCGTACCACGTAACCAATCGGCAATTCCTGAGAAACACGCTCGCGACCTTTACATGGGCGGAACTTAACTTGCAACCGAGCAACTCTCTAACGATCCTCGGAGGCGCTGTAAATGGAAATAAGATTTACCGGCAGGTTTCGAGGCACTATCTTGAAAGAATGCACTCTATACACTCAAAAAATATGAGCGTCCAAAAATATGAAGCATGATCGATCTCACTCCCGATTAATGGAAATCGTTTCGGCGCGGAATTTGAAATTTAGTGCAGGTGTAGATGTGTATACGTGCACTCGCGAGCGTGTGCAACGTACTGCGCGGCGACACAAATGCAATTTCATAGAGACAGAAGAGGCATATTAGTAATTTCGCGTTGCGCCACACAGCGTGTATTCGCGGCCTTAAAATTAGCTTTGCTCTTGATTCGCATTAGAATGTAGCCTGGCCAAACAATATTACGTATAAACTCGCTTGTCACGCACGGCAGTTTCCGCAATTTATTATAAAGCCCGCACACATGCGCGCAACGATGTGTCCTAATGCAGAAAAAAAATGCATTCATCATGCAACTTAATAAAATGACACGCTAGTGTCTACCATAGATTATCCATAGTTGCAGCACTTAATTTAGTATCTATACAACTCGTGTATATGACAGTTAGGTGTAGAAAAGAAATACTGATTCACGCTCTTTAAGTTCAGTAAACTATAAATATTCCTATACATATCTTCCAGATCCCTAAAATGTATCTTTGTAAAAAAAAAATATTATCGTAAGACATAGCAAGATATCTGTCTTTTATAGAAACCTAGAAGACGTCTGTCTTTGTCTATCTGAGGTTGAATTAAAACATCTTCGATTAAATAAGTTTTGGTGGAAATAAACAGAACTTCTAATCATTATAATAAATATTTTGATATGCAATCAGAACATTTAGGTATGGCACCGATCAGAGTTTGGTTACATAGTAATAATCTAATTGTATAAGTATCTGATTATTATGACTACAAACATAGCTGGATTAGCGTGATATGTATAATATGATTGTAGAAAATGTTGATAGAACTAAACAGAATTTCTGATTATTATAACTAAGTCTGATTATTTTCAGTAGAATTTATATAACCAGATGTGTTTGTAACCATAATGTATGCAATCTCCGAATTTGTCACCAAAATTATTCATATTTCATTAGTTTGATTATTACATGCATATTATATACTTCAGAATTAATTCTACCATTTTTTCAGTATGCGAGAGAGAGTGAGAAAGAGAGAGAGATTTCTATTATTTTAATAATCCAACAAATTATTTTTAGACCTATGTCTAGCTAAATTTTTAGATATCTTAACATAATTGTTCTTTCTGTGTAAAATTGTCTTCGTTATTACACTAAGATTCAAGTAATTAGACTTTCCTTGGACCTGTACCCAGGAAAAAAATTTTGCAGTCTTTCGAAGATAGATGCTGTTTAGACCCAACACTGAAGTACTCCGTGGAAGTTACTCCGAAGGAGATGCGGATTCGTAATGTCATCGTGACTGGCAACGAGTGCAGCACACGAATGCGAGAACGAATACGACTCCGTATAGTTTTTCGACTCCAGTGATTCGCGAACGAGCGAACAGCCGCCGTGCTTTCGCCTCAGCCTGTCGGTCGGTTGGGTGGGTGGGTGGCTGATGGCGGCGGCGTTCGGGTATTTCTGTATCTAATTATAATCCTCGGGCGAGGGAGCGAGGCAATCGCCTAAAATTAGAGCATATAGTCTACACACGCCGCCCGCTATTTTATATTTCGCCGTCCCTTTCGCGCCGGACAGAGCACGACTCTTCGTCTCGCTCGCGCGCGACTCCATCGCTCTTCACCCCCTGCGCTCCTCCTTGTCTTCTTCTCATCATGGTAATCGTTTTATCACCTACCTTCGTCTCCTTATGTCGGATTGAATATCGTCGGTTCCCGGATTATATCCCAGTTCGTAACTCGGATTCGACGCATCCGCGAGATGTAATTCATTTACGGAACTGTCAAAAATAAATGCGTTATGAATTTGATATGCCAGGTGATGTGGCAATGTGATTTCATCACATCGCGTAGGAATTCTCGTGTTATCTTTATGTCGAAACTGCGACGTAATAACTCCCGATACCACACGACGGAATTTGTTTAGCTCGCATTGATGTCTAATTAGCTGTTGGCACGGATTCAAGTCTACGCGGAGGTTTCATTTACGTTTGACGGTTCGCGACACCGAAAGAAAAAGAGAGGACTGGCCGAGGTTTCTCGGCGAGATTCGGCTTTCATCGAGCGATTTCAGCCCAGTCAGACCGACTCTCAAGCTTTCGCACCAATGTCAGTCAACATTAACTTTGATTAACTAAATTCTCTTTCCATACCGGATATTTTAGATTCCTTCGTCTTTCATCTACGAGTTCTTTGATCAATTTAAAATCAAGCTTTTCTTAAAGCTTTTCTTAAAAATCAGATTCGACGCAATATTTTTTTAAATCACTTTTCAATATTTAATTTCGATATCTTTAACTCTTTAGAAGTAACGGTGAGTCTGTTGGACTAAATTATAAATCTCTTTATCAAAAATTGTCAAACAATTCAATTTTCTTATGTTACATCTGCAAATATAGATTATGAAGGTATACTTAGTATTCATTCTTTTTTTATACAAATCGTATTATTTTGGCTCCTCAAAATTAATTAGTGCCTTTTAATTAACATAAATTAAATGGATCTTACGAATCCATCGTGATTCAATAACAGTGATTCATAATAGTGTTACAGAATCAGCTCCAGAGTTACTGCTAAATTAATATCTAATTTGAGTTATTTTTAGTTATTCCTATAGAATACAGATCGTCTGCTCTTATATATGTAGTTAATTACACTAAAACAATGGAGATAAACAATTTATAATTCAAGAAAACGTATCAAACTTGACTCGATTTATTATTTATTAAATACATACGTTAATATCTACATTGTTTACTTTGGAAAACTTACCAACCACAGAAATAGATTAACATTTTGATTCACATAAAGGTTAAAAATAACAAAACGTTATTTAACTTGAGAGATTAGGTTACCATTGCTTTTTTCCAACAGACACATTTAGTTACAACAGTGAAAGTTAAATATCTGCTATATAAAATATAAAGACGAAACTTTCATGATCCATTACCTCACATTTATTATACAGAAATTTTTAGATTGTAGATCACATCGTGATTAAACTTAGAATCAGAGTTAAAATCACGAAAGAACAATAATCGAAATGGGACAGCAAATCGTTGAAACGGGATTAATTAACTCAGACCGTCAGTGCGAGAGTAGGTCTTAAAAATCAACGATCGTTTCACTTGGCGATATCGAGGCCGTGCCTTGGGCAGCTCGATTGAAACGATCGGGTAACGCGAATGCCCTTAAGCTCGTGCCGCGCATACACAGCGAGGCTTTAATTTCTTTCCTCTTAATGGGCTTTTTCGCCCGAGCTAAAGAGCGAACGCGTAGGATTAAACGGCGCGCAATGGATGGGCGGCCGTAGAAAGGGACGACCGCGAGAGAGAACGACGCGACGTCGGCAAAAAAGTAGATGAATCAAGAGAAAATGCGATGAGAATTTATTCCTGCGAAATTATGAATTCCTATTTCGCGAAACCGATAAAAAAGCTTGAAATTCGTTTGAACTGTTGCACGATAAAATAACCGGAAATTAAATTTATTAATCAGAAATGTGGGAGATATTCTATTAAAATATAATCCTCTTTCTTGCGAAATAGTACACTCAAACATCATATGTATTTCTATGACATTCAATTATATTTTTTCGATTTAGTCTGCAGCAGTAATTAAAATGAACAAAGGTTAGCAAGAACACGATCCCATAGAAAGAATTCCTGTCAATCCTTTTTCATTCATCTTGTTTTAGAACAGACGTCGATAGGGAGAGCAGAGCCCTGAGTAGGGAGAAGATAGAAAAATAATGATTCGTAGTGAGGCAACGACACGAACGACAGCGGTGATTAGCCACCACGGAAGAATAATCGAAATAATGATAGGTTTGCACCGGCAACCCTCTCGGAAGACTCGAAAAGAGACGACGGGGTAGAATGGTAGGATAAAAGCGCGAGACCGTTGCTTGCTTTGCCTGGTTAATTGTCGTCTGGCGTGTCGATGAATATATACCCCCCTAAATCGACCACACGCAAATATTATCGCAAGATGTATAAAAAAAGAAAATCTTTTTCTACCACGAATATATTAGTGAGTGACGACGCAGCACATAAGATAGTATCTCACTGAAGGATTATAAAGTCATTTAAATTAAACGATTATTAAAATCGATTATTAAAATTAGTTTCCGACATCTCCTAATATCAAGATAAGTATTTTTCAACTGCTAAAATAATATAAAAATATAGAAAAAATATATAATTATTATTGTATATCATTTATATATTAATAAAATTTTTTCCTCTAAATAACGTAATTAACGTATATATATTTCGAGTTGCATCGTCATCTTTTTACGCGCGCATTCGAGATTGCAGAGGCGGTACTTAATCCACTTGCCGTAGAGTTCGCGGCTTTGCGAGTCGTAGGAAATCGCCGGTTCAGTTAGCATAATCTAACGCGATCGTGAAGAGCCCAGTTCGAGTCCCAAGATCGTCGAGGAAGATCGCCGAGGATAATAATCGTTGATTGCCGATCGAAAGTTGTTCCGCAGGTTTTATGGGAAAATCGGCTGACACGTGACGATCACTCGACGATCGACAGCCGACTCGCGATACGTGACTTCGATCTTTAATCGTAACATACCTAGGAAAGAGGAAAGCGGGAGGAGAACGCAGAGGAAACAGAACTATATAATCCGCTGGGACTTGGACGCAGACCGACGGCATCGATCTCGCATCTTTGTTTAAAGATGTAAATGTAAATTGACGTAACGTATAATTTCTCGTGGAAGTGGAATTAAATATAATTCTAGCATACAGACGATATGCTACACAGAAATTCTCCTGCCGCATCGCTAATATTCCATTTAAAATATTCAGTTTCAATTTCTTTCCTAGAATTACATGTATCATAATACAACATGGGCATTAGAGATCATACGGTGCAGAAAATGTCGTGTATATTACAATATTATAAATAAAACAGAACACAGAGGCGTACACTAATGACAATAAATTGCATAAAGGAGCATAATAAAATAAACAAAGCGATACAAACAAACGCATTTATTAACGTATGCAATATTCTACGTAAAACGCATTGTAAAATTTAAAAAAATGCAAATTACATTCACAATTTGATATATCAGCTGTTATTGAAATCGTGCTTAAACGTAAAAAAAGATACACCACTACTTCTTAATGAGATGGGAATCTCGTGCATGGAAAGAACGGTTCTGCTGAAATATCTAAAAATTTAACTAGGTACACATATTGAAAATAATTTTGTTTGTTCATTAAAATGTTATGTAGGGCGGTCAAACTAGCTGCTACTGAGAGAAAATTTTGATAAAATTGTAGTGATCGCCACCATTTTTATGTTAATAATAATTACAATTATAAACGAAGGACCACAAATATGAATACACGACTAAGTAATTAAAGCCTTAATGGTTTAAGCTAAATCCTTAGTGCTTAAATAATATTTTCGACGTGAATTTATATATCCCATTCTGCCATAATTATAATTATAAAACACTTTTTTTTAGTTGTCAACTATATATGTATATTTTTTATGTAAGAAATACGCATATAATTATCATTAATATATAACACAATTCATAATTACAAATACCACAAATTTTTCTCTCAGTATAGAATGTTAAAAACTTTTAGTAACGCTATTGTCATCAACGCTTAACACGCTCTACACAATTATTTTAAGGGTCCAAGAAAATTTTCAGATTGCATCTATTAGGTGTTGGAATTAATTCGTAGCGTTTTTTAATGAAAGAATGTTATTTATTTCACATGAGCATTAAAAAATACATTAATGAAAGTACTTCCCATCACTTGTAAAACGCTACGAATTAATTCCAACACCTAATAGCTAAATTTTTGCTTCAATAAAACCATTCTTTCGTGTATAAAAACTTACTCAACATTTACTTAACAATCCCAGTAATGTAATTCAATTTATTACTTACACCGAAACTACCACGTGAAAAACCACAAATTAATTTTCGAATGCCGACTTTACTAAACAGTAGAGAGTACATCCTTAAAAAATCGGATATTGCAGATAAATTAAAAAAAATTCATCACATATCGCGCGCGCACGCAAGCAACACGCAGAAGCAAGCGCGAAAATAGATGATGCCTCGTGAGTTTTTCGCGAGAACATAATTGAATCGCGATTCGATGGACAAGACAACTCCCGAGACCTCGCAGAATTTCGGATTTTACGCGAAGGCACGCGCGCGTCCGCTCTAAGCCATAAGAGCATCGTTAAGATTATATTTAGGCATCGTAAAAGAAAATATGCGCCCGTTGGAGCCAAGTCGCTCATTACGCGAGACAGCATTAACGCGGTCGGGGCAGCCAGGAACTGCTGGGAGTTCTGAGCATCGCACTCGTGTCGAAATGTATGTATATACGACGAGCAATCTACGCAGTGAGAATCGGCATGTCTGGCATTCGAGATTCATTTTCTCGCTTGAAAATTGCCGCGAATTTATTGGCAATAAATTGAGAGTAATTATGCGCCGCAATTTCTCGTGTTAGCTTTTAGCTTAACTCCGCTTCGTATGTATTGTAACTGGATAATAAGCTATTCATGAAGAGCTATTCATTCACTGAGATAGGTGACTCAGATACCACTTGTTTTGTATTAATAAATAGCATAAAAATGTCAATTTCTTTGCTTCCACGTATAATTAAGGTTCTAAATTTTAGGTTCTAATAACTTGCCGTTACGAAATAATAGAAAAACGAATAATAGAAAAATCTTGTAAATAAATTCCAAGTTGAATCCTCGTTGAAGTAAACTTGAAATACTTTTCTACAGTTTTATTAAAGAAACTAATAGCATTCATTTTTTACTATATTTACTATTTGAAATTTGAATATAGAACTTTCATATAGTGCCTAGCAATTAAAAAATTAATAAAGAAAGATTGATAATCAAGACCTCAATGTAATTATTGCCGGAGCTGCATTCCAAGTAAATAATGCGTGCTTTGCAAAGCGTCGCGATTCTCTACGAGAACGTACCATATCATCGCGATTTCCGGTGGCGAACTTCTTGAAATTTTCTTGCAGCATACGACCAGCTCGCAGTGCAACGAAGTCCATGAAATCGTCACGATTCTCCCTTCTTTTGAGAATTTCTAGGTCAATGCTGCCTTAGAGTATTGTCGTCGCAAAACACATTGGCGTTCGATACAACCGCGTAACTGAAAAGTCAGTGCTGTTTACGAATAGAATTTTTGCACGCCGAACGAACATTAAGAGTCAAAACATGAATATCATAAGTTCTTTCTTCCTCGACACATCCTTAGGCACCTTGATAAACACGTTTAGGGAAAACGTACGATCGATTACGTGTCTTCATAAACGATCAGGTTTACGTATCCCTCTCGTTCTCGTTCGCTTAACGGCCTTCGCGAATCGATACATACATGACGACCTAGAGGGTTTATCGTCGTTCGAGAGAGTGGTCATTACGGAATTCTGCCTCGAAGCGTAATCAACGGTATCAATCGATCTGTTCGTGACGTAATCACGAGTCCAAGCGTTTGAAGATCGTATCGGGAATAGAGTTCTCCATTAACAAATAACGCAAAAAGCACGCCGCAATTCCTCACATGGCTTCAAGGAATTCGCAAGCGCGTAAGAGAGAGAGAGAGAGAGAGAGAGGGGGGGGGGGAGAGCTCGATCGAATAGTTGGCGCAGTGAGAGGGAGAACAACAAAAGTAGTGTCGTAGACTGTAAACATCATCCTCGAAATCCTGTCGACTCAATTTAGAGACATTTGCCATAACAATTAAACATTAATGTGAAAATAATAAAATTAATAATATTCTATTTTATAATCAGCACCAAAATCAGCAAATCTTTTTAACAGGGACAAAAATATTTTAAATATCTCTTAATATAAATATACCACTTTTTTTTTATCATAAAATTTATGCGTAACGCGAATAGATCGTAGCGCCAGAAAGTGCTCTTTGTCAGACAATATTACTTGGAGAAAAATTCGCAAGAACGCGAGTAGTCGCGCGAGAAGAGACCGCTGCCGAAATCAGTCCTGAGTGCCTCCGCTAAGGGGGTTGGTCGTGGGAAATCGCGAAGGGCGGGTCGCGGATGAAACCGGGGGATGATGCGGGGGTGGAGGCGGACGGTCGGTGAAAACGCGGTATGCAAAGCAGGCGGTGAATTTGAACGATCCTGCGCAGAACGAATAGCTTCACCTCGTGCTATCCGAGTGCCTCGAGTCTCCCTTTCTCTATCTCACCCCTTGTGCTTTTACCCTCTATCTATCTACTTCTCTCTCTCTCTCTCTTTCTCTCTCATACACACACACACACACACACACACACACACACACACACACACACACACACACACACACACACACAGAGTCGCGCGCGCGCATGTACATTCATACTCGCGGATCCTTTTGTGTGGTGGATGCGCCGTTGCACGCGCGCGCGCAAAACACACATTCTCACTCACTCATTCACTCACGCACCTATATGCTTTTCTCGCGGTGCGCGCGACGAGGACGGAAATCCCCACACATATAGACGATTCTCTCCCTCCTTCTCTCTCTCTCTCTCTCTCTCTAGTGATTCCTACTACTCCGTTTCAGCCGCGAGTGTGATACACGTGCATGCGGCCGGCGGTGGTGGCGGCGACCGCATATCCTCGCGAGAGAGCGCCGTCGTTGATGGTAATCCTCGGTCAGCGGTCGGGAGTTACCGCCAACATCGCTCGCATGTTGCGGTATCGCGTCGCGACGCGGTTACAGAACGTCGCCGTCGACGGGGTCGACGTTGTCTTCGTTAACAAACGCGCGACACGTTTTCCACCCGGAATCGAGTAAAATGGCTGCTCTCGCCGCTCCGGCGCGCCCGAGCTTACTGGCTTGCCTCCCTTCGTTTGGGTCCCCACACAGAGGCTGCCACACGCGTGCCGTCACGTGTGTGGGTGCACATAGACAGCACGTACGAGTCGGGGATCGTACACGCGCATGCACACACCGTGCCGCGTCGACGCCCGCCAGATAGGAAGCCGGCGGCGCGGCGTATACGTACTTTTCTCTCTTTCTCTATGTGCGTCTGTTTGCCTGCGACACACGCGTGTGCAGCACTCAATGCGAAACCGAACGGACGCACACGCGTGAGCCGCACTCTCGCCCCCGCCAATTTAGCGCGCGCACGTGTCCACGCGCAGAACAGCTGAGCGTGAGGGAACTTCGAATTCTGTTCGAGTCGACGCGGCTCGAAGTCGAAAACTGACCGAGCCATTTTTATTGAATTTCTGCGAAAGTACAAACGACTGCATCTATATGTGCAACTATTAAATTTTCATTGAGTAAAAATCGATTTATATTAGTCAGTGAGAAGTCTGATGATGTAGCTGTACGTAGGTATATTTCTTTAACCTTTATGTTGTCATTTCAGATACATTCCATCTTGGCGAAATCATTTTTTTTTTTATTTTAAATGTAAATCAGAATATGTGCTCCCTTCAAACCTGACACAACTAAAAAACGTAATTTTCAAATTATTAATGAATGAGTTGAGTAAATATTACCCTATCGATCATTGAAGGTAAACAAATTTCAAAAAAATTGTCAAAATTCACACAAAAAGGGTAGTACTTGAAAGAAAATCGTCACGTTAAAAGAAATGATTTCGTCAAATGACAAAGATGACATTTAATTATGTTATGAATATATTCTTTTTATCAATATTATTTAATTGACCAATAATTTTTTCAATCAAGTTAAAAACTGGTTTTTCCTCTTTTCTTAGAAACTTAATTTTTTGAGTTGTCATTTTTGAAGTAAAGAAACGATACGAAGATATTGGAATAAATAAAGCTAGTTCAAATTTGAGAAATAATCTTGTGTCCAAAATGATCAATACATATGTCTTTCCTCGTAATCGCGGATAATGTACGTCTTCCTAGTTAAAATTCAATTTACAAGTAAAATCGCAGAATATCAATCGTCATAACAATTTCGATAGCATCGAACACGATTTCCATCATGCAAGCGGTAGCAAAAATCAAGTAGACGGAGGAATCAGGATACACTCGTTCAGAACAAAAGATTCGCGCACGTAAGAACAGACAGGAAATAGTAGTACAAGAGGCGAAAAAAAAAACACGATGTCTCATAGCCGGAGATCCCAGGACCGCCGCAAGAGGCAGAAAATGCAACTGCAGTCCGGAGTGTGGCTTGCTTTTCTGCATTCTTACGGCATGCCGTAGCGCGGGCATTATGAATATGCAAATCGGCAAACAAGGATAACGGGTGCGATGACCAGCGCGCGTTTAGTTAGTCGTTGGCTTTCCTATCGCCACACCGTTGATGCGTAACGGTTAGTCTTCGCAAATCGATCGATCGGCGGGCAATTTTCATTTTCGGCGACGAACGTCGTGAGAAGGAAAACCTCGGCGATGTCGATCGGCGTCGAGATCATTAATATCGCACGATTTGTAAAATTAATTGATAAATCGCGTGTCACCGAACACATTGCTTGTCGTAAAAAAAAAAAGAAAGAGATATTCTAATCGGCTCGCATGAACTAGAAAAAACGATTACAGTTACACCATTACTCGCCCGTTGGAATGCGCCGTTCCGATTGAGTGGGCGATGGTCTTGGCGATACGATCTCAGAGCGTGACGCTTCAGAAACGCGCATAGCAAATTTTTTGCAGGTTTATCGTTGATAAATCAAATTATTGCCGTAGTTTTAATAATGTTAGAATATCAAGTAAGTGTATCTCATAGTAAAGCATACTCTTAATAACTGATGATAATAATACATGAGTGAGCACGTGTCAAAATATTAATAAAAACTATTAATAAAAATAAATTCATAAAGAAGTTTCGAGATATTGAAACAATAAAAAAATTAAAGGTGATTGAAAGGGTATACGACGCGATAATTAGTTTACAGTGAAGAATATAATTTACTTTAATATCCACTGATAATATCCATCGGAGAGAATCGCAATATAAATATTATTAAATAAAAATATTTCTTATTAGTTAATTTAGAAATATATCGTTCCTAGAAAACCGACTGACTGCATCAATTTTCTAACAAATATTATTGGAGACGCACATCAATCGAATAAGGTAGGTGCATATAATATTGTCTGAATAATTTACACGCATTTTTGATCGCATCTTTCGAGCATCAGCCATGTAAAGTTGTTCTATATTTCATAACGAGAAATATACGCGAGTTGAAGACTTCACACATTTTCCACTATCCACGCTTTTCTACTTTCAGCAAAACACTCGGACGTTCGCCCGCCACCGACTCGTAAATATAATATCAAAGATTAATTTCGCACTTGGGCGCGGTAAAAAATTGCGGCCGGTCGAGCTCTTCCTCCTCTGCAATTTGATCGTTTATCACGATCAATTAAATTTCCTGCGCGGCGACGATAATTGACCGACGCCATCACCCTTGTACCACAGCGCGGAGATAATCTCCGTCGCAAGTGCCGATAAATGGCGGATTCGCGTGAACGCGAGCGTAGTCTCTGTACCGTGCTATCATTATTTTACGAGATACGTTTTAAGCGTAATAAATTTTATTGTGCTCTCTCTCTCTCTCTCTCTCACTCTCTCACTCTCACTCTCACTCTGTTTCCCTTTTCTTCCTCTCCCCCTACACACGCCGATTCTTTCGCGCCCACGCAAACGCACGTCTGATATGTTTCCACGAAAAGTAACCGATCCCAATCTGCAAGGACTTTTACGATAAATACCACGAATAATAAATCGTGCGAGCACGTGTAACAAAAAGCAGGACGCAACTTGAGTAAAACATATCAGAAGTATTCAGCAGAGATCAGTAAAAGTCTATTCTACATAGAGAGAAATCGCTTTTAACGTACAACCAACATTTTTTATGATACGTGACTAATAAAAACTTTCTTACTTTTTCATTTAAAAATTGTGTTGTTCCAAATCAAAATTTGGTTAAGGTATATTAATTTATATGTATTAACTTTATTGTTATATCTTATTATCTCTTTAAGAGGACACTCAAAAATATAAATCCGCAATATTTTTTAAATACACAAATTCAATAACCACGTTTAGAATTTATTGAAATAAAATCCGTATAAAAACTAAACGAATACTTATATATCCTCACATCTAATTTGCATTATTTCTAATTATAATATGCAAATCATTTGCAAAGATGATTGTACGATTATTCTCACATTAATTATTTGCTGGTAATAACATTATATGTATAATTAAATATCAGTGCGTGTAATCTTTAAACACATAAAAAGAACTGGCAGATTGGCAGTTTTTTTTATAATATAAATGAAACAAAAATACGTATGTAATTAGATAAGCGTCAATCTTCCGATGCACCTACAATGCAATTTTGCGTTGCAATGCTTGCAACAAGTTGTAATATTTTTATAATCATGCACCTACAATCGCATCAACATCGTGACAATGTTGATGTGATTGTGGGTGCACGATTATAAAAATCAATATTTCCTACATATCTCAAGTTTTTTTTTTAGTCGATTATTCGTAAAGATCGAGCCATTGTTTAACGCCATATTTTATTATCTCAAATTATCAGATCAGTTCGTTTCTCCTTTCCTTCAATTCTACTTACTTCGGATCGCTCCTGTAATTAATCTTCAATATAAAAATAAAATTATGTTTCAGGGCACGTGATTATCGATTTAAGTCGTCTAATTTACTAGAAGTGCATGTCACACTCTATAGCGTCGACGATTTATATGAGAACGCATTTTGTTCGCGGTGGGGGAGGAATATTTGTGTAACTTAAAATAAATTAGAAAATTTGAGGCATCTGCAAAAACAGCAGGGTTATTAATCTTTCTAAATAGCATCTGTCACCGTTTACTCTGGACGGGTTTTCTTAAGAATATGTTTATATATTATTATGTGCCGTAGGATTTCTACGGTTAGAAACGTCGGTACACCAATTAGCCGTAATGACGTGTTTCTACGATCGGCGATTTCTACTCCTTCATGCCGATTTCTCACGTTAAGTATGCGCGTTAGGTACAAACTGACGATGGCCTCCGATTAGGATCCTATAATTTCTCTTTCGATCTGCCTCGTACACACGCGTCGGTGCGAAATATCACATATACATACATATATATATATATATATATATATATATATATATATATATATGCAGAATATTTTTTGTTACGCAACATGCGAAGGCATTTAACTACTAGAAGGAAAGAATAAAGCGTCTATATACTTAATCATATCCGCTCGCTATACGTACATTCATATAACAATTTAAATCAATATCTTTTACGACTCACGAGAAATTTATGACAATTGCTTGATGTGCATCGTCATTTCTATAATTACAAGAAATTCTTCACCTACTCATGAGAATTAATGACGAATAGATTAAAACGTACATGAAGTTCGTTATACGTTTTCTAGATTGTATTTGTAGATCTTGTAAGATCCTTTCAGAGAAGTTTGCGCGAGATTACTCCTATTGTGGCGGCTATTATCGCGATCATTACTTTAATCAGATTTTTCCGCAAAATGCTATCTCTTGAGAAATTGCAGACGCTCGTCCACGCGGCGAACGAGTTCGGAGGTATTATGAAATAAATCTCGTTATTGCTTGGCCGAGGAAGAAAAGCGGGCGGTCAGTTTTAATTAAAGAACTCGAGGCGTCAGCTGCTCCTTGCCAACGGCTCTCCGGTTTCCCTTCATCCCCCTTTTTTTCTATCTGTGCATTGCGACCGATATCGCCTACGTATACGTCATAAAACTTGTGGAGTTGATGAAAAAAGAAGGTGCCACATAGGGAATGGTAATCTCTCGTCTCCCTTTGACAGTCTCTTTTGATTGTCAAACGTAAATACGTCGCTAAAAAGAATTGCCTCTATTTGATATAAAGATAATTAAGTATAAATGAACGAGTTTCCTGCCATTGCGAATTTCTATCCAATTTCACCAATGTTAAAACGCGCACTGATTGTGAAAGAAAAGTATTCGGTATTTGTGATTAGAGTTGCATGGTAAAATAATTATGGATATGTTCCACTTTTATAGTTATTATTAATCCCTTACAGAAATTAAATTTACTCATCTTGAGCATGAAAAACGCTGAAGAGTTTTTAATAATTTCAAAATATTGATTACTCGTTATCTTAATAAATCAATAACGTACACTAATAATGAGAGAAAAAAATGATTGCAACTACTATAATTTAATTATAATTTATCGTCATTTTCGATACCAATTATATATAATATTTTGTAGTAAAATTATAAATATTATTATTATTACTAACATTCCTTATAGGAAATCCAATTTAATACTGAAAGATATAAATGATTCATTTATATTTATTGTAAGTATTAAAAGTACTGTTCAGTTTTTAATATTCAAAATAACTAAATTAATCACTACTTTCAATATTAAGTTGAATTTCCGTAAGGAATAATAGTAATAATAACAATAATATTTATCGTCCTATTAAAAAATATATAATTGGCATCAAAAAGGACGATAAATTGTAGTCAAATTTATAATGTAATTGCAATTATCTTTATTGTTATTGAGTATACTTTATATCACTTTAACAAAGTAAAATTAAAATAGTTTAAGTTCATTCATGAAACGCGTTAGATATGGATTTCTGTAAGATACTCCCTCAACATCCATTTTGAAGCACACAATCGCAAGAAATTTGAAAACGGAATTTCTATATTCTCAACGAGAGACAAATATAAAGGTAAAGTGAAGGGAAAGGGCGTACTGTTTATCAATTTAAATATCGACGCAATCTTCAGCGTTTGAAGTTCTTACGTTAGTATCTTATGTGGACACGGAGGGGGGGGGGGTGGGGAAGAACGCAATATATGAATTTACAGGGGAAGGTTTTCTCGCGATTACACCCGCCCCCGGGGCCGGTGCCTTTATCATTCGAGCGAGTGCACTGTATGCTGCGTGTGCTACATCATAGATGCAACGTTTTACGGGTCGTTCCTCAGGGTCTGACCTTACGAGGTGGGCACGATGAATTTCGCGAGACTCCCGCCGAAGGAGATGATACAATACATTAAAACGCGAAGCGGCGGCTCCGGAGTAACCAAACATCGCGAAATCCAATAAAGTGCCGCGCTTGACGAAATAATGGCAGACCACTGGCACGGCGAGCAGACGTAATTGACTCGGTAATGATGAGGTAAACGGACAGTTCTATTAAGCGCCCCGGCTACGTGCTCGACCACGTATACGATGCATACCGGCACGTAACTGATCGCGGACGCAGAACTAATCGCTTTCACATTTCGTAAATGCGACATCGCGCAAATGCCACAGCGACCACAGCGATATTTCGACGTTTGTACTTCGACACAATTAATAATTTCTTCCTCGTCGTCGGATCACGTATTGTACATCGAACGCGGATTTCGAAAAAAATTAGAGTAGAGCCAGGTCGTCGCGTTATTTTGCGAAATTATTAAATGAAAATCGATGAAAATGACTTATTTTTTAACTAATTTTTTTTCATTCGTTCACATTCATATTTGTGAGTGAATAAGATCTTAAAAAATTAATTGTGAATTATCAATTTTTCTTAGAAGCTATGACAATATAATACAAAAAGAGAAAGTAATTTTTTTTCTTTATACAAAAATTACTTTTCTTACAAGTAAAATAACAATGAGAGTTTTATGAAATTACAGCATTAGTATAGCGTTTATGTAACATCATGAAATGTTTTATTTTGTAGAAAATTAAAATTTATCACGATGCAATTGAATATATCGGTAGAATTTCTAGCTTTAATGGGTACATTGCAATAAGTTTAATTTGTTTTGTTCGTCGTATTGGTGGTATGTTATCTGATACAACTTAGATTCAAACAGAAAATAATATACGTTAGATTTACATAGATTAGCATAAAAGACATGCTATTTGCATATTATTAAGTAAAATCGTGTAGTCGTTAATTGCTTATTATAATAACAGCATGAGAACATATCTGAGAATAATTTATAGTTTGCTTCTGCAGCGGCAATTCAAATGTGAAATAAAATTGTAATAAACGTAAAACAGATATCATGCCAAGAGGTGACTGGTCAGTGACATTTTAATCATATATTTCCTGCATTTAACACTTAGTGTTATTGAATAAAAAAAATCAATGTACCTACATAATTATGTACATTTACCTCTTTTTCTTTACTCTTTCTGCTCTTTCTTTAAAACTAGCAGTATCAAGTAGTCAGTTACTGACCGTTTCTATTTTTTAAACTATATGTATATCTAATAAAATAGGATTCTAAATTTTTTTACTTTTAATAATTATGTATTTTACTAAAAAAAAAAAATATTTAGTTTTCTATCACTTTCTTCATTTTCAAAATAATTTATTCACTTTTAAGTAAAAAAACGTTGATACATCCAGTGTCGATACATTTTAAAGGAAAATGAATGAATAAGGGAAAAAGAAAATTTTCGAAAAATTGATAGAATTAGCGCTAATCAAAATCCACAATGCCATTACGTTACATGTTATAAAACCGCTATACTTGTACCGAAAAATTTCAACTTGGCAGCATTGTACAATGCAAACCATTAGATCGCGTAAAATTAGCGGCAACGTGAAAACCTGAAGTTGTGTGTCTCGAGACAGCGAGAAAATCCTAATGAACACCGGTCAGCTAGCAACGAGCATGCGGCTAGCAATGAGCATTTCCGTGCCTCATTAGCGATCTTTAATTTTCCAAAGCGAGTCTTTTCCCGGACCACTCGGAAGCAGCTTGCCGCGCGGCGTTGTCAGCGGTGAGGAGCAAGAGGAGAGAAAGAGAGAAAAGAAGAAAAAAAGCAATGAGAAGAGCGCAAGGGAACAACGAAAGAGAAGAAAAGATGGGGGGGGGAGGGGAGGAGGAAAGGGGGAGAGCAAAGACAGCGGCGTCGGACAGCGGCAAACAGCAACGGCAGCACGACTCGCGGTGGCTCGCGCGCCATTGTTTCCTCCTGGGTTCTTTATTTCTCTTCCTTCTCATCCTTCCATCCTCTTCCTCCTCCTCTTTTCTAGCCGCGCGAGCGAGAGAAGTGCACACCGTGGGCTTTATTGTGTTTGAGCTCGACGCTTCGCTCTTTTGTTTTGTTTCGCGCGCCATTAGAGGGGCTAATTGCCGCTCATACGCGATCGCCTTTTGTTTCCTCCTTTTGCCACCTTTTCTCCACGACCCTCTCCCCTTCACTGTTGTGCCCCAGCTCTCCGTTCACCACCATCACCAACTACTACCTCCTTGTTCTTTTACTCGATGCACCCCGACCGACACCACCGACCAAGACGCCGACCGCGAAGGAAGGCTGAGTCATATAGCCTTCACTCTCTACTCTCGTAGAATATAGCCGTACGTACCTATGCTCTCTTCCTCGCCGTCGCTTTCTCGTCGCACTCCCGACTTCTTCCGAAGCGACGCAGGAGAACCTGTCATTCCGTCCCCTTTCCTTTCCTCGTTGAGAGAAGCGATCGGTTTTTGTGTCGCGTCCTCCTCTTCATCTTTCGCGTTCTCGCCCCGACCGCGACGCGGCTGGTTCTTTCTATCCTATCCTCGGCGATGCCGGGACCTCCTCACGGGAGGAAGCGAGAAAAGGAGGACAAGGCTGTTACGGAGAAGAGAGCAAAGGGAGGGACGTTTTAACGCGTCAACGCCTCGATGACCTCCGGTTTTTCTTCGACTTCTTCCACTGATCGCGCGTATGTGACACTCTCTCGCCGCCTCGGACTCTTTTCGAGCCCTCGCAGTCGCAGAATCAAACTCGGCCAAATGAGTTTATCGGCGGACAAAAGCGTGAAAGAAATTGATCTGGAGATAGAGTCTAAAGAATTGAGAATATCGAGTGATAAGTTGACATCTTAGAATGCGGACCGCCAGTCTAGCAGAACGCAATAATTATCTAAAGAGATAAATAAGTTATTGCGCGAGATAACGTTGAATGTTATATTTTTAATGTAATTGACTTGTTAATTACTAGTTCTGGTTCTCGCTATTTTTCGATGGATGTGATTACGCTGCAACTTTCTTTTTATATCGTAAATGACTTACAGATTGGTCGGGGTTGCGCTATATGTTTTACGCACTTTAACATGGAGAAATAATAAACGTCAATATTAAATTAAACGAGTTCTAAAATAGATAGCTTAACATTTATGAATACTTATATAAGTTGCTCGATATTGCACGCTATATTGCACGCTTTCTCTCGATTGCAAATTAAAATTTCCCATTAATTTTTCCTTAATCAGAAATTTCGCTTATTATATGTATATTATCATTTCTACAATTTCTTTATTCCCATTATTATTATATTATACACAATGAGATTGCGATGTATAAATCTACCGTGTAATAGAGTAAAAAACGAAAGTAATAAAACGTTATCCAGAGAAAAGAAACGTCATCGGGACAAAAACGAAGAGCGGAACCAAGATTTTAGCGCTAAGAAAGAAAAGATCCGGCGATTTTAATTCGCCGGAAAGCTAATAATTCCGGCATTGTGCGATCCTTACCGCGGTTATTGTTTCCCTGACGAAGCTCGTACTCGCGATGAGAACTCCTCGCATTCACCTTCCATAATATCTTTTTCATCCCGGGAAGGACAATGAATAAGAGAGATGTTGCTGTTCTTTTCCTCCTTAGCACACACACACACACACACACATACACACAATATATATATATATATATATAGTAGCTTAATTATTGGCTTTATTATAACTTTGTGCTTCGAGAGAAGAGAAAGAGAGAAAGGGAGAAAAATTGTATGTGTGTATAGTAAAGAAATAAACGAAAGAAAATCTCATCGGTGACAATACAATCTTTTCTAATAGTTTTTTTCTTTTTCTATCCTTAATAGCACTATAATAAAGAGTTTTAAGTATCTCTCATTGTTAATTTTCTCAGCCCTCTACGATACTCTCTATTGATGACTTTGTTTCAAGTTTGTCAAAGTAACATAACTATTATAAAAATTTTTGTTATATAATAACAAAACGCGTTCAATATAAGTATATAATTACAGTAATTAAAATTTTCACGATTAATATATTATAGCTGTATTATGTTATTTTAATAAATTCTTTATATTTCTCTTTATTCTAGCAATTCGATTATTACATTATCTATTATTATTGATCGACACATTTTTCAGCTATTTTACAAAAGTTTAATTTTCTATCTTTAGTTTTCTGGGATATTTAAAAAGTAGCACATAGATATTGTATTAATTTAATTCTTCCGTTGAATCGAAATTGATTGATCTCAGACTTTCAGATTTGAACGTGTCTCGTAGTATTCAGAGTATCAGCTCCGCTACAACGTACCTATGCGGGAACACGATGTAAACGAACGACGAGGCCTCGAATAAAATTCACACGGAAGCGGCCGAGCCCGTGCCACGAACTCCGCGACTAACTCGCGTGATTGCAACATTGCGGCTCCGAGTAATTGCGGTGCCGGCGCGAGGCCGATTTTCTCGGAAGCGATTCGAGAAGGCGAAACGTCAGCTGACTGTATTGTAGTTCGCGCGGAAAGAGGAATAAGAGGGTGGGCACAAGGATCGGAGGGGGTGAGAGATGCAAGGGAAACGGTCAGGGATGAGACGGCGGGGAAGAAACGCGCATATTCGCCTGTCCAGAACGCACGAGGGGAGGGGAGGGGGAGGGCAGCATGGCATGTCCCCCCTAATTATAGCAACAATAAAACAATTTTGATAATTATCTCAACTAGTGTATGGGAACACACGGCATTACGGCGGGCACGTCGTATAGAGAGACGGCAAGAGAGGCGGACAATCGGTGAGCGAGAGAGAAAGAGAGAAAGAGAGGGACAGGGTGGGGCGGGAGGAAGACGAAGAGGAGAGGACACAACGACCGGGGCAGAATAATGACAATAATTACCATTTATATGCAAGTGCCGTCATTACCTGCACACGAGCAGAGCACGCATTCAATTTCGTATCTAATTTGAATAATTCAAACAAATCTCTCCTTCCTGCCCTCCTTCCTCTGCACGCTTTATAATCCCAATAAACGCGATGAGACATCGACGGCGAGTCGCTCGCTTTTTCCAGTACCAACGACGACAACGACAACAATGATGACGGCGACGACGACGACGACGATATTCGTCTCGTACTCCGATTTGGCGGCAGACAGTATCTTCTTCCTCGCCCCTCTACTTATATTCATCCCTCAACGTTCTTTTTATTGAGCTAACGAGGAACCGTGGAATACACAGGTGACTCTCGCCGATCCGCGGATCTCTCTGTGCCGGGCATGAGCGATCGCGATTACGCTCCGCCGCTGTAAAGTCGAGCTCACTTGCGACAAATTAGCATTTCTAATAAGAATCTTCGAACAAAGCATCAACGTGACGTCGATTCGATGGAATTTATGGAGGACTCACTCTAGTCACGCTACCACGACCCATCGCGACCTATTTGGCTACGGATATTCGTAAGCTCGATTTCATAATTTTTTTGTCAACATCGTCGATGAGCTTTCTCAGCAATCATAAGCCACGCAGCAGTCGAAATGACGATTATGCAAATGGAGAGCGGCTCGAATTGTACGAAGCATTCGAGTACGGGCAATTATTTCCTGATCAGGATAATGGTAATCCAATCCCTTCAGTTAAATAAAAAAAAAAACAGTTTTTGTTATTTTTAACTTCCATGTGTCTCAAAATGTAAATCAGTGCATTTAAAAGTAAACAACGTCCATACTAATGTCCGCACTAAGTGAATAATACATTAAAATTTAGTCAAATTTAATACGTTGAATTAAATTATTCAACCTCATTGTTTTAATTAAATTAACAATATATTGAATAGCAGTGGCGATTCTATAAAATTAATTAAAAAAAATTCAAATTGGATATGATTTGTCACTGTAAATTTAACAGTGTAATTAAATTGTATCTTCAGTTTATAACTCACAGTAATTTCATTGTCGAATATCATTTTATCAATATATCTGCGTTATTGTGCTTACCATTGTAATAAAATGATAAAAAAAATCTAAGATTTTTCTTAGAAATAAAAAAAATTATCATATAATTCTTAAAATTTTATAATGCAATTGTAATGCAAATCTTTCGAATTTGAAGCCAAGAAAGCCAAGAATGTAATCAACGTAATAATAATAATTCATTGATCGATACACGAGCAGACGCATTGTAGATTATGAGTGTCCAGAAAAACAAAGTAGAATAGATTTCGCAAGAACTGGTCTAATCTTAGACATCCCTATAGTTCTACAACAAAGTATGTCAGCAGTATATATAGTTGTAAAACTTTCGTCATATCTTCGTTTAAAGAAGACTCACTGGAAGGAAAGATTTTAGAAAAATTTGCTCTTTTTTTTTCTTGATAGCAGAGAAGCGAACTTGGCTTACTTTTATTTTTACACGCAGACCTTTGATTAATATCGAACAATGGGATAGTTTTTTTCTAGGATATCAAAGAAATTGGCACCTATCCAAGGCATCGCCGGCAACGGCAAGTGTGTTTTGCTCGCTCATTCGGTCGTAGCAGCAGCAAAGTGGCCCTATCAATATTAATCGCGATATTTGCCCGGCTTGGTCCTCGTCGCGCTCTCTATTACCAATTAATCCGATCGTGCGAAGTATGCTGCGGCGGGCAGCTAGGCCACGGTGTGCGAAAGAGATAGAAATAAAAAAGGAAGAGCGACGAGTACACAAGGTTGGGCGGCAGGGAAAAAGAGAAAGACAAAGAGAGAAAAAGACAGAGAGAAAGAGAGATAAATGTCAAGAGAAAAAGAGAGAGCGAGAAGGACGAGAGGGACGAGCCATCAACGGGTTAGATATTGTGTCAGTCGAGTCGTCCAGCATTAAAAGTAATTACGACGTGATTGACCGAGGGCCTGTTGGCCGAGGGCGAGGCGACGCCGAGGGGGAGGCTAAATCATCGGAGTGACGCACGTAGCTCGTTGCTGCCTCCCAATTATACAATCAGCGAGAGCAAAGCGCGAGAGAGGCATCGAGGGGTGAAGGCGGTGAAAAAGATACCGAGAGATAGGGAGAGAAGAACGACGCGACGGAGATGTCGGATCTCGTGCAATGAGACGCGATGCAAGAGAGACGTAGAGAGAGAGAGGGAGAGAGAGAGAGAGAGAGAGAGAATCAGTGGCGGAATTACGTCAGGAACGTAGTGGGTAGCCGACGAGATTGACAAAGATCGGTGCCATCGTGATGATAATTGCGTCGCGAAACTAGGCCCGCCAATTGGAGCTAGTAACAGCCCTAGAGCTAGTCCTTAAGACCCTACTCGATTTCAAAGCGCTTGTCAGAAACCATCTTGAGATTTTCAAATCTTCTGTCAAGAGGATTACCGGTTAGAACACACTAAGAAAAATGTCTGGTTGGAAATGGACGAATCGTTCTGAAGATTCTGATTATATATCAATCTGAAGCCCAATATAGACTTCTAATAGATTTAAGCAGAAAAGTTGAAAGGATTTATACCTTGTGCGAGAGATTACTGTCACACGTAAAGGTAACTTTTACGTGTTACGAAAGACTGATACGTGGCGTTAAATATTGATACCATCAACGCGAGAACGTCAGTGTCATCACCAGGCAACCGTAAACAGTGCGAAGAGTAATCAAGAGTAGCGCGGAACGACGGGACTTTGTTCTTCTACACGAGCTTCTTCTCTCGCCACTGCGACAGGTGCAACATACTAATCTCGGTTTTGCAATGTTTCACGAGCGGCCAGCTTCGTAGCTAATTCTGTATCTTTCTATTCGTACGGCGGACAAGAGAATCGCAACTCTGTTCTATCTCTTCTAAAAATGTGTCATGACAGACGTAATAAATTAATGCGATATTTTACGAAATTATGAGAAACGACCATTACCGTTATTAATTCTAAAACGGAATCGAAAAAGAAAGACGAGACCTTTATTCCAGTAAAAATATATTCGTCTACCTCAAGTCGATAATAATTTGCATATTAAATTTATAAGGAAGAATTTTACAAATAAATTCGCTTAATCTTCAGTCTTAATCCTCCTATAAAGAAAAGTGTTTAATGTTTGTGACTAGAATTGCATGGTAAAAAGTTATGATTAAGAGCTTTGTTTTTACAACTGTAATGTTAGTAATAATAATTATATTTAATTCTTTCTAAAAATAAGTATACAGTTGGTATAAGATAAAAATAACTGCATGAATTATACTTAAATTATGGTAATTGCAACCTTCTTTTTTTCACTCAGTATAGAATTGCAATGCTGAATAACAGTTTACCGAAAATATTTTAGATAAAATTGAAGATCGCTCGAAAGAAGATTGGCTCGGTTTCATTACTTCTTTCGATTAATTCTCAATAATTCCAGTCTGATATATTTATTGCGAGGTATTTAAATCCGTCCCTGGCCTCGAAATGACTAACGATAAGAGAGACGTCGATGAAGCGAAATGGCCCGATCGTGATCGTTATTGTCTATTATAAAGCAGAGTAACTTGGCTTGTTGCAGCTGCTGGTTCGCAACTTCGTACATCAACGATAATATAGCGCAATTCGCGATCTAGAAAATTACCAAACGCAATCGTAACAATTCTAGATATAAACTTGAACGAATATTAAGCAGATACGATTATACGATATTTTTTAATATAAATAAAAAGTAAGTGTAAATAACGAAAAATATCTCGTACTGCTATCACATCTTCTGAATTAAGAATTATTTAGAATTGCTGCCTGTTATATAATAAAATAATCATTTTACGTATGTTTGTCTTTATTATATAACTCTATAGAGAGTCATACATACAAGAGTCTTTTGTATTTTAATACAGAGCCCCCCCCCTGCATGAAAATTATATTTATTGGCCTAGTTCGTGTTAGGTACTTGATATAATAGCGCGCAGAGAAATTAACTACAATTATTGTTATTTCTATTGCGACAGATGCGTGGCACGTATTCTGTCCGAACGTACGGACATATGCAACGGAAATGATGTCGCCATTGTACTTATAACGCGAGCGATTCTCCTTCCTTCGTATTCATCGCGTCACAAAAGACACAGTCCGAATCACACAAGATTAATTGACGTCCATCGTGCCACTGCGTCGAGTTTATTTTCCCGAAATATCCGCCGTATTTCGCCGCAATGTACATTTCTCAGCAAGTTGAAATAATATCTTCACGATGATACTCGATAAGCGTCTTCTGTGGAAGGATTAATGGAGCCAGTAATCCATCAATTGTTGTTTATTTTACAATTTGTTTACTTTCGAAACACCGATCTCGCGCGCAAGACGTTCAATGGAATTGAATCGCGAAAAATACGACGGCGAAACGTCGAAGTGGCGACGAAAGTACCTGTCGCCGTTTGTACCCGCTGCATAAAACGCTGCGACTCGAGGAGGGGGATAAAAAAATAATGTTTTGACTGCATTGTCACACAACGTTGTTATACGTCGCGTGCGCCCTTCGCTCTCGAATGCCCGTTGCTGAAGCATTTAGCGTTATGGAGTGAGCGCCAATCCAGAGACAAAGAGACGCACGAGTTGGCAAGGGTGACTCTTGGTATGACGATCGTACAATGGTTTCTATGAAACCTTTTCTTCGAAGCTACAGCCATTAATGGTACTCTTTCTGCCCCCCCCCCCCCGCAATTCCTCTCTCTCTCTCTTTCTCTCTCGCTCTCTCCTTTTCCATCTACGGGGCCTCTCGATCGTTAGTTCCGTTATTTTCATGCCCGAGTCAACGACAGTGCCTTTTCATCGCTGCACTTGAATATTCTTATCGAATTAAATCGGTTTTCACGCCGCGTGAGCACAATTATGGAATATCATTGTCGTCAGACAGGTACACGACTCGTCGTGCGTTACAACCACATTATCCTTCTATCGATAATGTACATGTACCAATCAAAGATTTATGATAATCAAATTTTTTAATTCAAATTAATTAAATATAGGAAGTTGCGCAAGTATAATGTGATAAATGTGTGTATCTCATGTGCGTTATTATAATAAAATAATATTATTACAGGTTACGAGCCGCAATAATTATTAATAAATTTGCATAATGTACTGTTAATGTTATGTTTATTTTCACACTTCTGGCTGACTGGCTGACTAAAGCACTAGTTAAAAACGTTTGCGAAATTGTATAAACGAATCTCTAGATGTAATAAAATTTAAATTACGCATCAATACTGGCATCCACATTGGCTCTTATTGATGTGTTTTTAATTTGATTTTACAGATTTAATCTCGTAGCTGTTATGCGTTTTATTTAACTTGTTAGTTTAGATTTTATTACCGATTTTATTATCGAGATGTACAGAAAACTCGCGAGATTAATTCATCAGTGAAAATCGACTATTGTCAGCTGAGTAAACTGTCGTTCGTGCTGATCGAAGCTAACATTGGCATTGCATACACGTAATTCTCTATAAACCACTCCTGTCTTTCAGCATCGTCAATTGTAAGAATGCATAGAAAGAAATGCAAGCGACAAATTCTCACGTCATGTAATCCTATAACGCAGTAATTGCTATTATACAATATATATATATATATATATATATATATATATACATATATATATCTTATAATTTATATAATAATAAAATTATTTAAAACAAACACGTGTAATTATCATATTGTTTTCTTGACGCTGCTTGTTGATCACGCCTTGAATTAAATCATTATCACAATAAGTTCCATTTCAATATTCATTACATACTTCACGCCAAATTAAGATATCAATAGGATTAAAAATTTTGATTATTTGGAGTTAACATTTTTAGGATTGAACGCGCGAGAAGATGCCGCGTCGCGATTCGTAAGTTGGCCATCAACGAGACACGTTCACGGGTGTAAAAGGTGGGCACTCTGCGTGCGTCCGGTTGGAATTACGAGTTGGGCGTTAAAATGTATCGAAAAGAGACAGCTATATATACGCAGAGAGTATTTATGGGCATAGGCCTGGTCAGAAAGACAAGGAAAGAGACAGAAAGAGGCAATCGGTATGGACGCGGCCAGTGGATCCGGGCTAGGTCGTTCAACCAACCGGCTAACCATCGAACCATCCGACCGACCAGTCCGCAACGGTTGAAGCACCTTACTCTTAACAGTCCATACCAACAAGGAGGAAGAGAGAAGAAGCAAGAAGAAGACAGCGGAGCAAGAAAGACGAAATGAGGGAAGCAACAGGGAAAGAGAAAGAGCGGATGCTTAACACCATCGTCACCGGGTTCCACCAATGGCCGGGTGACTCTGTGTCTTCGCGCTAGTGCGAACTGGGTGCAAGGGTCCAATCGTACAGAGAAATCGGCGTAAGCGAACGGCGCAGGATTGTGTACGCGAGGTGTGGGTCCAGTCGAGCTGTCGAGCTAGAGGCGCTTTTAAACGCTCACCATTGTATCAATAATGTCACCGGCGTGGACGATTTATCGTGATACGAAACGTTCTTCGAGGAGGCAACGAAGAAACACGATATCCCATCTCAATCTATATATGCAAGGTCAATACTGATGCGAATATCAGCAAAAAGAAAAGTGACTAAATCGAGCTTGATTGAGATAAATATTGGATCGGAATGAAAATTTGTACAGCACGATGAACTTCAAAATTTAAGCAGTTGCGTTGAAAATAAACCAAATTTAAAATTAAAAAAAAAAAGAAGAGTTTAAAACTGAAATTCTATAAACTTTATGAATTAACAATATGATGTAAAATATTAATCTTCAAAATTTGATAGTATTTAGTTTTTTTTAATCCGAGTATTTTTTTTATATATCAGTAAGTCTTTGACCTACCGTATCTTTTTCTTTATCAGAAAAATACAATTTCGAGAAAGAGATAAGCGAAATAATATTTTTTCAATTTTTATCTATGAAAGAACTTTTTTCGTAGAGGAAATAACAAAGTGTTTTCTAAAACTCTGAATGATTTCAATCTAAGAATTCCTTAAAAAGATCAAAACTATTTGAGAACACCTAAATGTATTCTTATTGTATTTGAATATATAAGTGCTCGAGAAATATTATGAGATATATTTTATTATACTTCATTCAATTCCAATTTTTTTAAATGTTACAATTGAATTTAACAACAAACTCTATTATGTGTATTAATTATGGATTCTTATGATGAAATTGTACTTATTTTGCTGTAGGATTTAGAATGATAGCTTAGCGACTGCAACAATACAGTCGAATCTTTGCGAAGAAATAAATTCTCTAAAATCAAGTTTAGGAAGTAATTTACGAAAAGAAAATTATTAGAGATCTGGAAATTCTATTCTAGAATGGCATTTCTAAAAATGTAATAACTCTATTCTTAATCAATTAAAAGTCCTTAAACATGATTTTTTTTTCTCTTATTCTGCTCGATCTTTTCCGTACAATTTTAATTAATAAGATACAAATCTTTTGTTTTGCATTCGTATTCCAACTTACACGCAGTGATTACCGCTCAATAATATATCTCCATCTTATATGTACATATTCAAGTCGAAATATAAATAGGAAATGAAAAAAATCAAAAAGCAAAAACTCGCTCGGTTCCAACTTACTCAAGATATGAACTGCCTACAGTCGCCATATGTATTCGCGATAGCGATACTCGCAATTTGCGATGATCCGTACAAAATACGAGGCGATGATACAACAACATTCGTTTTTCTCGTAAGGGCAACGATACGGAGGAAGGCGGATCTGTGCCCTCGTGAAGATACTCTTAAACGTCCCACGGATTCCACCTCTGTCAAGCAGGCTCCTCCTATTTCGCGTGCATGTACATACACACGTTCGTTTGTTTCCACTTAGGTTGACGGAATCTCCTTACGTAGCACGACAATCCTGCACGACTCCGGATCGTTAAAATGCACGTAAGTAGAAATTGAAATTCTCCGTCCGGCAGGAAAGAGAGGTATACAACGCGAAGGAGGAAGCGGTAATATCGAAACAACTGATACCATTAAACGAAAGACGTTGAATACTAATGAATAGAAATCACCGTTCTTTGTCATTGCGGACGGAATGATGTCACGCGAGAAGAAGTTACGAGAACGCAAATCATATCACCTTGAGCGATGTAGATATCTATTTAATCTTAACTGTGGTAGATTCGTGTAAGAATGAGAGAAAATCGAATGTGTAGGAAACGGACAAAATAATATGTGTATTTGATAAATATATTATTTATTTTATAATACTGTTTCTTTCATTAATAAGAAATTGATCTATCACTTGCTTTTAATATAATACATTATTCTGCCTTCGTTGGAATGCTCAATGCTTGAATAGTTGCCAAATGAATGTGTACTATTTGATAGAGCATCTTTCAATTGCTTATACGAGATAATTGATATTGTGCAGGAGAAAATTTTCTTCTCATTCTATATTTTCTAAAATTGCCCCTTGTTCTCCAAAACTTCAACATCTTTCCTATCTAATGCCTTAAATTTGATGATTCAAATATTATTTTTAGTTTCGAAGAGCAAAGTGAAAAATCGATTTTCTTTTCTAATATTTTTTAAGCAATTAGAAGATGTTCTGTTCTCCAAAAGAATGGTATACGTATCTACTGTAATAGTTGCTACACTATTCAAACAAATATGACTCTATTCCAAGGATAGAATCTGTAATAAATACAAATAATAGACCAACTTTTTATTAACAAAATTAGTAGATAGTACATTCCTCATATATTTACATTATTTTGTCCATCCCTCATTTCCGAAAATTACAGAAACAATGGTAACCCAATTCCTTGTGTTAAATAATATTTCATTTTTAACTTTGATATGTATTGAGAAGTACATCAATCAATCATTTCTGTGCTTGGTTTCAAAATAAACAGCATTAACGTATGCACTTAGTAAATAATAAATTAAATACGAATCAAATTTAATACATTCTCTTTCGTTAAATTGTTAAACGCTCTGTTATTTTAGTTAAATAAACAATATAATCAAGTAAGAGCAGTGGAGACCTATAAAAAGTGATCAAAATAATTCAAATTGAGTATAATTTGACATTATAAATTTAGCAATGTAAAAATAAAAAATTCTCTTAATCTTAAAAAAATATTAAACACAATTCTGTAAAATATCTAATTATTTGAAGATAAAAATAGTTTTGCGCAATAATAATGATTTTATTGTCATAGACTTCCAAGAGCCCAAGCTTCATTTGAAATAAAGTGTTTTGCAGCAGCTCTTCTCCCTTTCGTTTACGCGTTACATCCGGTATCTTATCACTTTACGCTTGCCCTTTTCAAACGTTCACATCACAGTGACGCGCTCACATCTTAGCGTAGGTTTTTGACGTTCCCCACAGCGAAGCTGATCTTAACACGTTCGTTTACCGAAGAGGCCAGCCGTCTGCGCATCAAATCGCGACGCACTAACGACCAAGAAGACTCGGCGGCGGCAGCACGAACCGGAACCGCCAGCAGTCGTTCCTCGGTCTCGGAAATAATATTCCTAAGTTTTTTACGGAGCCACGCATCTTAAATAAAAAAAGAGAGAGAGAGAGAGAGAGAGAGAAATGGCAAAAAGGGCAAACGTGGCGGAGGTACAGGACGATGCCTGGGACGGGCAGAGGGAGAGAGAAGGTGGCGGAGGCGCTGCACCACGGAGAATTGAAAATGATGATTGGCGGTAAGCGGGCTGCCAGCGTTGATGGAGGAGCAGGAGGGCGGAGAAGGGAGGATGTCGAGAAGGCACAGCACGTAAAGGAGTACTAAATAAGAAAGCCACGAGGGAACCGGGACCGGCGGGGACCAGGAGGGAACCGCGAGCAACTCTAATCTGAAGGAGGACATCGCAACAAGGCGAGAAGGGGTGGGCAGGCGAGGAAGGGGGGAAAGAACGACCGCTGGAAAAAGAGTCGGGCAGCGCGCGAATTAAGTCGATCGCAGTGCGTGGAACCACATCCTTCGCGCCCGCTGCCTCCTTCGCGGATATCGGCCTCTCTCTCCCTCTCTCTCTCTCTCGGTATCCCGGTCCCTTTCCCCGCGAATCCCATCCCGCTCCCATCTCGCATCATCAGCCGCGCTTCTTCTCGCTCCTATGAGGAACGCATCGACGCGCGTACCCCCTTCTTTATTATCGGCATCGACCATCGTCTTTTGTTTTATAATAACCGCCGCGCGGCTGCGGTCACGCCGCTCTCCGCGCATCGACGATCTCCTTTTGCAATGCCCGAGGAACTCACCGCGCGCTCCGGAGGAACGCAGGGAGGAGCCCGGTCGAGGGGGGTCCGCAGGTTTATCGCGATAAATCGCCGATGGCCGGTAGTGACGTTGAACTGCGTGCACGTTCTTGGTCGCGTATACTTCGATTGTTATACCGTCCCCCGCTCGGTTGTTGCGAAACTGTGAAAAGATTGTAACGTCGATCAGCCTGTCGGCCAATCGACCGGTTGGTTGTTTAGCGAAATCCGGTGGTAATTTTAACGTCACGAAGTCGGTAGCTAGTACGATAAGCGCGTATCACTACGTTAAATCGTTTCGCTACGGTAGACAATAGAGTAATAAACTGTCGGAAAATCTCTCTTTATCCAAGCTCGCTCATTGAGAAACAAATCGCGTTGGCAATTGCTGATATTGTTGGATTAGAGAAAGAAATAAAATAAATAATTTGATATTTACAGAACAAGTTTTGTAGAAACCATAAATAATTTCGATTAGTGATCGATTGATGTAGTAATATTGATCAAGAAAAGCTTTTAATTTCATAGCTCGTTTATTTCTTTGATAGTAACGATCGTTTCTAAATACTTTGAGACGCATTCAGAAAAAAATATTTAGTTTCAATAACTATAGAATAATAATATAAATTATAGTTCTATATATAAAACATGTATAGTTATTACCTTTATAATTATCATCGCTATGGCTACTTTCCTGTTAAGAGATACAATCGACATGTTATTCTACACTGAAAAAAAATGATGTACCAATAGCGTTACTTTAATTAAAAATAATTTTAATTCAATAACACCATTAGTGAAATAAATACGTCATGCTCTTATTTCAATAAAATTTTATTTGTTTCATTAATACTGTTATAAATCAACAAGATTATTTTTAATTAAAATAATGCTATTGATTCATCAATTTTTTTTATTCATTAAATATCGAGAAGGATAGGTAATGTTTATGTTGACTGTATTTTCCAAAAGAAAAACAGTAATAAAGTAATTACAAGGTAACAATTAGATATAAGTTTTGTGTAGAATTAATGTACACACATATATATATAGTTCAATAAACTATTTCACAGTTATTGCAACTGTAAAATAATTCAACTATATGTATTAATTTCATAAAAACTTATACGGTTGTCATCTTATAGTTGCGCTTTATTATTGCCATTTTTCTCTTGTGCAGAAATGAGTGAGATAGACTGAAGTATATGTCACAAGTGTGCTGAATACAATATTAATATACATACGTCACGAGAGTCGTCGGATTATAGCGATTTAGATCATAAAAGCTCTTAGCATACGCAAAATCGTCTTCCATTCGCTGATCTGCTTAACGAAAAGATACACGGGCACTATTTTACGACGTGGCCTTTTATTAAATATTCCTGCATCGGATGAGACCAAGTTACATCTGGCTCTCTCGTCGTCGGAGACGGAGATACGAAGAATGGATAAGATCGCGACAACGAGGGGCTACGTCTCGGCGAAGCGCCCTTAATTCGGCAATAAAAACGCCGGCTCACGTATATTATTTTATTTTGGTACCCGGACCGCCGCGACTTAAACGCATCCATAATTACCGGTGTCTACGTGAACCGCTTAACTTATCGCACGCTCCCGCGCGCGTACGAGCCTAATTTATGCGTGCGTGGATTTTAACTCCCACGCCGTGCGCTCTCGGGAGAGTGCACCGCACCGCGCACCGTTCGGATTGTTCGTGCCCACGAACCCTGAGTGCTTTGCGTATATACCCGTCCCCGGGGCCCCGGCAAGAGTTATCCGCGTCGAGTTGCGACGAGCTCCCGATACGCCCGGCACGAATCCAGATCAGCCGCGTTGGTTTTCGCGCGCCGACTGGAAAGCGAAATCGCGCCGCCGCCCATAAATCGCGCGGCGAGCACGCATTTCACCGAACGGACTCGCATTCAATCGATTCGTACGCCGTTGTATTTTTACGCTGTATTCCTGTGGCACGAGTATGACGTGTTGCGAGATATCGCGTTTCGTGAGTAATGCTGAGTGGTAACACGTACATTTTCTTATGCCGGAAAGGAAAATATTTACCACGTTAAGGTTCGACGTGATTTTACTGATATTATCTATCAATTAAAAGTCTTTCAATACCTTCCACATTTTATAGGTGTACACGTTAGCGTATAATTAATTTAATGTGAATGATTGAAATCAGGGTGATTTAGAGATACAAGCTGATAAGTAGAATACCCAAAAAAATGAAATCTTTATATTTAGTTTAATTAGTATTATTTTATTTTTACTGAATGTAATGAAATTTATATTCATATATTTTTAATTTATTTTTAGTAATTATTAATTATATCCTCTTACAAAATAGAGAAATGTAAAAATAATTATCTCTACATTTCGAGGCGTACTTCTCATCCAACATAAACTAATAATGTAACGTTAATTTCTTTCTAATTTATGAAATGTATAATTTCATACTCAACAATGTAAATAATATATATTAGGTGTTGGAATTAATTCGTAGCGTTTTACAAGTGATGGGAAGTACTTTCATTAATGTATTTTTTAATGCTCATGTGAAATAAATAACATTCTTTCATTAAAAAACGCTACGAATTAATTCCAACACCTAATAATATTGTACATAACAGTTATATTGTTTAGTACAAACCAGGATTGGTAAAGACTAATGTTTTTTTTTTAAGAATAAAATGTATTGTTTTTTCCTTAAATATGTTTTTAATGCTTCAAATATGCTTTAAACAATACTATAAAAAAAAAACATATTTAAAGCATATTAAAAACATCAATTAAGCACGTTTAAAATGTTTTTTAACAACCTTGGTAAACTTGTAACATTGATGTTATGTTACTATTATTATTAGTTCGTGTTTACTGCGTATTTTCCTTTGCAATAAGATTTTTAAGAAAACTTTGCCTAGAGCACTGTGGCCACCCCACCTATCCACTTAAAGATTAAATAATCCATAAGAAAAAAAAAACCATTAAAAGAGGTTTCAGCAAAATATGAAAAATGAGAGTAGAAGAACGATTTAACCGCGGGAGATGCGAGATTACTTGCTTAAAATTGTTCGCTCGTCATGTTGTTTATACCAATTGTTTGAGAAGTTCGGTCGAATCGTAGTACCTACGGTGTAGTGTGTAACGAGTAAGCTCATCTTCGACGGGAGAGCACTGTACGATACACAGAGACCACAGAACGCAGTGAAGAATAATGTGAAAAGCGGCAGGTAAGCGCATGCCATGGAGACGCGAAAAAAAAAAGCACGAGCGAAAGATAAGCGATGCTGCTCGCACTCGACTGAGGTAGACCCGGTAATTTTGTCGAATTGCGCCGAGCGATTACCGTACGTACGGCGGAACGAATTTTCCGTTTGTTTGAGTTACAGGTTTGCGTAAGGCCGCTCGACAACCTGCTGGCCTCTCGTACGGAAGGAAGGGAAGGTGATCGGTTGAGCGAAGGAGCCGTTCCGGATGGCAGGGATACATAAGGATCGGGTGAGAAGGGCGCGTTACGCGCGCGAATGGTCCCGAAGACCCTTCGAACAATGACCAGAAAAAAGGAGGACCCACGCAGTTGCTCTCTCTGTGTACTGAGAGGGCCGGTAATTTGCCTGATGGCCGGCGATTAACACTCAAATGAACGGCGGAGGGGAAACGCACGGAGAGCCTCATCCCATCTCTGTGTTCTCGGTGCTACTGCCCTTATCGCAGTTCCTTTGTTCCCGTGGAGGTTCCTCGCTGGATCTTTCTCTCGCCCTCTACTCGTTGAACAATGGTAGCGCGGCGATTCCGCACCGCGATTTTTCCGGCAGCTGAATAAAGAAGGAGGAGGAGGAGGAGGAGGAGGAGGAGGAGGAGGAGGAGGAGGAGGAATAGTGGAAGGAAGATAAAAGGGAAAAAGAATAAGAATACACAACGTGAGCGTGCGCGCGCGCGTCTTCTGCGAGCCTGCCAGAAGAAGGATAATTCCCTGTAAGTGGATAATGTCTCGACGTTGCTCCTTGCCTACGCAGTCAGGATCGTCGTCCTGGCCAGTCGTTTCCCCTCTCAGTCTTTCTCTCCTGTTTCGATTCTCTTACCCTGCCTGTCGTTTCGCATGGAAGATCGTAGCCGATGGCTGGACGCTTTGTAGTTTGGTCTGCCTGTCCTACCTTCTCCGGTAGGACAGACTATTTCTAACTCTATCTTGAGTCCCGCCGAAGGATCTTATTGTGCAACCCGCTTTCATAGTTCCACCCAGTGCTCCCGGACGCGTCTCTGCCCGTGGAATTCGCGTTTTTTCTCCTTGCTTCTCTTTCCATCCGCATCGGGCACTTCCCTTCCCTTACCCCGGACTTTTATCGTGCAGGGATAAACCCGCGCTGCCGTTTGCGGCTCATCCTCCAATTATCCCTAATACAGAAAATACCGTGGAACGTTATTATTACTACCGTCTATTTGGAATCGTTGCTTTCCTCCTTGGCCTTCTACACCGCGACACGTGGTGAACCACGTCGTGAATGTCGAGCGTATCTATAGAATTGCTGAGAATCGTCTTCAAAAGAAAGATTGTAATAACAGAAGTTGTATAGCAAAGTAAATTACAATGCATGATAAATTAAGTTCAATAGCGGATGATTATTCCAATTCAACAATTCTGCATGGAATGAAACAACAAAATAATATTAAAATTGCTCAGAAATTGTCAGATAATTATCGGATATTTATCGGATTTCAAACATTTTTTGCATATTTATAATTTTCATTAACCGTTGTAAATCAATAATGATGATATATTTGCTGTACGACATATCAATACAGCACAAATTATTCCAGCGATATTGCAGCAACCTTGCAATGTTTCAGCAATATTACAGTAACTTTGCAAACGTTGCAGTAATATTGTTGTAAATTTTTGTATTGCATGGATTAAATGAGAAGGACAAAAGTGTAACTTTAAATCGATAAAATCGTAAAAGTACATAGAAAGAATGATTGCCCAAATATATTAAAAAATTTAACTAAATACAGACCTAAAATAATTTTGTTGGATTATCAAAATAACATAGAATATATAATGAGCAATGCTGCAAACAGTTTTGACATTCTAGCTTGCGTTCAGTTTGTTTCAGTTTATGTGCCTTACTTATTATAAAAACGGGGTAATTCGTGCGCTATTTATGCGCTTTCATATTTACATATTTTCAATTTTTATGCTACATGCCTTAAGGCACTTCCCTCTTGAAGCAACCAATTATATTCATTCCTAAGTCATTTAAAATTGCAAAATTACGCTATCTAGCTATGCAAAATATATTTCCGATTTATGCGCTATTATTTCCAAGCATTTCGATTTTTGCACGGCAACCCTTAAGGGACTTCCCACGTCTGCCTAGCCGGCTCCCCAACTTAACCAAATCTTAATGAATAAGTTATATAATAATGCGCTATTTACGCTCTCAAAGTACACAAAAAAAAATTTTTGCGCTCACTTTGTTCAGCTAAAAAAAATGTTTTGTGGGGAGTTGAATAGATTGTTAGTCAGTCCCTCCCCTCCTCCTATGTGTTAATAACAACTGATATGAAAAATCAAATATACAGATTCGGCCCAGTAACTTTGGTCTAAATTAAAAGTATCTAGATTTCAGTTTAGAATTTTTACAGACAAAATTAAGAGACTTATCGAAAAAATGAATTCTACACCAGTTACTACGTACATTTGACTACCTAATAATATTTTAATAATAAAGGAAAATTAATAACTAATATGAAAAAAATGCATTTTTCTAATGCATTCCATCTAATTCAACTAGTTCCAGGACCGGGGTAATTTGATTAACAATAAGATTATTAAAATAATGTATTTTAGAATAATGTATTTTAAGCTACATCTTTGGCTACATATTAATAAAACTTTTATAAAAATAATTTTAAAGGCAAACATTCGCTTCGCAGGGCAGAACAATGCTTCTATTGCAAAATTTGTTCATTTCGTGCAAAAATAAGTCGAATGAGCCTAGTTTTCGAGAGTGGACATTAGAGAAATATTTATAACATTTACCATTGAAGTAAAGTTCTTTAAAATAATAAAATTTTGAATAAGTACTATTTTGAATAAGAATCGTCACTAAATGAGTTATACAGTCTCACGCTGTAATTAGTCTACTATCCCCCCTCCCATTCGTTCATTTTTTAAAAACATTAATTAAAAAACCAATATACGATAACAAAGACATATAAACAAAAAAATCTGTTGGACTTTATTAAGTAAGAACTTACTATCTAGAAATCAAATATCTCCGACAATCATATACAATTGTAAAACAAAACCTTTAAGAAAAAAAATATTTACTTGGGTGTATGATTTTTTAAAATTGTAGCATAACTTCTGTCATAGATATGTTCACAACGAGATGTTACAGTAGACTGAGCAGCAGTCGCTGCTTCGTGCTCAGACACATTTACGCGCATTTGTCTCGCATGTTTTGTTTTTAATGTTTTTGATATACGTGCTGAATATTATCAAAATTTAGATCAAAAGTTACTCTGACTTTAGGCCTAAGATATCTCATTTCGTGATAATTATTTTAACGGTCTAACAAAATTATATTTTCAGATCTGTAAATTTTTACTTCAGCAAAACCGTTCCTTCCATGTACAATTATCTCATTTCGATTTTCTGTATATTTCCATTTGAATTCAAAGCGGAATTGTTTGCTTCCTTGTTGGTTGTAAAAAAAAGCAACGGTTATCGTTTAATTATGTCGATGAACATCTTCCTGCGACAGAGCTTCGTTCGTTCGATAATAGACGCTCGGACGATTCTTTGTTCGCCACTGTCGCGTCGCTCGTCAGGATGCGCATTCGAGATGGAAGAAACGAGAGAGAAGCGAAAGAGAGGAAGCGAGAGAAACGACTACCAGCAAGGCCGTTGTAATTATTGTACTTCGCAGCGATTGTTCGAGTACGTGCGAACTGTCGGTACGAATCTCAGCGGCACTCCGAACGGTGTGGAACGCGGCAATATTCCTCATCGCACTTTAACTGCCACAACTCTCGCGTGACCGCGTGAAGGAACCCAGGCGAGGGGTACAACGAGTCAAACGATATACCGCCTTGAAATCTACATCCAGTCTTCTGAATTTTATAGGCCGCCGACGAAGAACGGCGATACCCTCACACCGCGCTCGCCATCGTCGTCTTTATGATGGGCATTCCCGTGACGGCTAAATGCAGCGCGATGCAACGCGGCCAGATCATCCGCCGAACAGCTTTTTACCCATCGATCGCGATGACTTTTACGATAGCCAAGTCGCGGACCGGCCCCCTCGCGATCATAAAGCCTCCAAGACCAAGTACTTGAGTTTCGGATGGAACGCAACGCAACGCGATCCTGTATGAAGGACTCCACCTCTTCGTACGTCTCTAAATGCCATCAAGGAGCGTACGCGAGAGCGAGTGGTTACGCGAGAATTTGTATTCGTTATGCGCCGCCGGTTTAAGAACGATTTACATTCTTAGTCGATGCTACTACGCCTTCTCTGGAGCCGCTCGACGTGAGATTAAAGTTCCGCAATTTGGGATTGCTTGTATACGAGCGTTTACAGGAGAGTTTTAGATTCCCATCAAGTCGAACTCGTATACATTCAGATCGTCTTATAAAATGTCCGAATTAATGCTTGTTCTAGTGCGTTGATAAGAGATTTATGTTCTTTGCGTGTTTTGTGTGTATATAAGATCAGTCGGTGTAACTTTAGCGAACGCAAAATATGTATTTCACAAGAAATTATTATATTTTAGATTTTCAAATCGAATTCGTACACTCTAAAAAATATGAGAGTAGATTTAACACCATTATGTGGAGTCTATATAGTTCTCATCATGTTGTACCGATATGAACACCAAGGGTTTTAAATCCACAGCATGTTGGTGCTAATATTAACACCAACATGGTGAAAATTACAACACTGTGTCTGTGAAGTTAGCATTTTATTAACTTTTAAAAAATAATTGTTTCGGTAGAACATTATTCTACTGTTCTTTCAAAATAATAAAAGGTTCTGCATTTTTATTATAATATTAAAAAATCAAAAATAAAGGAATACCGTGCTAACTTCACGTTCCAGAACGGCGTAACTTTCTTTAAAGAACCAGATGCCATCAAAATATTACATCTGTATATAGACACTGAGTGATGTTAAATCTACGTCCAACACAAATTCAAAACTCTTAGTGTTTATATTAACACCATCGCAATATGGATTTAACTCATGATATCCATATTATGTTAGTGTTTACATCAATACTACCATCAATGAGAGTTATAGACATCACATAATTTTAAGTCCACACCCATATTTTTTAGAGTGTATACATTCGTCTTATAAAATGTTTAAATTAAAGCTTGTTCTAGTCCGTAGACAAACGATTTATGTTCTTTGCAATGTTATAGGATCAGCAGTTGCAATTTTAGCAAATGCGAAATGATATTTCGAACTAAGGTATGATGCGCACGTCCGAGTAAAGAAGATCGTGTACAAGTGCGCATACCGTTGAAGAGCATAGCTGGCAAGACAGTGAGAATAATTTATGGCGTGGGAAGACATTTGCATTCCGCGAAAGATGCTTCGGCATCGCAGAGAGATGGTCAAGAAGAAACGAAGGAAGTAAAGTTCTAGTAAAGAACGGAAGAGAAAGTAGAAGAGATCGACATCTTTCCTCGCGCAATCTAGGTAAAAATGATTTTACGACGAGTACTGCCGGTACTCATTTCTCCCCGAGCGCGGTCGAAAACGATCGAAAAATCGCGTGCGACATGAAGACCAAAGGAAGAAGAGCGACGCGCCGGTGAGAACGGCTTTGCGAGTAGCGCGGCGCGTCGTTGAAGAGGTTCCCATGGATGCCAGACTCGCGGAGTTGAAAAAATCTATAACGTAAGCCACTAGTAGGCAAAGCACAATCCCCATTGGCTCTCTTCCCGAGGCCCGGCAAGACTCGCGCGAATAACTCTTAGACTAGATCAAACCATAGACCACGTTTTCGTTATTCTGCGCTCCTCCGTGTCGGCTCGCGCCCAAGTAGACGAGAGGACGAGCCGGGTGAAACGATGAGCGACGAGCGAGCAGGCCAAACGGTCAGCGATCAGCGGAGGTCTCAAGACGAGCACACACTTTTGTTATGAGGATCATATAATATTCCAGTCAGCCTCGCGGTTGAACAACGGGCATCGGCGCTCACGAGCTGAATGACAATTCGGTGGAGGACTACGAGAGACGCTGGGTAATTGCCAGCTTCGCCAATCATTATTACGTGTGTCGTTGGATATGCCGCGCTATTGACACACGGAGGGACACACAGATAAACGGGGCCCACGATTCGCGATCTAACGGCGATTCAGATGCGCATAATTTCCGCCTATCAGTTCACGGGAACTTATCAGTATTCTCGATGGTAATCTAAGTTTGACATTACGTCATTAATTTCAGTGGTTTTCATCAAAATTTATATAATCTTCTAATAGTAAGGTTTTCTTTAAAAAGATTTTCGACGCTCTGACTAATAAAGTCGTTAGGTCATATTTGATCCCGATCTTATCTATAATTATTAAAGGATTAAAGATAATATTAAAAAGAACAAATAGTTACGATATCGTTAGCGTAATTACTTATAAATTAAATAACAAATTTATTTATTTATAAATTCATCTCTTAGATAATACGTCAAGTTAATTTATAATTTCCATGTCATAAGTTCGAGTGGACTGTGATTATAAACTACATCGAAAATAACCGGGACTGGGCAAATAGTTGTGATGTTACTAGCGTGATCTAATTTATGAATTAAATAATAAATTAATTAATTTACAAATTAATCTCTAGATGATACGTCAAATTAATTTATAATTTCCACATTATAAATTCCGGTTCAAGTGGACTGTCGGAGATATGTAGCTATAAATTATAGATAATAATGTAATAGAAAATTACTGTCGCAAGTTGTGACAGTTTGAGTATACGAAAGCTTATAATTAGCTATATAATTAAACTGCCATGCAGACGCAATTCTAATAAGTGTTGTTGCCAGTTAATGCATACAAGACATGGTAATCTGATTGTATTTGATTTAGCGTGGGTTAATTAAAACGGTGTGCCGTGATCGATGTACCGATTATTGTGATACTCTCGACATTGGTAACCAGTGTATAACGGTATTTCTCGATAAGGAAAGTCTAAATCAAGATCGACCAATGGTAATTAATTATCAGTCACTTTAATGTCTCTTCGATTGGAAATATTTACGATTGCAGCATAAATACGAATTGGTTTATGGAAAATCCGCTATATTGAACTTTCAGCGATTATTAAATTATATATTTCGCATTTAATAACGATTAAATTATTCACGTACATTTCTTCACAGTCTGTGCACAACATAAATGTAACAATTTAACATCCAATTCAAATGACACATCTAATATAGTTATCATTAGAGAGAAGATGTAGGCATTTCATTTCCTTATCATTGAGAATATGGAAATGATGTAACCATTACTACGTGTCAATCGTTTTAAGTATTTACGTAAATGTTGACATGATATTGAGTAGAACAATTTTTTGAAAGTAATTAACGTTACAGTTAAATGAAATGCCGTAACATAGTAAGAAGCATTACAACTGACTTAAAACGTAAGATGAAAAATGCAATGAGCCGATGTGGATCAGGATGCAATAAATTATTACAAATAATAATGTCATCTTGAGCTCCGGAGGGTGCTCGTTAAACAGAAGGCAACACAATCGTGTTGCTAATGACTCTGGTGCAGTGGAGTTGTTTCTTAGTACAACCACGTGGCGAGTGTAGATACTTCGTCACGCGTAGAGGATGGTGAGTCCTGGCGAATCATTAGTAAGGTATCTACCTTGAGTCTAGTAGTTTCGTTTTGCCACGAGGCAGATCTCGATCTGTACATTTATTGTCTGCTCGCGCGCAAGAGAAGTATTTAATTTCCCAAAAAATATGTTCTGTTTGAAAGTAAGAGAAATATGACTTTGTTGATGACTATTATGATGGCTATTAAACTACCTATCATTTATAATTTAAATATGATTTCTGACTCGTAGGATATAATATCGTTGAAAAGAAATCTCTATCAAGTGAGCACAAAGCCGAAATCTCGAAAATAGCCATCAATAGAGCATGTACAATTTAAGAAAACCATCATAAATCATCAGCATGAGATTGTTCTAATGAGCATTGATAAAGTCATCTAATTACAGTTGCAGCGAATATATCTAAGTGAAAGGCTCGTAGGCGTGGCAGGAAGTGTACAATGGATGGGAAACTCGATAGTATACATAAAATATATATGATCACAAAAACCCGCGGCTAAGAAAGTTGCGATATCGCGAAAGGTTAATTACTACGCACAGTATTATACGCACGACTAGTAATGCATTTCGATGAGAAGCAATGATATTTCCTTCAAGCGCATAGCAATCATTTTATTCGCTCGTTACGCTGGCTACCTCAATTTTTTCTCGACAGAGACACGCTTTGCTAACTGAGATAGTTATCGAGACAAAAATACAGCATTTAGCAAGTAATTAATATTCCTTCGTCACATTAAAAAAATGTATTTATAGATTTAATCGATAACTGAAACTCTATGGATCCTGACCTCTGGGACGTTTTCCTAATTTTCAAAGAGTGCAATAATATAGTAAATAGTATAATAAAATTCTTAAATAGCATAAAATAATTATTTGGTATAATTTTATATTTTAATATCTTATTTTTCACAAATGCTACATAGGCTAATTATCATACTATATTTATGAAAAGTTCAAATGTTGCAATCTTTTTTTATACAATTAAAAAAATTTAAAACTTCTTGTGGAAAAACTAATAACAAAAAAAAATAGAATAACAAAAAACTTATGGCTCTCAAAGACACACATGTTCCTTTAGCGTCATAAAAAATGTGTTCCTGTAATACAAATTAAATAAGCTTTCTTCGTTGTAAAAATGCGTGCTACAAATGCCTGGTAAATTGCAAATAAAAAAAGAACCATGTAGAGGGAGTACGCATTAGAGAGAGGTTTCGAGTCTCTATTTTGAGAACGGTAACAGGACTTCGCGGAACACAAGCGCTGGTAAGGACTCGTCGTGCAAGCGTTACAGATCTGATGGCACTAATGACGGGGCCCGAGTGTCCACGTGTTGTGACACTAAGTGACCACACGAAAAGGAGGTACCACGAAGAAGTGACGATGATCAGTTTGTTAGGTTCCCTTGTCGGTTTGATAAATCGATGGTAACAAGTCGGACCGGAGAGAAGAGTCCGGAAGTGTCATTATTTTTACAGCATATCTGCTGGCTTAAGAATAATTTGCCGTGGTTAATCGAAATAAAGCGCAAGTCACGCTGTGCTGTTGCGTTCTATGAACTATAAGGCACCGTTGACGGTCCCAGGATGACTTCACGCTTGGCACAAGCCGATCGTGCAGACGTTAGGAATGTGATGACACTCGCAATGAAGTCCTAGCATATGAAAACTAACTAAGCACAAGAAAATAAAAGAAAGACGTAGCCCACGGGAAGGTGTCTTTAAATTCTTTTGCGTCTTTGAATACTTTCACGATGACATCACTGATTCGTGTCCCTGCTATCATTAATAATATTCTCACACGTTCGATCGTTTCAGATACTGTGTAAAATAGGCAGTGTATATGCAGTCTGGAAATTATCCATTACACTTAGTAACAGCCATCACATCTGTATTTTAAAAAAGTACTCATATATGAGAAGAACATATGAGAATATTGTTAAAATATGTACACTCTAAAAAAAAATGTCAGTGTGAATTTAACACCATACGATGTTTATATAATTCTCATTGTGTTGATGTTAATATTAATCAAAATGATGAAGATTATATATACAATAGATATCACATGTATTAAAATCACACCAATTATTTCGTACTCGTATCATACTTGTAAAAATAATTATGTAGGACACTCAGGTTGGTTTAACAAAATTTATTTACAGATCTGTATGCCCCCTCCGATATACTCCTAAATATACTCGAAAGTATCGCCATACTTCATTCTCAGATAATTAAAAACTATCAATATACCGATGTTAAAAGTCAGGGAAGAGAAAAGCGATTCATTTAAAAAATAAAATCCCATAACACGTCAGTAAATTATGAATACACTGTCTTCGTAATAAATTACAATCTGTGACGTTCTCCTTCCTACAGATGCATTTGCGTAACATCTTGGAAGAAGCATCTTGTCAGCAGAAAATTCCGAAAAGTCCAGCACTTAGCGTTATTGAGTCCCGCGATTCGGGCCGGCGCGTTAAGGACTACTCATGCAGGCATCAGAAATCCGATGACGCTAATGACGAGGCTATGTGTCCGCATATTGACGCTAACTGGACTGACTACGAGGAAGACTCGTTGGTACTGAAGACGGGCGCGGAGGGCGAGAAGACGAGAGAAGCAGAAGTGGCGATGCCTGGGCAGAAAGTATCGTGCAGAAACGGCGTGCACGAGGTAACAAACGTCTCCTCGAGGCCTCGTGAGACGAGGAGAGGAGGTCGCGGCGAGGTGAGGCGGCCGTTTTCGAGCCGCGGAGATGATTTACCTTACAACTAACAATATCCCTCCTTAAGGCCCTGGCGGATTTATTGGTTCTCTCTCTTTCCACCGTAGGATGTCCAGCGGGGATAGGGCAGTGCCTCGCCAAGTATCCGAAGAGAAGGAGAAAGAACGGAGACGGAGGGGAGACGTGAAGAAGGCCCCGGGCTCGAACCCGGCACCTCATTACCCGATAATTTACTACGCGAGTAATTAACTGGGCACACAAACGGTGCCACGTTATGTATACCCGGTGCGCGCGTATACACCGTCCGACAACTCTTCCTTACCGGTACTTCTCGGATGCGTACGCTCGTATATTACCGCGCCGCGTCCTCCTGCCGATCTATTTATCCATTCGTTTTGGCGTGACGAGCCTTCGCTCCCCTGGCCGACCCGGATGCGCGCGATAAACGGTTCAATAATGGCGGTTCGGAGAGCCCAACGAGAAAAAGTATTTACGACGTCTGCGTATTACATTTTATTTCCCTCGCCGATATTTTAGCACCACGGTAATGGCGTGATAATTATGGTCCCTTATAGTGTATTATAACTTAGATAATAATAATACGCGCATACATTTATCGCAAGAACAAAGAGAATGCAGATGAAATTGACTGAAAAAAGTGTTGTTCCAACAAGAGAGAAAAAGTCATTTTAGTTGAAAATGAACGAATCAGAAGATTTGATCATATCAATCAGAATTCTGAATTATCTCAACTAGGATTATAATAGATTCAACCAAAATTTCAATTAACCAGACTCTTTCTCCAATGATCAAACGTATATTATGATTACACGGTGGAATTTTATTTCTTTTTTTTCTGTAAATAAAAGACCACATAGAACAGAACAAAAAGAACGCAGCATTGTAAGACTTTTCATCAATATTCTAAAATGATTTCATGAATATGAATTCTGAACTAGAAAAAACAATTTAATGCCTTCTGCAAAATTATTTAGTCGAGGCATTTTTTAATAACAACCAAACATTTAATTGTTTTTACGAAATAATTTCTCTGCTTTGTAAATAATAAAAATATTTGCTTACACCAGCTAAGCAATTTAGAACATTTACATTTTCACAAAAAAAATTTTTGTATATTTCAATCAAATCTTTGTTATTACAACAAAATTTTAGTTTAAAGAACAAAACATTTTTCTTGATGTAAAATTGAGTTCGTGGCGAAGACTCATTTATAAAATTCACTTATAACTCTCATTTATAAAATTCCTATAGTTCATTAAATAAAGTTTTAAATATATATATTTTAACTAAATATATATCACAATTGAAATTTGACTATCACACGCTAAAATAACAACTAAAAATATGCTAAGAAATTGTCATTATATGTCACAGTTTTTTTTTATTTTCATCAGAATGCGTACAATTGATTTGACTTGATTATTAATCAAAATTATGGATCGAATTTAATATTTCGATAAACAATTTAGTTAATTATTATATACATATTTCAGGTTAATTTAACTAATTTCTTTTCATTGTAATATTACGCATTTCAACAATTTAAGCTTATGTTTCAAGACAAATAATTAACACACAGTCTGCTTGAATTGAAAATTGTAAAATTCACGCAAAAATATTATTATAGGCACGAACATCCGCTCTAATTAAATAAGATCTTGTTCACTAATTATTTGTACATAAAATTGAATTCCTGAAGACTCTACGCAGGTCAAATTATGGGGTTGTCTCCACGTGAATAAATGTGAGTTACATCTGTAAGCAGATCACAACCAGAAAGGGACTCGAGGTGTCATTAAATCCTACGATCAGCTCTGTAAAGACTCCGTTTCCAAGTATCTTGCGTCGGCGAAGACAAAGGTTTCTCGAAAGAGACGAGAGCCGCGGAAATCGCCATTTATAGGCGATACTGAAGTGGCTATCGCTTGTTATTCGGCACGTTCCTGGATTTTTCATTTGATACGCATTTTACGATTTTTCGCGTGCGACTGTCACCGCCTCGGCTTCTCTGTATAGTCATCAGATCGCGACTACCTGCATGCTAATCACGCCGCTGCAACCAGACAGAACTATGTGCGAGGAATAGATTTCAGTATTAGGGCTACAAATTCGACTACTCAATTCCTTTTCCGACAGAGACCGCATCTTAAGATCGGATGATAGTCCGATAATAAATTTTCGGACCAACTTTCATGTATGCAAATAGAAAAATCAGGTAACTTCAATTTACCAATTCTTTCATAATCAGTCAATTATGTCCTACGTCGTGTAATATCATGTAACGCGACACCGTTGTACCGAGAAATGAGGAAAAAAGGACTAATGCTAAATTTACTTCGTTATCCTGATAAATTATTTCTGCACGACCGAGAGATAAATCCTTTGTAGACGGTAATAATTTAAAAAAGCTGCGAAATTAATTTAGCATCCGTAGGTGCCGCTGCCAAAACGGCGATAAATCCTCCATACGCCTGCGCGAATGTAAATCACCCTTGGTGCTGCATTTACCTTTCGCGACCGAGAGAAGTCTAAGCGCAATCGCGGGCATTAAAAACGCAGCGTCAAGCTCGTTGCTGATGAATAGCCCGTGAAACAGTGGGCGTTCAAGATTGCACGAGACGACTCGGAGATCGATAGATAAAGATCAATGAGCACCACTGGTAAATGTCACGCGTTGGCGGTGTCAACCACTGACACCCGGCCAGAAGGATAAGGACGACTATGCAGAGGAGTCATTCGATACGACGTAAGAGGAAGGCACTAAAATAATAAGGGAGACAGGGAGAGGGCCCGTCCGGTGTATACTGGGCTGGGAGAGGCACGAAAGAAGCGAAGGCTTAAGCTCGAAGAAAAGGCGGCGGAGCTGATTAGAATGAGAATAGACGCGGACGTGAACGCGCAAACGGATCTCTCCGGATTGGAAGGAGAGGCATCGCCGGTAGGGCGCGAGGAGATGAGAAGACCGAAACAGGCAAACTAAATAATAAAGCCCACACTTGGCCCACTACCTCCCGGGACCCCAAACGGACCACCCGGTGCAAGGGAACGAGAAGTCGCTCGTCGAGAGCGAGCGTTGGTGCCCCGGGTGGGCAGAGGTGAGCATTTGAAATGGTAATTACGAGAACCGAAACCGCCGATCCCCGATAAAATCGTTTCCAGCGGTCATTCGGCGTAATGAATTTTCATCTCGGTGGACTCTGTTTCTCCGCTAATAACACTGCGCGGCTGGCCCGTTTGTGGATTTTTTTCCTCAGGCGCAATCAGAGCAGTCGACTTGAACGACTTGGCGATCTCGATCTACAGGTGCATACGCCGCTCTTAAAGATGGAATGTTAATATCGAGCTAAACGTTCTGTCGAGGGAGTTGGTGAGTAATTACTAATTAACGCTATCTTGAGAGAACACAAATTAACGGAATCGCGATAAGTGTGATGAGAACGCGCCGGGAAGAAAAGAAAATCTCGCGCAATTTTGAGAGATGACTCGATGCGATCGTTAATTATAATAATCGGCGTTAAAACCACGCGTCGTTAAGCGCATTTTCAACGTATTCTCGTTTGAAAGATGCGATTATCCCGAAGCACAATACCAGGATTTAATTACTCCTTCGCTCGCGTTGTTCATCTCGAGGCTGCGAATGGACCACTCGCGTACCCCGTGCATTATGCATACGAGAGCCGGAGAGATGCACTTATGAAGGATCTGATTGAGTTCTGAGTAAATGGCATCTGGTTAGCCGAGCTGCTAATTAAACAGCCGCGAGCAACATCGTTCGTCTTCTCGGTATATATATATATATATATAGCTGCGCGAAAACAACACAACGGTACTCTAGATATATTCACTGCGCAATATATTTTAAACCTGACTTTGCAAACCATTTTCCGGATATGTTAACTATGTGCGTATTCCCGATTATTTAAATATAATTACTTCAATTGAAAAGTAATAATTAAGGAATAATTAGAATAACGATTAGGAAAAAAAAATTGTACCTGATTATATGTATAAATCAATGTTATGTAAAATATTATGTAAATCAATATTAATTTTAATTTTTTCCAAATTCATCATAGATTAAAATTAAAATGTTGCAGTATTCCTTGAAATTTATCGATGAACTCCGTACTCGAAAAATATAGTGATGGCACAAATATGACAACTATATAATAAGTTTTATAAGTAGAATTAACATAACTGACTAAACTACTATTTTATAATCGTTGCAATTATAAAACAGTTTATTCAACTATATATAGTAGTGTAATATGTCAGTTTTTAATCAATTACATATATTAATTATAAATGTAAAATTTGTATAGTTATCACTTTTATAATTGCCACCACTACGTTTTTCTCCGAGTGTGGAAAAGTCGTTCATCGATAGATATCAATTATTTTTACGAGCTTCACCCCTCTTTTCCCTCTTTCGGTACTCCATCAGTTCGACACGAGGGACATGGTCCGTGCAGCGCGTGAAACAGCCACACGGCAGTCCATTATGCATACGAGGACCAAGCCGAGGTGCGCTTATGAAGGGATCTGATTGAGTTCTGAGTATATGGCGTCTGGTTTGCCGAGTTGCTAATTAAACACCCGCGAAGAGGTGCCCCGACACACGAGCGTGCGAGTCACACACCGGTTCTGCGTTACCACCGGAGCCGTCTTTCTCTCTCTCTGTCTTCCTCTCGTATCCATCTCTCTCTTGCCCCGCCCGCGTTGATTCTCCTCTCACCACCGCTCGTCCTCGCTGCTCTTCCTCGCTCGCTGATTGATATTTAAGCCCGGAGTTTAACCCACCCGCGGTCCTTCTCCCGCCCTCCTCCCTTTCTACCTTCATCCATGTTCTACGGGGTCGTTAGCGAGCCGCTCCTACTCTCGACGTTGGTTGTTGTTGGTACTGGTAATGCTGGTGCACACCGTGTCGTTGCTGCGATGATTTCTGCACACCTGGCGAGGAGGTCCGCCTGGTACCAGCAAGTCCGACGCGACCGGGAGTAATAGCGTACGCCTCGATTAAATCCGACTCGCCTCGGCGACGGCAACATCCTCACGACAATTTCGCTCGTTCCCCATCCCTTTTCTCTGTTTCTCTCCAGTCTCTCATCGCGACACGCTCCCGGTGCCGCATCAACGTGCCGGAAGTAGGGATAGAGTCAAAACGCAGATTTATGGAGGCTACAGATTTACGTTGCTACAGTCCACGATTCGCATACCGCGCTATTTGTGTATTCCAAACAACGGAAACTAGAATTGTACGGCAATTTATGAAATATTAAAATAGTAATCTTTTTAATATTATTTATATATAGTTAAGACAGAAGATTGTTGGATCATTTGTTACGAGTTAGTTCTGTTCAAATATATCAACTTACGTGTCGAGAGAAAACAAAGAAGATGATACTCTGTAATTTATATTACACGCAACGTGTCGCATATCTCTCGCAATTATTAATTTTCCGCAGGATCTATTGGATCTATTGGATCTATTGGACCCATTCAATCACATAAATCTCTTCGAGATTTATCTCTTTGTCAAAAATGTCCAAAATGTCAAATTTTCTTTATGTTATATCTGCAAATTTTTTTTTTATTCCTATTATAATATAGGTACTTAATTAAAATACAATTTTTTTAATTGATACGAATTATATCATTTTGATTTCTTGAAATTAATTAAGCTTTTATAATTAACATAAATTGAATGAGTCTTACAGACCCAGTAATTGTGTTACAGATTTTAGCGTTAGTTCCAGAGGATTAATATAGCGTAATAATTTTATCCATCAACGTAGAATTAAAGTTTAATTTTATGTAACCCAAAAATCTATTGCATTTCACAGAGCCAGATAAACAGGATTTATATTTTTTAAGTAAAATGAATTTTTTAAATTTTACTAAATAAAAATAATTATTTCTAACTATAATTGTAATTCAATAAAGACAATAACAAACAATATTACATTCCTATTTCTTGATAATTAAATCGCCACTTTTCACACACACACACACACACACACACACACACATACGGTGACTACATCTAGGATATAATCCATTACTTCTTGCTTCTTGTTTTGTTCAAAACAATTATGCCAGACAAACGTGGCGCTGTGAAAGACAAAAGATATTTCGCGTTGAATAAATGACCGAAGACGCGCGTGGATTCTCGTCGGTCGGCAGTCATCGTGACTGGACCCGCGTAAAGAGTTGCAGAAAGGTGCCCGCGTCACGCCGTAGACCCCGGGGACAATTCTCCTCGATCCTTCTTACACAGACAGTCGCGTATAAAGCACCTGTTGGCCGTCCGAATCGCACGCGTTCCTCGCTGCGATGCCAACCAAGTGTGTTACGGCGCGTCCCACCGGCCTCTTTTTGCCACCAGGAACAGAAATAGTTTCTCGGCTGACCGAACATCAGCCAGAGGGTACTTAGCACCTCGTCGTCTGACGGACACGTCGTGCCAGGATTCTGCTATGCGAAATTCTTCGCCGTCTTCCAGATCTCTCAGCCTAGAGGTGCCCCTTCTCCAGGAACACCTTGAACTCCGGTTTACGGGTAGGGGAGCAAGCACGAGCTGACGAATGCGCACGATCTGCCCGTCGACACGTCGATCGCGATATGACGTATGTTCTGACACTTGGTGATGCATCTCGGATAAGTGCGATGGGAAACTTTGTAAACGAGAGATCGCGTCTTTGCTAGATTGCTGTTCTAGAATGCGTTAGTGGATTTTTCGTAAGTATTTACGAAAACATAAATTTGATAATATGCCCAACTATGTCAGAAACAAATCTTTTTCAAAGTTTATAGTCACAACGCAAAGTAACGCAACGACAAACTTTTAATTATTGGAGAAAATTATTTGATTCTATTTTGTTAATTAAATTAATGATATTAGAAACAGTGACGACCTATAGAAATTGTTAAAAATAAAAATGTAAAAATCAAATTGTGTATTGTTGAAATTTGAGTAATTTGATGAATTTAACAGTACCTATATAACAAAAAAGATTTAGCAACTGACGCGGATAAAAATTATCTTCACCTTCGGCGAATCGATACAAACAGCAAGACACCGTCGTAAAGATATCGCTAAGATTCCTATGGTTACAACAGGGTTCGATAGATATATAATATGCACGAGTTCGAGCGAACGTGAAATAACACCAAATTACACGGTGGGTGTCTGTCGTGCATCTCGGGCGTCCCGGGACGCGGACCATTAACGTGTTCATAATCGTCCCAGCGGCGGTTACCAACACTTGTACGTTACACGAGGTAATTGATACCAGATTTCGAGGAAGCGGCTTGCCAGCCTTCCTTGCGCGAGCTCCGGGAATGGAGATCAAAAAGGTGAACAAGACCGGTGCATCTTGGCACCTTTCTGGTGCTCTTGGCGGTCCGAACTACCCGAATCAACGTCCATGTAAGATACGAGGAAGTATGCCCGCCGGAGGATCAAGCCTCTGGAGGTGGCTGGTAATTTATACGTTTATTTCGTCAATATTTAAAGAAGAACGCGTAGCCCGGATCGTGAAGAGCTCCCACGTGGTCCACCTCTTCCTGCGGGATCTTGTTTCGAGGGTGAACGCTCGCGCGGTCAGAGGTTTCATATATATATTTTCTTCTATATAACACCCTTTCTAGTGCTACGTCGACGAACGGGTACCATTCAATTTTTATGCGAGACAATACGTACTCGAGCTCGTATTTGAATATGGAAAAAGATATATAATATTACCTTCCAACATGTATAAAAATACGCATGACTGATTATGAAATTAATTCTCTAAAGAGAATTATCTGTCATTAAAAAAACAATTTCTTTTATTGTGATTTTGCTCAAAAATTTTCTGTCGTCTTCTAAATGAAGAATATATCAACACATATTAATTCTACCGACATATATCAACATATAGCTTTTTCTAACAGAACATACAGAAAAAAAAATTTATTATTCGTTTTCTTTTTTTTAAATAACGGTTACATTTAACAAAATATTTTCTATAATAATTTTAAAATATACTCAGTATTACAAATTTAAAAAAACCCATCAATTTATATGCTCATATCAACATATATTCAATTTGATTTATTTCTAATCATTTCATAGAACGCCAGTGCTCCTATTCAATATGTCGTTAATTTACTAAACTAAAACAATGGATTATTTCCACCTTCAATTTAACTGAAACAAGAATACATTTCCATTTTCAATTCTTAAGTAATAATAATTAATTTGCGCAAGTCCCGATAAAAATTAACTCCAAATCTATCCCGAATTTAATTATAAAATGAACGTTGCAAAATTTGCAATACTCATTCCTCGAAAGTTAATTAAGAGCACAGTTTATGAGTTAAGCGCCAACTCGCTTCGAGAGAATAACAAACGCGAAAGAATGGAAACGGATACTTTGCGTTACGTACGAAGGGAGAAATAAGGGCATGAATTAATCCCACCTCACGCATCGACACAGCGCAGAAGGGTGACGCGTTGCGCTGTTAGTAAACTAGACATTAGCATTACAAAGACTGCATCTGCGGCTTTGCTTACATCCGTCGTCTGGGCACACGCGATCGCGTACCTGCGTACTCTCCTCTTCTCCGAAATAAGCACACGCTCGCACGTGTGACGGAGAAGCGGTACGAGCGATGACGAGCGGCACAATGCGCACGGGCGAGCCAGTTCATAATTATCTCTAAACACAGTAATTAATGCCAGCCGCGGCGATTACGGGGGTGTCTCACGCGCGCGCGCGCGCGCACGACGGAACGTTTTCGTTCCTCAAGCCCTTCATCACGACGATTACCCGCCGGATTGCGATTATTCGCTGGACGTATTATGGCACATTTCGTAATACCCGTTAACAACACGCGAATTAATTTTGCACGAAACGCGATAGGCCATCAACCGTATGAAACAAAATATACAAAATCTAACGTTACGAACAATGAAATTAACGTTGAATTATTATTCACGGTACACGGAATATTAATTTTTCAAGTATATATCCAAAAATAATGTTTTGCCACACGCAAAATCATTTTTTAAAAAATGATATAAAGTAATATGACAAAAAAAGAAAAAAAAAACCAAACGGATATCTGCGCAGATGCGTTCCGATAGTTATATATCATTTTTATTTTGTATTTTTTTTTTTACAACTTTCTGTCTAAAATACCAGGTTTGGCAGCGCACTTTTCGTTACACACAGTTATTTCATCCAGTATGTCGTTTTCTCTGTCGTTTCGATCTTTCGTCAAAAGGAGAGTACCGTTTTTCAGGTGTGCATCGCGTGCAACGTCTTCACGATATCTGCGACCCTCGTGCGGCTACGTTGAATGTGGCGGAAGAGAAAAGAGAACATGAGTCAACAGAGTGTTTCCAATGCGCCGCCTAAATGTCGGATTTAATCGACAGCGGGCACGCGGTTCGACAGTTGGCGGTAATCGCGCGGGGACCGGTGCGGCGCATCACGTAACAAAAAGACCGCGACATACGCGTCGGGGATACGAGCGGCGGGTGGGCGGCGAAGGGAGTCGGACGCGCACGGCACTGCGTATAATTAGCGTAATAAGTAGTTTTTTGGGGCGGAGCCGTGCGGTGGGAAAACAAAGCGATGGCTGGGAGGCAGCTAATTTCCGATCCGGCATCGAGGGACAAAAGGGACCGGAGGAGGCTCATACGCGGATGAAGTAGGGAAGTGGGACAGAGGTTCGGGAAGGTTTCGAGGGGCGGGAAGGTAGGAAAAAAAAAAGAAGAAGAGAGAAAGCAGCTTCTAAACGTCCTCCCTCGTTCATTCATCCTCTTTCAGCGAGTCCTGGCTCGGTTTCGAATCAAAAGGGGGCACCCTTTGGGCCCCGCGAGCGCGTTTTTTTTTTCTCGCGCGCTCTTTTCCGCCCTCCTCTCTGTCCCGAAAACCCCCCTTTCATACATGCCGCGTACCGACAAAAGATTCGAGGTACGCGCGTGCACGCAAAGACAGAAGCGGCGAGGGGATGGGAAGGGACAACCCGACGAATCCCCGACAATGAGCCGGACGGTGCGCACCGCCATTCGGGAACGGATTAATTACAGTGTGCCTCCATAATTAGCCCCGCGGGGATCGACCATCACCGGGCCCACCGTTGCCGGATTCGTGCTATTCGTTGGTCCAGCCGTGGTGATTTCTGTAGAATACTCTCAGCCTTCCATTCCTCGAAATACATTGAGTAATTGGTTCAATGGCGTAGAATATATTTTTATTTTATACTCGATTTTAATTTTGTCTGTGCCGAATATTACAAATCACTAAGAATCTTAGGATAACCACGAGCAATAATCCCAGAAATACAATTGCATCCTCGCATATAACTATATAAGGTAAAAGATAAATAATAAACATACAAAGTCTATCAATTACTTTGCTCTTATGTATATTTCTCTTCATTGCTTATGTCAATTGAGTTAATATAACTGAAATAATTATCTATCAATTTACAGACATTTGAAACAATGTACGTTACTCTCCAAACCTGAATCAGTGGTTAGTTACTGATTACCCAGCATACGTTAATTTCAATCTTCCAATATCATATTTATTGGATTTAAGCACTAAAACAAGGTTAATTAGATCACAAAATAATGATTAGTTAGATTAGGGATCTCACATTTAATTCACCAGTGGCATACTGATATCAGTGATTATCCACTGATTCAGATTTAGAGAGTAAACATTTTATGCAGTGTCCATCTTGTAACATCTTAACATCAGCATTGTGGGACCTCGTTTACTAGCGCTGGTAATCATAAGGAAGTTGGAATACTCGACAAAAAGAATCGAAGCGTGATGATTTCAGTAGAATGGATCCGGCGTAGTCGTGCGATACACGCGAGCATGCATGATGTTCGGATGAATTTACGAGTCGCGCTAAGGACGTCGCGACATAAACCTATAACGATCCTGAGGGCGAGCAGGGGGACAGGCAGAAGGAGAGAACGGATGAAGGGGAAAAACGATATGGTGCACGCGTGGATGCAAATTGCATAGGCAAAGACGCGTTCTCTTGGCGAACAGACATGAACGTGCAGCACATTATTGGTATCAAGCTCGGGAATAGACGGGAAATGTCATAATGCGAGCAAATAGAGTGCCATCAGGCGCGCGCGGCCGACTCGACCACAATTTCTTGTTACATTAATGCCGTCGGCGAGCGCGGAACGGACACGTGAGAGGGCACGATGACCGAGGCGGGTTTTATACTCGGGAATTAGCTTAGCTTCGAACCATTGATTTCCAGCCCGTGAAATATTCTCGTCATTAAGCAACACAGCCGACGCTGGTAACCGAGATGGAAATATGAGCGTATTATATGTGCTGTTCGATTCTTCTTCGTTCGCACCTAGTTGTGAAAAAAAATATTGCAATAAGTCTTGGCGAATCTAAGAGTTGATTATCCAGTCTTCGAAGCAGATGGTGCCTACAGGCGAAGTAATTAAGAAATCGGTATATTGAGGAATTGGAAAAAAAACTGTTTTTAGACATTATATAACAGTTTTAATTTAACTTAAATTATTGATTATATTGCTATTTTATTTCGGTACAATCAAAGATAAATGAATCTCTTAATTGGTATTACTAATGAATCTAAAGTCCAGCATTCATAATCAGTTTTTATATTCAAGACCGCTTTAAACATAGTCTTGAAACGTCATAAATCAATTACAGAGCTGTATTAGTGTCTTAAGACATTAAATCTTGTAATAAGAACGTCCTATAGACTATAAATACTGATCCAGGAGTTAATTATTCAGCCTTCAAAGCAAATGGTGCCCACACACGAATTAATTGGCAAATATATATATTCAGAAAAAAAAAGATATTTTAGATGTAACAGTTTTAATTCACTTTAAAAGATCGATTGTATCGATTTGGATTTCGACAATCAGAAAGATATGAAACTCAAATTGTTTTTAATTAACATAAATAAGCAAAGAACCATATTCGATCAAAATGGATGTTGGTGCATAATATTTTTGCGTGAATCTCACAATTTCTAAGTCAAGCAAACTGCGCGCTAATTATTTATCTGTCTAGAAACGCAGTCCAAAACAATTTAATAATATTAAATTGTTTAATAAACATTATAAAACACTGTAAAAGATTCATTGCAAAAAATATCCCGCCAGAATCTCCAAATCTGGATCTTCCTAGCCATGAGGAGCGTCTTACCAATTATTTTTAATTATTGACAAAAAACGTAGACTACTAAAATTAAGTTAATACTAAATTTAGTTAATAATTTAAATAGAAAGTAAAATTGACCGCGAATTTTAGACCGGAGTGACAAAGTCCCACTGTTGAAGCGCTTTTCGTGCGTATACACGAAGAGAGCCACGGAGGTTTCAATGCAAACCGCCGCGCCGTCTCGTTCCTCCACGTCAAACGCTGATTACCGGTAACAAGCTTGAAAATAGAGACTGTCACAACCCGGGAACGCGGAGAGGAGTCTCATCAGAGCGACGTTGTAGGCGCTCACGCCGGTTGACTCGACCGCGATATCTCGTTACATTAATGCCGATGGCGAGCGCCGAGCTGTTCATGAGAGAGCACGACGTGGCCGGGCGGGCTCTATACCTAGAATTAGCATGCCTCCGAATCATCGATTTTCTACTTATCGGCTATCTCCGGCCAGTGCCCCCTCCGGTCACCCTCTGATTCCCTCTGATCTCACCGGGTATCCCTCGGCTCGACGCGACCTCTTACCGGTCATTATACAACTCGGGGCTCCATCGAACCGTGTTCGCACAGGCTCTAATGGTTGAACCCGCACTTAGGTTCCGCTCGCCGCATGCAACTATCTGCGCCTTTGCCTATCTCTGCGCGCCGATGACGGAGAACGTTCCTCCGCTGGAGGAACCTCCGACGATACCCCCCGGGTATCATCGCTTTCGATCGTGCGCGCATCGCGTGCCCGGGTATAACGGTAACCGACCGGTAGCGGCAAACAAGCGCATAGACAAGGCAGGGCGACGAGTGATATCTGTAACGACGTAGAACGCTAAGAAAAGTTGACGGCTTACTGCCGAAACCGTTTTGCGCCGATTCAGGTAAACTCGGAACTTCCTGCGTTTACTATTCATAATTATATGCCACGGTGCTATATTATGATCCTACATAATAAATTGAGACACTGTACTTAATACGAGGAAGCTATTAGTTCGAACATATTAAATCCAGATGTAATAAGAAAAGACTGTGTATTTCTAGAAGTTGTCACTACCGCTTTAGATAAAACAAGGTGTAGCTTGAATCATATCCGTTTCTCTTTCTTTAAAATATCAGGTTGAAGAGAAATGCTGATATTCAATTCTTTCTAAGGGAGCACAGATGTTAAGAATATTAAGATCAAAGAATATGCAGTCTATTACTTATTATATCTATGGCTAGGCTCATTAGACTAATGCTGTCCAAGATTTATAATTCTAGACATTAATTTAACGTACATTATCATTCACGTTTATTGTCTTCGTTTCTCTATTTCCATTACAAAAAGACAGACAATAGGCATGAATAATTATCAACCGTACTCTTTTAAGAATCGTAAAATAGTATGCTCTTGATTTCCATTTATTCAAGTCAAATGTATTCTTTTTGAGAATAATAAAATAGAAAGATTATAACATAAAGGGGAACAAGAAATTGTGAACTATTCGAAGTAGGTAAAACAAAATATTCATTTAATTAAAACGTTATGCTTACATCATAGATTTTGTTAAAGCTTTATTTATCGATCTTTTTCATGTATGTTTATATTGCAAAAGTACTTGTAATGTATACGATTACTTTAATTTACCTTCTTTAATTTGTAATTTAATTATATTTTTGTGACATGCAATAATTCAAGATTCTAATTACTTAAATACAATTTTATATGCATAAAATTGAATTAATAAAGATTACATCAATAAAAATTATTCCAGAAATTTTTTATTTTATTAAATGTCTATATTTTAAGTAGATAAAAAATTATATCCCCTCACGTTGTCACTTGAATCATAATCTTTTTTTTAAATACATACTTGATGCTGATACACGTCAAGCTAATGCCCAGGACTACAAATCTTGTAACAACACTGTATTATTAAATATTACCATAGAAATAAAGATAGATCTAGTTGCTCGATATATATTAGCCAAATGCCTAAAATAATTTTGAAGCATCTTCAATCTCCTAATCATCTTCTAAATCATTTCATTCAAGATCATATCATTTATTATCTCATTACTGAGAAACGCGACAATTTTCGTTGCTATGATAAATCAAAGTTCGCCGGCATTAAGCACTCCTGTTAAAGAGTGTAATTAAGAAGATATCTTAAACGTGATGAGAACTTTGCTAATAACCCCGGTTGAGGCGCCACCTCTCAAGACGTTCCTCTCTCGTTGCGGTTCGCGTTCCTAAAGTTTGTTAACTCTCGTAAGTCCGCCGCAAGGAAGAGAAGGGCGGGTATATAGTGAACGAAATGAAGGGAGTTTCTCCGCCACGCAGAGTGAGTTTTTGGCGATTAGATTAGACCCCGACCCCCGTGATGGACCAGCTGTCCACCGGAATTCGCTCAAGAATCTGCCTAAGTGGATGGAACCGACGTGCAAGATCGCTCGAGCCATTCCGTCCTGTGTAATGAACGAACCTCGTACAAGTTCGCAGAACTTCTTTATTGCCGAAGTTTCGACATAACGCAAGATCGGTAATGACCGCTACTTAGCGATAGGGGATTAAAAATTTCTCGTGGCAATCTTATATCGACACATATTACCACCTGCGAACCGATCATTACCTTTTATGAAATATCAAATTATATAAAATTTTATTACATGATGTGCCACATTCATAGATTTTTATTCGTACAACAAATATGAGCTTGTTATTTTCGAAGTTTCCCATGAAAAAAACCGATTTTGTTGAAGTATCTAAAATTTAGTTAAATCTGAAAATAATTTTGTCAGGACCATCAAAGTAATTATTAAGACGTTTAATCTAATACCTATAGTATTAAATTTTTTGCACTATGGTCAACGTTTAAACGTTCTATAATTATTTTTATAATTCAACAAAATTTTTATATATACTGAGAAAAATTTCTGGTTAAAAATTAACAAATCGGTAAGATTCTGATCGTATCAATCAAAAGTCATCTGGATATCTTTATCTTAACTAGAATTTAATAAATTTAACTAGAAAATTTCAATGCATTTTCCAGAAAATTCCATTAATATTCAACTAGAAATTTTTCTCAGCGTGCTAAATTTTTAAATACTTCAACAAAACCGTTCTTTTCGTAGAGAAAATTATATGTTCTTACATCGAACAATATAAATTATCCTTTAAATTCAAAGAAAAAGAAAGAAAAACAAATACGTAAATAAAAATGTTTTACGTTGAGTAACATACATGTCGGTGATTAATGTCAGTATATTGTAAAAAAAAATATTTGATTGAGTAACACAATATTGAGAGAATCCAGAGAAGATACGATTTTATTTCATTGGTGTTCAATTTAGACGAAATCGAATCGATGCAAGACTTTTTAACGAACCGTTCCGCGATCGGTTGTATGCAATCATGTAGGTACGCACATTCTCCGAAATGAGATCGAAAGTTAAATTTACTCGAGTTATTTCTATCCTTCGGCGGAGTACACCGCAAGTCGTCACAATATCGGTCGGGGGAAGGAGGAGGAAGAAAGCGAGTCCAGGAGGTGGAGGCATGGTAGGGAACGCCGATCGATAACAATAATAATGGAAAATGATCGCGACCGCAGTGGCACGTGATCCAATGACTATGCCCAGAAGGCGATGCCTCATTATTTCGATTTCCAAGCAACTAACCAACGACCTTAGCAGCCTCACGAAATACGAACGCCTCGTTCCCCTTCCTCCTCATCATCATCTTTATTCTTCGTGCGAACCCAATCATCCCTCTCGGCCACGATCTGTACGCCCTGTTGCATTCGGCCGCGAATATCGTACCGCTCCGTTGCTCGGACCTCGTAATCGCGCAATCCCAAGGGATTAGAATATGGATTGGCCCGCATTAAACTCCGACTTTACGCGCGGCGAGGTCATTTTATTGAGCACGAGAAAATCTTATTGCAATTCATCACGTATTTCATTTTTAATGCGTGAAACGTAAGAATACTATATATACACCTCTGCGTAACAACACCGATGAAAATCACTTTGATTATCAGACATTAAAATATTTCATAATAAAATATAGCATTACGTTAATTAAACACATTGCAGTAAAAAACTTGTGAGAACATTTTTAACATTTCACATGTCCTAAATGGTGCACCTAAATCTTTGTGTTAAATTAATACAAGATGCAACGCTTTAACGGACACAATTTAGAAACAAATTATAGAAGCATATTTCTTCAGTAAAATTAACATTTATAATTCTTTGAATTTTACATTAATTGACACTTATAATTAATTTAAATTAAGCAATTTAAAATATGTGCACATGTAACACATGCATATTCATTTTTAATTCACTTACTGAATAAAAGATAAATCTATATAAAGATAGAATTAATATTTTTAAACAATCCTATTTTTATATTTGTTCAAATAAAATAACCACACATATTAAATTAACACTCAGGTATGTTAAAAATTGAACAGAAAAATTTCAACAAGGACCGGTTTTAACACAAGTAAAACCTATTTTCACTGTGTAAATCTATATCTCTCATGAATATTATAATATACTAAAAATTCAAAATATATTTTAATATATTATTGCAAGGCTGTTTCTGCGAAAGAGATTCAGGATATTGACCTTGTAATGTACGATGCACTTTCAAGCGCCTCGCATATAATGTTTGTACGCGTCGAGCTTATGCAGTGAAATAACCTTGTAACTGATGTTTTACGATTGGGTGCCGGTTGAATTAGAATAGCAATTCAGATCTCTCATCATTGTTAAAGAAAAAAGGAAGAATATATAAAGCATCTAAGAGATGAATCGGGTAGGTAGAGGGTCACGATTGCCACGTCTCTTGTCGGACAATTCAGAAGAAGTTGATACGAACGTACCATATGAGAGAGAATACTCCGAACATCCCTGCGGGCGTACAACTCTGTTCTTGCTTTCAGTACGGATAAGGCGTGAGGTTCGAGAAATACGAGGTAATTGTCTGAGATAATGATCGTACACATTACATAGATCCGTGATGCTTCACGGGTCTTCACCGCGTGCATTTGAATACCACCGATATTAAATATGGAATCGCATTTACACATCGCTGATAATGAGTGAAAGATCAAACGGAAAAACGAAAGGGGGGAATTTCTGAAAACAACGATCGTTGGGATCGTAATCGTGAGCGGTTTCATGCATGAACGATGAGACTCGCGAAAGCGGCTTCTCGCATAAAATTACTAAATCGCTCGATAATTATAGAGCGTCATTTTCCATGCTCGATAATGTCCCGCGGGACAATGTCGGGTTAATCGTTTCTCCACGGAGGAGCACCGAAGGAGCCCGCGGGTCATGGGTTAAACGGGCCGTCCTGCGACAGGACCTTAGGGATACGGTTAGGGTTTCCTCAGCCGGAATCGCGCGCGCATCGCGCGGGCCCTATGAGGGTTCCCGTGATAAAGTGCTCATAATGTTTTTAACGAGTAAGCTGCGCTCATGCGTAATCTTATAATTCGGCCATGGCTCCGGCCAGGGCCCCGTGGTATTTCGAGAGTGGATATAATGATTCGATGATTATGCGGCCATATCTCACCCACGGCTCCATCCCGAGCCGGAGATACAGCCGGTGAAGAGATCGCCGTACCGTTCGTACGGTTGGAAACAATGTCGGCGGACCCTCCCACGCCGCGTACACGGACTGTACCACGGCGAGCCGGAGTAATTCCCCCAATTATAAAATTATTATCCTGCGGTTGGCACCCCCGGGCAACACGCGGGACCAAGCCAAGCCTCCGCTCTCCTCTCTCGGCCTCATTCGCCATGTTCTCCATGTTCTCCATCCTCACCGCTCTCCTCTCTCCTTATTCTCCCTTTCCGCCACTTCGTTCCCTCCTGCCGTCTTCCTATCTGTCCGGTTCTCGTCGATCCTCGTTGATTGTCCGACAAGACGAAGACGTGCGCACTCGCTTCGTGACGCGCTAGAACGCACGATTCGGAACAGATCGCTGGAAGCGTTTCTCTCAATCTTGTGTTTTCTCCAAAGAGAATAAAGAGCGTACTGATTCGTTCGATACTACGTGAGGTTAAAAATCTAAATCTCTTGCAATTAAAAAAAATATAATTAGATACTTGAGAAATTGTTGAGCAGTTTATGAATAAATTTTCGATATTTACAGAATGTTAATGTATCATTTCCTTTATGTAACATTTATTTTTAACAAAAATGGTGCAGGATTTCATAAAATTAGATCATGCGTCTCCTATATGAATTTAATTACCATCGAAGAAAGATGAAAAAAACTAGTTTTCGTACTATTATTATATATTATTCTTTATTTAAATTATATGATATTTTTCCGTTTTTTGGAGCATTTGGGGGAAGTAATCTCTTTCGTTATTACTTCCGTTGAAAGTGTCTAAGATAGTCGTTAAGGAGCCATTTGCAGAAAAATTTATAACAGTCGTTAGAGTAGAGAGAAGATCGAGCGTGGAGGGGTGAAAAAATAAATAAATATAGCGGGAGCACAACCCTTATGTACGGTCAGACCTTTCTTAAGTCGAGCTCGTTCATAATCTCACCGGCGGCTGCCGCTGACTTTAACCGAGCAGCGTCTCCGTTTGTGTTCTATCGTGTGTAACAGCGTGTGGATACGTGCGTGAAATTTCGACAGAAAAGCAGGATACTCGAAGCCGTACGGTTTCTATTAAAGGGTGACGACTGCAGATGATATAACTACCGTGAGGCTTCCGTGAAATATCGTCGAACAATGTTGACGCCATAGAATTTCATTTCAATTTCAACAATCCTATATTATAAAATATAGAATTTAAAAAATCGCCACGTTATCTTGAATGGAAAAAACAATCATGATTAACTAAAAAGATATGCTTGATTGAGTAGATTTTGGTGGAAATAAACAGAATTTCTGATTAATATAATCAAATATTTGGATCATTTCAAGTATATCAATTAAAATTTAGTTAGTGCGTATGTAGTAATATGTTATTATAATATACAAATGCCTGGTTATTATGATAAGGAAAAAAGGGCATAGTTTGATATTTCTTTATCTACTACCAATATATTTAATCATATATGTTTCATTACGTAATAATTTAATTATAATAACCAAAAATTCTATCAATACTTCTTTAATCATATATTGTTACGTAATATTGGGTCATCTAAAAAGTATCCGCGGTTTTTAGATGACCCAATATATATGGTTAAAGAAATATTGATAGAATTTTTGATTACTATAATTAAATTGTTTGATATTTATAAACCAAAAGTTTGTATTTTATTTTATAATTTATGTTTTAAAAGATTAAATTAATATTTATATATTTGTATAAATCAAATTTGTCTCGTTAAAAAATAAGTTTATTCGAAAGATAGATTACTCGTTCTTTAAATTTTGTTCAGTAAATTTAGCTAAGAGAGTATTAAAAATAACTAACAATTTTTCAAAATGGCACGAGGGTGTGCCAAGTATACGCTGCATTTATTCTGCATATTAATGAGGAGATATCAAAAATGATGTAAGTATAGCAATCGCGAAAAGGAATCGATAAGATCGATGAAAGAGCCAGGATGAGGGAACACGAGTACTCAAATACCGAATCGGAGAAGATTTTGGTGCCCGCAGCGGGATCCCGGAAATTAGCGATCTGTGCTCGTCGAGAAGGACCATGGTCCGTCACGTTCGTGAACCATTAGTCTCCTCTCGCCCAAGCCTCTCTAGCAAGAAGGGCGGAGAGACAGAGAGCGCGCTGGGGAGGGACAGTGAAAAAGTCAAGAGGGAGGACGATCTCCGTGGGTGGGGTAGCCCAGCAAGTTAAAAGGACAAGAATGTTTGACAGCCATTTTTCAGTAATCACGCTGAGTTAGTTATCGATCGCGAGGATCTCTTTCTTTCTCTTTCTCTCTTCCACTCCATCTTTCTCATCTCGGGGCCACCATCCCTGACACCCCCCCTTGTGGCGGCCCAATCTCAAGCGGTCACTCTTCGTTTTCTATTTCTCATCGCGCGCTCCCGATGAAGAGAGAAGTTATCTCTCATCTTCTCCTTCTCACACACGCATCTCCTCTCACCTTCGATATCGAAAATCTCGCGACGGTTTCTCTGCCTCTTTCTCATTTTCTTTTCTTTCTCTCTCAAACCTTCTCTCATTTCATTTCTAGCACCGGCGGTCACCAAGTCTGACGAACTTAATCCGAACCTATCCTCTCTCTAATACCGAGGCATTGTGCGCCTAGTTAGCAGCGGGGATCGCTCGGCGCATCATCGTGATTCATTTTTTATTTCCACGAAAAGTTTCTTGATTGATCGGAAATTAGGGAGCTTAAGTGCCATCCTGAGACCGCGACATGTTCCACAGAGAAGTGTAATCGATCACTGAAGAATGAGGTATCACTCTCGGCCCTTTGACTCCACTGGCAAATGTATACGATGTCGTTGACCAATTGTACTCTCTTTTAATGACAGATATCAATATGACTAGTAAAACGATGTTTGCAAGATGTTTGATATTCGCGAGAGTGTAGTGAGCGCAACTGCTTTCAAGTGCAGAAGACTCACAGTTAATCATTTATGATATATGGCAGGCTCAAAGATGTAACGCCATTTTTGTGTTATCTACTGTTGGATACACGTGATATATGTAACTGTCAACTAGATAATATAACACAACATACCTATCTAAATTCTCGAATACTATAATAGAACGATCTGCCATTTTATTAAAAAAAATTATTAAATAAAAAAATTTTTCTCTTCTTAACTATTCCTGTGCTGTCAGCTACGAAAAAAGAATATATGTCTGATCACTGAAAAAGTCTAGCTAAACGTTTCTTTCACACGCACATATTGTTTTATTTTTAAATTCCTACGCAGTAATAGTTGCGCGAATTCCAATGGGATTAATCGACGAGACGGCTCTACGAGACCCCCCTGAAGAAAGTAAAACGGAAACGATTAGAGGATCTTGATTGTGTGTGAGAGAGTCGCTCCATATAAATTTCTCTCCGTTTGCAATTTTCGGTTTTAGTGAACACTTCGATCCTGTCGGCCGATTGAAGAGCGAAACCTCGGCACTCGTCGCGGATGATGGCCGCCTTTGCCGCTCGATTACCCATAAATCTGCGCTAAAGGTTTGAGGCCGGCGACTTAAATGACGGACTCGTCTTCCTTCCTTTCCTTCCTGCGGCTGATGCTCAACAACAGTATCGCCTTAAGCAACCGCGGGTGGAACGCAAAGTGGTCCGGCGGATCGCGCATTTTTGCGCTCCTCGCCTGTACGTAATTACTGAAATTTTTTAAACGCTGGTTATTTTCGGGAAGACCGTAGTGAATCGTTTCGGATCCAGCCCACCGATTTGTGATTTATCTCCATCTCTGCGTATAACGCTCGTCCACTGATGTCTGTGCTTTTGTTGTTCGCTGCTCCGATATCCGGAACTTTTATTGCCCCGTAAGCCTCGTATGTTCTATCAATAGCAACGGCAGTAAAATCACTATATATCAGGCATCAATTAATGCAAATTATATATTGTGGAAAGAATGAGTTTGCTGAAATATCTAAAAATTTTGCTAGATCTGAAAATAATTTTGATGAACTATTAAAATAATATAGTTATAACAGAACACTTAAAGAGTTGATGACAATGCTGCAAAAAAATTTTGAAAATCAACTTGAGCGTTCGACATAATTATTTTGGTTGTTTAATAAAATTATCTTCAGATCTACACCTAGTGAATTTTTAGATATTTCTTTCTTTTCATGTACGCATAAAATCATTAACAATTGTTTACTTGCTTTAAAAGAATACGTTAACATCTCAAAAAGTATCGAAATGTATCTTCAGCCCTTTCAATTTCTGACATAAATAAATATGTCCATATAAAAGATCAATAATACGTAAAAATGTAATGAAAAAATCTGATAATAATTAATTACTAAATATATTTTTGCTTATTGATGTAATATTTAATAATTATTACTAAACAATTAATAATAACAGTAATTTAACCGCCTAATGTACATATAGTAGCTATATTTTCTCTAAATCACGCGCTCTTTTTAAATTTCAATATCCTTATAAATATATAATAAATCTCTAATGCGCATTTTGACCAATATAGATTAATCTCGGTTTATCTTTCTCTCCATCTTTTTGTAATTCTTACATAATAATCGAGTCTTTTTGTTCGTTTAACTTTCCACAATGTAAAATTAGAAAAAAAGGTGAAGAGTTAGTTGAATCGAGAATAAAGCTAAAGTACCATTGATGAAAACAGACATAATGATAATATTCTCAACGAACAATAACATCTAGAAATACATACGCATATGTACAAAGCTGTTTTATCTTTCAATGTGATATTTTATGCAAACATCTTTTAAGTCACATTTGTTATATTCTTTTTTTTCACTTCGTGCACATTTAAAATTCCATGCATTATATCTACAAGGAAACTCGACAATAATATTCTTCCTTCGCTGAGATTAATTCACCACGTATTCTGGTATAATGTATTCAAATCTTCCAAATCCATTTCCAAATAAATCCGTAAAGTATCATTCTTGCTCCGCATTCATTTCCCGCGTTCTCCGTTTCCCCGCATGAACCGAGGAGAGTCGATCACACGCAAGGTCTCGCAATTAACGAATCAGATACGGCGCGACATCAAAAAGACAAATGATCCCGGCGAGATGGGAGCGGATAAATGCGTCCTTTTTTCTCCTGTCCTCCCACCCTCCCGCGCCTCTTCGCAGCGTGCTCGCGCTTGACGAGTATGAATCGGGGATCTGATAACCGAAGAAACGGTTTGAGCGTCCGGAGCGAGGGACTATGAGAGGAGATGGCGGACGAAGAGGAGCCAGAGAACGAGGTGAGGGATCGGTACAGAGAAGGGAGACAAGTCAGAGATAGAGGGAAGGAAGGGGGGAAGGGAAGGTGGATGAGTATGAAAATTATTCTCTGGATGCGCGTACGGGGCGCACACTTGTCAAGATGGCGCATGGAATTAATTAAATTAAGCCCGCACCTCCCTCGGAGAAGGTAACCCGAGCGAGCCCGACCGAGACGACGAACGTCGAGCAGATCGACAGTGGAAGAGAGACGTGAACGGGTAGAGGGATGAGGGGGAGCGAGGAAGACCGAGAGGGATCTTCGGTTCGACATCGAGTGCAAGTCATTCCAGTCATTGGTCGCTCCATAGGAATCCTGGACGCGTGTGTGCGAACGCGAGCGCGTACGTCCGAACGAGTACGTGCCCGCTCGCACGATCGTGTGGGTGGACGAGGTGTGTTTTGACGTTTGCCCTCACGCCAGGTATTCTCATACCTTCGATGCCGTCGTGTCGGAATTCGAGACGCGCGAAACTCTCCCGCAACCGGGTTGAATTCGCGGATTTTGATGTAGGCCGCAATTCAGTGGCTACCACGTGTATACTTATACACGATCGATCGGCTGTTTAGTGTATATATAATACAGCTCGTATAATTCTATATCGATACAGAGAATTAATCGTATTATATCGCCCGCAGATATATTCAAAGAAGATTTGCAAATTTATCAATAATTTAAAAAATTCTTGTTTGAGATTTTATTTGAAAGTAAAACGCCCTATGCAACAGCAAAGTAAGTTTCGAAACATGTTGAACTTGGTTACTTAAAAATAACTTTTGAAAGTAAGAAGAATAAAAGAAGCAAAAAATAATAATTTTCTGTAATATTTGTCGATGATACATTCATTTCTAAGTATGACTTTCAAGAGTGACTCTTGACTGTATTTCTCTAAAATGGATAATAAACATAAGCTAAGAGAATCGGAATCGATAGTTCTTTGTATGGCTGACATAATGGCTACATTCAGAAAACACAATGGTTGAGTGAACGCATGTTGTTATTGATGTATTTGTTGTTATTTCTTTTAAATTTATCATGGATCTAAAGAGCTATTGGATCATGGATCCAATCACAGGTAATAATTACTGAGCGCTCACTTAACGGTTATGTTTTCTGAATGCAGCCATTATGTCAGCCGTACAAAGAACTATCGATTCCGATAGTTCTCATAGATTAATCTTCAAAAATTTTTGACAATGCCAGACAAAAGAGCGTGGCTTGCGGGTAAGAGCAAGACATGTCCACAAACTGATACGTGTGCGCCAGGTTTCGTCCGTCACAAGAGACAGAGTAATAAAAAGATGAGAGGCTTAAAGAGCGGGTGAGAAGGACGAGCGAAGAGCCGGCCGACCCTGAAATATTGCAGTTAGGTGGTATGTACGTACCTGAGCAGTGCCGGCTTGTTGACACTTGGCCCCTGGGCCGCTAAATCGCTTTGGAGTTAAGCATCCGCAGGCCTAAACGTCTCTCCCCTGCGGAGTCAGGGAATAACGCGAAAAGAAGAAAGCAATGCAATGCGGTCTCTCTCTCTCTCTCTCTCTCTCTCTCTCTCTCTCTCTCTCTCTCTCTGCGCTCGCTCGCTCACTAGTCTCTTGTCTCTCTTCTTCACTCCTTCTCTCGTCTCGTTTCCAGTCCGACGAAGAGAAGACAGAGCAAAGAAGGTGAGCACGAGAGAAACAGCGAATCTGCGGGATAAAGGATGCAAATGCTCGCGCCGACCATCAAAATCTAATTAACCAACGAAAGAACGAGCCCGGGCGAAAGCCAAAAAGATTCGAGGAAGAAAAAGGCGAGACTGCAGGGTGCAAGCGGGAGGTTTAGCGGTTCGGAGGTGTCAGAGACCGGTAAGGTTCGCTTATGCATATGCCAGGTTTCCTCCACCTACTACTCTTTCCCCTCTTCCTCAACCCCCCTTCTCTTTCCGCTCCGTCGCCAGCAACTTCTTCGTCCAGATTCGCGAATGGGGGTGAGAGGACCAGAGCAAGGAAATCTCTATAGCAAACGTCGTTACGAGCCGAGTTTATGTCGCTCGCCGCATATAACACTTGGCAGAACCAAAATTCGTCGGCGTGTAGCGGGAGTCCTAAATTATCTGCGTTCACTTTTAGAGAAAACGCGTAGAATTGAATCGCGCGCATCCAGGCCCTCGTGCGTTTCTTTATTGACACTTTATTATTACGGTGGGTTCCGAAATTACCCAGCAATCTCCTTACGATCGATTGCTCCTAGGAAGAACATGCAAAAAAGAAATCGTAATATTAAACAGAAATAAACCCAACACAACGTAACATGCAAAAGAGAACCGGTGCACCTTCTCGATTAAGAGTCCTGAAGAGTGAAAATATCACGGCAAATCCGTGAGCCAAGATAACAATCAGTCGTCGATCGAATTGGTCGCGCATTTAGATTCGCTAACCTGCTCCGAACTAAATTGAATTTGGCCGCGGCAAAAAGTACTAACTTCATCGATCTCGGGAGTGTCGAAGATGAGTTCGAGTGCGCGCGCGGCGCGTCCGAAGGTGATTCGAAAAAGAGCTCCGGGGCCTTGGGTTAAATGCCAATCGAGCTGGTGCATTGTGGGTAGAAGGGCCTGGAGCGCTAAAGGGCCCGAGAGAGGAACCACGTGATATCGCGTCTGCGTTGTGTTACACGTTAGCGTGAGTGGTTGTTGGTTTATTAAGGTTATTGATGCGAGATCAGATCTACAGTCGGATTAGTCAGGGCTGGGTTCTGATTCCTACCCGTCTCTACTCTTTATGCTCTTTTTCGCCCTCCCCTACCTCGCGCCCGTCTTATTACACGTGCCCTCATCTTGTATTTACCTTGCTGCTCTCACTCCCACACGAAGATAAGTCTAGACATCAACCTCTCGTCAATAGATGCGTCTACATTGCAATTGGTAAAGTTCTTTGTATACGATCGGGAATTAATGTATCTTTCTATACAAATAAATCTTTAACAGAATTGTATACTCTTATTTTTTGTTATTCTTTCATCTCAATTTCTTTTTCACTTTTTTTAGAAGAAAATCTTTGGAGAATCTACGTAACATTTAAATGTTTAAAAATCGTAAAAATAAAAGACATTCTAACTTTTTCAAATGTACGTAAAGTATCCTTAAGACGTCCTTCGAATTTTTATGCTGCTTGGAAAGAGAATGGAGTAATTTTTCGACATGATGCACTAAAAAGCTAAATGCATAAAAAGCTAAATTTATTTTCATTTATTTACTCTTTCCGATTATTTAAGCAACTTGATTCTCCGCAGAAGCAAAGAACGTTTCTTCGATAAAAAGAAACTTTTCGCGAGGGTCCGGTTCCTTTTCGGTGTCTGAATCTGGAAACAAGCAAACTGGCCAATCGAAGATCGAAGTAGTTTCCGATGTCAACGACTGCAACCTCCGATGTCTACTGCGGTCTGTTTTCAAGGATAATTCGCGATTCGTGTCGATCGTAATTCTTCTTTCTCTTTCATCGTCCTATCCCCTCCCCTCCCTCCCTCCCCACTCGCGAAGCCACCCGCGCGCGTTTGTGTCTCCGCTCGGAATTACAGGCGGATTTACAAGGGACGGTGGATTTACAAGCCGACCAAGAGTGGCCTTTCCTGTTCATCGCGCCGAGTCCTGAAATCGTCGGAAAGTACCGAAAAAGCGGACCACTCATGGAACTCAGGCGGAATGCTCGCAAGAAACGACCGCGATTATTTCAATACATCGTCGGAGACGTTACAAAGACGTACCGAGCGTGGCCAGGTCGATGGCGAATATCTAAAAGCCATGTTAGCTCACCGGAAGCGTGGAACGGAACGCAACTTCCATAATCGCTCAATTTCTTCATCACGATTACTGTAATTAAGACCTAAAGTTGGAATAAAAGCTCGACGATCAAGAAATCGAGGTGTCATAACAAGTCTAATTCGTTTAAAACGCAAGAGGCACGTAGAAAAATATTCTCTTCGAGATATGTATACAAAAGGGACGTGACGCGACGGGTGTACACTCTTTCACTCGGCCAATTCCGAGAGGAATTCGGTTCAAAGAGCTCCGCTCACCCTAGTGGACCGTACACACCGCGGAAGATCGGTTGAAGAGAGCCGAGTGACTCCCGGCATAAAGTAAAAATTCACTTTCAGTCGCAATAAAAGTTCGGGAGCGCGCGATACACGATGTGTGCATCGCGCCGAGCGCAATCCTCCGGCAACGGAAAGACATTAAAGTGTCGAGACACGCCCTGGAATTTGGTCAATAACGTACCTCTTTCCTCTCTGCCACGTTCATTCCACCGACCGCTCTCGCCCTCTTTCTCCCGTTTCTCGCGCGAGATACGTCGACATTATCGCGGCGGAGACCCGGTACAGTCGCGGGCATCCTAAAACAACAATGGAGGCATTAAGATGATCTACGGCCGAGTCGCTTGACCCTCTGATTCAAAAAAGGTGTTCGAATCCATTCGAGAAAGAGAGCGCCGACCGGTGACGGCAGGTGGGAGAAGGAGCGAGTGAGCAGGAGAAAAAGAACGAGGAGGGTCTCCTCGCGGCGTTCGTGTGGGTGTCAGCTTAATGTTCCCGGTCCGAGTGTGGGTGACCGTCGTGTTTCGAGTGTGAGTCGAGGTTTTAAGTTCCTCCTCGTATGGCCCGCGCGAGCGCACTTTCGAGCCTGATTAAATATATATTAGGAGCGAGAGAGGAGAGAGAGGAGAGAGAAAGGAGTGAGGAGGCGCGAGGGAAGTGGGGAACTGACTCACGGCGGGGGGTGTGGTATTTTTTCAAGAGGGCGAGCAAGTGGGGCCCCATGGCTAAAGGGTGCGGTCGATACCAAATCCCTGAGCGAGAAATGCGATGACGCTTTCATTTCGTTACAATCTGCAAGTATTCTTTCTGAATACCGTAACGTTAATCGTGATAACTTGAGTTAAAAATGGAATACTGTTAATAAGAAATATTTTCATGTATGTTTCTATTTGTGTTGAACCAGTCCTCAAAATCTCGTTTTCGACCTCTAATAATTTTAACTCTTTAAAGTTTAATTATTTAAATATATAATTTAAAAATTTAAATGATTTAAAATGACATATTACATTACAATAACTTATCGTTTTCCAAGTTAAACAGGCTAAACTTTTCATGTTTGAGATCGTGCTGCACGTTAGAGAGATTAAGAGACGTAAAATATTGCGATGCATATTCTTGGCAATGTTCTATCAAGAGGTAAAGTAAATCTTGATTTCCCAACAGCCACAAGACAAACGAATATGAAGGAATCTCACGATCAGTTACGAAATCAAAAACTCCCGCTGTTATGTTTCAGACAGGTTGGTCGTTACAAGGTCGAACCCAGTCCGCCCTACGGATGATGTCCAGACCAGATCCTGTTATTACGATCGGCTCATTAGGTAACCAAACATTTTCACGGACACCCGGTAGCGCGTTAATGACTGATGACCGGAAAACGCGAGTAGAAGACCTAACTGGTAAACGAGACTACCTGGATTAGTAGCTTTCTTCCTCCTTGTTCATTCATCCGTTTCGTCCTGGTCTACTGTTTTCGGTCCTTACTTCCATATCGATGCTTGTCGTCCCTTATTAATGAGCCGAAGATAAATTCGGAGACGCGATACAACCGCCGCTGCTTGGGGGAGCGCCTTTCTCATATTTCCAAGCAGGGATGAGACGAAAGTGCGGTGAAGGGTGATCTACATCATTAGAATTAACGAGAGCCCACCGATCTCTTAATGGATACACACAAGTGGCAACGAATGTTTTATCCGAGTGACTTATTACTCTCGCTGGATAAACGCATCGGTCCATCTGAGAGAGTCTTTCAACCTCTGAATAGTCCTGATGTTCATGTTCAATCGAATGAAAGACGTTAATCTAACAAGGGATAGAAATGTCCATACGACAAATAGAAATTTAATATTACTTATATATCAATTCTTATAATATATTACATACCTAATGCTACACATACACACTAAATACGATAAATTTTATTAATAAATGAAATTTGATAAATAACTTAATGAAAAAAAAAGTGAGATATTCGTTTATTTTATTTATTTTATTTTATTTATGCGATTGTTCATTTGCAAAAATTCATTTAAAAAGTAAAAATTCTAAAGTTTAATGTTTTTTTCGACACACGATGTTATATGACAACGTCACATTACGTGTAATTATTATCATCAGAAACGGAGACGGCAGGGAGATGTACAGGACAGCGGGGGAGACATTGTAACGAGACGGACAGAGATAGGTCATAATAGTGGCTCACTCGATGTTGTTAGGAGTCAACAGAGGATCGCGCCGAGATAGCGCGTTAATGCACGCATTTATTTGAAATATTAAACCTGAAGGAACGAAGAAGAAGCGAGCGTGCTCGCGCGCTTGCTCCGCGAGGTCGAGCCGTGTTAAGAAGGGAGACACGAGAAGGGACAATTATAAATGATGATAATTAGCAAAGATCTTAACCGGTCACTCCGTGACTTTACAGTTGTAATCGTGCGCATCGAGGGACTACACTCTGGATCTCTCTGCAGGGTGATTTTACGATAGCCACGGCATGGAATTTGAAAACTTATCGGATGAAATCTAATAAAACATTACAAAGATGAAATCTAATTTATTTACCATGTCTGAGAAATATTTAAACAGCAGATTTTAATTCTGTAATCAAAACGTTGCCACGTATAAAATCAAAATTTATTCAATAATTACACATTTATTCTTACAGATATATTAAATATCCCCTAGATAATTAGGTAACGTTAGTTATTTTGAAGAAAAAGAATTATGTAAGTCTTCTGTAAAATATGTTTCCAGATAAAAATTTCATTAAGATAAAACAAATAAAATACTACTAATGAAAGAAGAGAATTTTAATCTTAAAGACATTCGCCTGATTTAGATTAACGAAAGGTCCGAAGAATTTCATCTCAACCTGTGGCAAGAATCATTTCAATCCGATGTGCAAAAGAAACAGTCTTTCTCTCTCAAAGACACACATTGATTGTTTCTCTCTCGCCTATGTGTTACACCTACGAAGAAGAAATCTCAGACAACCGTTGATCGAATCAACACCGACTAACAGAGTGATACCACAAACTCACTCTCTCTTCTTTCTTCTCCTTCTCTTTCTCCTCCTAATTATTAATGTTCTCGAGCACGCGGAGATAAACCTCAGAATCATCGTCGAAGTATTCAAAGCCTTCTCGCTCGGCCTCTCGTTATTGAATATGAATGATTAATTAAGAACATCTCACAATCCGCCAGCTCGTCATTCGATCCCTCCTCTCACTAAAAACAAACTTTGAATACTATGTATTCGATACTGTACGATAGCTGTGTAGGAAATGAATATTTGATATTGGAAGATCATATAAAGAGATATGCAAAAGATAAATACATTGTATATATGAATAATGAATTGTTCACTCCATTATTTACAAAAAAATTATAATTTATACTATTTCTTTTATAAAAACAAATATGATTGCAATTATTAGGCATTGTTGACTTTCGAAGTTACAAAACCCAAATGTTTGTATATCACTGATATCTAAAATTAAAATCTGCCACTTAATTCACCATTAATTTACATATTGTTGTGTTCAAATATTAATTTCATCATTGAAACGAAATTTTTACGCAGTTACAAAAAAATCATGAAACGATTATAAATAAGATATTCTCGCAGCAAACAAATACTGTCAGGTGTGTCAGCTTTCAATTACAACAAACCGAATTCACCACGACGAGCTGCTCGCCGAGGTCAGAACCCGATTCCTCTCAGAGTGTTATCATCGATTTCAATTATACATATCGATCAGCGTGCATTCGACGTGCGCACAGACCCCTTTGTTCATTTCCACACGTCGAAAGAGTTCATCTCCGTAGACCTTTGCTACAATGACTTGAGAAGAGAAAAAAAAACAGAACCGGCAACACAACAGAACCAACTGATACAATATTCATTTACTGCTGCGTGTGTCTATGCTTCATAATGTCACGGCGGGGGGATCGAGGGGCGAGATGAGGCAAAAAGAGACAGAGAAAGAGAGTTGCATTCAAATGAAGGAATGCCGGGGGCGGTGGGATGGGGTGGGGTAGGTGGGACTCCAGGATGACACTTCTCGTAGGTGATTTATACCCGCTGGTCGAATGACCATCATCTCGTGGAAAGATCTACAGGATCTTCAAGGCGCTTAGTTAGTCGCTGAACGAAGGATAGTTAGTCCCTACGATGGACACATATGCGAATGTGAAGGTGAGTGGGGGAGGCAGGACGACAGAGACTTAACGTACGATAGAGCCTTATGTAATCTGAAACATATAATTCCGCCGTTACTCTCGTTACTCCCATCTGAAATCATCGTTTGTTTAATCGCCGACATTCATTCATTGTTACGAAATCGGCCGGCTGGGCCGAAGGTCTAAAAGTGCGGATGAGAAAAATTATATCGAAACGCGAATGTAATAATTTACATTGCGCCTACTTTCATACATGAGAAAGTAAATGAGCAAGTAAAAATCGGACGTATTCAGGGGGAACTATCGATTGCGCGAGCATAAAATCACCTCCCGCGAACGGAGGTGCGAGGCACGAAGGAACAAAAGCGTCTACGAGTGTACTCCGAGAAAGAATTAACACAATAGCTCTCGCCAACTTTGATTGGCCAGCCGACTCGTGAAGTTAAGTGCATATTCCCCGAGGCAAACAATGTTAAAATAGCACAGACGGCAATAGGTCGGCCGTGTAGCGCGAAGTTATCCCCCTTTCTTTCTCCAGGGTAAGTATGCGTACAAGTACTCGCATTAACTGTGTAAATAGCTATTTGTCTTACGAGTGGTTGGATAAGAATTAGTGTTTTAACGCCGAAGAGACACGAAAAGAAAGAAACGGAAATGGCATCGCGGGTCTCAAGTATTTTCGAGTGGATTTTTGCTATTTCTTTTACTCTCTATCTATTTTTACGATTTCCTCATAAAGTTCCGAAAAATTGTTGCCAACACTTCTCTGCGAAGAACTCTTTATGAAGGGTCAAAATATGCTAATAATAATAACGGACCGTTTAATGAATTTTCAATATAACGCAATTGATTTATCGAGCGCGATTACTTGAGAAATTAACGAGAAATATCGAAACAATGGAATGTCGAAACAATGTTTAAAACGACGGAAGTTATTACGCACAATATTCTGCATTGTATCTACGGCAATTTCACGCTAGTTCCACGCTTCCCTGACCAATCGTGGAAGTCAACAAAATTACTGATGCTTTTGCGAAAGAGGATTTCCAGGTGCAATAAAATAAACCATTTACATTTATGGAATAATAATAAACCACTCCATGCTGTTTTTAGAAATAATTCCACGCTTTCCTGATAAATTGTGAAAGCCGTGTGAAAGCAACGAATTAGGGAAAAATCATTGCAGCGAGACTCTTTTGTTGGACTACATACGTCAACGGTTATTAATTTCGATGCTTTCACGATTTATTCAATACTCAAAAGGAAATTATCGAGATTTGGTAATCGTTTAACTTATTCAATGATCAATTTAGAGAACACTGCAGATAAAATGAATTTCTAATAGTCGACCTACATAAGATTATCTCCATCTGCATTATTAATGAACTTTTATGACGCAGCAATGTCGATCGTTAATTATATCAACTACTTTGAATATCTATCTCGTTTACTTAATAGTTCAGGACTCAGAGAAACGTAATATTTCACAGATCAACAAAGAAGTCACAAAACGAGATCACAAAAGATTACAAGATGAATGCATCATCTTGCAAACTATTCCTTATATAAAGCTATGCATTCAATTTTTTTTACAAGCTATGCATTCTATTATATGTAAAGCACACCGCTTTATTTCGAAATGTGTAATTATCTTAATTAAACATCAAAGTCACATAAGGTATGCTACAGAAATTATTTATGTGGGTGGACTTAGCAATAAGCGTCTCGCATTACAATAAATTTGCATAACGCGTACTTATTGCCGCTTTAGAAGTTTTGGTATTTGAACGTCGACTGCAACGAGAAATAATCGGTAGCACGTGGATAAACTCGGCGAATCTCATACTGGCGAGTGCAGAGTTTTGAAATCACACCGTCTTCGCGCGTTAGGGACAAAAGAGTTTGAAGAACGTGAACTGTCGTCGATGTGGAAAAACGTGAGTTGAGGCTAACGAAGGCATATGTACACACAAAGTCAACGTCGTGAGTTCATGAACCGTGAAGTAGAAGAAGTGGAAGTAGAAGTAGAAGTAGAAGAGACAACGACTACGACCAAGAAAACGGAGAAGAGGATAGAAGAGAAAGACCGGCGCCACTCTTCGAAACGGTGCCCTGTCCGGATCTTTCGTGGTGTGCAGGCTCGCGCGCCAACTCGCGGGGGTAAACAGACGAAATTATATCGAAGAAAAATTACCTCGAGATAATAGTGATTAATGATCAGCCGGATGGGCGCGTGTGCGTGGAAACAGGTACGTGTGCGTGCACGTCAGTACGCCGATGCCCGGTAAAATATGATACTTCAGTAAACTCTCCTCTCCACTACACTGCTTCTATCCCCTTCAAACGTTCCCCTAAGTATATCGCGTACTTCACTATGCAGTCCCACCAACTTCGGCGACACGGAGCGCAGCGATGAAAGAAGAACACGAGAGGAGCCAGACACAGCAATCTTCTCTAATTAACGCATTAAGACTAATCAGAGGCAAGTCGGGTTATTCTCGTTCGGCATTCGGGCCCACTCGCTTAGATTTAACGCATCGCCTAAATTAATTCTAATTATTTCCGCGGCACGTACTCAACGACGATTCGCACGCTACATGGCGATTTGCCTTGCGTTACTGATATATTGTTTATACAATTTTTATAATGAACAAATATTGAGTCGCTATACATTTCAAAAGTTTGAAAACACTTTTTACAACTTTAATTTTTTTAGATTACTTACACAAATATTCATAATAATGTTTTTTTAAATTATAATTCTTTATGTACAATAATAACAGTTATTGGATCTAAAGAATTATTCTTAAAAATTTTTTAATGTATATTTAAATAAATAATCTCAACAATTTTTTTTAATGCCTTTCCAAACTTTTGATCAGAAACACATATTTAAAAAATTGACATTTTTGAAATTACTTACAATTAATCGAATATCCAATAATGTGTTTTTTAATAATTCTTCAGATCCAGTAACGATTGGATCTAAAAAATTGTTGGTAAAAAATACTTCGTTGTAGATATTTGAATAATCCCAAAAATGACAAGTTTTTAAAAATGTTTCCACTGTAATTCTTCTACAGACATATCATAATCATATATCATAATCGAGCATTTGAATAGAGGAAAATGTTTCTTCCATCAGACTGATTTGATATATATGTATAAATTAAAATATTACATACATAATAAAACATTATATATATAATAAAGACAAAGCATTATTATAATTTCTACAATATTTATCATAGTCTCAATTTTGGAAACAATTATTATAGAATGTATGATTAAATTAATAATAATAGGCCATAATTGTTTTGATAGAAAAAGAGTTAAACGTAACTCTCGTATTTCCTCGTTCAAGACGCTCCGCGGAGTTGTCAATGACAACGACTGGTCCGCTCCCTCGAAGAGGAAGGAGAGAAGAAGCGTAGTGGGGAAACTGGTTTAAATATTTTCTGGGCACGTGTTTTACATAGGTAGAGATATACCCGCTCCTCTCTGACGCGCTCGAATGTATAAGGCCTGCGTCGCTATCTCGGGTCAGATCTCGGCGGTGATCTTCAGCTCTCATTTTTTCGTACGGTCACTCCGCTATTATGCTCATCCACGAGGGTCCCTCGGGAACTCGTTTGTGTACAAAAGCCCTCCCGGCCGTTATTAATTATCGCGATATGGTATGCTCGCGAATAGAGGAAATTCGACATGGGTAAGATCCGCTTGCGCACGGGAAATTTTCTCGCAATACATTAAAAAGATATTGATAATAATCCTTTTTTTGCAATACTATATCATGTTAAATATAACGGTAAATAATAGTATATCTTATAATTCTTCTAAGTAGTCAATGCATCATTAAGATCAGTAAATTACTGTAAAAAATAAAACGTTAATTTAAAGACATATAGTGTACTTTCTGAACATTTTTGTGTTAATTTTAACATTTTTGCATGTCTCAGAAAGTCCACTATATATCTTTAAATTAAAATTAACATTTTATTTTTTACAGTGTATATATTTGAGATTTTTATGAATCAAAATATTTTCCTCCAAATGAAAAAAAAATGTTTTAATATTAGTCTAATAATATTAGACTTAATATTTAATATTAAATTTTTAATATTAGATCTAATATTTAAATAAAATATAAAATAATTTATTTATTTACTGGAAATAACTTAGATCACAGAGATTAATTCTTTCTTCACGATAATTTTTCAGTAACAGTTATTGGATCTAAAAAATTGTCGATAAAAAATACTTTGTTGTAGATATTTGAATAATTCCAAAAATGATAAGTTTTTAAAAACGCAATATATGCGCAATATATGCAATATTATAACATATTCGTAAACTGTAAATCAATCACTTCATTATTAATTTAATCCTCCGTCTAAAATCTGAGTTTTTTTGCACGAGTGAAATTTCACTCTCAAATTTCTCCGAAATACGGAAGATAGAGTCCAGTTCTCCTTCCTAAAATATTGTTAAAAAAAACTTTTTAGTAATATAACAGAGATATTGAAAAGTAATCTTAAAGTCCACATTTTTTAAAGTCTAGAACAGTAAAAAACAGATTGTAGACGGAAAATTAAATAAAAATGTAAAAATTATAATAATTATATAAAAAGTTTTCATGCAGACAAGCTGTCTCTTCCGAGAGCAAAACTTACTACTTTCTCTTACATGTTTTGAAAATTAATATGCTTTCCAGTAAGAGACAGATGACACAATATAACACAGTGAACCATTACATCTTTGTTTATCAATGTTAGACAAAGACGAAATGATCACTGTGTTATACTACATTCAGCAGAGAAAGCAGCTTTGAAACTGTTGTAAAATTCTTTAATATGATTGATTTATACATTTATAGATCTAGTAACTCAGCAAACATAAAGGTACATGTAACGTCTATTGTAATTTCTCATTCCATTATAACTCCACAATATAATACATATGTATTAGCCTAATATTACATGTGTCGTACAAAGCATTTAAAGCCTATTGATTGGCTGCAAGAAAAAGAAGTTATCGGATCTCTCTATCCTTTAGCAATCAATGAACTTAAAATCTTTGTCATATGACAAATATAATATCAGCCTTATAGTTATATTGAGTAAAAGCTAAGAAATAGAATAGAAGCTATGAAACAGATACGTGACTTTTTATTTTCTAGGAAGGAACTAAGAGCAATTATATTAAAGAATTTTACAACAGTTGCAAAGCTGCTTTCTCTGGCGGTCGATTGTATATTTTGAAAATATACAAGAAAATATACAAAATTACAAAAGCGAGCAAATTCATTAGAATATTCATAATTTAATTAGTCAATACCTAGTAACTTCTATTCACTTTTGTAATTTTCATCTCATTTCAAAGAGCCACAATCGACTCTCTGCTGAACACAGTTTACCATGTCTTTTGCTAGAAAGCACTAATTACATTTATCATTCAAGGTCCACTGCTTTCTCATGCAATTTTGTCACGTTCACGGTATTACTGCAAAAAAGTACTCACCGTCCTGATGAACGTCACTATTTTCCCGCAGGATTCGATGACATTGTAGCCAGTCATCCAAGTTCGTTCGATTCGCTCGCACGATTGTATCGAAGTTAATTAGGTTAAATATGCGATCGTCACTCGAGAGCCCCGATCGAATTTAATCACGATCGTCCCGCTTAATATTCCGCAGGTAATTGATACAATTCAAGTAGATTATACGACCTACGTGCCGTTAAATTAGCGCTTAACGAATCGTTCATGATACACGCGCGCACGAAATTGCTACAGAAAAAAAAACAATTAAAATCATTAGCTCCTTTTTTTATGATAAGGAGGCGAAAACGACGCAGTCGTTTTCTCATAAAACAACAAACGAAAGTTCAGTTTAATTTCTAAACAATCGATTAACTCGGATCGTCAATTTTGCTTCTTCGTGTACTACTATATCGTCATTCGTATTTACATTGATATAATTGTGTGTATAACAAAGACGTTTATTTACATCGTTAATTAGGTTTGGGCCTTAAAGTCTGTTTGCAAACGAACAACGCGAATGAAAACAATTGAGCCGCGAACGATTACCGCCAAATCGCGATTCAAGTAACGGCCGATTTTTCGTCGAACTTTCGATCGAACCGAAAAATCACCGCGAACGAGAATAGACGAATTAGGCGTGTCTCCGGTGACTTTAGAACCGTAAACGAATCACGGCAGACCACCTGAAAACAATCCGTATTAGTGCTATTCTTCCCGAACGTCGTTATTATGTGTCGCCGTTCAAGGTGCTTGATATACAATGTTTACGTACCTGATGATAATGGTGATCTCGCACGAGCGGTGCTCGAATTATCACGTTGATCGATAAACGCAGGCCGCGTCAATTGAGTACATCGGGAATACTCACGTTGTCACACGCAAAACGCCACTGAAACTTACTGAATTCACGGAAAAAAACGCGCGCAATCTCGATCTTGTCCCGTTTATAATAACCAGTAACCGCGAATCAAACCCGCCGACAACTTCGCGGAAGTAGATATGGCGCGACCGGCCGATGCAGGTGGCGCCATCTGTGGTGGCGGCCGCGAACTACGGTCATTCGCTACGCGTAACGCTAGAATACCGCCAATTTACCGCGCACAGTTCGCGAATTGCCAGTTTTGAATATGTTCCTCGGCGAATCCTGCGATTACATCAAGGTGTTCGAAGAGATTTCGCGGCATAGGTTCGTTAATTCCGTTTAATAGTTTCATGAATCATGGACGCTACGAATAATTCTCTTAATAGCGGCGCCTACAATGAGATTTGCAAACTTACATAGGGTGCTTTCCAGCAAGGACACAGTCGGACATTGTGTATCACAGTCGTTTCGTTTTTGTTTTTGTTTTCGTTTTGTTAACGTAGGCAAACAACGATGTAATGATTCGCTGTGTTACACTGTGTCTGACTTGCTGGAAAGCACCCACAAACTGTAAGAAATTTATCGATTACAGTCGAATGTGAGAAGATTAACCTATTATGATGAGTCAATTTTTTAACGTTAGAACTTAAATTTGACGCCTTAAGATCTCATTGTAGACAATGCTTTATATTGATCGTTATGTATCCCATGCAAAAATCTAATTTGATATACATTGTATATATTGAACAACTTAATACTGAAAATTATTTATTTTGAATATTGAACGCACTAAATAACAAGCTTTTATTACTCAAAATAAGTAATTAATCACTACTTTCCAATATTAAATTTTTTAATCGATTCGATCTTCACGAGATTCATTTGTCCGTCGCGTAGATTATTATTATTATTATGGATAAGGTCGCTTAATATGACAAGTATGAGATGACATAGAAGTTTCGAGTACGAACGTCGTTATATAACGTATTCTCTTACAGAAATCCAATTTAATACTAGTCAATTTAATATCTAGTGAAAATTATTTATTTTTAGTATTAAAAGCAAACAGTGATTTTAATGCTCAAAATAAATGATTTTTTTAATCACTACTTTCCAGTCACTACACTTTTATTAAATTTTTACAAAAAATATTGCATACAGAGAAATATCTATTCTAATTTATAAGAAAATATTCTTTAAAGATAAAAAAAGATAAAAACATTACTTAAAAGAATAAAATAAAATAAAAATTTTATAATAGATTATTCTTTAAAAGATTATTATAATATTATTTATTATTATTACAATATATTATATTATCCAAAAGAAAATAAATTCTTGTTTTGATTACATGATTGTGAATTTTTCTCTCTAAGATTTGTAGTAAGTATATTTTAAGACTGTTATCAAGAAAATACTTGTTATTCAAGATAAAAAAAGATAATAGTTTAATTACTAGTTCTACTAAAATATCTTTCTGCTAACAAAATGATTACTCAGTTTATTTTATTTTTTTAAGTAATCTGTTTTTATCTTTTTTTCTTTTGGATAATATACTATAATAATAATGAATATAATATTAATAATCTCTTAAAAAATATTATAAAATTTATTATAAAATTTAAGTCAATATATAAAATATAGATTGGCATGTAAGCAAATGCGATAGAAATAATTGTTACTGTCTAAAGTACAATCGTAGAATAAGTCATATGAGAGTCAATCCAAAGAATAGAAATATATTGATATAAAAGGGATAAAAATAGGAAATGGGGAAGAAAAGGGAATTAAGAAAGGGAAAGAAATTGTGTAATATGAAGATAGGATTATGATTCCGGTAATGATTCCATCATTTTGCCTATTTAAGCCCTATTTTTATCTTTTAATATGAACCATTTCAGAAATTAATCTTTTGTTAGAAGATTCACTATTCAAAATTTTGACACTATTCCAATCAGAATCATGATTAAAATTAATTCGGTAGTCAGAAATAACCAAAGGAGATCATGTTTTTTTCTTTATGTCTAACATATGTTCATTTAATCTAATTTTTAATTTTCTTTTGGTCTGACCAACATAACTTGCCTCACAATTTTCACAAGAGATTATATAAATTACTTTTTGATGGAAATATAAGTCGAGGTGGTTTTTATCTCTTTTTATGTAATTTTTTAAGATATTAGAAATGGGAGGGGGAAGGAATAAGATAATTTACAACCTAGTTTGAGAGCTTTAGGCATAAATCTTTCAGAAACAAACTTAACATATAATACAGTAATACAAAATATTTATCTTTGAATTTGTCTTTTTTATGTGAATGAAGATTATTATCTATTTTTTTTATTGTGAGTATGGTAATTAATTTTTTTTTCATATGATGGAAAAAATGAAGTTAAGGGGACAGTCATTATCTAAAAAAATGTAAATAGTCAATAAAATTCTTTTGTTGAAACTTAGAGTAAAATAATAATACAATCTTATTAACTGTACCATAGATAACTCCTTTCTTATGACACAAAGGATGATGGGAAAAGAAATTCAAGAATCTATCAGAAAAATTTGGTTTTTGATACTTATCAAAAATGATTTTATTTTCATTAACAATAACTGTAGAGTTCAAAAAATTCAATCTCTCTCCCATTATTCCCCAAATTCCATAGTAAACTGTAATCTTGTATATAACAAATTAAAAGTGTCAAGAATGTCATTCAAAGTATCAGGAAGGGGCTGCTAATATAATGTCATCTACATATCTAAAATAGAATGATGAAAGTTGTGTAGGGGTAATATATTTATATATTAAAGAAATAAATTAATATTATAAAATTTGTTCAAAGAAGTAATTTTATATAGTAAATCGAGTTTATTTTAATTTAATAATCTTAATTGAAATTTACTGGAATTTAAAATATATTGAAATAAATTTGCCTGGATAAATTTATGATAGATTTTTGGATATACGTATGAAATTTTGAAATACTTGTGAAACAAATAATTAATATTTCAATTATAATAATAATATGTGTTTTTAATTATAATAATAATATGTGATTTTCTGTGTGTTCCCATACAACATAGAAGTTGACAGCAACATGATATTGCAACGTTTGCAATATTACCGGAACGTTGAAATGTTGCTATAATATTACTGAAATGAACTGTGTTGTGTGGAAATATCAAATGCGAATTTCTAAATACATATATATAATACTCGCGTACATCATCGAAGTTACGTCGAGTTACTAATGAATACGCTATGTATAGCTGTTTTGTACAATTACGGCAAAGCATTACTACAATGAAAGAAAAAATTTTACATTTACTATAATTTGACTATGATTTATAGTCATTTTCGATGCCAATTGTATATTATATATTTTTTTGGAGAACTCTATGAACATAATTATTACTATTAACATGCTAGCAGTAATAACTATAAAAATTAAGCTCCTAATCATAATTATTTTACCATGCAATTATAATTACAAATATCAAACAATTTTCTCAATGTAATTATCGTCATTCTTAATTTTGTTCGATATAACCCACGTGAGATACTCGAACGACGAAACCCTGGTCTGTGCCACAACTGTGCACCCTGGAATTCTTAAAATTATAACGTGAATAGCGAAGGGTAGTTGAAAACTTCCTCGGGCGTGGGCGACGAATTCTGAGCCCTTTAAAAGCAGCCTCCGGTCGGTGCAGCTGCGACAGCTTAACGTTTCCGAATAATGTCCTGGAACTCTCTACTAGAAACGACGGGCTGCCATTAAGAGCCGGGACGCGAACGACGTTTCGCCCGGATAAATATTTGAAACGTCTCCCTGACGATCTAGAGAGGTTCATTACAGAGGATTACACGACTCATATCGACGACTTAGAATTCACCTTTCGCGCCGGAAGGCGCGATCACAGTCTTTGCAGACTGATTCAAATGCGGCAAATTAGTTCACTCCGCGTCCTCCCGCTTTCAATACTCTCTTTTTCTCCCTCCCCTCCTCTCTCTCTCTCTCTCTCTCTCTCTCTCTCTCTCTCTCTCTCTCTCTCTCTTTCCTTCTCGTTCACGTAATCGCAGGCTTCTTCCGCATCTTCCGACTTAATTTCCGGTTCTCTCCGCGATCACTTAAAGTTCCTCACGTTTAAGCCGAATACTCAGAAGTTTTGCCGTAAATGATGCGGGCATTACGCGGAATAAATGATCGCATGCTAATAAGGAAATGGACATTAACTAAAAGGAGCGTGAATAGTGAAACGAGTTTTCTCGAGCAAAATAAACAACGTCGTTATTCAGACAGAAATGCGAGAGAATCGCGTTCCTTCCTCGCCAAAGAATCGGTAACTTTTTCTCAACTAATGAAGGTCTCATTAATAACGCGAAATGCAAAGGAAATCGTGAAAGATCAGAGATGTAGATCGGTAACATAGAAGATGTCGAGGACTTCCGTCGTCACGATATACGATGAAAGGGCAGCCTTTTCTCATTTACCAAGACCTTCTCGTCGTCGTCGCGCACACACGTAGGAAATGCACGGACGTATTGTGTGTATTGTACGTGGGCTCGAATTCGGTTAAAATTAGCATCCCGGGACGCTATAGGACAACGCCGTCAGGGTAATAGGCGTTTAAGGCTTAATGTATGCATTGAAAACTATTAGGTATTCAAATACTCGGATTGCATTACGCCGCACTATAATACCTGACTTCCTCCGGTGGCTGCCGCCGCCAGCGAAATTGCCACTATTATTCTTATTATATTTTATTTATTAGCCACGCCGGCCTTAATCCACCTTAATGGCATCAGCGCGAGTCGAGACATCCCGTTTGTCTCACGAATAAAAGACTTGCTTTAAAAGCAAAGTTAATACATATTCTTTTTCTGCGCAACGAGACCATGAAGTTGAAAAACTGAATGTTTGAAATTCGAATGTCACGGCGATATGGTGGATTGCGTTATGTTATTCTCTTAAAAAGAATATATAGTTACAGAGAGATACACACACTGAAAAAAGCATCTAGTTGCATTAATTGAAATTCTGGTTGAAAACCAGATGGACAAATCAGAATTTTCTGGTTAAATCTATTACAGTTCTAATTGAAATATATATAACCAGAATTCTGATTCAGAATCTTCTAGTTCGTTTATTTTCAATCAGAAATCATTCTTATAGTGGAGTAAAAGAATTTTGTATTTGTGTTGAAATAGATTAAAATTTTTTTTCGTCAAATTTTTTAACATATTCTTATGTTAATTTAACACAATAAGGATTATGTTATTTGAATATTTTGTTAAATTGATATATTTAACATTTTTAGTGTTGAAATAACATAATTTATGAGTAAGTAAATAAATGACGCATTTTAAAATGTGAATTCTAAAAGTAAATGTATATGAATAAAATATATATTAGTGTAACATATTATAAATAATATTTATAAATGTAATTAATTTCAAAAATAAATGAAAAATATGATTTTACTAATTGTTACCAATTTTATATTTTCTATTAAATTTTTACATAATATTGGTGTTACTTTTTAACCTAATCATTTTGTGATAAATTAACGCGAAATATAATTAGAGTGTTTAGAAAACCGCGAAAAAAAATTGTGTTAAATTTAATACAACTATTTTCCAACTGTGTATGTAACATCGAATCATGATAGAGTGGTAAAAGAAGCAATCAGATTCATCCAGGAATTAATCAACTTGACCAATTACGAGTCATTGAAAAAAGTAAAAAAAATTCAGAAAGAATTCGAATTTCGGCCGAGTATCGAAATCATACGCATCTTTCTCGAACCGCGCCGTGTGCAGTTATAATAATTCGAGATCCGGTCCACGAAAGGTGCAACGAAATCAATCTCGCAATTTCGCCGTAAATGCGTTCAATTAACGCGACCAGCGGGGGCACCGTGCTACCGTCAATACGAAGGTCTTCGATTTTTACGGGGCCCTTTGATGCGAGCAGGTTCGATTCGATTCGCCGTTACAAAACTCGTTACACGACGGCCGCTGTACCGAGACTTCTTACAAGACAGTGGCCGTGCTCGATGGCGAAGAAGGCGTTTCGCTTCATTAGCGATAAGCCCTTTTTCCTCTTCATCGCCGTTCTCCGACGAGTTTTTCTGCACCGCGCGTTTTTGACTCGCCCGCCTCGTGACTTTATGGGCTTATATGCGCATTCCTCGTTGATCGCTCGAAACCAGGTGCGGTATTATCATTAAGGATAAATCACTCCTGCAGATGCAACCTCGTACATGCTCAATGTATGCGATAAAGTTAACTTATTGGGCGTCGGATTATTTTCGCCGTGTTATATTAAGTTGCACACCTCAATTCGCCAAAAAATTGAATGTTTCTTTATTTTTAAATTATTCGAGAAGGGTAAGATGATTTTTTAAATTAATTTGGAATTGCTACAAGTTAACATGAATTTTAAGCTTTAATGTCTTGTGTAAATCTTTTCAATAGTAAATAATAAAATAATAACGTATAAAAGTATATTATATATGTTTTATATGCACAACATTTTCCTGCGTAAAATTCAGTCTTGATGACAATATTTATAAGCTCTTCTAGTATTTTTGAGGACTTGCCTTCCACTGCGTCTTGTTTATTTAAAGCTCTTAAAGGAAACGCCGACCAACATACCGAGAGATCTCGCAATCGAGAAAGTTTATTGTCCTCGAATTAATTACGCAAAGCTTCGCGGAAGGACACCATTCCAAAGAAATCTCGTGACATCAGGTCGGATCCTTTTTCTCCGGTATACCCTTAACATTCGCCGCTGACTAATTAATTACAATCCTCGATATCTTAGCGGTTCTATTATTAGCATTAGGGAATTATTTAACCTTCTTTTCGAAAGTTAATGAATAAAACAATCCTGTATAATTTTAAATGTTCAATATAATTACAAAGTTGCAGTATATTGAAATTATTAAAGTATAACGTTATCTTTCTCTGTAATCTAAGTTTAAATATGATTATAAGTAAATGCATCATGTACATATTTATGAATTATTAATTATAAAATTGGCAGAGACATTTTTTTAAATTGTTTCTTTTCGTATATATATATATATATATATATATTGCCCTGATTCAGCTTGTTAAAAATTATACAGGGTGTCTTAAATTTTTTGCATCACTGCTTGAGTGAGTTTCTCACATAATTGTTTTGATGATTCAACAAAACTAAAAAAAAATTATTTTCAGATTTGTATCCATAGATCTATAGATTTGTAGATCTGTAGATCTATATATATAGAGCTAAATTTTTAGATACAGCAAAACCGTTTGTTTCGTATATTGCTATAGTAATAGTGAATTGTAGACAAATCGTTTCAATCGGAGAACCGCGCCTAACAAAGGACCACGACACAAGGACGTGATCCCTTCACCTCGTTCCCCCCATCTCCCCGAGAAACGTATCGAACAGTTTGGCAACAAACGATATCCCGGCCGGGTCGGCAATTAATTTCGCGCGAATTCGGCGAACGAGTTCTGCGGAATCGTGTCCGGGAGGGATTCCCGAAACCGAGAACCTCGGATATCGGACCCGGACGCTCTTTTCTGGAAGAGCCGCTCTTTTCCGCCCAACGCCGCTCTAATTAATAACGGATCGGCGCCTCAACCCTCCTCCACCGGGATATACGGCGCGGTCAGAAACGAACGAACAAACGAACCGATCGACCGACCGTTTGGGTCCGATTTAAATTGAACCGTTCGAAACAAAGGGGGCGGCCGAGAAAGCACGCGAAATTAAACAACCTGCAATATCTCGGGGCCGCCCGCGCGAGCCACCCTACAAAGGCGCGTTCACACCCGATTAGGCGCACACACCGTCCACACACCCGGTAGCGTGCGAGAGGGAGGACGTCTGTCGAATGTGCCAGTGTAACGGAGGAATGTCTAATAACGAACGTGCCTCTTGCGCGTAGCCACTTGAAGTATCGCTCGACAGGGAGACGGATAAAAGTACGAAAGTGAATTGCAAATTTGCGTACGTTGTTTTATCGAACAACTGAAAATCACATTCTTAAAAATAAGAATATTGATGAAAATGACGTAACTATCATTTGTGTTGATTTAACATCAGCATACAGCACAGAAGCTTGCTGCAACATTTCCAATTGCTGGAAAGATCTGTGCTGTATAGAATTAATGTTTAAAAAGAATGATTTTACTCAAATATTACTAAAAATTTGGCTAGGTACAGATTTGAAATAATTTTATTTAAATCATCAAAATAATTATTATACATAGAACACTCAACCTTGCTAGACATTAAAACTTTTTGCAATATTGTTGTCAATGTTTAAGCGTTCTACATAATTATTTTGATGGTCCAACAAAATTATTTTAATTAGACCTAATTAAATTTGTAGATACTTTGAACTTGAACTGTCCTTTCCATGTTATATGTATAATTCTTACCAACATGAAGTACACACTCAGATTTTTAAGATCGCATTTACAGTACAATAATTATTACATTATTTCTACTAATATCTTTGAATAATTATAACTGTGTGATGCATCTAAGACCGGTATTTATAATTGAGTCTTACATTTAGACTATCTTAAATTTTAAAATAAATCAATCATCAATTTAGAGATATCATAAGATATCATAAACCAAGCATAGAGCAATATTATCATACGAGAAATGATATCTACGATTAAATTATATTTTAGCTGCATTACTATTCTCGATTTCAAAGGTACGAAAATGCATTGTGCGAGATTCAAACGGCTGTCGAACGTAATATTTATCAAGATGGAAATTGGCGAGCCAGCCGGCAACTTGTGAGAATTGGCAAGGGATTCTTTCACGTTGTCGACTCGAAACGATATCTTAGAAGTGGAAGGATAACGGAAACGTACACAGGATGCAGGCAATTATAGTGTTTAATGATGGTACCATAGCAAACATCCGTTATGGTACACTCGTTATTTTGGTAATTACTACTTAATTTCATCCACTATTGTTCGGGATACCGCGGCTAGCCGCCATCACCGAAGCGTGTACAAGTTCATTGGACTTTAATATAATTGCTAGCTTAAAGAGTCGTTGATTTTGATTGACAAATCACGGAGTGGTTAACATGCAGAACGAACGGACTCCGAATGCATGTCGTTGCAATTATTTAATTTGCTTGTTTTGCTTTGAGAATTGTGAATAATTATTGCAAGATTAAAATTCATAGAATAAAAGGAAAATTATCGACATAGTTCCTTTCTCTCAATTAATTTCTCATGTATATACACGCAAGGAAAAGTACCGTAAAAATTCTTAAATAATAATTTACATTTTTTTTGGTTCCCTTTAATATAGCATAATTTTGAGATGCTCATAGCTCATTTTGGGATACTCATTTTATAATTTACTTCTTATTATAATGATTCGTGTATATCAGAATATTCCTTTATACTATTTTAAAGCCAAATTGTTACTTGAACATATCACTCTCTTATTTCAAAAGTGACACAATTAAAAAAATGTAATTTTCTTGTTATTTTATCGTAAATGAGTTAGTTGAACATTAACATTACCGGATCAATTATTAAAAATTAACTGACTTCATAAAAATTTGTCAAAATCGTCATAATTTAATAAAAGAGTGATAAAACGAAAATAATAAAAATGTCATTTGAATGTATATATTTTTTCCGATTATTGGATTAATCAATAATTATTGAATAAATTGAAAAATAGTTTTCCTCCTTTTTTTGAAAAACTTAATGCTTTGAATTGTATCTTTTGAAGCAATATTGTTAAAAAAATAATTTTGGTCCACAAGAATATCGATTGCAGAAATACATTAAATACGAGTCTATACTTTGAAAATAATACGTCAATCCAAGAGTTATGGTTGACTCCGTAATTAATCCGGAAATATAATTCCTTCCTTTCTCCTTGTTACTTTTATGCGAAGAAGGTTGTGTCGTCAAAAGTGAGGGTAAGAAAATGAGGGTTGACGGCGAAAAGGTAGCAGGGTTCTGCGGCCGTGGAGTTTTTTAATCCAGAAAGCTATCCCTCGTGTAATCGTTCCGTTTTTAAATTAAAGAAATAAAGGAAGGATCCTCGGGGCGTTAGGACTCGAGGTAGCGACGGAAACTCATTTGCACTTAAAAAAATGACGAGCCATAAAACTAACACCCGAACATGAAGAATTAACGATGAGAAAAAGGAGGGAGAAAGTGGGAGAGAAAGAGTGAGAAAGAGAATGGGAAGAAACAAGGCAAAGGAACGGTAGAATCTTAACAGTGAGAAAACCATTAACAAATGAACGCGTACTTTATCGGGTGGAAGTGATTTTGATTCGTTGACTTGCCTCTCCATCTCGTTTAAATTTTAACATAGCGACCGGCAGTTTCTTTAATTGGATTTTTAATTGGGACGATTCGCGCTACATTAATCCTTCGTCTCCGCGATCTACCCTGTGTTTATTGTTATTATTATTTTCAACGACCCCTCGCTTTATCGTTTCCCTCTTTCTCTCGCGTAGGTTCTCATTAGACGCCGCATTTTTCACCGCTGATTACGTTTGCGGTTACCGCGGCTCTGCCGTCTTTCTCGCAGCTAATTCCCTTCCGTGGTTTACGGACGCGCGTTAAACTGTTCAACATTTTTTTCGCTGACGCTTAATAACTTACAAGTTTCTCATTTCTTGTCCTTATCCCCTCATAATGTATAATACACGATTCCTTTAGTAATCAGTAATTGCAGGTAAAAATAAAAAGACATTTTCCTATTTTTCAATATAGAAAGTAAATCTGTTTTAACCCTCTAAAACCACTTTGTGTCTTTTAAAATACAGTCGATATCATATTTTCTCAAAATTCTTATTTAGATTTCAATATGTACAAAATAAATGAAATATAGTTCTTTTTTTTTATAGTAAAAACTTATTGTTAAAGGTTTCACAAATGTTCAAGAATTTTTTCAGATTTTTATGTAAATATAACCATAAAATATATAGGTATGCTGTTTTCTTCAACGGTCCAGAATGTAAACTATGATTGAAAATTTCGGGGCGATGCTGGAGGTATACGAATAATGAACGATATATTTTTAACATTTCTGTAGTCACGAATTTTGTACTCGAAAAGAATAATATAATATGATGTAATAGTATTATTAAATTATTTAATATTTACTTTATGATACATAATAGAAATAATTGTTTATTATTATTTAGTACATGTGTACAATTTTGTTTGTCTAAATATTTATTTTGTATTTTTCCAAATGTCTTGATTACAGAACATAAAAACGAAGCGTTCTGTAGAGAGAAAGAGAGAGAGAGAGAAAGAGTTATAGTTAATTAAGAACAAATTTCTTTTTAATGCTTCAATATACGAAAGAGAGAAAAAAATGGTGCTTTTGCATCGAGATCGTGCGACGCAATTGTAGAACGGGACACCGTGTAGAGAATTGGAACGAAAGGATTAACAGCGTGACGAATATTACGGCCATGTAACTCGAGCGCCCTTTCGCGCTTCACCCCTTTCCGTAACATCGTCGGCGCATCGACGGTAGTAATAATCGCAATAATCACAATCGCGCCCGGGTCTCAGCCAATTTGAATATGAATCCGAGTGCGAACAATGTCATCGCGCGAAGTGCGGGGGTAGACCTCTGGTGGGACAGGGGGAGGTTTATACGTGCCGTATCTCCCCCACGGATCGGCTCCTGGCTGGTACTTGCTAACTGTCCCGGACTGTTAGTTAGTTAACTGGCTCGCCAGGGTGACAGTCACGTACCGGAGAGGGCATTCGAATCCGGAACTCTCATCAAAATCAGCGTTCGCTACGTTTAACCCGATAATTAAACTCGCCTGCGTCCCGCCGGTTTCTCTCTCTCTCTCTCTCCCAACCAAAGTCCTGCCCTTCTTCCGTTCTCGCTGTTGCTTTCCCCTTCGTCCGCTCGACACTTCTTGTTGAGGGAAATCGCGCGGTCCGAAATTTGCATTCGTGCATTTCGTTCGCGCCACTGAGCGTACTGGGCTCTCATGCCTCTAATTCGGATTACATGTAAGACAGATGCGTGTCGAGTATAATCTGTCATGCAGGGTGATAAAATGGCGCGAGAAAAGCGAAGCGAGAAATGTGAGCGTGTGCTAATGCGTTAATCACCAAGCAATTTAAGTTATTTCTTGTTTTTCGATGGTACATCAATTTAAAAAAACATAATAAAGAGCTCTAGAGAATGTAAATTAATAGTACTACAGCTACAAATGCCAATTTATTGACACTAGGTGTTCATGTGTAAATTCAAATGCTTTGTTCCATGACAAATTAATTAAACGTTACGACCCTACACTTTTGAGTCTTTAATAATTAATAAAACGTATGTTACGAATAAATTACACAGATTAGAGAAATTGTCACAGATAATCTAAAATATGCAAGTCAACGCTGAGATACATAAGAATTGAGTGCATCAGCAAATTTTTTGAAATATAGACTGGCATTGGAATCTCATCAAATATTATTCAAATTGAGTCCATGTTATATCTAATCTCTTTTTCATTCGAACAGTTTAATGTTAAATTAACGAATAGATAAATTAAATAATATATTCATAGTTTTTGCTAAATTTTGAAGAATCTTAAGAAATATGGTTTATTAACTGATTTTGAGAGCCAATATGATTTAATATTTGTTGCATTCATTGCTATTTAATTGAAGAAGGTTGTTTAACAATAAGATATAGCCTGAATTTGTTTCTCATGATTTAATTATTGATAAATCAATTATTGTTTTTTAACACATAGATTCTAATGAGAAGATGATTGTTAAGGCGTACAAAAAAATTTACTCTTTCGTGTACGTGGCGTTTTAGTGTACAACCAATGATAATTTTCGCACGCCACATAAACGGGACTCGTCAATTTCAAAACGATTCGCGCCCGTCTTGCTCGCGTGGGAGCACGTGTAGAGGATATCCTTTCGGTGGTCGCAGGACGAGGCCCGTCGTGGTAGGTAGTAAGACTAGATCCTATAAAAGGGTCGCGTGGCAGAGAAACATTCGCGAATTGGATGGTTAGGCATCGCTAGGCAATGGCGATAGTGGTGACTGGCCCCAACAATTACGTCGGAATAAAAGCAAATAAAATCCACCTACCCCCGCTCCCTCCCTCCGTCAGGAAAGATCTGGATGAAGGCAGTCTGTCGGAAAGGCGATGGCCCGATGAAGGGAGGGCGGGTTAAAAACAAGACTAGACCAAAATAATGGTTAGATCCGTCATCGGAGATAGTTGCCAGGGGTAATGGAAAAGGAACCGTTTAAAAATAGGACTTTAGGCGGCCGGCTCGTTCGCGATTCCGTGACTACCTCCGTTATGCTGAGATTTACGTGCTTTATATATGCACGATCCTTACGTGTGTGCCCTTACATGAAATCGAGCGAGGAATTCTCTCAATCCCCGAGCCTCTGCCCTGGTTCCCTATGCGCGCCTACTACGTCCGTCTCTTTCAAGCGGTGCGCGAGTAATTGCTTGGCGAGGTACGCGTCGTCCTTGTGCGCGATTCGTCTGCGATTTGTAAGTCTAATCAGACTTACGTGGGTCTCTCCACGTATTTCCGCAAGGACATGTCAACGCCGGAGTCCCTGCGCTGCTGGCACGAGGAAAGACTCGCGATATATCTTCGTCGTTAAGAAACCGTCGCGAAAAGGGAACGGGGATTTAGCTTGCAATTACTTTGAAAGCTAATACTTTCTCTCGACAGAAATATATTCCTCAGAAATTCGTACACATTTAATCTGCGCTTGCTTCATATGCGCAACGATTATTTTAATATTTCGCTAAAATTAAATTATTTGCTGAAATTAAAAATCAATTTATATTGAAAGAGAGATGTTCTTCAGAATCTTTATCATGCTAGAAAATTGTATCTCTCATTACTTGCTTTATTTTTAATAAAAATTGAATCTACAAATATAAATTTTATCTCTTTCTCTACTTATTGTTAGTAAAAAGATAAATATATAAAGATACAAATAGCAATACAATCGAATATTGTGAGATTTGATAAGACTGAAGTTAACGCTTTTGTTAAATATTTTATGCATTTCTTCGTGCACAAAATGATATGAATATTAATTAAAAATACTAATAAGAAGCATTGCGCGAAATCTTTGTAATACTTATAAAGAGCAATCTTAATTAAAATAAGAGAGCGCCGAGTAACAGTTGGCTACATCTGTTGGAAAAAGTGAGAACTAGCTAGTGTCCAGCATCCCCTTGGTCCAACTAATCGAGGGTTGTTCGATCTCTCGGACACCAATCTTTCGCATCTTTTCTTCCTTGTTATTCTGAAGAAGCCGAGCAATGGTACGTGTAAGGAGGGATGCAATGGGGAAAGGAACGAGCCGTAGGCGAGGCAACAGGAGGAAGGGGAGGAGTTGGATATAGAATATAGCTAACACAGCGAAGGCTAGTTAGTATGCATAGTGCGGGAGTTGGCCGGGAATGAAACGTCAACCCGAGACTCGTCATGCCAGCCTCGTGCTTTCGTCCTTTCCAACGACTTTCGTCTCTACGATTTCCCTCCCCTCGACCCCCTCTGCTTGATCCCCGCCAACTCACCACCACAGCGGTCTTCGTCCACGACAGTATTTGTGTTCTCCGGAAACATCGAAACTCATTCTGTTTTCCTGTTGGCATCGATGAAAAAACGCGATGAGAAAAATCTAAATAAACCGCGCTTTAAAACTTTGTAGTATAATTTTCACGCCTGTATTAATTGCATAAACTAATTTTCATAATTTTATTATGAAAATTACTTTACGAAATGAAATATTAATAGAGGCAACAATGTTAATAATACAAACAATGTTAATCTAATTTAAACGTTTAGTTTTTTTATCAGAATTATAAAAATTTAGAAAAATATAAGATAGAAACGTTCATAAAATAATAGTAACATATATTCTGATATTATCATCCTATTTTAAGATTGAGTGAGAAATATTATCGGGATCAAAATCACCTATAAAAAGAGTAATCGAAACAATTTCAAAAGAGAGTCCCGTCAATCGCGAAAGGGTTGAAAGATACAGCAGAGAAGAGGGTTCTGTGATCACTTGGTAGGATCACTATTACGTTAGTACGCCAATTAGGGGTAGGCGTGGAGTGAGAATGGCCCGCGGGTTCGAAAGGGTTGAGGAATATCATGATCTGGAATTCAGGGTCGAGTCTCACACATCAGAGGGTAGTATTGCCTGAGTTAGTTGGTTAACAATGCTAATAATATCCAAGTGAGACTGCTAGAGATGGAGAAGTAGGCCCTTTATACTGGATCTGTTTCAGAGCCGTCAGACTTCAACGAACTTGAGCTATTAATAGTATTACAGATTTTTTTCTCAATTGTTTAAACTATCTAAAGTACTTTCGCACAAAAAATATATAAATTAATTAAATCAGCATTGTTTAAATGATTGTATAAATGATTCATTTGGTATTTTATCGTTAAATTCATAATGTCATTTTTGATTACTGTATCCAATTTGATTTTTAATTATACCTAATTTTATTTTTTCATTTCTAGACCAGTGCTGTTACTGAATTCGTTATTAATTTAACAGAAGCAATGAAGTTAAATAATTTAACTTAAGAATTGTGTTAATTTGATTCAAATTTACTTTATTATTTCATACGTTATATAAATACTATTTACTTCGAAACTAAGCAAAAATTTGTTTAAATTTAATTCTTTAATATTTAACATATTTAACATATTCAATGATGAGACTTTTCTTATTGTTATTGTAAGACTTTATACTTCTCTCTCCGTTCTCTGTTTACATATTTACGTCAATAATTTATTAAGTTGCAATACTATAACTGTAATAAAAGCAATTCTAACTCAGCCCTGCTTTGATCACTTTGTCTCGTTGAGTCAAAGGGCGCGGTAACTCCAGAAGCTTCCGGCGAGACTTTCCGAAAGGGGCTGATTCGCCAGGCCAATTAAACCTCATTCATACGAGGTTAATTATCATCCCCGCGGGTCATGCTCGACTACGCGGGCGCGCGCATATCGCGCTTAATTCGGCCAATCGACGTCCAACGGTGGGTCGTTAGCCGCTTGTTTCGGATATAATGGCGAATACGCGCTGCGATCGTGCATGATTTCGCACAGTTCGACTCTATTGTGCAATCATGTGATTTCGTTATCCCGTTTCGTTTCAAACCGGGCGTGTAGAATAATTTTCGTGAATAACTCGGCGTAATTAATCCATGCTGAACAAGGATGCGACAACCAAATTTTAGAAATATTCCCTTAAAGCTTTCACACGAGATACAGTAATGCGATAACGTTGAGCATTATAAATGACAGCATTAATTTACGATTCAGGCAATTCTTAGGCACGTTAAATTTCGCTGGCTTCTTCGATTTATTCTTCCCTCGGTTTCGCCTCAGCTGAACGCCGTGATAACGTCAGTCGTGAAAAATTCTAAGAGAAGGTCCACAATTTTCACGGGACGAACGAGATAATCTGCATACAGACGGTAATCCTCGTGGCCTCCTTTATGAATCACCGTGTAAGTCCGCGCAAAAGTGTGCGACTCTTAAACGAGATTTCGAAGTACATACGAGTGTCGAGCCGGACAACCGCGGCTTGATCCAAGGAGGGTAGCAGGGGATGGATGAATCGAGAGAGTAGGTGAAGGGTGCGGAGCGGGATAAGATAAATTCAAATCCGGCACTCGGGTGTCCCGAGCCGCAAATCACGTCCCACCGCTATATACATCGAGGATCATCCCTCTTCGGCGCTGACCAACCCCTTACACGGTTACACCCGCTACCTGTCATCCCTTTACTTATCCGCTGTCCACCAGTGACGTGGCCGAGATTCGATTTCAAAAGACACATGCGCAATCCGTCGTTCTTACTATTGCTTCAAATCATTATACTGATTTGCAAATAATCTTTTTTTTTTATTGCACCTTGTCCGCGATGTAATATGTTTTAATCGATCGCTTTGTGATCATCTTATGTTACACTGTTGAATCAATTTCTTCCCAAAGTCTCATATTCCGAAGATTATTTCGCATTGAACACAATGTCGTTGATAGTTGCATAGCAAATATTAGGATTTTGAGTAAATTAAAGTGAAATAAAAAACTATCCTAATCTTCTATTACATCTCAATTTATTAAAAATCTTGATGTGCTACGCAAATTCTGTTAATGGCATCATATTCAACGCAAAAAATCTTTGGGGTATGATTATATATAGCATTTTGGAGAAGAAAAAATGACTTTTTGTCGGAGAGAGAGAGAGAGAGAGAGAGAGAGAGAGAGAGAGAGAGAGAGAGAGAGAGAGAGAGAATTATCTGTCCTATAAATATTACAGAGTTTACATCGTATTCATTTCCTTTCCTTTCTTTTTAGTGATTCTTATCACATTCTTTGTACCGAACGATCTTTAAAACGGAAATAACGAGAAATACACACGTGTAAGCGAATGGTTGCAGTAGCAGAGTTCTGTTAAGGAAAAGTAGCTACGATAAGTTTGACTCTAAAGAATTTCTTCAACCCTTAACTGCAGAATTTCTTTCTTTGACGTAAGATCGTTCCTGCTGCCGTAACAAGATCGTACAAAGTTGCATACGTACGTAATTTCAGCAGACGAGAAAGGAAAGCATTATATATTATATAAGATATCATGCTCACATGCATGTTCGTTCTCTTTAAGCATAAATGTAAATTGCAATTTCACAGATTTTATACAGAATACTGTAATTATTCGTAATTATTTTATATTTCATGATCATTTAACTTTACATTACACTAAAAAATAATTTTAAAATAATTCTAGCTCATAGGATAGCATATAATCAATGGATACTCAACAAATCTCTTGTGAGACATAAAAATTATTCACAAATAATTTTTTTTTTAATATCGTTGTTTTCGCGTCTTCTTCTATCACAAAGTTATCCTCACAGGGACAATAAGTAATCCTGTCGAACGATGTTTGTTATTTTTCCATAATGAGAAACCATCACGATTCTCTTGGGACAACTGATGTATCGTTGAAAAAAACGTCCAATAACTTCGTCGCGATAACGGGTCGCTTCATAGTCGCATATTCGCAGATGCGTGCATATGGAAATACGTGTACACCATGGCATGGAGTCTCGCACTGCGCAAGGGGTTGCGGGGGACGGGGATGTGGAATATTTAGAGAGCACAAGAATCGAACGGTCGCGTCGCGCCATCAATATACATGATCTATATATCTCGTCGCGAGCCGCGCGTGTGCGTGACTCTTTCGCCGCGTGCATGCGTGCGTGCATGCGTGCGCGCATCCGTTATCCGCGATTGCCGAAGCTCCAGCGTTGCTCCAGACGGAAGCGGAGTCTCCTCTCCTCCTCCTGTTTCTCGTCCTTTCTCTCCTTTCACATCCGTCCCCTTTTCAAATGGAATGGGGGGAAAACGACAGAATTTGCATACATACGACGTCACACACACTGTCCGCTTTAATATCTCCGGCCACTGCTGGAAATTAAGTCCCGAAACCCAGATCGATATGCGCGGAACAACCGGACCGGACGAGCGCCGCCATACTCGCGATTGTCGATTATTTCCGCTGTTGCTCGATGTAAATGGCGCAAGTGCGTTCAAGTGCGACCATCGATGAAGACCAATAATGGCGATGCGAATGTACATACGTGAATATAATTTCTCCATCAATATGATTCTGGAATAACTGTATTCATTTTCTTTACAATACGCGCTTTCAATAAAATGATGAAATTTTATTAGCGATTTCACGTTGAAGAAAATGTCTGGTTGAATTAATTGGAATTCTAGTTGAAAAATGAATGAATCAGAATTTTCTGATGAAATCTATCTAGTTGAGATAATCAGAATTCTGATTGATATAATCAGAATCTTTCGGTTCGTCCATTTTCAATTAGATATTTTTCTCAATGCATTTTAACGTCTCTTTACGATAATTGATTTACGATACACGATTTTCAATATGAATATTCTGACAAGAATTACTTAATAAAGCGTTATATTAAAATCCTTTTCTAATTATATTATGGATACAGATTGGCAAAGAAATTTGACAAAATTTTTGTATTTATCAAATTTATTAGTAACATATTTACAAAAAAAAAATTTGAACGTTAGTTATATTTTATTAAATATCAAAAATAATAATTGACTTTCAAAATAACAATTTTTTTTGTATTTCTTTGATACAAGTTTCAAAGCGCTTTGGGAACATATCAACGATGATTTTTTGCCTTTAATTTCGCCAATCGACGAAAATTTTTTGAATCTTTAATAAGATATTTAATAAGATGTAATTAACATTCAAAGTTGTTGTTTTAAATATACATTATTATTCACAATCAGATAGCTGATAACCAAACTGATATTATTTGTCGTCATTTTAATGTCAAAATAATATCAGTTCACTACTTGAATAATAATTTAATAAAACATACAAAATTTCATCAGTCACGCAAATTTTTCAATCTGTATTGTCGAGACATTATTTACAATTTTTTATTTTGAAGCCTTTAAATTTGTCAAACATTTACAAAACAATGTCAATGAGATCTTTTACAAAGATCAAGTTTTTTTCTTCAAAGACGTGAATCTTTCTTTACACTCGTAACGCCAGTACGCGAGCAATATTTTACGTTAATCAATGATTCTTTCTTCATGTTTCTTCATTATACTTTACACCGTAACGTTATGCTGCGGTAAGGTAAAAAGTTATAGTGTACAATCAACGACAGTTTATATCATGCCATTCCATCGGCTGCCGCTTCTTGCGGGTAGAATCAAGAAATACGATTGCCGCAATCGTCGTTAGTGACTCTTCGTAATATAAACGAGTGATCCAGATTCAGGAATGCTCTGTGCGACCTTGGCATTTTTTTTTCTCGAAAAAAAATCTTTTTGCTACGCGATACTAGGATCGTGCAATATTTTCTAATCCCATTGTGATTGCAATCATTTACATCGGTCAAAGGATGATTTAAATATCATATTTAGTAGATGCAAAAATTGTAGCCGTGTGAAATAATTTACGAAATTAATTGCAACGGAAATAAAGAAGAAAGCTTTTATATTATTTTTATATTATTCCTTTTTTATATTATTTCATTAACGTTAAAATTTTCGTATAATTATTTTATTATTTTTAAACATGATGTAAAAGAAGATATATTTATCATATGTTGTATAAATATTTATTTATGTAAGATTGCAGTGTTATTTCAAGTTATTATTGACATTAAAGTTGATAAAGGGAAAAAGACTAATGAGAATACGACGCAATAATCAAAGCGCAATTAATTTTACAAATTAGACACAAAACAATTTTGATAATTGAGACAAAATAATTTTATTGGACCATCAAAATAATTATATAAGAAGCTGAAACATAATGGGCCATGCAAATGTTTTGACATTCTAAGCAACCAGTTTGTACGTTTTGTATAATTATTTTGATGGTTCAACAAAATCAAAGTAAAAGCCTGCGTGATTCAACGATGAATAAATTGTTGTGTATATTCATAATAATTACATTAATTAATTAATTAAAAATCCAACATTTACATACACAAATGAACGTTATAAAATTAACACTTACATAAATAGATACAAGATGAAATTTTAAAAGATCAACATTAACAGATATTAACAGAATTATTTATCTTGTCTAGAGCTAAATTTTTAGATACTTTAACAAAACTGTTCTTTCCGACAAAGTCAAATATGCAGCGAGGATTTTTCTAAATTTCATCGGCGATGTCTCTTTGTATATATACTTCCACCGCGATCTCCTTACGGCTCTGTAAATCCTGTCGCCACTTAGCGCATCTTCGAGAGTGCGGTCCTCGGCGAGCTCCTAAATACCAGAGCAACGCGTGGAAAGGACCATGGAGAGGATGGAGAGGATCTCCAGCTGGGCCTTCGAAGGATCCTACCGACCTGTCCGATCGTTGTACACACGCGTACGTGTAGAACACGTAGCCGCATACAGGGGATCGCGCGCTGAGAGAGAAAGAGAGAATCATTGCCTACCATCATTCGGTTTATAATTCGTATATACTTCTCTCCTCACGCTTTTATCTCTCATCGGGATCTACCTACCTTGAGTAGCCCCGAGAAAAGATTCTACCTCTTCTCCGCCTTCCTCTTTGGGTCTGCTTCCCTCAACCTCCCCTATATCGACGCGGCCCTATACACGCGTCGTCGCGCGGGGCCCATCGGTTCTAATAGACGATTTAAATTTTCGAATATAAATTTCAGCTCCTGGCTGCGCTTTGTTCGCTCGATGTGTCCTCGCACGACCCGTTTTTCTCTCTTTCTTTTTGTCGTTTTCTTGAAGACCTTTCCGCTCGCGTTATTATCGTGGCTCTTCCGCGGGAGACTGTCGTCCTCTTTTCTACGCCGCCAAAACAGTTCGAGAGGAAGGGTGCAAGGGAGAGCGAAGGGTGGAGGGAATGATTTTGAAATATTTGTCGCCGTGCATAAATTTGAAGGCGGCGGGCACGCATACTTAAATACGGACCGAGCCTTCCCTACGTCCGACTCTTCCTCATGGTCGTCTTATTCTTGTTCGTCCTCTTTTTCCTCTCTCACTGCCGCTCGTGCTGCCGCTGCTGGATCTTACCTCATCTCTTTTATCCTTCCTCGTTTTTCTTCTTCATCTTCCTCTTCTTCTTTTCGGGTCCCGACCTCCATTGTCTCGTGAGCGCTAATAAACTATCCCGAGGGCCACCCTACGTAGATCCCATTGTTATTATTATTGTTTCTACTTGCGCGGACAGGAAACGAACGAAACTCACCCTCCCTTCCCTTCTCCTCGTATGTGCATTATGGCATTTGAATTTTTCATCTAAATACATTTTACTTCTTCCTTGTGATCAACGATCTCTTGATAGTCTTTTAATACGTTGCATTATTATATTAATTCAATAGAATAAGGTTTTATTTAATAAAATTTTCTTGTGATTTATTTATTAAGATCAGGTTTTTACATTAAATTCAACTAATATGTAAAAAAAATTATTTTTTTAGATATTCAATTATCGAGAAACTCGAGCATGATGAGGGCAATACGTTTTGCCATTCTGCAATCAGTTTGAGCATCCTACACATAATTATTTTTATAATTCAATAATATTATTCTGGATTCAAATTTATATCTAGCTAAATTTTTAGATACAATTATTTTAGTAAAACTTCTTCTTGTAGACACAGATCTGACATTAATTTTATAATATTTAAATAAATATAATTATGTAAATTATTAGGACGCTTAAACTTGTTATTAGAATTGCAAAACCTTTTGCAACATTACACGCTTGAGCGTGTACATAATTACTTACATAATTACTTTGATAATAAAAAAAAAAATTATTTTTAAACCTGTATTTAGAGCCAAATTTAACTTCAACAATCGTTCTTTCTTGATTTATGTATCACGGCAATGTTTTTTATCCTATTCGTTCAGGCGGAAGATAAATTTCAAAAAATCTTTTTAGCAATATGGGAGATCGTTATCTCCTTAATAAAAATTTGTTTGAACACATCATAAAATAAAAATAACATTGAAATGATATCAATTTTGAATAATTTAATATATACATATAACACACAAGTCTTTTTTTTTAACTGCGTATAAGGCACGAGCGAAATGTTCAATAATCGTGCCGCTCGTTCTCTCTACAATCTCATCGCCTACTCCTAAGTATCCGGATAAGATTAAATCCCCCGACGACGTTCTCGACAACGTAGTCCGCTGTCCTAGCAGAGACGTTTGCAATCGAGTCACACTCGAGAAGACGCGCCGGTAACATTATATCTACCCGAGAGCCTCAGTGGGGAACCCGGAAAATTAAGATTAGCAGATAAGGTCGTCGGGACCGGGTCCTTACGACGGCTTCATTTCGAGTACACGTCACAGCTGCACGTGGTCATAATGATAATCACACAATAATCACAATGACGATAACGATTAAGAGAGAGAAAGAGAAAAGAAGAGAGTCAAAAGCAGCTAACACGACGTCTCCAAAGAGACAACGAAGCAGGTAAATTGTGGAAGGAAACAAGAAGAGAGAACGATGAAAGGGATGGTCGAATGGTAAAACGGGAGCCGACACAGCGGCACGCAAACTCCGGTGTGTCCTGCTCCCAAATAAAACCGACGCCGCATGTAATATGAGAGACTTATATAGTAGTGGCTAAGATCTAATCTGCGCTGTGTCTGTTCGCGAGGGAAACACTAGACACGTCGGACACATCGGCGCGACCCGGGCGGGAACGGGTCCTACCAAACAAGAATCTCGAGCTACCTTCTTGGAAGGAGGTGTCCCGCAGATTCTGCGAGGTCGGCATCCTCGAAATATCAGAAATTTCGCTACGCGGTAGACGAGTCGATAGACTGCGTCGGCTGAATGTCTGAACGATTGCAAGACGTGTCATACGTGAAGGTTTCCGTGCGAGGTTTTCTCCAAGGTAGCTTTTGCGAGTAGAGTACGATTTCCCGAGCAACAAATTTGCAAAACACGTCGCAAAGACGTCTAAAAGGTTCGAAGTCCTCGGGTCTTTTATGACGACTGCAGTTGGAATTGCAAACTGTTGGAAATTCTTGGTTTGCTACTTTAAAGTGATCACTGACAATTCTCACGTAAACGAACCGACATTTCATTGGCGGCTCCCATGATTGTAAATTCGTTCGAAGGAACGCTCGTCGCCCAAATGTCGTCACGTTTGCGCGTCCAGCGAAAATAAATTCTTATGCACTTCCGTCATGCGGCAATTAAGCAACTGGTGACAACATACGTTCCAACAGCAGGCGAACGTTTCTTAAGTTTATCATTTGATCTGTAATCTTAATGGACCTAATTCATTCCGGGCAAGTCATGGACCGTCAACTTTCAAGCAGATCGATTTATCGCTAAAACGCAAATGTTTTAATCTAGGATTTCTGAGAGAATTTCCGTAAATGATCTTATCGCATGGCATCTCACTTCTCATCTTTCATTTTATACTTTCTTACTTTTGTTTAAAGCACGTAATTAGGACGATTTTGCTGAAGCATCTAAAAATTTATCTAGATTTAGAAATAATTTTATTAATCTATAAAAGTAATTATGTACGTTGCTGGTTGCTAGAATGTAAAAATGCTTCTTGCAGCATTGCTCATTATACTCGAACATCCTATGCAATTACTTTGATAAACCAACAAAACTATTTCAAATCTCTGTAGCTAGATTTTTAGACTTCAGTAAAATCATTTTTTTCACATATTTTTATTTATATTCACAATATTACAAGACTCATTTCCTATAAAACCCACTTTGATCTTCTCGAGCTAATATAAATTATAAACATTCCATTGCACGCATTCCCTTACCTTACCACCCTCGTACCCTTTGCACGGATGTAAGGTCCACCGAAGGGGAATCGAAAGTGCGCAGTGTTTCGGTCAGCGATTAAGCAAATGAGAATCGTTTCTCGATTAGCATACTTCGCTAGCCGGCTGGCCGGCGGGATCATGAAGAACGAGGGCCGCTATCTTGCCAAGGGTGCGCCCGTCGAGGTGCCAAGAGGGATGAATGGAAACAAAAGACTGATCGCTATCGGTCGAGCACGCGATTGCCGTTGTCACGGTCCCTGGACCGATTTTCCAACGACGAAACAAACGTGCGTGTCGTTTCATATGATCGCTATCTGCCATGTGGATTGCGATGAAATTTTGTTGAAACCCAAGCACCGCTTTTGTCGTCGGGGATTCATTATGGCAATTACGTCTGTTTCCGGTGTGCGTTTCGCGTCCGGTGCACTCTGTACGTGCAACCATGGTTAAATGCCATTATACTTTGTATTTCACGCGACGCAATAATAACGTATCATTATTACAAATGGCTTTTTGTATGTATATTTAAACTCAGATAGTCGTTAAATAAAGTAATTTAATCTTATACTGTCATTTTTAATCTTACTTTGATATATAAAGTAAAAAACATTTATTTATACGTCTTAAAATTTGCTATTAAAGTCTTTGCGTTGAATTTTTAACATATCATATATATATATATTAATTTAACACAATATGATTATTTAAACATTTTGCGTTAAGTCGACATTTAACATTTCTCACTGTTAAAATAATACAGTTTGTGTATAAGTAAATAATTTACATAAAAATAACGTATTTTAAAACGTAAATTTTAAGATAAATGAAATGTGTTAATTAAAAAACATTACAAATATTAATTTTACTGAAGAAATATATTTCACACAATTTGCTTAAAAATTGTGTCAGTATTCAATTTTTAAATATATATTTACTTTCCAATGTAACAAAAAAGTGGATTATTTCGGACACATGAAATGTGTTAAATTTAACACGAATTTTTTCAACTACGTTACGATTGAAAAAATACTACTCTCGCAATTTCTCCAAATTACAATAACATTATTATCAACTTGTTATTTTGTTGTAGTTTATATCAGGTTTCTAAAAATGTAATATGTAATGCACGTAAGTTGGAATGGTAGGATCGCTGCGTTTACAGCTAGCGCGTTTACGGCGATGCATTTACGACATTACGTGTGCATGCGTAAAATGGCGCTTCGTCGAGATTATACGCTCGCGACGTCGCGCGAGTAATCACGGGTGACGACGCGCCGTGCGTGTGCACACGCGTGCGGTCATTTTAACATGCAGCATCGTCGCGGATGCACCAGCCGGTCGCGCTGTGTAAGCAGAAGTCCAATGGAATGCCAGCAGGAATGCATGGCTCTTCTTCCCCGCAGGGCGCATTATAGAGTTACGAACTCTTCGTTTACAACGGGTGGGCCGTGGCGATTTCGTGGCCCCCTTCTTACCTTTCTCTTTTTCTTTTTGTGTTTGCACGATTCTCTGCACGTGCTGACCTATCGACGACAGTCTGTGCAAAGTAGATCGAAAGTCTATCAAAATTAACGTAATTAGCATTGATACAATATGTAAGAAAAAATTATTGCAATTTACTATTATATAATTTAACTATAATTTATGGGTATTTTGAACTAAATATTTTTTTTTAGAGCAATAAATATATAATTATTATTACTAACATTATAATAGTAATAATTATAAAAATAAAGCTTCTATTATATCATAGTTATTTTATTTGGTCCAAAGAGGTCTAAATCCTGATTGAAGTAACAATTTTTATAATTACAATAAGTTCTTTGCAATATTTTAAGATGCTTACTAACATCATTTTTAAATTGATTCAATTTGATTTAATTCGTGATATTATTTCAGCTTCAATTTGTGTTTTAAGTCCAATAGTAATCGGTGTGCAGCTTATATAACCGAAAGATATATTTGAAATTTACGTGTAAATATTATTAGATTATTCGGAAAGGTTTGTTGAAGTATCTGAAAATTTAACTAAATATAGATCTGAAAATAATTTATTGAATCATCAAAATAATTATGTGAAACGCTCAAGCATTGATGACAAAAAATTATAATATTCTATGATTCTGTATCATCCAATTTAAGCATTACATAATTATTTTGATCTAAATAGAGACAAATTTTTAGATATTTTAGCAAAATCGTTCTTTTCTTGCATCAAGAACTATATTTGCTTCTTCATACGATTCATTCATAAAGTATTTTAGCATGCAATTATAGCAATTAAATAAATATACTGATAATTGTTTTCTGTATTTTATATAATCGCTATAATGAATCCTCTATAAAACGATTGCAACTTTAACGAAAAAATTTTATCGCAATCTCGTGGCAAATTGCGATCGCATGAAATGCACATTCTTTTGTCGATGAAGAATCGATCCGCAATAACTATATTTAATTGTAAAATTGATTGTGCAATTTTTCAATATATCTTGAGTTGAGTTTGTGTGTCCTCGCTGTTTTTTGTTCCGAAAAAGTCCGAGCGAGTAACTTCGTGCAACTATCGCCCCGACAGAGCCGTCACCGTTGAATCACGTCGACTCCGAACACCCGCCGCGTCCCGGTGAGAATGATTTAAGTGCAGCCAGATATCTGTCCGCGGCATCATCGAACATCCCAGAGCATTTAAAATTAATTTGGCCGAAACAAAGCGCGATCGATCAATAAGTATCGGCACGAACGAGTTCGAACGAACTCGGTGCACTCAACGAGAGAATCGTGGAAGAGAGATAGAGATGGATACGAACAGTGATGGGGGTGTAGGTGTGGGGCGCCCCACGGGGTCTCGATTTTTGAATTTTCGGGTCATTAATCTCATACGACACCGACAGCACCGGAGTGTGCGTGCGTCGGGGACGACTATTGTTCTAATTCAAATCAGCCCGATCCGATCTCTAACGCTTGCTCTCGCTTTCTCTCTCTCTCTCTCTCTCTCTCTCTCTCTCTCTCTCTCTCTTTCTCTTTCTTTTTTCATCCTGCTCTTGATTTCTCTCCGTAGAGAAACGATGATGCTCTCTTCGTACCATTGACGACACGTCCAACGATCAAGTGGACGTTCAACCGGTTCGTGATATATTGTAATAGATTCGTTGCCTCTCGGAATCATGCGTTTCGCTTCAAGAGCCATTACGCAAGGCGCATGTATTCGTAACGAAACCTCTCTCTATCTATTTATGTAGATATATATAACATACATCTATCCCTTTCTCTCTGTCTCTCTTTCTCTCTTCTCATTCGTATCCTAGAATCCGTCGCGATTCGCGACGCGGTTGAGAGAATTTCCATAGTCGCCTATGGAAATCGACGGGAAACCTTGACATTCGAATGATCGCTGGTGGACGCCAGGCGACCGCTCGTCGGAAATCGAGATCGATCGATGATGGCGATCGACACGGCGTAAGGTCGGCTGAGAGATACAATGTGACGAGTCCCTTGATCCTTTCACTTCCAATGGCGCGTACATGTCCCATATATGTGCATGGTAACTATGCATCCCGAATCGTTCGTTGTTTCAATGCTGCCCTAAGTCCAACGCAGTTAAAATATTTAGGCCTTGCTTTCTTGGAAGATTGCTTTACAAACTCCTGTCGCAATAGTAATTTCAGAAATAATGAGCCTATTTAATCAACAATGCCTTGGATTTAAACTCGAAAAATATAGTCACTTCTAAAAAGAAATCTCTCTAATCTACCTGGATAATTTTTACCCTAATATTTTCCTAAATAATTGTTTCCTCACATTTTAGGTCTGCGTTTAACGTACACGAAATTAACATAATAAGCCTCAATGCGATATGCAATTTGTGAAACGCAGATTTGCCTTCTCTTCTACAATATCCTCGAGGCAGGACCTTCGACACGCATGACATGGAAGAGCGCTGGGAATAAGCATGACGATCCGTCCTTTTACCAAGCGCTCTTTCGCACGAAATTACCCTAACAAGCTTAAAGATGCGTTCCCGGCGCAGGAAGGAGTCGCGGCTCAATGACCCTCCTGACGAGGAACCGCGTGTCCTTATCGAAATCCTTCCAGGAAAGAGTCCTCGCCACGAAGTGGCACTTTCGCCTTGAAAGTGATCGCGAGACAAGAGAGTAGAAAGGCCTGCGAGAGGGAAAGAACCTAGCCGACCACTCAAAATTAAACGGTTACTCATTCGTCTCAACCGTAAGTCAACAAGACTCGTCAGTTCTGATATCGTATTAATATCATTTGTCAATATCTTTATTCTAACATTTATCTATACTTCTAAAAGTAACACAACTAAAAAAATGTAAGTTTCGAGTTATTACTATGAATGAATAGATAAATATTACCATATCAACTATTAAAAAAGTGAACTAATTTTATCGTCAGAACGTCAACCTCAAAGAAAAGGATGACTTAAAAAGAATTATCAAAATTGTTACAATTTAAAAAGGATAGTTTTTAAGGGTGGGAAACAAAAATGACATTTGATTAGTTAAAAAAAAAATTTTTTTTGCCGATTCTTACTGTTGATTTTTTTATCAGAAATTGACAGATTTTTTCTCTTCTGAGGAATTTTATTTTTTTAATTGCTACTTTTGATATAATCGAGCAATGTAGGTAATGTAAACGTCCCAATGATCGAACATATATCTGCGAACACTTACAAAATTTGTTACTATTAATCTCAAATGCTTTTTTATTACAATTATAATTTTACTGTATTTAAAGATTACAATTAAATCATAATATTATATTTATAAATGTATTTGAGATTAGTAATAATATAAACAAATGCAAATGTTCGGACATAGATATATATCCGTTTATCTCTGTCTTATATATTACTTACCAATTACTACGATGCTTTTAGAGCGTACCGAATAGGACTAATGTATATGCTTAATTACTTGACCATGATGATCATTTATAAAATCTTTCTCCGAAAGGAAATTCAAAGAAAATAGCAAACGAAACGACGGTTCCTCGGGCGGCGAGTTCAAGCAGAGTCTTAACGAGGGCCCCTCGCTGTTTCATCGCGCGCGTCGCACGTTTATCCGTAATATCATCTTAATTTCGGTCCACGGTGCACCATCGCGCGCGTTCGGGTTTATGAAATCCTCTACAGTCATGACGGATGGTTCCGGTCCGGTCCGTACGTGATTCCTCTCCTTTTAGGTGCAGCCTCACCCGCCCCTCTATCCCTCGTCGTCATCCGCATCGGTTTTCTTTTCTCGCTCCCACTTTTTTTTCTGATCGTACGAACCGATTGCCGACGCCCATGGTCCCCCAAACCCCCGGAACGAGCGGCGGCAGAGGTCCACGTAGGTCCCCGCACGAGTCTGACCGTCTTCTAACGCTGCGCCGCCATGAATGAGACCGCGGGCGCAACTCTTGTAATTCAAATATTTGAATTCATTAGAGGCGATCCTCGGCCTTCCTCTACCTCACCTTGCTTTTCGTTCACGTTTCTACCGCCCTTGATCCTTCTTCGGTCCTCTTCCCTCTTACCATCTCCCGCCATTCTCCTTTCCCGAATTCCTCTCAGTTGCTGGCTGGAGAACACACGAGAGAGCCTCTTTCGTTATTAGCGTCTACCGTTGTTTCGCTTGTAAGTGCGTTACGTGCGTGTTTCTCTCCTTCCTGTTTCCTCTTTCTCTTTTTCTGCTCTTCTCTTCTCTGCGTTTCGGGAATAATAACTGCGCGTTTTTATAACGCTTCAAATCCCAGAATTTTCTGCCCAAGAGCGACTGTGACGACACTGTTTCATTTATGATTCGTATTTTTGACAGAGCGAAGCGCGAATAATAATGTCGAAATTGTTCAAATCTCGTCGAATCCTGCGACTAACAATCGTCAATTTTTCTTTTGCATTTTGTTCACCTTATTTCAGCGTTTGTCGTTGATTCTCATTATAGTATCTATTATATCATAATCTTGTATTGCTTTTTTCTTCTTTTTATATGTGCAAATCTACTATCTGATTTATATCGCAGCTTGTCTTACCTCAACAAATACATAGCGTTATAATTTCTCTCAACAAATTGGATAGTACGTGGAAAAAATGATTTTGTTGAAGTATCCAAAAATAATTATGGCTATATTTTATAAATTATAATTACTTTATAGATTATCAAAATATAATTCAAGCATATACTCAAGCAAAAAATTTTTTACATTCTCTTCAGCATTTTATACAATTACTATGGTCCAACAAATTAATTTGCAAATCTATAACTAGCTAAATTTTTAAAGACTTGACTTCGTCTTTATTTTTAATTTATCAAGACTATTCCTTCCATGTAACTTTAATTCTATTTGTCATTACTATCACGCAAAGTTGTGTAGATTAAAAAAGCAGGAAGACATTGAAAATATCTCCATCAGTCGATCTTGTTGTACAGTTACAGTTACAGCTCGTATATCGTAATTGTTCATGCGGCATTCTCCTCGCATATCATTTCCAATTTGCGTGATCTGCATCATCGACATCGAACATACCCCGTACGGATTTTCTCGGCCGTTTTATAAATCTCGAAACACGCATGGCATTCCGCGCGCGCAACGTCAGGCATTCTTCATTCGGCGAAGCGCAGGAGGTTAAATGCGCGGCGAAGACATTCGAGACTTTATGCAGCCGCATTACATCCTGTTATGCGTGCGTGCGTACATCGAAGAAGCACCAGGCAAATGCAATTGTACCGTTTTTTATGGTCCCAGATTGCATTCCAGAGGCTCGCGGACGGTTCGCGAAAGCGGATTTTCTGTTCTGTTCCGCGAACGAGCGAATGAACGAAATAGATATATTCCGTTTGAAATACTCGCATTTAAATCGGACGATTGCGTCCAAGGCGACCGATCTCCATCGCGAGGCGAGATTTCGAGACGGCCGATAAGACCGTGTGTTCTCGAAGAGGAGAGAAGAAACAGCCGCGAGCGTGTCTCGAACAGCGCCCTCGAAAGTAGATGAATACTTAACGCCGCAAGTATAATCCTTAAGTCGACGAACTACCGCAGAGTTTACTTGTCGCCACGAATTCCCGTCACGTGCCGAGAAGTCGTGCCGTCGACGGAGCAAAAACGTTTACGGAAGAGGAACGACATTTCAATACTTTAGACCGAGCTGATGTTTAAGTAACGTTTTAGTAATCTGGAGAAATGAATCTTTCATAGATATGAAATAATGCTATTTATCTCTTACGGTATTGTGAGTGAGATAATGCGTACGCAAAGGAAATATATGGAGACAGCTCTCGCGATTCAGATAGAAGTGTCACATTATCTTTTACTTTTACGTTTTGCACGTCATTTATGTATTTCAGAAAACGGATAGAGAACATCTGAGCCGCTGTTCTGGCAATAGTTTTTCGATTTTCTTCGCATATGGTGACAGATACTTTATGAAGGATCAGGATAAACGGATTCGAGATGCAATGCCATCACGAAACCTCGATGTATACTATTGAAATAAATATCGAGACTGATTTTAATGGACATAAAAACTTTTTTACTATATACTGAAACCTTTGATTTAAAATTAATTCATAACACAATTTAATTTTGCTAATTGAATCTTAAATTATATATTTGCAAAATTAGAGAGACTCGAAATCACATTGATATTATTTCAAACAAATTCCTCCTTAATGTAGGGAACAATTTTTTTCGCTACTAATCAAAGGAAATTTAACTAGAAAAATTATAGACATTTCGCATAATGTTCTTCGACAAGATATTCGCAACATGAGATATCCATCACGCAAATGACTGCATAACGTTCCACTAGATTAATATGTTTGACTACGTGCTTGCGGCAGGCCAGTATCCGTAATAATCAGCACGCTCGATCCTTCAGCTTGTTGAAATCAGCAGAGACCAGAGCTATCGTTCACAGCCGCGAGAACAATTCAAAATACCCCGGCATGATCGCAGCGGCGATATACTTTTTATCGGCGAGCTCATCTGCGGGTTATAGCAACGGGGAAGGACACGTCGCGTCAGTGCCAAGATGGTAACGATCGACACCGGCGATACTCTCGATCCCGGGCACTGCCCGGAAAGAAGAGAACCCGTGCCGACGAACGCCTCGCACTAATAACACACTGGAGCGCCGGCAATATTCTCGCCCCCGTAATAATTGGTTGCCGTGCGCGATGGAACAGCGAGCGATGAAGATCTCCCGCGCGTTTCTTCCTCCCCCTGGTGTTAAGGCGAATTTACACAGCTCTCTTTCGATAATCATTTCGAATAAATCATCACGGGCTGGAGGATAAATTACATATAGGCAACATTTTCAACGAAATATTTAATTGTCTCGAATGAGTGAGGAAATGAGACTACTCCGTTTTCACGTGTTTTACTTTGATCGATCGTGCAGGATGATGGTCGAGCTGCGTGAATTCACCTTTAATAACAGGACTGATTGTGAGGCGGACCGGAGCCGCATAGGACGCGCGTTTTGCGTTGCGACGTGCTGCAGCGGTGCATCAGTGCGCATAAATTAATTGATACGGCTTGAACGCCATTTACGACGTGTGGTGGCGTATGGAGTCCATCATTTGCGTTGCCGTCGGCATAGATCACAACGTGAATCTCGATTGAATTAAAATTCGAGATTTACTACGCCAAACAGATTTATCTCAAACAGATTATCTTAATTTATTCGATAGTTAAATGAAATTAAATTATAAAAACGCTCATCTGATCTCATAGTTTCATGTATCAAAAATTTTATTTATTTATTCTATAATAAATTCAAAATTTTTTTAATATAAATGTTAAATTATTAAATTTAATATAAATGTTTAATATAAATGTTAAGAAAAATCTTTTCTTTAATTCACACTGTTTACTAAATTTTTTTTGAATTATTATTTATTGAACGTTTATTTTAAAATTTAATTTGAAGTTAAAACTGTTAATTTTTAAAGCTTTTATTTTTAATGCCATTTTGTTAAAAATTAAACGGATTCTAATTTCTTTTAGTCACATGAAAATAAAAAATCTTGTTGCATTAACTAGAATTCTGATAGAGACAATAAAAAAAGTACAAATCAGACATTTATAGTTAATTAAACATTTACTGGAACCAGAAATTCAATTACGATAACCAGTTACTATCATATCAGAATTCTGGTTCAGAATATTTTTCTCAGTACATTTCTGCGAAAGATTAGGATTCTGCACAGCGACGCAACGGCGCACTATATCATTATACCAAATTGAATTCAGAATTACGAAATCATCCGATCGCACATTAAGGTCCGGTTCTACTAATGTAATTTCTTCCAAGAATTAGAGAAAGATAAACAGAAAGTTAAACAGAGATTAATGTTAATTTTACATTGATGGAACCGGGCCTATAGCATCCCAGCAAGCTTATGAGCGACGTAAAACGCATGTTTCCGTGAATGACACACAAATACACTCGAAACGCTGCCTCTGACTACTTTTAACCAGAGTCCGTGCGTGTACACGTGTAACGATACTGGTTGGTTTATAAGTCCCCTAAGAGAAACGTGTCCGAATACGTGCGCGAGATCTTCCTGCTAGACAACCAGCGCTCCTCCATTTAAGAGGACGATTTAAATTCACACTGCATCGTGGTTACCCGACGTTCTTTCGGCTTACTTGCATGCGTTTCTGTGCATTAATAAGAGTCTTGTAAATTAGTCCGTAAATGTTCTATGCGCTAACAACGTAGTCGACGTCAATAATTGCGAGTAACTACACGACAGATCCTTCAATGATATTGATTTATCATTTAAGACATTTACATAATTTGAATTATCAATCAAATTATGGAAAGAACATCTGGTTGCATTAATTGGGATTCTGGTTGAAGATGGATAAATTAATTTCTGGAATCTATTGTAATTCTAGTTAAGATAACTAAAATTCTGATATGATTATTTTCTACTTCATTTTAAATCAGAAATTTTCTTCAGTGAATGAGTAAAGAATACCAAATATGGTCGAGGCTAAAAAAAATCTTGATGCTTAATAATATTTTTTATACACATAAATTTTAAATACATTTAAATTACATTAAATACATTAAATACTTTTAGTTATGCAATATAAACGACACGCTGGTTCTTGTCAGAAACAATTTAATAATGATACTAATAAGTTTTTTAAAACACTACAAAAATGTATCATAAAAAACATAGTTCGGATTAATTTTAATGTGAACTCCACGATAAAAAATCGAAAACTTTTTATAGTCAACTATATATTTTTCTGTTTTCATGTCAATTAGTTGATCGTTTATATATTTTTTATTCATTACGTTGTGTGTATGTGTGTATGTATGAATCATTTATATCGCTATGATGAAAAGCGATAATAAATTCTAAAAAGTTACACGGATTATTAAGTAGGAATATTCTCGTGATATAGCAGGTAAGAAGTTGATTATCTTCTTACTTAAAGAAAAATGCAAGCATGAACGTTCATCGGAAACGTTGACGCAGTATAGATAACGCAACATAACTTGAAAAACATCGAACCTCGCTGTTGACACTGTTGTTTAATATTCAACAGGCTTCCACTTTAAAGCGAGCAAAAGTTCGAGATGCAATGAATGATAACGCGTTGCCCCAGCGTGTCGCGTATATCTATATGGAGCCGTTCCGTCATATACCTCATGTAGGATCTCTTTTACTCGAGAGAAAATATCGAAGAGCGTCCTGCTTGGTATCGATATGCCGAGAAAAGTGACTTTGGCTATATATACCAGAATGATAAAAATTTACCATTTATTTACCCTCGATAAGGAGGGAAAATATTCTCGGGGAGAATACCTAATTGAAAAAAGACTACAAGACTATTTTTCTAGCCTCTTACATAAGAAGACAATCGATTAAACAAAAGTTTTTTTCATTTAGTACACACGATAATATCCTTTATTACATATGATGAGTCATTTGTGTCCCGAATTAATTTTCATTACTTTTGAAAGTATATATAAAAATTATTAAGAAATATGTGATTCTCACATATTTCTAGAAAGTATTTACAAAGTTGTATATTTTAAAAAAGAAAAAGATAAAGAACATTAATATTTAATCATACTCTTGTATTTCAAAGAAAAAAAACGCAAAACACGAACCGTGGTATTAGGGGTTAATAAAAAATTAAATTTATGTCATAAATTAATTTTTTTATTAACAGCAGTTTTCTAAAAATTATAAATAAGAATTATATTTTATATCGCAAGAGATAATTTGAAAAAAGTAAAATGAAAATTCATGCGAGAATATTCCTTCCAGCCAACAGTAGCCATACTACACCATCAGCCCAAATGTTTCTTGGTCGTCTAACTTCAGGCGTCGAGATATATTTTCAGAACGTTTCACATTCATCAAATAATTATCAAATAATTATGAAATTTAAATTACGCAAAAGTACCATTTATTAATTTATTAAAGTACGCATCTTATTTTACAAATACAAGATAATGATAATAATAATCAAAAATCTTAATACTGATAATAAATTAAAATACGTCCTTCAATTTTTTTCTAAATCATAAAAAGACTTTCAAATTTCAAAAAAAGACGACTCCAAATGCCAATTTGCGCACAATAAATTAAAGTAGGTAAGGCTTACACGTAACAATATTTTAATAAGAATCTGATATTAATGAAGATCAGAAAAATATAAAATTGTAAAACATGTAATTTTATATTCTTTGTATAATATCGATTTATTTTAGCTATCTCAAGTTTCATGTTTTTCCCATAACTCTGCTTCTGGAAAAAGATAAGGAATCTCGATTTGAGATTAAAGTAGAACCACGACGAGACAGAAATCGGCCCTTAACGTAACAGATCTTAAAATCGAGATTCCAGATTACCGCACCACCTTCTATACGTTCGTTTTCGCGCCCATCGCGTCGCTCGATTACGAGACTCGCAACGATCGATGAGAAGGAGTTTCTGCACTTATGTCGATTCGCCGATACACGGTATCGGCTATGGGGCGACACGTAAAAGAACAGAGAACCGTCCTACGTTCTCGTCCGGATAGCCCGGGAAGCTGCTTAGCACACAAAGAAAGTTCGAAAAGTCCCTTCTTGTCAGCTTTTTTGCCCATGTCCTCCTGCTTCTGCACCTCGTCGAGATCTCTCCTCTCTTCCGTCCCTCTTTCCGCGTCCTTTCTCTTATCCTTCCTCCCTCTTCTTCTCGCGTCTCTTCTCTCGAGCGTCCCTTTCTCGCAGCCCTCTCGCATGCTAATGCACGCACGAAGCGCAACTGTTCTCGCGGGCCCACCGGCCCTTAACCCGCGTACCTCCCGGTTCCCTTCATCTTCTTCCTCCTCCTCTTTCTCCTTCCCCTAGCCTCTTCGTTTATTTGGCCAAATTTGATTCACCAACGAGATCCGATCTGACATCCCGATCGCTTCTTATCCCTCTCGCCTCGCCTCCCTTTCGTGCTCGCCCTCCTGTCACCGCGGTTCCCTCTGCTGGTATCTCGCTTCCTCCTCGTCTTCCTCGATTTCATTTCAGTAGCACGTCTTGCTTCCACCGAATCGCCATCGTCGTTGGGTTTTTCTCTCGACACCCTGTTCTGCCTCGCCGCTCGTTGACTCGGCTAGCGAAGCAACCCGCTGAATTAGGAGTTCACTTTTTAGTGGTCGCCGAACTACCAAAATTTTTTTTCTACCTTCTTTTACCACCGTGCACTGCCTCATAATGAGGCTGAGTTTTCGGCATCGATCGACAATTTGTGACGAAGCTAGAAAGTAGGATACTTCAAGCTTGATATTGAAGTCTGATATCAAAGATATTTCTTTTATGCTATAATAATAGCTATACTAAAGTTTATTAAGCGTTAATTAATAAAGGATTAATAAATAGATAGTAGATAAATAAATAATAAGAAAAATAGATAATTACTACTTTTAAATTCATAATGTCAAACCCCCAATTTCAATTATATTTAATTATTTTTAGGTCGACACTCCTCAGATCATAATTAAAACAATGGAGTTAAATAAAATTTGACTTAAGAAATTAAAATTTGATTTAAATTTAATTTATTATTTACTAACAATAAATATATATACGCTAATATGAATGTTCCTTACTTTGGAACCGAAGAGCAAGAACTAAAAATACGTAATTGCATGTGGCTCATAAAATGTTGGCATAAAAATTATTTAATAACAAAATTGATTTATTATCGCCAGGTCGTTTATTAGCACTTTGAGTTCATTAATTTCGAATATGCGGATACCGATGGAAACCGGCCGAAATCAGAGTGTACACGTGGTGGTCAAGGTAAAGTCGAGGAATGCCGCGAACGCGCGTTCTTCAGACCCATTGTCCGCCGCGTTTAAATTTGAATCGCGGCGAATCTGATCGTTTATTGTTTAAATTTGTAGACCCGCTCTTAATTTGAATTTAAGATTATTCGCTGGCGCGTTGCGAGACGATTTGACTTGGTGATGGTCGCCAGCTCGCCTTCCTACCCCCGCCTTAGACCTCCAGTTCTTCTTTCCTCCTTATCCAGGTCGTTCTCTGTTCTCCGTTTATCTTTCTTTCTCTTCCATTTCATCGTCGACTCCGTTTCAAGCTTACTGTATGCACTCACGTTCGAGTGTAAGTCAATTCGCGTATGTCTTTGCTTTGCCAGCACTTATTCGAGCTATTATTACTTTTGCGTGCGGTTTATTGTTACACATATCTCTTCTTGATGTGTTTTCCAATATGTTAAACATTTATATGTAAAAATTTAATATTTTTAAATATGATGATTAATTACTGAATATATATTATCGTAATATTTTACAAAATATTATTTTTTTATATGAATCTACATATTACTATTTGTTACAAAGATATAATTCAAAAATAGATTCTTTATTTCCCTTAAAAAAAGGAAGAAAAGAAATAATGTATTTTAAAAGTATATATATTTTAACTTATATTCCTCTGCAATCAGGTACTACATTAAAACTGCATTTTAAAATTAAAATTACAAAATTTTAATGATTTAAAACATTAAAATTTATTTTCTAGAAAACTTTGTTTTTTAATGTGTGTTCTGATAGCAAATGGGCGATAATATATAATTTTTAATCTCTCTTCACGAATTAATTAGATTTACATTCAATTACAGTATAGACAATATTTGTGCAATATAAAACGATTCTGATAAAGTGCATTATAAAGATACAAATAATATTACAATGTAAAGAGTTTACATACATATAAAATAATCATCTCTCCAAGAATATTTTTTCGCAAGAACAGTGTTTCAAGTATGCAAAGTCAAGAAAGGCTTTCGCAAGAAGATAGAATCATGTATAAAGTCGCCAGAGAAGTTCTACGAGAACTTAGGGTTACGCAATTCGCGACCACGTCGTGAATCTTCACGTGGCACAACGCATTGGAGCGCCCATCGGGCTCGAAATCTCCTCGGGGACTGTACTTATCTACATGGCATACCAAATGGGGATTCACCGTGGCGAGTCTCAGGATCTCTCGGTGACTGACGTTAGTCAATCAAACCGAAGAAAAAAATGCTCAGCTCGGCGAACGCAGCTCGGCAGATTCCTGCCAGCGCCGCTACGGTCGTGGCACTCTCGTAACGAGCGATGTCTGGACTCTGTTTTACGAGCTCGACGACAAAGGTGGTATCCTCGCTGCTAACGTTTCATATTAAATCACCATATGTTTAATTCAATTTCATTTTATATTAAATCACTATCTAATTATAAAATGAAAATCGGTATTTATGATAATTTAGAGAGAGATCTTTAACAGAGAAAGTAAATGATATAATTCGAAATGTAATTCTACATTGAAACATTCTATATATAAAACATGTAAGAAATGATTGCATAAAATGCTTAATGTTTTCTTAAAAAGATATTTTTTGACAGAATATAAAGAATATATAATGTAAATAATTTTCGTGGTATTTTAAGGAATAACTAACAAAATGAAAGGAGGAAAAAAATTAAAAAAGCTAGTCAAATTTTTTTTTCTGATACGTATATCCTAGTATAATGACGAAGCGATTGGTTGAATACAAGTATAGTACGGATAGCAGGTGACTCGAATCCTCTCTTCTTTCCTGTTGAATAAATTAAAATCGAAGTTCGCGCAGCTGTTTCTTCTATCCATGAGCGGATTAATTAGGATCACGTAAATAGGATCGACTGATGCTTGGAACGTCATTAGTACGATACTTATTTCGGAGAATCGATCAGTATAAAAATGTTAGACATTAATAGTAAGCACTTTTTTATTTATCTATTTACTGCTTTATATACTTGTTTACTAATTAAAAAAGTAAAATGGATAGCTTAAAAGCTGTTTAATTTGGAACTTTATTAAATTACCTTTTTCATTGTTTAATTATCTAAGGCAAAATTAATTATTTCTGCCAACAAAACTATGATTTTTTTTATTTGAATTAAACTGACATACAAATTGGCAAAAATTTCAAGTTAATTATGCAATTAATTATACAAAGATATTACAAAGATAAAACGAGTACAATTTTTGTATTATTTACACTGGGAAGAGGCAATCAAGGATCGGTATCATTAGTCTTAATTTCCGTTTCACCCTTCTCCTGTCTCGCTCTCGGGCAAACGTACGGAATTAAGCGAATTTATATTCCGAATTATTCATAATTGAGGCCGCCACTTTGTGCGGGTTTCGCGGGCGCAGGCTGACGAGATGGATCAAACGGTTCTTTTGTCAGCTAATTCGATTGCAGTGAAATTTGAATTTGAAATCCGACGAGCATTCGCGGTGCCGATTGGACAGAACAATTTTTCGGTAGATCAATCATCCGACTGATATTTTCGAAATTTGGTAGTAAAATTTGTGCAGGAAAAATATTATTACGTTGCGTCAATGTAAAAGTATAACTCTACGCATCTCACGGGCAGTATCGCAAATGGCGTTACATTAGGTAAATTCGAAAATCAAACGATTATCAATTTAGCCCCTTTAGTTAGTTTTAAAAAGCGGCTGAAATTGGGAACTCTAAAGTTACTGCGCCCGGCCAGTGTTAGTATTGCAAACGATGTTATCATATGAAATATATTTTCAAATTATATATAACATTATAATAACGCTATTGAAAAAAACATCGAAAATATGAAAGTAAAATTAGAACAAAGACAGTACCCTGAGAGAAAAATAGTTGCAATTACCATAATTAAACTATAATTTATAATAATTTTTCGTTGATAATAATTATATATTTTTAATCGAACTATAAATATAATAATTATTATTAACATTCTAGCAGAATATCGAATATAAAAAAAGAAGCTCGTAATCTTACTACCCTACTAATCGCATGACTACTTATAATTATTTTTCCATACAGTCGTAGCCACAAATACCAACCATTTCTTTCTAGTTCTATATTCTTCAATAAATATATAAAAATTAATTTTCTCACTTTATAAGCAAAGTAAAAAAAAAGAGAAAAAAGAAATTTTTATAGCCATAGTGTCGGTCATACTTCCCTTCCATTTCTATTAAGTTTCGCCACTTTTCAACGTCGTCGTTCCTTCATGCCGCTGAAACGGCTTTAGCGCGCGGAGACAGAGCCTAGTTATTCACCTGTATAAATATGCAGAAGTAACTTGCGTCGCGGACGTGAAATACTGCGTAATAAAAAGTGCCGTAAGTATCTCTAGCAAGAGGCACCGTTGTGGGGCGGACGGATCGGCGGGGGGGGGTGTGAGGTGGCTCGGGAATGGAGGTAGTCGGGCGACGCGAGGGTGCGCTTGCTTTTAAAAATGAACTCGGTAACTTTATAACTTTTTAGAGGATTACATCATTAGCCGGGCGGATGGGGAAAGGGAGACCTCCAGGGTTTTAATAAATTAAACAAAATTACCTTTCCGTTCCGGCGCTCGGTTAAATTAAGCTGTGGAGAAACAAGCGCGGACTCGTCCGCTTTTTCGTTTCGGTAAGCTCACAGAAATCTCCGCTTTTACGCTAAAATCACGACGATTTTATTATTGCGGTCTTGTCATAATAGCCCTTATAAATTAAAATTCTATGTATAACTCTGATAGATATTTAATACCGGAAAGTAGTAACTGCTTACATATTTACAACTTAATATTTTAACATTGATTACTTAATTACAACTTTTAATACTTAAAATAAGTAATCGCTATCTTTCAGTATTAAATCAGTATTGAATTGGATTTCTGTAAAGCCGAATGGCCTTTACGAAAAAATACTATTAGATTTGCGAAAACACTATTGGAAATAGTTGTAAACTGTTTGAATTAAATATTGTACACTATTTGTTCCAATGGTTTTTCCACTAATCCAATAGTACTTTTTTTATAAAAAAAATTTTTTCAAAGAATGCGATTCATATTTCCTTTTAACAAGAAATTAATTAGATTGTAAAAGTTAGGCTAATGCTAGTTTAAGTTCAGCTGTAATTGTACAGAAAACAAAGTCTATATACATTTTAATAAATATGACGTGGGATGTAGGTAAATAAGCTGAAACACCTTGGCATTCTTCCATTCGCCTTGCAGCGGATTGAAATATAAATTTTCAAAATCCGGAGCTATAAATCAACGACAAACGAAGCCGTGAAATTGACAGGGCGGTTCTATGAAAATAAAAGTACGATGCGTCGTTGTCGGGACGATCCACTCTGTAAACTTCGGTTTGTTCGCGAAAATCCGTTTTCACTGAGCGTCCCTGAGGAGTTGCCTAGCTCCGGGCTTAGATCAGAAATTAATCTCACCCGGAGTTTCGTGAAACACGTATATTTACAGGAACGGAGACAAGTGAACGCGCGGGAGGTTTACGGGAAGGGTAAAGATCGAGGGTGTTCGAAATATGAAATATGAAGGCCGCGACGACGGCCGGAGCAAGTTTGTTCGGCTCCTTTCGTTTTGTAGCGGACGATGGAAAGGGCGAACGTCAACAGGGTCGTTCGTCAACTGCCCTGTAGAACCCTGTCGGCTTGACAAGGGAGAAACGGATTATGCCGGTTATTAGAAAAAAAAAAATAAGACGACTGCGGATAAGATGTGACACATTATCAAATGGGTTTGATTATAGAAAAAAAAACCTTTATTATTATTTACCTTCGTTATTATATTTAGTAGTGATCTTTTTATATACTTTTATATGCTACTTTTTCAAAAATTCTTTATTTTGCAGAGGTAACTTTTATTTATTTTCTTTTTTCATTTTGTCTTATTATTTATTTTATTTTTCATAAGCCATTGTTTTATTATATAAAATCACTTATACACTTCGATCATTTTTGTTAAAAATTAACAAACAACAATTCTTTGAGTATCTTTAATTTTGAAATCAAATTTAATCATGATTAATGCAGCAATTTGCAAGTGGACTGACATACATTATTACATTATCTTTATTAATAAAATTGCGAAGAAAAACGATGAAGGATGGAGATGCAGTAATCATATTACTAGTCAATCGTCGTGCGTAATGAAATTCATCTAACTTATTACATGTCGCGCCACGCTTGACTTTTTCGAAATTACTAGCACCGCGGGGACACTCGCGCCACAACAGTACCTCGTCAATACACATTCGTCTCGTGGGATTGGATTTAATTAAGGATAAAATTAAAGCTGGGTAGAGTAATTGCGTGATTAGCCGTTGCGCTCGGCAATCCAATCTACGGACTTGCCGAGTGGCCAATCGAGCCCTCTCGAAGGCGCATTCGAGCAATTTGCATCGAATCTACATCCCGATTTGTCCATGACAAAGGAGACGGCAGAACCGAGACATCGACAGGGACACAGTGGCAAATTTTCAACTCCGAACTATTTTTCGCGTGAAATTTAGTTGCCTGTTCAGAAAGCCTTAGTGAACTGCGCGAGAGAAATAAATGTAACATGTGAATAGTAACTCGTAAACAATAAATCAATTAGCATATGGAAAGAATGTTGCATGGAATTTTGTTAAAATATTTTAAAATTTATGAAATTAAAAATATATTTTTAAATTTGCATATATACAAATATTATTAAACGCTAAAAAAAAAGGATTTTTTTTTACTTGATTTATTCTTATTAATCTAATTTTTATCTATAATTGTTTAAAAAATTTATCTAGGTACAGATCTGTAAAGAATTTTTTTGATCACCAAAATAATTTTTTAATCAATACGTAGAAATCTCAAGCATGATGAGCAACGCTGCAAAAAGTTTTGACAGTTTAGCAAACAGTTTGGACATTCCACATAATTATTTTGATGAACCAACAATTTAATTCAAATATTTTAAATCAATATCTAGCTAAATATTTAGATACTTTAACAAAATTATTCTTTCTGTGTAACATGCTCAAATTGGTTACTAGAATTTCAAAACATTTTCCATTGTTTACGCTTGAGCGTCCTAGGTAATTACATTGATAATCTAACAAAATTATTTTCGGATCCGATCTAAATTCCTGAATGTTTCAGCAAAACTTTTTTTTCATACAGAATTAGTACAAAACTATTAAATATAGATCGATATTATTTATCATCGTACATATAATCTGTATTTATAATCGTTGTTCCCCTTGGGATGCTTTTAGTTGAAACGCGACTTATCATCAAATTCTGCTCGTGAAATAACGGGAAACTAATGTCTTTTGCTATATACGGACGCAATTACATGGTAATTGGTCCGCAACGAACGGAGCAGTTTCTAGATAGCAAGCGCGCTATCAGGGAATGACAATTCGCGGCAGCGTAATGAGACGCGGCCATTCGCTGATTTTGCTGAATCCCCGAGCAAAAACTTCCCTTGCGGACGCTTCCCTTAATTGGGTTTATAATTGTTCCGCGCGGCCCGCCCATTGGAAGTACGCGGAACGTCTCCGCCGTCCACTCACGCTTTTCACGGAGACGCCGAGAGCGGACGGAGCCAACCCTCGTCGCGCGATACCTCCAATCGGGCTGTTCTCTGCGTTCTCTGCTCTTCTAATTAACATTCCTCCCCCCTCGCGAGAAGAGAAAGAGACCGCGGCTCCCCGAAAGCGGCGTGATATCATTTGTTGGTGGGCGTCTTAATTAATCCCGTGGTATCCGCCTTTAGTGGCGCGAAAGGGGCAGGGCGTGGCTGCTCGCCGGCAGAAACAACTGAGCGAATGTGCAGTGTTGCTCCCTTTACCCCACCGATCCCGAGCCCAAACCCCAGCCCGAGCCCGATCCGCCGCCGCCGCCGCCGCCGCCGCCGCTGCTGCCGCTGCCGCTGTCTGTCCCTCTTCGCCCCCGACCGACCGACCGACAACCCCCTTCTCCGGCTCGACCCCCAGTCGTCCACTCCGGAGAACGTACCGCCGTCGTGGATGTCACGTGACCGGCCAGCAGCCAATCGACGCCCGCTAATGAGCGGCCGTGCGCCGTGCCGACGTTTAATTAATCGCCTGGAGCTGCATCGACAGCGGCCGGTGCAGCTGCGCGAACCGCATCCGGGACAGACTCGTGGTAATGGTGCGTTTTTCCAACCATCAAAGTCGTGCCGAGATTATTTTGAATTTTCGTAATTATGTCTATCAATTGTTTCGCAAAACTCAATCAACTTCATTAACTCTGTTCAATAAACGGAAAGGCTGTCTTTCCTTTTTTTAATTATAAATCTGATTTATAATGTATAGGAATGAGAAAATAATATTTGATCTAGCTTGCATTAATTTACGCTTTTATTTTCCTAAATTTCTATTAGTATGTATTTATAACTAAGGCTTTCAAAGAAACTTTTACGAAATCTAACTCTGGCGACCACTGTAAGTGATGTACACTCTAATTATATTAATTAGTGTTAATTATATTTAATATATATAATTACAAATAATTTTAATATTTTGTAAATTGTCCGTTGTAATTATTATTAATTGACATAATTAGGATATAATTACTAATAATTATTTATAATAGTTATTCTCCCAGAATTATCTTGAATAGGATTCTTCCTTTAGAGAGAGCTTTATAATTGTAAATAAATATTAGTAGAGATTTAACAAAATACAAAGTAAATTAATGCAAACTAACATCAAACAAGTGTCATTTTTCTGTTGACATTATGTAAATTTTTAATATTTTAATTAATTAATAACGATGTATACCGTATGTTAATTAAGGAAATAAGTATTTAAAGGTGTTGATAAACGAGTTTCAAACAAGAAATATTTCTCCTTTTATCTGCAAGGGCAATAAACATCACATCGAGAAACATGATCGATATCTTATAAGTCGAATATAACCGCGCTCTCGCGATTCTATCCTGTCTTAGCTTGTCAATGATCGGAACACCCACGTTGGTGACATCGATGCGATGATGACCGGCATCGATTACAATGTATCGCAGCGGCGCGAATAAATCGTTCGCGTTCCCATTTCGTTTCGGGAAATACATCCCGGAGGATTCAGACGGGCGCCGATATATACGATCAGCCGCATAACCACGTTTTGATGAATCACATTGTGTATGTATAATGCGCCTGCACAACGTGACGCCCAGGACGTCGCGTATATCGTCGCGAGCCGGGCGTCTCGTGATTCTCGCGAAAGAATTCTATCCGCAGCGAGAAATTCCAATTCGCCGGGTAAAGAGGAACGGCTGTAGGGTACCGCGCGTCGCTCCTCCACGAGTACACACGTATCTACATCCTTCCATCCCCTGTTGAAATGCGAGCAAACGAACAAGCGTACGCGCGCGCTCGTGTATTCCTCCAGACGTATTTCTAAGTGCGCGCTGGTGTGCGTTTCAGGTCGACGTGTATAAAGACGCACAGGACCGGTAAGAGCTACTTTCTCGCATTGGGCCGACTGAAAATTGATCCACTACACGTCTGGGACCGTTGATGGCGGTAAAGGTAACATTCCAAGTTATCGTTTATGACGAGATGCTGCATTTCCAGCATCATATCTTTCGATGAAAGCATGAATATTTATAATTATAAGATATTTTATAGTTCGTAATAATGTGAATGGTATTCGACAAATAAAATTTGAATGCCGTAATAATAAATGAATAAATAATTATATGATAGAAGGTTTTCCAACGGAAAGACTAATTTTGTTGACGTATCTGAAAATGTAGGTTGATACAGAAATTTGAAAATAATTTTGCTGTATCATCAAAATAATTACGTACTCAAGCATAATAAGAGATATTGCAAAATGTTTCGACATACCAGTAATTATTGCAGCGTTCTACGTAATTATCTTAATAGCCCAAGAAAATTATTTACAGATGTATATCTATAGCTATTTTTAAATACTTCAGCAATCATTGAATTTTAGATAGTTTCGCCAAAATGAAAATATGAGGGCATAATGAAACTCGAACAAAGACGGAAATGAAAAGCTTCGTATGCAATTATTTAATAAATTTTGAGGAATACTCTAAGAAAGATTCCAAAATCGGATAATATAAAATTACATAAAGTTTCCATGTTGGTTCGCGCGATTGAATTATATACGATTATTATTTCGCTATAATTAAATCACTTATACGTGATGTAATTTGGTCGAGCTGTGCACGCGAAGTCAATGTACTTTCGGGGTTGTTATCCGCATTGAATCTCGTCGCCTCGAGATATTTCGCTTTCGGTCGCTGTCGCCGGCCCTGTAACGCCCACATACGCGACCACCAACACCGATGCATTACTATACAGCGACGGTATGCATCGAGTGTCCTTCTATTTCCTTAAAATTCCGATGGATCGTATGCCCCTGCCCCCAAGCGTCCTACGTACACACACGCACACACTGACGTTCATGCGCGTATATATACGTCTTCGAAAGCGTGCTTGTAACACACATAACACCGAGAAGAAGAGAAGGCTCGTGCGAGAGGAGGAGAAGGTGGAGGAAGCGGAGAGAAGACGACGGTGAAACGAGAGTGAAAGAGAGAGAAAGAGAGAAAGAGAAGTCGCGGGGAGGGCGGCGGTGGAGAAGCAGGAGAGTCGTCGGAGGTGGAGAAGAAGACGAAGAAGTAGTAGAGGGTTGCGAGAAGACGGGGGATGGCGGAGGGCGACGCCGCCGCCGGCGGTGGTAATGGTGATGGCGAATGGCGATGGTGGTGGCAGGACGCTTTGGCGTGCCGTCGTCTACGTGCGTGTACATGCACGGGCACGCATACGTGCGCGTGAGTATAGGGATTCCAGTTTAAAAATACAAATGGAGTATCGAGCTTTCGAAGAACGCGAGGTTCCCGCGAGGGGTCCGGGGAGGTGGCCTTCGGGATCCAAGGGGTGAAGAGGATGACGGTAGGCGACGGACGCGGGGAGGATAGCACCGGCACAGGAGGATGAGGGAGATATTTCAAAAATCGAATATTGATCAGAGCTGCCAATCCTACCCTCTGTAATCCGTACGTGTGCGCTGGTTGGCTCTTACGTATCCCTTAGGTGCAGTGTCTGCGTCCGCTCGTCCTCGAACCTTCGGCTCATACGTCTCCGTCGTTCCTATGCACTTATGCACAGGAACGCGAGAAAGATCTCCTGAACGTTCAATGAGATGCCAAGAAGAATGGCTCAAGTATTTTCGAGAATAATTACAATATAATAATCGAAATAGCAATTAGAGAATGTGACGAATATATAAATCTAAAAAATTGTACAAAATATTAATTATTATACGTCACAATTTATGATTACGAGCAGCACTGTGTAAATTATTAATTGTATTCGCATTCGATGCGTTGTTTAGGTTCTATTCTAATCGTATGTCCAACTACTTTCTTTATAAAGACATCAAAGTATACACTAAGGAGCTAATACAAATTGTGCACACATACTCATTCTTACGTCCCATTTTTTTTCACAGCCACTAGTTCTCTTTCACGCGAGAACGAATGCAAACGCGCGAAAAGCGAGAAAAGGGAAGACGTAAAATAAGAAAGGAGGGATGGCTCTCAGATTACTCACCCTTATATATGGGTGCCGCGGGCGAGCCGGATGGGGCAGGGTGGATGAAGCGGGGGCAGAGAGGGATGGATGAAATCTTTTAATGGCAGCCATCCAACCGTCGTCTCTCCTGCTTCCTTCGCCGCGCGACCTTCCTTTGCCATCCACGTATTAGCTATTCTTATGTCCATCGACACACAGGCACCGCTCTTACATAGGACATCCCTCCCAGTAATCGCATTTTAAATTACTCACGTAGGTACATAACGTACGTACATACAGGTATAGGTGTAGTTGGATAGGATGGAAACGGTCGACGGAAGATCGAATGTCAGTACTCGCGGATCGATAGATAGGAATGGGGCGGTGTTGGGAGAATGATGATACTTCATGTGGAAATGAAAATGAGAGGTCGAAATAAACGAAACGACTGCATCTTCGTCTCCTTGCATCCTCACGATAAGGCCTCACGTATTTCCTGCATTTTACGTGAGACTATGATTTACGTACCGAGATAAACATCTGTAATTAATCTTTTTAATTGTCATTTTAAAAATAAGGAATATTTCAATTTGTGAATATTGAATTGAGAGAGAAACGTGAGATTTTCAATTACCATCTTTCAAATTAGATGTAATTGATCAACACTTTTTAATGTAAGTAAACAGATTTTTAGATAATAATTGTCAGATATGTTTCGAAAATAATCGAATGTATTATAAATAATTCAACAAAATTATTTATAAGTAACCTGCTCTCACGCATTATTAGCTAATGGCAATGATGTATTAAAAGGATTATGAAGTTGAATTACAATATAATAATAATAATCCAAATAACGGATCAACCGTTTATAAATATTCATCGAATGAACAAGGAAACATTATTTTGATGTTTAATTTTGAATAGTTATAACGTTGTATTTCTGCTAATCATCATCTTCCCAAAATTCAAGAATATGCCGAATGCGAAAATAGATGTATGTAAAAAGAAAAAAATACGCACCAACGATCCACCTTGCAGCAACGATTTATTCTCAGCGAAATGTCGCAAGAACCAAATTGACGGAATCGTTTAAAGGTGCAAGAAAGCCCACCATTCCGGCTCTTCGCGCTTAACCGAAGCATTTCCCGTTTTCTATCTTCGCCTTATTCCTCTCGCGCACCCTGCCCTCTCCGCCCTCCCCCTTCTCCCCCATCTTCGTCGCCTCTTTCCTCGCACGGAGACAAAACACTGTCGTCTCGTGTGACGGTGCAAAGAAAACACTAACAAAACACCCCCTGGTTCTCCGAGTCCCGTCTAACAAACGAGCCATGACACCCCATCCCCCCGCGCAGCCTCTCTTCACCTACCATCCCATAATGGTGTTGGTAGGGCCGCATATGACGTCACACGCGCCCAGAGATACACGTACATGGAGATAGAGCCCGAAGGAAAAGCCGCGGCCCTGGAGGAGAAGTAAATCCATATTTTACACCACCACCGCCGCCGCCACCACCACCATCGCCGTCGTTCTCATCTCGACCCCACCACTATCACCACCACCATCATCACTACCACCACCACGGCAGACACTGTTAGGACGCCTTCGCTTGTTTCGCCTTCGCTTTTCGCTCCTACCTCGTCCCTTCGCGACGCCTCCACCGACCACTGCTTACATACATCCCCTTAAAGATCACGCATCGGCCGGTGAGGGGTAAATCCGACAGCGTAAGAGGGGTGTCTTCGACGGACACTCGTCACCGAATCGCTCCTCTTTTTCTCTCTCGCTAAAAATAATAGACACGCATGATGGAGAGCGAAGGGACATGTAATTTATGGAATTTCATATATGAGGATTTATCCGAGAAGTTTTGTAAACGCGGCCTGGAGGACAGTCGACAGCATTGCGTGCCAAAATTTACGAATAATTGACAATGGAGCGTTCTAATAGTTGCAACATGCTATACATTTCATATATTATACATTTCAATATTAAATTGCTTGTCAATTTAATTTGTGATATTACTATTTCAGTTTCAGTTTAGGACCGTGTTTCAAGATCGACAAATAATTGGCGCACAGTTAGCTTGAACTGAATATTGTATAAGTTCACATTCAAAGCACGAAGAACCGCCTTCATTGAAAATAATGTTTTTCACTCATGTGCTCATACATTTTAGTATTTTACATTATACAACACTGAACATTTTGCATGAGTCTTGATTTTAATGTGCTTGCGATGCTTCGTCATTTGAGATATTGCTTTAAATTACGATAAATTAAAAATTAATATTTGCATAACTAGTTAGTCATGAATTAATTTTATTCAGTAGACTGATGATATGAATAAATATTCCATCTTTTAATCGAAGTTTCCAACGCAGGAGAATGATATAAATTACATATGATTAATCAGCAATGAAAGTCATTTCTTCGAAACGTCAACGGTATCGTCGAGATGACATCATTCCTTAATCCTTTACATCAACACACCTATTATAGCTGCCGACAGTTAGTTCGCTTTAATCCGCAGTTAAAACAGAACTGGACATTGACCGATCGTTGTCGGACAGGTCAGACATCTGGTTAGCTAGATCTCACGATTCGCGCGGAGCTAGATTAATTATTTGCTTACCGTGTCTCTTGACCACTCGCGATAAATCGCGAACTAAGCCTTTTCGTGATTCTCTGACAAAGCAAACTATAGTCAACAATATATATTCAACAATTAAATATTTCTTATAAAATATATGTATAGGTTTGTATAAGCTATATACACAGGGTAATTCATAAATGCCTGTCAATATTTTAAAGATGAATGTACGCATTAAAATAAATAAAAAAGCGTTACATGAACATATATGTTCCTGCTTTAGTTTTCGAGTTATAGATAATTAAAAAATGTGTACTTTTTGAAATTTATATTATGTATAAGATCATTTTATATGTCAATTTGAAACATGAAGGAATACTAGCAATACAGTTTTTGGCTTTTTTTTTTTTAAATAAATATCTCTAAATTTCTTTATCAATATAAAAAAGAATAACGAAAAAATTGAATGTAAAATTTGTTAGAGATTTAACAAAATTTCTTGATAGATTTTTTTCATTTTTTTCTAGAAAATGTATTAAATATTTACATTTGTATAGACATTGTATTATAAATAGAGTAATGAGAATTCTGTCTCACGAAAATAGAATTTTCTCAGGACATAAGATACATGCCGCACAATAAAATTCTTATGTTGATCTTGCATATTTTAACACTGTATTTATAAATATATCTTTGATGTGTGCTGTTTTTGAAATAGTTTTGGCCGCATGCCAGTAACACCGACTCCGCTTCAGCCCGAAGGAAATAGAGGCGATACATTTTGGAGTTTGCAGTTCGTTAAAACCGTAAAATTGACACGTGGGGTCGAAGCAATCGGTTGCTGGCAAGGATCAATAATTCGATCTCGATATAAATTCGGTGGGGACAGGGGGATCGTTTCTCATCCGCTGGGGTCGCAAACATACCTCGTGGATGGGGTTGAAACCGATCGCCCTTTTTTTTTCATCGATCACTTCCCCTCCCTGTCCCGATGCATCGCTTGCTACTCGCGTCTCCGGAATCTAATTTCATCGGTACGCCGGCACGTTGAAAGTATTATACCGAGGAAATGTGACGTAACGTCGATATTTCGCGTTTAGCCGTTTCTCGTTTCTGGGGAAACTCGACAGCTTGCGCGATTTTTAGATGGTTCTTAAGAAAGTTGACAAATTACATTTTTCTTAATAATTTATTTTATAAAGATAGAAAATATTGAGGAAGAGCAAGGCACAAACACGATATTTATGGGTTTTATTAAATAAAAATTCGAAACTTATATAGAATATCGTGTACTCGTAGTTACCATTTCGATACTATTTCTCGTGCCGATTACTGCGCGGGATCCCGTTGATTCAGCGATTCCGACAAACCAGTAACAGTTTGGCACTAAAACCGATACTTTTTTCCACGCACGTCCACGGTTCGTGGCGTTTCGAAAGTTTTCATCGAGCTGTCGCGCGGCATCGCGACGGGAATACCGGGAAAATCGGGGGGTGGAAACGACGTGAATCCGCCGATTCCCGTGCGGCACAATGGCAGCTCGATAAAAATTGGCACGGCTTTATTATGCAACCCGGGTGTTAAGGCTAGGGTCGTCTGATGAGTCGACTCCAAGTTCCTCCTCTGGGAAATACTCATCGCCGCCAACCTCGTCGCGCAACCCCGTGATCTTATGGCGGGAATCTTTCGCAGGAAATAGCTTGTCGTTTTTTTCTTACGCTTACTTGCCTTTTTCCTCGAATAAGTATTGAATGTGCTTATTATTCCACGTGTATTATACTGTTACACGGAAAGAAAAAAAAAACGATTTTACCAAAGTATTAAATAATTTAGTTAGATATCTAAAAATTATTTTGTTTGACTATTAAAATAATTATGTCAGACGCCCAAAATAGTTGCTAAAATATTAAAATTTTTGCAGCATTACTCATTATACTTGAACATCCGACATAATTATTTTAATCGTTCAAAAGTTGAACGTACAAATGTATTACACATTCAAAAAAAAAGTTGAAATATATTGGTAAGAAAATGTTATATGTAATGTTTTCTTTGATATTTGTTGATTATAAAAAATTTGAATGTGATAATGAAATATATATTTCTGTGAAATATATCTTATTAATCGTAAAAATAATTAAATAGATGGTTTATTTGCTAGGAGTACAATTCAACTTGCTGTATTTAAGTTATTTCAGTAAAATGAATGTTACTCTATAAATAAATTTTTTTTTAATTATTTTTTTTCTCAATGCGAATCTGTAACTAAATTTTTAGATACTTCTGACAAAATCGTTCTAGAAAAATAATTGATGCGGATTTTAAACTTACATTCATTGGTTCAAAAATGATGTTCAACTTAAATCAAATATTTATAAGCTGTATATCTATCGTTGCAGTTGAACATTTTATATATATATATATATTTATTTATTTACAATAATCACAATAGTAACTATAACAAAGTAAAAGAGCAAATAATTAATGAAACAAGATCAGAACTTACCTAATTTTAATTATTAGGCATTGTCTACATATATGCGAAATTATACTTGAAATTAATATTTAATTTCTCAAATTTGCACATCTGCAAGTGCAGTTCTGTATAGTTAATCATTGCGAGACAGGTAGATTATCTCTTATAAGAGTTGGTAGGAGAAAAAGAAGAGAAATTTTGTGAGAGAGATGAAGAAGACGGGAGAGAAGCAGCAAAACATAGGTGAAGCGTGCATCGCTTACGTTATTTCTCAGTATAATTCTGTTAGCCTTATACTCGATTGTGATGTTCCATCTTATGCAATCCTTTCCTGCGAAGAGAATATATAAATATTGCAATACGTAGTTTTGTTTCTTCAATGCTTTTTTATCTGTACAGTTTCCTCCCATATTGTGCTTTATTATTATTTTATTAAGTTTATTTTAGTTACATAACAATATATTAAAGAATAGCGCGTGATAACAAAAGTTTGTAACTGAGGTATACAATTGCTCGACACGTTTCGCGAATTAGACACAACGGCATTATAGAGATCGTTCCACGGAAAGTGTCGTCGTGTCGAGACACGTAAGGGGACCATGGTCATCCATAAAATCCGAAGGGTACGAACGACTACCACCCCTTTTCCCGTTTCCCCGCGTTATCCCCGAATAAACTCGGCACGAAGCTAATCATATTTTCTAATCCGAAGCTGGAGGGAAAAGAACAGAACAGAGTCTAGGGAGAAAAAACTCGCGCGTTCCTGGCTATCATATAATTTTTCCGACAAGAAGCACTTACGCCTCCTCGTCCCCTGCTAGCCTATCCACCCTCTCACACGGAAACATGTTTTGCGCTGCACGAAGAAGGCGGAGGGCACGGAAGTGGATTTATATCGAGTTTCGTAGGAAATTTCGTAAGTTTCATATAGGAGAATTAATTTCACTCTTGCACGACAGAAATAAAATAATATCTACGATCAATCAAGTTACGTGCATATTAATCAGCGTAACGATTAGCGTATATTTTGTGTTTTGATCAGTTTGCGAGATGCTATTTCTCTTTCAATTATTATATAGTTTCAGCCAACTTAATGCGACTAAATCTTAATTATACATTTGTCAGTTTGTGATTAATTTATGATGATAAAATAATTTTTGAATAATAAGATAAAATATTAATCAACTTAATGATTAACATATTTTTCGTACTTACTTGTTTTACTCATATTTCCTTTTCAATTATTAGATTTGATCAAATTTATGCTGAGTTTTAATTATATATTTGGTCTGTTTATAATTAATTAACATAAGATTTGACAAACTTACGCGACTGACTCTTAATTATCTATATATTTTGTTGATCTGTGATTAATTAATATGATTATATTGATAGAATATTTTTAGCAGTAAAGAAAGAACCATATATAAAATAATACAAAGAAAAATGTATTGCAAAGAAAGCAAGTATTTTCTCTTAAGTTGATATCCGTGTAAAATGTCTAAAATTGGAATTAAATTTGTAACAGTTGAGAACTAACGAACAATGATTAATAGATGTAAATTCAATTTTGGCTTGTAAAAATGAAATAAAAATTTTTAATAAAAATAGTACGAATAGATGACCAGACTCAAGTATAGAAAAACTGCAGAGATTCTGTCTTTGATATACATATATATTTAAATAAATTAATAAGAAAATATAAATTTATGAAAATTTATTAATTTATATATATGAATACAATATTTTATAATGAATTATTAAGTACACAATGCGAATGGTGTATGGGTGTCGCCATCTGTGATCAAGAACGTCGCGTATAGTTGAGAATTCTCATTCTATATAACGATTCTCTCTTCTGGATATCTTCTGCAATTTCTGCGTTTGCCTTTATTTATTGATTTATTAGATTGATATCTATAAATATGTCTAATAATTATTATGTTATCATTTTGTTATACATGTAGCTACAATAATTACATTTGTGATAAATATTAAATCCAAAAATAAATACAGTAATAAAGGAAAAACTATTATTTAAGAAAATTTTGTAATCTAGAGAAATCGGATATTAAAAGCATTTTGAATTTGTTTTTCTTTCTTTATCAACTTGAACATTACAGAATATATTTATTTTATTATATTTATTCCGTTTAACGCGAAAAGTAGTCAAATTGAACTAATCTAAATTAAAATTGCAGAAACTTAATAGGAAATATAGTCGTCTGTGCCGTGAGAATGCGAGCGAATGTTTATATAAGATCCCGTTAAAGCAGGTTGTGCGTTATCTTCCCTCCGGATCGTGTCGCGGCGAAAAAGTTGGAAGGTCTCTTGCCGGAGACTCTCGCGATAAGGATTATATCGAGCAAAAACTTGCCTTCGAGGAGTCTTCGAAAAATCGGCACCGACGTTCCAACGAGAAAAGTTACACCGTGGTTCGAGGCGTGTAACGAGTGAACTCTCCGCGGGGCACGGCGGGGCGAGGGGGCGCACAAGGAGGCGAAACATGTCGGAAAGGGGGTTGGTAGAAATTAAGTCGCTTCCCCAGTCCCGACGTTCCTCGAAACGACACCTCTTCTTTCACCGTCTTCCTCTCGCTGCACGCTGGATTCCGGAATAAGCTCGACCATCCCTTCCTCATGCCAACCCTCCTCCGCGCAATCCCTCTGCTCTCCTCGCTTTTACCTTCCCCTCTGCTGTGACTTCGAGCACCTTTCCGCGCGACGGCGCGTGTATGCTTGTGTGTGCACACGCGCATATGTATACGTGGAACCCCACCAGAAGGGTAGAGGACCTGCGCGTGAGGGGTAGGTGGTACCAAAATGGCCGAAGCCGCACCCACGACTGATGAAAGTGGGAGCGAATGAGGGGAATGAGAGAGCGGGTGGGAGGATTACACACGGCGATGCATTTGTGTAGGAAACACGCATGAGTGTAACTGTATGCGTGCGATACATACGTCTGGAGTTCTCTGTAACTCTCGCCGGAGGGATGGTAGAATACACGGTCCTGGCCATACCTATGCACTATTCGGAAGGTGTGGCTCGATACTTGAAGTAATTAAATCCGGTAATTAGAATAATTAATTAATTAATTTACCTGCTAATTAAAATTGTGAAAATTGAGAAATACTTAGACCAAGTTTTTTCCACTTGCTGAGTAAATTTCTTATTATCTTAAACTGTTATACATTACAATTTAAAAAGATTATTGTCTTTTATTAGGGGATTTTTTAATTAACAGCATAATAATTAATATTATAACATTATGAAATATTGTATTTGATAATTGTGACAAAATTAATATTGTTCGTGTTACAGAATTATTAATAGTTTTAGTGCTATTACAAACAGACATTTAATTAATTAAAATACAACTCCGTAATGTAATCATTATCAAATCTGATGTTCTCACTAAAGAAATATCTATATAATTTAATAATTTACGTGCCTCTCTCACAAAATTTCTCTGTAAAAATTCGAAATTAGGATATTAATAGAAATCTATTATTCAACGTAAATTTTATTGCTTTTTTGTCATTTTCATTGCTAATTTGTACAGTTAGGCTTCTCAAATATCTAGAAAGTCTATTTCTTTCTTTTCTTCTTTCTAATAATCTAACAACAATTATTAAATTTTTCTAGTGATAGCAATTATACAGAAAAGTATATTTACTTTATTGTTAGTTATTTATAATTAACAATTTCATGAATAAGGTTCAGTAGGTAATGTTTTATCAACTTTAAATTGTATAGAATCAATCATAAAGTAATTAAAAGAATTAACAAAGACTATTAAAAAATGCGCACAGTAATCGCTTCAGCGATTGCGCAAAGAACAATATCGCTTTTTTCAAGGTAGAAAAACATGCAGATTCGATCAATGGCGAGGACGAAATTCCAGCGTGTTCTTGGGGGCTTCCTGCGGGAGACAGAGTGTCCTTTTTTGTCGCCCTAAATGTCCACCCTCCTGCTAGCAAAAAAAAGAACACGGGAAACACGCATGGATCTTGATGCGTGTGGGAATACTTGCGCACTTGTGTGTGTGTGTGTGTGTGTGTGTGTGTGTGTGTGTGTGTGTGTGTATGTGTATGCGTGTGTGCGCGTGTTATTTTTTCCGAGGCATTAAGCTTGCTTTCCTGAGGGTAGGGATTCGTCGATAGGGATGAGGTATAGTTTAGTTTAGGGATTCCACGCGAAACACAGTCAAGGATTTTCGCTCGTTCAGTAATCTTTGAAAATTCTCATATAATTCAATAGTATAACTCTGCAGACATTAAATTTTTACCAATGAGCTAAATTAAATTTAGCAATATACGGAGTATTGACACACAGCATATTTCTTGATGCTGCATATGTAATTTGATTATTCTAACCCCTGAAGTCTATATTTATTCTTAAAGACGACGTAATTTAATACATTTTACGAAGCGAATTTTTATTCGTGGTGTCAAACATTTTAGCCGCTTCTTAAATTTCTCATTTATTTTTTTATTCAATCGTTAAACATCTATATCGAAAATTCGTGATTATCACTAGTCCGCGTTTTAATGTCCGCTATGTGAAAAGCCGCTACCTGAATTTCGAAAATGACTATAAACCCAAGGATATCTACATAACGATTATAAATCTCCTGATCGCCGCTTCATATCAGTGACTTCGCTATCATTCCTTCCAAGGCGTGTCCACAATAATGCAACAGAATCGTCCAGGAAAACAGCAGAGGCTTTTTACAATCACAAATGTAACTCGAGTTAACTCAGCAATCCGTTCTTATTGCTCGTGCAAACGACGTAGGACGATTCATCGACTGCACCGAGCCGCCATTCGCCAAGGCTCGTTCACCAGCTCGGCCGACTGTACCCGGGGCATCTCACCATGGCATGGAAGACAGACTCGATTTCCATTCATTTATTTTCACTGCCATTTCACTGATTGCCAAGCCTCCTCCATCCTTCCTCCCACCCCCTCTCCTCGCGCTCGGCCACTTTGGAGGACGCTTTCGCGATTCCGCCTGGCTCTAAAAATTCCGGCTTCACTTTAATCACCAGAAGTGCAACCTGTTCCTCACCCGGTTTCTCCTGAGAGTCAAGCACCCTATAACCTGTCCCTGAACGGCCTCGAACTTCAACCTTTCTGTTTCTTGTGTCGCTTGCGAAGCACTCCGTTTGCGAGGTGCTTCATTCAGAATCTGCGTCGTATCGCGAACGCGTCTCGTCTTCAAACTTTACTCTTTCGTTTCATTTGTAATATTAAATTTATTTTATTAAATAAATGAACGCGCTCGACGTTATCGCTTTGTGCCTTGAGACACCAATATCGTAATGACCAATCCATCGATCCCCGCTGATGTCGATTGCCAATATTTCTGAAACAGAAAAAAAGGTCTCGAAAGAGGAACAAGAAAGATCGAATCTCGCGGGTATGGTCGTTCATTAATAACTAGCCGGGATAAAATGTGTTTTTGGCAACGAAAGTCACGTATCCTAAATAAATGGTCGTGGAATGAGAGGGGAAAGAAGGGGAAGTGTAAGGGGAGTGGAATCGGGCTCGTGACATTAATGGCAGAAGTGGGACGCATAAAGCACGGGAAATCCACGGAAAAAAGGGCAATTTATGAATGCCGGCAAAAAATAATGGTATGATAATGAAACGAATCGTAGCGAGCGCCGACCAAGCGTGCACTAACATACTTTCTCGAAACTAGCGACGAAGGGAAAATAGGAAAAGATGAAGAAGGGATAGGGAGAAATAGACAGAGCGAGAAAAAGATAGAGAAAAATGCAATAAACAGAGAGAGAGAGAGAGAGAGAGAGAGAGAGAGAGAGAGAGAGAGAGAGAGAGAGAAGTGGAGGAAAAAGGAAAGAGAGAGGAGACACACAACCTTTCTCGCTTCGAGCGAAGAACGTGGGGAGTTGACTTCGGGGGTGGTCGAGCGTGGACTGGAGAATGACGTGTGCGGGAGCGAGAGGGTAGATAAGGAAGAAAGAGAGATAGAGAGAGAGAGAGGGAAGAGAGGAGAGGAGAAGAAGCTACGGTAAGGATAAGGGCAAATCCACGCTTATGAGGCGCGCCAAGACAAAAGCCTCCATTCCGAGAGAGCCAATATACGACCGAGCTGCAATTCGATATAAATGCATCTGCGCTACTCCTAACCCCTATGAGCTTCGCGGATTCGGGGAGGCGGAAGGGAGCCAGGATAAGAGAGATAGGGCGAGATGGCCGACCGAGGATTAGGGAGCAGGTCGATGGATGTCTCTGCTTGAGCGGAAAGCCGTCTTATCCGTCCGTTGCGTGGATTAATTAGGAGATCGAGGGTTATTCAGGATCCCATATAAACAATGGCGCCTTTTGGATGGAAACACGAGTCGTTTCGATAGAAATTGGGATAGATAGGATCGTCCTTTGACGATGGAGATTAAAATCTGGGAGTTCCAGGTATATAGAACATGAAAGAGGGATGAAAGCAACAGCGTTTCATTGGATATGTCTATAAGAACTGCTACATTTAAAAACCCGCGAATTCGTAGATTCTTTTTTATATATTAATAAATAAAAAATGGATCGATAGATACATAACATAAATAAGAAAAAGAATTCTATATTTGATCAAAGCGGATTTTGATGCTTAATAATATTCATACGTGTAAACTTTTAGATATATTTTCAGGTCTATAAAAATTTCCCGCTTATTTTTCTTTCATAAATTTTTTACACAATGTTTATATAAACGCATTTTATATAATAGAAAAATATTAATTATTAAAACTTAACTAGTATTAAATTTTATATATAATAAACGTAATAAAATGTAAGATGTGAGATAAAAGAATCATTTCAGAAGTAAATTCTTGAATTTACAATCTTTTTAGCGAAAATATGTGACATCGAACTTTTGAGTTACAAATGAAGAAATTTTTTAGCAATTAAATTTTATTGTTAAATAATAACTTTAGAATACCTCTTAACATTTTTTTCTCTAAAATTTCTCTAAAAATTTGTGCACAAAAAGCATATTAAATCATTGTTAAATGAAATTAACCAAAGATATATCTTGTGTTTATGAGATTGAATTATAGATATTTATTATCACAATAACAATCATCTCTTTAATTTTGAGTTAAAATAATATTATTATTAAGCAATCACGAAAGTGTGAAATTATTTAGAAAACAATGTAGTGTTGGTGAATCAAATCTAGATGGTGATCAGTCGCGACATAAATAATCGACGTAAATATCCCCGGAAATTGCAGCTACATCCCGCCATAAATCCGCGACGTTCGCTGCGAGGGCGTTCGCGCTGGTGAAAAATTCCGGGCGATCTCGCGGCGCTTTTCGGTAGAAGAGCCATTTTTGTTTGCCGCTCATTCGACCCGCGGATATAAGCCTTTGAGACGAAGCCACTGGAAGCTAATCTAATCCTCGAGTGTATAGCTGGCTCAGCGGTGGACACATGCGCGCAGCATGCATACACATACACGCGCACACGTGACGTACATATACAGAAGGATGAGAGAAAGACAGAGATGTTTGTGTAATACCTGAAAGTAGCATTCGTATATACGCGTATGTGTGTCACCGGCGTGTGTGCGCGATGAGAGAGGGCGGCAGAAAGAGAAGGCACAAGGGGTCGGGCGAGGGGGTGGCGGAGCCAGCAATGGCGCTCCGCGTGCGGGCGTTTATTATTATGATTATACTTGATATCCCCTGCCCGAAGCAGGGCCAGCCAGCCAGCCAGCCAGCCAGCCAGCCATCCAGCCAGCCAGCCAGCCTGCGAAACTTTCCCTCCTTTCCTTTCCGATATTAATATTATTTTTGCCCGGGCGTAGCGGCCGCCATATATCTCGCTCTGGGCATAAAATCCATTCCCCGTTCCAGTCCCCCCTTCTACCCCCTAGACCGCCCCACCCCCTTCCTGTTCAAGGGAAGAGAGACGGAAATCGCGGAGAGAACTACCCTTGTTCGCGCGTCTCTCTTCATCGTCTCTAGTCCTTCTATTTTATATCTCGTTCTCTCTTTCCCTTTCTCCCTACTCCCCCTCGCTACAAGTCGAGAGCAACTCCGCTGGGTTCTATTATTAATTAATGGCGGACCGGCCATTTTCCTTCTCTGTGCTCAGAGTCCTTTGCCTCCGCCGAGGATACAGCGAGTACCTTCGGCTGATTAACGTGTCTGCCGCACGCCTTCCCCGTAATGGCGAGTCACCGAGATCAGGTGCGCCGGGTAATGAAAAGAGGACGTTGATGAACACTGATTCGCGGGATGAACATTCGTAAACAAGCTTTTCGTCGTAGCTCGACGAACATTACGAAGGACCGTAGTTGAAAATTGAACGCGCGTAGTCTTGAAAATTGGATCGAAAATAAAAATTAAAATAGGAGCCACCTTTTCGACGATTAATACGATATGCGAATATGAACTTGTACGTTTGATGACTCATCATGACTTGATGAGGAAAGTTGACGTTATTTGTCACCATTTTGTAATCATTTTGATGTTTTTCATATTATTTTGACATCAAAATAACGATAAATAACGTCAGCTTACTTGAAGACTTCTTGAAATGGTCGAATCAAACTGCTTTCTTAAAAAATTCCTCACGGATGATGACATCACTTTAATATAGCAAGAGAGTGTATAATATTAAGAATCAAATCTCTTTTGCAACATTGAGATTTTATTTCTGACTTGACATTTTCTAGCAAAGCTCGCGAGCATCGCCCATGTATTCATTGTGCTATAAAACACTTGAGAGGGATGCGATGCGTTTCTTTTCGTTGCGTTTATCCCGATTTTTGAAAGAACATCCCAAGCTAGAAGCTGCACAGCTCTCACCGATGCATCAGTCATGCTTGTATAATCGATGAGTTATAGCACGATGCGCCAGTGGGTGTTGCAACGTCAATCTAATGCAACGCATCCACCGGCGAGATTGCGAGGCCGGAACTTGCGAAAAATAATTCGTCAGCATTCGTGGCAGCTGAGAGTCACGAGTGCTCGGCGGGACGTATGGGTAGATGGGTGATTGTCGTCGACGTAGGACTGGAAGGGGCTGAATGGAGGCAGGATGGAGGAGGAGGAGAAAGAGGCGAAGGAAGCGCGGGTGGTTTCCGAGCTCCGTGTGAGAAATTTTAAACTACGATCACCTCGGGGGTAGCCCCGACGTTAGTACATAGAAGGCGGAAGAAGATCGAAGACGGCGCGCGGCGGGGAGGAAGAGTGCCGGGGGAAAGGGGGACCTATATGGCTCGAGATCGACCCAGAAGACGCCCATCGCCAGGTCCTACGTGCAGGACATCATAGGACACGGGGGTTGAGAGAATTGCTCATTTGTTCGCCGTAGTGACGGGGCCGGAGGATGCCCTGTAATGTCCTACAGCCTCCTTCTACTCTCCCCCTTCCTCCCGTCCTCCCATCTTCATCTCTCCCTTTCCCTCCGCGCTGCCACTCTCCTGGTCCCCCTCCTCCTGTGCTACCGCCACCCCGCTTTAGCCACCCCTCCGACTCTCTCCCGTCGTGGCGGTGTTCGATCGAAATTCAATTTCCACCGACCCACCCCTCTCACCTACCTACCTTAGACCCCCTTTCTCTCCACCTCCTTCTCTACATCTCCTACAAAATCCCCTCCTCACCGGTCGGGAGACCCTCAGCACCCGGGAAAGGAAGCCACCGGCTGCATTCCGCGCGATAAATTACGTGGCTCAATTATTCACAGGAATCTCCAGGCGCCACTGTTTAAGCGACTACCAGCACCGCCTGTCCGCCGCCGGTATCCCGCCAGGCGTGATGTAAACACGAAAACAGGTGATTTTAAGTGGCCGGCATGACGCAGCAGCTACGACCGACGATGGAATCGCGGTCTCGATGCCGGAAAGCATGAATTTTAAAATAGCTCGGGTGAATTTGGTTCAATAATCGCGTACTATCTATAATTAGCTAAAATGTGATTGATATCATCAAATCGAAACGTATTAGATTGATAATCGAAATGAAATTAAACTTTTCCATTCTAAAAAGAGATATATTAAGACATAAATAAGAGTTATTGCTTCTTGGTGAACAGCTGAATAAAATATATCAGTATGAATGAGGACAGAAATTAAATACTATACGTATTTTATACTTAAATATTGTATATTTATTCCGTATTCTTACATCCTTCGTCTGCAATATTCGCATAACAGTTTTATAAAATTTATTGTAACTCTTAACACACACAGAGAATTATTATATTTTTTTTTTTACTATCGTCTAAATTTGTATCTTTCTCTTTATAGAAAATTTAACAATCCGAGTGTGATTTAAAGATGATATTCTTTTGTTTATACAATAAAATTTATCGAATATTGATGATTATTTTGTAAACTCGAGGATACATAATGAAGAGTACTTTTAGTACTTTGCAGTAAAATCGATACTAAAGAATCGGAATAAGTTGCATTTGTTATGTAAATTTGCGATTTGTTTATGACATCTCTTCTTCCTAGAATTTTCTGATATCGTAGCCATGTTATGTATTCCTATGGCCGGTTGCCTCCCGTCAGAATGAAGCAATGGAGAACCAACCCACCATCAAACCAACCCCACCCACGGATCGTACCTATTTAAATAGCTTTTTTCCAAGGGGAACTCGAAACCAACCCCACCCCTTCGTTTCTCAGTACCGCGCTAGTTACTGCGAATTCCGAGATCCTTTTCAGGGCCTGAATAATTCAAAGCGAGAATATCGCTATTTTCGTTCTATATTCCATCGTAACATTACTAATATTCTTAGAACAAATTAAAAAATTCTTTTAATAATTGAATCTACATAAACATAAAATACATATCATTCCTAATTTGATAAACTCAGATTAAATTTTATGAAAGTTTTATTAAAGAAATATTAACAATTTGTGAGAGAGAGTTATAAATTAGTTGTGAAAACAAAAGCTAACGTTAAATTAATGTTTAATAATACAAATAAACAATGAAACTTTATTTTAATTATTTACAAATAAATTTTAATACTTTAATATATTATCTCAGTTTGTGTTTAATAAAAATACATATTTAGTAATAAAAGCTTTAAAATTATAGTAATTGTAATAATTATAATAATTACGATAAAGTCCAAGAGAATATTTCTTAAGAAAAGATTGACGATAAAATGACCAAAGCATGTCTCTTTCACTAAGCGTTTCTAAGTGTATCTCGTTACGCAGAATTTCACAACGTTATGTCGCTAACGTGCGCCATGAATTTCACATCAGATTCATAAATCCGCAATTTTACCGACTCTATAAAATGGCAAACAGCTACAACGTTAGATATCATTAAAAAAAATTAGATATTCCATGTGTCTCGTCAAGTCGACTGATTCAGTTATCTTTTTTGTTTTAAAATGGCGAGTTTAATTTGCGACCTAAGTTGAATCGCAGCGACACATAGAAGGGCGCGATATAGGCGCACATACGGGCCTCGAAGAAACGACTAGCGCAAAGGAACGGCAGGGTGGAAGCGGGTGGCGATGGAAGAGAAGGAGGAGGTGGAGGAGGAAGGGGATGGAAACAGACGTCCTTTGCACACAAAAGCAATAACGCTGGGCTGATATTCTACGTGGAGCCAGGCCACGTCGTCTCGGTCATCCGCCTCGCCGTGAGACCTTCTCGCGAGAGCGGCGAGCCTTCTCTCGCCCAGGAGCATATGAGGGTGGCCGCAGAACAAATACATTAATTTCACCCTCTCCCTACCCTCTCCGCCACTCACCGTCTCTCCGTATAAACACACGCCTGGTCTCCGACACGCGCACGAATTCGCCCTCATCTTTCCGTTCTTTTCGTCTCATCCCCTCACCCTCTCTCGTCGTTTCTCTTTCTTACTCTCTCTTCGCTGGAGATACACGTGCGCTCACGCTCGGAGACACGGCGCGCGAATACACACACACACACACACACACACACACACGCGCACACACACACACGCTGACACGCATATGCACACGCACAGAGACACAAGAGCTACCATCACTAGCTATTCGCGCGCGCGTAGCCATGCACATACGCGACGTGTGTGAATATGTGTGCGTGTGTGCCGAAGCGCGTCCTCCGGCATATAAGTAAACGGGGTGCAGAGTGTATGAGGGGGTGTATATGGGTTGGGGAAAGGGGAAGAGGCCGGCGGGGGAGGGGGGGTGAGAAGAGGGTGGTGTGTAGTTGCCATGGAAACGCCCAGTCCCTCTCTTATAATTATATGGGGAAAAATGGCTCGCGGACTTTTACCCCGCGTTACACCCTCACCGCCCTTTCTCCTGACTCCGCTTTCCCTCTCCCTCCCCTACCCTTGCCATCGCGGTGGCAGCTCCGCTTCTTCTTCTGCTTCCACCTCGCCTTCTTTCTACGTACTCCACTACGTTTTCTTCTCTTCCGCCACCATCTCCTCTCCTCCTCCTCTCGTCCACCTCTTGCCTCACCTCCTCTACAGCGACTGCTTCTTCTATGCCTTCTACTTCTCATCCGGCTTCACCTCGCCGTCTCATCGCACCGCGGCACCTACTTTGCCCGCCTCGGGAATATTATGCTTGCACCTTACCGGGGCGACTGTGTAACCATCCTTAACTCGCTTTAAGGCTGACTGCTCGACGCGTCTTGGATTTCACGTTACTTTCCTGACACCGTCGTTCCTACAGTTAAATTCAAAATTGCCCCTTGTAGACTTGACTAAAGTAGTATTGTCATCTAAAATATTATAATCCCTTTGACATTATTATATATCCGTCATTCAGGATGTTCAATTTCCGGCGAACGTCACACATCTTTCTGTCTCCATGATTGTTTTGCACACAATGTATGATTGTATATTTCATATATTTTTCAAAAATTCTTGAATTTCGTGCAAAATATCAGTAGTTTACATGCATCTTACGTTCGGATCTTCTTTATTTGTATACATGTAATACATATATGTATCTTTTGGTAGTTGGCCTGCAAATGAGAAATGTAACGCTACTTCCTCCGTATTTCGAAATGATTGATAACGTAACCGAATTTTTCAATCTTCTTAGCAAAATGAGGAATTTCTTCTCTTTGTTATTCTTATAATATGCACCGAGCAAACATCACGCTCGTGACTTGCCAAGTCGACTAGGTTCTTAAAACTTCCCTTAACATCGTTCGGTGTCTCATAAACGCACTATGTAGCTTGCTCTATTTTCGGTGTTTCTGCTTCAGCGTTTCAATATGTATTCATTGATCCAGTCAGCAATATTTTTTCAATTTCAATTTAATCTTTAATTTATATTATAATACAAATGAGAAAAAGAATTTTATAGTCGGTCGAAGCGAATCTTGGTACTTAATGATATCCGTATGTAAATTTTTCGAATATATTTTTAGTTCTATAAACTGTTCTCCGATTTGGTTTGTTGGACGTGAAACGCAAGAAAATTGAAGCTGAAATGATATCACAAATTAAATTCAGATTCAAACTCTAGCTGATGATTTTACGTAATAAATTCTTCGCAGTAATTAAATGCTTATTGACATCATTATTAAAAATTGAAGTTTAATTTATGAAATTATTGTTTCGACTTCAGTTTGATTGCACTTCAAGTCTGACAAACTAAATCGGCGCACAGTTTATAGAACTATAACATTTAAAAGATTTACATATGAATACTATTAAATTAAGATCCACTTCGACCGAATATAGGTTTCTTTTTCTCATTTGTATTATTCACTTATTTTGTTTATTTTCTACTAATTACTGTTTAATGCTCTTAATATAATGTATCAAATTATTCAAGGGATGGTTTAGTTTAAAAAATTTAGGAATGGCTATTATAACGAAATTTTGATCAAGAAAGATAATCGAGAATCAAGAATGCTCTTGAAGCACCGTGATGGGATTGAAAGGGAAAGAAAGAGAGAGAGAGAGAGAGTGACGGAAGTGCGAGGGAAGGACGGGGTAAAACGAAGATTCGTCGGCAGATAGCTAATAGTCTTTGGTCAGCATTTAATGGCATGCTGTAACGTTCAACCTCTGCAGCAGCAAAACATCCGGCAAATTCTCATTTCAGGTCGCTTAGTAACGGCGATTGCGCGCAAGATACAAAACCTACATATATATTTGTGTGTTGTCTATACAGATGCACATTGTGCTCGCGAACGTATTAGGATCTTTTGTACATATATATAAAAGAAGTTTCATAATGTTTGCATAAAAATTTATGGAAAAAATTTAGAGTCTGCTTAGCAAAATACATAACAAGTGACATAATTATGAAAGTTTTTAATATTAAAAGTAAAAGTATTAGTAATTAATTCGTGTCTTTTGGGGAAATAGATTTTTAGCTATATTAAATTATGAATTTCTGTCAATGTAGGATAACTGTCCTTATTATTTATTCGTCTTAGAATGCCTTTGTATTTAAATAAGTCATAAAGAAAACAAGATAGCACAAATAAGAAAAAGTATTATTTTTATTAAGTTAATTATGTATACACACAATACTACTATATTGTGTATACAATATACAAAGATAATATTTTATTTCTTTAACTATTAAAGTATAGTAAACACTTCTCGAAAGTTATGAGGAATTTATGTAAATTCAGGAATATCGCAAAGTTTTAATTCATACTAATAGAGACAGTTACTTTATACATATGTACATATTTTTTACATTAAAACGCACTTGCGTAAATAAGCGGGTGAAGAGGCACTCCAAAGAAGATGGAAAAATTTAACGAAAGTATAACGGCGATTCCTTTCCTCGGCATTTAGCGGCAAATCTAAGCGACCAGTTGGCGATTTCAGCGCACACACACGGCGGATTCTTATTTCAGGCTGCTTCCCCAGATAACGGCCATTGCCCGCGAGATAGGGTAGCACGTGTGTATATATTTCGCGTACGGTGGTGTCTTCGGTGAGATGTGCGGGGCAGCGGGCAGATCAAGAGTGGTGGAGAAAAAGAGGCGGCCGAAAGAGAGAGGGAGCATATTGCTCCGAAGTAATCCTACTTGATCGCGGTTTTCGGTTTCCCCGTTGTGTGCGTGCGCGTTACGCCGACGCAAGTGTGGGCGTATAAGATGAACGTGTATGTGTTCATCTTATACGCGAGACTAATACTCGTACGTGAGAGCTCGAAGGATTACTGCCTTAGGAGCCGCCCCGACTTTCCCGCTTCTTTTCCCACCCTTTCCACCCTTCCCTCCGCGGCTTTCGTCCCGTCGAACGACGGAGAGTCTTTAAATACCCTCGGGATGCGAGTGTCCTGGACACTGAGAACGTGTTCGGACGACAAAAAATATAATTTCGAATCGAACCTGCCGCCCCATCGTCTGCGGCCTTTACCCTCGTTCGATGATGGTCTTATGGATTAACGCATTTCAAGAAATTTAATACGGAAAAATTGTAATTAAATTGAAACTGACAATGAAACTGAAAAAGCATGTTTCTGTATAATAAGTATTACTAATTAGTGATATCTTTTATACATATTTATTCTCCCCAGTCATAGTTGTATGAGACACATCTGAGCATTCGTTCATTAAAACTTTTCCTTTTTAAAAAATTGTATTGACTCAAATTCTCTTAATTTTTAATTAATAATTTAACATTTATCTTTAAATTTTTTTTAGGTTACAATTAGATTCATGTTCAGTGTATTGATATACATGATCAGTTATATATTTATATCTTCCAATTTTTATTTGTATTATTCTTTGAGAATAAATAACATTATTTAATTTCTTCGCGTTTATTACATGTGTAATGTTTTTAATTTCTAATTAATGACTTTTCATATTTATTATTAGTTCAAAATTGTTCTTCTTGAAATATAATTGAGTTCAAGTTGATTGATATTTACATCTCTCAATTTTTATTTGTATTATTCTTTGAGAAATATATAATATTATTAAATTCATTTGCGCTTATTTTGATATGATTAACAAGTGTACGACAATTAGTCGCATATTAACGTGTATTTAATCAAATGCTTGTTAATGCTACAAATGAAGTCACAAGTCGTTTTCTCGTTACAATTTATCAGAGACCGAACAAAGCGGATGCATGATTAGTCGATTTAATGAAATAATCCCCTTTGATCGGCCTTCTTCCCCGGCCTCGTCCGCTCCTCCCTGACCTTCCTTCGGGATTCCCTGGCATCCTCAAAGGGAAACACTTGAACCAGAACGTTTTAATTGCGAGGCCCGTAGCGATCTCATTGTTTCCGCTCGGTCTGCAAGTGCTGCCGCCGCGATAGCGATCATAGAAAAAGCAAGAAAATGCTTCTTAAAAAGTCGCAGAAAAATCTGAGGGGACATGCCCTTTGATTCTAAAAAAAGGATCGCATACTCCTCGAAACTCTCCCTTTACCTTTCTTTTTATCCCGTTGACGTTTCTTTAAATCTTCGTCCCTTTTCATTTCTCAGTATTCTACGGTGGTTAAATTTATTATAATCGATATGTTTAATGCAGGCGCCTTTCAAACGTAGATTATCACAAAAGATTGACGCGTCAAAAATTAAATTTTACAAGTTTACTTATTTGAACATTTCCGATCTTTAGAATAATTCGAGTGTTTTTATACTTCTTTTATTTGATTCAAGTGTCATCTTTTTATAAGATGGTTACATAGAATATCTACATAAGAAATTTATGCACCGCAGTGACGTAATCACGGGCGATCGTAAATGCGCGAGAGGACTTAGTGCTGAAGGAAGATCGATAATGTCGGAGCTTCAGCTTCCTCTCTTTCTCTCTCTCTCTCTCTCTCTCTCTCTCTCTCTCTCTCACATCACTCACTCTTTTACTCTCTCCCTCAAGAAATCTTGGGAAACGCAAGGAAATCTTCGTGCACAATGACAGGGGAACAACGGATCATTGGCTAAGCCGCGGATCGTTAGGATTAATGAAACGTTTCAGCCGCACTGCGGCGACAGAGCGGAGCTCACAGGGTGAGTGGTAAGAAATGAGGAAAAATGGATAAAAACAGCGGCACAGATCGGTCAGCGAGGACACGAGCAGAAATTCAAGGTAGAAACAAGTGGATATGGACAGCTAGAGAAAAAGCAAATGATGCAAACAGACAGATTGAAAATCTGAATGAAGCGAAACTCTGGTAAATTAATTTTATATTAATTAGCCTTTATCTCATCCGCGAGGGAACAAATGGGGGATGTAAAATGAGATTAAAATGAGTGAAAGATATTATAGCTGGGGTTAAGAAATTAGACATTATGGGATAATAATTATGTAATAATGTCTTTAGTTTAAATATAGGACAAATTTTTATTTTTTATCTGTATGAAGAAATAACATTCACGGCCAGGGAATATTTCTTTTATGTAAGCCTTCAAAGAAAATAATTTCGCAAATATTTTTACAAGAAGCAATTCTAAGTGGAAAAATTAAACAAAATAGAAATGATATAATTTTACATTTCATGAATAGCAGGCAATGTGCGAATAATGGCGGTAATACTGTGCCACTCGACGACAAAGGAAACTGAAAGAAAGAGGGACGAGAACCACGAAAATATTAATAATTATGTTAATGTCGTAATATAAGACTCAGTAGAGGGACATGAACAGGGATGGTCGGAGAGAAAGAGAGACAGAGAGAGAGAGAGAGAGAGAGAGAGAGAGAGAACGCAGAGGTGGCTCTCTCAACGTCAGAATATCTCCTTAGTTCCCTACGATGGGGCTGGCTCGTCGGGGGTGTGGGTGGGGGTGGACCTTATTTTTATCAATATCTCGCGAGTTGCGCACGCGCAGCGCGCAGCATCCCTTCCGACGAACCTTCGAGGTCCACACGTAGAAACAGACAGAGGGAGCGAAAAAAGAAACGAGTGGAAGGAAGAAAGAGTGAGACGATAGGGGGTGGAGAGGTGAGAAGAAGGAGGGCGAAAGGCGCACACTCGTGTGTGTATGCGCGTACGGTTCTAATGAGTGTGTGCATCGAATACAGGTGGTGGTAAGAGAGTAAGGAAAGAGAAAGAGAGAAAGCGATGGAAGGGGGCCGCCTAAGGACCCCCCTAGGACAAAATGGAGCCCGCTTATACTCCGCTGCTACTGCAAAGTGCATCCTTCTCCTGAATCCTCCCCTCCTCTTTTCTTACCATTTCTTTCACATTCTATCTCTCTTACATTCATCTTTTTCCCTTCTCTCTCTTCCTCTCTTCCTCTCTCTCCTTTACCTTGTCTCCTTCCACCGGTCCAGGTATTCCCTCATGCGAATGCAAAATCGACGGAGCTTCTCGGGATAATTGCTGCTCCGGGACTCGATTCCAGACGCGAGTACATCTCGAGTACACTTGGAGGAAAGCTTTACCCATAGTCGGGGGAGGAAAAAGACGGAGAGAGGAAAAGAGGGCGCATAGCGATTTCTCGTTTGTGAAACGTTTCTTTGGACACGATACGGTTTGTTATCGTTCGCCAATATATAGCTTCGCGCGCTCGCGGATACGGCGAGTCCTTCAGGAAATCTCGCGAATATGTCAGGAATGTTTCTCCCGATGGACTATAGATAGATGTTGGCCTGCTTGAAATACGTTATAGCTTGCGCAGGTTCTCGAAACGCGATTTTACTATGAATCTTTTAATGACACTAGAAAGCCGAATTTTTAATTCCTCAGCAATTGAATTTATAATTTGTGTATACAGCGATTTAAAAAATATATACATATATATGATATGTGTATAACCGAAACGAGCGATTTAAAGCTTGTACGGTTTTGTAAATTAATGCTGTATATTTAATAGAATAAGTGACAAATGTACAAAAAGAAATACAATTGTATTGTTATAAATTTAAATTAAAAAATCAGAACACACACACACACACACACAAAGTATAATTATATGTACAGAATTATTATATAGTTGCATTTTACACACAAAAGGAATCAAGATTGCACATTAAATTATGAGTAGGATTTAAAAAATAAATGAAGTATTTTCATTTATTTTACGTACATTAAGTGATTTTGTTACGTCAATTATTTGCTCACCCGAGATATAAAAAAATCATCCATAATTTATTTAATATATTTATTTGGTATGTTAATTTTTATGTATTTGACAGATGTAATATAAAATCACAGAAATCTTATAAGTCTTATAAATCAGAATGTAAAATTAAAAAGCTCGCTTGAAATATAAAGTAATCTATAATTTTTGAAATATATTTATTGGGTGTATTTTTTTTATGACAGATATTAATATGATTAAAATCATAAATATTATAAATATTATGAGTCAGATTGTAAAATTAGAGTTATGATCAAAGTTTTAACTTTCGTGCACAACTATTTAAGCGTTAGCTTAAGGGATATATCGCGATATATTGCTTTCTGGCGTGCAAAAGGGTCTTTCTGCCTCTTCCTTTGTCACAATTTCTCCAACACATGCTAGCTCTTCTTTTTTCACTACCGGACAGTCGCGGTCGCCTTGTCGCGACTCCGATCCCCGGCTCCTTAATTATGAATCACCACCGTCATTTACCTTTATTTATCGTTGTGCGACTCCACTTGATTTACCGCCACGATTCTCGCGCCTATTATTCCCGTTTTTTGTTCCACCGCCTTCGAATTTATTATTCCGCCGCGAGATTCCGTTTCGTCTTTTATCGGCTGGCGTTCGTTTCGTTCCGTAAGCCGATCGATAAAATCCACATTGTTACATTATAGTGAATCAAATCGCGTTCCTGCAAAGCGCATATTGACCATTTTGATGATAAACGAACCGTAATCGTATATATACATCAATATCAATTTCTTCACAATATTAATATCGTTAGTATTAATTATCATTAAGCAAGTGAAATGATCTCGATTTCAAACGTAAGGATTCTCTGGAAATTGCGTCTCCTCCTGGATGACACAACGCGGATATCAGCGACGACTGTCTCTGTCTCTCTTTCCTCAACTCGTTCCCCGTTCTCATCCTTTTTCCTCACGCTGGCGAGAGATAGATATTATTTTCAGGCGGCGTGGCGGGGATTACTAAAGGCGCGAGGGCGGGTGGAGACGTTGGCACAGGGGTGGATCGGGTGTTTTGCAGCGCGAAATACCCTCCATTACACCGTAGGCGTCGTATATATAAGAGATTATTTTTCTTTTCTCTCACCTTCTTTTTTTCTCTCTGTCTCTCACTTTATCTCACTTTTTTCGCCCTCATCGCCCTTTTCTGGCGCGCTTCTCGCTTTCCGGCGACGTCGGGAGTGAGTTTTAAGAGGTGATGTGGGAGAGGTTTCGCCTCTCAGCGTTCCTTCCTTCTTTTTTTTTTTTTTTTTTGAGAAATTGCGGAAAATTAGCTGCACGACGCTCGACGCTTCATTACGTGACTCGTCGCGAGAAATGAGGAGAGAAAAGGATCGTTTGTCGGCGTGGATAGAGAACGAAGGGATGGAGGCGCACATAAACGACAAACGAGTTCACGAGTCGCTCGCGAATGTTTTAATCTCGGGGGATCGTAGGGCGCGGGAGAAAGCGTTTTCTTTTTAATGGAAGGCCACGAAGGCGAAGGATAAAAAGCAACCTGCCCGAATCTGTGTCCCTCGTGTCTCGAATTTTTCATACCGCTTTTGTCCTTTCTTTATACATCGAGAACATTCAATCGTCAATGTGAATTGTGGACGTTCTTTAAAACTTTTTTTAGGAATTTATATACGTGCGTCTTGTGCGGTTTAGCCACTATTACAGTACGCACAACGTGTATAATTTAAAAGTATTAGAATTGTTAAATACATCTTTCTAAATCATTAGAGAACAAAATTATTTATCATTACTTAAATTTATTATTTTTAATTTTTGCTCGTCCTTGGCCATTATTCTTTTTATATTTGCAACTAATGAACTTTACATTTAATTTATTTATTAAATACTTCTTTTACAATGCTAAATTCCGCTTTTTTATTTTCGTAATATATATACTTCACCTCGATAATTTTGTATTTGTACGTTCACGCTTGAGGCTAAGAATTCTTCTCGATACGGCGTATAAGGTGCATGCATGTGTTTATGTATGACACATTCTCACTATTTATGTGTATACAAATCACTAAATTCACTCCGTAATCTTGGAATATATTTTCATTATTTATTTATGTATATAAATAGCTAAATCAACTGAACTTTATAACCTTCACGAATTATCAACTAGATGTTCTTATTACATTTGTAATACACGTAATTTTCCGTTGTGCAATTTGATGGAGTCGAAACGTTCACAGGTTGCACTCGGAATATACGAAACTTGTGATGCTAGACGAGACACGAAATTTTCCGGGTTCACCGTCCCGAAGTAGGCCAGGTGAGTGACTGGCTGACTGAAAAATTTTTCTCTTCTAGCCGCGAGGGTACAGATGCTGGTCTATAAAAAAAAGGACTCCACCCCACAGGCACGGGTGCCCCTTAGAGTAAAAAAAAAGTCTCCCCTCAGGAAAACCCTTCACAAAAACCGAAGGGGGTCACTCACCTACCTACCGGTAGCGAGGGATAGAAAATGATTGCGAAGCGTTCACACGTGGAACATTCATGAAATTTATAATACACCATTATCTCAGAGAAATATATTTTTTATAAAACTTGTTTTTCTCTCGGTTTAAAGCCATAATTATTCATTTTTATTATCCAACATTTAATCATTTGAAAGACTTGCATTTTTCACATATTTAACACAAAAGTATTAAGATTATTAATGTAGGAAGAATGTAATCGGATGATTATTTAATGTTTACTTCAGATTTATTAGCATAATAAATACTATAAAATGGGCGGGGGGGGGGGGGACAATGATGAATAAATTAGTTACGATAAAAGTTATGATAATATGAAATAATAAGTTACAGCGTAATGGTACTTTTTAAACATCCGTACAACACTGATACAAAACACTATATCTCGAGGAGCTCGTGCCCCAACTTTTTTTTATTCTCACGTTACCACCCTTATCCTCCCTCTCCCCCTGAACATTACTACCCACTGGGTGGTTTTGAAGCCCCACAGTGCCTGTAATCAAACACTCGTTATTCCTGTCCATCCAGGATTACGGGGTTTCTAGGATTTTTTTTCCAGGAAAAATCCCGAATCCACGTGTATCACAACGGGATTACACGGCTATCGCCCCGGGAGATGACCAACCGTTATAATCTCCATGAAAAAAAGTAAACGGCCACCTAAGTTGCGTTCTGTACCTCTGCGAGATGTAGTTTTGAAAATAGAATTTCGTTACGAAATCGCTGATGTTAATGCTAAGTCAAAAATTTTGTATTTATTTTATTACAACAAATATATGCGTAAAGAAAAATTTAAAGTTCTATAAGGTGAGAATAGAAAAACTTAATATCTTATTTATTCTATGTGACATCTATTTTTATTTCTTTTTCTATTTATTTTAAAATAGAACATAGTTGTTGCTCATTTATACACGATATACAATACACGCAACGCGATGACTTATAACTGAACTGAGAAGAAGAAAACGATAAGCGATACGAGATCGATGCTTACGAGCTGTTCGACGAAACGTTTTCCGAACCCCTCGAAAGGGAACGATCGGTCGGCGAAACATCCGTTCGTAAAATGGGACATGATCACGTGTGCGCGGAAGCGGCCGATCGGTTTCGGGGTACTTTTTTGCGAAAATAACGGCGTTCCGTCGAAGAGAGGGAGTGTGAAAAAATGGGAAACATCTGTCGGTCCTCGGTGTCTATCGAACGGATCGACTAGTTCTACGCGCACCAAGACAAAATGTTCTCAAAGCGCGACCCTTATAATGATTGGCAAACAATAATCGCACAATTGGATCAAGAAAAAAATATTTTAAGAATAAAAATTGTATGTCACATGCAGAGATGAAATATGTCAATTTCAAAATTTTTTGAAAATAAAATTTTATTATATAAATGAAGCTGAATCATGTTTAGTAATATTTCTAATAGAAATGATTTTCTAATAGATAGATAAAACATAATCTTTTAAATGTGATATTTATATTTTATTAACAGCAAATCAATTTACCATGCTTTTATAATATCATAGTATAATTATAAAAAATATTTTTAAATGTAAATATGTATACTTACGCGAATATGTAGAGCATACATTTGTACTTGGCCAAATTCGCAATAATATTAATAAATTTTTTTAAATGATTAGAAAATATTATATTTTAAGAGCAGAATCATAAATAAAAGAATTTTATTAGAATATATTATTATTTTGAACTATTATTATTTTATAGGATATACGTAAAAAATATTTGAAATATTCTATATACATAAAAAGAATTAGGTATATTACGACAATGAAATTATATCATCCAATGGATATAATGATAAGTTTTATGAGAAAGTCAGCACGAAAATTGCTGACGATCAGAAAGATACGATTTGGGCACCGCGGGGCATCGTGTGAAAAAAATAGAGAAAAAACTATTAGTTCCGGTCCAGAAGGGGAGAGGGAGTGCGAAAGGTTCGCGAGGGTGAGGAAGGTACTTGTAGATGGAGAACGGCAGCAGGGAGAGACTGGACTTCCCTCGCGAGAGAGCTCACCCTCGAAGGACTCGCGCACGGCCTTTCACGTTCATTTCATAAATTCTAATTTATCGCCCGCGGAAAATTGGATCCGGCTAATCCCCGTGATCGATGCCGGTCTATGTTCACGTATCTTGTAACACATTGATGCACGTGATGCATTATCGCCGACAGCACTTAGAAGAAAAATACTCCCGCGGTTCTAATCGATTTCGCGGCTTGATTAAAAGGTAGATCTTTAAACAAATGGTGAATGTAATTTCATAACGAAAAAACTAGGAATTATCGTTTTTGATATGCTAAAATTATTTTGTTAATTATTCATTTAACATTGTTAATTATTTATTAGTAGAATAATATAGTCTTTCTGATATCTTTGCTGTAGAAATAAATCGCGGAAAACATTATATTCAGCATAATAAATGATCGTTAATAAATTATTCATTTTTGTATTTATAATCGTTCAGGAATAAGAATTATGTGATTGCAGGTACTTATAGTTTTTATAATTTAGATTAATTACAAAAAATATTACTACGTTGATAGAAAAATGACACAACTCAAAATTAGCAACTTTTCAACAAAGCATTTTTCTTTCTGATTTTTGAAACGATTTAATTATTTATTAATTAGGATAGTGGATATGCAACTTTACTTTCTTTACATACATTATACTTTCAATTATAATGTATTCTTTGAAACTGTCATGATTTTAATTTCAAACACTACAATTTTATAAGGTTATGTGAGTTTGATCTCTTATCAGAGTTATAACATTATTTTATAAGCAATATGTTAATAAATGTGTCATTTTTCTACAACAATGTTATTAATCAATTTTCTTTTATTATTTCAAAAATGCTAATTTTTTACTTATTTCATATTTCTATTAACATGTCAATATATTCAACGCAAAATTTCGATAATTATTCTGTATAGTCGCAGTTATAAACCAAGCAAGGTGGTGCTCGAAATGTTTTATAAAAAAGTTTTTTATCTGGATCTCAAAATTAATTATTTAGTGCTTTATCTGAATACTATCATAAAGTTCCTTAATACCGCTGCGATATATTTCTTAATTGCGAACTTGAAAGTAAACTACCCTTTCGAGTAAGCGCCACCGTGACGAGGGTAGTTAGCGCATGTCTTTCGATTAGACGATTTCCCTTTGACTATTTTTTTTTCTCTTGCCAAGTAGTTTTTGTCTCATACCCAGATAGTCGCCGCTTTTTTTTGCGTCGGCCAATTTTCGGGTGTGCAAACACGACCCATTGTCGTGGCGCACGCGCCCTCGCCGTTCTCTGTCTCGTTCCGATGTCGCAGGGGTAGCTTGGCTCAGAACGCACCCTTTTTTTCGCCCTATCCATCCGTCTCGTTCACTCTCTATGTTTCGTCCTTTCCTTTGCCTCTCCCCGTTGATTTTACCAACGGGATTTAAATATGCAAAGCGACTTTTTTTCAACGCCGCGTTCGTTTCTTCCCTTGTTTGGTCCGCCGCGCCCACATAATTACCGGGTGGCGGGAAAATAACGGACAAAAAACCGCGCTCGCCAGGAGCAAGCAAGCGGGACGCGGTGATGAGTTGAAAAAAAGATAAGAAAAAAGTCGATATCACAATTAGACCGGCCGCACTGGGGAAGCTGCGTAATGTTCCGCACAGCGGACAGAAAGGGGTGGCACGATTTAACCGCGTGAGGGGTGCTTGCCGGAACTGTAAACTCTGACATTATGCTCGCCCGCTGAGTAGATTTTTTTTTGTAGCGAATCACAAATCGACACACTTGCATTTTGTTATGGAAAGCTTGTCAAACTCAAAGATGTGCGAAGATATTCCTTTTCCTATTTTTTTTTCCGTGCAGAGTAAAACGAATTTTGCTAAATTTGTTTTGCAAAATAAATAAACATTCGATATATAACTTTTAAATAAATGGCATATCTTTTTTACAACAAGAGGCAATTTACTAATAATTGTTAAATAAATAATATGTGATAAGATGGAACTAAAGGAAATATCAAATAATACGTAATAAAATATGACAAAAAATTAAAGAGAATATAATCTCTACATATATTTATTTTGTAAAATAAATAGATATTTAATTGCGAAATGTGGTATATATTTTTAGATGAATGGTATGATTTTTTGTAACAAAAGACAATTGGCCAAAAACAAAAGTAATTGCCAATAATTTTTAATAATTGTTATGTGAATAATATGCCAAGAAATATGAGACAGAATCAAAAGTAATATTAAATAAACCATATTTGTTAACATTATTTTATATAAAGATATATAAATTTAATCATATAATTATAATATTATACTGCAAGAATTTTAATAGAAATTTGTGGGATATTGGGATTAGACATTCATATTTGCGTATAAAAATAGTCGTCTTTCATACCAATATTCGACTTCCATTTGTTCCTTAGAACGATTTTCTTCCTTTAAATTGTCGTTTTTAAAAATAAATCGCGATATGTATCTCTGGGATTTTCAAGTGGCCGGTCTGAGAGGAATGCTGCGTGCGAGGAATTAATGTACAAGGTGTGTCGCGCGGATTAGTCTCATTATTATTCCCCCGAGCGAGGCGACGTCGCGCCTCAGGGTGGTAAAAAAGAAAAGAAAAAACGTCTCGGAAGATTAACGAGCGAGCAGCCCTTATGAACCATCTCGACGCCTCGAAAACCGCGAGCGAGAGGAATAAGAGACAGAGACAGGGTAATGAAGGAAAGTAGTAAGAGAAAGAAAAGATGGATTACGAGGAGGAATTGGATATTGCAATTAAACAGTCCGCCAACCTTACAAATTGAAGGTTGAATCTTTTTTCTACCTTAGGATCGCCATCAGGCGTTGCTGCAGCCCTTAAAACATCGCGAACGTAGAGGGGTGCAGAGAGAGCGGGTGCTCTCGTAGTCTCGTGGTACGGAAAAAAAATCCATAGGGGCTCTGCGTTCATCTCTTTTGCACCACAGCATCCAGCCTGAAAAAAAGAGGGTGAAACCAAAGAGAGTTGTGCGTGGCGTCAGGGGATGAGCGGAGGGGAAACTTACAAGGGTGGTGCTGATGGTGGTGGCGGTCGTGCTAAAGGCAAAACAAAAGCTGGGCGACATTCTCGGACGCCTTCGGAAACATGGCCGCTCGAGAAAGAGAGAGAGAGAACGCAGGAAGAAATCGCGATTGTCAAATTATCGCTGACTGAGATTGATGATTTTTTAAAACAAATATGTCAAACGATAAAAATTATTTGTGGAAATGAAACAGACCACTTAGTGTTTATAATTATACCACTTTTGTTTATAATCGATAGAATGAAATCAATGAATCCAAAAGACATTGTAGAATATCATATATAACATACAAATAATTGAAAGAATAATAAAATATACAACATTACAATAATGTTTTAATTTTTCATCGTAGAGAAATATGTATAATTAAAATTATATATGAAAAAATTCACGTGTCTTCGAAATCAAATCTATTTACTGCAAAAAAAATGTATGCTTCAAAGATAAAAATATGCTATTTATGAGTCAGTCATAACATATATTATTAAATTTTGTGGTAGTGAACATCAGAATACAAACACTATCCGTGAATAATCTGTAGTCTAAAAATATCATTCGTCAAGAATGTTTACTACTACGCGAACCTACAAGATTAGAAACTGTTTTAATCAAACTTTTTGTTACCGATAATTAAAAATTTATCTTCGCAACGGCCTGCATTTATAATGGCAAAAAAATCTATAGAGAGCGACCGCGCCCATCATATATAATAGATGGTCTCCCCTTCTCGGTCAACCTTCTCATCTCATTTCGCTGGTTCGACCAACCTCCACCTTCCGCTTTCATCCCTCCAGGCTCCCCCGAGCACCACCCATAGACTCCAACCCGCTTTCAATCAATATTTAAAGAATTGCGCCTTAATAACCATCGTGGCGTCATGTAATGGCGGGCTTCAGCTCTGATGCGTCACCTTTTATAAGGGTCACGAATTTATCTGCCTGCTTCTTCCTAAATCTTTGGTCTCTTAAATTATCGACTGATGGTGCATCAATATATGATATTATTAATTGTTGATAACATTTCCGTTGTTATTATTAATTGTTGATATATCTTATTAGTTATTGATAAGGATAGTTTTTACAAAAATATTTTTTTCTCATCGCTATTAAATTATAGACAATGAATGTTCTATATGAAATCTGTTTATCAATTGTCCCTACCTATACAGTGTCCTTACCTAATTGTCCTTACCTATCCACTACAGTTCCTATTTATCCCATATTTTCATTTCATTCTTGCCTATTCGCTTATACCTATCATTACCTACCTATATTATTTAGTATTCCTACCTATATTACTTAATAAATATGCAATCACGAATATAATACGTTAATGGTAGCAGCAGAGGCAGCAGCTTTGTAAATGTTGTAAAAATCTTCGATGCGATTGACTCTTACTTTAAGTTTCTCATGGATTTATAAATGTTTAAACCAGTCGTATTGAAGAATTTTACAACAGTTGTAATTAAGAACAGATTTTTCATCTTCAAAATACAAAAAAAATTAATAAATAACAAAGCTAATGAAAGTCAGCGTGAATAATCAAGCGCAAGCTTTATAGATTTAAAAATCTATTAGGTGTTGGAATTAATTCGTAGCGTTTTACAAGTGATGGGAAGTACTTTCATTAATGTATTTTTTAATGCTCATGTGAAATAAATAACATTCTTTCATTAAAAACGCTACGAATTAATTCCAACACCTAATATAAAACTTGCACTTGATTATCGGCTCTCATTAGACTTGCTGTTTGTTGGTTAGTTTTGTATTTTATATAAGAAGTAATTAAAAAAAAATTTAAGAATTCGCAATTTGCGAGCAAGTTACCCTCCCGAATATGCAATTTATCTTTACACATATATCTTTTAAAAACTTAGATTAGTGTCACACACCAACCTATTTTTCATATAATATCCTCTTCTTTTTTCTGGCCAGATGGAACTCACCTTTCGTTGATCCTGGCTAATATTCTGGCTTCATATGCCACCAAACAACATTGCAAAAGAAATATTTCTTTTTACTGCCGACTAACATCGCTGGCAATAAGCGTAAGATTTTACGCTTTTGTATAATACGATGCGCGAAACACGAACGCGTCGTGAAGGGACTATCATAAACGAAATTGATTAACTATTAAAATAGATAATTGTAAAATAATAATCGAATGTTCCATTGAAATACGAACAAATTTCGCGTTTATTAAAAATATACATATATCATAATATTAAATACATATCTCCCCGACGAGAATTAAATCTACATTAAAAAAAAATTGTTATGTCAACAACATTCGAATTTGAAAAGACACGAATATTATAAAATTTAGATTAAACTTTATAAAATAAACTTTATCATATAAACAAAACTTTAATTAATTAAAAAAATAAATTAAAAATGGCTGAATCGATTACCATCCGATAGAATCTAAGGCCTATATACGCATTTTTATCGATTCGAACGATTCATTGCTGAATCTCATCTCAAAAGCATGCGAAGATGAGAAATTCAGATGAATGAGGTAAGATCCGAAAGAGATAATAAATTTCCCTTGTATTAATAAAATTATCTTTTTGTATCTTGTAAATTAAAAAAATCATTTTTTGTATAATGTATAAATTGTTTCAAAATTAAGTACTTTAAGAGACATAAAACTGAACGAGATTACAAAAATAATTATAACTAAATAAAATTCTTCTGTTTCATAATAAAATGTATATTGGATCTCACATCATATTAATTTGCACAAAATTCAATCATTTTGTATGGATAAGTTATAAAAGTTTAAGTTAAAAGTTGATGCATTAGAGATAAATAATAATTATTAATCATAAAATATTTTTTATAAAAGCGAGACTAATAATATTGTATGAAATATATTAGTATATATATATATGCTACACAAAAATATTACTTTAATAATATCTAAAAAAAACAAATTGTAAAAATTTTTTAGAAAGCAATATGTGTATGGAAATATTGCTTTTCTGCACCAACATGTATAAAATTTAATGCTAGATGAATATTTGAGTATAGGATAAATTGAAAGAATATTGAAATAATATTTGTTACACTGTAACAAACATTTTTCTATATTACATTATCTGCAGATAATAATTTCATTTATTGTAATTATTTTTCTCTATATATTTTTTGTCAATAAATGAATTTTTTTTCTCTAATGATTAACATCAATAAAATTAGTAGTAGAAGAACCTGTAAGAAGAACATTCGATTCTGATAAACTTTAGCATATGACCATATTAACTTTAATTCTTGGCGTAATTTATATTCATATAAAAATTAGCGAACACCTTAAATTTAAGGTTTACTAAGGTATACTATTATTATGAAGAGAATCCAAAACAGCATTGAAACGTATGTTTGCATTGATTTAATATACAATAATAAAGAATATTTATAAATACACATACAACTTGTGTTGGCTTTTATAGGCTTTTATTAATTTTACTAATATTTTTTTATTGTAATGTTTCATTTTATGTATCAAATAAAACAAAAATTAATATCTTAATCTCTCTCTGTATTAATTATAAAATATAAATATCAGTAAATTTAAATAATAACAGTAATTAAAAAAGTCAGTATTTCACGTTTTCTACTTTTATTCGATCTCTTATATTTTCTTTACTTTTCTTTATCTCCTTTATCTTTATATATTCAAGAAATTATATTATATACATTTCTAAATAATAAACAAAGTTCAACTTTGATGTATTCAATTTATTATCACAGATAATTTTATTAATTAATATAATTATTAATAACAAATATTTTATTATTTAACTATCTATTTAACAGTATTTCCAATTCTTTAAAAAATTCTATTTTTGTATACAACATATGCATACGAGTACATTTCGTACATCAAACTCGTATGAACAATAAATTCAATAATAAGAGGGATCCAGGATTAAGTTTAGCCTAATCTGTTCTAACTTATCCATTTTAAGGCAACGGATGTATGGAATGCTATACATATACTTATCCGTATATAGTTATCAAATTTATACGTACATGCATCTAGATACATGGTATACTAATGAAATTACCACACATTCATTACCTTAATAAAAACGTAATTAATTCATCACTCACCGACTCGATGCGCAACAGTGGAGTTACATTTGTAACGTCGCTACGATGATTCTGTAGCAACCAAATTAAAATTCAAATTAAAACAGGGTAAAGAACTAATCATTACTTAAAAAAATAATTACTATGTGACACACATTTTTATAAAAAATAAACACGCAATTTTGAAAATATAATATTTATAAGCATTCATTTCTTTCTTTATTATTTAATTAGACATTTATGAAAATATGTACATAAATATGTACTTGGAAGGAAACTTAAACAAAAATAAATTTGTAAAATGTTTTAAATTTTTAAATAATTTCCCTTTTTTCTAATTATTATTTTAAATTGATTGTAAAATAAAATAATTTGAGAACGAGCAATAAAAGATAAATTTTACACAAGTAAAAAATAATATTTACCCCAAGGTTGCTCCACTGGTGCAGGATGTCTCTCCCAGACCTCCTCCTCCTCTCAGAATTGGATTGACATCCTCTCGCACAGGACACTCGCGTCAAACACTCGTGAATAACACATAATCGCGCGTGGACTAATGATTTAAAAAAGTCTTTCGCGTTAGAACTTTAAATTAGAACTTTATCGAATAGGTAAAAAGTCCATTAGTCCGATAACTTCAATGGCAATTTCCAAAGTGTGTGTACGCTCAGTTTTTTATTATATTAGGAAAACGAAAAATTAATTAAATTATTAATTATACAAACTATGGTAATTATGAAAGTATAAATCGCATGAATTGCGTTATTTGTATGAGTACTTATTAATATTGCTTTTTTATGAATCGTGTGATATTGTTCGAAGTATAATCAAGTGTTATATATTTCTCAAACGAGAAAAAATTTTCGTTAAACGAAAATAATTCCTTTATGTCATTCGTAATTATTGCGAAATGGTAACAAATTCTGTTTTCCATCGCATTTTGTTTCCAAATGAATGAACCGTACGAAATATCTGTTAATCCGTGATACATGATCGTCATTTCGATCCTTTTATAAATAATTAATCATGCGAGTTAGTAGTCGTATGCTGCGAATATATTTATAAAGTACAATAGTTCATATTATATCTAACATTTTTCACGATTACGTTTCAAAAGGAAATGTAAAGAAGATCAGCACGCGACACGGCTACCTGCCTGTACGAATGTCGATAAAGCAATAACTACGCGATAACTACACGTAAACGCGGCGTGACGTGCCACCCCGTGCCGCCCGACCGCCCTTCCGCGCCAAAACAAACCCCAAGGCCGTACGTCGATCATCTAACCGTCGAAATGTTAACGTATATGACAAAATAAGTAAAATAATTTATTCGTTACATTTTTAATATTCTCTGCTGAATAAGCTTTATTGCACGGTTTTTGCTTTACTTTTTACATTCGTAACGCACATAACTCATCTATATTGTAAATATTTCAAATTTTGTTACAAAATAAGCAATTATTAGTTTGTAATAATTCTTTATTATACGAAATCAGCTCAATGTACGCAATATTTTTAACGAAAGATTGACATTATCTTTTGTTGCTTTTGAATTGTTTAATTCTCATTTATTAACAGAACTTTTGTTTTATTTCGCATACTTAATTCGAGAAAAATAATACGTGAATTATATATCTCTACAATGTTGGAATATTAGAAATACTTCATGTTAGCAATTATTTAAAAAAAAACACGCCAATAAAAATCACTTTTTATTTGTTACTTTTTGTCAGCACATTAGTTATTGAAAATATTCTTCGGTGTATCACGATATAATTATGGTATTACATTGAACGATTCAAGCCATTAAAACTAAACCGCTAAGTTCTGGAAACTTAGCTGCAGTTTAGATTTAGTGACGTGTATCATTCAATGTAATTATATCGTAGTACATTGAAGAACATATATTTGACATTTATTTTATAATTTCAAACATTTTATATCAACTAATACGCAAAAGGCAAGAAATAAAAAGTGATTTTTATTTATAGTGTGGTTCTATTTTTTATAAAATTGCTCACATAAAGTGTTTCTGACATTCCAACATTATATTTTAATTTTTATTGCTCACTCTTTAATGATTTACAATTAAGTAAAAATTAATAATATTCAAAAGTAACAAAAAAACTACAATGCATCAATACTTCTTTTGTTAAAAATGTTGTGTAAACTTCGCGGATTTTGTGTAACATAGAGTTATTACAAACTAACAATCACTAATTGTAACACAATTAAAATACGTAAGATATTCGTGAGCTGTGTATGTGTGTAAATTTAAGAAATAAAGCAAAAACCGTGTAACAAAGCCAATTAATCGGAGAACATTAAAAATGTAAAGAATTTAAGAATATATTATTTAATATATATAATATTATAATAATTAGAAAAAAGGGAAATTATTTAAAAATTTAAAACATTTTACAAATTTATTTTTGTTTAAGTTTCCTTCCAAGAATGTACATATTTTCATAAATGTCTAATTAAATAATAAAGAAAGAAATGAATGCTTATAAATATTATATTTTCAAAATTGCGTGTTTATTTTTTATAAAAAAATGTGTGTCACATAGTAATTATTTTTTTAAATAATGATTAGTTCTTTACCTTGTTTTAATTTGAATTTTAATTTGCTACAGAATCATCGTAGCGACGTTACAGATATAACTCCAACTGTTGCGCATCGAGTCGGTGAGTAATGAATTAATTATGTTTTTATTGAGTTAATGAATGTAAATTTGAGTTAATGAATGTTTTAATGAATGTAAATAACTTGTTTTTGTATAGCATACTAATATATTTTATATAATTTATTAATCTCGTTTTTTTTAAAACAATACGATTATTAATTATTATTTATCTCTAATGCATGACTTTTAACTTAAACTTTTATAACTTATCCATACAAAGTGATTGATAACTGATAATTTTATTTAGTTATAATTATTTTGTAATCTCGTTCAGTTTTATGTCTCTTAAAATACTTAATTTTGAAATAATTTATACATTATACAAAAAATGGTTCTTTTAATTTACAAGATACAAAGAGATATTTTTATTAATACAAAGGAAATTTATTATATTTCTTTCGGATCTTATCTCATTCATCTGAATTTTTCATCTTTGCTTTTGATTCAGCAATGAATCGTTCGAATCGATGAAAATACGTGTATGGGCTTTAGATTCTATCAGAAGGTAATCGATTCAGCCATTTTCAATTAATTTTTTTAAATTAAAATTTTGTTTATATGATAAAATTTATTTTATGAAATTTAATCTGAATTTTAATATTCGTGATCGTCTCTTTTCAAATCGGAATGTTGTTGACATAACAATTTTTTTTAAATTCTAATAAATTTAATTCTCATGGGGGAGATATGTATTTAATATTATGATATATATTTTTAATAAATGCGAAATTTGTTCGGATATTCAATGGGATATTCGATTATTATTATTTTACAATTGTCTATTTAATCAATTTTGTTAATATGATGGCCCCTTCGCGACACGTTCATGTTTTGCGAATTGTACAAAAGCGTAAAATCTTACGCTTATTGTTGGCATGCCGGCGATGAATAGTCGACAACAAAGAAGAGTATTTCTTCTTGTTGTCGCTTTCTGGCATATAAAGCCAGAATATTGACCAGGAGCAATTAATGTTCAATCATTAATCTTCTGGCCAGAAGAAAGAAGACGAAGAGGATCTATAAAGTATATAAGGTTGAAGGTAGATTAGTGTGTAATCGAAGTATGTATATGAGAGATATATGAAGGTAAATTTACAAGATTTTCTTGAATGCGGGTGGGTGTACATATGGATGGATGTCAGAGACGGAAAGATGTCTCGAATTAAATTAAACTTTAAATAAAATTCGTAAATTAAACTTTTAATAAAATTCTTAAACGGTCGCTATTTAAACATAAATTTGCATATACTTTTCTTAATTCTGGTTACAATCCCCGTCGAAACTATAAATGTATGTAAAAAGAATATGGGTAGGAGGATAAAAATATGAGTAGCTATATATAGATAAAAATCGAATAGATCGGAAATAAATAGAATATGAGTAGGTAGGATGGGATTGTTGTTTTCAACAATAAAATAAAATAATTTTATATAATTTTAAGAAATTTTCTTTAGGCAAAAATGTTTATGTATGTGTACTTTCAAACTAATTGTAAGTAAGCTTTAAAATTTAATGAAATTTTCTATAAAGTTGACCTTTTAAAATTTTTTCGAGATTTTTTTCTTTTAAATAAGGCATTGCATGTAAAATAAAAAAAAATAAATATTCAATCGTGGTATTTTAAGATGAAAATATATATATTAAAAAGATATCAGTCATTTATCTTCATATATAGAGAAAAGTATATAGTATTTATAAAACATTTATCAAATATTTGTAAGACATAAAATAGATCAAAATTAAAATTATCTGACTGATCGAATTCTAATATCTAATTTGCAATTCCAGTTTCCAATGTATAATATGTACGTGTGATGCGAGCTTTAGCAGATTATTATAAATCAGTAATAAGAGAAGAGGAAATGTTTTGTAAAAACAGTACATGATACTTATCAATAGAAGCATTTCCTGGAAGGAACTGATTCATCAAAATAATAATTACTGAAATAATTGCAGACTTTATGAGTGTTTCAGGGGATTTTAATTTAATTCAAGTACAATTTGCGCACGTGCGTGCGTGTAATGCGTGCGATAATAATATTCCTCGTGTTAATTGACATTGAATAACGTTACAAAATGAAGCATACAACGAACGGTAAAAATAACTAAATACTGTTTCTTGTTTTTGTTTTTTTCCTTAAAAATTACCAAGGCAATAAGTCAGGGCACTTGTTGCTGAAGTGCCAATATAACAGTAATATCTGCGGATGTCGATAATATGTTATAACAATCTGTATATACAGTACTTTGAGTATCTGAGGTTCGCGCTACTAATAAACATTTCACGATAAATTCTTACGTAAACGTGTGATCTCCGGTTACGTGTACTTTCACACAAGATTCCACATTATGGTCGGCAAGCAGTCTTCAAGGTATTAATCTCTAAAACGCGCAAGAAGATGTTTTGTGCTAAAGTCAGTTCGAAAATTCCTCAAATTCATTTCCGATATTTACGTCACATATACATACAAAAACGGTCTTAAATGTGTGTTTATCACAAATTTTTTTAATACGACAGTAAAAATTTGAAATATTTGATTGTTTCATTAGTCCGGTATTTATTCGCAAAATTTTCAATAGTCATTTAGAAAACAAATTGAAATTTGTTTCAGTAAATGAAACATAATATTTCCAAATTTTACAAGAAATTACTTGAAGATTATAATTAATTAAGAACATTAAGAAATGGTAACATAATTCTTGACGCAATAAAATCTACAACTTATAAAATGATTGATAAAAAAAAATCAAAAAAATATATCGATGTTGGAAGGACAAAATATTACAATGTTATGCGATGACTATTTGCACATAGTCGGAAATATTTTTGTATCAATATATAAATAATGACGTAATACCGCTGAAATATATCGCGGTTACATGTGAGTTTGTTAATTATTATAAATAGAACTTTTGTAGCATCGCTCGTTATGAGAATATCAATAATAATAATGATACAATAATAATACAATAATAATAAATCACATCTCTGATGTTCTCGTAGCTTTACTATGCACTAAAAGCATCTTTGGTTTTCTTATTACCTTCAATCGCGTGTATACGAAAAAATTACAAAATGTGTGACTTCAGATTTTAATTAATCCAGATCGCGTACAAATATAATATTTAATACTCTTCAAATAGTTCACCGATAAAATTATCGATTATACTCGGTGATTCGGCAATATTCGACTCTGCAATTCACAGTTTCACAATCCACCCTCTCGCCCGCCATTCAACAAAGAAAACAAGAGCTAAAAATCTCCATAATATCCATAACGTGATTAAAGCTCTCTTCGTAACACTTCCGTAATCCACGTTACCTTAAATACACTATGATATGCTCTAATTAACTTTTCATCCCGTCCGGCCGGAAATTATGTCAATAGACGATTTTGGTTGGAACACTGTACCAAGGGAAACATTACTACAGGGAACAATCTGTTATCATAAAAATCTATTGTAGCTTTATTCTATCTAACTTTCTTTGTCGTTGGAAAATTTCGCAAACCGAGGTCCTGCGGGATTCTCTATTGGGAAATATTAATGGAATAATAATAATGAATGTTTAATCAAAATGATGAATGAAGCGTGGAAGATTCGACAGTGCCTCGGCAATAGTTCGCAACGTTTAATAGTAATATCAGCAACAATAATTTCTTTTAGAATAGTAATAATCGCACATATGTATTCCCCAGAAGAACAGTAAGAAAATAAAAAAAAACGCGCAATGATCGTTTCGCCAAAATCGATCGTTACGTTATCGTGTCACTTAATGATTGTTGTTCGAAGACTTCAACTGTCTCGGCAGTTTTCGGGCAGCTTTCGACATAGAGCTTTATCGAGGACACGCGTGTGGTCCACCATTCGCTATACGAATGCAAGAAGGAAGCCTGACGCGGATTGCACTTTAAACGCGGAACTAACAAAGATGGTCGTTCGAAACGATACCGCGAAAAAGTATCTGCAAGGAAGTGCGGTCAGCAGTCTCAGCTTCTGATGCAACAACCGCGTTGCTTCGGTAATCATGCGGCGAGCAAATTCTTTATATTCTTTGGCGTGTTCTCCTCGTTCAAGTGTTTTGTGGTGTAGCGAAGGGCGTTCAGAAGGCCCTCACTTTTACAAGGCGGCTGGTCCTTTAATAGTTTCACACAGCCTTTGACCTGTTAGATTTGAACCATACATAAGATCGAAGGAATATATAGGCGATTCTTATTTGTAGCTTTCTATAATAAATATTTATAAAGCTATCAATAATATATTCTTTAGTAAAGAAATTCCTTTAACATCTCATTATATTCTTAAAAATTTGTCATATTTTAAATTTGTGACGACGAAAAATTTTTTATTTTTTCAGATTTTATAAGTTTCTTTTAGAAATTATGTAACGAGAAATCTTTATTTTTTGAATTAAAAAAAAATGAAATATTTTTCAGAAGTGCTAAGAAAGAATATATTTTTCTGGTATTCTTCATATGTGAATTCTGAAATAGAAGACTTCTCTAAGATTTTCAAAATTTTTCATTATGTAATTTCTAAAGGAAATTTATAAGATCTAACAAAGTTTAAGATATTTTTGTTAATTTTCATAAATTTAAAATATGACAAATTCTTACAAATACGAGATGTTATGAGAATTATTTTCACTAAAGTGATATTATCGACAGTTTTGTATACTAGGAGCATTATATTATTTATACAAATATATATTATATTATATACATATATTATATTACAAAAAACGAAATCAGGATTATTAACGTTGGTTAAAAAATCTTTTTTCTAAAATATTACTACAAAATTTTTTACATACTTACATCCACGTTTGAACCCTTTACAAAGGCACCTTGGGGATGTACATGATCATAGAGAATCACCAAACCTACCATAACTCTCAAGACGAAGAGCTGAGTTTCCTCTCGTTGGAATTGCGCCAACAAATTCCTAGTAGAAGATATTTCCCAAATTAGCTTCGCGAAGAAATTCCTGCTTTTTAAGACAATTCTCTTCTCTTTGCATACTGATGGAACTCGTAGATAGATATACTTACGGGTTTTCCAACATTCGAAGACATACTTTTGCCATTGTACCAAGCGTTTCTGTAATGTTTTCCCTGGCTATGTCTTCGTTCTAAAAATAAAAAAAATATATAGTTTTACAAGTATAATAAACGTAATATCGTGGCAATTTTGCACGTGCGTGCGCGAATTTACAAATATTCTCAATATAAATTTTTTTATATTTATTGAAAAGCTCGCTTTTAAAAGGCATTATGTTATCATGAAATGCATATTTGCACATTGAAGGTAGTACTCAATTAAAGTATTGTTTCGTTATCGATTTTGATTAAAAACTTGCATGTTATATCAGGCTCGTATATACATCCGTACCACGTTTACTTGTCTGTAGTCTATATAGAGCTCGGGTAATTTAAATCGCAGGCTAGAATACCTGTCAATTTTCCAGTTCAGCAGAGCCATTATTATTGCCGACAGTTTTTTTTCTCTGTCCGTCTTGCCATTACATCGCATGTCGATCACGTAACGCGGTTATTTGTCATTGCAATCAATATGAATGAAAGTTCACGATTCATTGCAACAGTGTTGAAAAAAAAATGTGTCAGAATAATTAATAAGAGTCTTGAAATTTCAAATAAAATAAATAGGATTTACAATGTTGACGCTATTTTTCATATTTACTCTTCTATTTCATAACATAGAAGAAAAAATTGAATTGTTTATCAGAATCAATTTTATACATATATTTATATAAATAAATATATTTTTTTATACAATTATTAATATAAATCCAAAAATTATTAACAAATAATAAATTTACGATTTTTTAAGATACACTGATCGATCAAATTATTATATTTGAGTTTAATTGCGATGAAATAAATAATGTTACGGAAACAGAATTATAGAAACTAAATTTATTTCTTCAATTAATCGGAATGATTAAGGGATAAACCGAGAAACTGCCTGGATAACCGCAGAATTTCGTCTAATTGCCATCAGTTAGCATCTGGTCGGATCAATAATTGTCCGGATAACAATAGGAGATCGTGCGGACGGGAACAATGTAGAGAGGCGATACCACTTACGTCTATCAAGAAAGTAATGGTCGCGTGACTCAGAACTCGAAGCATGGGTGTTGCGTGGGCGTAAAACAAGGACATTCGGTTAGCGAGTTCGTTCCCAACAACTAGGTCCTTTTCGGCGTTGTCCTGACACGTCAACGATGCCCTCGTCAATGTTCTACGATAGTAGCTGAAGTCATTCTGAATCGCCGGCGTTTTCATTTTATACTCGTCGAACTTCAGTACAAATTCCAATATCTCCGCCAATTGTTTCACTAGTGCCTGTTGCGTCTCCAGATGTTGCGTCGGTGAAAGATTTCCCGAGCATAATTGTCCCAGAATTTTCGGTACGATCCTTTCTACATAAATAAAAATTATTGTCGAACTTAATATCCAAATTTATTTATGTGAAATGGAAACGTTGTTTATAATTTTAGACAAGCTACGTGTAATTAATCAATATTAATGCACAGTAATACATATATTATTACATAGCTAATTATACGTAATATTATGTAGCCTAAAAGTAAGCAGTACAAAAATTAACATATAATGTAATAATGTCGAGACTTGATAGAGAACTAAATGGCTAATTTATAATTTTTTTTACACATTCTCTCTCTTTCTTTTTCTCATATTAACTTTAGGATAATTAATAAACACCAAAATATAAAATTAGAAATTCAAATATTGTATTTTTTGTATTAATCTACTTTACATGTTTTTATTTAAAAAATATTCATTAAAAATAAGAATATCGAATGTAAAGATCAGTTCTGTTCTAAAATGCTGTTTTCCACATTTTGTATTTTCGATAACCATCAGTATCTAGTATATATAATTAACTTATACCACAAATATGGCTAATAGCATTCCGCGGGTACAGGAAGAAGTTTTTCCAATATTCGATATCGGACTTTTAAGAAGTAAAGTGTAACATCGCTATTTATAAAAAAACTTATCGTTAATATGATTAATCAAGCGTACCGAGTTCCAAGGAAAACTCGTAGAATCGTTTGAGTTTCGCTACAAGAGGTGCCACAGTTAGGTACGCTTTTCGTTGACATTCTTCCGTGGGTGCCGAGATCGCCTCTCTGATTTCTTTCCCAGCTCCTTTGTAACACTGTATCTCCTCTAAAATGGACTCTGAATTTTTCAACACTCTTTGCACCGCCTCGAATGTTTCACGTTCGATGTCCGACGGTTGTGCATCTGTGGAACAGACAAATAGGACAGATCGATAATTATCGAGTAACATATGTATGTCTCTTTGCTATGCAAAAGCTTTTGTTACATCTCGATATTATGGAAGATACATTTATTTCTTTATAATGTGGAGTTATTACATTGTATAGTACAGCTTTAACCAAAAGTATAAAGCATTCTCACAAAAAGATGTAAATATTCTATGTTTAACAAAAAATAAATTAAAACAATTTTTTATTAAAAGAATACTATTTGTATTTTAACAATTTCAATTTTTTGTTTTTCTTTCGATTTTATTACAATCTTTTCTAAGGAAATGCAATAAATTATGGATGCTTTATACTTGTGCCAAGACTTTATTAGTACATAGCAAGTAACACAAAAAATAGCACTTAGAATTAAGATTGAAATTTTTCACGAAATATCATTTTTACATACGACTCACTTTCGAAATCCAAGAAGACATCATACTTCTGAGGGGTGCAACAAGTAGACTCATCTCGAGCCAAAAGACTCAAAAGCTTGCCCATCGTAAGTGTATAGCTTCTTTCGATGAGAGTCACTTTACAACGTGAAAGGCATCTGCAAGTCAAAGCAATTTTACATGTTGCGAATTTTCTTGCGATTCGACACAAATCATCATTTGATCGAACAAACTGTGACACTACAACATTATTCAAAAATATAAAAAAAATTATTATTAGTTATTAATTATTTTGATCAATTTAGAAACAATTTATGCCTACAAATCATAGACTTCTCTAATTTTAGCATCAGTGCTCCTTTAAAAATAATTGAACATATCAGTATTTCTCTTCAATTCTATCCACATCTTTCTTCAATTCGATATTTGAGAGAAAGAGAGATAAAAAAACAAAAAAAGAGAGAGAGATTATAATTCAAGTTCCTTTTAAACCAATAATATAGTGACAACTTCATAAGAATGAGCAGTCTATTCTTATTATGTCTCAGTGATATAAATAAATGAAAACAAATGCTTATTGTATAAAGTAAACTTATGAAATATATGTATGTACAGGGTATTGCAGTAATATATTAGACAGTTGCGCGAGACTTTGCAGAGGTAGGCACGGTTCAGTACGTAATGACAACGTAGGTATACGTATACCATTAAACTTACTGATCAAGTGGCTCACGCACCTTTATATTAATAAAGTTTGCAACGTTCCAATTATGATAGACTTCAGGAAATCTGCCCAGCAATCCGTAATGCCTAATATATATACATATTAATACAACACTCCGTACATATATAATAAGATCCATATTATATGAAGCAATAGACGTACAGAATCCTCGATATCGTTTCAATAAATTGAACCCTTTCAGAATTTTGAATTGAAACTTAAATTATTAATAAAGCGGATTATGAAAAATGCATTAATAATTTATGTATTATAGTTATTTATTAGAATCCCGTTTAAAGAAACTCGATTGGAAAGATATTAGAAACACTGAAGTTAAAGCCCAGAAATTCTTTAGAACATTCCACATATCAAAACAAACAATTATAATACAATTTATATTATAATTTCTTTTCTTGCAAAAAGAACGAATCACAGAATTATATCTCGTAGATACTTGCAGAATACTTGAAAGATAATGTGATTGAGTTTCTGCTTGAGGTTGAAACCGACGCGATGAGTAGTAACTTGTCACGAGTCCGAGACTACAATGAAATTGAAATTTCAGGCCGTAGTTTGAGCGTATATATTCACTCAGAATGTATGCATATATATACATATATGTATATATATATATCGAACCGTTAATTCCGGATAGGCGACATACGTGCACGCCTAGACAACTCGGATTAACGCGTATCCGCATCGATAACCGCGGAACAAATGGATTCTGCGAACTCGTCGGCTGGGAGATGAATCTCGCTGATCATTTTCAGCGAAGGGATCTACCCTCCCTCACCTGAAGCGTTCGCGAAGGGGTTCCATTTAGCCGTTCGCGCCGAGGACACCGAGATCTAACGATGACTCACGTGGGAACGTCGCGATCACGTTTTACGCCGCGCGAACGAGAGAGCAACCACGTCTGGGAGGACCGAGTTCGCTCTTGTCACTTGCAGCGTGCAAGAGAACTTGTGATCGGCTTTACAGCTTCTAAAATTGCGAACGGCGAGATTCCATCCCGTTCCGTCGTGCCGGCGACGTTATTTTCAGCCCGAAAGTACGTTTTGCGCTCGTCATCTTCGGTCGTCGAGCCTCTCGGTTTCTCTCGGAGAAAATAATCGTATATTGTGCAAAGACTGGAATGCTGAAGTTTCCGATTCGTATGGATATGTCACAGTAAAAGCCTAATTACATACATTTACTAGTCTAGATATGCATTTATATAAAATTTAGGAAAAATGTCAACTACAAATAAGAATATCTGTTATTCCTAATAAATACGTTCATTTATTGAAATTTTTACATTTGCTACAACACATTAGTCAAAGCATAATACCGCGAATCATCTGTCACAATAATAATATATATTTCAGTAAATTTGGAGTCATCTTCTTTTATAATGTTTGTTCAATTTTTATGAAATTTGACCTATAAAGTAATTTGATAATGCTTTATTCGAATCTGAGATAAAAAAATAAAAGAGCCAAAGATTCAATATGACGGACAAAATTATAAAAAATTATTTTAATTATCATGAAACTTGGTTTTAAAAAGTTTTTAATCGTGAAGTATTATAATAAAGTTTAACATTGATAAAGTTTCTAGTGTCCTTTTATTTACTCATCTGTTGCTTATCTATTATTTACTCATCTTACTTAAATAGTTTATTGATTTTCAAATGAACTTTTTCAAACTTTGAATTATGAATCTTATGACACTCCTCTTTCATGGAAGTCACGTAAATTGCATTTATTAATTTTAGTCAATGCGCATACGTATTTTTACTTCATATCAACCTTTTTTGACTATTTATTGATTATCAAGGAAGATAAGGATAGTCTTGGCCCATTTTACAAGCATTTTAAAGTAAAGCGATTTTATTATTTCAGTTCATTCAAATTCTTTATTCACAAATGGTATCCAAAAAGAAATTAATGTGCCATTTATCGCTTATGACGTCACGATTCGATATGGCTGAGGTGATTACTCAGGAGCCTTAACTTTAAATTAAACACGAACAGGCATGGCATATTATTAATTTAACGAGAAAAATTTCTGATTGAAAATGAACAAAGCACAAGATTTTGATTATATCAATCAGAATTCTAGTTATCTCAACTAAATGAATTTAACTAGAAAATTCTGATTTGTCTATTTTCAATCAGAATTTCAATTAATGCAACCAGGCCCTTTTCCAGTGTAAGTTATGTGATTGGCATGTACATCTGCTAATAATTGATGATTTATTTAAATTTAGTGTATTTTGTTTTCGTACTTTTACTAAATCAGGTGTGAAAATGTATACTTCTATTTATAAAAGTTTAATTTTCATTGCTTATGAATACATTTATATTACTTATCAAATTAGTATATATGCATACATTTTAACTAGTAAATATATACATTTATATTAACATTTTTATTGTGACAAATACATAGATAATTTTCACGATGAAAATGCGATTCAAATTTGATCGACGCGATCTTAGTAGTAAACTTGTTTGGAAGAACAGTTATGAAAAAAAAGAAAGAATTTGTTTTTCCAGTCAAACTTGATATCTTTTTCATTAAAATTTGTATCTGCTGTTGATATTAAAGGTTGATATTAAAAAAGTTTATAAATACAACTTTACAACTGAAATTCCTTTCCCTTAAAATAATCGATCGCTGAAGTTTGAATGCGATTGGAAAATTGAATTTTTGAATATATAAACTTTTCATGTATCTATACATATATCTCTTACTTTAAAAGTGATACAACTGAAAAAACTAAATTCTATAGAAAGAAAAACTTGTTTTTACAAAAAACCATTGCCTAATCAAATAATATCATCAAAAAGAACATATTCTTTATCAAATATCATTTTTTTTTTTCTTATAAAATCTTGGAAAATCATCTTTTTGAATTGTAATAATTTGATGATTTTTTTTTTAAATCGCCCTTTTTGAGTTGTGACAATTTTGACGATTTTTTAAGTTTTGATAAAAATGGGTAATATTTATTTGGCTTATTCATGGTAAACTCAAAAATTATATTTGTTTGTGTCACTTTTGAAAGCAGCAATATGTACTTTTAAAAGAATCGATGAATAATATATTATTATTTAAATATATTCAGTGTATAGTTTTATAAAAAATAGCATATTGCTATATAATAATATCCGAATTGCCATTAAACTGTAATAAGGCATTTCATCAATAACTCCGAGCTAAATACCGATGTACAACGTAAATAGCCGAATTGAGCTGCAATGTAAAATAAATATTTGCGTTTGACATTCCTCGAGTGCTCTCCAATGCGGAACGTTTGAAACAAGGACTATCTGTTGCAATATTCGTTTATATGCAATTATTCGTGATCTTTTCATCTACATATTTCCTTCTTATATGTTTTTGATAAATATAAAAAAAAACGTGCGTTTTGAAATTTTAAAAATATATCTGTAATAAATCAATATATAGTATTTTTCAATAACAATTGCTAAAAAACAATTTAATTGCCAATGTATAGAAAGAGTTGTAGTACTTTCAGAAGTTTCAGGAATATAACTTTAGCCATAATATAAAACATTCCAAAAAATTGACATAAACGTTCTATATCTAAAAAAAATAAGTTAAAAGCAATTTTAATGAAAAATAATATTTATTTTTGTAACAATTTTATAATTTTGTTACTTTTTCTTTGACTCTTATTACCATCAGTAACTCTTTTGAGGGAATAAATTGAAGATGTTTTATAATTAAAGGCGGTATTAAGCTTTTCTGTAACAAAAAACACGATAGAATAAGCGGGAAAGAAATTATTTACGTTAAAAGTCACTTTGCTACTGAAAGAAAACTTACATTGCTGTAAAATTTCACCGCCTTGACGCACTGTAATTAAAAATAAATACACTTGCGTCGTTCACATGAATTGTTGACGAGTTCCACATCTCTATCTACGCTAATATCCATAATAAGTGCTACGCGCTTGCGAATCCCAACCTAACGCGACATTCTTATACTATTGCACTAAAACAATAAACCGACAATTCGTCTAAAACGATTTTCCCATTTCGATGCCGAAACTACCGTGCATTTGCAAATGAAGAGTAGAGTTCAAAGAACTTGCACATCAAAAATCTCAAGCGTCTCCCTGATTGATTGACGATGAATAAAGTTATTGCGCAAACACACACACACATACACATAATTTTTAGACTACAATTACAGTATTATGAAAATTTCAATCTCCGAAATATTACTTTAATTTTTGTTTATAATTAATAAAAAACTGACGAATTAAATTTCTAATAAACAAATGTTTTCGAACAAATCCGATTTAAATATATCAATTTCTACCAATTTAGATTAACTTTAATCTCGGTTTAACTTACTTTCTTATCTTTGAATTTTAAGAATTTGAAAAAAATAAAGAGTAAATTAAATTGAGATTAAAGTCAATATCTACATTCAACAAGATAGAAATGGACATTAGAAGCCAGTTCCTCTAACGTCTACATTTAACAATCGTATTTAAATACTTCCGTGTTTTCTGAGATTAGAAATGAACAGAAATGAAGGTCCAGTCCAGCTGTGCTTAAAGTTAATGTAAACAAAAACAGTAACAATGTTAAGGAATAACGTCGCTGAATCAAATGCATAGAATATTTACAGTGTCACAGATTGACGAGATCGTTGTGATGTTTGCCATCTACTTTCGCACGAGCGGCTGGCTCGCCTCAAGAACTCGACTCGTGGAATCCTGGCAGCAGGCTATTTACGAGGACACGCCGCAAATCCCGAGTGGCGTTAATCGCGTGACGTTTGACGGGCTCACCGTCGCGGAATCGCGGTGTAATCGGCGCCGACGGCGCGAACACATGACGGCGACAGGTGCACGCTGAACGGGACGCCGGTGGGAGCGTCACGGGGTCAACGGGCACGCGAGATGGGTGCAACAACTGTCATCCGGTGGCCGGCCATGTTGTAGGTCGGGGGGGTTGTTCGTTCTAGGAGTGCGAGTCCTTCCCTTATTTGGTAAAACGGTGGCGGCAACGGCGGCGGCGGCACGCTCGCGCGCGCGGAAAATCGATGGGGGTTGCTTCGCAGCGAGGGTAGCGAGATGGCGCTTGAACGAGAGGGGGTTGCCAAACGAGTATATCGAAATATTGGTCGTGTAAATTTAGAAGCGGCAAAACAAAAGGTAGCTCGAGGCAACGATTTATCGAACGTAGAGGAGGACAATTTGGTAGATGCACGAGAAGATCGAATCGATAATAAGAAGACTACGAAGAAATCACGATTCGAAAAAAAAGTTACGGATGGGACTGTAAGCCATTCCGATACCGATATCAAGATATATTTCTGAGGCTTCTTCCTGCGAATCTGTCACGATAAATTACAGAACTTATATGGCCACTTTACTTTAACTGCTGAGCGAAAGGTCGCGCTTAGAATTTTCGTTTAAACTTCCATAGAGGGATAATCTTTCAAATTAGAAACGAATATGTAATTCGAGTATATTAAAGTAGAAATTTGATTAGAATTATATATAGAGCGTTAAAAAGAAAAAAGTTTCTTTTAAAAATGATGGTTTATTCATATCAAAAAATTATACAATTTTTATTTGATGTTAACTTTTTAATAAATCATGAATATTTTCCTCTTCTTCTGAAAACACCGAGGATGACGCACACAACTCCTGCGGCACTTTTGTGCCGCTAGTCCTCAAACTAATATCTTAGTTTCAATATTTATTCAAAAGCTATATATTGAACTCATTTAACATCGCAAACAAAAAAACTCGCACGCATTTAGACACGCCTAAATATCTATTTATCGAAGATACTCTACAGATCGATGTACTTTCACGTAATGAAGTCTTTGATACGAGAGGAATGGTAACGCGCACAATCAACTGCGAATAATAGAATGCACAATGGAACGTTATGAAAGCTGTGCACGAAACGAAGTTTCGTGTACATTATCGATTCCACGATGTGTTCGATAGATTGATTCGCCATCCGAAAGAATTGATATCCCTCGCAAGACCGTTATCCCAGATAATAATAAGATTGGTACACGTGCGGGAGATGGATATAAATGCAGAGTGGTCGATACCACGTGCCTTGCACTGTTACTATCGGCACCAATACTACTACTTACTCATTTCACGGACCAACGGGGTGACGTCGACGTCGCGTAAGGGTGACCGACGTCGCTCGGGATGGATCGAATCACCCGGGGGAAAGCTAATCGAATTAGCATTCGCATCGCTCGGCATCGCTCTAGCTCGCACCAATGCCTTTGTGGGTCAACGCTCGTCGTATAAACAGACGTCTTCAATGTGACCGACTTCGATTTTTCATGCCGCATGGAAATGTCGTAGTAGCGATCTCCCGCAGAGGGCCGGTGCCCTATGACCATTAACTTTTCCGCTATAATTAATTGACGTTCGATTCCATTTCTCACGCAACAAGGATCGAGGATTATAAAGAATGCTTTATTATTAAATAGAATTTTCGAGCGTTTCATCAACGAGAGAGAAATTAATAAAAAGAAGAATTTCTATGGAAAAATAAATGATTTGATAATGACTTGTGATTTGAGATGATTTGTTATATATAAATGTCATCTGCAACGTTATTCCTTTAATAGATTTTTAAAAAAAGGATTGAGCCATACATTTGTATTAAAATTTTTAATAAAGAATTTCAATGGTAAATGATAATATTTAGTGTTATTAGAATAAAAATATAAAATATAAAATTTCGTTATTCAAGTACTGAAAATCTACAGTTTATGTAACATATATTATAAATTTTTAGTACTTGCAATGAATAACGAAACGCAACCATATATATCCTTATAAATATATTTTTGAATTTATAAAGAAGCAAATATAGACTAGTATTTTATTTTTTTGTTCTTTATTTGAGATCTTATGAAAAATTAATAGTATTTAATTATTCTTTTCTCATATATATATATTTTAACATTGATTTTAAAATATTTTTAACTGGAAATAGTTAAAACTAGGTCTTGATCCCTTTTATACAAAAGTAGACCATTCCAAAAAATTTATCTTGGATCTATGAATATTACATTATTCTTGAGTGTTTTATAAGTAAAAAGTTCTATGAACAGGATCATGAAAGAGAAGCTATTCTTTTTTTATTTGACAGTGAGTACACGTCGGCTTTGCTTTTATATTTTTTGTTTGAATATCACCTGCGTGACATTCAACTAATTCATTTTTTTATTTAAAAATATAATAATGCATGCATATTAAAAGATTAACAATCCAAATATATTATATTATTATACTATTAATGCATATACATACATATCTCTTTATGTCTTTTGAATTAAATATTTTGAAATACATATTTGGTAAGCTTCTCCAATTGATTAAAATAAAGTGTATCAAACCCTCTTATTATGCATAGCCAGTCATACATATTTACGGTGACGTGTGTTCGCAATTGCAATGGTCGACTTAAATGCTGTTGCGGGGAGATTTTTGCACCTCTTTCAATACCACGATTGGATAATCGTCGGAAATTGTGGGCGAGGATAATTGACGCCTATTAAAGGCCTTTTTGTGCATCAATTCTAGCAAATCAATTGAGATCTCCCCATCGTTACACACAACTCTCCGGCTTGACATCACTTCTTGCGCATCTATATAATGCGACGCAATAATTTCACGAACTCGTAAACCTCTTATTTTTAACAAGAACCGTTCCGCAATAATTTGATTTCTTTAATAACTTTTAATAATATTAAGTACAATTTTTATTATAAACAAATGAAATTCATAATTGTTGAAATGAGACTTTTTGTCAGTGCAAAAATTGTTATTTTATATTAAAATAGAACGTTTTTTTATTAGAAAAATAATGTCCTGAAAAATATCTAATTTTAAAATTATTAATGCATGCAAAGAATATAACAAATTCGTTTTTACAAGAAGAAAATAAATTTCTGTCAAAATAAATATAAAAGAGAAGTAAGTCTTTTTTTTACCTAAATACGTCAAAGCGTCGCGTCGTGTACGATATAAATGTCATCAGGCGTAGCTTCACAAAAACTATCGTAACTTGTGTCTTCAATATGTAGTACAGAGAAAAAAATGTCTGGCCGTATTTCTTTAAAGAAGATATATACCAAGATTATTTTTTCACTGAAGATATCCACATATTCCATCTTTACCATATTAATGAACATCGCAATAATTAAAAATATATTAATTACGGTATGCTAAGAAGGAAGAAAGTTGCACTTCATCAGTGTTGGTTGACTTCATTTATAAATATAAGGTATAATTTACCTTTTAATATTCAGTAGTTCTACGCAAAGTTCGAAACAATTTCAATAATTAGTTACTCTTCATCCTCGGAAAAACTACTCCTTCGGCAAAACTTTTTACATAGTATTAGTAAAAACATTTTTGTTAAAATTTTTGTTGAATTTTTAACATATCCGAATGTTAATTTAACATAATATGATTGTGTTATTTCAATATTTCAATATTAAATGGATATTCTAGCATTTCTTAGACCCAGTTGCACAACACGGTTAATTCTTAATCTAGGTTCAACTTATTTCCAACTGCATAATGTAAATACAAACAAAAAAGATCTTCTATTGCTTCAATTATAAAGAATAAAATTTGTTGAAACAAATGGCTTAGCATGGCAGCAAATCGATGCTTTTATATGATATACTCATTTCATCTTCAAAATGTAGAACTCAGTGAATTTATATCCTTTTATTATAAATAATCACGAATTAAAATATCTTTAAATAATTTCCATTTCTCTCTGACTAGGCGTAATTGTCCTCGCATCATTCCAGTCACGATGTCGCCAGACAAGGATTGATGCGATCCTGACAAGCCGAACACCGGCACGCATTAGTGCGCGTACTTAATATGGTAAACGTGCACGCGGCTAAAATTTCATCGAGGCACGCAAGAGACAGTGCGTGTCCCTAGTCCCCATGAGGACACAATGTGCTCTTTAAATCATATATATATATATATATATATATATATATATATGCGCGTGCACGATACGTAGAAGACATCTTCGTAGCCTAAGCATGACTCCCAGCAGTTCCAGCCTCCCTCATGGTGACCCTGCCCCGTTTATCGATGAAGCGGAGTAATTATCGGGGTTGACGAGCGGAAACAAGAACTCGATACATCCGATAAACAAGGAGGACAGAGGGGATGCATTGCCGTGTAGTATAACCGGCTTTTCGCAAGAAAGTTCGTAAAAGCAGTTTCAAGAAGAGAGAGTACCGGCGTGCTTTCGACTTACTGAAAAAGTAAATTACATGATTCTTGTGGATTCAAGATAGTTATTTGAATCCCGCGAGATATCGTAACCCACTTGCGGTAGCGATTTTAAAGACTACTAACACAGGAATTACAGAAGTGTATGAGTGAAGAGTCTCTTTAAGAATGTCCTCAAAAGAAATTTATTATATTCCGTTGATAAATAAATATGATAAAAATGTAAAAGTAGGAGTGCAAGGGAAAATGATGGTTCCTTTTTTTCAGAGATCTGATGATCAAGAGATTATGTTATTTATTAATTTATAATTAGAACATTTGTATTAAATTTAATGTATTTCACAAGGGATTTAAACAATCCGTCCAAATTTGTTATTTTATTAATTATTTATTATTTGTTGTTTTATTAATTTAACATAAGATAAACATGTTAGAAAGTAATATAAAAATATTTAAAAAACACGTAAATACTGATATAATTTGGAAGCAAATTATTGAACACATTTTTAAAATAAAATTAATACTTATAATACGTTAAATTAAGATTTTATTCATTTTTCTTAAAATTTACGTTTTAAAATACATATTTATGTATATATCTTTAAATTGTATTATTTTAACACTAAGAAATGTTGAACATCAATTTAACACAAAATATTTTTTTTTAATAACAAAATTATTTTATATTAAATTAACATTCGGACATGGTGAAAATTCAACGCCAATATTTTAACAATTTGGTCGTAACACAAATATAAAAAATATTTTTAACTATATAACGTCTTCAAACATGAATTTAATAAAATCTGTTGGTCAATTTGATTGGCAACTTAATATTACGGAATTACATCTTCCTAAGCGATGAGAAATTCTCTCACGTTCATTATATGACAATCGTACAGCGATGACAATTATGCACCGTTTCTTTTCTGTGACAGTTCAAAATAAACAATAGTGGGAATAAAAATAGTCGTTGTTCAAAATGTAATCTCGTACCGGATACTGCTAATTAATTAGGAGGCTATGAGAGTTCAAACAGCACATGAATTTATTTATATTTGCGAAATTAAATGAGAGAAGAATGCACATTGTAAAGTTAGTGACATAATATGCTATTATCATTCTCAACAAATATTAGAGAATAATTTATTTCTTACAATTTATGTGCAATGCAATCTTAAAAATTTAAATAATCCGAGAGATGAAGGGGGTGAACAAAGACTCAATAAATATTAATAACACATTTATCCTTTGTATATAAATTTAAATGCAAATAAATTTAATTGCATATAAATTTAAGTGCAGCATTATTATTATTACACAGTATTTTTAAACTACAGAAATGATCTCTTTGTTTCCGAAGAAAAAAAATATGTGATTGCTAGAAGTCTAGAGTTTAGATTGGAGCATTTTTCTGAATGCTTACGCCATTGGCAGAGCAGGGGGGATATCGTCATATCCCGGACGAAGACAGGAAACCTCCAAGTAAAATCCCCCTCCGGTCGTACGCACGTATGCGTCAACGAGCATCGGCGTACGTTTGATTGTAAATGAAAGCGGGAAAGAAGCGATGCAAGCGAAAGCGGAGCGATGAATAGCGAAAAACGTACGATTATTGCGAGTATTTCTTATTGATGATGCGGAGAAAGCGATTGCTCGATTCAGAATGAAAGCTTGAAATATTTAATTTAAATATTCGATTTCGCTCAAAATATCAATTTAGTTATATTAATTTAAAAAAAAAACAATCGTTTCTAAAAGGATATTAAAGCGTACGCTTTTATTCAGTAGAAACGTTGTTAGAATCCAGAAATTATAGTCATAGATGTATACGGAATGTTAACTGTCATTTCAGTATTATCTAAAATCATATAAATGTCTTAAACATGAAAGCAATAAATTACGGACGTGCCGAGATTGACCCAGAAAATCGAAAATTGCGGCAAAGTGGATTCATAATTGGAGAGAACGGCCCGCGTGGCACTATAGAACATTAAAGCTCTAACTGCACGCACGGTTGCTGTGGTCTAATTTCACACACACACACATATATTTTATATATATATATATATATATATGTGTGTGTGTGTGTGTGTACACTAAGCCTGCATTTGTGATTCCATGGACACGGTATCCGTTTCAATACCCTTAACATTTAGCCCATGACGTAACGCTGATAGTTGCCTTATCTTACAGCTGTCAAGTAGATAAAATATCACCCATTCTATATTTCACGCAGAGCACATCAATGAAAGATATTATTTTTTATTATACTCATAAATGAAAGATACAGTAGCTGTCAAAAGTTTCCGGCCAACATAATTTTACTATAATTTTTGTCAATTTGTTCTTTAGTTTGTTATAAATTAATGAAATTCTTATTATACTTACAATCTATTTAAAAATGCGATTTTAAATACTAGTATATATTAAGTATTTGTATCTAGATCTTTATTTATAAAGATTCTTTATTTGAGCAATATAATAAAATTATAATACTCTTTGATCGAAAACTTCTGGCAGCTACTATAATACAAATCATTGTTGTTCAAGCTTCGATTTTCAATCCTAATATTAAAATATCAATCATTTTGATTATTATTGGAGTATAATTTGCTGAGAACAGCTTCTTTAGACAAATTTGACAAGCATTACTTTATACGATGAATTGGTAAGAATGACTTTGTTAAAATAAAAATTTAATTAAATACAAATCTGAGAATATTTTATTGCATGCAAGAAACTCAAGTAATGTTGTAAAAAGTTTTGAAATCCTAGTAATCTAAGTATCCTACATAATTATTTATCGATAGCTCAATTATAGCTCTTATAAAATTATTTTCTTTATAGCTATAGCTGAATTTTTGAAGAAGATACTTCAACCGTTCTTTCCATTCTTTGTGGTTATCTCAATATGTAAAACGAATAGTTTGTGTATAGTTTGGCTTTCGAAGTTCACTCGCGTTACAAGTGTTTTGATACTTTTCGTATCGTTCTCGTATCTGTGGCAAATGTAGATAATGGGACAAACATTTGAAATTCTTTGATATCCATAATGTATTTTTCAAAATCAATAAGTTCGTCAATTATATATGTATATCTGTTTCTATAGCTGAACTAGTATAAACTTTCGGAACTTAAAGTGAAATAAGTATATGTTTGATGTTTGACGGAAGCGAAAAAGAAAGTTATGGTACAGTTTAGTAAATAATTATAAATAAAAAACAGATCTATATATTTCGTCGAGGCAATATAATTTATGGCAATATAATAATTTCGCAATGTTTTATTTTTCGAGCATTTTCGAAATTGCCAGGTATTCCGCTTTTTTCTCTCGCTCGTCGATTATTGCGTAATATTGTAATGTCGTAACATCGATATTTAATCCCTTATATTCTCCGGTGCTGAAATTAAAATAATGAAACGCATTGCAAACATTTTTTTAATTTTCTGTTTGCGACTAAAATATATTTTTAAAGTTTTTATCTCTTCTAGTTTATTAAATAGATTATTTAAGTTTATTACCTAGATTATTTATAGTTTATTTAAATAGATATATATCTTGTTTAAAAGAATCCAGAAAATTGAAAGAATAAACATTTCGAATTAAATATATTGTATTAATTAATTAATTAATTTAATTTCATACTTTTATTACATCTCATAGATATAATTTTAAATCAAATTATATTCATATTATATTAAAATATTAGTTCCTTTTATTATAAGATATTTTTCGTTATAAGATAAATGACCTTAATCAATGAACTTTTCTGGCAGAAAATTAACAAGCTGAACGGCACATTCAGAAGATCGATTTTCGCCTGGTTTATATTCATACGATGCGGAATTTTCGATGATACCATCCGATCGATGAAACATGCCGACAGCAGTTGATGAATCCGCGCTTATGCTTTCCCCTTTACGTACCTAGCGAACGATCGAATGACCTACTTGCTAATTGTCGGTAGGTACGCCCACGCTCTAATTAACAGAAAAGATCGATGTGGCAATTAAATAATTCGCGATTGACGTACAACCGACAACAAATGTGTAAAGTTATAATTGAGTATCAGTTTGTAATTAATGAAATGATTCGATGAAACGCGACGTTTGATGGAAGAAAATCTTAATCAAGAAATAAAATAGATTATTTGCACGTTAATGTTTTAATCGAGAGAAATGGAGCGAATCGTAAAGACAACAGGATATTCGCAGAAAACAAATGTTATCACGTTGTCTAAGAGAGTGACGAGTATAACATCCGCCGTTGTTGCATCATGATTACATTTGCGATAGACTTATGAGCGATTATGCGTCAAATGCAGTTTCCAAGTTCAAACCCACCGGCACAGGAAAGCTAACAGGAAAATCATCAGGCTGTTCCACGTTGCCGGTGATATTAATCGCTTTAGCAGATGCGACCGTGTCACGAATGATATGCGACCTCACTCAAATCAACCCGTTCGTTTCAAGTTTCACAGTTTCCTTCGCAGTAAAATAAAAATTCTTGTTTATAGAAGCAGTCGTTTGACGTAAATTCACTCTTGTTTTTGCGCGTTAATAACAGATTCTCATATTTAGCCGGCGATTGTACTCGTAAACACTAATAATATTTTGAAAAAATATAAGAACTGCCGACATATAGCTTTGAATATTTCTGGAATTATGCGAAATGTATTGTGTTTAGAAAATATTTTTATTTTATTGATATTCCAAGCACGAAAAATATTTTAACATTTAATATTACTAATAAAATAAAAATTTATTGTATAATACTATCAGTATTATCAATTCAAAATATTTACTCTTTTAATTCTTGAAAACTCTTTAAAAACAAGTTATACTCATCTATTTAAAATAAACTAGAAAAAATAAAAGTTTACAAAGAACATATTTTAATTGTAATTGGAAGTTTAAAAAAATTTGCGACGCGTATAAAATGAAATAATTTTGATCCAAGTTTTCAAAAATATAATTACTTAGACAACACATATATTCAAAATTAAGACACAATACATTTCAGAACGTCTTTAAGATGTTTTATGTTCAGATTTAGAACATATATGCTGTTATTGTCAAAATTTGAGCTAAAGCTATCCCGATTTTAGGCCAAAATTATCAAAATTATTATTAATTAATTATTTTATAACAATGAGTTTCATGTTTGGAAATAACTAATTACGTTGTTAATCAGTTTATGCATCGTATTAAAAATGTATTTCTAGATTTCTTATTCAAATATATTGTAAAAACAAAAGTTACCTTAAGTACTTATACATCCATTATGTTTCTATTATATATTCAAATGATAAATATGAAAACATTTTATTATTTTAGTATTTTATCGTATACCAAAAAACTTTCAGACTATTTAATAATTTAAAGAGTTTTCTTCAAAGATAAAATGTTACTTCGGTCTAAGAGGTACTTGGTACTTATTAATAATATTAATTATGTAATATTAATATTAATATTAATATTATTAATAATATTTATATATAAATTTTCAAATATATTTTTCAGTTGTATAAACTGTGCGTCGATTCGGTTTGTTAATTAGACTTAAAATGCAGTTATAAATTAAAGTTCAAAATAATACAAATCACATTGTTTATTAATCCAATAATAATAATAATAAGAATCTTGAAATATTGCAAAATTTTCTATAAATTGAATCGGCACGTAAATTTATAAAACTGAAAAATGTATTTCTAAATTTACATAAAAATATTCTAAGCATCTGCTTCAATTGAATATAAAATTCTTTCTTTTATTTGTGTTCTTACGTGTTGTGTTATTCACTTATCGTTTTCCATTTAATATTGTTTCTTCGGAAAGCTTTCATATTGTCATCAAAACAAATCGTCTCATTCCTAAGATAACAGTTTTATTTATTGTTTCTCGACATAGGCTTCATCAAATTATAAAAACACCTTCATATACTTTAAATTTTCAATAGTCTTGAAAAGTCTTGCACGGTGTGTTTCGCGATTGAAAGATTGAAAAGATGGTTAAGACTGTTACTTCTTCATCAAACAAGAAATTTTACTATTATACACATTTTCCAGTTTGGTTGTGATGTTACTCCTAGCAGTAGTATTCTATACATTTATGAATAAACGTTTAACGAAGACGTCAGTAATTCCTGTTTCGATAATGCAAGAAGTTTTATCTAATGACCTTTATTTGTAATCGACTTTTCCACCGAAGATCATTGAACAAGAAGAAGATAAGTTAATTCAAAATAAATAGCACAAAAAGATCAAAGCTCGGTGATAGAAATACAAAGGAAACCGTACTTGGAAGTTCTTCCCAAAGTGAAAATACCTTTGCTCAACGAGGAAAATTATTCATCGAAAGTAATCGATCAGTCCATTTCTTATACGGATCATAAATCCAAAATCAATATTATTGTATCACCTGAAGCTCCTAAATCTGAGATTAATATTACTAAACTAACCGAAAATAAAATATCCAATCTCATGACTAAATTCGATAAAGTTCACAAATTTAAGATTGAAAAGACTGCCAAAGATGTATTCAAAGATCGCAACAAATCTTCACTACCTTCGGATGACACCATGACATTTTTCAATTTATTGGATCATTTAAAAAGTATCCGCGGTTTTTTCATTCAAAAATTGAACAAAAAACCGCGGATACTTTTTACTTTTATGACCTAATATTATCTTTCATATTTTAGACACTATTACGTTTCTTAGTATACTAATATTTTATAGATTACTTCACAATCCTGACTATACTCTTAATAGATCTCTTATCAGAAGGATTTAATATGTCTGACAAATTTTGGAAGAAAGAAGAATATTTAAAAGATTTGAAGAATCCCTGCGATAAAGCAAAAGAGACGAGCGTTCTTCGATTCCAACATTATAGAAAATATTAACTATTCGAAAGTAATTGATGAAGTAAATGCATGCTTGAAAGATCTGGAGTTTCGTATTAACAATCAACGATAAACAAACCCAAAGACCTTGGCACTTGATATAAATGCTCCAAAGAACTTTTTAATTAGTATCCATTAATAAAATTCTTTCTTTCGATTAGTCAATTAATTGCTTCGAAACATCTGTAGTACCAAGTAGACGCATCCACGCTGAGAATTAACCGAAGACTACTCGAGAGTTATATTATAACCAATTGAAAATCACAAACAATCTTCTCCATTTTTCGATTTGAAGCCCAAAAGTGCACGAAAAGTAAAAATGTTAAATAAATTTTGTAAACCTTTAGATGTGGATACACAATATATTATCAGTATATTATTAATAAATAAATGTACTAATTTTAAGAAAAATTTTTTTCCTCCAAAAACCTTTGGTAGATCTTTCGTTGCCAGAAGAATTTCATAACTTTGAAAAATTCTGAAAGAAAGAAGAGTATTGGGAAAATAGGAGGTTTGGAAGATTTGAAGGATAAAATTCTTTGCGACAAAGTAAGAAGGACGAGCGTTTCCAAGTTTAAAAAAAAAAGCTTACGTTATATTAAATTGAAATTATTCGAGAATAATTGATGAAGTAGAAGAAAGATAAGATTTTATTAAACAATCAACATACAAAAATTAAACAAAAACTACGTGTATATAATCAGTTCAATCCAATGTCAAACGTGAAATCGACCACGGCATCCACGTTAAAAAATAAAAGATAAAGAATAATAAAAAAAAAACATTTTAGTAATTGCACACACTAAATCTAAAAATGAGATTACGTGAGAATCGTAGAATAAGATCGCGTGCATTTCACGCATTGCATTCGTGCAAAAATTAATTTGTCAAGGTATTATGGTAGAACTGACCGCAGGAATTAGCTCGATGTAGATAAATTTTGATTTACTTGTCTTAATTAATTGTTTCCCGCAATGGCATTTATCTTATTCGGTAGAAGTAATTAAGTTCTAGATTATTTGTTCTTTTTTTATCGAAATAAATATTTTTCATTCATTACTTTACAGAATTGGTCAATTTTCTATTAATAAGTTTTTGTTTCTGTAATTATTATATTAACTTTCTAATATCTTTAAGGATGTATTAAATGTAAAATTTTTCTGCAAAAAGTGACTGGAAATGGAAATCTATACTTTCTGTATAAAATAAATATTATACATACGAAATAATTTAATAAAATTAATATTTCTCTATTTAACTATTTAATTATTATTGTATAATTTAAATGAAAATTTTCTCATTTTAATTTTTAATTTTTAAAAACAATGTTTATTGCAAATTGTAATAATTTTTTATTTGTGTTCTAAATCGAGGCCAAACTTTTTTATATTACTTTGAAATACATATAGAAAAATTTATAATGTTTTCGTAATTTTTTAAAGAGAAATATATTCTTAAAAAGAGCAAGTATGCGTGCGCGCGCATGTATGTGTGTGTGTGTGTGTGTGTGTGTGTGTGTGTGTGTGTGTGTGTGTGTGTGTGTGTGTGTATTGTGAAGAAAGTTTTTTAAATAAAGTCGAGAATAAAATGACAATGAGAAATTTTTCTCTTCAAAATTTAAATTTTCCGCAGAACGAGTAGAAGAAACTTGAAGATATCAGATCTCTATCATTTATCACTATGTTATTTTAAGACTAAAATTTACAATTTCGCATGTATCAAGTATATATCATAATAGTTTCTTTTACTTTCGTGTTTCTTATCCTTCGCGTGCTCGAGGTGATGTATTAGGATTTATTTATCTCTATGTGAAAATTAATTCCACGAAGGTCTATTATACATATAAATCCTGCAAATCGTTGAATATGCAGAGATTGTGGAACTGAGAAACGATACGTCATCGAGTAAATCGTATGCGAATCATTCAAGCGAAAATTATATGATCGACTTGTCGATTACTATTCAGGGGTACAATTTCAAGTTCGTGAATCACTCGCACTTATTATTACTTTATAACATTGAAAGATTTTTATCGTGATATACATACACGATAGCGGCTTTTTTATTATATAAAAATACAACAATGATAATGTAATCGCTAATCCAACGTTTAGCTTACAATTTGTATATTACTTTTCTAAAAATATTTATCACGAAATAAAAAGGTATTATTTTTTGGTTTCCTTAAGAGTGAAATCAAAAGTTGGCTCAGGGATTAAGCGATAAAAACATAATCTATTTTTTAATCGAACACACAACAGCAGAATCCATGAGATTCCAAAAACAATAAAATTTCCAAAATAATTATTTAATCGCATTTCAAGATTTACATTATCAAGATTTATAGTTAATCAAAATTTTATAATCTTAAAACGAATATGACTTTTTGTTATTTTTGAGAGTAAATAAAAAAACTGATAAAATAAAGAAAATAGATAGACGTATAAAACAATTAAGTAATAATTAATTATTTCATAAATGATTTAATTATTTATGAAAAAACTGATTAATTAATCAGTTTTTTCATAAATAATTAAATAATTATCTCATCAGCTTATAAAATTATTTAAATAAAATATTTAAAGCTTATACAGTAATTTTTATCGAGTGTTACATTATCGTCACAAATACAATAATTATATCATACTTCCTCTTGAATCATACAAATCTCATACGTCCCAACCGTAACCTTTACAATTTAAGTATTTGTTCCAAACAGCAAACTCATGATATTTGCGCATGATGTACGAAGAGAAAAAAATTGATTTACCTTCAGACGAAGCGAGACGAACCGTAGCATTGTTACAATTGAGTTATTAAATGAGACACGATTAGACCCGTACACGAGCAGTCAAATGCATTATTCTTCTTTGTTGCTTAATGTGCACTTCCGGTATCCTTGGCCGGACAGGAAACCACCAAGACTTCCCGAAAAGGACGATCTTCGCTTCGTAGCCGCGAAAAAGTTTCGTGTCGCAGCAGATAAAGTTTTATCACGCGCACAGACCACACACAGCGTGCCCGTGGACTATCGCAATAATGGTACCCTTGTGTCTGCCAACGATCAACCTTGTCTCTAAATGTTTACTCAAACGTATGCGAGCGTGTTTAAAATCGTCAGTCCCATCGATCAAACTGATCCACCGCTCGGCTGCGCGCTTCTCTCTCGCGAAGAAATGCTTTAAAATACGTCCGTGATGATTTGTCACGCTTTCGCGATAAATTTGTCAGAGAGAAAAACTTTGAATGATATCTTCTCAATTTCAAGATCAAGACGTCTGTAATTTACCTAATATTTAAAAAAATGAGAAACTGAAAGGTGCGTCGTAAGCTCTTCGCTGAACTTTTGAACTAGCAGTAGAACCGCGAATTTGGTCCAAGTACCGCGATCGATTTTTCGAAAATACCGCGGCGGCCGACTGTATTTTTTTTTTTTATTTATAATTTACAGCACGACACACGACACGACACGGCACGGCACGGCACGACTCTCACGAAGGTTGTTACACCACTGTCAAAGCGACGGCGTGCAAGCAAACGCCGCGCCGAGACAGTTTCGCTCCGCACGGCCAGTCAGCTAGACGCCCCCACTCTCGACACGTCACTACCTCCTGCAGCGTGGATCTACAACAGCATCGCCTGTAACACGCTTTGCTGTGTCAGAAAATTTGCGATCGCATATAAGAATTAAGCGGAACTTAGCACTTAGAGCGAAAAGCAATCATATATGGGACTTTAACTGTATTCAGTCAATCGGCAGCTTCGTATTCCAAAAATTAATCGATTTCTCTAATAATATCCCTCCTAAAATGCCTCATGATTCATCAAAAGTTTGATTCCATGTGTATCGAAGATACAGACGAAAGATATTATTTTGTTGTACTCTGATATTTTTTATTTGCAAGAATATTTGTAGAAGTCACAGCACACATGCTTTACAGAGATTTATTATAAATTTGCTTACATATTGCCTACATATTACTTATATTTTCTGTTCTATATTTAAAATATTTTTTCTTTCAAGAATCGTATTTTGTAAATTTTTACCTGTTTAAATTTTTTTCCAACGACTAAGTTCCTGCATTGTCATGCGCACCTGACGAGAACATGTGCGGGTATTTACGTGCCAGCTGGACAACTAGCTTTGCCCGTCGTTTTATGAGTCATTGCCCTTTTTTTTGCGATTCTTATCATTGGCGATGTTGATTCGCTAATATGTTATATTCCGATAAGTCAAAGTTTCGATAAGGTCAAAGATAAGCTATTAGATAGAAACGGTTGAACCTTTCTCTGCTAGATAATCACATTTTTAGAGAATTTGTCTAGCAAATTTTACAACATTCGTGGCTGCCACAAAAGTTCACGGCCATAATAAGTAAATTTATTGTAATGCTTGGATAAAGAAACAAGATACAAATAAAGATCCAATAGTACTTAATATGTTCCAATATTTAAAGTATTGTGTTTTATGTTGATTATAACAGGAATTTTATTTATTTCTAATATAAACAGATTGACAAAAATTATCATAAAATTATGAGGTAAAGTGAGATAATTTAGATATGTTAACAGAAATTTTGAAATTATATACAAAATTAAGGTCGCATAGCATATTCAATTATGCAATAAGTTCATTAACGTATGCGGAAGATAAAGCAAATTGTTGCCCTTAGGACAATTTAAAGAACGCAGATTATTATAATGAACCATGACCCGAAGCTGTGGCCCAAAGCTACGTGAGCGGCATGCTGATTCATTATCGGTATGATTTATCGGATAATTAACACAAAAGGAAGAACAGGTGATCATTATAACGATCTATTACAGATCGGCGCGGATTCCTTTTGTGCCGTAACTTTGTGACTCACGCATCGTATAAAATTGCAAGCGAATCATTATTCTCAGCAATAATGACCTTACTGTCGTGCGCTTTTATGTAAAATCAAATCTGTCATAGCACTTCAACGACTTTCACACTAGCTTTTTGCTCCAATTTGTGCAACCATCGAACTTTTTTCTCGAGAAACATCAAAGAGTACAAAATAAAGTATCGACAAGCTCTATTCGCGTTAATTTTACATAATTGTTCTCACAGCTGAAAAATTTTATTTAATACATTTCATTTCCCAAACGATCTACTCAATTTTTGTGTTAATTTAATATAGGATGAGTATGTTAAAAAGTAATACAAACATTATAATGTAAAAATTAACACAAAAAACATTTGAAACGAATTTAGAAACGAATTGTTGAAGCATATTTTTTTATAATAATATTAGCATTTACAATATGTAGTAATATTAGCATTTATAATATATTAAATTTATCTCTATCAAATTATAATACAGTTGATAGGTATAGCTTATTGAACAAGCTTTTAACTTTTCTCTATCAAATAATAAAAACAACTTATGAAAAATAATATTTTATTTGAAATTTCAAAAATAAGATAAATTGAATAACAAATTTTAAATCATCATAACAAGTGTAAATGCTAGCGATATTATGGAACACTAAACTTATAACTAAAAATGAATTTACATGTATAATTGTGAAAACAGCGAAAGAATACACAACAATTATTTTTCCTTCACATACATGGGTGTGTTGAAATTCCCATGTAAGTCTCTCTATGGATATCATGCTATCCTTGTTTAACATTCGGACAACAAGGATAAAATGATACATGGACATTTGAATGGAAATCTGAACATAGCCCATGATAAAGATGTACTCGGCAAAGTCTAGTTTTCATGTCGTTCACTTATTAAGAAAATATTTTGTAATGGATGGTAATCTTCGGCGCGGAAATCTGCAATCGGTAGACTTTCGCTGCGAAAGATTCGCTTTCAGAGATTCGCGTTCCGTTTGAAAAAAGAGTCAGTTGCTTCCTACTTGAAAGTACTTCGCCGACGTGCATCAGCGACCTGCCTTAATGCAACGTGCATATGTAATAGCGATTAGTGCGTGCCAGGGTACAATGACTCGGTAAACGGCGTACCGCACGCGACTGTTGCATGCGTCTTCTCGAATACATACATCGCGTGACAGCATATGTTAAAATAAAAATATTATAATGGTGTGTGTCCGTTTATGTGTGTACTTTCATATTTACGGTATGACCGATAGCAGTAAATTCAGCATTAAAAATGTACACATAGTTGGAAAATTTATGTCAAATTTAATACATTTCATGTATCTCAAGCGAGACATCGCACAAATTTTTATGTTAATTTAACACAAGATGAATATATAGAAAATAATTCAAATATTATGTAAAAAAGCTAATATTTTAATATAAAAAAAAATATTTTTTACTATGTAGAAATAGGTATCTAATATTTTAAGATACAGAAGCATGATCGAATCAAGATACTGGTTAATCAAGAGAATTATTTAAAAAAAAAAGAGTTTCTCGAAATTTGATTAATTATTGTAGAGTAATTTTATTTTATTTATACGTTTCCGACATATTTCGTTTTATCTCTAATAACGCTATTTATCATAACATTCGATTGTTATGAAATATTACTTTGAGCTATATGAAATATAATTTATACATCAAGAAGATAAATTTAGCAGTACTTCAGTATAATAATTGTTATTTATACAGCTCTTCGTTTTCCATGATTATTGTTATTAGAAAAGCGGAAGAAATTCATCCGCGTGAATTAATTTCACTCTAATTGTTGAAAGAGCATACTTTCGTATTTCAACATTGTATTACACAATCGGAGCTACGTACATGTGGGCTGCATTGTGTTTTAGTCGCATTATTCGTTTGATGCACGGATAACTAAATACAAGTGACTATTAAATTACATTATGTGCTTCTAATGTTATTCTCCACATGAATTCGAACCAATGCAATATAGGTGACATTAATTTTACAAGATACTTTTCTTACACGATAAGAGACTTGTTTAATTTTCATTCTATTATAAAATAGAATTATCGATTTATAATCCCGATATTTCATAAATATTTACTCGTTTTGACCGACTTCTTCTTATTCTCCAGCAATCTTCGATTATCTTCTATTTAATTTATCCAAAATCAGAAATTTTTAATAATATCTCGATGGCTTTATATTATTGATTGTCGCTCGATGACTTATCTTATGTTAATTAGCATCTCATTAACTCTTGGCAATCTATATCTAGAAAATATTGTGAGGCCATCTAACAAGGAAAACTTTATAGGTTTATCAGAAAATTCTCATTTGAATGAAATTCTGTACACATGTACTTGTATACGAAAGTACATTGAAAAAGTTTCCGACCTGATAATAAAAAGATTTCAGTAAAATTTCAATTTTTGTCCAATAGATGACAATGAAAAAAAAACATAAAAACCTAAGTTTGATGTCATTCTAGCGATCAGTTTTGTTTCTGATAATCTTTTAAAGTGGTAGTTTGCCAATAATGGAGAAATTGAATCGATCAATAAATCAGCAGTTACGATGGCAAAATTATATAAACTAAAATAATGAATTAATTACACATTCATTGCATTCTCTAGATTTGATCTCGTATGTCTTTGACTATTTGGAAAGACATTTTCGGATGCTGAAGTAATAATTGTCGTTAATAATTTTTTTTCGAGTTTAAACTTAAAACGCAAATCCGAGAATAATAATAATCAAAATATTGTAAAATCTCCAACAAATCAAATCAACGCGCAGTTTATAAAACTGAAAAATATATTTGAAAATGTACATATGAATATTATAAACATCAAGAGCCGCTTTGACCAAATATAAAATTCTTTCTTTTATTTATGTTTTTTTTATGTTTTTTATCATGTTATTCATTTATCGGTCCATTTTTCATGTAACGTTGACAACTTTTAGAAGACAATAGATACAAATGTCGTTCTTTGTTATTCATTAAATATCAAGAAGAATAGACCAATGTTTATTTCGATTGTGTCTCCTAAAAGGAAAGCAGCCATTGTTTCTTCATTGTTTCATATCATTAAGAAAAATCATCATTTCATTCCTGAATTAAAAATTTTAATTACTTTTTGTCAGAGGCTTCTACAAACTATAAAAGTACCTTTGTATACTCTAAAGATATTTAGATATTCTTGAAAAGTCTTGCACGGTGCATCTCGCGATAGAAAGATGTTTGAAAAGAGAGTTAACACTGTTACTTCTTCTTCATCAAACAAGAAATTTTACAGGAATTTATACATATTTTCCAGTTTGATTGTGATGTTATTTCTGGCAGTACTATTCTATACATATGTGAATAATTGTGTAACGAAGACGTCAGTAATTCCTGTTCCGACAATGCCAGGAGTTTTATCTAATAACATTTATTTGTACACGAATCAATCGACTTTTCCACCGAAGATCATTGAACAAGAAGAAGATAAGTTAATTCAAAATAAATCGCACAAAGATCAAAACTCGACGATAGAAATGCAAAAGAAACCGTACTTGACAGTTCCCAAAGTGAAAATACTTTTGCTCAAGGCGGGAAATCATTCACCGAAAGTAATCGATCAGCCCATTTCTTATGGATCTTATGGATTCCTTCCTATGGATCACAAACCCAAAATCAATCGGATCAGACCTATACTCACGATTAAAGTAACACGAAAAAATGATATCATTCAACCAACTGAAGAGCACCAACCTGAGAATAGTACTACTGAATCAATCAAAAATACAAGAAAAAGCGTATTCAATTACAATAAAATAATTGACGATCTCAAACACTCAGAGATGAACTTCCCAAGCATGGAATATTTTAATAGTATATTCTAATAGTGCCTTTTGAATCGTTATATGATATCTACTAATAGATCCGATGATCACTCTTTGATCTTTAGTGGATTAGTTACCACTGAAAATCACAAACAATTTTTTGCCTTTCAATATTTTTTGTCGTTCACATTTGAGAAGTTGAATAAATTTGTGATTTAAAAGTCAATAAGTTATATTTAGATAAGATGGTTATTATTTTTTAATATGCAAATACATTTTATATTTTTTAATAGTATATTTGATATATCACTTCCTAAAGCTTAAAGTAATAATAATAATAATAATAATAATAATACAATAATATATTATCAAAATAAGAAAGAAAAATAAATGTGCATACATGTTTCATAGATACATATTTATATACGTTTTGACTCTGTCTTCTTATTCTTAAATAGTCTCCGATTGTCTTCTATTTATAAGCCATCCGAAATCAGCAATTTTTAATAATATCTGTATGGCTTACTTTATGTTATTGACTGTTACTCGATGACTGATCTTATGTTATTTCGCCGACTCTTGACAATCTGTATCTAGAAAATATTGTAATGTAGTTGTTTAAGAAGATAGTTGTCTATGAAAACCTTGTAGGTCGGAAAATTATTTGAATGAAATTTTACATGTTTACTTGTATATAGATATAGTAAATAATAAATTTATAAATTTTTAATTAATAAAATATTGCAATTGGTAAAATAAATATGTTGCTATATCATTATATGTCCTGAAAATATTCTATAAAAGAAAACTTTCAGACATCTTAAAGATACCTTTAAGATATAGAAAAATATTAAAGACGTTTTAAACGAAAATATATTTGAAACCTTTTTAGATATACGCATTTTGTGTCAAATAATTAGGTACTTTCGATTTGCTAATATCATCAAAAAGTAAACTATTAGCTAGACACGTGATAAAAACCTGTTTTATCGATAGCTAATAAACGAATAAGTTACTATTAATAATGTTAATTCCTATTTGCTTACAGATGGTAATAAGACTTCAACATATTAAGAGAAAATTTTATTTTTTAAAAATTCTACATAATAATTATTAATAAAATATAATGTGGACAATATATTACAGTTTTAATGGCGTAGTATAAACGCAGAAACGAATGTTCGTGCAATGTCATAGCAAAACTGATATTTGTCATGTGCAAGTCAATTGACATTCCTGGAATGTATATCCTCAGCGATTTTTTTCTTCTTTTTTAAGACTTTCATATATTTTCCGCCTTCCAAATGGGCTTGCCATTGATGTTCTTCAACGAACACTCTTTCACATACCTAATATAACAAAAAAAAAAATCTTATTTTGAGATTGAAAGGCATTGACAGAAATTTGTTGAAAAAATTTTAATAAAACTTGATTTTCACAATTTCCGCTTATCTAAAAATTAATAAGTAAATTTAAATAAACGATAATCTCGGTTGCTTGCAGCTTGCCGACTCGTATAAAGATACGACCAGTCTCGTGCTGTTCGCGATGCGTTGTGCTTAGCGCCGAGAAATTGCTGTGTTTCTTCACAATTAAATTTTTATATCGTTTGCACAATGTAATCGTTTGAGAGTCAAGCACTAAAAAAGCTCTTCAAACTAATATTACGAAAATATAATATTTACAAAATTATATATCTACAGTGTATTAGATTTTATTACAGAGAGTAATCAGTTATGATCAAATCTTGCAATAGTTATATATATTTTTATTACTATCACTAATCTTTTGATTCTCGAAATTCTCATTTAGTGGTTGTTCTTCAGGTTTTGCGTCGTGCATTATTGCGGAAATGATTACTGCCGCAGGTTCTAAAACGCGACTATCCCATTTTTCACATCGGTGCAATCTAAAGAATAAATAGGAGGAACCTCGAAAAAAGCAGAGCAGTCGTATAATTTACTTAATACTTTATTCAATTTGATACTTTATTCAATTTAATTACTTTAATACTTTACTCAATTTACTTACTTATTCATTTCGTGGGAAGAAAATGATTTGCAGCGAAGATGAATAGAGTTATTTCAATTAAATTGCTATTACAGTATGAACATATACATTGCTAATGATGAGGCGAGGTAAATAAATGAATTACCTGTTAATCAGCAAGCCGAATCAGTCTGTTCATCACCCATCTTTATCTTGTCTCTTTGCGTACCTCCTAGTGACGAGTTTTAAATCATCGATTCCTTTTTGCAATAATTTTTTCCCCTGCATAAATTTAATCAGATATCGATCCTTCGCTTAATAATTAATTCTTAGTTTTCTCTCAAAGGTAAAGCAGAGACTATTGCATAGCAATATAATTCTTTTTTGTGTTCGTCGATTTTATAGATGTAATAATTTTATTATGTATGTGTGCGCAAAATAATAAAAAAATTATGTGTACGGAAATTTAAATACGAAAATTAAAATGTCAATATAAAATACCATATGTAATGTGTATTCAAAATTTAAAATAAATTGTCTGTTATTAAATATACGTAGATTATTAAATAGTACATTTAATAACAGATAATTTAATTTAATAATAGACAAATTTATTTTAATTAAATAATTCTGCTAAATAGACTCTATTATAAAACAGTAATAGTAGTCTAGTATTCAACTTTCATTAAAATGCGACAATCTTTTGTACCTGCGCCTTATACCTTATTCTTCTTTCTTTATACAAGAGATGAAATCTCGAGTCGTCGGGATCGATAGCTTTTAATAGTTAAAGTTTTGATAGTTCACGATATTAAAATCGGAAAAGCTTGTAAAAATCCGCGGTGTAAGTATTCTGTGCAATAGAGAGAAATAAAAACAACATAGTCAAAGATATCGCGATTTAACCGCGAGATAGATTACATTGCAAATCGCACGGTGCATTTTAACAGCAGAAAAATAAACTGAGAATCTCAGCTGAAACAGCTGCTAAGGCGAATGATAATCTAGCGTATAGCTTGTATCGACAAATCATTTCATGCTCGTTGTTTACCTTTTCGCTTACGCGTTCCTTTTCGGGTAATATGAGGTAAGTGTGAAACTCCTTGAAGCCGATGCTCTGGAAGATGCCTTTCGTGTAATCAGGTGACCTGGAATGTAAATATTCTCTTTTGGATCACGCATCTTTTCTTCCCCGTCCTTTCAATAGGGAGTTGTCCACCCATCCTCTCCCCCTCTCTCTCGCTCTCTCTCACGCTCGTCCATTCGTCTTGCTGGACGTGTTACTGACGATCGATTAACCGCGATTGCTCGGACCCACAACTAGGATGCCTGGTGTATTGAATACGATTGTACAATCAGAGAAATTGAGTGCGTTTTTGTTGATCTTTAAACGGCCTTTTAAATTTTGGTTATTTCTTAAGTCCGTTCAAAGGAAACATTTGCAGTTAATTTCGCATGGCGACGAAATACGTAAAGTGCTTTGAGTGCTATGAGAGAGAGAGAGAGAGAGAGAGAGAGAGAGAGAGAAAATTTTGCACCTTATAAAAATCATTTGAAGTGAAAAAGACATATAAGTTATCCAACATCGATGAAATCAATCAGGGAATTTGTCCAAATATTAAACTATCAGTGTCAATTTTCTTGGAAATGATCCATAATATAGAATTTTTGGCAGTATAAAATAGTACAAATTTAATCGTATTAATTCCTGATATTATTTTTCATTTTTTTTTGTTATTTGGAATTGGATGGCTTTAGCGGTAAGTGGTGGTCGAAATAAATAGATCGTAGACGTCATATAATAAACTTGGGCATCTATCAACATAATCCAATAGAAACATTAGTCGATTTGTGTCTGCATCATAAAGTTTTTCTCGATTGAAAATGTCTGTTTACGAGTCAAATTCTCGTCATTTGTGGGAGGTTTTAATTTTCTGCTTCAATAGAAATCTGAAGAAATCTGCGGCTGAGATTCATCGAATGCTCTCAAATACTTATAGTGAAGCCGATATTAGTGAAAGAACGTGTCATGAGTGGTTTCAACGCTTCAAGAACGGTGATTTTGATGTCGAAGACCAGCATAGCGGTGGAAGAGAGAAGGTTTTCGAAGATGCAGAATTGGAGGCATTACTTATCAAGACTCGTGTCAAAATCAAGAAGGATTGGCACGATCATTGGGAGTGACTCAACAAGCCATTTCAAAACGCCTCAAAGTCATGGGAATGATTCAGAAGCAAGGCAATTGGGTACCATACGAGTTGAAAAGTTTCCGACCTGATCATAAAAAGATTTCAGTAAAATTTCAATTTTTGTCCAATAGATGACAATGAAAAAAAAACATAAAGACCTAAGTTTGATGTCAGTTCTAGCGATCAGTTTGTTTCTGACAGTCTTTTAAAGTGATAGTTTGCCAATAATGAAGAAATTGGATCGGACAATAAATCAGCAGTTACGGTGGCGAAATTATATAAACTGAAATAATGAATTAATTACACATTCATCATATTCTCTAGATTTGATCCCGTATGTCTTTGACTATTTGGAAAGACATTTTCGGATGCTGAAGTAATAATTGTCGTTAATAACTATTTTTCGAGTTTAGTTAAAAGTTACTAATTGGTTTATTAAACTTAAAACGCGATCATAAATTGAAGCTAGAAATAATATCATAAAATTACATTACTGATCGTAAATCTGAGAATAATAATAATAAAAATATTGTAAAATCTCCAACAAATCAAATCAACGCGCAGTTTATAAAACTGAAAAATATATTTGAAAATGTACATATGAATATTGTAAACATCAAAAGTCGCTTTGACCAAATATAAGATTCTTTCTTTTATTGATGTTTTTTTACTTATCATATTATTCATTTATCGGTCCATTTTTCATGTAATGTTGAGTACTTTTAGAAGACAATAGATACAAATATCGTTCTATCTTTTTATTCATTAAATATCAAGAAGAATAGACCAATGTTTATTTCGATTGTGTCTCCTAAAAGGAAAGCAACCATTGTTTCTTCATTGTTTCATATCATTAAGACAAATCATCATTTCATTCCTGAATTAAAAGTTTTAATTACTGTTTGTCAGAGGCTTCTATAAACTATAAAAGTACCTTCGTATACTCTAAAGATATTTAGATGTTCTTGAAAAGTCTTGCACGGTGCGTCTCGCGATTGAAAGATGTTTGAAAAGAGAGTTAACACTGTTACTTCTTCTTCATCAAACAAGAAATTTTACAGGAATTTATACATATTTTCCAGTTTGATTGTGATGTTATTTCTGGCAGTACTATTCTATATATATGTGAATAATTGTGTAACGAAGACGTCAGTAATTCCTGTTTCGACAATGCCAGGAGTTTTATCTAATAACATTTATTTGTATACGAATCAATCGACTTTTCCACCGAAGATCATTGAACAAGAAGAAGATAAGTTAATTCAAAATAAATCGCACAAAGATCAAAACTCGACGATAGAAATGCAAAAGAAACCATACTTGACAGTTCCCAAAGTGAAAATACTTTTGCTCAAGGCGGGAAATCATTCACCGAAAGTAATCGATCAGCCCATTTCTTATGGATCTTATGGATTCCTTCCTATGGATCACAAACCCAAAATCAATCGGATCAGACCTATACTCACGATTAAAGTAACACGAAAAAATGATATCATTCAACCAACTGAAGAGCACCAACCTGAGAATACTACTGAATCAATCAAAAATACAAGAAAAAGCGTATTCAATTACAATAAAATAATTGACGATCTCAAACACTCAGAGATGAACTTCCCAAGCATGAAATATTTCAAGTATAGTATATTCTAATAGTGCCTTTTGGATCGCTATATGATATCTACTAATAGATCCGATGATCACTCTTTGATCTTTAGTGGATTAGTTACCACTGAAAATCACAAACAATTTTTTGCCTTTCAATATTTTTTGTCGTTCACATTTGAGAAGTTGAATAAATTTGTGATTTAAAAGTCAATAAGTTAAATTTAGATAAGATGGTTATTATTTTTTAATATGCAAATACTTTTTATATTTTTTAATAGTATATTTGATATATCACTTCCTAAAGCTTAAAGTAATAATAATAATAATAATAATAATAATAATAATAATAATAATAATACAATAATATATTATCAAAATATTAAGAAAAATAAATGTTGCATACATGTTTCATAGATACATATTATGTTTATGTACGTTTTGACTCTGTCTTCTTATTCTTAAATAGTCTCCGATTGTCTTCTATTTATAAGCCATCCGAAATCAGCAATTTTTAATAATATCTCTATGGCTTACTTTATATTATTGACTGTTATTATTGACTGACCTTGTGTTAGTATTTTGCCGACTCTTGGCAATCTGTATCTAGAAAATATTGTAATGTAGTTGTTTAAGAAGGGAGTTGTCTACGAAAACTTGTAGGTCGAAAAATTCTCATTTGAATGAAATTTTACATGTATATTTGTATATAGATATAGTAAATAATAAATTTAGAAATTTTTAATTAATAAAATATTGCAATTGGTGAAATAAATATGTAGCTATATCGTTAGATGCCCTGAAAATATTCTATAAAAGAAAACTTTCAGATATCTTAAAGATATCTGTAAGATATAGAAAAATATTAAAGATGTTTTAAACGAAAATATATTTGAAATCTTTTTAGATATACGCATTTTGTGTCAAATAATTAGGTACTATCGATCTGCAAATATCATCAAAAAGTAAACTATTAGCTAGAGACGTGGTAAAAACCTGTTTTATCGATAGCTAATAAACGAATAAGTTACTGTTAATAATGTTAATTCCTATTTGCTTACAGATGGTAATAAGACTTCAACATATTAAGAGAAAATTTTATTTTTTAAAAATTCTACATAATAATTATTAATAAAATATAATGTGGACAATCACAGTTTTAATGGCTTAGTATAAACGCAGAAACGAATGTTCGTGCAATGTCATAGCGAAACTGATTTGTCATGTGCAAGTCAGTTGACATTCCTGGCATGTGTATCCTCAGCGATTTTTTTCTTCTTTTTTAAGGCTTTCATATGTTTTCCGCCTTCCAAATGGGCTTGCCATTGATGTTCTTCAACGAACACTCTTTCACATACCTGATATAACAAAAAAAAAAATCTTATTTTGAGATTGAAAGGCATTGACAGAATTTTGTTGAAAAAATTTTAATAAAAAATTAATTAATTTTCACAATTTCCGCTTTTCTAAAAATTAATAAATAAATTTAAATAAACGATAATCTCGGGTGCTTGCAACTTGCCGACTCGTATAAAGATACGACCAGTCTCGTGCTGTTCGAGATGCGTTGTGCTTATCGCCGAGAAATTGCTGTTCTCTTCACAATTAAATTTTTATATCGTTTGCACAATGTAATTTTTTGAGAATCAAGCACTAAATGAGCTTTTCAAACTAATATTACGATAATATAATATTTAAAAAATTATATATCTACAGTGTATTAGATTTTATTGCAGAGAGTAATCAGTTATGATCAAATCTTTGTTATTACCTTGCAATAGTTATATATATTTGTACTACTATCAGTAGTCTTTTGATTCTCGAAATTCTCGTTTAGTGGTTGTTGTTCAGGTTTTGCGTCGTGCATTATTGCGGAAATGATTGCTGCCGCAGGTTCTAAAACGCGACTATCCCATTTTGTCACATCGGTGCAATCTAAAGAATAAACAGGAGGAACCTCGAAAAAAGCAGAACAATCGTATAATTAACTTAATACTTTAATCAATTTGAAACTTTACTCAATTTAATTACTTTAATACTTTACTCAATTTAGTTACTTATGCATTTCGTGGAAAGAAAATGATTTGCAGCGAAGATGAATTAAGTTATTTCAATTAAATTGCTATTACAGTATGAACATATATATTGCTAATGATGAGGCGAGGTAAATAAATAAATTACCTGTCGATCACCACGCCGAATCAGTCTGTTCATCACCCATTTATCTTGTCTCTTTGCGTACCTCCTAGTGACGAGTTTTAAATCATCGATTCCTTGTTGCAATAATTTTTTCCCCTGCATAAATTTAATCAGATATCGATCCTTCGCTTAATAATTAATTCTTAATTTTCTCTCAAAAGTAAAACAGAGACTATTGCATAATTCTACTATTGTATAATTCTTTTGTACTATTGTAATTCTTTTTGTACTATTATAATTCTTATATAATTCTTTTGACTATTGTATAATTCTTTTTTGTGTTCGTCGATTTTATAGATGTAATAATTTTATTATGTATGTGTGCGCAAAATAATAAAAAAATTATGTGTACGGAAATTTAAATACGAAAATTAAAATGTCAATATAAGGTACCATATATAATGTGTATTCAAAATTTAAAATAAGTTGTCTGTTATTAAATATACGTAGATTATTAAATAGTACATTTAATAACAGATAATTTAATTTAATAATAGACAAATTTATTTTAATTAAATAATTCTGCTAAATAGACTCTATTATAAAACAGTAATAGTAGTCTAGTATTCAACTTTCATTAAAATGCGACAATCTTTTGTACCTGCGCCTTATACCTTATTCTTCTTTCTTTATACAAGAGATGAAATCTCGAGTCGTCGGAATCGATAGCTTTTGATAGTTCTCGCGATATTAAAATCGGAAAAGCTCGTAAAAATCCGCGATGTAAATATTCCTTGCAATAGAAAGAAATAAAAACAACATAGTCAAAGATATCGCGATTTAACCGCGAGATAGATTACATTGCAAATCGCGCGGTGCATTTTAACAGCAGAAAAATAAACTGAGAATCTCAGCTGAAACAGCTGCTAAGGCGAATGATAATCTAGCGTATAGCTTGTATCGACAAATCATTTCATGCTCGTTGTTTACCTTTTCGCTTACGCGTTCCTTTTCGGGTAATATGAGGTAAATGTGAAACTCCTTGAAGCCGATGCTCTGGAAGATGCCTTTCGTGTAATCAGGTGACCTGGAATGTAAATATTCTCTTTTGGATCACGCATCTTTTCTTCCCCGTCCTTTCAATAGGGAGTTCTCCACCCATCCCCCCCCCTCTCTCTCTCTCTCTCTCTCTCACGCTTGCCCATCCGTCTTGCTGGACGTGTTGCTGACGATCGATTAACCGCGATTGCTCGGACCCACAACCAGGATGCCTACACCTAGTGTATTGAATACGATCGTACAATCAGAGAAATTGAGCGCGTTTTTGTTGATCTTTAAACGGCCTTTTAAATTTTTTTTGGTCACGCCTTAAGTCCGTTCAAAGGAAACATTTGCAGTTAATTTCGAATGGCGGCGAAATACGTAAAGTGCTCTGAGTGCTATGAGAAAGAGAGAGAGAGACAGAGAATTTTGCACCATATAAAAATCATTTCAAGTGAAAAAGACGTATAAGTTATCCAACATCGATGAAATCAATCAGGAAATTTGTCCAAATATGAAATTATATTTGTCTAAATATTATGATCAGTGTGACTGTTTTCTTGGAAATGACACATAATATAGAATTTTTGGCGGTATAAAATAGTACAAATTTAATCGTATTAATTCCTGATATTATTTTTCATTTTTCTTTTTTTCTTTACTTTTCTTTTTTTTTTTCTTTTTTTTGGAATTGGTCCTGTTAGCTTAATATTAAGCCAATAGCGCTATGATTTTTTTCGAAATGACATACGGTATAAAATTATCATTAATGGTACAATTTAGTATAAAGTAAGTACTAAAAATTCCGATAAGTCCGATTTGATTCTGCTGATTTGACTGAATCGCTGCTAGCTTTATAGAGCTGCTGGTATAGTAGTATCACAAATTACATTGATCAAATTACATTTAATTGAATAATAATATAATAATGTTATAGTATCTTAAGTAAAGAATGTATTTAAAAAATGTAACTTCAGTCACAGAATGATATTTTTCGCAATAAATAATCATGCAATTATTTTCGTGCATATGTAATTACATTGAATGATACCATCATATTTCTTTTCCTTAAGATATATAACATTAGAAATTTTAATGAAACATATCTGAAAGTTATATTTGGGAATTAAAGAAATGAAAAATACATAACGTCTAGGAGTGCGTTCCATTGGCACTTATAATGCTCGCGAGCATTATTTATCTTTATTTGATAAACAAGGATTAAATGATTTTATAGCGTTGTGAGCATCAAATGGAATGCACCCTAGATCTACAATTATTTGCAGAATTAAACGATTTACAGCGAAATAAAATATATATCGCTCAGATAACGTTACGCGGAGAATTTTAAGCTTCTTAGGATAGCGTAATGAATTGCGTAATGCCACTCAACATATATAGCAGAGGAAGTGCAAAGATAACACTGATAATGATTTTTTTATTTGCAGACATGGTCATCATTTATTTCAATAATATATGTATAATTTGAAATATGATATCATTCGACGTTCGCATACAAATCTATATGCGTTGGCGTTAAGTTTGATTTAAAAAATTTGATGACAATAACACTAAGAGAATATGTCGCTAATATAATAAAAGTGCTGGTGTTGTACTCAATCGCAGCCAATACAGCAAAATTCTAATCCAGTTAACAATCCAACAGAGAAAAAAGCAACGTGTCGTCGGCTTCATTCGTTAATTTTTATCCGATGACACTTAAATCAAATTTCAATATATATATATGTATATATATGTATATATATCTTCTCTTTAAAATATTACATATATTTTTATATAAATTTATATAAATTTATATAATTTTTATATACATTTTTAAAAACTTCTTACAATTTTTCTCTTCATCGAAATATTTAACTTTTCGTAAGAAAATTATGTTTTCCAAATTTACGAACGACAGTATAAGTAAACATTGATTAAAAAACCGTCCATTTGAATGCATCTCAATTGAAGATTGGTAATACGGGTGCTCGAATTCGTGCGAATCTTATCAGGCGCGTCCGATTAGTAATCACGGGACGGCCTCGCTCGACGTAACACCGACTTACGGCGGGAAAAAGCCAGCGCTATCGCAGACACGACTCACTGATTTCATACACGTGTCAATGCCAAATGCATATTGGTGTGAAGAAATCGGATCTACGGCGCCGGCAGAGCGTGAGCTTTGTTCACGCAAATTTTCACGCGTCGAGATGTCAATGTCACAAAACGGACAAAAAGTCTAAAGTCAAACTGGAGATTTATTCCTTTCGAATATTAAACATCGATATTTCTTTTGACTGTCTCCCGTTGACATAGCGTATTCGCATCTTCCGTTACTTTTTTTCTTTGTATTTTCTCATATACTTTGAGTAGTTAGCAACTTGAATACGAACTTGCTTCGTGATAATGAATGTTAAACATTTTGTGGTTTTTCAATAATCTCATTCATTTTCATGACTATGTAAATAATAAATTTGCTGAAAATATCAAAATATTTCTACAACAATAAAGCATTTCTATAACGAATGTATTAAGTAAACGTTACTTTATAAATACATTACATTACGTTACATTAAAAGCAAACTAATTTTTAACTTCATCAAAAAGCATGATCTTTTTATAAAATAAAATCGTTACAATTCAAAAAGGAATTTTTAAGGATTGTTAAATAAAAATGACAAAAATGATGATTTGAACTATGTTAAAAATATATTTTTTTTGCCGATATAATTTGTTAATTTTCTGCCAAGTTGAAAAATAATTTTTCTCTTTTTTTTTTGAAAAACTTAAATTTTTTTAAATAATATCACTTTTGAAGTAAGGGAGAAGTATTAATCGATTCGTTAGTATTAAATGCTCTCATTCTTGTCACATACAAGAGAGATATATTGATATATACAAATATGTTATCGGAGAAAGTAACGCTATTCATTTCAACATATTATATTTATATCTCGGTCCAAACGAGAAAAATAATGAAACTCTCTTTCCTATTCATAAGTAATCTCAATTACTCGAGTAATGATAATAATAAAGCACCGATAATAACCGTGATGATATTTAACGCGACGAAGATCACAGTTCGTAACTGGTAGCAGCAATGATAGCACTTGTGCGCCAGTAATAGTATTAGAGCTTGTGATTAAGATAACGACAGAGTGTCAGCAATCAGCGTCAAGCGAATACGTAACCGCTCTAAAATATTTTTACAACCTGTTGCCAGGCGCCTGTACACGCCGCGCGTCGCGCGAGTATTACATTTTCTCCAATGTGAAATATAGAGTTATCGCAGGTTACTGCGAGAAAGAAAGAGATAATCGATCGTTATTTACCACGATTTATAGCCTTCGCGAAACACAGTAGTATGCCACCTTTTCTCCTGTGCGCACCTTTTTGCATATTCAACATTTATCGCAACTAAAGCGATTGAAAGTAAATGATAATGTGTCGTGAATAAAAATGAACCATATAATAAGTAAAAAAAATAAGCTGAAAACCTTTTGCAAAAATCATTTAATGTATAGGCATAAATGAATAGATGAAAGTCGATGATACTATAAAAATCTGTTAATATACTTTCACCGATAAACTTTTAATTGGGGAATTCAATCGAGAAGAAATTAAAAATATCGATTACGCAAACGGTCAATCGAACATTGGTTTAGTCGAAAATTTCCATCATGCACATTATTTTCCGAAGAATTATTTATTTTTTGTAATATATTTTTTTATATTTCATAATGTATCGCTTCTTTACTTCAAAAGTGACATTAAACAATTAAAAAAATTAAGTTTTCCAAAAAAAAAAGGAGAAAAATCATTTTTCAATTTGACAAAAAATTGAATAATATCTGCAAAAAGAATATATTCATTTTTATTATTTTCATTTCATAATCCTTAAAAAAAAATCATCCTTTTTAAAGAAATTAATAATGTTAACATACATTTTACGTATCTCGCAACACTTTTAATTTTGTATTTATCAATTGACTATAATATTTAGCTAATATTTTTATGATGCTAATGTGATAATTATTTTCAGATCTATATTATTTTCTATCTAAATTTTTAGGTAAATATAGATTTTTTCAACAAAATTGTTCCTTCCGTGTATAGTAAATTTAAATACGATCAAATTGCAGTAAAATCAAAGTACTTTACTTTGTAGAATATCATAGAAAATAGTTTTTTGATATAAAGATATTAAGATAAAAAAAATACATAACATTTTTTTATGTAAATCTTTAAAAGTTTACACCGAGAGAAAAGATTTTATTAATTTAACAAGCCACCAGTATTTTTAACTGATGATCAGTAAATATGTGATAATAAATTTTATTGTTGTGATTGCTAGTCTGCTATACCAACCAATTATTAGTAACAGAAGCAAATTGTATAGAATCTAACTTATCTTTTGAATAGACTTTACGCTGGTTTACATAGAAATCCTAGATAATAGAGTCTTAAGTCGTAGGAAACTGACCAAGCACAGTCAAATATAGGGAGAATACTTGACTCAATTTCTTACGATTTGAGACCCTGCAACCGTATACGATTGATTTATATATATATGAGTCTCTTATTGCTAGATGATACTGTTTATTATTTGTTATATTGACGAATTAATTTGCAATCGTAACAAATCAATCGTTTTTTTTTAACAAATATCACATTTGTTTTCCCTTGATTTGTTCCTATAACAAAATCATTTTTCTCAATGCATACAACATATGAATGCACACAACGTATGAATTACCAGAGAATAATATAGTCATGCAATATATATATATGTATACACACAGAGAATAACAAGAAATCATTTTTATCGAAGTGTTATCTATGCTGTCAAGAATTGTAATTGACAGACGAATCTATAATACGCGTGAGAAACATTTAATTTCCATTTATGTAGATGACAAACTCAACTGTAATTATTATCTGCCATTTATTGGAATATCTAACAGAGATAGACACTTCTCTCTGAATAATCTAATAATTACAAATAGCTTTTTAAAAAATATTAGTTTTGCATCGATAAAGTATCAAGAAATGGAATAAACAGAATAAATATTTCCCAGAACGAGAAAACTACGAGTAACTAATATATAATACAACTTTAGCTTATATTTTTATGTTAATGATGCTAATATGATAATTATTTTCAGATCTATATTATTTTCTATCTAAATTTTTAGGTTAACTAATTATGATTAATATAACGAGAAAGCTTGCTGTTGAGAATATAGAATACCTACAATTTCATGATAAATTGTGTTTTATCAGTGACTCTTTGATGATTGACCGGACAACTAAAATATACCTGAGTTTCTATTAATTGCATACAGTATCAATATATTGTCACATTTGAATTACGGTTTTTATGTTTTTTTATGATTTAAACGACGCCAATCAATAATCGATTATCCCAAAAGGTAAGATTAAATTAATATTAAAAGTTAAAAAAGGAATTAGAAATCAATTAATTATACATCTCGTTACAAATTGGAGGATTTATCTATTTCCTATGGTAATCTTACTTTGCTTATCATTAATGATATTTCTAAATAAATATATACATGTAACTTGAATGATAAGGCGCGATAAGATTCTTGTCTCGAATACTTAACGAAATTGTGCCACTAGCTCGTGAAGATGTTTCTGTTATTGCGTTACAATATATCGATATTCTATATATATAAATATTGCGTAATTAAATGATAAAAAGTAAAGCTACCGCAATATTCTTCCGGCGTGTAATCTTATTATATATTGTTTATGTGCGAAAAAAAAAAGAGAATTAATGGGCGTGTAACGTATGTGAATGTAAAATCGGAAATTAATTAATTTTTCCTGCACAATATAAAATGAGCCATTAGCTGTTTCTCATACATAATGACATGTGTCATATTTTAAAGACCAACGTGTATTCGTTACTTCTTATTAACCTTAGGACATCATGGATGTACCGATAAGAATTTATCCGCCAGTTGAGAAAATTGAGCGATATCGAATCACAAAGCGGGCGGACGCGGAGAGACATCGTGCGAGACGACGAGATCGTACAGGTGTGACGAGGTGGACAAGGAAATAAGCTCGCAGCTGTGACTGATAAGTGACTGAATCTACCTATGCTATCCTATCCTTCAGTTCCGTATCTACATCGACCAATAAGAGGACCTGATAAGAGAAACGTCGCACGCGATGCGGCAAACGCGATCGACCGCGCCTTCCAGCAGGAAAGGAATCGCGAAGCGATTCGTTCCGATGCTCGTCTCGCACGATTCCTCCCGGTCATACCGGTTAGGATAGCCAACTTTATTAACGGTCAAAACAAAAAGGAAAATGACACGTCTCGCGTGATAGGCTTTGAAATAAATAGCCAAACGTAAACGCAAAATAAATGACTGAAGCAAAGGTCTTATTTCTAACTCGACCGCAGGTGGCATACAAAGTATGTTTTGTTTCACAGTATAATCCACATTCGCGATTAGGTGTTTTACGATTTATATACTGCGGCTTACCGAGTAGTGATAAAGGCATTTGCTGTCAAACACACGTGACGATATCAATTAATCGTTTAATTAATTCTACCACACCAAGAAGGGCTGCGTTGCGGTGATGATTTTAACATGATTATCCATTTACTTCGGTATATATTAGGTGTTGGAATTAATTCGTAGCGTTTTACAAGTGATGGGAAGTACTTTCATTAATGTATTTTTTAATGCTCATGTGAAATAAATAACATTCTTTCATTAAAAAACGCTACGAATTAATTCCAACACCTAATAGAAAAAAATGATGTGTTATATTGACAGCATTAATCGATAGTCTAATTGAATAGTCTAATTGAAAATAATCTTGTTAATTCAATGACACACGGAAAGAACGATTTTACTAAAATATCTAAAAGTTCTAGATACGGATCTGAAAATAATTTTGTTGGACTATCAAAATAATTATGTAGGATTTTCAAGTTAAAATGTCAAAATTTTTGCAGCATTGTTCATTATGCATGAAGTTTCTTACATATAATAAATGTTATTTTTTCATGTTGTCAATAACAAAATTATTTTCAATTACACTACTTGATTGACTCTTAATACAACCAAGACTCGGTAAAATAACTGATACAATTTATTAAAAATATAAAATATAAAATAAATTCCAGAAACTTATTTAAAATATAAAATCGTAGGAACCGATAAAAACCTGATATTTTAAAATTATTTAAAATAAAAAATATAAATATATATTAGGTGTTGGAATTAATTCGTAGCGTTTTTTTAATGAAAGAATGTTATTTATTTCACATGAGCATTAAAAAATACATTAATGAAAGTACTTCCCATCACTTTCTACTACTTTTGACCATCTTTCGGGCAGTGAATGAATACCGCGTCGGAAGAACTGTTCATCTTTAGATGAAATCCAGGAATCGAACCATTTTGTACAATCTTCGTAAGATGTGAACTTCTGCTCGCACAAGCTATGAGCTAATGATCGAAACAAGTGGTAGTCGCTAGGTGCAATATCAGGAGAATACGGCGGGTGCGGTAGCACTTCCCATTTAAGTGTTTCTAGGTATGTTTTTACCGGTTTTGCAACGTGTGGGCGAGCATTGTCGTGCAGCAAGATGACTTTATCGTGTCTTTCGAAGTATTCCGACCGTTTTTGCTTCAATGCACGGCTCAAGCGCATCAGTTGCCGTCGGTAGAGATCTCCAGTAACGGTTTCATGCGGTTTTAGCAGTTCGTAGTATATGACATCCTTCTGATCCCACCAAATACAGAGCAGGAGCTTTGAGCCATGGATATTGGGCTTTGCCACTGATGTTGATGGTTCGCCGGGCTTAACCCATGACTTTCTGCGCTTTGGATTGTCATAATGGATCCACTTTTCGTCACCGGTAACAATCCGATGCAAAAAACCTTTTCTTTTCTGCCGTTGAAGCAGCAGTTCGCACGTGAGAAAACGTCTCTCAATATCCCTTGGTTTCAATTCATATGGGACCCAATGTCCTTCCTTCTGGATCATGCCCAAACTTTTAAGACGTTTTCCTATTGTTGAGAAGTCAACTTCCAATGACGTAGATAATTCTTTAAGTGTTTGACATGAGTTTTCATTGAGCAGTGCCTGCAAATCGTTATCTTCAAATTTTTTCGGCTGACCAGGTCGCTCCTTGTCATCCAAGTCGAAATCACCAGCTTTAAAACGTGCAAACCACTTCCTACACGTTTGCTCAGCCAGAGCATGTTCACTATACACATCCACTAAAATACGATGAGCTTCAGCTGCACTTTTGTTCATATTAAAGTAATGAAGCAAAACTCCCCGCAAAAACACTTTATCTGGCACAAATTTTGACATATTCAATGAATTATACAGTATTGTTATTTATGATTTCAAGAAAGGTTATGTACGGCAAATGACGTCCTATGATAGATGTTTACAATGTATACAGAACTATAGGTAACAACGAAATAGTGTACTGCTTGTGCCATCTCTTGTAAAACGCTACGAATTAATTCCAACACCTAATATATGTAAAAACTTTATAAATATTAAATATTTAAAATATCAAATAAGAAATAGATCAGAAGAAATTATTTAAAATATATATAACAAATAACTCTTTTATTATTTCACTTAAAATATATATTTTAAATAACTTTTAAATACAACCAAGCCCTGAATACAACATATTTTTTCTGTTAACAACGTACTTTTTGTTCATTACAATTCTACTTGTGCAGATCACAGTGCTATTTCACAATTTGCAAATTGAAGGCAGCTCGAGGCTCGTCCGCGTGTATGCGGAATGAGATACAAGGGAACGTGGTCCAGCAATAAACGCGAACGTGACCGATGCCTCTCTATTTACATTGCACTACTTTCCCTGCTATCACAATAGCAAAGATCTCGAACGAAGAGAGCACCGAATCGTCATAAAACTGTCGCCTCTTCGGTAGAAATGACCGACAATAAAGTCACGATTCATCGATTGTTGGTTTATTTCCAAAGTAGTGTAAACATTTGGAAAGGAGTACCATAACAGAGAATTATGCAAAAGAAGGAATAATTTGGCGTGAGAATAAAAAAAATTGTGCAAACATCTCCTGGCCTCTGTAGTATTACATTACTGCGAATGTTTTTCTAGGAAGATGTATAAATTAAACTTTGTATAAATTAAAACCGAGATTAAAATTTGATTCTCGTCTTTAATTACAAACTAATTTTCATCTTACTAAAATATAGGTATAAATAGGTCGCAAATACATTTTCCATCTATTCTACCTAAATTCACATTTCAAACACAGAACTAGGCCACTTACAAATTAACCTCGTCTGTTACATTTTCTGAGGTGAGAAACGAATTAAGAACGATCAATCAACATCACACGATCGAAACTTCTCGCGGATATTATCGCGTGCTAATAATAATGGATTTCTTTTGATTCTCCTTGCGAGAACGATAAGTAAAATATTTCGCGATAGCCATCGGATTTTTGAGGAATGTGATGACACGTAAATGGCGCTGGTCAGATCTCTCTCTCTCTCTCTCTCTCTCTCTCTCTCTCTCTCTCTCTCTCTCTCTCTCTCTCTCTCTCTCTCTCTCTCTCACTCTCACTCTCTCTCGGCGTGAGATATGGCAAATAAACCGAAGATCGCGGCCTGCGACCGACCACAGAGTTCCGTGATTTAATGTATTGCTTTGCTTGCGTGCGAGTAACTTTAAATTATTCCTTTAAATAATAAAACTTAACGAGTATGTATATATACGTAAAATGTACAACGTTCCGTAGTATTAATACTTTTCTGTAATATTAATTAACGTTGTTGCATGGATAAAACATGAACAAGAAGCTTTCCGATATTGTTGAGTAACAATCATATTGCTATAATTAAATTGGCAATCGATAGCAATCTAACTGAATTATCACTTTGAACGAACTTTCTCTTTTATTACTTCAATGTCATTATATCTTCTCGATAAAAAGCGCTATAAAGAGAACAGGATGTGAAAGATTTAACTTCTATATAGATATATAGGTATGTATTATAAGCATCAAATAAATGCGTGATATACGTCGGGCAAAAATGTGCACTATGTGTATAATGTGACACGAGGCGCAAAGTGGTAACGTTATACTATCGCGCAATATACGCCTTACTTCCAATTCCTTTCTGGGAAAAGACAACGTCAGGTTCCGTTATGCATCAAGTATATGCAAGAGCAAGATTAAATAATTATATTAAAAATCACAAATCTCTTTCTCTCTGAAAATTTATGTCTTTCGGTTGGTCCAGGTACAATCAGAGAAATATCTCGTTTCTAGTCTGTATTCTGTATCCTATTCTACCATTCTACATGTATCGTATTACACTGTTAGGTATCCAGAGAGAGAGAGAGAGAGAGAGAGAGAGAGAGAGAGAGGGAGGGAGGGAGGGAGGAAGGGAAGGAAAGAGAGAAAGAGAGAGAGAAATGGTAATTCAATCCCTTGAGTTAAATGACATTTTGTTATTTTTAACTTCCATGTGTATCAAATGTAAATCCATTTCTGTGGTTGAATCATTTAGTTTCAAAGCAAATGTTCACAATAACGTATGAATTTATTATAGTAAATTAAATTTGAAAGAGACAGAGAGAAAGGACCCAGCAATCCAATTTTCCATATAATTAGTGCGGAGCCCTTTAATACATTTCTTGAATTAAATTGTTTAATCCTATTGTTTTGATTAAGTTAACAGTATACTCGTATTGAATAAAAGCAGTGACGTTCTATAGAAATAATTAAAAAAATCGCTTAAATTGGATTTAATTTGATATTATGAACACGTAATAGTTAACAGCGTTTATTTATTTGTAACGCCTGTGTGCAAACAATTTTGTCTCGAAACCGCTGGACCATAAAAATACCGCGCAACTATTCGCGCGTTCCGAGGAATAGTTACACGTAAATTCAAAGTTAACTAATGTCTTTTCCGATCGCGATTTCTTACCAACTTCTGACTTGCGGTCAAGGAAGTTTGTCGCTTTTCTTCCGTGACTGAACTTCTGCCACGCTATTATTTATCACCCGTGGCGCACATTGCTACGAAAGATCACGATAAAATAATTAGCTTCCAGACCGCACTTTCTTCGCAGCACCTCTCAGAGCTGTCCATAATCGAGGCGCGCGATATTTCCTCTGCGCTCCCTATCATCCGTTATACTTTCCTTTTGATTTACTACCTATCACATCTGATCAATACTTCATTTGTAATAAAATAATTTATAATCGCCGCTTCTATTACACAATTCAACAACAAATCACTTTTTCTCTCCAAAGTACCATAGTTATACATATTTCAAATATTTTTTTCACGTTAAACACGATACTTTTGACATAATTTGCATAGTAGATAGAATTTTAAATAAATTGAAAGGTGAAACGGATAAAAATAACGAAAAATTGTTCTTAATGAATTATTATTTTTGTATTTATTTACATCCATAAATTCTCTCCTTCTCCCTTTCGTTTAATAAAGTTGTCTTGTTTTGGGTCCAAAAATATCCATTGAATCATGTCGTCTACGCTTTATCTCTCACGTCGCCTATTTCTGCAATCGATATTCCAAATATATCCGTCACCTTGTGATTAATTTGAATCAAGTTGCATGAACTGCCCATTTCAGAAACGCGAATGTTTAATTTTGATATTCTCGAATCTCTTTTGCTCGTCGTCCCACGTGGACCGAACTTAATTTTTCCACCAAACACATTAGCCCGACTCGAGTTCGATCGAGCGTGTATTTACCTTTGAGTTAGTCACGCATTTATACATGAAAGGTATGCGCGTCCTAACATCAGTCACGTCGCTAATTGCGCCTTTCAATTACCACGATTCGTCGAGTAATTAGCGTTCTATGTTATTCTATGTTATCGAGTTTCCGAGACGCTGAAAACCCGGGAGTCGAGTCCGGCTCACGGGAAACCGCGTTTAACTCCGTCACTCATTTAACCACCGTCTTTCTTTCCTATGAGGCAGAAGGGACTAGGGGAAAGGAAGGCGGCAGCTCATTAGATGATGATTAATTTTCGACCCGACGCTGCGCACACATAATCGCGCGCCCGTGCTTTTCCTCGCGGTTGGCTACTTCCTTTATTTTCGCACCGACATCCGGTCGCATTACGCCCGCGACTTCCGCAAGCGAGGAAGGCTAGGAGAAAAGGGTAGACCCATTCATTAAGCGTATCTATTAATAACAGTAGTACGAGTCACCGGGTCACATGTCTTGATAGCACGCATCTACACGACCTGTAAATTTGACGATACACGGAAAGAATAATTTTGTTGAAGTATCTAAAAATTTAGCTACGTACAAATATGAAAATAATTTTGTTAGTCTATCGAAATAATCTTTTAAGAATCTCAAGCACGATGAACAATGTTTTAACAGTTACAAAGTTTTAACAGTCTATCAATTAATTCTTTCCGTGCACGCATATGCATCAAGATGCGTTCACGATGGAAATGAAAAAGAATAAACTTTCTCGATCTTCAAGCATGACAAAAATAGCGGCCGATGTCTCCGAAGAAGGTAGCGTCGATTTTCAAAACAAATTATAAGATATATCAAAATCCTTTCTAATTTTTTCATGCTGTTAGCGATTTCCTCATTCGATATTTTTATTGATGAGTATACTTACATTTACATCGCGATGTATTTCAATAAATCTTCTTTAAGACGTATACTGAATGAATTATTAGTAATAGAAAATTTATTTTACTAATTTATAATCTTCGCATATTGGCGTAGAATAATGTGATTTTTCCTACAATTTAAATTTTTTTCGTATTTTTAATAAATATGACATTTTTAATAAATATAAATAAAAAAAATATATTTTAATAATTTTCTTACAATATATTAACTTTTCATATACGCACACATATTTTTATTTACTCTGTAGACATTCTAGGTCTTTTCTATCCAGCCCAAATTTTTTTAGTGTGTGTTCTAAGCTTCCAAAAAATTTAGAAAAGTTCAGAACTACTTACTTTTCAACATTAAATGTTAAAATATAATATTTATTCAACGAAAATTAATATGTGCCAAGAAATTTGAGAGTAAAATTTCTAAGTAAAAAAAAAACTCAGTGTACCATGCTTATTTAGGATTAATAATATTTTTCTTATTCATGCTTTATTGATGCAAACTGATTATGGATGTTTTTTGTTATTTAGCATTACGAAGAAGTAACGCATTGCTGATTTCTAATGATTTGACTCATGCACATTCCATATGTATAAGAAAAATACAGGATATTCCAGACTTCCTAATCTTTTATATAAATCTTTTATATAACTTTAGACTTCTTACTCAATTCAGAAATAATATTCATCTAATAATAAAATTCTGTTATTGTTTCTTATTTATATTTAAGTACTAACTTATATTATATATAATCAATTCGTTCAGATAAATAATGAAATCTTTATTTAATAATTAATATAAATTCTAGAAATAATTTTTATATAAATCCTACTTTAATAAAAATTTCATTGCTAAGATTTGTAGGGTAAAATAATAAAATTTGCGTACATGAGCAAAGATTCTCTGTACATAAATCACGACAGAAAATTACATTTAAAACGTTAATGAATTTTATCGATATCTCCAAGACCTTAGAAACGTTTGAAATTATCTCAAAGATAAACGGCACCTTTAGACGAACAGAATCGTGAGTATCGAGATTCATCGAGAGATTTTATGTATTGCGAGGGATCACGATAAGCACTACAACTTTGTATATTGATCCACTCGTTATCCTTGACGTATTCCCATTTACATTCTCCGCTTGCAATAAGGAAACTTTTATTCGCAAAGTTCCTTCAGAAGAAGCATGCTAATTAGGACACTGATTGGAATCAGTGAAATCCCGCATCAACTCATGTACTTCGTGCACAGTATTAGTAATAATCGTTACTTAATTGTCGATCGTAGGATTTTCCATTACAAAGATACCTACTGTAATTTATAATTCTCACTACAGTTCTATATACAGGATTATCACAGAAAATGAATTTTGAAATTCCTTTTTCCCAAGTTTTCTAAATGAACATTGTTTAAAAAATGTTTATAAGGCGAAACCTTTGATAATAATTTATTTGTATAAAACTTGAGCAGAACATGTCAGAATTATTATCAAAAATGACCAAAATTATCGGCACGGAGTTTCCATGGAGTTCGAATATTCTAAAAATGTGTAAAAATTATTAATTGTTGGAATTTTGTTCTGAAACATCATATAATAATCAATTTAGCATACTATGTCTACATTATAGCAGGACGCAATGGTGGAGGGAAAGATGCTATTGAAGAATATGACTTCACATGTAAGTATTCGTACTGTAGGCTGTGCCCATGTCATGTCGAGCATTTGATATCTAAGATATGCTACATACCTTTTTAATAATATACGAACACTTTCTAAGCATAGCAATGACATTTGTCGTATTGGACAGCTCTGATGATGATCGAATAAAATGACATCATTAGGTCAGAACTACTGTCAGCGGGGATTTGAGGATTCAAACTTACTTTTTCTCTTGTAGTATATCGATTTAATTTTACTCATTATTGTTTTAATCTTAATTTGAGTATTATCTATATACGACACGAAAACTGAGATGATGACCTAAGTGGAAAAGAAAAAAGAAAAACGACAAGGACAGCAGTTCTTTGAACTTGTATTGAATTCCATGTGACGAAACACTATGCTAAGAGGTATACTCACGTATTAGATTTAATCCGTTGCTCGTTGTATCTGCGATGAAACTCAAGTAGTTCCTGCACCAAACCAACCTCCATCATGCCATCGACTCTGTCGTTTAGTCTGTTATCGAGGATCTTCTGCAAAATTTCGAGAAAAGGGGAGCTCCCTTAGCAATTAAGCATGACGAATATGATGACGTTGATAGAGATCGTCCGTTAAGAAATTATTCGATTCAATCGCGTAATATTTCAACGTAACTGTTTTACCCGGAGATTCCAGGCAATATTCCATCTAACGACAGCGCGAGATTCCTTTTCACGATTCATCCAAACTAAGTTTATAATAAATAAACGTTTTAACGATCGACTTTACTCGCCGAGAACGTAACGAGAAGCGAACCGCGAAGAACAGCTAATAACCTGCCACGGTACATATCCAGTATAAATATGATCATTCTTTTAATGTTATGAATTAAGTGTCGTGACATGAATGAATAGGAAAGAGTGGAGAAACTGCGAATATCCAAGGGAAAAGTCAAATAAAGTTGATTATTTATCAATTGTAGAAATCTTTACTCAAGAGATGCTTCATACAGGAAAGAACGGTGTTTTGCTGAAGTATTTAACAATTTAGTCAGATAAAGATCAGAAAATAATTTTGAAGTATCAAAATAATTATACAAGACATTCAAGCTGGTTGATAGAATATAAAAATTGTTTACAGCATTGCTCGTCGTACTTGAGTTTTCTAGATAATTATTTTGATACTTCAACAAAATTATTTTCAGATCTAGTTAAATTTTAGATTTTAATAAAATCGTTCTTTACGTACAGTTATTTGGCTTTAATCTATTATACAATAATAAATATTATCTTAAATGGCATATGCGTTCTGGCATAGTCGTGTATTGTAATGCAGCACTAAGCTTCGATTGTACCAACGTTATTTTGACTTTAAGTAAAGCTTAAAACTCACTTTTTCTCTTTAATGCTGAGAGAGAGAGAGAGAGAGAGAGAGAGAGAGAGAGATATCATAAAGAAACATTAATGCAATCAGGTCCAAAGGTTGCATCCACATTGGATGCAAGAAGTGAATCATCAGTAACAGTACGGTTTGCGTTTACCTCATGTTTGCAATTCCTCCACTTTGCTCTATAAAAATTTAGAGTTTAAAACAAATTAGCAGAAATACATTCGTAAGTAGAACGTCGAAACGCCCTGGTAATTCGTAGGACACCTACCGTTCTATGATCAGATAAGATACGAATCGGAATCATATCGATGACTATACATATCTCTCGTTAAGATCACGATCCTAAGAAAAAAAGAAGAAAAAAGAGAGCAATCGATATGTAGGCTCAATATCGAGGACGGTCAATATCCTTGCTATTGATTAACGGTTCAACGATATTGAGAATAATCGACCATTCTGTTAGATAAGAAAAATCCGCAGGCCTTGGTAACTATCCAAGTTTTGCAATTGTTCTTCTTCCACATGACCTTGCTAATAGCGAAAGCGCGTTAGAAGGTGATGTGTCCTCGAGCCGGCTAACGTATGAGATTATACTGACAGGCCGGCCATGCATGTGGCCGGTTTTCGAGTAGTTTTAAGCGCGAGCGATACATCAATCTGACATATACGATTCACGAAGTAGACTTTGTACTTTTGTTTATCAGCGGTTTAAACATATCGATGATGCGGAGAATATCGTTGAAAGCGATCGTGGGTAACGACACCTGTGCCATGCCTCGAGGATAACAAGAAAAGCATTAATATACAAGGTGTTTGAGGACCTTACGAACAAATTTTAGGGAATGGTAGATCTTATCAAAAAATACTTTTTGTTGAATTGTGTCTTCCGACGCATTTTTAGTCCCGCCCTTCTCCCCTCTTTTATTTGTTTTATCTTTTCGCAAAAAACAAAATCAAACATAACTTGATTCTTTTGAGTGCTATGCTTTTAATGAATTTACTATTCCTTGAAGTTTATCCCTAAAGTCGTGAAACATTCTGTATAATCGCGTAATTTATTTTGTATATAATCGAGTAAATAAATATCTTTCAGATTTATGACATGCCCGTTATTCCGAGAGATGCACGAAAATATAGTTAAACACACACACGCGATTGTACATAAAATTCAATGTCAAATATTGTTGTCCGGTTCTGCGGTTTAATAATCTAATATACCGTAAAAGATTGACAAAATGAAAGCGTGTAATATGAATCAGAGAGTTGCATTAATCGCACAAACACGGAGTTTTTGTTACGAGCACAGTAATCACGGAGGCACGAGAGATTTTATAATAATAAAAATTTTGCTTCCAATTTTAGCTTCCTGTTCCTATACATTTTCGCGATGTTCGACCTTGGTCAATGTCCGAGACAAGGCCGAACTAATATTCTACAGAGCGTAAAGTATAAATTAATTAAATTCCGCTTTTAATAATCCTTACTAATGATCAAATAATGCTGATAAATGATATATAATAAATTATATCAATAACAGATAATATTTATGTTATTAGTTGAGCATAATTAAATAAGCGAATGTAGAATGCTTGCTACAGTCGCATCGTGGAAATACAGAAGAATCGAAATTGGCTTGCCGTGATTGCTGACGTAATTGTAGACACTCTTAATTAAATAAGTATTTAACGCTTATACCGAACAGTTTCAGTATCACGGTATTGCGCGAACCGCGAGTTCAAGATATAATCGATCTTCCAAAATTAGAACGGATGAGAAAATTAGAAATTGGATGGCGAACATTTAATTATAAAAATGTATTACAGATGTTTCCAAAATAATGAAAAAAAATTATAAACAAATTACGAACTATTCTAAATCACACTTAAAAATAATATAAAAAATTTAACGGCGATTTAGAACATAAATTAAAAATTAAGTCAAAAAATGTTTTTATTTCTTTTATAATGGAAATATAATGAGAAATATAATGAGAAATAATAAAAAAAAATTTTAATTTTTTTATATAAGTACTTTAAGAATTTAATATAATTTATGTAAAATTTTATTGCAATGCGCAGATTACTTGTTCTATAAATAAACAAAATTTATTTATTTATAGAACAAATAATCTCTGCATCATCTTCGTAATAAAACTTTGCATAAATTATCTTAAACATTTAAAATATTTATATAAATAACTGAAATTTTTATTATTATTTTTTAAAACAATTTAATTTTAAATAACAAAAGTAAATGAACTATAAAAATGTGTTGCGTTAAATAAAAATATAATATTCTTTACACAATTTTATATATAGTTTATTTATAGTATAAATATTAACACATTTCTAATTTCAATTTACTTTGCAGGGACTGTACGGATGATATATCCTTAAAAATATCACCAACGGCAAACATAGAATAGAGAGTATAAGCATGTCTAAGACTTTGCTTTGCGCCATTGTGTCTAAGACAAACAGTTACGATATTTGGAAGCGTTTCTTGCCTGATCAGAGCACTGAAATGTCGAAAATGTTCAAAGTTTCGATGCCCGTGGGACTATGTCTTGAGAAATATAATGTTCTGTTAAATATTAAAAATCGCCTTATTAATTCAGACATTAGAGTAACATATGATAAAATAATTTCTAATAATTTCCAATAATAATTTTTAATAATAATTTCTAATAATTTTTAATTTCGAATAATTTCTAATTTTTAATGATTTTTAAACATTTCACTATTATTTATTAAACAGATTTTATTAGATTATATATATTTATTAGATATATATATATATTTATTAGATATTTTCATAAAAAAATATTTTTATAGATAAAAATCGAAGTATATAAGAGTTTGCAAAAATCTACAAAGACTCGCATTAATCTTTATGTCAATATACGCATGGATATTAGGATATCTCAATTTCCTACTAAAAAAATTTGATGGTTTCCGATTAAATATCGACAAGCATTTCTGGATATATTTGGATAATTTCATATAAACTCATTAATTTAAATATTTGTGAAAAAATTTTGACTTTATGGCAACATACAGAATATTTACCATTCTCAAAAACTTTTTTATATTTAATTTTTGAAAAAAATTTTAAACAAAAGTGGAACGCGATTTCAAGAGGGACGTATTTGTGATCCACTTTTATTTAAAACATTTTTTCTAAAAATAAAAATTTTGGGGATGATAAATTAAAATGGATTACGCCTTAAAGAGTCAGGTATAATAATACGGAAAGTTGGATATCGACATATATTAAAACAACCTTGAATTTGAAAAACAGGAGAGATTTAGTTAGTATATTTATATACACAAACATATATCTACACATATATATATATATATACATATGTATATACATGTGTAAATCAAACCGGAGCATCTCTATGCGAAACACTTTGGATAATGCTAATGCCGGTAGTATTTGAATTTTATCAATCTAAATCTCGAAAAGTATTTAACCGAAAGAAGTCTTATTAAAATCTTGATGCCACAAGAATATTAAATAAAAATAGAAGTTCCCATTAAAAATTTCAAAGTTGACTTTGAGAGTTCCTTTATACCTGTGCTCAAGATTAAATAAATATCGTCATCTAATGTAGTTGTTAAAACCCTACAATTTTGTATGTAACATTTTTTTTCTCAAATGTCTTGTTTTCGAGATATTTTACTGATTCGACTTTTAGCTCAATCTGTAGAAAGAGGAAGAGTTATTCAGAATATCGATCATTAGACAAGGTTATATATTATTAGAATAAGTCTAGAAACTGTCTTGAAGGATAAGAAATAATAAGGACTTATAATCTGTAGCGAAATTTTCCATAATATGTATCCGGATATCCTGAATATATTGTAGCATGAAACTTCCGGATATTGATATAATGATTAATTATCATTATGAATAATGAAACTATTATTATAATTACACATTTTTAGCAATATATTTCTATAGAAATCTAATACTGGTCAATTTATTACTGAAAGACAAAAATTAAGTAGATACTTATTTGGAATAAAAGTAATAGTAATTAAAAGTAATAATAATAGTGAACTTTTAATACTTAAAATAAGTATAATTAATTATTCTTTTACGTCAAATCTAAATTTTGACTTATTTTGAATAAATTTAAACACTTTTATTTTCATATATCATCTGTAAAGTTAACATATGACAAAAAATAATTTCTAGACATTTATTAAATAGATTTATTAGATAAGTATATTTTCTTAGAGATAAAGGTTGCAATGTAAAAATCATAGTAATAAGAGTTTATAAAAGTTTACATCGGTAGAGAATCAATTTATTATGGATAATAAAAATAATAACACGTCTTTAGCATTTCTCATAAACTTGAAATTTTAATTCTTTTTCGTCGACACTTCTTTGTTTTTTCGTTAATAGTTTGGATACACATACGAATCGTCGTGCGAGAAGTTCGGGGGAGAGTCTTTGTTAACCTTAGAGCTCGGTGAGGAAGGCGCGCGCCGCGGCGCCGTTGATGTTAGAGCCGTAGAACCGAATTGTAGTTCTCACGGCCGTTCACGGTTAAAACGCGACCTCCGCAACCCGTTTCGGCTATGCGTTTCACTTTAAATCCCATTTAAATGCCGGAGCCTCGCGCCCTATACACACACGCCCACACACGTACGCACGCGAGTACGCGTGTGAATATGCATACACACGACTCTCTTCTTTTCATTTCATTCATGCGCGCCGCGGCGCTTGGAACACAGCCGTTGGTGACGCAAGTCGATGGTCGATGGTCAAAGTCAGCTATTTGATGACCACACGGTACATAAGTCACTATGTCGCTAAACTACATTCCACATGTATCCACGTGCGTGTTCCGTGTGTGCACGCTATGACAGAATTTACAATATCGGGTGGCATTGAGATGGGTGTAGATGTGTGTATGTGTGTCGAATTCTAACAGCTATCTTTTTCACGTCAAATGTGAGATACGATATGATTATCCGGCATTTTTATAATCGTTGACAGCGCGCGTAACTTTGGTAACGCAAACAAAGTGGAGAAAATTGACATTTAAAAATATTTCTTTCTTACAAAAAAATGTTTTCTTTTAAATAATAACGCATTATCTTAGCTTGAGAGAGAAATGTTTTGTATTTGGAATATGTAATAATTACATATTACTATAATTATTACTGCTATAATAATAATAACAGTAACTATAATCATTTATAATCATTTTATAATCATTTTAGGTTGCCAACTATATACATTTGCTAGAACTATCTAGTTACTGTTATTATAGCAATAATAATTATAATTATAGTAATATGTAATTATAGTTACAAATACAAAACATTTTTCTCTCAGTGTACTTTTCATAGTTATTAGACAGAGTTAATATAATGGTCTAAATAATTACTCAAAAAATACATGAAATTTCTATCTGGATAGTGCATAAATATATATTAATATAGAAACTTTGAAACAAAAATTGGCTTGATTTACTATTTGACACATATATGGAAATTAAAAATGTTATTTAACTCAAGGGACTGAGTTTACCACACATATACACACATACACACCGCTCCTTTGACACCTAACAATATAACGTTTACACAAACTGATACGATCTTCCAACGAATATTCCAGCCAAAGTCTTTATCTGAATTTCGAGGATCCGTGAGAGCTAATGATGCAAATAAAAAAAAATTACTCAACAGTCTACAGAGGTGCGGGACGTTCCGCAAATATCAGCGGTATCCCATTTGCGCGGATCGTTTCGCGCTTTTACGCCGCGGCCTTCGCCGAAATCAATGATCCCGTCTAGAGGTGAAAAAGTCAAAGGCCCGGGCTACGCGCCGCGCCGGCCGGATTCGGTAACCGCGTGCATACGAACGCGATCCCGGGCCGTGGCCGTGTAGGCGGTGCTACCGGGAATACGCGATTAGATCATGCGGATAAGACACGATTCGCCGTTCGCGGTCGGAAAACGAAACGGTGAAGCGGCGGGTGCGAATTCCGCGACGTTGATGCAATGCCGAAACACCAGAGGCCGGCCGACATCAATCCTTCGGGCAATCTCCTTCAGTTGCCCTAGACAAGGCGAAGGATAACGATGTGCATTGTCATATCGTTGAGATGCGCATAAGGCATCGATCATCTCAGTCTCATGTTTATTACAGCATCTTTGTGTTTATCCACTGTCAACGTTACAATGTATGTTTATTCATTTTCAGCAGCTTTTTTTTTTGTGTAATCTGATCATTTCTTATGATGCAAACAATATTAATTTCGTGCATTTTTTATACCGCGACTTTTTGTCCTACCGTGATTTACATATCACAGGAAAATATTAAAAAAATGAAAAATGCGAGTTTGTGAAAAGATATATATATATATATAATACATATATTCTGATCGGTTACATTCTTTGATATTTCAAGAGAATAAGTGTATTCTATTTTACTCTAAAATAGAATAGAAGTAATTCATCTCTCTGTCATTAGCTCTTCGTAAGTGTGGATCCGCGAAGAATTTGAAATAGTTTCCGGCAAAAGCCATTGACCAAGCTCGTCTCCTCCGACTTTTTTCTGCGACGGATAATATATTTTCAGCGAAATCGTATAATGTGGCACGCAAATGCGGCGGGTTTCGTTCCTTTTTTCATAATATGAATCAACGAAAGAAAGAGAAAAGAGGAGAAAAACTCGTCGTATAATTTGGACAAATGATTTTCGTGGAAAATCAAACATGCCCACGGCCACACTTTCGTGCGAATCTGGTTTGTTTGAATCGATTTTTCGAATTCACAGGAAAGAATTGTTACGAAGGGAAACAAAATAAAAGGCCGTTGGTACAAAAAAAAACAGCGTAGGTCGAGAACACGAGATCTGTTCGTATATAATTCATTCATTTCTCTTGAAATTTAACAAACAGAAGTGAGCTTTTACGCCAGACAGAAACAATATAATGTAGATTATTAATATATAAATATATTAGGTGTTGGAATTAATTCGTAGCGTTTTACAAGTGATGGGAAGTACTTTCATTAATGTATTTTTTAATGCTCATGTGAAATAAATAACATTCTTTCATTAAAAACGCTACGAATTAATTCCAAGACCTAATATAAATGTTAAATATTCTCATAAAAAGTGTTTAAAGCATATTTAGATTGTAATTAAAAATGAAACATCTATCACAATTTTGTTGTTCTTTTCAAAATATTTTATAATCTATGAGTATATGTAGAATCACTCCTTAATTTTTTTCCACCTGTTGCCAAATATCCTATGTACGTAAACTGACAAATAACAATAAAAAAAAATGTAATGCCTCCAGTTTATTTGTAATAATTGTCAATAATGATTTATGTCTTGTAAACTTCCCAATAACGGTAAAATTAAAATGAATAATGAATATATTAGGTGTTGGAATTAATTCGTAGCGTTTTTAATGAAAGAATGTTATTTATTTCACATGAGCATTAAAAAATACATTAATGAAAGTACTTCCCATCACTTGTAAAACGCTACGAATTAATTCCAACACCTAATAGCTTAGTCTTAAATGTCTCATAAGATTTGAAAAAGTAGATCTGCAAAGGAGCATAAAAAAATAGATATCATGTAAATCTTCAATCGAATGACAAATGTCTCCGTTAGTTAATGAGACGGGAATGGATCTTTAATAATATCGAGATGAAGGAAAACGACTATAAGAAACTTGACACATGTTTTTATCAGTTTTGCTGTGTGACATATAAAAAGAAGATTGTAAAAAGAAACCAGTTCGCTATCGCGATTATAAAACAGAGAATATCGAGTAAAATTTTCAAAAGAAAATAATTTCTGTCTCATATCCTTACTGATGTCTCAAAAAAAAATCTTACTGCCTGAATAGTTACAGAAATATCAAAAGTAAGCAAAGCACGTCGAATAAATAAAAATCGTTCTATGCTAAGTTTTAAATTTTTCCAAAGTCTTGTACGGGCATCAGTCTTTCTTGTTTTAAAATATTCATCTCATTCATCTCTAGTTCTCTCTCTTCGAAGTTTGTGCACATTTGTCCCTTTTTTTATTTTCAACGGCGACTCTCAATGCAGGCCCGTTGGGCATAATTTCTCGATCGAAGGAGCGGCACGATAGAGAAAGAACAAGAGGGCCGAGGGAAGCCGCCATATGCATATATGTGTACCTAATATATTTATAATGTGTATGTGTGAGTGTGATCCAAGGCATTAACAAGACAAGGACACGAACACGAAGGGATTTTAACCCATATTGTCAAACTATGGTTCTAAGAACGCGAAAATTACTCCGTTATCAAGGTATATTGTGATTCTCTCTTAGACTATCTTTCTTTAATGTATTGTTATTAGTTTTATATCAAGTGTGTATTAAGATCTGTAGACTCGTAAGTAACATCGTTGCTGATGTCTTACATTTTTCCTCTCTATTATTTTATCTGCATATAATTTCTCATCAACATTTCTCTTTTACGCTTCAATAAAATTATTATTATTGTTATTATTATTGCTGTTATAATTATTGTAAGTAGTTCTAATACCGTATTGGAACCGTGAACAAAAATTATTTTCATTTGAAATTATTAAAAATTTTAAATTGAATTCGCTATAATCAACATATTTATTCGTTATTTCCTATCATTGTCCTTTTTAATATTGTGTCTTCTATGTAACTGAGGACAGCAAGTTAATTATCCATGAGTACCAGTGGCAATTAACCGATCGATTGATGGACTAATCGATAATTAATTAAAGATAAAATTGTTATAAGACAATTTATTAAAGATTCATGTGTTGTCGCTAAGAACAGTTGAATATATAAGAACTTATGGGAGGTGGTGGGTGAAGTATTTCTGTTAGATCTTAGTATAAGATATGTGCCAATTCGTGATAAGGCCAGATTAGGTCTCCGACATTCAAGTTCGTCTCCTTAATTAACATTAATATTGCGGCCTTCTTAGATCATTTCCATCGAGAGGACAAGAGGTAATACGCAGCGGGTGCACGTGCGAAGGCGTTACCGTGCACACTCAATTACGGGGGAATCCTATCTTTATGTGATCCTCTCTTCCGATAAATGGTAAAATCCATTACGTGGCTTGCACGCGTGTAAATCCGCACGGCGTGTCTCGCGTAAATCGCACATAAATTCTCGACGTGATGTACGAGTTAATGACGCGATGTTAGTGACTTCATTCGTCCGTGGCATTCAGACGAGACCCCACGTTTTATGAGATCCGCACTACGAGAGCCATTTAAATCTACCACGTTTTGCCATACCGGACGGTATGGCGGAGGAACGTGGTTCACGTTCGTCTTCCACTCGGCAAGTCGAAACGCTTTTATTTGTCAAATGCTTTCAACGAAACCATCCGGCATCGCACCTCCTGGATCGTAGTTTATCCACTTTTTTAGTGACGAATTCCGGATAAAATGAAATTTTTGATATGAGTAATCGAATTTTTACAATGTTCGTAAAAATTCGATTACTATTACATAAATGTAAAAATAATATAAAAGACACATTATTCAAATAGAAGAATATTGTGAAATATTAGTTTATGTTTATATATTAGGTGTTGGAATTAATTCGTAGCGTTTTTTAATGAAAGAATGTTATTTATTTCACATGAGCATTAAAAAATACATTAATGAAAGTACTTCCCATCACTTGTAAAACGCTACGAATTAATTCCAACACCTAATATATATATATATATATATATACTTTATTATTTTTGTAATAAAATTTATGAGTAAACTTATCACTTTTCGCAAATTTAAAAAAGGAAGATTTATATATAATTTAAGTAATTGTTTCTTTTGTTTTTCAACTTTAAATTTTTCCATATTAATTTGACATTTGCGAAAACGTTTAATATGGAAAAGAATGTAATCTATCTGTAATTCGTGCGATAGAGCCGAAAAAAATAGCTATAATAAATAGAGCTGAAAAGAAATTTTAGGAAATTATAAACTTGAATTCATTAAACGAATCTACATTTGTCAAAATACCAGAGAAAAAGTTTTATATCCAATTAACATTTTTTAAGCTCAGAAAACTGGCATTCACGCTGCGTTTATTCCAATATAATACTATCGTGTGAAAAGTCATAGATTATAAAAGATCATTATTTTAATGCCGTCCGGAACTTCCGGGGATTTCAACGAGTGAGAAACGGAAATAGTCAAGGGGTGAGTTTTTCGGTGAGATTCTTAATGAATGTCTGGAAAGTAGTATTCCTGTCACTGGCCGATAATCCTTCTCGTGGTTTCCGCTGGCTGTATCACCACGAGTGTCTACGAACGGTCGTAACAGCGCGTCGCGCGTCATCATTCGTTCGCCTCATCCTTACAGCGAATTCAGCCGAACAAAAGGAACAACGGCTTCTCGATATTTTCGTTCTTCTTCGCTCTCTGCCTTCGCGGCTGCATTCGACGCTGCGCCTCGGGTCGAGTTGCCGGAAATGCCGTGCGTGCCGCGGCGTCTAAAACCACCGTAGTCAGATCCGCATGCGAGACGCGCGCTGATAAAAAACGAGATGGGGAACGAAAGATCAACGACAGAAAAAGCTGACGCCGGTCGCGAATCGCGCTCATATCCTCGGGGAAAGCTTGGTTCGATTATTCTCTCCCACGGAGAATTTCTGACTCCGTGTGATTAAAAAATAGTTGATTCGCTGATATTAAAACACTGAGAAAAAAATTTCTCATTGAAAATGAACAAACCAGAAGATTCTGATCATATCAATCAGAATTTTGGTTATCTCAATCAGAATTACAATAGAATGAAGAAAATTCTGCTTTGCAATTTCTGCTATTTTCAATCATAATTCCAATTAATGCAATCAGACTCTTCTTTGTCCAATGAACGATTGATTATATATATATGGTTAGTTGATATACAATATATAGATTCACATTGAATTATTTAAGCATTAAAGATCCAATGGTTTTCGATCATTATGGCTTTATTTCTTATTGGTTGTGTACGGTATTCACATGTACGGTCTAATGAGATTCTTATTATTTACTAGTCTTCGTTTAAAAAAAATATTTTATTATATTATTAAAAAATGACATGACAATATTCGCGACAAAATACAATTATGTAGACAAACATTTAATCAATTTCTGATGGCGCACAAAGTTTGGCAGTGCCACTTAAATTCTCTGTGACGCGTCTAAATTTTATGAGCAAACGGACGTAACTGGGTAACGACGATAGCGGTCATAGCCCTTATAATTGCTTTATTAATAGCGTAGACTCGTGATGAGCACATTCACATCGTGGTACCGACTTCGTGGGAGGCTTGTCTAATTTTAAAAGGCGCTCCGCGAGTCGAAAATTTTAGACATCGTCGCCCCGACGCATTGTGGCAAATTTTCGATCATCGCAAGTATGTTCAAAAGTTTTTCTTATATTATTATCTTATATCTTATAATATATCATTAAAACGTTTTGAGCTAATCATAATTTCTTGAAAATTTCTTAAAACATTTAGTATTTTTCTTTAAAATTTTGACAAAATTTATAGTTGCTCGTAAGAGAGTTTGAGTTTAGCCTCCGTTCATATTGGACGCATCCTGGCGTTTTCCTCGTGTATTTCCGTTGCGAAGTGAATAAAGAACTTTTCACAATCTATACACGTGTGGTCTCGTACTGAATCGACCTGTCGCTTTATGCCTTTTCATAAGATCTTGGATATATCCTGACATTACTCCAAAATATTCTTCCGTTACCTTTCTGGCTTTTCTCTCTCCGTGTACGGGTTCGGTTTGCTATTTTGATTCTTTTTGGCTTTTTAGACAGTTCTCTTCAAATTTACAGTCAACAATATTACGATGATATAATGTTTATTATTTTTATTTTTCTCCATAATCAATTTGGAAACAAAATTGAGTATGAAAAGTAAACTACTATTAAGGGAAAAATAACGATAGACATTGGCGAGTATTTAAAGTTTACATTTAAGATTGTCTTAAGTACAGTTTTAATGTCGTGAATCAGAGAGCCATATGGCATTTTAAGATATTTGTAAACATCTGAACTATAACATTTATATAATGTCTTTATATACATATCTCTGTATAAAATATATATCTTTTTAACACTTTTACGAACAACTACAAATTTCGTTTAAACTTCAATTTCCAAAAATTACGACTAACTGAAATCATTTTAATAATAAATATATTGGAAATAATATAAGTAAATTGACTAAATATTTGAAATATATTATTAGACAACAATTATATCAATTTCACATCTACTTGCTTTAAAACGAAAAGAAAAGAAGACAGTATATAATAAGTATAATAATAAATAACATGAAAGTTCTCCAAGGCAAAAGAAATATAATGAATCGGAAAATACTTGGAGCTTGGAACAAGAGAAGAGCGCTTTTCCTCTGTCGAACGTATTCGTTTTGCAGAAGACTTTGATTTCGCGGCCGACTGACTTAATGGGTTTCCCTATCGACAGCTTCCCGGATTCTGAGGTATAGATTGGAGGCACGAGCGCGGCTTCCGGGATGATTTTCATAAAACCGAGATAAGAGAAACAGCCTCAATCCATCTGGTCCAAAGGCCAAGAATGACCGAGGAGGCATCCTGCAAGTTTTCTTTGAGAGATGACTCAAGAAAACTCGACCGTAAGAAAGCGATAAACATAGTCTACAAGAGCACTTCACGTGAAATCCAAATGGTAAAAAGAGATTGTGAGTTCTTGATACATTAATCGCTCACTTAAATCGTTTCACTGTTAAATTTATGTCAAATTACATCTAATTTGAATTATTTTTAATTATTTCTATAGATTACCACTGCTTCTACTTATTGTTAATATGTTAATTTAACTAAAACACAATGAAGTTAAATAATTTAATTCAAAAAATGTGTTCAATTTGACTTAAATTTAATTTATTATTTATTAACAAGGAATCAGTCACAACTGCCCGGAACTGGTACGATTCTCCTTGAAATATGTTGTTAAACATAAAAATTTAATTTTTAGATATGTGTTTCTTTATACCGGTTCAATTTGAGATTTAAAGAGTGAAACAACCAATTAAAATTTAATGGGGATAGGAATATTTTTTTTCAACATATTTTTTTTAATTTTTAAAGAATCTAAATCATAGTACTATATAAAAACCATTAAAAATTTTGTCTAAAATATTTTCTTATATAGCTCTCTATTCCATTGATAATTATTAGAATTAAACATAAGCATTAATTTTGAAGAATTATTTCACCCTTTAAATTTTTAATTCAGTTGATAAAAAAATCTAGATATATTTCAAGAGGAGAATTGAATCGATTCTCAACAGTTGTAATAGATCCTTTGTAAGTGCATAAGTAATATGGATGTTATTTACTCCGAAACTGTCTACACAAATGGATTAATTTATGTTTTGACATAAAAGTTAAAAATAATAAAATATTATTTTGACTCAAGAGAATTGGGTTACTACTGTTACTTTAGAGATCAACGTTCAATGAAATTTCTAAGTTTTTCCTTCCATAGCGTAATAAAAAATAACGTTTATAATTTTTTAAATTAAAAATTATTTATTTATTATACAGCTTCTTTGAATTTCCAAAACAAAACAAATAGCATTTTTAATGAAAATGAACATTTTGCATCCAACGTTACTTCTAAGTTCATTATTCCGTCGATGGCAACCAAATCCTCTTTTTAAAAGAGTCCTTCAACTTTGCCTAAAAAGATTAAAAACGACCATACTCTGACTCAACGCGTTCCCTAACGTAAGCGCCACGAAGGTCAGAAGTTACGACCGGAGTCTGCGAAATGGCGCGCGGATGCGAGAAATAAATTCCTAAGGACTGTCCCGCTGAGAGGAGCTGTTCAACATTATGGCCGGCCATTGTGATTGCCATTTATATTATTTTTTTCCGATTTTATTGTCGAAGGCTGAAAGCTGAAAAATTACGGTGCCAGGCGCGTTTACGCATCTGTCAAATCGAAAACGAAAACTTTTGAAGGAGATACGATTTAGAAGACTTATAGATACGATTAGATGATCGGTTACCTAAATCGTACTTTATGCAGCATGTTACAAAAAACTTATAACAAATTAATTTGTTATTGTAGAAAGTTAAACATGTAATAATTAATAAGCATCCGAAATACTAAGCTATAATTTCGAATGTTCATTAAAATATAATAATAAAAAATATAATAGTATAAAAATAACTTAAAAATTACCATTCGGTAACTTTCCCTTATATATAGATTTTTTCAATTATTTCATTTGGAGTGAAAAAAAAATAGTAAGTTTATCATCATATTATTTCTTCAGTTTTTTGTTTGTCATAATAAAATTGTTTACTAAGAACAAAAATGCCAGAATGACAAATAATCACGCGCAATACGTGGAAAGAAAAAAGCTACTTGGACAAAATGCAAGAAATAACGTTTTACTGAATGGCCTTCGCCTTTATTTGCTATTGTACCAGGAATAAAGTCCCTCATTTTGCCTACACTTTATTATCGGCAATAAAGGATGACACTAAGCCAACTTGCGTGACCGATCATTTTATTTCCGCTCTTGAAAATAATGAGCTCTTATTTATGTATAATATATATAATAATGTTACAATCCATTTATTCAGTATAAAACTTGTCAAATATAGTAACTTTCCTTTTATGAACCGATACACTAATAACGTACTTGATAACGCTCGTTACATATTTATCATTATTTTTTCATCTATAATTTCTACATTTCATCTCAATAAACTCATAAAATCGTTCAATCATTCATGTCAAGGTCGATCGATCGTCTCTCTTTTCACAATGTTTGAAGGTACGGCATGTCGATGAAACCGTCTCCATTTTTGCGCGCAGTACAGTGTGACTATCGGATGTCACATACAGAATGGTGCAAACTATGTATTCACCGTCGTGCTCCGAACACCGAAGCCGATCGACGAGTCGGTGGTGGTCGGTTGGTGGTCGTTCAGTCGGTGGCAGGAAATGACGACACATCCTCGGGTCGCGTAGACTCCTCGCACATAGATAACCCAACCAGCTGCCGTCCAAGTGACACTCTTCGGGCGCTTTAAAAGTCGCACGCATACATCGCGCAAGAAGAAATTGCAGGGCGAAGGATAAGACTGGAGAGGAAGACGGAAAGGGTGAAGAGAGAGGAACAAGGGGAACGGGAGGGGGGAAGGGCAAGGAATGGAAGAAAGAAACGGCACTCGGCCAGATGCGCGGCACATTTTAATTAACGTCCAGACATCCTCTGAGACGGATGACCCCGAACTCAGGGCCATTCGATGACCCTTTTCCCATCACGTCGTCCTCTGGATAACAGGAAAAGCGCGTCTTCCTCCTCATTCTCCTCGTCTGGACACGCGAAATGATCTTTCTCATACAGATATGGATAAGCACGTATGGCGTTTCTCGAGAAGATATCATTTGATACAATTAATGGGTTCTACAATACGTATAGAGCTCCCGAGTTCTTTTTATTGTACAATGTATCACATTGTGCGAAATGGAGCACGTTCAGAAAACATTTTTCAACGATTGTTCTTTATAATAATAACAATAATAATAATAATAGTAAAAATAACTTTATTTATTTATAAAGCTATCCCAACACAGTAGACCGTATTTAAAAACAAATTTGTATTTTGCTATAAAAAATGTTAAAAATAGCCGAAAATGTTATTTTTAATTCATTTTAATCCAATTTACGCAAATCAACAGTATCGTGTTCATTGAAAAAAATCTTCGGGACGATGGCACTTCAAAGAAAATTTCATATTGAATCGTATAATAATTTCTTCGGATATCGAAACGTAATTAAAGCAAATTTCAAGAAAAAAAATTGGTGCAAAAAACTCACTAATCATTCTAAGTTCTTTAAATTATATGAGAATACGTATATTAAATTCGAGTGAAATAGATATTGCGACAAGCTTGTGAACGAAATCGCTCTTTTCATAGTAGAATATAGAATATCCCAAGTCATCGATATGTATATCTCTCGCTTATCGGTATTTCCGTCCCTTGGAAACCAGAGCGAAATTCCGGAAGCGTTTCAGAGAGATATTACATTACATAACGTGATATAACGTAAACGGATTTTATCGTGTCGGTCTGTATAATCTGGGACAACAAACATCATGAATGACTGAGCTAGTCTTGTCAATCGATAGAGAATCGATCGTCCATCTCTTCTTGGAATAGCGTCTCATTGAAATAAAAATATGTTCGATAAATTTCATCTAATTTTCATATACAACATTAAATATGTCTATTTGTACGTATCATATATATCATGAGTATTTTATTGTAATAGAGAAAAAAGTTTTAGATTTGTTTGATTCAGTAAAAATCCTTTAATTGTATATTAAATTAATTGCTTCTTAAAAAGAAACAAATATTATTGTAATAGAGAAAAAAGTTTTAGATTTGTTTGGTTCAGTAAAAATCCTTTAATTGTATATTAAATTAATTGCTTCTTAAAAAGAAACAAATATTATTGTAATAGAGAAAAAAGTTTTAGATTTGTTTGGTTCAGTAAAAATCCTTTAATTGTATATTAAATTAATTGTTTCTTAAAAAGAAACAGATAGGTTTTTGGAATACTAAAATTTGTTAGAAAATTAGAATATTAAAGAAGAAGAGTTACAGATCGATATTTTACAAAACTTTATTTCCAGACGATCTCTCTCTAGTTCTAGTAGCACCAAGAGCGGAATCGCTGAACGCGGTTGAGACCGCGCGATTCATTCAACTTTCTATCGAGCGCCGGGCGACGCGGATGCGTCGGTGAGGCTGCACGCCGTCGTAGTTGCATGCGCGGGATTACGTTGCCGGCGAGTCATTCATAAAAATAACACAGCCGGTGCACGCTACTACGGCGACCGCCCTCGGCGTACGAGCGCACCACACAGCGTAACGCGAAACCGGAGAATGCATGTGCACATATTATACGCACACGCGAGGCATACCGTAGCGGATAACTCGTTACGAAGGCGAGCGATAGTATAAGGGGCCGTGTAGAAAGTAGCGAGGTATTACGGACTGACTTGGAGTCGAACGAATTTTACGCTCGTCGCGTACGACGCCTTCGGCCGTCTCGGATATCATTTTTTCAATTGTACACTCACCTCATGTCGGTCTACCGATAAGGCAATTTTATTCATAAAAAGCTGACTTTTTTTCAAAGTTTGATGATTTAATTTTTATCCCTGATGTTCATTTCTACTAATATAGCTTAATTTTAATCTCAGTTTATTTCAGTCTTTATCCTCTTATAATTCTTAGATATAAAAAAACGTAACAAGTAAATCAAAGAATCAAACCAAGAATCAAGTTAATTTACATTGAAACGAGGATTAATGCAATAAATCAAAATATTGTTTCTATTAACAATGATAATGAAGATCTGTTGCCGCGTGTAGACAGTTTGCAATGTGTTTGGTATAATATAAATTCATTTTGATACTCTTTTAACTTGTATAAATATTATAATTTACTGAGAGAGAGAGAGAGAGAGAGAGAGAGAGAGAAAGATGCTAAATTGAAATGCAAAACTTTTTTTACCGAAAAATCCTAATTTAATTTTAAATTATCGTTATTTTGTTAAAAATTATTAACGGCACATTAAAGACAATTATATTTTTGATATTTCGTCATCGTGACGTCCTTTCTTAATATCTCAATAATGTTTGTTATGTATCTTCTTTCTAAATGAAATATATAATAAACTTGTTAGTTTTCCTAAAAAAAAAGACTGTTTAAAAAAAGGAAATAACAATCTATAAAACAATACTAAAGTCAAACGACATTCGATCCATACGTAACGGTGTTACAATTGCGGTGCTATTTTATGACGACCCTGTAAGGTACAGTTTAATTTTCCAACAATTTGCATAATTTACTCGCGTCTGCAGGACGCGATAAGTCATAAAATACGGCTCAGATCTAGAACATAACTTGGGAATAAAATTATATTCCTACAATATTTCATGTAACATACAGGAGAATTTTCTAAAATTTTAAATGCAATTTATATTTTGCGGAAAAAAAAATTTTCAGTTTATTACAATGTGAAATTATTTAATTCAGTGTTATTAATATTAGTATGCTAAATATAAATGAGATTTTAAACTAATTAGCTTTTATAGATTTTAAAAAATTAGTTTTAAACTAATTTTATAAAATATAAAAATATAATAAATTTTTATGCTACTATTTATGAATTATTTTAATAAATCTGATAAATTTTTGCAGTAGCTTCATGCATTATGCGAATAACAAAATACTGTTCTGAAATTCTTATAATATTATTATGCAAGAGCAAATTAATTATTTTCATGCATTCTCACTGAAATAATAACTACAATATAAAAAAAAGATAAGTATTAATAAATAGCAATCTAATAAATGCAAATATAATCTTGTTAATTTAATAACAATTAATAAAATATTTTAATTAATAAATTTTTTAACAAATTAATCAATTTAATACTATTAAAACAGTATTAATATTTTATTAAAATAAGAACATGTATTTATTTCATTAATATTATTGAATTATTAAAATTATTTGTAACTAGACTGCTGTTAGCTACTCTGTTAATGTAACATTTTTTTTCCGTCTATTTATATAATTACAATTTAAATTAAAAATCATGTTGAAAAGAATTACATTGGAAAAACAATTTACACGAAGTAGTTTACATTTTCATTTTTTTTATCTCAGAAAAAAAATTACGTAAAATCGTGCGGATTGAATATAAAACCTTGTATTGATTTGAAAAAAAAAAATTAGAGGATGTTTTTCCTCAATGTAAATGATTCAGTATTGATGAATGCAAAAACATGTGATATTCATAATGCTCCTGTAATTTTTCGTTTTGTTTACGCTTTGGTTACACATTTCTAAGCAAGGGCGTTAAATTATTGAATAAAGATCAGGCATAACGCTGTCTAGACGGGTGGAAAAGACTAAATTGCAAATCTAGCCTTGAACTTCCTAGACAGGAAGAAGCAAATGAATTACTAGATGAGAACTCGATATGAAAACATCAATGCGCATATATAATTTCATAAATAGCTAGGTTGCGTAAATAAATAGAGTAAACAACATGTCGCAAACAATGTAATATGAAAATGATTTAATTATTTCTTGGAAACTAATAATATACGTTATATGCATTTAGAAAATCGCGGCTTGCTTTGAATTTTCTCATTTTTTATATTTTTGTTCCTTGTAATAAACATATTTTTTTGTCGTTAGAATAATTGTGAATCATGTAGAAATAAACACAGAATTAATTAAAATGTTGAAGTATAAATTAATCATGGAGATGCATTGCGCCCTTATTATAAATGCCCTTATTTGTGCATGTTTAAATTGAATTATGCTAAAACTGTGATATTTAAAAAAAACATTTAACGATTTAAAGATAAACACGATGTAAAAAGAAATATAAACTTATTCAGACAAAGTTTTCGACTGAATCTACTTCATGAAGCATTTTGCGGATACTTGTTTGCATATATTTAATTCGGGAGTAGTCAGTTATGTTTATTGGAATTTCTAAAAAATAAAGATTTTTATTAATATAACGCTTTTTTATTGCGGATTCGCGATTACATATTTAAAACAAAAAAATTTGTGAAGATTACTAAAGAAAAAAGAAATAGATTGAAGATATATCCATGCAAAATAATACTTTACAATTCATATTTTTTCGCCGCTGTGGAGTATAAAAAACACTTCAGGTGATTACTTACAGATTATAAACATGTTTATGCGCTGCATAATAACACTAGTCTGTGAATTGACATCTTGAAATCATTGTCTGATCAAAAGTCATTTTCTGTAGCTTTTTTTAAACGTTGAATATGATTTCATTTAGTTATTTCATCATGGCACAATTTTGAGAAAAATGAAATAAAAAAAAAATAAAATCAAAATAGAATCGAAGATTGTTATGTTGTATAATACTGGTAGCAATTTTTTTTTTCTAAATTTCGTTAATGTTACGCGAAAACATCAACTTTTAGCTTTCAAATGCATTTCGTTTTGTTTCATATATGATTTTTTGTTTTTAAGACATAGCAATTTGAAAATAACCTTATTTTAGCAATTTTATATCATTCTTTTATTTCTTATAACATGATCCGGTTATATTATATAAATACAAAAGCATTTACTTTCCACAGAATCATTTTCTGCAGTATTAAGATGAAATAAAATGCTTTTCCATGTATTACATAAAAAAAGAGTTACTTTCGAATTGTTTTATCTCAAAAACAAATATTATACAAAACAAAATGTATTTTGAAGTTAGAAGTTTAATAATTTCGCGTGACATTAACGAAATTTATAAAAAAATTTGTTGTTAGTGTTCAAAATTACCGATTTGGTCTCATTGACACTTCTTTAACATTTCTTTAAAAATTGTGACGTGATAGATAATAAATTTAAACAAGGGATTCACGCTCATCACACAAAATAATACATTAAAACAGTCAAAATTGTTTGAAAAATGTTATTATCACAAATTAGTGTATAAACAGTATCAACAGTATCAACAGTTATAATCAGTTGCAAATGCGAAGCTTCACGAGTTTTCTCAAGCGAAGCTCTCGTTGCCAACCGACTTATCTGCGCACTTAGAAAAACATCGTCTAGTATAAATTCCGCTCACGGTGATACATTAAGCGCGTCGAACCCGGGGCAATTTTCGCGATAGCTCCCGCTCTTGGCAATCGGCAGAATCTAACACAAGAGCGATCGTAAAGCACGCTTGTATGTCGTCACCGGGATTTTTCATGAACTCGCGCTTTCGCATCCGCAATGCGGACAAAATGCGGCATCTCGCCGAGCATCGTAGACATCGCTCTTGACGAAATTGCCGCGCAATCTCATTAGCCTTAATGACTTCTGAAACAAAATTACGTTAACAATTGCGCGCCAGGTCTATATCTAATCTAAATTAATGTCTCAGTCAGAATGACAATACCAATCGAGATGGATGACAGAAAATTCGATCTATGTAGCCAATGTAAATATCTGATTCTATTTATGCTACTATTATAAATCTTTTTTCATCTTTAACGAACTGCCAAGATGCACTGCGTGCATCCGGCACCTCAGGAACGATGTCGTGTAATAAATGCACAGTGGGCTGAGCACCCAACCGCGAATGCGTGTGATTACGCGCACTTAACCTTTCATTACTCCCGTGAAGTATTCAAGACATTCTCGCCTTACAAATTCGTTGGATGCTATTTATATACATTGTTATATTTAGCATAAATTGTTTCACAATTAAAAAAAAATTGTGTATTTATCTTTATCTAAAAAACATTATCTTTATTTAATTGTAAATCATCAAACAGAATAAAATTAAGATATAATGTTAGAGTGCTAGAATTGCTAGAAATATCTCACGCAAGTAATTACGTTAAAAAAGCAGGTAATGCAGAATTAAATGCGCGTATGCCACGTCGTAATAATTAGTATTCGTTCCGCAGATTAGCGTCACCGCTTCTCTCATCCACTTCCGTTTCTATCTTTCGCAATTCGTTCCAAACTTGAGTTTTAGTGCCTTCGTGAAATTTGGTTCTCCTCGCTTTTCTTCTTCCTCTTCACGAACAGGAAATTCTCGTTTCCAGGACGGAAACGCGGTCGGATATTTCGACGGAAAAAGAAATAATATAACAAAATGCTTGTAGCACAGAATATGAACGTTCAGAAATGTAATGAAATTTTTTAGAATATTGCGCGATGCTGCATCTGACGATGAATTTATTAGTATTAGGTGTTGGAATTAATTCGTAGCGTTTTACAAGTGATGGGAAGTACTTTCATTAATGTATTTTTTAATGCTCATGTGAAATAAATAACATTCTTTCATTAAAAAACGCTACGAATTAATTCCAACACCTAATAAAATATAATATTTAAAGAGTGAAATTTGTAAAAATATATGGATATTACAGAAAATGTATAATAGGCTAAAAAATATAAGAATATTTTAAAGCGCTAGCTCGACGGCGTTCATACTTTTGAAGTAAATTCATTCTTAAATTCATTCTTATTTCGCATTTGTTCATGCTTATTTCTTTCGCGGAAATATTTTGCTGAAATATCTGAAATTTAACTAAATAAAAAAATAATTCTATTGGAAGCTCAAAATAATTATGTACGACATTCAAACTACTAAGAATTAGAAACGTCAAAATTTTTTGCAGCATTTTTCATGCTTGAGTCCTACATAATCAGTTTGATGGTTCAACAAAAAATTATTTTCAGATTATCTGTATCTATCTAAATTTTTAGATATTTCATCAAAGCCATATCTTCCATATTGATCTGGATCTGATTTAATGTAGAGTGATAGAATTGCAAAAATTTAAGAATATACTACATAAATGTAAAAGAAATCAATTTAGAAAATTATAAATATCAGAATTGTGAATATTACCTGATATAACAGTTTTATGATGTATATTATAATAATACATAAATTAATAGCATTATGCAAAGTGATAATGCCGCAAGTAAATCATTAATACTGAAAAATGTAATGCCATAACTCAAATTATTCTTTATCTAGATAGTTGATTATTAATTTTAGGATAATTAATCGGTATTTCTTAACACAACTATTTATTAATAAAATAAAAAATAATTACTTTATTATAAAGCTAAGCTTTACTATATCATTTATATTTAATTTATTTCACTCGATTTCTTAATCCAGAACCAAGTAATTTTTTATCGTAATCCACATACACACACACAGATGTGGACACGTAAATGCCATGATTATATCATTGGCGTAGTCGTATTGACGGATGAGAAGTTTTATTGATCAACGATTTATATACAAATGTAAAGAGAGAGAGACACGTGACAATATCTTTGTCGGCGTTCATAAATTTCGCACGACACTTAACGACGTACATCGTGTGGGCGGAATAGTTCCTATTTTTATTTGAAATCGACCCTTTCGCCGTAATTCGACAATATGGATGATTGTCTATCAAGATTGTTCCTGTAAACGGACGAGGGATTTATCGCGGAAGTAAAATAGGACACGCGAAGCACGAGAGATGCTTATTAATAAAACCGGAGATGACCGCAATGTCGGAAATCGAGACGTAACGACCGAGTGACACGACAACCGTCGTGGTTCCCAAATTAAAACCGGTGATTCAAAGCGTAGATAATTTTGGCACAGGGCTATTTATATGTCGAAGATATGCGGCACGGAAATGATAAGGAAATCATGAATGGCCTGTAGGATGTTCCAACAAAGTTGGCGACAATGTGCGGTTTTAATTGCATCGTCGATAAATTTTGGCGCATGGAAACATGCCAAAAAACAATATCGTTTGCTTTATTTCAATATAATTTATTTTATTTATATAATTTATTTATGTAATGTTATCTTTTGCTTCTTATTTATACCTTATCTTCTTATTTATATCTTATCTATTTTTTATTCGCTCCTACTCTTTAAATTTCTTGGAGTGAACTTTTACTCCAAAAGAGTGAAAAATGACTGCCATTATTGAAAAAAAAAAAAATATTTGCACTCTTGAATAAGAGTGGCAGATTTTCTTTTTTGGAGTGAGATTCATGTACACACTGTAAAGAAAAGAAATCTTACTTGTTCTTTGGAGTGAATCTCACTCCAAAAATATGAAATCTCACTCCAAAAAAAGAGGAAATGTACCAAAAAATGTACCACTCTTATTCAAGAGTGCGAATGTTTTCATTCTTTTTCAATAGTGGCAATATTTTAACTCTTTCGGAGTAAAATTTCAAGAGAAACTCAGAGAGTATTCATATCTTTACGTTAATTTAAGGTAAATGTTTTAAAATCTCAAAATGATGGTTATCGTCCGGAATCGCTCATTCTTTCGCAACTTCGTAACTAGTTCAAGCACCGAGATCCTCGAGAGAACTTAATCGATCCACTCTATCAAAGGTGGCGGTTGCAGCCGATAACGGGAAAAGCAAATCGTATCGCCTCTCACTCTCCAGCGTCCAATGGAGAAGGGGCGGAAGTTCGTCCGCACGATGCTGTATGCGTTCATGCATTCACGTTCATACATCCATACGTTCATACGTTCACGTGTGTGTAAATGGTTGGCAAAGGATCGATGGAAAGGTAGTAGGGAGGGAGGTATTTGCAACACACGGCAGAAAAATCTGGCATTCCAGTACGGCTGCTCGCGAAACGCAGGCAGTGATCCATGCACAAAACGATGACGTACGAGCTATATTAAGCCTCTCTCACACTGTCAACTCTATCACTGTCTCCCTCTTTTCTTTCCATGATTTCATAGAAGGTATGCTTTGTAGGCGTGACGTCATAAGCAACAATTTAATGCATATGATAGTAATATTGTTTAGACTTTGCTATACATTGCTATTATGAATAGATTTTTTTGAATTAATAAAATTAATAATTTGTAATTATTAGAATAGATTAATAGAATTCTCTACTAGGGATTTAATTATATTTTTTAATCCTACCGGTCTAAAATTTACTATATATAATTATATTGTTTAGATCTCAATGTAATTAAAATGCTCCAAAAAATAAAATATTTTCATAGAAAAAAGATCTTACATTAACAGATGGAGTCAACAATACCAAAGAAAAAAAGTTTTTAAATAAAGTATTAATAAGAAGATAAATTACAGATTGAGTCAAATAAATCAGAATTAATAAATATAATTTGAATCATATATCAATAAAAATAATTGTTGAATTATCATTATTACGTAAACTCAAACAATTGATGAAGAATGCCGCAAGAAATTTTGACATTCTAGCAACCAGCTTGAGCGTCCTACATAATTATTTTGATAATAAAATTATTTTCAGATCTGTATTTAATTATAATTGTTTACTTCACAGTAAAATATCCATTTATTCTAGTTAAACTTAAATTTAATAATAAATTCAAATAAATAAATAATTTGTGCCAATTATGAACAAAAATATTTAATATTAGATTTTCTTTAAAAAAAACTTCAAATTCATCAAAAATTACATCAAAGTCGAAGACAACAATCAGAAAATTATTACATAAAACCGATTCTAAATTATATATTTTATTAAAGTAGATATCTATCATTGCCGTAAACGATCATGATGAAATCGCGAGGTGGATTTGAGTGATCAGAGTATACTGCGAAATATAATATAATTTCATTCATTCCCGAACACGATCCATCTGATTGAGAAATATAGTGTGAACGGGACCTTACTCGAGAACATGCCGTTACTTAACTCCGTCGCTCTCGGGGAAAGTCTTTAAACCACAAATCTATGGTAAGGCTAAAGAAATTCTCAAACGGCTGTTAGCGTGCAGGCACCGGTACAGACAAGGTTGCTGAGGGATCGACTTCCGATTTCGAAATCGCATTCGGTATCGATCGTTTCGCGGTATCTAGGATACGGTGGTCTCGAGCGCAAATAACGTGGTATTTGTGTCAGACGGCTTCGCGATTTTTGACATCGCATTGAAACGGCCGTGTATTAGTATACACCGGCTTAGCTGTGCTTTTACTTTTACGACGGCGAGTCCCGCTCGAACGATCAGACCAAGGTTAATCGATTCGTGGATGAATTAAGGTCCAAACGCTCATCGTAAATCTCCGTAAATTCGATAGTTTAACTGCGGAATGATGTCGTATGCATCCGAGAATTTCTCATGCCTTTTAAATTACGTAAAAATAGTTGAATTTGACCGTGAAAGGATAAATGTGCAGTTACATCGATCTTTGTTGCATAAATTAAAGAGAATATTTTTGAGAATACATTTCATCAATCAGATCAATCAGAAAAAATGCTAATTCATAAAATTCTCGCTATATGTTGCAATCTTAAATTTATATTATGTTTTTGGAGAATGATTTTCAAAGTAACCGGCCTTGTAATTGTCAAAATAAGATATCTCGCATAGTTGCAATCAATTCTGAAGCCGGTATTTATTATCAGAAAGTGTCTCCTAATTTGTTTTCGTGTTTATCAGCGAGTCGGTGTAGTAGAACCATGGATAAATTAATAATGTGGAAAGTGCTATTGAAATTATAGTTCTCGTTGTAGCTGTCAATCGACACTTCCGGTCTGCCACTTTTAAAGCCATACTTGAATAAACATTTCCGATGAGGTAATACCGTACTAAAATCGAAGTTTCTATTCGTTTTTATTCGAATTCACCGCTGATTACACATTAGATAAATTTGCACATAGTGCAACCAACTGAACCAACTTTGTTGTCTCATGATTAACCTGTATTTTCTCGAAATGTCATTTATTCAGAGCACACATAATTTAATATCTCGTTTAAATACCTCGACAAGACTGTAATTCTGAGAGGCAATCAGAACAGATAAGTAGATACAACGTGGCAAAAAGATGTGTTGCACGAAATTACAATTAATAGGAACGTTCGCGTATAATCTAATATCTACTTTCTACATATAATTTTTACACGAAAAGAATGATTTTGCTGAAGTATCTAAAAACTAACTATAGTTATACACAGATCTGAAAATAATTTTTTGTTGGATTATTAAAATAATTACGTAAAGGAATCTTATAAGCAATACTGTCAAAATTTTTGACATTACAGCTTGAGAGTTCTAATTATTTTGATATCAACTAAATTCTTTTTAACTCTATTTTTAGCTAAAATTTTTGATATTTTAATAAAACTCTTTTTTAGGTGCTTTCTATGCTTTTTTAATTACATGAAAAAAATCGGTTTTACTGAAGTATCCAAAAATATGGCTACACGAAAAGAACGACTTTGTTAAAATATCTAAAAATTTAGATAAACACAGATCTGAAAATAATTTGTTGAGCCATCAAAATAATTATGTAGGAAGCTCAAGCATGATAAAAAATACTGATGTAAAAAGTTTTGACATTCTAATTGAAACCAGCTTGAAAATCTTAACTTAATGATTTTGATGATTCTAACAAAATTAGATTTGTATCTAGCTAAATTTTTAAACACTTTAGTAAAATTTCTTTCCATGTATGTTTGCTACAGCCATATTGTAAATAATCCTCGTTATCGAAGTTATAAGGATATTCGAGATTTTCTTATTTTACTTTTGACTTAACATATCTTTGCTCCCTTAGAGAGCTTGGATCAGCTTAGCCGAGTGATATTTTCTGTGATCTCATGAGAAGCCTTGGATAGCGATTTCTTTTGAGAGAGTAGGCGGTATGAAGTATCTGCGGTGCTGAAAGCGGCACCATCGATTATGCCTATCGGAGGCGACGATAAACCAGACCGGACCGCATTGGAAGGCGATAAACTTTATCGTTTATCAAAGAAAACGAGCACGCTGCTGAGAGCGTGACAGTTCTTTCTCAGTCAAGATCGAGAGTTGAAAACGAAAGGGCGATACCGTGTCGATCCTCGTCCTTAACCCGAAATAGCTTTGCGAGCAAGTTGCAGATGGCGACAAATCAGATAAGAAAGAGCGGTGTCAAATGTAATCTCCAACAATTAACACGCTGACGCTCCCGCGCATTTCCGCCGTGTAAAACGGCGATAATTTTTGTCCTTCGGATTTTTCTATCGCGCCCGTAAAATAAAACATTTGTCATGACGCCCTGAATATGGGCACCGTCGATTAGAGCGACGCTTCTGGAACATCGATAAAACGAACCTTGCACAATAAACTTTAACTATACACGTCGTGAGTGTTTTATGATCAACAATGATTAAGCGAATGTTCCTTTTTTTTTTCTTAAAATCAGTAATCGAGCAGAGGATTATTTATTCGGTTACATAAATTCTTGTCAGACATTTCACATTTTTAGCAAATGATAAATTCTTTATTGCAAAGATAAAATATTAATTCAAAGACAAAAAAAAGACTTAATTCAGGGACAAACAAGAACCTACGCAGAATAAAATAAATCATTATTATGAATAAAAATATCTACTTTTATTAAGTTGATAATATGACTTTATAGTTTTATAATAAAAATCAATGTGTCTAATAAAAATGTTTTACGTAAGAGATCCTCATAAAAAGAATAAGATATTTTATATAAGATATACTAAAAATCATTAAAAGATACTAGTTAAGTCAGAAACGATTATGGCTTTCGAATGACATTCAATAGGAAAAGGATTCAATGGAAATTTACAAAAGAAGTTTAGGGAAAAATCTAATATGCATTTCATTTGTTTTAACCTTTATTTCATAGATCCTATAAATAAAATAGTACCTAAAAGTTTTTTTAGTCACCCTAAATAAAATTATGCACAAAACTCAACACACGCTAATTTCTCCTTTTTTATTTATTAGCTGCTACGACTATTTTATTTAAACGTTGATATTTATATTCAAAGGGAGAATGAATCGAGAAGCAATAAAATATACTGACAGAGACAAATTGCGAGAAGTAATGATCTGAGAAACACTATGGTAAGCTCAAACAGAGGGCATAGTTCCATCGTTATTTTGGTAATACATCATACGATCTGTCTATGACAGTAGTAGGGTGATATCGATCGTCGACACGTTTATTATATCGAAGTTTAATCTATCGAAAGAATGTATCATGTATGTTAAGCATACCTTATTGCAGCGCAGCCATAGGATAATAATGTTCGGGTATCTAAGTGGTCCCCCTAATCCACAGCCGCCAGCAATGCGCTGGGCTTTCAGAAGCTCAGAATGTGTTTTTCCGTGTTGGTAGAAAATCTCCAAAGATCTGCAACAATTTCAAAAAAGATCTTCACAAATCTGCAATTTTTTGCGAATCTTTTATGCGTTCCGATTTATCTTTTCCATAATAATATTAAGAGAGAGAGATATCGTGCAAAAACTCATTAGTTAAATCTGAATCTTTATACAAAAAGAAGAGTTTTGCTGAAGTAAAGTCTAAAAAGTCTAAAAATTTAGTTCTTCTAGATACAGATAAAAAATAATAAATAAAAATAATTTCATTGGAAACTCAGGCATAATGAGAGCTACAAAAAAATTTTGATATTCTAATAATCATTTCCTATAGTAATTTCTATAGTAACCATTGAGTGTCCTATATAATTTTTTTGATAATCCAACAAAATTATTTTCAAATCTGTATCTACGTAGCTAAATTTTTAGATATTTCAGCAAAACTATTCTTTCAATATTCTTATTATTGACTTATATCACTACTTAAGGACTTATTATTATCGCTATAATAGAATAATGATGTGCGATATTTGTTCTAGTTATAAGTATTATGTTTAAACAATTTAATTAAAGCAAAAAAATCTCTGTTAGATTAAATTAAATTAAAAATATATTCATTAAAACACAAGAATATGATTAAAAGATGGAAATTATTAACATTATTGGTTTCCATCACCGGCCGGTCGCTTTAGAAAAATAATAAAAATGTATCAAAACCAAAAAATAATTAAGAAACTGAGATCCTAAGCGAAAAACTATATCCTGAATTGATCGTCAGATCGTACGTGTTTCAGAAATAGATCCATTCAAGTTATCGAATGAAATTAAAAATAAACTATGAGTTTATGTACAATTCAACGAAGGCGAAGAATGTACTCTAAGAATGTAATTTACGACGAGTGACTGCACAAAAACCTTCGGCAATTTGAAGAGAAAGATCAAGTTGCCTCCCTTGTGAAAGTGCGAGCCGGATTATTAAAGGCTCGTTCGTCAAGTGATCGGAGACCGCAATGGCGCTTGATAATTGGCGGGCGTCGTCTCGTGCTCGTTAATTACACGGCGTATTACGCGCTACAATACTATATGATTCTTATCTCGACTTTAAAATAAAATCCAGCATTAAATTAGCAGCAAATACCAGTCTAGTACGTACTAAATAGTCTTCAGGAATCTCGTATCTTGATAAATGCCAAGTACGTGCGACACAAACTAATTATGAGTTCCAATCTTGACTCACGTTATCGCGTGTATGTGATTGTACTTAATGTTGCCACGTCTGAAAGACGATTGTTTGCGCAACCATAATATTAATTAATTGCGCTGCGCTATTGATTCTTCGCTCAAACTAAAGATTCTAAAACAAAGTCTAGCCACGAGCGATTTTGTCAAAATTCTACGAAAGATCTGTTTCTCTATATATAATTATTTCACTCTTTAGAACCTTAATTAAATTATAGATAGACGGAAAAAAATTAAGATAACATATACTCGAATTCTAATACAATTGTATAAAGTTTGCAGGTACATATACAGAATATATAGAATGAAACAGTTAAGTGAAACAGTGAATTAGAATAAAAATTAAATAGTTGTAATTTTGTTAAGAATAAACAAAATTTAAATTAAAAGTTTTAAAGCTTAAAATCTCTATTTTTGAAAGGTCACTATCTCTTTTCAGTTTTTACACATAGAAAACTACGAGTTGGATAAAATGGAAAAGGAACATTTTGACTTCGATTACTTATAACTCCGTTAAAAATTACCAAAATTAAAAAAACAGATTTTTAAGACTAAAACTTTATTCTATCGCTGCATCGAGATAATCAAATTTTTTTAAAAACATTTACACATAATACAAATGAAATAGCGCTATGAACTTTTGTTCAAACCCAACATATGTACAGGAAGTGTGAAAAAAAAAAAATATATATATATATATCTTAGAATTTTGATAAAATCAGACTCTATTACAGGATCTTTAGCTGCATCTATCTGTGGAAAGAGTGAGAAAGACTGAATGGGAACGTGCATGCGGTAGGGCATGACAAATATATGTCGAGTGTCGCCGCGCGCGTATAAATACACACGTTGACACGAGCCGGCCGGTGATGGAAACAAAAGTCTCTATAAGCCTGGCCAAAGCTGTCTCCGAAATTAACGATCATCCCCCGGCTTCCCCGATAGACGACCGAGGGTCGCCTAATTCCGTGACTGGGTCGTCGCCATCGTCGCCGAGTAAACGGATCTCACGACGACACGCGAGAGTCCCGGGAGAGGAGTATAAAAGCTGTAGCTTCAACATGGACGAACTTGTCGACGACGTCTGAACGTCGCTTTCTATTTCCGTGACAGTCGTCAGCGCCTCCTTCTAAGCGAGTCCGACGAGAGGCGGGACAAAGGGAGGAAAAAAGGATGAAAATTGGACGCATGGCGGTACACATCGTTCTCCTCGGAGGCGCCGCGGATGAGGTAAACGACCGAACGTCTGTGGCAATCGGGCGAAATTTATTGGCCTAGGTTAGGCTATAGGACGAAGACGGTGGCTGATAGAACATCTGTGAGATGTTAAAATTTTTACATCTTTTTTTATATAACACTTTATCTCGGATTATATTGCGATATTACACGGAAAGGACGATTTTGCTGAATCATATAAAAACTTATATCAGATACAGGTCTGAAAATAATTATGTTGGACCATTAAAATAATGATGTAATAATTTAAAATAAAATCATAAAAAAAACAAATGAATAAAAAGATAAAGTTAGCAACAAGATATCAAATTGATTAAAATCAATAGTAGTATAATTGTTCACACCTCCAAAGGCGAGCAATAAATTATATTATATTATTTTAATCACTTTCTGTTTTAGCCTTTTATTAATGTTGACCGAAGTCGAACTAATATTGACCATACTAAATTTTTACTTGTTATGACATGCTTTTTTTACATAGCTTTTTATGTATTTTTTTTTATCGTTCAACTGTATATATTAATTAAAAAAGTTTTAACCGAACTTGTAATTTTAATTCTATTTTTTTTCATTTAAACAATTTCATTATTGGGGTTGAAGACGATTGTAAATTAAATCATACTATACTATTGATTTTAATGAATCTGTCTTATTGTTGGTAACTTTATTATTTTGTTCACGCGTGTTTATTGTCTTTAATTTCATTTTAATAGAGACTAACAAATTTCAACAAATTTCTATCGTATATTCTAGTAAATACAATTTCTCAATTGTGTTTTTTAATTGTGCCTCAGGCTTTGTTCGAGTTTTATTTTGTTGCTTCAATAATGTAGAAGCAACAATGTATCAAGCATGATGATGATAATACTGCAAAAATTTTTTAATGGTTCTATTTCTCTCCATGATGAAAAATAAGGCAATTAATTGTCAGATAGATGTAAATTTACAATAAATATTCATGATTTTATGATTTGATCATTATATTGAAAGTGATAACATATTTCATAATTATTAGAAAATTACTTAAAACATTATTATTGTAAATTTTTGATCTTGGAAAAAATATTTATATTATATCTAATAATTTAATCAATTCATGCTCAATCACACCAAATACAATTTTATTAAAAATGTAGATCATTGATCTGTGAAAAGATAATTTAAATTAAATGAATAATTCTTAGTTTAATATTACTTAAAATATTATTTAGAGAACAATCGTCGATGATAAAAATTTTTATCAAAAACTTTTAAAAGCTACTCTCGTTTCTATGCAATTTCCATTTTGTGCAGAATTATATTGTGAATCTTCTGCCAGAGAAAAATAACTTTTCAATAAACAGTTCTTTAAAGAATTTCTATGAAACATACAGTATATAAGGAACTTTATATTTATGTAAAGGGTTATAGTCACAACCCTATAAAAATCTTCTCGCTGCGTGAAGTTCCTTCACGCAAAACAATTTAAAAGTTTTCCAGCCACTCCGTCGCTTCCATCTCACTGTTTGCATACCATACACATACCCGGCATTAGTACGCAGATCTGCTAAGGAATTTCAATGGACAGAGTTGAAGCGACATGTTAAGAAGCCATGCGTGAATTGCAGCTGTTTTCAAATCGCGTCGCCTTCCCTCACAACGTGGTGTGAAAATGCGGAACGAACAGATCGAAGTTATGCAAGTGCAATGTCGCACTTCGTATTACGCATATCTGATAGCCTGGTAAGCGAAATCCGATCATCCACGGGAATCTGCCATCGTTGAGGAAACTGAGATCCCCGTTGGAGTCGGAATTTTTTTTTTTTTTTGAATGTTCAAAACGCTGATGAAATCAAGAATAATAAACTTCTTACTCGCGAAACAAAAAATGAAGTTATTTGAGAGAGTTATTTGAGGAAGCATCAAGATTATCAAGAAACGCAGTAAATAATACATTTAAAAAACGGTTTTGCTAAAGTATTTAAAAATCTATTTACAAATTTAACTTATAGATTTGAAAATAATTTTGTTAAAGAATTAAAATAATTATATAGGACGCTCAAGTTCATTGTTAAATATGTAGTATCAAATTTAAGTCGTCACTCCTATTCAATATATCATTATTTTATACTAAAACAATGGTTACATTTAAAATTATAGATTTAACAGTGTCGGTTACTAGAATGTCAAACTTTTTGCATTATTGCTCTTTATGAGCGTTCCACATAATAATTTTAATAGTTTAAGAAAATTATTTTCAAATCTATATCTAATTAAATTTTTTAATACTTCAGCAAGATCGTTTTTTCTTCCGTGTTTGACGATGAAAATGTCGTTTTCCTAGTTAGGAGTCTTAAACGCGAATTGATTCGAAGCTCACTGGTGCGAATCTTAAATGCTTGCTAACGCTATTCTCGGAATTTACATGAGAGCGAGCACGCCGCTTGCAATCGAAGCCCTAAACGTCTAAACATCCGGCACAGTATCCCAGCGATAATTAATCCAACGCTTTCATCGGGCCGTTGCGATTATTGGGTCAAGCCCACCCAACTACTTATCAGTCACGGGCCATGTCACGTTTAATGGCGTAGCTTATAAAATAAAATGTCGCAGCTTCATTAAAAAGCACGAATGCGTGCGATTCTCTGCCAATATGACATTACGACACGGTACAGTGACTTTTTATATCGAGGTTCGAAAGAGTCGTAAATATTTTCTGACATGCAGCGGATGTACTTTATGATAATTAACGAGATAATGTCATCGAATGCTCTTTCGTTACATAATAAAATGATACGTCATGACATACGGTGCACGATGATATCTTAAAACCATTGAATAACCGTTGATACGCTTTTTCACGCTCAATGAAAATAAAACCGCTCTTTATGCGAAAGTAGTACGAGTATTGTATAAAATTATTGTAATATACACAATTAACGAGCTTGGAGCAGAGACAGTTTTATCCTCGTTAATATTCATACATCCTTTCTGGGTCATGAAAGTCAAGTTATAATATTATTTTATTATATTCGAAATATTATATGGATTGTCAAGTATTCTAGTTTTAACTAGGATATTAATTATTTTAAACTATTCGCGACAGAACAGCATATATAACCTAAATGGAAGTTTTTATTTAGAAATCAGATTTCGAAATAAAAGACTGTATTTAATTCTAGAATGCTATATTTCTCGATATTGAGTGATATATTGATATGTAAATTTCACATATGAGAAAATAGGCCATTCTTAATTTAACACAAAATTTTCATATATTTCACATTTGACAAAATGTGTATAATCTGGACTTCATAAATGTATATAATACAATTATTAACTTAAATGTGAATAAACTCACTATCTAATTCAATCTTGTAATGATATGGAGTATACAGTCCAATATCACCTCGTAACACTTATTAATAAAATATGTACTAATAAAAATATGTACTATTAAAAATTGAAATTACTTATCACGCTTTTTGTTATAATATTGCCCTCATTCAAACTAACATATAATGGAAAAAGCTTCGAGAGCTTGTCCTAGTTTTTAATATGACAGATTGTGAACCTCCTGATAATCATTGAAGGCATAACTCAACGTTTAATTATTTCGCTCACTCGTATGAAAGTTTAGGTATCGATAACGTTTTAGAGTTAAGGGCAATAAGAAAAAAGCCTAATAATCAAATACAGTTATCAAATACATTTTGTTTAAAGTATTGGAGCAATATTTAGTAAGTATTACTAAACATAATACAATAATAATAATCAACTATTTCATAATAATTACTAAATATTTAGAAAAGTAAAATTAACGTTTATAGTCCACGTATATATCCAATTAAAATGCTAAGATTTTTAATTATTAATCAAACATTTAATTAAAATTATGATAGTTCACGAAATTATTTAATAACTATCTAATAGTTTCACTATTATTATACAATTTTTTTAGACTGTAAAAATTTTTTGGGCTATGTATAAGAGATAATAATAAATTTCATTATAAAAATTCATTATCTTTTTCGACTTTTAAAAATCTATTCTACTCAATGTGTATTGTCATAAACACAACACAAACACTTTAATTATATAACCGATTCTCACAACTGACGTTGTAATTCTCAATTCAATTATTCAGCACAACTGTATATTCTCGGCAGTCGCTGAAGCGAAAAGCTACAGAGCAGATCGCAGGAATCGTCCTGTCAATCGTGCGGAACATCTCGATGATTATCGAAGATGTAGCCAAATACGAAATTCTGAATACAACATTGAATGGAATGTAGAAGTTTCATCGGCACATTATTGAGGCGAATTCAGGCTCAATCTGCTAAAAATGTGAAGTCGTTCGGATAAAGATAGACATTCGACGAGCTCGAATCTTCATTAAACAATCTCCGTTTTAATTAAGCTGATTCGTTACGAAACATCTTGCAGCACAGATATTGGTATCGCGACACATTCGTGACTTTATCATCAAGATTCAGCCCGATCTGTAGTCCGGATTTCTCTGTAGAAATTATACGTCGAAGAGAACGTAGCAAAATATCTTGTTTACAACATTCAAGAAGTATTCAACGCTTTTTTTTTAAATACCAAGCCGGAGCTCCAAATTGATATGCTTTAAACAAACATAAAATTCTCTGAAAAATATAAATCAAAGAATTACAAGTATCTGTAAGAGTCAACATTGGATATTCATGTATATATAAATTTTTTATTGAACATAAATTAAAAAACAATTAAACCTATCGATTCTTTTGAGTCAACTTCAATACAATTAATTCTAATATTTCAACACTTACATTAGATGTAAATAAATTACTGCAATCAAATAACACATAAAACTGAGAACGTCATCATGACATTAAGCGAAGTAAGTACATGATCAACTTCGATAAATTCATATTGAACTGGTAACGGAATCTTGTAAAAAATTACTTCTTGCAATGAATCAGCGTTATATAGAGTTCGGTATGTCAAATTTTTAACATGTAGACAGATCGACGATTAAAAAACTTTTTAATGGAAGATATTAACATAGATAACCCATTTAATTTCGGATTAAACCTGTTGAGCCTGCATATCTAATCTGCCAAGATGCAATATCTTGACGTTAAGATACAAAGATGATCGTCTGGCTGAAAGATATCGACGGGAAGAATTCAGGAGGAAAAAAAACGGGTATCTACTGAACGGGTATTCCGATCCGCATCGTAGCTTCGATTCGCTATTTCTTATATGTTTCTTTTCTCTGGAGGGCCGCAAATCGTCCGATACCGATTGTGCAATTCCCAGCGACGCGTAATTGACGCGGGAATTGGAAAAGACAGCGGCGAATAGAAAAGGCTAGACTTTCTCCCGGGACAAGTCAATTTTAAAGACACCTCGTGGCGCGTCATTCCTACGACACGTGATTCCACACCTCGACGGTTATTTTGTTACTTCAAGTGGAAACTGCCAATCTGAAACGCGATGCAAACTCAACGAAATCAACTCTTGTATCGGTATAGAGCCTGGCATCATGTAAAGTGCTTCTTCCTATGAAATTATTTTAAGAACGGTGATAATCATCTTATTTAAAAATCTATGAGGGAGAAGATCGCGATTCAAATTTCACTCGAGTTAGTTTGCCCGAGCGTATCTGAGTAACAGAATGAAACCGGTTGATCCAATTTCGTTGTCGCTCGATTTATCGAGGATAAAGTCAATCGTTCGCGTTTAACCAATATCCGCGTGCCATCGAGCTGCACGCGTGCAGCTTGATTGATTATCTGTTCTTTATTTTATTCATATATCATCCGCAACGATATTGCAAGTCGATCTGGCTACACTTCGGCTTCCTGCGGCTTACGATTAATGGATTTCTTTCTAAGGAATCGCGACTATTTTTTTATATATAGTACATAGAAAGAATAATTTTGTCGAAAGATTTAAAATTTTACTGGATACAGAAAATAATTTTTTTGAACCATTAAAGTAATAAATAAAGAGCATCAAGGTGGGTCCTTGATGCTTAATAATAATTTTTGCATAAATGTTTACAATTTCTAGTTCAAGCAAACTAATTATGATGGAAATTAAAACTTGCTGGATAGAGATCTGAAAATAATTCTGTTGAACCATCAAAATAATTATATTAGAAACTAAAAAAATGATGAGAGTAATTACGCTGCACAAAATTTGGATATATTCTAGTAACCAGTTTGAGGTTTCCAACAAAATTATTTTCAGATCTGTGTCCAGCAAAATTTAGACCTTTCAGCAAAATCATTTTTTTTTTCCGTGTACAAATATTTAGTTATTATTGGCCAAGATCGACTCATACTCGAAGACGCGACTAATGAAGAGAAGAACATCAACCAAACTCCATCCACGGTTCGCTTGTGCTCATCACTCGTCGCTCCGATTCCCGATTCGCGTGTCTAGCATGTCTAGAGCGGTCTATTGCGGTCTAGTACTTTGCGGTGTTATTTTGCATAACGTATTTAGGACGGTGGAATGGGGTCAGCGTAAATCTTAGCGATACTGAACGTCGACAAACACGCGCGCGTTGCAAACGACTCTGCAACAGTTCACCCGGCGCGCGATTCGTTATGTCGTACTTTCCCCTACGTTAGATTTCTCGACCCGCCACCATCGTGCTCGCCGCTGCGCGAGGTATAATGCGGTTAACGCGAAATATGCAAGGAGAACGTACGCTGCTAAGAGATAATGCGAGATTAAAATTTTACGAGTCGTTCCGCGCGGCAAAAGGCCACTTTCCACTCGCATTTTCGTTCGCAAGCGAGTCGAGACGTTGCCATAAATCCTGCTGTGCGCCATGCCGACTATGAGATATATATACACGATGGTGTACACACGCATGGCAGAGATAGTAATACTTTTACTACTATTTGCGATTTCTCTTTGCGTTTCGATAATTAAAGAATCGAAGGTCTAAACATTTGGCGAAGGCATCAAAAGAGAGGGAGATCGCTAGAAAGATTTGGTACCAATTGTGACAGTAGATTTGACTGTACTTTGATTTTACTTGTCATAATCTTTTAATTGAAATAAAATAAAATAGTTAAAAATAGTTTGAAATAAAATAAAATATAATGTTAGTGGAGGTTCCACGAATAAATATAATATCAGTGTGAATGAGATTTAACTCTTAAATCCTCAAAATTTAATACAAATAATTTCTATGTGAGTTTCCGCGAATGTTGATACTTAATTAAATGTTCATAACACGAAAAACACAATTTGCAATCAATTAGAATATATTTACCAAACAAAATTGAAGTAAATGTAAACTCCACTCTGGATTTGCCAGTTTGCAGAAGTCAAGTACAAACCACTAACTACCAGTACTAAGTAGTTTGCAATGTTGCAGCTTGTAGATGCAACTTCCGCACTGAAGAGAACTTAGATTCAGACGAAACATTTGCGTTTACTTTAACTTCATTTGATAAGTAAGTACATTTCAATTGGTTGCAAATTATGTCTATTGCGTTGTGAATATTTAATGTTCTTAGACATTTATATACCGTGTCTCCTGATTTACATAGAGGTTCACACATAGGCATTTTACTTTATTAAATAATCCTTATTAGATAATCCTTAAATGCCTTTACGATATGGCATATCCATCTTTTCTTTTATTGCTTTTCCAATTTTTTAATTGTTTATAAGATTATATTAACAAAAATACATGTATTTGCTTCCTTGTCTGACGTTTTTGATTGAAAAAAAAATTGTTTACAATTGAAAAATGTCAGACATATATTGAAATGCCTATACTAAATGTTTTGCTTCAACTAAATTATTTTATTGCCTCAAAATCAAGGATTTGTTTGTCCAAACAACTGATTCATTGATTCAAGTTGAAATGGGATTTTCAATGTATAATAACAAATCAATATTATAATGGCATTTGCCACTTTTTACCGTATAACTTGCTCAAGAATTTTTAACTTAGTTTAAATAATTTTAAATTTATTTAATACTTTATTGTAATTGTACATGAAAGCTTTTGAGGAAAAATTATACTATAATTTTTTAAAAAGTTAATTTATTCATGTCATCGAAAATGTTTTTAAAATTTTATTTCATATCTAAATTCGTTTTCATTTTCTTCCTTCGAAATACTTGTATAATGTCTATATTGGTTAAAACAGGTTGAACAGATGTTCATATATAGCTTTGATTTGTAATTTTTAACAAAAAAACTGAGAATCAATGCTTTGGAAAAACTTGTGCATGAAAATTATAGTGATACACAATAAAATTAACATCCTTCTTTCTATCGACAATTTCCAACGGTTATCATTTGCAACGCTACGAAGGAAACATAGTTCTCGAGTATCTTGCATTTTATTGCAGCCAACGTTCTAGTTATCGATAATTACATGATGCAGAGATATCCTAGTGGCTAAGAAAAGATCTCGTATAATCTACACTTAAAACTTGGAACGATCAAGACCTCCGCTACAGCGAATGCACCTATTAACTATTTCCGAAAGTTTCCGATAAACTAAAGAAACATATTTTTAATATAGATATATTACGTACAGAGAGAGAGAGAGAGAGAGAGAGAGAGACGCAAAGCTTTAATTTCTCAAAAATGCAAGTAGAAGTCAATATATGAATCGAATATAATCGAATATCTTTTGTAGAATCAAATTCCATTAATTTCAAGCACTGTGTCAAGAACTGTGTCAAGAAGACCATCTTTATACTATGAGGAAAGTTCAAAAGCAAACGGAATCAGATATTTCGTCTCTCTTGTGAAGTATTTCGCCGAAAAAGATCTTTGTCGAGATAATTCACTCCAAGTGGCAATGACAGCAGTACCTGCTTGGCCAAGGTTGTGCCAAGACTGGAGAGAAAGACCGAGAGAAGTAGAAGTAGAGGCACGGAGAGACAGAGAGATAGAGAAAGATAGAAAGAGAAAGAAAGAGACAGAGAGAGAAAGGGAGAACATGGGTAAAATCTATCTCTCAGCGGAGAGTAGTCCTGGACTGATGCCAAAGAAGAGAGCAGGCAGACCTTAGTCATCCCACAGGAGTTTCGCCTCGCGACGGACTGAAGTAGGAAGAAGCGGCAAAGGCGAGGCTGTGTCGGCTAATAAAAGACAAGCGTAACGTAATTCCACCCGCGCTCCAATAATAGTGCCGTCATTTAACAGTGCTTCCGTCGTCGTCGGCGTTTTCATGCCGACAACCAGGACTATTCTCAACGCACACGATTATTCGGGAATCCGGCGAACTCGCAAGCATCTCATCCGCGCAAGAAAACGAAGAAAAAAAAAAGAATTTGAGTTAAAATCAATCAGAATTGCGAGATGAAAGTTAGAAGACGAGTTATGCCCTTCAATTTAATAAAATCAACTATTTTTTCTAAGAGATTCATTTTGACATAACAAGTTGTACTAAAAATTCTAAAAATAACTAACAATAAAATAACACGTTAAATAAAATAATTCATTATATTTTTAAATCACCTGGATAAAAATAAAAGCTCTTGAGAAATTGTACAATAAATGTATTCGGAAATATCGTTATTTGTTGCTAATGTTATTATAAACAGAATCGTTCACAAAAAAAAAAATGATTTCGCAAAGATCTAAAATTTTGCTAGATACAGATCTGAAAATAATTTTGTTCAACCATCAAAATAACTATGTTGAAAACTAGTTGCTAGAATATTAAAATTTTTTGCAACTTATTTTTTAGATTCTAATATAATTAAATATTTTGATGGTCCAACAAGATTATCCTTTCATATTTATAACAAAATTTTATATCTTTCAGCAAAATCGTTCTTTCCATGTTTAAAAAATTTAATTTCTTTGCCTCTATTATTGTGTCTTGTAACATTAATTTTGGACGATAAATCCTCGAAATCTTTTGGAGGATACATTTTGCTGAATTTCAGAAAATATCACGATAACGCTCGGAAACGCCATAAATTCTTTAATTGACGCATATGCGTGCGCGATCCGAGTGCGCGCTACTTCCAATCATTATCATCGACAACCGGCAATTCGTAGTCAAACAAGGTACAGGCCACCTGTTCATATTTAGGCTCCGGCGCTAATAAACGCTCGGGTTAGTGTTCGAGGGATCTGTAGAGACCCCGGTCTCTCGCTCTTTTCTCGAGATAGGTCGATACATCCACTTAGGAGGCACCGTCGGTGTGAACACAGGTGTTTAGCGCTCTTCTGCCTGCACCACGGCGCGAAGAAGTGATGTGGGAATAGTGGGAAGAGTTATCGGGCACGAAATGAGTAACACACGTAAAACTCGGCACTATGGCCGATATAGCGGGTAAGAAATATAGTTGCGGCCACGCGATAGTGAAATAATTGTTTTTCTTCATGAAACATGAAAGTCAGCGCGCGAGATGATAAAATATGTCTAATAAGCTGTATGCTGCGACCGGCAACCTGAATTATCGTGGTGTGTGGCGATCAAATCGATCCGCTTGGCAATAAACTCGTTATCCCATTATGGTTAAAGATAAATGTAAAGATAGAGTACACAATGTAATAGAGAACGATGTAAGTGTACGACGAAAAGCGTGTAATCGATAGAATTTCATGAATAGTTAGAAGCAAGTCGTCATTCGATTCGTTGTTCACTTTTTTCAGATTGAGCAAGATACAGAAATTACGTGTTTTGATTTAAAAAAATAACGTAAATTTAATTTCGATAATTTTATTAAAATTGCTTTACTTTTACGTTTCATTTATATTTGCATTTATGTATGATATTTAAGAAACATTTATATTATGTGTTTTTGCAATTCGCTTTTGCAATTCGATTAATTTTTTCAATTTTAACCAATTTAATTTGTGCAAACGATACCAGCATTCGAAACTATTCTTTATTCGTTTAATTTGTTTCCATGTTTATTGTTGGAAAGGGCCAAAACCTGATCGAAACGTTGCGTTTTTAATGTAACATTTTACTAATAAATATCTTATATTACGCACTAACACGCGGACTCTTATTAGCTAATTTATATTTCTTTTTATTGATTTATTCTCAGAGTCCTTCATATTTTACCACATTATATTATTTATAAAATACTCGGCTTGTGGAACAAATGTGGTGATTTAAGATACCTTTTTGATGTCGTGGAGTAACATTTAATTCTTTTACTTTTCCTACATTTTTGATTTTTGTAGCTATAATTACATGTTATTATATGATTATTATTATGCTACAATGTTAGTAACCTACAATTATTTTTGATTGCTAACTATATATACTTGTTAATAGAACTATTTATATAATTATTATTACCAACACTGTAATAAGTAATAATCATAACAATATATAATTATAGTTACAAATACCAAAAATTTTTTCTCTGAAAGAACGATTTTTCTGAAATATATAAAAATTTAAATAGATACAGATCTGAATATAATTTTGTTGGACAAAATAATTATGTAAAGAATTCAAACAATGTTGCAAAAAAATTTTGACATTTCAGCAACCAGTTTGAGCGTCTTACATAATTATTTTGATCAGAATGATCTTCAGGTCTTATCTGAAGATACAATCTTCGTATCCAGTTAAATTTTTAAATACTTCAGCAAAACTATTCTTTTTTCGTGTGTTTGAAAAGAAAGGTTTAAGTTATCGAAAACAATTCAAAGGAGACAAAAAAAAATAAATCAAAACGCGCGGTTAAATTAAGCGGACAATTTGTCATCGTAAGATTAAATGGGATACAAAATGGGATATAAAATGGGCGTATAGAGATAAATTTACTGGTTATGTCTATTCAACAAGCAAATTTGCTTGGTTGCTTTATAAATCGCGTTGAATGGTGTGTAGACAGCGATTACCGTCATATAAAGCGACTGGTAGAAAGACATGTGTATTGTATATTTCACTGGGAATATCTTTGAAATAATATATCTCGCTACGTATGATAGTATTTTATAAGAATGTACATACAGTCGGAGATTATATTTTTTTGTAAGATAGCATTCTCTCATACCGTCATACTTTTACACAATTTTTCGCTCATGTATTTCAGTATGTATATTAATCTTATATAAAATTTTCTACCTGGAATATTTCCTATACACGATAAATAAAAAAGATTTGCGATGATCAATGAAATATTTAAATCTCCAAACTTCGCAGTAAATATTCAAGTAACAGCTACTGATGATTTAAAACGAATGAATTCTTCAAAATATGGAAGGTTCTCTATTTTATAATCATATTTCTTCAAAATACTTTATTTGCAGCGAGATTAACGTGTGCCAGCTGTACGGCATAATTACATAATTGATAGAGAGATCAATACTAGAGATCAGCAATACAAGTATAACCAGATTGTCGCGGTGAATTTAAATGAATCAGAAATAGGACGTACGTGTTGACCAACTAGAATTATTGAAATTATTTTACTGGAGATACTTGAAAGTATCCGGTTTTGTGGGTCAACCGCGGAGTACACAGCTGTTACGCGTGCTTACTCACGTTAAACGGCTACCGAAAACTTTGATTTCGTTTAATGAATTGACGCAACTCGTAATGAGCCAGCGTGTACAGAATCTTTAGATTTATGACGAAAGCCGCTCTTAGAGAATATTTTTTAAATACTATTTTTTAAATACTTTACACTTGCCAAGTCGATAATTACGCTCAATGATCAAAGACTTAGATAAAGTCTCGAATACTTAAAAATTGTATATCTCAATAATATCTTAATTTTTCAATTATCCTTCGATGTATAGATACCTATTTCTTGTTGTATAAACGTTCTGGTAATTGAAAATTTAATTATTCATTGACATGTACGTCAACTTGTTCGAGTTCTCCACAAAAAATTGACCAACATACAGGATTTATACTGGATATGTTGTACCACATTTCATCATCTTTTAACCGCAATCGTAACGTAATATTCGGCAGATCGAAGTTCCTTGATGTTAAAATAGGTCATGAGAAAATCAACTTTCTTTCGATTTGACGATACGGGGGGATAAAATCCAATTTAGGGAGAGTGTGATAAATATTTTGTATAGTTAAAAATCGACAAACCTTTCAACATTTCATACACGATGATTAATGTTTAAAAGTGCATATAGTTTTGACAAATCGCTGCAAACAATTTCAAATCGGAAAAAAAAACAGAAATAAGATATAATTCTCTTCAATTTCTTTTTTTGACTTGGATTGAGCTTACAAAATATATGTAAAATTGAAAATAAATTGTAATGCAATACACGTCAAATAATATCAAAATAATAGAATATAGTATAGGTATATCAATATAAGGTATATCTTACATTAACATCAGGAGGCAGTATCTCTGGTATCATAAAAGTTACATGAGGCAACAAAGGAATGAAATATAAATACAATTTAATATATGATATCTGAAAAAGATTTTGGGGATTTACAAACTTGAATATGTATATAAATTCACATAAAAATATTTAAGCACTAAGATTCTTGGTTGAAAATAGAATTTATCTTTCTTAATTTGATTTATTCTCATCGGTCTAATCTCCAATTATAATTGTCTCCTTGAAATACTCTTTAGTTATTGATTATTACGAAAAATATTACTGTATATCTCACACAGTAAAAGTCTTCGTAATCGAATTAGGTGGATGCTTAAGTCTTGTTAACATCAAATTATAAAAATATTAATTAAAATTTAGTTAAAATAATAGTACCTTAATTAGAAAAATCAAATTTTAGTTAAAACAAAATTTTTTAAATTAAAAAGTAAGAAAGTTTTTGTAAGTTACAGATCAACAAAATAAATTATTCGTATCAAACATTTCTCTCAGTAATAAATACAATATTCGCAGTTTCTCCAAACTTTCAGAAATTTAATTACAAGATGCGATCGTATTTCGTTACGTTCGAAACTGGTGTGTATGAATGTCGCGCGAGGATTTCGTTAAAAAGTTGATACAAAATTATCGATTCAGTATGCCTTAAATTAATGTAACTCGGTAACACAACTTTTTCTGCCGAATTCCATTTTCTTTTTTCGTCGATCGCTTGTGCTTAATCGACGAGTCGTTCCCCGCAATTGATCTTTCGATCACGAATCGTAATTATCGCATACTCGGATCGTTATGGAATTTAGTGAGAACACGCCCTACCAGAACGTTACGTAACGGTGGAGTACTGGGAGACCCCTAGGGTGTATATTTCTTACGGAACAGACGCTTTAAGTCCGTTCGTTGTACGTCATACGTGTACGCACGTGTCGCTCTATTGTGCCACCCACCTTTCCTAATATTACATTTTCCTGGTACCTTGTTACGATGGCTACCGATGACCGACAATAATTTATGTGGTACTTTTTCACGAAATACAACAAATGACGCGCATAATACCTCTGCATGTGATGTCCATATTTAATAATAGTTTATACACACGGAAAGAAAAATATATTGCTAAAATATTTAAAAATGTAAGTAGATATACAGATCTAAAAATAATTTTGTTGATCCAAATTTATATTAGTATAAGCTCAATTTTAAGATCCATCTGCAAAATTATTCTTTTTGTATATGTATATTTCTTTTATTTTACGACCACGTGAATTCTTCATTTAATCTCCGAAAATTTAGAAGAATGAAGTTTTAACAAGTATTCGGCATCGCTGATAAGATAACAAAGCATTATTGTAATGTTATATCGTTAAGACAGATGAAATTCATATTGTAAGATTATTATAGCTATCACATTGTCGATAGAACAGATATCGATATACTGCGGCAATATGAATGGTGTTCCCAATAATCTCGCGATTTCATAATATTACGTATTATTATTACGCCATGTAATTCTAGATATCTTGACTACTATTCAATGGAAAGTGCAGATTGTGCAAGGAAAAAGAAGGATAAAACAATTTTCTTGAAAGTACTCTTTGTCTCTTCCTTATAAAATATTTATTAAACATTCCTTACATTTCTAAACCAATTTATCGAAACAGAAAAGAAGATCATTTGTATATTCATAACTCAAACCGAATTTATAGAACCTGGCGTCTTTGTATATTGTATTTCTATTTTTTTGCGTTCAGAAAAAAAACAAACCATCGCAATTTTGGTGATCTTTCATGTAAAAATGTATACGTTTCATCTTTAAAACTCTTTAAAAATATCATTACAGAATTCCTGTATTCATTTTAGAACTTTTATACTCTTCAAAAAGAAGCTAAAACTATCTAATCAAAACTCTCGAAAATTAAAAAATTGGGGTAACTTCATACATCTCTTTCATCTTTTTATTCGTATGATAAGATTTTGCTGAAGTTTTTAAAAATTCTGGTACATATGTATATATATATATTATATATAGACAGTATACAAATCTAAAAATAATTGTGTTATTATCAAAATAATTGTATCGATAATTCATGCACGATGAAACGAACAAAGCTATAAAAAATTTTGTCATTCTAGCAACCAGCTTGAACATCTATATAATTATTATATATATATATATATATATATATATATATATATATACAAATTATGTTATTCGCATACTTGATAGGAGAGATTAACGATGAAATCTTATATAAGATCATAATATCAGTTGCCGTTGTTGTGCCGAGGTTATGTCGAGATTATGTGTGTAACGGTGGAGAAGCAGACAGCTGTAACAACATATACCCTGTCACAACCAGTCCCAGCTTGCCACATTTACATATTTTAATTGTTGCTCAAGCAAAAAATTTATTTCAAGACATCAATATAACTGTAAGTTATTACTTATAAAGTAAAGATTCTAGAGAAATAAATAATATAATGAGCAGATTGATAAATATAACATTTAATATATCACTGAAAATATTTTCTACTTCTGAAAATACATTTCTGAAAATACAATTCAATCTAAAATAAACTTATTACAGATGATCGCAATGTTTGTTGCGGAAATACTATTCTATATTATTTATTTTACAGCAATATTAAGTGTACTTATCCAATGTACCAATCTCAGCCCCGGTCTTCCTCTACTCCAGTACAATAGTTTTGCTCATGCAAGGAAAAGATGCGGAATCATTCACGTGAATAAGATACATGCTTTGTTATTTCTTTCATCTTTCCATCGATCAAAGCCACGTAAGCGATAGTTCGTGATGCAGATCGACGTATGTGTAAGCGATTACGCTCGATGAAGAATGCTGTTTGACCCGAAAACATCACGAGCGTATTTCTGGATGTTTAACTAACTTCCCGTAACAACGTACGACTCATTAAGGCATGCGATTATTAACGACAGTCTCAAAGAAGGAAGAAGCTGTCGGGGTGGTTGGATCGTGAAGAGCCGTCATGGAGTTAGAGTGGCGGCAACACTTGGCAAAGAGTCAAACAGTGATTGCAGGTCCCTGTCTCAGCGGAGCGCGCCCGGAATATTTCGTCCTCGCTTTCCTCAAACGGTTCGGACCTTCTATTTTTCCTTCAGAGCGAGTCCAGTTTCCTCCCTTTTTTTACTTATCGCAACGACGTAATCGTGGCTCTGAGTGCATCGACAGAACGGAAATATTGGATGGCGGTTTGTATCGCGAAAAAATGCAGAGAAACGCCGGAAAAACTTGCACATTTGGGTATTGCTTGTAAGAACAGCAAGGGATTCACAGGTGTTCGAAAAGGTTCAAGAATTCAACTCGCTAAAATTTCCTATAAGAAAAGTTCCGTAGTGGATGATGTAAGGAAAAGATAAATATGAGAAAAAAGACAGTTAATTGAGAATATTTTATTTTAATATTGTTGTTCTGTCTCAAACATTTCGCGTGTTACTTAACTTTTTTATAAAAATGTTCTTAAAATAGACTAATTATAAAATAGATAAATAGAACATTTATTATTTTGCCATTCTAAGGCAAGCTCTCTGAGAACATACAAATAAAAATAAAAAAATAATAATAAAGAAAAAAATAAAAAAAAAAAATATAGAAAGATAAAAATAAAAGTAGGACAATAACAAAAATAAATAAAAATAAAGTAAAATAAGAGAAAAAAAGAGAGAAAATGAAGTAATGATAGGCTCAACTGCAGTATTTTAAGGAAATAATTAAACCAAATTATTAAAATATCTTTAATGATGATTTTTAAATAATAAGAATTGAATTATGTGTATGTATGTTTATTTAATAATTATTTGCACTCAATATCGTATTAGTTTGTATGAGTTATATTTTTTATTGGAATTGTATGTTTTAATGATGCGAGGGATTCTCTACCCATGGCACGAAATTTCTCGGCCGACGAGTTTAAGGCGAACTGTATAATCTTTTTTTTCGCGAAGTCGACCTAAACTATACCTGTTTAATTACTTCGGAACTTCGTGCGTTCCGAAGATCCCCGGCGGCTTCGTGGCGGCGGTATCTTCTCCTGAACGAAGTAGAAGTATGATCGAAATTTGTTTCGCGCGCGCCGACCGAAGATCGAGGGAGAATGAAAAGGAGAAAGAGAAAGAAGGATATAGGCTGGCGGGGAGCGACGGGGAGATGGAAAAGGAGCGTGAAAGGATCACTGGGCGTGTCCAGACAGATCGAGTCGAAAACCCGCTGCTTTATTAAAGCGGCGGGGTCAATGGTGGTACACCAGCCACGATAAAGACACGACATTCCCTTTACTACTCGCCTCTTAAACAACTATCGCGCAACGAAAAACTATGTCCATTAAAATGGTAAGTGGACTTTGAAATGTTTTCGTGAAGTACAATTTATAAAATACAATTTATTACTTTGATTCTTCCTCTTATCGTAAAATAATAAATTTTCATTAAATAGAGATCTTTTGCAATTGAATTCTAATATACTTCCTAGAAGCATTAAATTTCGCTTTAATAAATACAGCAGTTTTCGATTAAGAGATTCTGAGAAATGAATATGTATATACTGAATGTAGAAGGAACATTAATATTTGCTATTAAAATCATTTGCTATCATAAAATATTTTACGATAATTGACAATAACAGCCATTCTCAAATACTCTAATTGCTGCAACTATGTACGATAAATTAAGAATGTGAAACTAATGGCATCGTAATGGCAATAATAAGATAATATCGACCGCAATATCATTTATATAAGAACACCAGGCGAATTCAAAAGAAGAGGATAATTGTAAAGGAATTTCGCAAAACAAAAGCTGATTCAAATAAATTTCAGATATTAAAGGGGTGAGGCATTGCTTCATCAGCGCCATGGAACCTGTATGGAGTCGCACTCGCGTTCGCCACTAATCAAATACCGCGATCTACATAATTTGTTTAGAAGCGATTATAAATCGTTGCTCGCGCAAGTAGTTTATCTCGAGTGCTGATTCAGTGAAATTAGTATTACCACGAACCGATCGCGTGCATGCTTTTTCTCTCTGCCATTTTGCACACTTCGTGTGCGCATTGAACGAAAAAGAAATTTTTGAATCCCGGTCACCACTGTCGTGAAATAACTCGGGAACGCGAATTGCAAAATTGCTCGCGTACGACTGAAGGCCATCCCCGAGACATTTTCTTAAATGCCAATTATCGGAACGAGATATCATACATTTGCATTACGTCAAGTAGGAAAAAGTGGAAAAACCGCGAAAATCTAAGATTAAATAAAGAAAAGTTAAATAAAGCCGACGATTATTTATCAATTAATAGAAATCTTTATTTAAAAGATACCTTATTTGACATGAAACTACTAATAATTGACATTGACATATTATGAATATAAATCGTCGATTTTATTTAAATTTATCTTCTCGCTTAGGTATTCAATATTCTTCCACCTTCTCTCTCCTCTACATCAAAATTATCGAAAATATATAATGATATTTATATTAATCGCGTGCGTGCATTCCATGCTCACATGTATAGTGTGGTATACATATATCCGACTATTACTAGATATGCGAAGTCGAAGGTTTATATATATCATTACTTTAATACACTACATAATTTTATTTCGTGTTCACATGCAATTCTTTCATTTTTCCTTTAGAATATCTAGTAATTTTTAGTGTGCAAGAGTTAGAAAATTTGTGTTTTAAATTTATGTTTTAAAAATATTTCACATATCCCAAACCGTCCATTCAAATTATGTTATATTTAATCCAAGATAAATATGTTAGAAATTATATTATAATTTAGAAATTATAGTCATAATTATATATTTAATACAATATTATATAAAAAAAATTAATACAAAAAATAGTGTATTGAAATTTAAGCAAATTCTAGAGCATATTTTTTCAATAGAATTAAAATTTATAATATGTTAAATCATGTATTTTATTCATTTATCTTAGAATTTACGTTTTAAAATAGTATATTATTTAAATATTATTTATTCATTTACCCATAAATCATTATTGTAATGTTTAAAAGTGTTAAATATTCATTTTATACAAAATATTTAAATATAACCCAATCACATTATGTTAAATTAACATGAGAATATTTTATCTTTCTAAAAAGTATAAAAATTCAACACAAAAATTTTAACAAGAACCGGTTTTGACACAAATACAAAATGTTTTCTACTGTATAAGATTCCTTAAAATGTTAATAAATAAGAAGCATTCAAGCATTTCAAATTTATAACATAAAATCATAGACGTTTCGACCTTCATTAGATCATCAAGTCATCCTCAATATTTCGAAACAAACATTTACAATTATAAAGTAGCGTCAATTTTGGATCCATGGCAATTACATTCAAACTTCTGAGGCATGTTAAATTGCATGTAGGTGCATATTCCTTCAAGTTGTTCTACATGTTGTAACAAAATCCATCATTATTCTAAACAGCTAACACGTACAAGCGGCATATATCATTATTTAATCGTATTCGTTCTCAATCCTTCCGCGAAGAAATTCAACAAAAAATGAAATAAAATTATCCAGAGCAGCTTGGCGTATTAAGTCTTGAATTTGATAAGAAGTCGACGCACAGATAAGAAGTTGGTGAATTTGTTACGCGGTATTATAATTACTCGAGGGAGAAAGATGTATGCGATAGGTCTTGTCTTTTTTGCACTTTATCTTTCAGAGTAAATCAGCTTAACATCTTAATAGAAGATGTTAATAGAAGACTACCGCAACACATGCGAGGATGCAACAAAATATTATCCGATTAATCTCGCTTCTATAAATACCATTCGGCATACTTCTGTAATTATTATAATATATATAATTATACATATAATATAGGAAGAGACATTTATAACGAGAAAATATACGCTGCAAGACACTAAATTACATCAGCAAGCTTATGAAAAGTCTTTGGCGGCGGTTTTCGTGGTTTTTGGTACGCGGATCAGAGAAACCATATGCCTGCTAAATTAAGCCTGATTTACAGCTTTTACTTCGTGAAAATTCTCTCTTCCTATCCGTATTCGGTTTATAACCGCAACTTCGCTCGGCTATCCTGTGATTTATAAGGAAAGCCGTCTGTGTCCCCGAAGTGCGTAACATTGAAACGCTTTCTACGGTGTTATAAACAGAAGGATACAGTTGTTATCGACACTTTGTGGAAGGTAATATATTTACGGAGAAGTCGGGAGAATAGCTAACCGAATACAATGTTGGAAATGTATTGTATCTAAGAATTGCCCTGTTAATTAATCCTTTACTCACTTATATCTGTAATAAAAAATCTTACTGCAATTGTAATTAATATAAGAAAAAAAGGGGGGAGAAAAATACAAGATTTGCATTTTTCTCCTCTTTTTAAAAAGTTGAGTTTCTTTAAAAATATAATTAAAATATTATTTTAGAAATCTTTCTATCAATGCCTGTTCTATTAATTTTCAAATAATAATTTAGCAATTTTCCTGTCGGTTACAAATATATAGAGACCCCGTTTTCAACTTTATAATTTCGACATTGTTTTGACATCTATGATAAAAGAAAACCCCAATTGCGAGTGCCAAAAAACCGGGAAAAAACCGCAATCAAAAGGAGATTCGCACATTCTGGCACAAGCGAAACACACGTCCATAGTCCAGGTCGCAATTTTTACGCTCGGCAAAACAGGTAATCGCAAATCAAGTCGTTTCACGTGGTTCACGTGTATGTTTGCGCGCATATATGCGCAACACGGCGGAAAAGACAATATCATTGGCGTGTCATAAAAGTCGGAGAGAAAGAGAAACGATAACAGTACGCTTCGGTGTTTCTCATCGTGTTAAGGGCACGACGTTTTATCGACATCAGTATTGCGTGCCAAGCACGAGGCGTACGGTGACACGCGCATATGCGTGCTATCTCAGCCCGACACGGTTTCAAATCATCATCACGCGCAAGCGCGAATGAGATTCTCTTGAAACTTTATACCTTGAAGAATTCTGGGGAGGTATATCGAGTGCATTGTGTCAAGATTAAAAGCCTTGAAACGTAATAGAAAATATTTGCAGATTGAAAAACACCTGTTGAAACGCTGCGGTATTGAATCGACACGAAGAAGTCTTTAGGAAGAGCGGAATGTCATTAATAAATTAATGGTAGACTCTCTCTGCATGAATCACAGGGTATCAATTGTAAGAAGAAATGGAAACGTTCCTCGGGGAACAATAAAATTTTTTAATCTAATGCAATCTGTATGAAAATCATATTATTTAACCTGTAACAGGAACACATATTTTTTGTAACTCTAAAGAAAAAAATATAGAAATTAAAAAGTGTAGAAATCGGCTTCGTTTTTGCAAAACCATATTTAAAAGACAAAAAGATGGTCAAAAAGGAGCAAATAATAAATGCAATATAAACAATAATTTTGAATAATTCATATTATATTACTTGATTAACATATGGAAAAACGTTTTCGATCTTTACTTGATCTTTATCAGTTCTTGCAAGTGTAACAAATTGAAGTTTAAAATCTTGACATAAATAATATTCCAATATATTAATCACACACGTGAAAGTTTAATAGAACTTTTTATTATTAGGGTTTTAGAAGAATTTAAAATTCTCAAACTAAAGCACTATAATAAAACACAGAATAACTCGCAAACCATGCAACTTTAAAAAAAAAAAATCCATGGAAACCTCAAAAAAAAGTATTTTCAACTAAAAATTACAACTTAGCATAAATATAGCATAAATATATATACGCTAATTAGTCTACATAAATAGAAACAAAACTATGAAAATAAGATTGCAAAACATAAAATTATTCTAAATAACTACACTATTTAAAAAAGAAAAAAATGTTCCGAAATGAATATATTCCAGTAACAAGTTAATAATAAAATCCAACAATTAAACGACGATAAAATAATGACAGCTGGAAAGTTAATTAAACACTTGTTACTCGATGTGTTCGCGCAAGTATTAAGTAAATACAATTTCAAACCCCTACATTTCGTGCAAAGTGACTGGATAAAGAAAGAAAAATACGACAGCTGGTCCTTGCCTCAACCTAGCCCAACCCGATCTAAAGTATTCTATAGAGTACGATGTCTTTTCACATAGGAGACGAAAGTGCGTGGGATAGCAACCGCGGAGGAAAAGGTGCTTCCGAAGAGCAGCTGCCGTATTGGTAGCCATATTGTGAAAGCGTAACAGTTGTCCAAAAGATGTGCCTGTTCTGCTCTGCTTTGCGCTGCCCTGACCCTACCTTGCCCTAATTGGCCATTGTCGATCATCTTGCACGGCGATGTTGCATTCATGCCGAGGAAACTCGACGATTGTGAACAATCTCTGCGCGGGAGCTGGACACGCGAATCTTACGGAAGCTAAGTCAGATCAAAAGGACTGCAGGAAAATGCATCACTCTACCGCCGTGACATTCATTGATGATGTTAGTCACAGTATGGTACGCGATAAACTGTTTATCATAATTAATCACTAACGGTGGATATATGAAGTAATTTCAATTATCGTGACATGTTTATACGGGAAAAGAATTTCTCGCTTGATTAATGACAACTGCGTAGAGACATGTAGGTTCGTGAAGACTCCAGGATTCAGACCGCGTTGCGTCGCAATGTGTGTAACCGCAAATCGCTGTAATTGTGAACGTAGCTTTATATGCCGTCCACGATTCTGCGAAAAACTCCGACAAAGTAACAGGTGGACCTACGGCGAATTCCGGCGAGAACCGGGACTCTTTCCTTCGCGCATCGAATTCATACGTTTCGAATGAGAAATGTGATCGAACATAAAGTAAATTCTACGTATTGAACTACATTTATAATGAATGATTGCAATATATTCTATTCATATCCAAATTAAATATTTGCTGAATATATATAAAGTTATAATTTCGTAATAATTTCACAATAACTTTAATTTTAATAAAAAAAGTAAACTATAAATAAAGAAATAATAATTAAAAAATAAAATAATTTAAATAAAGCAAAAAAAGGAAATTTAGTTTCCCCTTTTCAATATCTCTTTAGGTATTGTATGTTTAATTCTTCTGTTTTTTTTTTTTTATCGCGGAGAATAGTTATCAAAGAATACGTAAACCTTATTAATAGATAATGTTAATAAAAAGTTCGCTATTTGTACATCCTAGATATTTTCTTTCCTCCGCACACGTGCATCGATCCTTATCTATAGATATTATATTGCGTACGATGAGCGTGATCGAAGAGATTTTACAAATGACTTACACTGACCTATACTATGATTACAGCTAAGACACGTTTACATTTTACCGATGTGCTATCAGCTGATTGCTTGAACAAGATAATGTCCAAAGTTCTCAGCGATGGATAAAGTCGAGATAATTTGATTCATTTATCAGTTCATTTCTACAATTGACGTTATCTGATAATGGCATACATAAATAGAAATAAATAAAAATTTTAAGAGAAAAAGAGAAAGAGAGAGCGAAATATGAATCATAAAAATTATTCTATCAAAGTTGATAATCAATTAATCAAGATTTATTAAAATATTGATAATTAAAGATGTGAATTTAGAAAATATCTCTAGATAAAATTTTAATTTTTATAATTTAATGTTGTATAATTTTTTTCACGATTGAATATCGCTGTATCGGTTTTTTTCAAATTTTTTAGAAAAATAAAATAATTTCAGGAAATATTCGAATTATCACGATACAAAAATTTAATTCGAACGATCTATTTTTTTAGTGTGTCTGAAATGTCCAGGATATTCTTATAAATTTTACGAAATCGTTTTTACACACGAAAAGATACATACGATGAAATGAGAATCCTTTAAATACTACAATTCTCAAACGTCATCAACGTATTAACATAAGTCCGCACGTGTTCATGAATGGTAAAACTCAGGTTACCTGCAACATCATTGCACGTGTCAGCTATCTAATTAATTATTCAATTACAAGAACAATAGCGCGCGGCATTAGCCGGTTCACAGGCTCTGCTTATAATATATTAAGGCCATTTTTCCAATCCGGTCTACTCCAAGACAATTCAACACAGGAATATTGCCGAAAGTAAAACGGAATTTTATTTAATGTTCCTCGAATATATATATATATATATATATATATATATATATATATATATATATATTCCTCTATTTCATTCGAATAACGTTGAACAAACTACAAATGCCATTAAAAATTCGAGTAGAAAGTGCTTACTAATTAGTAAGGGAAAACTTAAATATTAGCCGTCGATGAGGCACCATAAACGTTGATTCGGCTGTTAACTTTCGGCTGTTATCTCTCGAATCTTTAAGCAATTCATTTTTATAGCATTGCTCAAACAGAATTTTATAATATCACAGATTACAGCACCTGAGTGTCTCTCGTAAAATTTCGTAATATTCAAAGAGAGAATTAGTTTTGAAAATTCATTATATTCGCTTTAGTTCAAAGAGAGAATTAGTTTTGAAAATTTATTATATTCGCAACTAAAATTTAATGGAGTTTTACGCAAAAAATTAACAATTAATTAGTAATAACTTTAGTGAATCGATAGATACACAACAGGTTTTGCTAAAAGATTTGAAATTTGCTTTGAAATTTTGATTTGATTCGATACAGATCTGAAAATAATTTTGTTACATTAAACTTTGTTATACAAAACAATTATGTTGAATACAAAAAATGATGAACAATACTATCAAAGTTTTAATATTCTTGCAACTAGTTTGGATTTCTAGCAAAATTATTTTCGGATTTGTATTCAGCAAAATCTTTCAGCAAAATCATTCCGTGTACACTGAAAGAAAAAATTGGCTGCTGCAACAAATTAAAAATGCTATGCCATATTTAGCCAATTGTTTCTTTCAGTGTAACATTTGTAAAAGTTTTTGCTTATTCCCGAGCAATTTTTCCAATAATTCTTTCATTGCAATAACTGATTCAATTATATTATATCGCAGTGAGACAAAATTATATGTATCTATATACACTACCGCTCATGGAAGCTAAGAGTCGCATAAATTTCATGTAAAAAATTAGGATATTATAAAACTATAATTATGTTATTTTTTAAATATATTTTAGGATATTTGCATATATACTGACATCAATTGCAACAGCTTCATGAATTATTTTTAATATTAATTATATGTGTGTTGTGTGTGTATTAAAATATATTGTCTTCATTTCATAGAACATTAATATAATATAGTTATCTCTATTTCGTAGAACATCGACATAATATAATAAGAAATTTCGAAAGTTCACTTTGGCATATAAAATTGAAAATAATTTATAGTTTTTGAAACTGTTAGTACAAATATCCTACGATATATAAAAGAATAACAATTGTTATTTTATAACAATTTTTTACATAAACATTTGATAAAATCCGAATGCCAAAATTTCTACGAGCAGCATGCATATGTTTGTAGATATATATATTAATATACAGCGTATATAAGTATATACGTGTGGTATGTAAGTATAGGTATATGTATTACAATAAACAAAATAATATATAACAGACAATGTGAACTGTACCTTAATTCTATCATTGAAAGTAGATCATAACTTTATCAGTCGCAGTGAGGAAGCAGAATTTCATAAGTTCGGAACGTTTTCAAGACTTTACGATCGCCTTGAGACTTATTTGCACGACAACCGAGTGGAAAATGCTAATGAATTCAACGAATTAAATTAGCAATTATTACATGCCAGGGATACCGACCACTTGATTAATGCCTGTTTTGATATAAAATATAATGTGACAAGTGGCATTACGACGATTGCCAGATATTAAATAACATAAAGTTGATCGCATGATGCATTTCAATAAAACAATAACCGTAATTAATTGTTCTAAATCGCAAATACGAAAGAAATTGCATTTATACACGATAGCTAGGCTAAACAATGTTTATCGTTTAAAAAATTTCAGTTTTAGATATATTAATTCCGTTTTAAATATTTATTAGTTTTAAACACAAGGTTGAATATATTCTTTTAAATTAATAAGAATTTCAAATTATATACCTATATGTTTAGAACGCTATGTAAAACGTATGACTTTTCGGATTAGACTTGTCGCGTGATTATAATTAATTTAATATATATGTAATGTTATTAAGGATATATCTGAGTCATTTTTACAAATAATAACGTTAAGTGTTAATGTTTATACTTTAAACAAATTATATAAGTTTGAATGAATATAGTTGAAAGTTATTTGGTAAATCATCAATGACTTAATTTTTTTAAGACATTATGTTTAATTACTTTAACTATATAATATGTTATTAACCGCCAATATTAAAAAACCTTTTGAAAACTAAAAGTCTTATCAACATATTTAATTTTGATTGCAATAAAAGCAATTATTAATAATATTCTATTCTTCAATAGATCATATTATATATTGTAATTATAATATAACCAAATGCATAAATAGCCCTTTTTGCAAATTACATTACAAATTTTTCAAAATTTTGACGTGATGGAGCAATTAAATAGGAATGTGAATGGAAAACGCATTCACATTCCTATTTAACTATTCTTATTAAACAAAAAACTAGTCTTATTCGAAAAAAGTCATTTTTTGTCAAACAGTATTATGTAGGACGCTCAAATCAATTGCTAGAATAGCAAAACTGTTTTGAAGCATTGCTCGTCATGCTCGAGTTTCCTACATAATTATTTTGATGACTTAACAAAATATTATTTTCAGGTTTGTATCTACCTAAAGATGCTTCAACAAAATCGTTCTTTCCATGTATTAGTCTAAACAAAAGCAATCAACATTCCAATAATCACAAATTTGCATCTTACCTTATAATTTTCCGTCTGTTATTAGGATGCAATTTGAACGCCATCTCCGGATCGATCTTCATCAGTCTTTCGTGTAGCTCCTCGTTGCTGCCATCGTATACTCTCGCGTCGAATTTCAACTTCTTCGGCGCCGTCTCATCATCATCATCATCGCTGTCATTCAGTCGATCTTGTACATTGTATCGATCGTCCGATCTGTTTTCGATCGACGTGCTTGAATTGGTCGCGCTTGAATTGACTTGCACCGACGGTTCTTTCGGATCAGTTATAAGAATCTCCCATAGTAGTGATTCTATGTAATAGTTCGTACCACCGACGACGATTGGTAGTTTCCTTCTGGCCAGCAGGTTGTCTATCTATATTGATAGAAAAGGAAACAGTTGGAGTAGAGTGTAGATAAAAGTAGGACCGAGCGATCTGCGCGGGAGACCGTGGCTAATGATCGTATCAAGGTCTTCGCGAGGATCAGGGGCGTTCCAATTGGCTTCGTTCAAGATCTTTATTTTACGAAGTCGATTTCGCGAACCGAGCTGTGAACTCGTCGCTTATAGTTTCACCGAGAGAGTCGATGTAATTATAACTCTTAACACATAACAATAAGCCGTTTCGTACTGGCCAGAAAGAGAAACGGAAGAAAAAAGATATCACTTCCGACATCTGTGATTCATTAAACATTCTTTATATGTTTTTTCGTTAATGTTCTGAGGAGAATGACTTGCTTACCTAATTATATTTTATCTACATGATAGCTTCACGGATTCTTTCAACATTCTCTTAATTTTCAGAGATATTATAATTAACTTATTATAAATCAATCCTTACTTGATTAGATCCAAGACGCAATACAAAAATAAATTATTAAGTATCGCATTATTCATGCATGTAACTTGTAATCATTATTATCGCAAATTATGAAGTTTTCTGCTAGTTTGTAAGAAAATAATAATTGAACGCTCTTCATTGAACATCATCCTTATTGCCACGTAATTATAGCTGTCGCGTTAAATCGTCGGGCATCCGTTAACGCGGAAAAAGAGAACGAGATGTGACGATTACGATCGGCAGGGCCATGTTCCTGAAGTCGATTACGGAGAAGTTGGTCAGCGGGTCCACGATGTCCAGCATGTGATGCGGCGCTGCCTTTCTTTCCACTGGGGTCACCTTCGCGGTAACGATGTCCAGGCCTTTGTACACCTGCGGGCCGAGAGAGAATCGTCGTAATTAAAAGTGAAATAACGAGGGACTGGCGAGACACAACTATGAAAGAAATAAGTAACGGTTGATAAATAATGAATGAATAGAAATAATGCGATATCGAATGATTCCGTTAATTGCACCGCTTGTGTAATTTTGCGACCAAGAATAAATGCAACGAATAACGCAAATGGCAGTTAGTAAAATCGTGCTCGACTCAAAATTATAAAAGTTGAAAAGAGATATCGAGTCAATTATCTACGAAAAATTATTGCCATCGATACGAAAAATTTCGTAACGAAAATTAACAAATTTACGCAATTTCTTATCAGCGCAATTTATAATCTTATCGAATTTTACTTGAATATCTCGTGATAAAAATGACGCTCGAGAATTCTTAAAGAGTTGCCAAGAATTTTGTGAAAATCATTACTTTTCTGTATAATCACGTATTTATAGCTCTTTTTCAATGTATATTAAATTCAAATCTTTGTACATATATAATGAATGATAATATTGGACGCAGTTATTTAAAAGCTATTAGCAATAAAGACAAAAAGAATAAATAAATAGATTTTTTTACATAAAACATCTGTTACATCATTTCAGTGAACTAATATATTAAGATGCACAGTATTATAAAGATAATAAAATTATATCAGCAATTATCTCAATAATTCGAATTCAAAAACTGTTAATATTTCTTCATTCCTTTTTCAAATTTGCATTTACAAGATGAGTCAGTTAAATAAAGAGCAGGTACATGTAAGTTCGAGGTCAACGGGAGTGAATGAGAACAATGGTCCCACATAAAGGAAAACATTATATAGTGGCTTCCTGGCAATACTGTGAAAGAAATATAAAGCGTTAAAACTATGTTTTTAACGAGATCTGCTTGAAATAACGCTGATTATAAACACGATTTGGTGGCGTGCAAAAACAGAAGATCTAAACAGTAAATCCTTGTATACTCCGATAACGATAATAATTTTTTTATAATGCTTGCGGCAACTCTAGTATTATACGCAATAAATAATTCTCATATTACACAACATGTTTTTAAAGGAGGATACTTAAAAACGACTTTTAAATGATACAGCAAAATTTGGCATTTTTTTTCCCATAACTTGAAATGTATTCCTAAATATGATTTTTGACATAATAAATTTCGTAGATATAATTTGAAACCTGTTTTTCATTATCTAATGATTTATTGTAGTACCTTTCTATTAGTTCTCTTTGTCCAATATGATTCTTAAGATTTGTTAAGTTTTTTCTGCTCGTCAATGATTTTTAATTAACACATTATGTTTTAGGTGGTTCCTTAATGACATATTTCAGTACCTTTCGAGTCAAAACTTTCCATTTATAATTACATCGAAAATTTTATAACGAATTTATTATATCAAACAGATGATATTTCCTTCTTGAACGTGCTAAATAAAATTTATATCGCGTCACGCAGTTGAAACACACTTGAACCGTGTAACCAACAAAGATTGAGAAGTGTTTAACCTTCGTTCCACTTCGCTCGCCAGTATGAATGAGCTTCGATCAAAAACCTCATACATCGTTTCTACAGTGATAAAACGAAGAGAAGTATAACGAAGTATCGGCAACGTTCTCAGTAATGGTGACCGACTATCGACTGAACAGCTGCGACTCGAAATCCATTAATCCATTCCTACTAATAAAGATTAACTTTAATCTCAGTTTAATTCACTTTTCATCTTCTTTTCATTCTTAGAATTGAAGAAAGATAAAACCAAGATTAAAGTTAATCTCCATTAAGATAGAAACGGATATAAGTCTCATCGAAAGTGTCAAACGCAAAATTAGAAGATTTTAGAGATACTAGTGTGTACCATCGATTATTATCAATTAACGATGAGTCAACGATTCAATCATGCATAACTAAAATAATAGTCCACAGGAGCAAATAATAATTGCGCTTTGCTCTGTGTAAGTAAAGGCAAAAATAAAAATAAATAGCAAAAACAGAGAAAATGAAAATTAAAGAGAAAAAATAAAAGTAAAATTATAGAATGGAAGAAAAAATAGAAATATATCTCCGATGTTCTAATATTTACGGTTAAGTTATGATTATCATTGTTAATAAAATTGCAGAGAAATCTTTGTAACATAACATTTTTGACACAGCAAAAACAAAAGTAAATTAGTAATATTCCAAAGGCGTCCACATCGGTTTCATCATTTGTCAATATAATTAATAAGCAGTTAGTAAGATTTCTTTTACCGACATTCTCCCATTTTTCTGCGAAAATGTACTCATGCTTTGGCACTGATATATATCCGCTTTCTATAATTCGAGAAGAATCTAGTACGTATAAAGTACGTGCTTAGAGGCTCAATAGTGCCTTCAATCACTTTTCTACTTCGTTAATCGCAAGATTAGCAAACGAAGTTCTACCGCTACTTCGTGATTCGCTTACACAATGGAGAAGATATAGAAATAAAGCGAAGAAACAATTGTAGAATTTGTGTAACGTTCGAAGTAGAAACGAAGTCAAACACGTGTTAACAAGTGTATCTCACAACCAAGCCTGACAACCAAGATTCCATTGGATCCTTCCTTTAACTATTTAACGCGCTAAACGGTGTTTTTCCATCCATTGAAACTATTGACTGGATCAATTACATCGGCTCTTAGCGTTTGAAAATCTGTACAATTATCGTCCAATTCCATCAGTCGTTTGGCGATTTGAGAAAGATAGCTTTATATGCGTATCAACATTATCTTGTCAATGACGCAAGTTATTTGAAATTTAAAGCCGCAAGTGGCAATCTTATTAAAGCATTTAAATCACTCAGACACCAATAACTATCATTATCACGAGCGTAAGAAGATTCACAACTTTTATGATTAAATTAACGTGTTGCTTGCCGTGTAGAATATCAATTAATTTGATAAAATATTAATTAAATTTCTTAAAGACACGAAATTAAAAAAATCGAATCGACATCGATAGACTTGTCAAGAATAGTAACTTGGTAATCCGTTAGATGTATGATGCATCCGATGGAACAGGTTTCTAAGATATCTAGTATACGTTCAATATCTTGAATGACTACGTTCACATCCTTCATTAACTTTCATTCATCAGACACTTATCGGACGAACTGTTTTATGTCCAGTCCGTCCGAAGAAATTTAGAGCAATATACAATATCAGTAAACGATCAAAGAATCATTCGAACCGAACATCTTCGATTGATGAACTATTTGCATAGACTAAATTTACTTATCAATTAATTTATCAATAATAATGAGTTCAAACAAACTCTGATTTTTACTTAACAAATTTTTAAAAAAGAGATAATTTACGTAAATATAAGAGAAAATAAAATCATGATATGCAGACATAAATATAATTCTAATCAACTACAGTAGATTTTTTAAGATTATTCTTCCTTTCCTATTTTAAATAAAAATTTCTATTAATCTATATAATAATATCCCATTAATTCAGGATAATAATTTTTGACTTCTCAAATAAAGATATCGAAATAGTTCGTTCATGCACGAAAAATGTTCGCTTGCCGAGTGGTATTCATTATGTAATCAAGAACATGTCGCAAGCAAAAATGTTAATCGCTTACTCCACATTTCGTCGCACTATAATTCGCACACCGTTTCGAAAATGATCCCAAACAAATCTATTCGCGCAATCTGCACACAATTAGCGTCGTCCATCGTTTTTGTCGAACTTTCAGTTTAACAGGTTCGAAAGCGACGTTCTCCTGCATAAGTTATGTTGAAAAATCTTAAGTGATTAGCGAAAAGAAGAAAGTATCAAATCATAAACATAAGAACAAGATTAGTAAAAATTGGCAAAATTCAATGACAGAAACCGGACGATAACCGCTGTTTCCTATTATCAAAGTTAGCGGTCGCTAAGTAAGATCTCTCCCATGTTTCATATGTTCATTTTATATTCTAAAACAATATATTTTTAAATCGTACTTTAAAGATGTAAAAAATTTGAGATAGATTGCGGGGAGCGCTATTGTATTATTCTATCCTTGTTTTATGTCCACTGAACAATAAAGATAGAACGATACAATAGCGTTAATAGTGAGCTATCACACAACTCAGGAACGATTAAATTAGATTTTCTCATAAAAATTTTTTCTATGATATCATCTTTGTTTTTTAACAGTTTGAAAATGTATACAGACGAAAGATGACATGATGAAAAATTACACGAAATGCAAAAGATTATAAGGTCTGTCCTTTTCAGTTAAGCATGGTTAATTCTTCCTCTCCACGTTGGAGAAAAAAAAAAGAGAAAAGGGAGAGATGAATAATATAAGAAGTTCTGCTAATAAGAACAGACCGATTTCCAATGAAAAATCGACACTGAAGCTTGCTAGGATTGATCAAACAGTCACATCTAATTTCGTATAAGTCTAACGTATTACATAATTAAGAACACTGTCGAAGTGATAGGTAGGATTAATCGATGGCTTGAGTAAAGTAGGCGTTGAAATCTAAAGGAGATATCATTTGTCTTTCTCGTCTTGTTCATCACCTCGCAAAGTCGTAACCAGCTTGTCAGCAAGTAAGTGGCATTCCACGACGTGGCGTTGGCGGAAGTCACAGCCGTTCTAGACGGATCTAATTCGAGACTTCAGAAATAGACGAGAGAAGGAGCGAAGAGGAATCCGAAGGGGACGATGTGCGAACATTTCTAGACTCAAGGTCGCGAAGCTAAGGAGCCTGGAGAAGAGAAATCCACATTGTGTCGACCAATTGGAATAAACAGAGCGTTTTTAACGGTGCTTCGATACGAGAAGAAATTTGTGGATTGGATATATCTCTTTACGCCGTGATTTGTCGATAATGCTGAAGGAATCTCTCGCTCACCCTGTAACAGCAATTATCGAAGTAGCCAGCAAATCATAAGACAATTATGCGAGATTTACTGATCGAGCGTAAGTTAGATCGAATCTCGAAATTTCCAGAAAAATCTTAAGTCATAGCAATCGCACTCTATATATTAAACTTTCCGAGGGAAAATCGAAGTTGTGAAAAAATAAGCTGAGTTTTTTATGATCGCCTGATTATATAAATATGTCACAATCAGTGCTTAAAATCCACTTTTACATATCGTTATTATAATATTGAATTCATAATGTCAAATTATATTTAATTTAAGCGATTTTTCATCATTCCAAATATACTTCACTGTTTCTACTCAATACATCGTAAAGGAGGATGTGTTGTAACCCCCTATTTATATTGGACAATTTTTTTGTTCTCCATCGGTCATTTCTGATCACCGTATAAATCTCAATCACAATTTCAGATGGAATGAAGTTAAGATATTAGACAGTGAATCTTCATATAATAAGAGATTAATATCTAAAATGGTACACATAAAAAGACAAAAACAAGGTTTAAATAGACAAAACGGTACAAAATCTTCGCCTGAATCCTACATATTATTCAATCTCTTTCTCCTTCTTAATTCCTTCTTTATTCCTTCCATATTTTCATCTACATTTCTATCCCCTCTTACTTTCCTCTTCCCACCACTTTCCCACTATCGTTTTCCTTTCTTCTCTGAATGTCAATTTTGTGATTCCATTATGTCTCAGAACACTGAGGAGACAAGATTTTCTTCCATTTCTTTTCGCATTGTCTCTAATTTTAACGTACTATTTGCACCCGAAACTCTTTCAATTTTTGACTCAAGGTATGTTATATTAAAGATATCATATTATTTTTAGCTGTTACTATTTTATAAAGTTCAATTAATATATTGATATACTTTTTGCAATCTTAACGTTATTAATTTTGCTATGTATCATCTTATATATTACATTGTTTTATACGCTAGTCTTTAATAGTTGATATGTTTTTTTTTTGCTTTTTTTCTCTTCTTTCTTCTTTTTTTATTATTATTATCTAGCCCTATAAATCCGTTATATTATAATTTATATTCATGTCATATTATTTCAGTCTTGCGCTATAGTTTCACTTATATTATATTTTTCTACAGACTTATATTTGCGTTCTCCGTTCACTTTTAATCAAAGGACTCATTTGATTTACTAAAATTGATATTATAAGCATTTTAATGATTGACTTCAAATAGCTTTTATTATGCATATGTTCTTTTTCCGTTATATATTATAAACATTATGATATTCGTTTTCTTGTTATCAGAGTCAGGTGAAATAAATAATTTATTATGTTTTTGTTTTCTTTTCCTATTCTAACTATTATGTATGTTTTTAACATTGAAAATGATCTGGTCGCGATCGAAACGTCTGTTAGCTTTCTATATTAAATCTTTAACTTAAAATATTTCTGTTTTTTTTATTTTTTTTACATTCTGTGTTATCATGTTTATTTTATATAATAATTTTTGGCTCTCTTTTTTTGTTTTATAATTTTTTTGTATTGTATGATCATTAGAAATATCAAAAATAATCACTATATGAGAAAAAACTCACAATCCATAAAGCTCTAATTTGATATTAAAGCTTTAATAGGAGGCTTTATTCGTATAATATTTTCTGAAATTTATGTACATTGTTAATAAAAAGAGAAAAGAAAATGGGGTTCTATTGTTTTGCAAGTTATTAATTCGCTATTATTTAGCAAATGAACTCTAAATCAGTTTGTAGACTTTCGTACTGAGGAAGATTCAAATCTTGAGTCGAAATGTTTGTAATTAATTTCGTTAAGTGTATTTCAGCATTGTTTGGAAACTCAGACATTTTATACTTGATTTATTCTTGGAGCCACAAGCAGTTTTGTTTTTATTGAGTTCTAAATTACTTTTTAGTTTTTATTAAACACACAAGCATTATTCTTTACCAAATATTAAAAACTTAAGTTTGGAAAGGTATTTCTTAAAGCAGCTTTCTTTAAAAAAAAAAAAGAAAAAAGAAGAAAAGAAAAGCATCCACATTATGATCTGCCGAATTTTAACGCGACTTGAAAAATTCTAGGCACAGACTAAATCGAGAAAGAGGTTATCAAGTGGATTTTTCCATGCTGAATATTTAATCAGTAGGAGGGGCAGGTAGGTCGCGTAGCGGCACATTACCTGTTGTCATGACATTAGAATTGCTTAGACGAATCCATCCGAAATCGCATAAGCATGTGCGACACGACGTGCTAACTTCCCAGGATGTCCGACCGGACAATACTACGACACAGTGACTTCCTGAAGCGGGTACAAGGACAAACGAAAATTTCTCCTCAGGCAACTTGTATTAGGTATGTCAATTGATATACGCCTTTTTAATATTCATCAATGATTATACGGATCTGACTTCGTAACTTTGAGAGACGTTTTTTTGCAGCTTAATAACTTCAACGGTACTAAAGTACGTATCACCTTCGATTTTTTGTACGTGATCGTAGCAATACAATTTGCAATCGTTCTATAACGAATCTACTTAAATTATTAACAAGATAAAATTTTTTCTTATCATCATTTCTTCGATTAATGATATAAAAAATTGCCGCGTTTCTTGAAGTGAATAAAGATATTGGAAGATATCTGTTTTTAATAATGAAAATCTACGGCAATTCGATATATCGTCTGAAGTACACAGAGTATAAATCCAAATTTAAATCTTCCAAATTTAAATTGCTAAATCTCGGGAGCTTGTAGGAAATCGACAAACTAAGAAAACAAGAATTTACATTTTGACACATATTAAAAGTCAAAAAACAAAAAACAAAATATTGTTTAATTTAAGACCGGTTATTTCACCTTTCGATAAATTTTACGCGTTAGATAAGTCTGATAATGTGATTGAGTAATCTTAATTGCTACTTATCTAACTGTAAAATTTACCGAAAGATAGAACAACAGGCCCTTAAGGAATTTTTCCCAATCCCTTATCTTGATATTTAACAGACATAAAAGTGAAACATGTAGACATAAAAAAAACTTTGATATCTAAGGTTTTTAAAATACGGATAAGAAGTGTAATAATCTGCGTATTATAATTTGCAATTATTATAATATATAAATATGCGCGAGTGAGATGTTAACATTTAAAGCATATAACATTAACGTCAAAGAATATTGATTATATAGTAACAAAAAATTGATATTAAAAGAGCATTAATTTTTTTCATACATTAAAATCAAATTGGCACAAAATCATTGATTAAGCTACAAATGTCATAAGGTGAATGATTTAAATAAAGTATGATTTGAATAAAATTCGAGAAATATATAGGCCATAAATGATTTATTCGCACGATTATCTATAATTATTCGAAAATGTCTCGCGTGAAGCACGAAAGAAAGAAGGAGAACGGGTTCTTCTTCTTCCTTCTAGAGTGTACCCAGGGAATCTTAAGCAGCGTTCATATGCAAATGACCGCGTGCACTTAAGAGTCCCCGGGTTCGTTCGAGTCGTGTCGTAAAAAATTCTCGGAGATGCGGAATCTCTCTTTGTCGGCTCAGTTTTCATGACAGTTACTGCCTATTGGGCCGCTGACTTTGAGTCGAACTCAATAAAAATCAAAGTTGAGCGAATGCCAACAATAATGAATCGTAAGTCCGCGACTATATGAACACCTATGACTCTAAGCCCAGTTGCATCAATGTCACTTTGACTTTAAGCGAGACTTAAAACTCTATCTGTCTCGTTTTAAAGTCAAAAAGAGACAGAGGCAGAATGAGTTTTAAGTCTCACTTGAAATCAAAGTAAGTTGGTGCAATGGAGCCTAAGAGAAATTAAGTAATGCCAACGATTAGTAAACGCAGCGTACGCCCGTGCAATTATTCATGTTACGCAGAAATTTATCGTGAATAGTATATAATCTTTGGTTGAAACTCGATAGAGAAAGACGGAACTATATAAAAACGTAAATAAATCAAATTCAAACTTACAATAATTGCTCAAGAATTGTAAAATAAGATAAGATGCACGGATAATCTGCACAATTCGAAAATCTCGTAAAAATAATTTCTTTCTTATTATTTAAAAAATATTATATATGTGTAAATATATATATATATATATATATATATATATATATATATATGCATATATATAATATATAAAAATAATATTTTTCTCAAAATACAATAAATATTTTGATGAGGTATACGCAAAATACAGTAATAAACAATTAATCTTTTTTAAATAAATTCTTCAATTAATTTGAGCTCAATTCTTCCCTAACATAATAATGGAAAAATAATGTTTAAACATAAACAATTTAAAAGCTTATATACATATATTTTAAATTAATATCACAAATTGATATAACAGAATTTTATTTTTAATTCGCCAAAGTAAAATGTTTTAGTAAAATAACAATTAACTATAAATAATTAATTCAAGAAGATATTAAACATTAAAAACAAAAAAAATATTAATTTACTAATAAACTTTTGCTAAGAAAATATTGAACATAAGTTAAAAAAAACTTTTATGAATACTTTAACGGTATTATTATAAAAATGTTCTTATTAAAGCAAACTACATCAAAGAAAAAATAAAACAAATATAATTATATTTAATTATTCAGCCATAGCGATATCAGATATACGATTCGCATTGGGTTATGGAATAACCGTTGGGTTCCGAAGTATGAAAGTATGCAATTTGACGGTCATAAGGATAAGTATCATTCAAGTAGATTAATCTGGAGGTACGACAACGAGAATGAGCTCGAACTTGTAGGAAGCAGATACCGGACCTTGAAGTATTCCGCGAGGACCGTATCGCTTTGGGGTACCTGTACGAAAACTGGTCCGGTGGAGCGAAATGGCGCATACAAACGATCTCGTCTCCGCTCTCTCCCGAAGAGATGGACCCTCTCCTTTTTTTCTCTTCTTCCGCCTCTCTTTCACTCTCTCTGTCTCTCCTTGCCGCGCTCTCATCTCTCGATCGGATCGTCCGTCTTCGTTCGACCGCCGTCACAAAATAGCGTCCCCCATGTGTTCTCGACTCAAGAGTTTCTCACGTCATCCTCTTATCAAGTTCAGAAACCGGTCCTCCCTCTTTCCCTCCACGTTGTTCGCGATCACGCGCAAATCATCGACCGCGTAGGCGAAAGATGCCGATCTACCTCCGGTCTTTCCGCCCTCCCTGTCTTTAAACATTTATTAGGCCACATTTTTTTAACTCTCAACGATAGAGATAATGGGGAGATAAGTAATTTTCGGAATGTGTTTCTTCGGGATGTGTTTCTTTCGTCATGACCGCTCTTTACTCTTTACATAATTTTTCAGCTGAAATATCTTAAAAGATACAAGAAGATACAGCTGGAGCAAAACGCTTCAGCTGTATCTTCTTATAAAATGTATGTATCTTTTTATAAAATATTAAATTTTCTATAAAATATTAATTTTCCATTTAAATATTAAACTTAAAAAAAATCTTCTTAAATCTGGAATGTATCTTTTAAGAAGATTCTTTTTAAGTTTAATATTTAAATGGAAAATTAATATTTCATAAAAAATTTTAAAGATTTAATATTTTATATATATATATATATATATGTAGGGGAGACTGGGGAGTTGTAACGGAGTTAGTTGTAACAATATACCTATATCTTTTAAATGATAAGAGATTATATGGAGAACAAAAATAGTTGGTATCGAAGCCTGCGTTTGTCTCATGACATCAATCGCGTGTGCACTGCATGTAAAAGAAGTTATATGAGCGAAATTATGTATAGGGCATAGATAAGCCATGTAAGTGTAAATTTACGATGTTATACTTTTTTGCTCTAAACTTTCAAATAAGATATTTTTTATCATGTTTTCATTTTATTAATTCTAAATAAAATACGTTTTCTCAAGCTATGTGCATGTCTTTTTTTGATATTTTTAAGTAGTTTCAAATATATTTATATAAATTTTTACAACATCAGTTTGAGGTTAAAAGTACCACATCGCCAGGGTACATTGTAACACTATTACAATTAACGGTAAATGTTAAGAAGAGCCCGCTCACCTCAAATTTTGTGTAAATTCAGTGTATTTTTAAAAATACACTGCAAATACACGCTGAGATCACATTTTCATGCCCCATGGCCGCGAATGCGTTGTAAGTATTTCTTATTGTAATAGATATTATTCACTGCTTTACAAACGCAAATTCACTGCTTTAAAAACAAATTATTTATTCTGAAACATAAATTTACTGTTAAAACACAAATTCACTGCTTTGAAACAAATTCTTTGCTCTAAAACACAAATTCACCGCTTTTTAATAGTAAATTTACTGATTTAAAAACAAAAGTAATATAAGAAAATAATTTCTGTTTTAGAACAGATAATTTGTTTTTAAAACATTGAATTTCTGTTTTAAAACAGATAATTTGTTTTTAGAATGTTACAATTTTCCCTAGCTCTGTTTCATTTTGCCTCAAATTGGAACAAGGTATACTAATTCGAATTTTGATATTTTACTCATAAACAGCCTAAAATTACACCTTTTTACAAATAGTACCAGAAAGTTATGTGCATTAAAAGATAAACATATATGTCATAAATAAATATATACAATATATTTCTAAAAATTGTTAGAACTGTCTCCAATCTCCCCTATATAGACAGTAGAGGGTTAAGAAAAAGTTTAGAAATTTAAGGAAAAATAGGACATAAAATCAGATATACGAAAAGAATAATTTTCCTGAAATAATCTAAAGTTAAACACGGATTTGAAAATAATTTTGTTAAACTATCAAAATAATTTTGTAAAAAAAAATTGCTCAAGCTAAAATGTCGAAATTTTTTTAGCATTGCTCAACATGCTTGATTAAAATAAAATTATTTTCAGATCTATATTGAATGAAATTTTTAAATATTTCAGCAAAATCGTTCTTTCTGTATACTATAACTAAGAACAAAATTTTTATTTTTCATACTTCGTAAAATTAAGTCTTGCACCAATCTGCGATAAGTAGATACTTTCAGTGAAACTATTACGTGGCGATTGACAGATAATTCTGAAAGCAATTCAATGAAAGATCGTACAATAGCAATAAACTGTCGGTCTTAGTTGACGCGACTTAAAAGCATGCCACTTCCCTTGAGTCTCTTACTTATCTCTATCCAGAGTATGCAGGACGTGTTGTAGCCACGGGTGTGCAATAAATAGCGGTAAACTGTATTTAAGAGTGTCACTTTCATGAGCGAGATGGATTAAGAAGACAGAACACTCCAGATCGGCTCGAAGTGTCATTGCTGTACCACAATTTCACGCAAAAGCAAGCTTAATAGACTTAGAATTATGAGGCGACACGTGAATAGACGACACTATCGCATGAGTGTACACGTCATCCAAGAAACCGCGAAACTGATCGCATTAATGCCCCGACGTGTTGGATTCGCGCAAATTCCCAGTCGCTACCAAGCTCGTGTATTCACGTCTATACTTGGTATTTATGATAATTAGTAGGAACCCACGATGCTAATGGACTCACTCGTGTACATGTACTGTGCATCCACAAGAACGCAGTGCCTGAGCTTGTTCTTTTCTGCCTTTATTCGCACAACTACTTAACTGGTCAGTTGGCACTCGTAATTACTCGTAATACGTAGAATAATGATTTTTATGTCTCTTAAATGCGCTATATTTTGTCGCATGTTTGTACAATCTCGTTCATTTTATGAAATATTCAAATTTAAATCTCATATATGTAAGCAGAAATAGTAAACGTTAATAACTAAACCTTACAAAAATTGGAGAATTTTCTTTTCAGATACAATTTAGCAATTTAGGAACAAATTAATTAGGAAAGACTTAATCGGTCAATTCTTTTCTAAATATTGCTAAATTGTATCTAAAAAAGAATTAATCAAACCAATACGCTTTTCATTTCACCTTGATCGACAGTTTTTAATTATTATACTAATCAATAAAAAAAAATTTTCTTACAACATAAATCAAATAAGATAGTTCTTAATCATTTTTACTCATTGAACACAAAAATATTGATAAAAATTCTGTGGCATATCTAAACAACAATCCATGAATCCAATTTTTATTTTGACTTCCAATTTGTGACAATTAAAATCTAAGTTATAATTAACTTTCTTCAAAGTTTTACAAGCGACCTACTTTGTGATTTCATGAAGAAATAATAAAATTTATTTATTTATGTATTTATATAAAATCTACAGAAAGAAATCATTTAGGTTTTCAAAATTTTTCTGATTATATTATACAAAACTGATGTGCTGCGACATTTTGAATAATAGAAAAACAGAATCAACAGAGAACACACATAGGTTTTACCAATGTTATCGAAACGTTGTTGTATTATTATCCAATCATATCATACCAGTGTTATCATTATCAAATTATAGTATAATTAATATCTGTTAATTATCGCAATGGCAAACAGCAGTATCACTTCTCAATGAAATATTAGGTGTTGGAATTAATTCGTAGCGTTTTACAAGTGATGGGAAGTACTTTCATTAATGTATTTTTTAATGCTCATGTGAAATAAATAACATTCTTTCATTAAAAACGCTACGAATTAATTCCAACACCTAATAATAAGGGAAAAATAAAAATAACAGAGCATTTAATTCCCTTACCAAACTGGATATGCTCTTTATAATAATTCTCTATTTCTCACCCCTCCCTCCCCCCCCTTCTCTTTTCTATATTTAAGGATATAATAATCAATCGTGTCGCTCGTGGCACGTTAATTAGTGAAAAGAAAATTGATTGCTACGTATATGTGGATTGATAAAAAGAAATTGATAAAAGAATACTAATTACTCCTTCGTTTTTTCGATCTAGAAATGCGTGTGGCGAAAATTGATCGGATTAATTAAGTTTTATGTTGTATAACAATTTATCGATGGGATTATTCATGGGGCAAATTCTTTGACTTTTTTCCGATAGAACCGGTAATACGGCGATTCTTGTTATCGGAAAAGTTACGCTCAATAGACAAAATATGAATCCCCTCTCTCGTATCATCTTTAAGAAACAAAATACTTTTTCAGAAACCCGTTCCTGTGTGAGGAAGTAAATATAACTGTGATATTTTCCAATTCAATTTAATTAATGGTCAATTAATCTAAAAAAAACATCGTAATTTTATCGCTGGTGAAAGTTACATGATTATCATTTTTCTATATATGTGTAAATGTAAGATTAATAATGTTTTGAGATATTCATGTCTTCTCCATTGATTAAATAAACATGATATATATGCATGTATAGGTACTTTATGTTATAAAATTATACACTACCATTCAAAAGTTTCGACTTTCCATTTTTTATAGAAATTTCGCAATATAAAAAAAAATGTGAACACATTTTGCATGCATTAATTTTTAATTTATTATATATTTTTCTCTAAAATTAAAAAAAGAACTTATTTTTTCTTAGATTTTTTACTTCTTCAAGCATAATCTCTTTGATTTTGATTGATAAAAGTCACACTTTTATCATTCTGTAGATAAGTTCTTCAAACATCTTAATCAAACACTTGTGTTTAATTTGGCAATTAATTTCTACGAGAATATTGATTTTCCATATCATTCTTTTATTACTATTAGTCGTCATGTATCTAAATGTTTATCGGTGTTTAGTGCAAAAATTTAAATTCGATATTTCTTTCAATCACTATATACTTGTGTATTTAAAAAATTTACTTTTGATTTCTGTTTAAATTCTGTTATAATTATTTTTCAACAATTCGTGACTCTTCTGTAATCAAAAATAAGAGAGAATATCATATCATAATTTCATACTTTACATAAAAAAATAGAATTATTAGCAAAACATAAGGCACGCTAAAACTTCTGAATGGTAGTGTATATACGTATACAAACATCTCAATGTTAATTAAATTTTAATAGATATGACATCAAATTTTAAATTAATAATTTTAAATTTAAATTAAACTTGTTCTCTACTTTTTCTCAATTAATTCACTAATAATTTATTCTTTATTGATTCCTTTAATTATTAGCAATCAATAATTATCTTTGAATTCTTATGTCAAAAGTTACTAATTTTTATTTAATTTATCTTCCGCACGACTTTGAACATTGACATCTTGTTATACTTTTACAAAAAAAATCGTAAAAGTAAATCGTCTGAGAAAAAGGAAAAAAATTTCTCTAAAAAATCTATTAATTTGTCAAAGCATTCAAAAGGCTTCTGCCTTGGAGAAGTTTAACCTTGACAAATTACGCAAGTGCTCCGCAAGAGAGAGGATTGTTGGGTACGTGCTACCGTTTATCATTAGCTATTCTGAATCTCATTCACGAGTAATCAACGACGAGGATTTCCTAGCAGATCAAGGAAATTATCACATCGTGATTCAAGATAATAAGTCGAGTCTGATTTCTGCTTTAGTATCTTATTCTACTAACGGCAAGCATCGTAAATGCTGTCATATTCTGTTACAGCATTTCTACTTGGAAACATTTTTACAATACGAGCTTTGTTTATGTCGAACATTTATAGGAATTGCACGATTTGAAAAATACAGTCCGACAAGTACAATCGCTTAAACAAAATTATAGCAACATTTGCTTCTTATCCTAATTATCGAAAATGAAAATATATTTTCAGAAAAATATCAGAATTAATTAGAGATGCTAATAATATCAAGACGTGTGTATCAACATATAAAAGAAATGAACAAATCGGATAAATTTGCTTCTTTGCCAGTCTTATCATATTTCGTTATCTTTTGAGATCTTGTCGAGTCTGATTACTTAATAAGAGTTCTAAGAGAGGAAAATTTTTTTCTAACATTAATTAAATGATAAGATCAGATTTCTCATAGCAATTTGACGTGCTAATGTTTATGTGGCGCTATAATTTTCACAAATTGCGAATGTAAAATAATGCAATTAAATCGCTTCGTAAAAATCGTAAATTATAAAAAGACATTTGCACAAAATTGTTTTACAAGAGGAAAGAATAATTTTACTACAATTTTAGCTAGATTTACAGATCTATTTAGATTTACAGAGAATAATTTTGTCAGACCATCAACATAAATGTAGGTTATCTAAACTAATTACTATTGTAAAAACTTTTTGCAGCATTGCTCATTATATTCATTATATTTGAGCATCCTATATCATTATTTTCACAGTACGACAAAATTATTTTCATATTTATATAACTAAATTTTTAGATATTTCAGAACAATTGGAGTATTGAAACGAGTTGCTGCATTATCGTTATTGCGGATAAGACCCAATTTCAGTTCGTTTTACGAATTATTCATGAATTCATGATTTAAATCCAAAAACTATATGAACGTTTTGAGGTCAATGATCTGCAAAACCAACGCGTATTTCTGTCATTTTACATTAACCCATTCGTCCGCACATGTACACGACGAGAGAAAATTTCATTAGAATCTGATTGAAATAAACTTGACACTACGTAAATATTGTTTTACTGCTAGACACGTTTGTTATCATTTCATTAAATAATGGCACATGCATGTGACTATACATATTTTCTGCGGACAATCTCTGAATACACATTTACAGTTCTACAAAAAAATAATAGGAATAATAAAAAAATAGTGTTGACAAATTTTTAATTAATTTTTTTCAATGATATCAATATTAATTTTTAAATTTTGAATTATTGGAAACTAATTATAAAAGATCTTAAATATTCAAATTTTTATTTCATTTAAAAAATTTTCGTTTCAACTCAAGATTTAATTTTATCGAGAAAGTATTGAAAATTAAGGTATGAAAAGTGATAGGATTCAATCAAAATGTTATGATTATTTAATTTGTTACGTTATTTGGAGATGTTTTAAAACATAACATTAGTTAACACTTTATGTTATTTGATACAATATTAAAGTGATACTTAATAATAATTGTAAAGAAAATTTCTCTTATAACCTACTAAACTGATTTGTTATTTTTATTCGAGATATAACGTCGTATCACTTAGCGCCAAACAGTACTGACATTCCACATGAATAATCATGCAATTACGACACAGTATACTCCAAGAGGAATTACATAATGCATCGCGAGCGAATGCAGCAACTTAATCACGGAAGTATGACAAATTGTTCTCAGCACTCCTAATCGTAGAAGAGATGACACATCAGTGGTACATGCTTTGAACTTACCACGCCATATTGATGTGATGTACATCGTATTACAAGAAAAATATTAGGTGTTGGAATTAATTCGTAGCGTTTTACAAGTGATGGGAAGTACTTTCATTAATGTATTTTTTAATGCTCATGTGAAATAAATAACATTCTTTCATTAAAAACGCTACGAATTAATTCCAACACCTAATATATACATATATATCTAATAATAGTGCAATTAATAGTATTAATGTTGGATGACGCTTCTCAATATTTTCGTTAAATATAATCAAAGTAAAAAAATAATGCTTAAATTTTTCAATATTAACGGTACTCGATAAAAGTAAAAAAAATTGCAAAAAAGTTTTAATGATTAAAACCGAGACTGATTAAATCATTTTGATATTAATGTACTAAAAGTAAAGTCTCTCTATTTTCTTTTTAAGTAAAAAAGACATATGACGCGACAAATATTCGAGATTATAGATGGAAAAAACCGAACTGACATATTGTCATGTAAATATGGAGTAATTTACATATACGGAATTTTTTGATACAAGAGATAATTCGTAATCAGCTGTGACATAATTTATAAATAATAAGATATTCTTAGATATTTGAATCTTATGATTTCTCGCTTCTCACTCAAAATTTATGATTTTTCACGCTACCAGCGATTTATATAAATGCAATTTTAAATTGTTCCCGATATCTTGAAACATCTAAGAGTATGCCGACAGCAAATGATTACATGCTTGAACGGATCTCGCATAATGTACAATTATTAAGATGAAGAGACACAGCTTCAGCAAAAGAATTAAAAAGCATTTTTGAAAGAAGAATTGCCGAGAACATCCATTTGATCGAGTAACCTAATTTTGATGTACTTACTCAGAAAGAACGATTTTGCTGAAATATTTAAAAAATTTGCTAGATACAGATCAGAAAATAATTTTGTTAGACTACTAAAATAATTATGTGAGATGATGATTCCAATTATAGATCATTTAACGTAATTTTATCAATTCATGTAAATTTAAAGCCGACTTTAGACGATCTATAATTCGCAAATTTGGAATAGAAGTCTATTTACAATTTTACGTGACCTTTAGCATAGAAAACACTTGAAAAAATAAAATTCACATATAATATATATCAGGATATACATTTATACTTCGAATACGTAATACATAAAATTATAAAAATTTTATCTTGAATTTTATCGCTAATGTAGATCGGCTAATTGTAAAACGGTGGTTCGACGATCAAACATTTAAAAAGATTATTAACTGAATTCAAGTATTAATTATTAAGTCTCAATTATTATAGATATATAGAGTGTATTATAAGAATATCACAATTTTGAAAAATAAAACATTGAAGAAGGAAACAGTCTGCTTTTTTTTAAATATTAACAATGATTGAAAAGTTGATTTTACTTTACAATAATTATAAAAAATTAAAGGTAAAAAAATTTTGCAGAATTTTATTAATATATTTAGGAAACAATTAAACATCTTAAACAAGTTTGACCTATAATTGGAACCGCCATCTTAGGACGTTTAAATTGATTGCTAGAATAGAAAAAATTTTGGCAACATTATTTGACTTTTTTTCATAATTATTTTAAATCTAACAAAATTATTTTCAAATCCGCATGAGGATATCTAGTTAAATTTTTTAATATTTTTCAGCAAAATCTTCCGTGTAGTAAACAAGATTCGAATGAAATCGAATAACTACTAAACAAAATTATCAATAATCAACTTTAGTGTGCAATCTCGAACAGCTGCCGCTAATAAATTAACATATTTTTCGATACTATCGAATAAAGTTAAAATCAATACAGTTAAAAGCCTGCATGAGTAATAATAAATAAAAAAAGCTAAGATGATTACGATCCTTTTAATATTATATGTCAAATGATATTAATGTTGATTGGCAATTACATCAATTGAGCGTTCTACAGAGCTAAATACATTCATTAATCGTTCAGTAATTGTTACAAGATTTCACTCGACATCTTGATAAAGGTTTGCACTTGCAATTCAGCGCCGTAATAAAACAACGGCCGCGATCGTCCCGAGGCATCCACGTCGACAAAAGAGCCTCGTAAATCTCGCGTCATCGCGTCGCCGTGGATTTAAAACCGGTTGGAACCTGCTGTATAACCAGCGATAACTCACGAGTTTTACCACGATTTTCGTTCATCATAATGCACACCGTCGCGTGCCATCGAAGTGCATTTTCTTGCGATTACATTTCCGTGAGTACAATCACTATCAAGAATGTTTCTCGCGAAAAAAAAAATGGTGCCTCACGTTTTTCCGAAATTTGCAATTCGTTTCCAATTCGATATCCTTTTAACCTTCCAAAGCTGTCGGTGAGTCTTGAACTCCCTCATTTATAAATAACTTGAATTATCGTTACTAAAATATATTCAGTATTCATTCCATTTTATTAAGTTACATCCTTGAAATTAATTAGCGTCTTTCAGTCTGCAACATAAATGTGACTCACAGATTCAGCGCCAGTTAACAAATTTGTGTTACAAATTTTAACGTCAGCTTCGAAAAGTTCAAAATAATAGATTCGTTTATCATATCGAAGTTTCAATGAACACACAAATTTGATAATATATAATATTATATAATTTTGGTTTTGCATAAGCAATGTCATTACTATTGCATTTTCGTATAATTATTATATATTAGGTGTTGGAATTAATTCGTAGCGTTTTTAATGAAAGAATGTTATTTATTTCACATGAGCATTAAAAAATACATTAATGAAAGTACTTCCCATCACTTGTAAAACGCTACGAATTAATTCCAACACCTAATATATAAAATAAATTATTGTATTAGCGCAAAACAGATGGAAAGATCACGAGATAAAGATAAATCATTATTTCTAATTAATAACTGCGTGAATTACCTTTCGTAATAATCTTTCTCATTTGCGTAATAATGGAAGTAACATCCTAATGGCGAATTCTATTGCTATCGCCAGCACTCTAGTCGAATGGATTAAAACGAAAGTTTCCATGCGTGGCACGCAACCGAGTTTGCCGGAGAATACTATTTTGAATTCAAGGACCAAAGTACGTTGCCTTCGGTGGATCAGTGCCGCAATAAAGTATCAACGAATTTCAGCGTTATATCACACGCTATACACACCTTGAACACTCTATGATTAAACAGCGCATATCCGTGAGAATGCGTTACTTTTAATCTACTATTCCTATCCACGTTGCGATACGAGTCTCTTATTTGAATAACTAAACAAAATTATTTTTAGCTCTATCTAAATTTTTAGATTTTAATTCTTTCCGTGTATTATTTAATCAATAAGTGCCTCTAATATTTCAAAGAAAAAAAATGCGAATGTTCTAATCGTGTATTGTACTATTATAAGAATTAATTATTATCACTCAAGGTTACATTTATAATAATAAAGAAAGCAAGATTGAAGAAACTATCGCAGATTGTTATGACGCTCGTCGCTGGAATTTATGCAATCGAATCGCGCGAAATACAGACGAAGCGCGTCGTGAAACGAATCTTTCCGCGTTAAATTTGTAATTCGTGCACAATTACCCTTTCGACCGCGCAGTTCGTTACACAGAATTATAAACTAATTATACTTTCATACCGCTCTCATGCTGCCCGAACGCTAGTATATACTTCCCCGGTATATTCCTTGATGAAAGGTCTCGCCTAAACGTTCACTTTCTCAAACCGTGTATCAAGTGTACCGGTTGTAACCTACATAACTTACAGTTACATACGTGGTATCAAACGCGTATAATGTATACGTATGTAACAATATATATATTCGATAACAAAACCCGTACAATATCGGTATTGCTAGGAATGAGAGCATTCGTGCGAAATGAAATAAATAATTACGCTTTTCTGTATGTAATTACAGATCGTAATTAATCTCGTATATACTGTAGTGTTAAAATTAATTATGCTGTTGTCATATAATCCTATTATATGTTTTAGAATAGCTATTTTATATTCAAATTAAAATATTTCAGTCATTTTAAGATAGTATAATTCTTAAGAATGTGTCACACCCATTTTTATAAATGTGTTAATTTATATTTTAAATCAATGATGCGTAACCTTGGCCCATCTGTAAATTTTTTGCGGCTCACAGCCGGAAATATAAAATTATATTTTCTATTTTTATGCTAATAAAATAACCATTACGCAGCCTGAAAGATTTTACCTATTTTTAAAAATAAAAAATGACCTTTAAAAAAAATTGCATATCATTGCTTTGAATAAATTATTATATATACATATGGAAGTTACGTTCATATAACATTCTATTTTTATTGAACAACACATTAGTTATTTACTTTATTTGTTATTATTTTTTATTGTTATGATACCAAAATTTAAAAAATAATTACAAACTTTACATAAATCGTAAATCTTAAATACTTAATTTAAATATTTAAATTTAAAAATTGAAATTTTTATTATTTTATAGCACATTCCCATAAATTTCCAACACGGTACAAATAAAAAATACAACTAATTAATGAAATAATTTTTGATCCACGTTCTAAATTGCCGTTAAATTTTTCATATTACTTTTAAATGTGTATCTATAGAAATCTAGACTAATTCGTAATTCTTTCATGATTTTTTTCATCACTTTAAAAATATGTAATACATTCTTTTTACGTAAATTTCTTTTTTTTTCTTGTCTATAATTTTATTGTCACCTACTTCCGTGATTTAGAATAACTAAAAAACGAGCTCCGATAAAATCTCGTAAAATTCTTTCAAACTATCGAGAACTTTGCGGCTCATCATTCGCTCATCAAAAATGCAGCGCAGATCATCTTAATGGATACTCATAAGAGAATCGCTTACAATATTCCGGTAGAATTCTAGCACACCTTTTTAATCGCAATATTAAAATTCAACGCGTTGAATATATCAGAAATTTACCATCGTATGCTGAGTTACTTTCGGTGCATATTATTCTTCCGTCTGACTTTTTAGGTAAATTATGTTTCTAGATTCTTCTCTTTTAATATTCCAGTTAAATAAAATATTTATTTGCCGAACAGGTCTCATCGAAAATAAAATAGTATTTTAGTCAATCAATCGATTTCATTTCGACATAATTTATGCTGCATAATTACTCTGGCTTAATTATAAATAAAAAAAATTGTTTTTAAATAAAAAATTAAAAGCAGATCAGGAAATTCAATTATTCAAGGAATTTGACGCACTTAAGAAAAAGATATTTAATAAAAATAACCAAATCTTTAATTGAAGTTTCATTTTAGATTTTTTTTCATCCATCCTATCTCTCAATTATTTAATTCAATATTTTCGATATTACATCTTCAATAAGAAAAGAAGTAAAAAGTTGAAAGAATTATCGCAGACTATAATAAACCTTTTTGTCAATACGTACTCGAATCCATATCGAATTTCGAACAATTTTTTTATATTTTTGTGCAAATTTCGTGTATCAATAATTTCATTTTTCGAACAAGGTACAATTTTTTTTTTTAGGTAGATTTTAGCCAATTTTTGTTTTCATATTTTTAATAAAAACTTTGAGAAATACAACGATTTTATAGAAATATTAAAAAATTTAATTAAATACAAATCCGAAAATAATTTTGTCGGATTGTCAAAATTATTATATACTACAGAAAGAGTTGCATTAATTAAAATTCTGATTGAAATTGGATAAATCTCAGAATTTTTTGGTTAAATCTATTATAATTCTAGCTAATATAATAAAAAATTTGATTTAATTAAAATTTTCTGTTCATCCATTTTCAAAACAAAAATTTTTCTCAATATGTTTACCATTCAAGCATGATAATATTGGAAAAAATTTTAACATTCTAATAGTCATTGAGTATTCTCAATAATATAATTAATTCGATAGCCCCCAAACAAAATTATTTTTAAATCTGCATCTAGCTAAATTTAATATTTTAGCAAAATCGTCCTTTTGTGTAATAAAAAGCTGAAAAATTATGCAGAGTTATTAGAAAAAAATTAAATCACAGGATGATATAAGGTATAATATTTGTATATTATTATAATTAATTAATATATTAATTAATATATTTATAATATTTATATATTAACATACCAGGCTTTTAAGAGGCGGATCTTTCAATCAGTTTAGAACAGATAAACTTTCCTGAGCAAAAACTTAACGAATGAATATCTCTAGTTCGGCGTCTGGCGTGCAAAGTCAAGCTTAAGCGAAGACAAAGAGAGAGAGGGGGGGAGAAGAGAGAGAAAGAGAGAGAGAGAGAGAGAGAGAGAGAGAGAGAGAGAGAGCACCTCCGTGGGATGTCTGGTCGTGCGAGATACGTCCCTAGAGGATTTGCTGATCGAGAGGAAGAACAATCCCGACACTGATTACGATTCCCCGAGCGAGACCGTGCCGTTTGATGTTCGGCGCGGATTGAGGGTCAACGAGGGCGGAAATTCGCGAATATCTTTTTTTTTCGGCATGCGCGCGTGTGGGCGTCACGCCGTGACCGCCAGGGAGCACGTGATTTACGCACGCGAGTGAGGTCACGCGTAGCCGCGAGCGGGAAACGAAATTGGAGCCGATACGCTCCGTGTGAAAAAGCTACTGAAATAAACTGACGCGCGCGCTCGAAGACGAGAAACCGCCAATTAGAACTTCTTCCTTAGGCACGAAACCAGTCCACTACTGGACTGGAAAGACGGCAATGATCTCGAGTATTAAAGTCAAAATTTATCAAATTAATCAATTAATAAAAAATGTAAGTAAAAATGTAAGTAAAAATTGTTTAAATATTATAAAGTAAATTTCATTCATCGTATCTTTTTATATATAAGAAATTATAAAAATAAAAACTTTATTTCTATTTAAAAATGTTATATTTGAATTTTCTTAAAAATTGAAAGTATAGTCAAAAGAGAATGTTAAATTGATCTTTTTTGAAAATTTTCCACAAAGATTCTCTTTCTCCTATTGTTCATTCAGTATAAAGAAATCTACAGAGAACACATCAGTAAAAATTTAGAAAAATGATTAGAAAAATTATAGATATTTATTTTTAAGAACTTTCTCCCATGTTAAAAAATGATTGTTATATGTTAGCTATATGTTCGTGAATAATGAAATAAATCTCAATTTATAAGCATAAGAATGATGTAAGAAGTTAATCTACGATTAACTTCTTACATCATTCAAGGAGAATCTTACAGTGAGAAAAAAAATTATCTTCTTACTTAAAATATTCTTTTTCATTATCTAACTAAATTTTATCGATTTTTCTTCAAAATATCAATATTTAAAAACTGACAAAATATAGAACAGAATAACAATTTGCATGAATAAGCTCTTCGCATATAATTTTTTCAATTTATATAAAGTGTTCAATCTATTATTTTCTACGAAAATTTAATTTTTTAATAATTGTATAATTTAACTTTCTGATAATTTAATAATTTTTATTTTTCATATAACGATTTCCAATAATTAACGTGTGCATTCTTGTATGAATAATTCTATCTGTGATTCCCTCACAGATAGTTTTGTTATAAATGAAAGAAATAACTTCAGTTCTTTATAAATGCTGAGAAGCAAAGGAGGAATGTCCCTCAAGAAGAAAAAAACAACTTCGACAAAAAGAGAAAAGAAAGCCAATTTGTTTAAAACAAGGGGAGTAAAAAAGCTGACCTTTGACTACCCGATACAGAAGCGTTACGATATTAATTCGCCGGAAGTTCGTTCGACCGGAAGTCAACGGGTTTCTCCGGCAGGCCCGTCGGAAAGACGGAATTCAATTTACATCGTGACACGATTGCGTCGCGACTGATCCTCGTGTCAAGGCCGTACGATTAGATTACCGGACGTGCCTCCGACGTGCGCGACAATTAAACCGGTTAATTTATGGGCCACGAAAGTGCGTTCTACGCGTAGCAGACCCGCGATCTAACTCCCAGAAGGGAGAAAGAGAGTGGCATTCAGTCATGGTATCGAAGATGACAGCGGAATTAGCCTGCGATAACGATGATACCGATTATGACAGCAATAACAATAATATATTATCTATTATCTGACATCGTTACGAGGTTGATAGACGCTATAATTAATGTGACCAGATATTCCGCTTTCAGCAAATTCAAGCATGTAATAAGTAACTTTATATGTAATTTTATGTAATTTAATTTTCTATGTAAAAATAACACACTATGCTGCATACAAAAATAGATTTACACATTTAAACGTGTAATATAATATTTTTACACGGAATATTAAATCACGTAAATGAAGGCACTTATTACACACTTGAATTTAGATTTTAGAATGATAGTCTCGCTTTCAACATAATGTTTCATCACAAACATGTCAGAATATAAATAATTATCTTTTAAAAATAAATTACTATTACTGTTTTTATCTTTATCTATACATTCTTCTTCTCAATCACTCCAAAATAAAATTGTCTCGCTTTGAATCCGAAACTGTCTACTTCGAAAAAGTCACATTACTAGAATCTCATTCCAATATAAAGAAAAAATTCTAAATGAACAATTATTAATAAATAATATAAATAAAATAATATTATATTATTAATAAATAATATAAATAATAAATTCTGAAAATGAACATGGACAAGAAGATTCTAATTCTAATTGAAAAATTCTAATTGAAAATGAATGAACAAGAAGATTCTGATTCTTTGATCATATCAACAAAATTTTGATTATCTCATTCGTAATTTAACTAGAAAATTCTGATTTTTAACTAGAATTCCATTTAATAATGCAACAAGATGTTTTCCAGGGAGGAAAAGACAAACTCCGTTTATGCTCATTTCTACTAATGTAGATTAACTTTAATATCGGTTGAACTTCTTATCTTTCTCTAGTTCTGAGAATTAAAGTAAATTAAACCGAGATTAGAATTAATCTACATTGATAGAAATATGAATATTAGGAGTCGTTTTCACATTCGCGCTTTATCGTCGCAATATTATCACTTTATGTAGCACTGACGTCAAACCATTTGTGTTCATAACAGAGAAAAAAAAAAGAGGAAATGAGAGGAACAAGAGCTGCTTTTTCTCGCGTACGAAATCATTTTAACAAAGTGCTTCGTCAAACGGATTTAAACGTCAGCTTTACGAGCAGGCGGATTTAAATGCTGCTATTATAAGCAAATGAATTTTACTTTTGGACGTGTAAATATTTCGTCATAGTTCGACGTTACGATTTCAGTAAATGAGAACGTAACAAAAGAATTAGAGAAAACTAAAATTTATATGTATGTACAAATAGGATTTCAGAGTGAATGTTTTATGTCCATTTCCATCAACGTAGTTTAACTTTAATCACTAAGAGATTTAACTTAATATTTATCTCTTTTTCAAATTTTAATATTTATCTCTTTTTCAAACAACTAGAAGAAAATAAAAAGAGAGTTAAATCAAAATTAAAGTTAATCTATATTGATGAAAATGGAGATATTAATCGATGAAAATAAATTAAATAATCGAGAAATTAAATTAATGTTATAAAAAAATATAAAAACTATAATTTCGCAACATTTTTAATTAAATTAAAATTAATTAATTAATTAAATAAAAGAAATAATTTCATTTTTAGTCAAAGCAGATCTTAATACGTGTTAATATTCATATAAAAATTTGCAAATAATATATTTTTCAATTCTATACTTCACTTTAACCGAAAATAAGATTATTTCTCTCATTTGATTTATTCTTATCAGTCTAAAATTTCACTTGTAACGATATCAATATTTTTAGAAAATTACTCTCTCATTGACGTCACTCGCGAGTGCTTCCTCGTTAGCATCGACACTCGAGAGAACATTGATCTATTCATTTTTATCGCGATCACCGCGCGCTTCCTATATTGGAGCACTTCCGCCACGCGGTCGTCGCACACATGATTACGTTCAATTGGAAACACGCCTTCCTTTCCTCGTTTACCCGCAAATCTATTGCGTACATTTATTCAGATAAATGTTTCCTTGAAAAAACGGCACTTTCCCGATCTGCGCCTACCTCCTCCTCGTTCCTCGCGGACGATAAACAAGTTTGAAAGTCGTGCCGCGGCTCACCTAACCTCGTTGCGGGATTACTGCGTCGTGAATCAGGCATGATGCTGCACTCACCTGCATGCTGTCGGCCGAGATGATCTCCCCGGAGAAGCGGCGCGCTAGCTCGATGGCCAGCCGTGATTTTCCGGACCCGGTGGCGCCCAGAATTACCAAAATTGGCACACGCGACATAGACACCTCGTTACAATCGACCATCGTAAGCGCGATACTGGGCGCATGCGCCGTCTTTCGCCGCGAGCGCCCGCACGATTCGCTCTGCCGCGCAGGCGCGGGGAATTGGTGGAACGCGGACCGCGCGCTAGATTTCAAAACAGTGGGGAAACGAGAACGACGATGACGTAAACGTGATTCTCTTGAGCCTTTCGTACATGCCGCGTGCGTAAGGTCGTATTTTATTCACATTTCTAGCAGCGGAATTTAATTTTAAACTCGGTTTCATTTCCTTTTTATTTTTTTCTCATTTTCCTATGTTTATTATTAGTATAATTTAGATTATTTTTAGTCTCGATTTAACTTACTTTGTATCTTTTTCTAGTTTTAAGAATTAGAAAGAGATAAGAAGTAAAGTAAAGTAAAGTAAAGATTAACAAACTAGGCGACTGGGATATTTCATATAAAGTTATAATTTCGTCCATAATTTTATGTCTTATTTATAATTTCAAACTGTAATTATAATTATACCATATATATTATATATAATTATATCATAAATAATACACACTAGAGATTATTGTAACGCGTGTCTTAAAGTTTAAAAAAGTTATCTAAAAGCTTAAGATAATGAAAATTTCCTGTGAAACGGTTAGAAATATGTCAGGTATCTTTAAATTACTTTATGCTCCAATTTATTTAGCAAAAATTTAAATTCATGATAATCGATGAAATACCAGAAAAACACAACAAACAAAGAGGTATTATCTCTTCGTCAATTATTAACGATAGGCACTATCTAAAATTCCAAGAATTTTCCACAAATTTTCCAAATTTCCGAGAATTTAAAAAAAAATCAAATATAAATTTATATTTATAAACTATATTTATAATCTATAATTATAAACTTATTAACTCTCAACCTCAAGCAAATAAAGTGTAAAATTTCAATTGCAAGAATTATAATTTTATTATTTTTTTCGTTCTATATATATGCGCGTTTTGTGTATTATAATATAATAAGTAACATAAAAATTATACGCAAAGTTATGTAAATACTGAATTATTTGACCCTGATCTATTAAATATTTGCAACTTTTATTTCTTATTAACGCATTTCCACAAATAGTATTTTAATTACGTTGTTACGACAAAATGATAAAAAATGTAAGACTTCGATAATAGATATTTTTATACCTATATTACAAATTGACTCTACCATATGCATTGTAATCAATACACGTTGTAGACAATAATATTAATAGTATATGCTCCAAAAAATGTTTTATTATATATGTTTAACCTTTACTTTTTTTCCAGAAAGCCTTGAAGATATCTTTAAAGCATTTTTTAAGAACTTTTAATGTGTTATAAAAGACGTCTTTAGAATATCTTTTAGGATCTTCTGTAAGTAATTGTCAGCATTCGTTAATTAACTTATAATTAGAAAGATAGAAACGCAATATATAGAGAATAAGATACTTATATAGAGAATAAATGAAATTTATTTATCTGTTGAAGAAAATTTTATGTGTGGAAGACATTTTAATAATTAAAATAAAATCTCGATATATATTTGCGAAAAAAACATATTAAAATTTTATATCCAGTTGTGTTCTCTAACTGCAGCCTTACAGAAATTTAACTGGCCAATTTAATACTAAAAACAGTAATTACATATTTTAAGTATTGAAAGCTGTTGTTCAATGCTTTTAATATTCTAAATAAGTAATTGATTATTATCTTTCAATAATCAATTGTAAAGGTAATTAAAAGTGAGTTCAAAGCTTACGTAAACTTTTCGCATATATCTATTACTCAAATTATTCGTATAGTACAACTCTTCGTGGCAGACATATTACGATGATGACGCAACTATTTCTGCAAATAGCATCTGTTCGTGACACAATGAACAGTTATATCTTAGAGGCGTTTCGTGATATTATTCGAGTTATATTGATAAAATAAAATGGAGATTTGCGTGAGAAATACTTATTAGTATTAAAATATTGAATAATATATACGACAATGAACAAACTCTGCCGTGAACCGACATACAAATTACGTACATTACTTGATTCAAAAACTGATACAATTTAATATACATTGACGTATTTGAAACACTTCTATATGTATACATGTATATATGCGCAGTGAAGTAGTAAGTACAATTTCGGATAAACTGCCTCTCTATTACTTTAATCTGAAGCTTTCGAATATATGAATTCGTCGGACATGACCTAAGTTAATAAAATTCTAAATATAACTGGCATCGACTCTTCACTTTGGCTTTTGACATATACTATTTCAAGCCAATATCGCTATAAATATCTACGAGACACTAAGTTATTTCACTAATCAAGTAGCTACTATTATATTTTTGTAAACATTTATATACAAGACATGCGCGCTGTACAGTATCGCTTTTTAAAATCTGTTCTTAATTGCTCTTTTTATTCTTTTTCTCAATTTTTGAATTCTTTTTAAAGAAAAATTTCATCAGTCGTCTAATCTTTTCAATTGAAAGTTTGTATCTAAATATTTTGAATAATAAAAAAATGATTAAAGAAAGATTTGATTAAAAAATGTATTTCAACTTAAGTAAAACAGAGAGATGAGAATTTTATCATCTATTTATATATTAACATTTAAAATATTAAAGTTTCAGAAGCTGTTGTTTGTTCGAACATTTTTGAAAAAATCGATATGTTGTAGAAATATATCATTCATGTTGTGATAGGGAAGTTGCCATTCTGCTCATATAGACGTGAGAATTCTTCTCATTATTCGTAATAAATCCGCTAAACAAAGCGATGTTTATCGTTCTATATCTGTTCGTATGATTACATTTGGAAGCCAGCATAGGCGAAATCACGTGCGAAATGATGCAAACAAACTGGATATATCCGTGTGTGGTGCAATATATGTGTGCGCATCCCGACACGTGTGTCGAATGCAATGAACGTCATTCCCGAGTTAAATGATTGCACCATTTAAGTGCACGAAAGTCTACATTTCGCGAAAATATCAATGGCGCCAATGATATTCATTTCCATCAACCGTTGAAGTGCAAGTGTGTGAGAAGCTCTTAATACCAGTAAATAATGTTACTATGTTATCAATATACATTTTTCATGTTACGCTGCTCGAATGATCATTCATGCTTTGAAATGATAGCGGTAGATAAATTACTGATAGTGCAAGAATATTTTTAGCGAATAATTTAGCAAATTAACTTCATTTGAATCTTTTTATTGTTTTAAATTAGCAGAAATTAACGCATTTTTTAAATATTCTCTTCGTTTAATCTTTTAACTTTTTAATATATTATCTTTTAAATTTTATGTCTCTCTCATAAATGACCATTTGCATATAACCTGAAGCATAATAATGTAATTTTAGCCGCTTTATTAAATTTCACGTCAACATGTGATGTCATAATGTAGAATTAATGCATAAAATGTAATGAATACCCATTATATGTGTATATAATATAACACACTACATCATTGTATGTATGTGTATGAGAGATAGAATATTCAAATGTAAGGCAGCATTTGTTCTATATGACACAACGTTTTCAATCCATTAAACGGTTGCGTTAATTAAGCACCGGTAAATCATGTGCGAAGCCTATCGATAAAAAGTATCTATATTGGGACAGCATTTTTCTATTAATTCTTATTACTAATTGCAAATAATAAAAAATTGAAATATTCTTAAAAGGCTATGTTATGTATATGTCAAAATTATTAATGTATCAAATAATTCTTTTTCCAAAAAATTTTATATACATATGTACAAGATTGTCTTCTATTATGAAAGTATTAACAATTATATAGGGTTAAGCATTTATGCAAATCGTATTTCTATATCGATTTGCTATGGTACTTGCTAAATTAAATGATCACTTTTAATAAAAGCAAATATTAAATCCCCGCTGGCATTTAATTCTTCTAATGGCACATTCAATATTTCTTGGCGCAAAATCGAGAGTTTCATAAAGTTTAGATTTTAGAGGGCGTACATTTCTATTTAGATAGTAAAACATATTCGCAAACAGTGCGTCATAATTACAATGCAGTGAAATATTCAAGCGGAAGTATTCACGATCGGCGACAGATAATTAAACATCTCGATGAACTAAACATTTTCTGTGCCATGTTATTGTATTCTCTACGACAATAACAACAATTGAATTATCATACTGATTATAGCATAATTTTTGCTTCATTCGCTATACAACAGATATAACGTATAATCACACAACATAAACAAATTTGACGGCAGTTTGCAGTCGGTAAAAGAAAAGTGGAACATATACGAAATGTGATACTCGCAAATAAATAGATTAATAGTCCTTGCAGAAGTCTTTAAAAATTTTGTTAGATACAGATTTGAAAATAATTTTGTTAGGCCATCAAAATAATTATATAAACCGATCAAACTGATTAAACAAGTTAAAATTTTTCAACATTACTTTTTACGTTTAAGATTATTAATATTTTGATAGTAAATATTTCTCTTTATGTTTGAGACTAATATTTTGATAGTAAATATTTTGATAGTTCAAACATTCAAAATTATTTCCGGATATGTGCCTAGCTAAATTTTTAGAAATCGCTTTAACAAATCGTTCTTTCTGTGTAATAAGTATAAAATGGAGTGCTCTTAACCATAATTATTTTATCATGCAATTATAGTCACAAATACCAAACTTTTTTCGCTTGTATACGATGTTGCACAAATGTCTACGCAAGAAGCTTACAACCTCGTGCTCGCATTAAATTGGTGATTAATAAGAACGCGAATTAACGGCAGTGTAACGTGAATATGACCACTGGCACGTAATGTAGCCCCAACGTAATCCAATGCGCGGCATAAGCTGTGAAGCGGAATGCCGACGTAATGCCGACGTAACGGAAAACGTGATGCGAATGCAACTCGCGTGTACTTATCTAATGCAACGCGGATGCGATGGCGAACGAGGTGAGGTGAACATTCGCGTTTCGATTTTTGTTGTTTAACGTAATGCGTCAATATAAACGCGTGTACCATGCAAATTCGATATAATGAAGCACAGTGCGATCTGTAGAGGATGCAGCGCGAATGTCACATAATGGAACTTACAATGCCACGAATAAGTTGTCTCATTTTAGTAATTGTCGCTTTAAATTAAGAGTCCAGTGTACATTGAAAGTTTAGTTAATGCTGTGTGTGCTATATATTCCATTTTGGTGCTTTATAGATTACGAACTATCGCTCTCTTACTTTAAAAGTGACACAACTATTTTTTTAATTATTATAAACGAGTTATTACAAAGTTGATATAAATAATATACATAAACATTATCTCATAAGTCAAAAGCAAACTGTCAATTAACTTTTAAAAAAATGATCAAAATCACAGCTCAGAGAATAATTTTTTAAAGATTATAAAATGAAAACGATAAAAAATGATATTTAATAATAATGATAAGAATATATTTTCTGTAGATATTATTTGATTAGCCAATAATTTTTTGTCAAGTTAAAAAATATTTTTGCTCTTTTTCTAGAAATCTAATGTTTTGAGTTGTATCACTTTCAAAAATGTTTCGAGATATTGATTTTAATTTAGTTATTAACTTGAAATCTTTAAAGTTACGTTTTAAGTCTGACAATGTAGGTTTTTGAACCGGAAAATATGTATTTAAAATTTACACAGAAATATATTATTAAGCATCAAGTTTTAATTTCGACTATCTATTAATATATATATATATATATATATATATATATATATATTGAAAATTTCCACTTACTTTATTTATTCATATTTTGGAGGGAAAAAGATCTTCCTAGACTCGATGGGCCAAATCTGGAGAATGCGAGTCGATCTATGTACATCATAAATAATAGCACAATGAATCGTTTACCCATTGAAAGCAGTAAAATTCTCCTCTATTATTTGTACGGCTCAAGAGGAAGGTTTTGATACATGAGTCATCTCTTCGAAAGTTCTTCCTTCTCAAAAATTTTATTCATATATCGATCTAGTCTTATTTATTATTATCTCTTTTAAACATGCATATCGCTTCTCTAAATTATATTGATTTGGCAATACAGTGAGATCATTCTTTTCGCAATGTTCCTTTTTAGGAATTGTAAGTTATAATTTAGATAAAATATATTATATTTTATTACTTTACAAAATGAAATTTTATTTTTAGCAAATCTCAATTTTGATTAACTCGAGGTTTATCTTATATATTTTCTTTTGAAATAGTTTTTCGTAACGTTTCGGTGGTTGATACTGATTGAATAAATGGATTTATAGGATGAAGGATAGGTACGATGAAAAGGGGAAAAGAAAAACACGATAAAATTAAATGTTATATTGTATTCATAAAGTAATTCAAAATATAAATGTCAAGGAACTTGTCTGACCCTTTTCTTAAGAATGAAAAATAAACATTATCGTTACTCACTACATTTCTAGTAACAAAATCTGCATATCCAGCGCAAATATTGCTCTCATTGCAATTTGCCATTTAACTAACAACTTAGCTGTCATACAATGTCAAAGGATTTAATCGATGAGTTCATCCAATCATCGGCAGTCTACTTTTGTTAGTCAATTGGAACTTTTCAATCTTTACTCAATCATGCTTATAATCATCCTTCCTGATTTGCCGGATGATGGAAGGACGAGCCTCCTTTTGGATATTTTAAGTACAACACAAAAAGAATTACATTTCGTTCCAGATACTTTTCGAAATTAACAAAAAAGAAGATTATTCAGACAGAAATATACAGACAAGTTCTTTTTTACATACGATTCTCGTATAAAAAAGAGATGCGCGAAGGCAATTGTAAATTACCCGGCTTTTAAGGCTATTTTATGTGTATATATACATATATGTGTTTATGCATATATATTATATACACATATATGAAAATAGTAAATATATAGTATAAATATTATTCCTAAAGTAATTCTTTTCATGCTATTAACCTCTGGTATAAATATTACTCTGTTTCATTTCATCTATTGTACAATATATATATATATATATATATATATATTTATTATATAATATATATATATATAATCTTATAATTTTTAAATGTACCTTGACTTCGCTTCATTATAGTATATAAATATCTATACATGTAGGTATTATAATTGTACGAGGTTTATTTTTAGGCTGCCCGTAGCAACTCGGTGACGGTCCCATTAGAAATGGAAAGGAATTCGAAATAGGAAATCGTCATTGAGAAGCTCGTCTCTGTCGTTTTTTCTTTATTTGTATATAATTCAACAATCTTCGAGGTACAATGAACTCGGAGTGCATCGTTGCTTCGTCTCTTTCCGCATGACATTCTAAACACACACGCAATCGTGAAACAATATTCGCAAATAATATCGTTAATAATACAGGGTCGACAGTTCCAACATAATATATATATATACATATATATATATATATATATATATATATATATGCAATATAGTCGAACTTAAAACCGATACAAAAGAAACACTTTGAAAATTTCCTACTTTTCTTTCTCGCATTTTCAAATTTCTCGTTCTACAAGTAATAATTCATAATCAATTAGCTAACAAAATCACAAAAAGATCACTATATAAAAATGTAATTCTAAAATTATAAAAAGTGTGCGCAATAATATTGAATATTTTCGTTACAATCCTGTCTCGCTCAAAAACCCGAAGCACCAATTTTTTGGAAGTATTGAGAGCGAAGCTCGGACGAAGCGATCTCCCTGTTAAAGTAGCTAAGTTTCTGTAATGCTCGTTCATCGTCGCGACGAAGAAACACGCTGTCACGAAAAAATACAAAAGCGTGAACAATAAGCGAAATGACAGTGCGTCCTTTTTCGTTATGATGATCAACGAACACTTCTTGTCATCATTTTTTTCCTTTTCTGAAACTGATTTTCTTGCAAAAATAAGAGATTCTATCTGTATATTATATATATATATATATATATATATATATATATATATACACACACATATACATATATATATATATCGCAGTTTAATGTTAATATGAATTTCTGTATGTGATTTTATATATATATATATAATTTTATACACATATAATTATGTACACACATATATAATTATTACATATACATAATTATATATGTACAATTAACGTCTATTATGATTTTTTCTATTTTCTTTTATGTAAACTTAGCTATATAATCTGATAAATTTCTTATTCATCTCTTTGCTATTGCGCCAGAAGTACTTTATAACTCGCATAACAGTATCTACTTCGATCGCCATTACAAATCTCTCGTCCGATTAATTATTATTTGTTATTATATAGGACGAGAGATTATTTTCGGTATAACAGCGACGTTGTATATAAAAATAAAGAGGATAAATAAAAAATATCTTTCCTTGCTCTCTGGATAAAAAATCTAAGTTACATAAAATATACTTCATTGACATTTTAATTCTCACTCTCTATCCTACTCCTGTCAAGACCCTCATTTTCATTACTACTTTCTTTGTCATTTCCGCAGTTTCGTTTAAACTTCAAGGATATATAAATATAATATGTTGTATAAACTATGTTACATCAAGCTTTTTTTCATACATATATAAAACTCTGTGTAAACAATCATTAGGTACACGTGGGGGGTACCTAGGTACGTATTATTCAACTATAGTTGGCAAATTTAAATCTCGCTCACATCTTAGGAATCTGCGCCTTCAAGCTACTATTTTATTTTTTAAACATCATCGATTGAAGCAAAAACTCGGGATACGAACCGTACAACGGTTTGTAACAAATAATAACTATGGAGAGCCCGACGAAGAGTAGGCAATATATATACATGTACAAAATATTTCATTTCGGATCTATATCTATTTCGAAGTGTATAATTTTGAAAATCTTAAAAAATTAGAGAAACAAATCATATTAAGTAATATATTAATATAAAAAATTCTATTATGTTTTTGAAATTAAACTCCTCTTCTTGCGATCTACGTCAAGAGGAATCCTTTAAATATGAAATGAAATATCTTGTATAACACATAGCTCGTGAAATATAGACATACCAAACCTCACTCCTCACTCTAGTATAAAAAAAACAAGGATGTGATGAAAGTGAAGAAAGAAAACATAAATTTCTGACCTCACAAAGTATCGTATGTTGACAAAAAGAAATTTTTCGAAAGTTTATGTGGCAAGGAGAGAGGCTCGTGTGTCAAGTTTATCGTTTTTAATATTAATGCGTGCCCCCTTGTTTTGTTTAATTATAAGTTAAAGCTAGACCGACACAAGTCGATTACAAAAACTATTCTTTAGAGCTTTATTGTAATTATTATTATTAATTTTAAATTTCTACAGTGTAACTAGCAGGTACGTGTGTACTCAGGATTGAGATATAGGTTTCGAAAAATCTGACTGCGAGCAATTTGTACGATTATGAATTTATAGAGTAGCAGAAACAATGCTGTCCTTAATAATTCCTTATTCATGTACAAACAAAAAACAATGTGTAGTAACAAAACTTAGCTAGATATAAATTCGAGGCTTTGCAAAAGAAAAAGATATTACTGTAATTTATTTTGTTGGTGAAAGTTACGATATTTCTTCCTTTCGCCCAATTTTTAATGGCCAATATAAAATTAATTAGTTTGCAAAGCGTACCGACAGCTTACATTTTCTGCTACATCATTTGCTACGTCATTTATGACATTAACGGAACATAATTTGCTCGAAATTTATAAACATGCCATATTTTTATGTGAAAAAGAATCGTGAGTTCGAGACGACAATTAAAAGAGATCTCCCATTTATTTTATAGCATGTTTATACAACTTAATCACTTATCTAGATATATCTATGTTTAGTTAATTTTAATTAACTATTTCTACTTCTAAAAATTATTTCATAATTCCTATATACATTTTCATCACTTCACTTTACGTATAAAAATGAAAAAAGAATATGATCTCTTCACTTTTTGCGAAATTTCTATAGTTAGATTTAATTTCTGAATTGTCGTCTCGAACACATCAAAGAAAATGATAAATGATTCGAGAAAAATTCTTTGAGACAAGAGAAAGATAAAAAGATCACAGAGGAGAGAAAAAAACAGAACATCGCGCGATTCATTAATTGCGCGACTTTTTCCTTTCTTTTTAAGCAATTTTCAATAGAGATCTTTGCCGAGAAAAGACCTAGAAAGCTGTAGTTAATTAAAAAAAAAAACAATAAGGAAAATTTGAAGTTATTCTTTTAATTTAAGGCCATCGATTTCCGATGTAATGTCAACCCAATTAATTATTTGCACTAAATATAACTATGGCTGAACAGCCGACTTCAGTCTATTAAACACTAAATTGATATTATTTGGCACGTTTCAGAGAACTCACAGGTCGGATACACGTGCAAGCAAAAAATACGACAAAGCAAGGATTCACGAGAGAATGCTTCCGTCTCTGTCGAGAACGGAATTTGCTGCGAGGTACATCATCGAGTTTCCTTTCGTTAATCTTATAATCTATAGTGCTGTCAGCGAAGAATTATTCTTGAATCGCGAGAAGTCGGGTTGAAAAAAAATATTCGCGCCTGGAGTCATTCATTAAAAAGAGAATTCAAAGAGACTTTAGAGAATTCACTTTCCATTTATAGTTCGTTATATTAACGACACAAGGAAATTGTCTTTGCACTATTTTCCTTTGCAGGAAAGTCTCATCATTAATCTCATTATTCTTTGAGTTTTTCGCGAGATAAGCGACATGAAGCGACGTTCGAAATATAAAAAGTAGAGAAATGTATATATTTTAAATCAAAATTTAATGTAGACAGATGCATTTGGATACCCTGATTGAAAAATATGCATACACATATGCAGTGTTTCGGAAATCGTATAACTGAAAAGGAGATAATTTCTTATATGTAAATAGTCGAAACTATAAAATGAAGTTTTTTCAGAGTTCTGTTCCTGAAAATTTAAATATTTAAACATGTGCGCACTTGATTAGCCACAATCTGATTTATTCACCTCTTCTTTTATATAAGGAATTATTTCTTTCTGTATTTTCCTTGATTTCCGAAATAATTTATATGTATATATACAGTATATATACAAATATATTTTTTTTTTTTAAGAATCTCTCGCGGTCTTTAATAATGTATGTGTTTTTTCCGCCCGTGCCGTCGGGAAAACTGTTATGGTCGCCCGTGTTCCGAACTGCATTACTACGTTGCAAACTGTATTACTATGTTTCATGTGTACTTATAAATATATTAAACGTGCAATTAAAAATATTCCGTGTCGTCAAGTAATAGTTTCTATTTAACTGTATCCGTTTGCGTGTCGTGTATGTCCGTTGTGTACAATAACTATTGTACAGTGTGTTAAGTGTGTAAAGAGTTATGTGTGTATATTTTTCTCGAAAGGCTCTCACTTTCGCGTTCATCTTCCGTTTTTCTATCGTAAAAAATATCCATACAAACGAATACTGTTATCTATAAATGTAATGAACACATTATGTTTCTTTTTGTTGCTTCGTGTTTCTTTTTCTCGCTTTCTTATATCTGTATAGCAATATAAAAAATCTTTATTCGAAAACACTACGGTCGCATCTTCGATTCAAATCTATCGTTTATATAACATACATAATTATGCGTATTATTATTTGCATGTTATTATTTATATTTATATGAAATTATATTAAAAAATTTAAGTATAACTTTATATATACACATATATAAATATATGTTACGGGCAAAGTCCGCAAATGGGCAATGTCGAACATTGCCTAACGCGATTGGGTTGGACAATGTTCTATTTTTCTCTTGTGGACTTTGCCCGTAACATATACATATATGTATGTATACATATATTGTTATATTTTTGTATTTCATGTTCATAACTATGTATGATATACAACGTTGTGTGTGTATGTATAATAATATGCATTGTAATCGTTGCTCTATATCGCATATCATCTCTTTTATATAAATCGTGCAAAGGCTATTCATCGTACGATCGTGTAATATAGCCATCTTGATGTAAAAAATGCCGATGAAGCGCGATGCTACAGTGAACTAAAGCCGACAACAATAATATTACAATATTACTGTAATATTTACATAATATGATTAATAATTGATATTATTTGCTGTTAAAGCATTCAATATTTTGTTGTGAATAGATTTGCAATATGCATATGTATATAAATATATTCAATTAGTGATGCCTAAATCTATTATGTTGGTATATAGAAAACTTATGTGTTAAAAACGTATTCATTATACGAGATACGGAAAATAGCTATAATGAAAATGTTCTATTTAAATCTACAAGAACAAAATGATTGACTAATTAAAAATATAAAAAATATGTAACTGTAATATTACTTAAAGGCGTCACTAAAATGAAATTTCTGTGCGGGATCGAGCCGTGTTATAAAAAAAATCGATCGATCCTACGATTACGCCTGTTTCCTACTTCGCCAATCGAAAAAAAATGAATAATCCGTGGGATTTAGTTCATTTTATTATATCCAATAAAAAACGCGACGTGAATCCTAAGCCATAGTCGATCTAGAGATATCGAAAAAGAGAAAAAAAACTAAATTTCGAGTGCAAAAGTAAAAAATAGGCACGAGGCAGTCTAATCATATGAACGAGGAGTTTATTCAAGATGATATGATTAATTGAAATTTGAGAAATAAAAAAGATATATAGAAAATATAATTCCACGCGTGGCTTATATCTTGTTGCTTAGAATCTGTACAACAAAACTGTATATACATCTGAACACTGAATGAACAGCGATTATTCGGATATTCGCGTTCGTGTTAGCAAATGATTCATTTTTTTTCTAGGTAACATCAAACAAACATCGAACACCAGGATTCAATAAGAAAGTAATGCAATTGTTCGCACGTAATAATTTGAGATTTGTATTTATGTGTAAATTTATATGTAAAAAAAATCATTAGATAGAGAATGATTGTTCTCTCTTAATATTTTATATTAAAAGAAAAGCTAATGACTTTTTTTACAAATGTATAAACACATAAATATACAACCTCAAATTATTACGTGCTAATATATTATATATATTATATATTCTCCTAATAGATGTTCTCAATACCTTTCAACAGAATTCAATTAAGGATAGGTTAAGTGTTTTAGAAAGAATTATCAGTTCAAGAAGCGACCAGAGAACACACATCACTTACGTTCTTTTCTTCTCACACTCGCGCACAAATCGTGCGTTGTCTTTGATGACCGCCTCATGAAAGAATCGAACTCGATTCGCATTTGCTTTGACGTATACATTTGCAGAACAACAAATGTCCCAATTTACTGTTCATTTGGTGTTCATAGATGTATATCCGTATAAAGAAATCATTTTTCCCTTTATTGTTATCTTATTATTCGATATTTATCTATGTATGTAGTATTTTAATTATATCAAGAGAATGATAACAAAGCAAAGTGTGCCACGCGTAGAGTTAGTGTGTCTAATGTGCATACGAGCTATTTCTATCTACGTAGCTTGGCTGACTCATCATCTCGCTCTCCTACTTATTAGAACCAAAATGAACATAAGAAGAGCGGTAACCAGAAGCCGCCATGTTGCTGCGGTTATTTGAAGTTGGCGCTATGTCATTATGTCATAATGACATTATATAACGTTCTTTTTTTTCGGAAATCGAAAAAAATGTAAATTTCTGCATTCATTTTTCGGAAAGTATTTATACAAGTACTATTGAAATTATTTTTACTCGACACATATTCGCTATTAATTTCGAATTGAAAATCGAATTGATTTCAGCAAATTGAGCGAATGTTATCTCATGAGTTGTATAATAATTAACGGAGATAATTACACAATTGTAATGTCCCACGAATGAAGTATGCCCGAGCTCTCGCGTGTCGATATCAACCGATTCATGAGAACGTGAAGGACGACTCTCTCTTTCTGACAACGCGAGAACTCGCATGATTCTTTAAGTTAAAATCGAGACAACCCGAATCCGAAACGTGCCCTAAGATGAACCGGTTGGGAACCGGTAGTCAGGTTGTTGGACAATAACGTGATAAGGTTTCCTCCGACTACAAGAACGATTCGCTTTATCTGCGCGATGGAAATTAAAATGCATTCCCCGATGACTCGTCGATCGCATCAACTCGTGCGAAAGTGCGACAGCAAGAGGCGGAAAGCGAATTCTTGGAAAGACGTGTGACGTCTAACACGTGGTGTTAGAAACGAGATACCAAAAAAGGTATCTTCGATCGAGCTAGTCGGAGAGAATTTAAATACCGATCATATTATTGGTCGTAACCATGAAAAATTCTCTATTAATTCATGAAAATAATAATTAGAATAACGATGGCTATTAGATTGGCTATTAGAATTTTTTATCAATTTTTGTGATCAAATTTTCATCAATTTTTAAAATAATTTGCGAAATTGTGATAGAATTAATTCCAAACGGATAAAATGAAAAATTCATTAATGCAAAAATTGATATAACTATATAAAAATTGATAAAAATTTGACAAAAAATTGATTAAAATTATAACTTGATAGCATTAATAAGAAACAGCGACGCACGAAAGCGTCGACAAAGAACGAAAAGCAAATCGCTGAATAGTAATCACAACCATGGTGGAAGTATATTAGGTGTGCTCGTTTTCGAGAATTTCGTACCATTTTGCGCACAACCAGATGCGGCCATTTTAAACATTTACATCGTGGCAACTTTGAAGTGACATATTGCGGAAATGAGTATTGATATTGACACGTGATACAATCGTTATTCTAATTATTATTTTTATGAATCATTATCATCATTATTTTTATAAATTAATAAAGAATTTTTCATGATTGCGACTAATGAAAAGAATGTAATGTATATGATCGGTGTTCAGATTCTCTCGGACTAGCTCAATCGAAGATACCTTTTTCGGTCTCTTCATCGATTCGCTTTCCATCTCTTGCTGTCGCACTTTCACACGACTCGTTAACGCCGACGAGTCATCAGGGAATACATTTTAATTTCCATCGCGCAGATAAAACGAATCGTTCATACAGTCAGAGGAAACCTTATCACGTTATTATATTCAACAATCTGCCGGTTCCCAACTCGTCTTGGTTTTAATTAGTCTTTGCACATATTTTATAAATAGGGGAGTAGAAAAAAGGGAAAACAACATGCGTGCTATGATTGTCAACAATTACCAGTTCTTATCGTAAACTTGAATAAAAAATAGTCATGCGAGTTCTCGCGTTGTCAAAAAAAGAGTCTTTCACACTCTCATGAATCGGTTGATATCGACATGCAAGAGCTCGAGTATATTTCATTCGCGAGACATTACAATTATCTAATTATCCCCGTTAATTATTATACAATGAGTTCGCTCAATTTGCTGAAATTCAATTCGAAATTCAATTAGAAATATGCGGGTAAAGTCATTTTCAAATAACGAATATGTGTCGAGTAAAAACTTGTACAAATAGTTTCCGAAAAAAAGAATGCAGAAATTTATATTTTTTCCGATTTCCGAAGAAAAGAATATAATGTCACAATGACATAGCGTCAACTTCAAATAATCATAGCAACATGGCGGCTTTTGGATACCGCTCTTCTATTCAAGATGTGCAAAAGTACACTTAATATATTTCCAACATGATTGCAATGTTAGACTTAAAAATTTGTTTAATCATATCATATTGTAATGAACCCATATAAATCACAAAGAATTTCAATTTTTATATGAATTATATTCAGTAAAGCATTCAAATAACTAATCTAATCTATTCAAATAACTTGTAACTATTGTAAATATCTTAAAATCATAAAATCATTGTATGTAAGGCGAATTCTCTTTGATAAATATCTGTTTTGTTACAATGATAAAATTTTTCTGTAAACAGTCGACAATCTTAAATTTTAAAAATTAATATAAAGTCGCCATTATTCGTGTATCGAACTTTTTTATGTCTTGAAAAAGTCTAGACAATACAGAAGTCTAAAGAAAAGACAGCTTTATATTGATTTTTTAAATTTTAAGATCAGATAACGATTTTCGTTATAAACGGGAAAAAATTAATTAGTATTGATATTAGGTCCAGCAAATTGATATCAGTGTTTATTTCATGAGGAAGATCGGATTAAATTTTCGACTTTGTAATTGTGAATTATGTTGTTATCCAAACTGTTCTTCATTTTATTGTATCCAAAATGAAGTCATATGTATTGATACGTGATTAGTTATTTGAATAGATTAGATTAGTTGTTTAAATAATTTGCTAAAGGATTTGCTAACAGATTTTGGATCTCGTGCATGTATGCATGGAGAGCTATTTATAGTTTTTTTCTTACACTAACACTACTCTAGGTGAAAGTTCACCCATATAAATCAAAATTTTTTTTATATTTTTTTATGTTTTTACAAATTACAAAATATAAAATAACTGAACTATCACTATATTTTTATGTACAAAAAATAAATAAATTTTAACGTTAAACAATCTTATTAAATTATTTTATGCCACTAAAATTTTAGTAACAATAATTATATTAAATTTGAATTAATACTTGAGTGAAATTTCACCCACAATAGTATTTTAATATATTTTATATTATATAATTATATTTAATTAATATTAATTTACGCGTCAATGTCATGTACGCGTGAAGAATCGGATAGACGCGTGGTGTCGATATAATTTATATTTTTTTTTAAAAAAAGATGAAAAAAGATGCCTATTTATTGTAGAAAATTTGTTTATGTTGCAAATGTTGCAACTTTCTTTTCAGCACCTGGTTATGTTCTTTTAACTGTTTAATATTAGTCTTTAAACTATTGCCTGTTTCTGTTAAAAATTTAATGCAGGCTGCTCCCTGCTTCAGAATCGACACTTTCGACGCTCTATCATTTTCGGCAACGGCTGGCACTTGCTTTCTTAACTGTTCGTACGATTCCTTCATGTTTATTCGCCGTTGTCGCTCCATGTTATTATGTAGGCGCCTTCTCTCCGTATCCTCAAATGAATCTCTTAAGGCGCACTGTCGCACTGAATTCTGACACTGGTATGATGTGAATGATTCAGGCTGCTGAGATGCATGTACGTTGTGCTGGATACGGGCACGTTTTGGAGCGGGACCAGATCGATTGGTCCTTCGTTTTGAGGAACCCGGTGGTCTACCACGGGGCCGGCGAGAAACAGGAGGCTCATCTTCATCCGAGTCTTCGTGTTTTTCCTTGCGTTGAGACTCGAGATCAAAGCGTGCTATCTGCTTTGCGAACGACAGTTGTTTTTTGCCAGTTTTGATTGACACGACGTCAATGATTGCCTCTTCATCTTCTGTAACAGAATTGACGAATTCGTTTGTTAAATATACTAATATGAGCGCAAAGATATTATGCTACATGTTAAACAATATATCATGTAAATAGCTTAAACACATAAATGTCACACTGCCGTGGTGTAGTAAATAATTTAATAGCATTATGTATGTTATTAGTAACGTAATTCGTATAATGAACTGAATATATTCCTCCATTACAAAAATATAACATTTTTTAAAATTAGCTTGAAACTTATAATTCGTGGAATGTTCAATACAAAAATGAAAAGTGTCTACAAAAAACGTTTAGCAATTGGTGTTAGTAGGATTTTCAAACTGCGTCATGAAAATGGTTTTGGCAATCGAACCATTTTAAAGGATAAAGAAATTTATATAATTATCAATTGTTACATATGATATATAAAATAAATAGAAAATTATATAAGCGATATATGACGCAATCCAACTTTCTTCCGAATCGATATGTGCGATAATATTTCCCGTAGTCGAGTAAGTCGCGAAATTGTGAGGGAATAAATATCTCAGCTCGAAATGTACATACAAAAATTACAACAATTATGTAAATAATGAATTAATAATTGGTAAATATAAATAAAAGTAACCCAAATAATAATTAGAAATAAATATATATTTTGTACTTTATTTGCAATATATTGTGATATGTGTGTCTTAGTTTTATAAATTATATTCTAGAAAAAAAATTATGTAAAATTAACCGAGAATTTAACTATAGACATTAATAATACATACAAATTTAAAAAATATTCAGACAAACTCTTAATTATTGTAACCTTCTGTTACGTAAATAATTTTAAATTACCATAATAAGGCATATCTTTGTAAGAAAAAAAATTATAAAGCGTTGAAAAAAATCCCTTTGAGGAAGAAATCAGAATTACTAACACACTGCAATAATTCAGGTCGTAAAAGCGAAGGATAATCGACAGCCTTTGACAGCGAGTTTTTTTGAGACCATGTGGCCAAGGAGGCGTTCTGAATGACATACGAAACCGTGGGCGTTTCTGCAAACTATGCCATTCTCGGCGCCTGGATGAACAATTGATGGAAATCCGGTTGGTCCGGATTCCTCGTATGGATGCAACCACGAATACTCTCGACAAGGGCACTTCCGTAATATGGTTCGATGTCATATTCACGAGCATGTATTCAAGAGAGAGAGATTAACTTCACCTCTCTATTTCTCCCAGCTCTAACCCGTTCGCGTGAATTGTAGTATAATTCTATCGCAACGATTATTTCGCATCCACCAAGCGGTTTATCTTATCTTTATTGAGTCAATTCTCTCGTTGGGTATTCGAGATGATTCATATATAATAAAGCGCAATAAGTCGTTATTAACTTATTATGTACTCAATGTTTCTGTGTGCTTCCCGAGTCGCGATTACCACACGTTGAAAATTTTTTCAATCCGTTTCTTCGGTAATAAAATCCGCGAGATCCGCGAAAGAATTTACGAGGAAAAATCTCGCCAACACGTGCTTCGTATTATAATTTTCGTTCGCTAATGAACTTATTGAGAAGCCCCTCCTTCCGTGCCAAGTTTTATCGGTAATTTTATGCTACAATCTTGCGTCCTTCGTTAGCCGCAAGACTGCCGTATGCACGCAAGAACGTCACGCAGCTTCGTGCACCTCTCCCATTTATGGAGTAATAATGAGAGTTTGACAAATAACAATGTTTACCGGCCTTCAGAGAAAAAAATACACTAATAGTAAGTATACTGAAATATACGTTTAATCATATTAAATTTTCTGTCATTTTCTTTAACTTAATAAATTCACTCGCATTACATTGAAGCATTAAACATACTGTTAAATTACGTGACGACATCATTATTGCACTGAGAAAAAAATACTGTTGATTCAATTAAAGTCTATATTACGGGCTGTTTATTACTAACATAAGTGATTAATTCATGTATATATTTTTATTGACATAAAGGCAAATTATTATTTCAATAATCAAGGCCTCTAATTGAATCAATATCATTTGTTTCTCAGTGTGGGTATTTAATTGTTTAAAAATATTTATATGTGTGTGCTTACATATTTTTATGTGCTTATATTTTAACTTTGCTAATTCCATATACAGCAACTTCTAGTACGCACTAATCTCGTGTTACAGAGTTCGTTATTAAGAATCAATTTTTCATTGTTATATCGGAACTGAGTCACGAGAGATTGAATTCGCGTGGCTATGCCGCTAGAGGGAAATGCACGTTAAACTGTGCCATTTAAAGACGAATCCAATTAGCGCTATTCATTTAGACCTTCCAGCGTGCATACCCTTTTTGGCACCGCTCCATAGGTGCCGTAACATTTTAGCCCGGGCTCATAAACGAGGACAAGCGGAAGGAGACACTCGTCGAGGCACGAGGAAGAAAAGCGAGACGTCTGTCGGCCTCGCACGTGCACGAAAGCGGCCTCGCGTCAAGGCGCTTCCACGTGCTTGATGCATTCGGATATATGAATCCCCAGCCGAATCTGGCCCGGGTCCAGCACGTCTCGTCTCGCCCGCGAAAAGGCGCGAAACGTCTAAAAATAATGCAACTGTCCAAGTTAGTAGGCGAGGCTCTGATTTACTCTCATGCGCCGGCGTTATTATTCGCGATCCGTAATGAGACATCAAATAATAAACACTTGGTAATCAACAAACACTCGGTATATAGCCACTTAATGGGAATTACTTAAAAGATAAATGCTTGATAAGTTAAAGTCGATAGTTGAAGGAAAGGAATTGTTATATTGTAAATATTATTTTTAAACGTACCGTTATTTTTTTAAGTATTATTTAATTACGCAATTAAATTACTAAGTGCTTCTTTCCGCGTATCATAATGTAATGTGTCTATTATCTGTTTAGAATTCCTACAAAAAACTAAGTCAAATTAAAAAGCTCTTTTTCCCTTTCGCTTTCCTTTTTTACTGTCACTGACATTATAATGCGAATAACTCGGTCGAGGGAGTGCCTCAATTTTTCGTCACGTTCCACGATGTTCACGATATTTAATTAGCACAGTCATATATGTTTAAGTGTATATGTTATTGTATGTGTGTGAGATAAGCGAGGAGAGCGAAGCTCGAGCAAGAGCGTGACTCGCGTGTGACGGGAACGCGGAAGTCGCGCGTGCAATTGAACGTCAGAATATATGTTAATAATCGCACGACTGTAGGCGCAGCGGAATTTGTTTGTATTGGTATCTGTGTCGTTGATGTACGCGGGATAGAACATCGCGAATGCGCGATCATGCTGCACGGAATGACGTTCTAACGCCAGTTACGTTATACCATACGTAACTAATTCATTAATCGGTAATCGTCGACCGACTTGTCTCCATAATAAATGTTGTTACTAACTACGGATCTCTCGAGGACGCGTGATAAATAACTGAGAACGTTAGCTCGCTGCAAAGTCAATTCCTCCCGGCGATCTGCATAAAGATAACTAATAAATGGAAAGAACGGTTTTATGGAAATAGTTGTGCTATGAAATATTTATAAAAAATTAATTTTAAAAAATTAATAAATTTTTGATATCTCAGCAGAACTTTCCATGTAAAGATTTAGTTAGCTACAGACAAAATAATTATCTAGAACGCTCAAGCATGATGCAATGTTGTAAAAAATTGTAGCGTCCTAATAAACATCTCGAGTGTCTTATATATTATTAGTCGTTTTCATGGTTCAACAAAATTATTTTCAGATCTGTATCTAGCTAAATGTTTACAGACTTCAGTGAAACTGTTCTTTTCGTGATAACATATATACATGTATTATGATAATAATTCTTTCCAAATTACGGACGTATAATCACTCTTATTTATCGATCAGATATTACTCACTCACTTGCACGCGCAGCACAATATATACATTTACTAGTAATGAATTACAATTAACGTTACAAAACGTTATAAAACATTAGCATCATTATACAATAAAAGAAACACATCGCAAGGCACTGCGTGCTCGAGTAATCCACCTGACTTCGCTAAAAGTTTCTCAACCTATCTACCCTTGTTGATACGTCCCGTATTAGATTCCATTCTCTCTCTCTTTCTCCTCCCCCCTCTCTCTCTCTCTCTCGCCCAACTCACTTCGTCTCGTTTTACGTCTCGTTTTCGTCTCGTTTTCGTCTCGTTTTACAAATATCAGTCTTATGAATGCATGTGTCACACGCGCCGTCGCGAGGAGGCTGTAGAAGTGGTCGGCGGTCCATCGCGATGCAAGCACGTCGGTGCAGCGTCTCGATGGAAGAAGGAGTGACGGGGGATCAAGTATTCCGCGAGGCCAGAAGGGGGGAAGAGGACGATAGATGGTAGAGAGAAGGGTAACGTCAATTCGCGGCAGCACGTGCACGGTACAGTCGCGTAAGAACGACCTTGGAGGTCAGTGCTCTCCGCGTAAGCAGGCCATAGTAGTACGTCGACGCGATCGATCATCTCTCCTCCTCCTCCTCCTCCTCCTCCTCCTCCTCTCTCTCTCTCTCTCTCTATCTCTCTCTCTCTCTCTCTCTCTCTCTTTCTCTCGTTGAAGTAGGCGACGCGGCGTCGATAGAGGAAACCAGAGGAATAGAATGAGGAACAGACAGACAGGGGTAGGTGGTAGCAGAAGGAAGCGAGAGACACGACGAGGAGGAGAGGACTCCTCCTCCGCCGTATCGAACGCGACGAAAGTCCCTGCTTAGATGTTTGGGCGTGGATTTGGGGTGAGAGTCTATACTCCCGCGCTTCGGTTTTCAGGTGTAACCCCTTTTCGCCCCTTGTATTCCCCTTGGCTCTGTCTCTCGGATACTGGAATGCGGTTCCCCGTGAAAGTAGCGAGCGAGCGCGAAATTCGTGGACGGATAAATCCGAGATATTGTCTGATTATTGGGAAGATATCTTGAATTATTTAAAGTAATTTATATGAATTACTTTATATGATGGTTAGACAGTTGGAAAATTTATTCTAATAATAGTCAAATATTATGTAAATTAATATAAAAAATGTAATATTAATACAATTTTTATGCAATATTTTTGTCTTTAGTAAAATTAATATTTACAACATGTTAAATTTACATATTTTATTTATTTATATTAGAATATATAATTGTACAAACGTGATTTATAAATCAAAACTTAATAAAAAGAAGAGCATAAAATCATAGTATAAGATATTCTTTGTGATATTTAATATATAATTACATTAATAAATAATTTAGACGTTTCGGCCACAATCTTGTCATCTTCAATAAAAATTACAAATATCCATAAAATACAAAATTTATATAAATCTGATATTAAATTCATTGTTCACAAATATAAATCTATATAAACGCATTCTTTTCTCTTGTAAGAGTACATCATAAAACGTGATTGCAGTGCCACTTATTATATTGCAAATTGTGTAGAACAAGAATTTCCAGATTCTAATATATAATTTGAAAAAATTATATATTAGTTCAACACACATCTCAACATTCAAATCGTAGTAGCGCTTCGTATTTAAAGTAATGTTATTTAACATAAACGGTCTTGTTTCCAATCTTATTGTTAAAAAATTATATTATCGTTAATATTTTCTAGACAATTTGATAAGGATTAACAATTCGTTACCTGTTTTACAGACAAAATGATGAATCTTAAGCACTTTCCTCACGCGGATGAAATTCGTCGTGACATTGTGTATTATTATTTGTTCATATCTTCATATGTGCCCGCTATTTATATGTGCGGCAAAAGTTTAGATTATTCTAGAATTATATTTAAGTGTGAGAGAGATCTTTCTTTAGAAAAGGAAAATAAACATCAGGTAAACTTTCAGTGTCACTTTGCTTATTGATATTACTTATTTGGCTTTTTATATATATATATATATATATATATATATATATATATATATATAATCTCAGAAATTCTTCTTTTGACTAATAATTGTTCTGTATTTAAAATTTTAATTATCCCAATCCAATTCATGCATCTCATTCACTTGGTGACGTGAAGCTACTGACATATCGGAGGTGGATCTTCTTATGTCAACTTTATGTCCTTTAATTCGAGTTTTTAATTTTCTTTTTGTTTGGCCAACGTAAGAAGACTCATAATCTAGACAATTTATTTTATAAACCACTCCACATTCTCTTTACATAAGCGATCTTTTCCCTTTTTATAAATTTATTAAGTTTATTTATAGATTTATAAGCAATATTAAAGCCATGACTATGTGATAATTTATTAAATTTTTCCGATATTTTGCTTAAATATGGTATTACAAAAAACTTTTTTCTTAAATTAGAATTAGAATCGTTTTCATTATTATTCCAATTACTATTTTTATCTAAATTGATTCTATTTTCTAAAGTTTTTATGCTATTTTTGATTGTCTATTTTTGAAAAAATGAGTTCAAGAGAATAATCATTAATTAACAGAATGTGAACTAAAAAATGAAAAATTTTTCATGAAATTTTTTTCATGAAATTTCGGATGGGATAAAAACAATATTCTGTCTAATTGCCCGTTTTATGATGTACTCTTACAAGAGGAAAGAATGCATTTATACTATAGATTTATATTTTTGGAAGGATTAATTTTCACATTCTATTCAATTTTGTTTACAAATAATTTTAAATCCTCAATTCTATTCGAGTTGTTGAGAAAAATTTATGTTTACATTAAAAATTAACTAGACTCATAAGGAAAATTGTAAACGTATGTTTTAAAAAATTGTAGATAGTGTAGATAGTACATACGTAATAAAACTAGTTCAAGGGAATACATACATTATTTTCTCAATTATGATAAGATTAACCCATCAACCTAATTTAAAGTGCCATATCTTTAACAAATTAAAAACCGATCAGTTATAGGATAGAAAAAAGTTAAATGTAGGTGCTTTGATAAGAGAAGGAGCTAATCTAATCAGAATGACACATAGCAATTAAGGGTTGAGTAGCACGATGTTGAATAACATCAATAGAACCCTCGAACACGATAGACGATACTCGAGTTTCGTGTTTCGTGCGATAAATATGTAAGTCTCACGATACGTTACGACCCGCGTGGTCCGTTTAGTGATAACCAACCGATAAGCGAGAAAATATGAATCTTCGTGACCTGTGTGAACTTTCCTTTAAGTGACTTCGATACACATGAAACTTCGCCGTCATTCACGGATTATGTGAATATTATCACTTTCTCGGCGCCACATACAACACTTCGAGATCTAGGAAAGATTTAGAAGAAAAGTTCGTCTAGCGATGATCTACTTCTGTCGACCAGAGTGAACTGCCATTCTTGTTGTGCTCATAGAATTGCTGTTTTTTTTGCGTCATCAAATCTCTCGCATTTCCGTATTTTACGGATTAATACAGTTTATTCTCCACCTGATTTCCTAATTTTGATGGTATTTTACGATTCGAAAACTGATATATCAATTATAAAATAAAAAATAATCAATTATGAAAAAAAAAATAATAAAAATTAAAAAATCAAGCAAAAGTGAAAATGACTTTTTTGAAGTGAGGAGAACTACGAAGTTTTCCAAGAGTTAATTAAAACTTTCCTGCTTCTTAACTTTATAGCGAAGGAAAGATCTGCAAAGTGTTTTTCGCAAAATCGCGATTATATTTGGAATTCAAGCAAAGCATCTACGTCAAGAGCTGTTTATACTTTAAAGTAGTCTCGAATGACGATCCTATTCCTCGTGCCACATATGCGAACGTGACGGCACGTTTCTCTTCCTGGTCAGCCGTATATAAGACGAAGCCATAAATCTTTTCATACCCGAGCCTTGTGATGTCTCGTAACCAACAAGCTTCCAATCCAGTTACGAAAGTAAGCACCGTCGCACAAAACAAATTGAATGCCTGAATCCGTAGATTCGCGGCGTGCCGAAATAAAGAATAACAATAAGGAATACATGCCAATAACGAATAACAACAAGGAATATATATAAAAATATAAAGAACATATCGAATTGAGAACATGAATCGAGTTGAGATTGTGCGGGCGAAAAAGTAAACATTCTAATGATTGAACTAATGAGAATGCTCAATTTTATATTACAATTGATTAGTAACGTTATGTGCAAAGGGAATTAATATAATATATGAAACTTTGTTTTGTCAATGAATCGAAACAAATATTATCATATAAATCTAAAAAAGAACACTCGAGTAAATTTTCATTGATGAATAATGAATACATCACATCAATTGTATCAGTAATTGAATTTCTAGTAAAATAATTTTTTAAATTCAATTTTCAGTTTTTACAATCATAAAAATATATTTTTTTCCTCAATAACTTGCAATCGAAATTACATATTTTTATCACTTACTTTGATACAAGATATTTAACGCTTTCTTTTTTTCTTGTTACATTCTTGCTTGTTATGACAAATATCTTAATAATTACAAAAAAAATTGTTGATTTTTCAATCAACATCAAATCTGGGCACACTCAGTTATTGGAACATTTATCTTATGTCGAAAAGAAAAAAGGAAGTCACATTCCACGGCCGGTTTCCATTCTGCTGTTCCATTCGCTCGCACGCGGATACAGTCGCCGACGGAGGAGGGGAGAAGTATACGGTATACCTTTACGGCAATACGAGATACGTGGTGTCTGGGGAGGTAATAGTAGCGCAGTCGACGTCCGTCCTGGTGACCAGGCGTAATCAGAGCACTCCCACACGGCAATAGCCGGCTGTAAATCAACGATGCATTAACGCTGGAGCATCGGGATGATTCCTTCCCGTTCGCCCGCGAGAAAGTGCGGATGAATCACTCCGTGCCTTCCACATGCGAAAGTGTAGGCGTCACGAGTATCACGTAGGGACATAGGAACGCGAATTGCTTTAAAATGCGACTCCAATCACGTAATCGTCGATACGATCATTCGTGCCTTCGTAAAATAACAATGTACGGCATAAAAATTTTCGCAAAATTCTTGCGAAGTGTGTATGGTTGACGAGAATCGCGACGAGTGATTCGCCAATAAATTTAGATGATCCCGCAGAATGTTCAGCATGCTAACGCATCCAGGTAGATGCATTAGAAAATGACGGAGGAGTGCATCTCACCGCATCAGGGACGGAGACTTTTGACTTTCTGGGTGTGGAATCATCCAAAGTGGAAGTAATTTCAAAATAATACAAATATTTTATTTTTTATTGTACGTGAGAAATGTATTTCTGTGTATATACCCCAGTCAAAACTGTTTTTTGTAAAATCAAAATTTTTTAAGGTTTGTATTTTCCGGGGTATTTTTTTTTTTAATATTCCGAATTCTGGGTGTGGAAAATTCCATAAGAAAATTCGTCTATGCATCGCGTAAATCACTAACGGAAAATGTCAATTTACTCACTACAGTTTCATTTCTCTTTTTCTCCCTCTTTCTCTTTTTTTCTTCACTATCTGTCTTTCTCATTCTCTCTCTCTCTCTCTCTCTCTCTCTCTCTCTCTTTCTCTCTATCGGCATTCCTTCCCCATATATCTTTCCTACCGCGCTAACGTTTCGAGAATAGACGAGCGACTGGCATGCCGCCTCGAACGAGAAATGCAATAAGAATGAAAGGACAATGAGACGGCGAGCGAAAAGAGAAGAAGGAAGGATCCTCAATGAGGGACAAAATGATCGCGAAATGCGAGCATTGCTATTAAGTGAGTATCATAATAATAATAATAATCAATGATAATTGCGCTTATCTTCAGAATCCATCTACTTATTTTTCAAGTAAAATATGTATTTAAAAATTGCATGCATATTTCACTTCATTACTATTTTCAATTTACACACGAATATTTTCCACTTAATATTTTCTTCATTTTCAGAAAATAGAGCGTACAAAGAATAAAGATTTTATTCGAATTACTAAAATAATTTTTATAAGCTAAATTTAAATGCTAAATTTTCGTTATATATCTGATTCTGTTAATACGAAATTTTCTACATGTCTTAATATTTCATACTTAATATTTTCAGAAAAAAAAGTACAAAAAATGAAAATTTCATACGAGTTACACTAAAATATACTTTATAAGTTAAACGCAATTTTCTTTAATAATTTATTAAATTAAATAAAATTAAATCGAATTATATGTAAAAATGAATCTCCATCGTTTCGTCGTTTATCGCAGACTTGTCTGTTGCAAAATAGTCATTAATTATAAAGACAGAATATAAATAAAGACAGAAAGAAACGGGAGATGAAGAATCATCGATTGCTTAAACAAGAAAGGAGCTTTGTCGACAACACTGAGCCAGCATTCTTAAATCAGATTTTGCCGGTCTGACATTTTGGGCGTTCGACTCGGTCTCTTAATTGCCGGTGCAAGAGTCAAGGCGTCCTGGTTAGTCGACCAGACGATTCCTTTTTTATCTTCCTTTCCCCTCACTCCCCCTCTCTCTCTCTATCTCCTTCTTCATTTGCACGACGATAACCGGAAACGATTGTGCAAAACCCAAATGCGTCGCGTCTATGCGGGAATAACCGATAAATCTGTTCGACTGAAAATGATAATTACCGTATTATCTAAGCCTTCGGAATAACATTTAAATAACTTACGCGGATGGATTTAAAATTATAATGACGCCCGTTGTGCGTAGGGGTATTACTTTAAGTAATGCAAAACAGGTATTAGCTCGTATCATGACTCTAAACTTAGCTCGTACAGACGTGATATTCTCGCATGTAACGGTGAAGAGGTTAACACTTTCCTCAATTATCTACACAAAAATTGGCGATTCAAAAGAAATCAGCCACGCAATCCCATATTGAATTTTTCATAAAACACTTTCGGTATGAAAATTAATTGAGTTCAACGGTCACCTTTAGAGGGAGGAATCAAATGTATGTACGTTTTATCGTTCTGAAAAAATTCCACTCCCATTTAGAAAGTCTTAAGAACAACTTCAGTGGGCGCTCTTGCTACGGCACTTATCTGCAGTCTCTCCCACGCGACCGCAGTTAATGAATGAATGAATTGCGTCATCTTACGGAGATGCGCTTTTACGTACAGTCCCGGCACAAAAATAGGCACCCACTTGTTCTCCCGAAGGAAAGACATATAATGGAGTGGTGGGAGGAGGAAATGGAGGAAAGGAGGAAGAGGAAGACGGTGAAAGTGAGAAAGCGATGTACTTTATTATATCTTATGAATCAAAAAAAGGAATAATAAGTGATAATGTTATTTAAACTTTAGGATAAATTCCTTAGGAATAATTAATAAGAAATTGCGGAAATAGGTAAAAAGGTGCACAAATGAAAAGGAGAAAAGTTCTTAGAGCAAATATTGTGGCAATGAAAAAAATTATAAAATAAAATGTTTAATAAAATCTTTAAATAAAATTTCAAGAATAAGGATAGTAGGTAATTAAGATGATAATTACGTGAAAACTTGGAGATAGACAGAAAGGGAGAACCAGAGAGCAATTTCTAGATTTCCGTTTAGATAGAACGTTGACTAATACCTTCGCAAGATGCCGCCGAACCCGTATGCGTGCAGAATCGATACTGCAAAGCAAAATTGTTTTGCAATAACCAGAAGGCGCGTTACATTCGCGGTGAAACTGCATTTCAATGATATTAGAATACAACCCACGTCAACCGCCCGTATTATGTACGTATTTTAATAATGGACTGCCTGACATTTTCCTTACTTTCGTGCGATGGTGCTTTCGTAACGCGACGTTAGCCAGAATAAATTCAGCACGCTGTGTAATTATTCTGCCTATTAACGTTTCTGATTTTTTATTTCTCGATCTACTGGAGACTTTACGAAGTCTGCCTTTTTTCACGACAGAAGTATGCGAGAATATATAAATTCTAAGCGCTGTGTATTCGGAATAAAGATAAAATCAAGAATGTCACAAGATATGAAAATGCTGATCAGTGACATTTATCATTATTTCTATGAGATAAAATACGAAATCTAGTTGCACGGATTTAACTCTCTTCGCCATGTAAAATGTTGCACCTTCCTGCAGCAACCCGAGCCTTTTAACTTCTGTGTAGATTTTGATGTTGTTTCGGATCGTATAAAAAAAAAATTTTCGATGATAGATACAGTGGTCGCATTTTACAATAAAAAATGCGGAAAAACTGAGCGTTTCACCTATTTCCCCGAAATCGAAATGGACTTTCAGACGCGCATAGCAGCACGTGCGTGATCGTTTGTTTGCGCGAATCCTGATTCCGATACGACGCGCGCAAGTTAGCGACGTTCCAACGCGCGACTTTCCTGGAAGCTGTAAGGAATTTGCATGAGGAACGGAACCCGCGATGCACAGCCTATACCATCGATGAGAAAAGAACCTGGGCGGAGTACGGATACCTCGAAAGGTAGCTTTAAGCAGAAGACAAACCGACGGTTCTTCCTTGAAATGCTACAGCGTGCAAATTGACACGGAGGTGGAGAGAGGAATTACCATCAACACATACAAGTTAATTAAAAGTGTCGCGAGCACTCTATGAATTCTTTAGTAAAATAATTACTGTATGATATGAATAAATCAAGTAAAAGTAATAATAGCCATGCTAGATTTTAATAATAAATATAACAAATATTTATAATAAATATAACAAATATTTTTAATATATAAAACAAATAAGTGAAGTGATATTTTGATAACACAATTTATGTAACATTTATATTCTAAATAAATTATGTGAGTAGTTTGCTTATATAAAATAACTTTTCTCATTTATCATTGATAGAATAATAATTTTAATATTAAATTATTTCAAATTCGTTAATTAATTTGTAGATATATTTGTAAATACAATTACTGCAGAATTCATTATTTCTTTATTGTATTTTTATTTCTAGCGATATTTTTTATATGATTTTTAAATCGCTCACGTTATTTATCCCTAAAAGCAACTCCCTAAATGTTAAAAGCGAAAAGTCTGACCCGCTGTTGAAAACTGATCCACCAGCCAACGTTAATCACGAGATTCCGAGATACAATCTCGATACGGCAAGCAAAATGCACTCGTTTTTTGCCGGTCGTTCAGCCATCCTGATCCTCACCTAGTGATTAATCTTTCAAGATGCGAGATCGAGTGGTCGGCTCGAGTTCGAGGAATTTCACGATCGTCCACCCAACCGGGAATTTCCTGGCTCCCTACCACGCTCCATCGGCTATATCGCGGATCGCTGTCAATGTTGATTACATATATCGTTGCATTCGCAAGGTCTCGAGTGATTAGCGGCGCTAAGCGCTTAGCGCCATGAACGTAGGTATTACTCATTTGCTACAATGACATATGTAATTCAAAAGTTGTGATCTTTCAGTTACTTGCAAAAGATAATGAAAACACAAAGAAAAAAAATATTTTAAAAAAGAACGAAGGTAAGAAATATAAATGAAAATGAGCTTCAATATTTTCAATTATTAAGATTTTGTAATTTATTAATTTTAAAATGCAATTATTACATCAAAATTGCATTTCAAAATTAATATTAAAAAATTTTAATGATTCAAAACATTCAAACTCATTTTTTAGAAGATCATTTTTTTTTATATTTTGTTTTTTTAATCGCGTTATTGTAGTAAACAACTTTTCGTTTTTTTTTATTTTTTTTTTGTTTTTTTAGTCGTGTCGTTAGTACAGTAAATGAGCAATGTGTTATTGCAGCTTCGTGCAATTTATGCAAGAGGGAGATTTACAGAAAAATGACTATTCACGCGGGAAATCGAGTTGCTAAAAGTCGAGTTCTAAAATATTTATACTCGAATATGTCAATTTATCTTTCGTTGAATGAATATTTAAACGATTCTGTTATTTAAAGATGCGAATTCGTAATTGTTAAATCAATATAAAAAAATATTTAGTAAATAAATGCGAGAGGTCACAAGAAATGGAAAAGAATGTCATGTCCTTCTAGGATCGAGACTCGGTGCATCCGTGCGTTAATTACTAACAATTGGCCGATTGTGAATGAAACACGCGCGTCTTCCTGACGTACGTCAGGATACAATTCTCGACGATGAATCATCCCGTCACGGGTCAGTGCAATGAATCATATGACAGATCTGCTTTTCCGAGGAAAATCCGATTGTCAATTTTCAGTTAACTGTTCTACTCGCATCCACTTGGACTATTTCCAACTTCGTAATGTATATGTGCTCACCGATGTTTCTTCAAAGAAATACGATTGAAAGATCAACGAGACGTAGATGAACTAAATCCCAATAAATATTTCTGCGACAATTATTCTCTAAATTTGAATCAGTGGATAATCACTGATATCAATGCCAAGTACGCCACTGGTAATCAGTGAATAAAATGTGAGATCCCTAATCTAGAGCTGATCTTTTATTATATGATCTAACTAACCTTGTCTTCATGCATAAATTCAATGAATATAGTATTGGAAAATTGAAATTAACATGCAAATATCAGTATTTTAGTTATATAATGTTCAAACATTTTTCCTTTTTTCGTTAAATTTCACTGATTATCAGTGCCAAGTATACCACTGAGTAATTAATGACTATCGACTGATTCAGATTTAGAGAGTATGATTACAAACGTTATATATTTTTTTATTAATAGTCGCCTTTCGTTATTGACACAAATAGCACTGGCAAGCAACAAAAACTGCAGCAAAAACGAAGCCACGCGTAAGAAAATTAATATACTCCGATTTCCTCAATCATATCATATTTATTTGTAAAAAAAATGTTGATATTTATACATTCAGCAAAATGATTACTAAGGTATTTATTCGATAAAATAATTTAAACGAGTATCAAACAAGTACAAAAGGCAGATGCCGCAGGGGCTACCTGCCGGCGTGGCACGCCGTTGAATAGCCCCCGTCGCACGATTGCGGCGCGAATGGCAAAAAGGCTTAACTGCATTCCGGCGACCATTTAAACCACCGCGGCGGGATCCCACGCCTAACCGCAAACGGCGATCGGCCGAGTGGACCGGCGGCCGGCAGACCGACCGGCCGGCTATCGGTTGACGTCACTCGGTATACCGCGCGACCTTCGAGTTCCCGCGCGATCGAACGCGCATGCTCCATCGATCCTCTCTCGGTTGCGCGAAAGGAACATCACGCTCGAAGAAGCTCTCGGCTCACGAACAAACGCTATTCGGAGCAGTTAGATTTATGATTTACAGATGTATATACGTGGAAACGCGATTTTATTGAAGTAGCTATCTTAAAATTTAGTTGGATACAGACCTAAAAATAATTTTGTTGGACCATCAAATTACAATATTACGTAAAAATGTCAAGCATAGGGTAAAAAGTTTTCTAGAAATTAGTTTGAGTAATATGTATGTAATTATTTTGATGATTCGACAAAGTTATTTTCAGATCTGTATCTAAATTTTTTTTTACGTTTTTAGTAAAACTATTTTTAATGCAAATATTGATAAAAATTAACGAATTATTGAGTTACTTTATTTTCCTTTTAAGTACATTAAAATAGTAAGAATAGAATTACATAATAAGGGGAGGGGGAAGGAGAATTTATTTAGCTAGAAATACTTTGAAGCATTCGATTCTGATCAGTCAGGAGAGTTTTACTAATTGACCTATGAAAGAATGTTTCAAAGCATTTGTAGGATCAAGTGGACTAAAGCCAAATTTGTTTAAATTCGACTCAACGTTTATACATATACTGCTTTGAGCGACCATTTATTTTGAACTTTCTGCAAGTGGAACAAGCAGGCATAGTCAGAAAAGATAGCTATTTATCCTTTCATCGAGATAAGTGCACATATTGCACATATATTCTTTTTAAAAATCTGTCGTAAGTCTTCGTAAATTGCTCACTTAATATACGTTGCGGTTGCGCAGAAATGTTCATCAGATTTTAGATGAAGAAATGCACATTAATTATGCACACTCTCAATTAAGATACTTGGAAATAAAGGCAGAAATCCGTACAAAGCTATGCTGGTGATTTAATATCTTAACGGCAAAATGCATCGCGTGAAGATGAAATCAAAAATAGTATTCGCCTTGAAATTCAGATAATGAATCCGTTAGTTTTTAGTTGCGATGGAAAGAATTAACGCACAAACACGTGATGCGATCATGAAGACCGTCCGTGAATGTAAAAAGAAGCGAATAAAAAAGACCACACCATACGGGCTTAGTTTATCTGCGCCGGATGTCGGACGCTTCATATCTTCTCCGTAACAGAGTAACTTATTACGAGGAAAAAAAAAGTAATCAATGTGACCCTCTCCCGGATGGATAGGAGACAAGAAGGCCGCCAGTGCAGAGGTCTGCGAAGATATGAAAAAATACCAGTGCGTTCGATCTTCCAAAAAAAGAAAGGCAAGGTCAGTTAGTGGTAATCGCGAGTTACGTAAAAATCGAGAGGAAACTGTTTGCGCGCACGGCAAATCTCGTATCTCATTGGATTTTTCGTGTCCGAACGATTATTAATCGTTCATTAAATAAAGGACCCACCCTGTTTTAAATTTATCATGTCGAGAATTAAGTGTCCAGTTTAAATAATTTTTTTCTACAGGGGTTGCCACTGTGCTTACTCAATGTCGTTAATTTAATATATATATTTCCGTCAGCAATGTGAAATTTTCACCTTTCCGCAACCTGTACCTTCAAATTTGAATGCAGATGTTTTTTTTTTATTCCGGATGCATAAAAATCTGAAAACAATTCTTATATACTTGTAAAAACTTTAACAATGAGTGTGAAGTCTAAAAAAACTCTTACGCGTACTTGTGACATACTTTTAACAATGAGTTTTCATTTCATAAAAGTTGAATTGTATTTTACTTATTTGTTTATATATCAGAATTCACAATCAAAAAGTCGACTGTGCCTTTAAATTGTCGGTGCAGCAATTGCCGGTGGAAAGTTAATTAAAACAATGGACGGTTAATTAAAATAATTTAACTCAAGAAATACATAAAATTTGACTAAATTTATTTATTATTTATTAAGTGTATACGTTATGGACGTTTATTTGAAAATTAAAACCACAGTAATTTAAAACCACAGAAATGGATTCATTTATATTTTAACGTCACGGGAAGCTAAAAATAAACGTTATTTAATTCAAAGGATTGCCATGGCTTCTTCGACATCTAACAACAGTACGGAGAAGAGAATTGGTCCGTTCCTCGCGAAAGTTATCCGACGTGGCTCGCAGTGACGATTACGAGCGCGGGATGAAAGAACGATTCTCACGATGCTCGCGCGCACCCAAGCCGAGTAATTTACGAGCGCGATTACGCGTTCATGAATCGGCACGAGTATCCGCGCGATGTACATCTCGCTAAGTACAGCCATGATTCTTGGCCCGTGATAACGGCAAACGCGATTTCATCATGGAGGTTGATAAAAAAAAAAAAAAAAGAAAGGAAGACTCTAACGAACTAAACTGCGTAGAGTAGTGAAAGGGACGCGAGTATAGAGCAAAGTAATCCGAGAAATATTGGGAAGTGTAATTTGTAATTTTTTGCCGGATCGTTAATCCACCTGTGCGTCTTCATCGAGCCGGCTAACCGATCAAAACCGGCGACTTGCGCATCAGTGAATCGGCCAATTACCAATTATGATCGGGCAACATCAAGGTCGAATCTGCGACGTGTCCGGTCACATGCCACCGTCATCGCCTTGGTCTGGCAGATTGGGATCCACGCTATGGGTCCATTTAAAGAGCTGCGGGCAGAGAGAGCGAGAGAGGAAACGCGGCACTTTTGAAGGAACCCGCGCGGTTCGAATGTCCCATTGTCTTGCCATTTGTGAAGCGCCATTTGGCGCTTCATACTTCTCGAGTTCTCCACAATGACTGCTACTTAAGTCATTCGTGACAATGTTGCGAGATTGCGACATCCGACGCTATCGGCATCATTACTCATTCAGATCTACCGCGTCTGAAGGTTTTCAACTGTATGTTTCCGTCGTCAAGATATATTCAACGTCTGTGAAGATAAGTTCGTTTCACATAAATTAGCAAATTAAATGAATGCCGAGTTAAATTAACTTGACAAGTAATATCAATGATATACATATCGATATCTATGCTTTTTTTGCACTTTAAAGACTAAACCTAAATCAGATTATACATTAGAGATTTACTATTAAATTTGTAATGTCAAATTTACTCAATTTTAATTATTTCTATAGGTCGTCACTGCTCAATATGTTAATTTAACTAAAACAATAGAGATAAATAATTTAACTCAAGAATTGAAGAACGTAAAAACAATATTTTAATAGAAACACAACTCAGCTTGCAGTAATTACAGACACAGAAGGAATACGACATATGATTTTATAATAATTAGAATTTTTAATAAGGAGAAAATATTGAACGATTGATTTCAAAGATGGTTTATGTTTATAAAAAAAAAATTAGAAAAGGAAACTAAACTTACAAAGAAAACAAACTCGAAACAAAATTACTCGTATACTAATTTGTTTACGAAGTAATGCTTTCATTTTATAACATTAAATATACTAATTTAATCTCAAAGTTTTTATCTTCAGATTAAACAACATCAACATCGTTACTACATGTAAGTTACATCTAATTTAAGTTTTATTGATTTACCAGTGAGTTGCATCTGACATTATTATAATCTCATAACATTGATCATCTCATAATATTGACACACTAAAAATTCTACATAATTAATAATTCATCATTGATTTTACTATTCGATTATAAATTTTCTGAATTTTATGAATAAAGAGAATTTGACCAATCAGACAATTTCAATTCACAAAACTCGTTTCGTTCTGATCGATTAAATTTTAAAGCCTGTTCTAAACTTCTTGCATCATACATCTAGTCTTTTTTTTCTTGAATATAGATAAAAAAGAAAAGATGGACCTTCAGCTAAAAAAAAAAAGAAGGAAAAAACCAGACCTCTAATCTCCAATTTTCAATCTTCAATGCGCAATATAAAGATTACTTAAGCAGAGAGAAAAAAAGGCAAGACAGTGGAAAATTTTAGACAAAAAACAACAGACCTACGTCGGTCGATCAAAGGTCGAGCTGGTTATTAACGTTCGTCGGCGTTTTTGACCCTTGTCTTGTATTCTCGCCAAAATCAATCGCGTCGGCGGCTTTTCATATTGCAAATTTGCAATATGTCTCGCAAACGAGACGCGAGAGACAGAGGACGATCATTCTAATCGGTAAAGTATCGCCGCGAGCGAGAGGCGCGCTCGTAGCACGTAATCATCTTTGTACGTTACATGGCTGGGTCACGAGCGCGTATATATACAGTCGCGTGAGCGCACGCGTACTCGCGTATCATACATATACATGCGCTCGATAGAGGAACGATGGAACGATGGAACGATGGAACGATGTCGCCATGTGGTGCAACACACTCCTCAGGTGTACAAACGGGCGCGATTTTGCCGCCGAGCAACACGACGTCGCCGTTGGATTCCACAGCGTTAGCGGTGATTACGCGCGCGGAATATTCTCCTCTCTCGCGGTATGGTTTAGGCATGTTTTGATCCCCCCGAGAGATTGGATACTTATTTGAAGACGTAATCGCGCGGGATACTGCATTATTCTTTAACGACACGATCGCGACATTCAAGCGGCTTGTAACGTTTGAAGATGATTTTTATTACTGTTTAGGAACATTTGCAATTTTCTCGCATCTCATGAAAAATTAAGTACCTCGAAAAAAATCAAGAAGCTGTTAAAAATGCATGTTAAAGAGGAGAGATAGAGCTGTAAAAATTTACTTCTTTTTTAATTTCATTTCTACGATTTATATTTTGTATTAATTATGTGAAATCGGAAATTGATACTTTTTTAATATTTTCCTTTTTATTTTTTTTTTTTAACTTAGTGCAATTATTTTTCACAATGATATCGAATTTTTTGTATTGAAAACTCATTTTTATAAAATGTTTTGTAACTGTGAAATTAAAGAATTTTTTTTACAGAAAAAAAAATGTTTTTCTTATAATATATTCTCGATTCGCATAAATCTCTTCAAAATTATTTAAACTTTTATTAATTTAACTCTTCATGAGACACAAGAAAATTGCAAGTGTTTCTCAATTATTTATGAACGGTAGCATATAAATTGTCGTGAAATAACAATTATAAGAAGTTAGATAACAATATTAGATAAGACAAGTCGTTATTTGTTTTAATGATTGTTTCGTAACGATAAAAATAAGTGACTTGCGGATAAATTATTTGTATATCTATGCGAAGCGAAACGTTCGTTTCAAGACTACAAGGACAAACCAATATTTTCCGAACTTGTTTGTTTTCATCCCGCGTGTTTTATGCTTTCGGGGTTTAGGACGCAAAATCGTACGGTTTGGCAAAAGTTCGAAGGCTATCGGAGATTAGCTGAAAACCTTTTCCGTAAATAGAACACCTTGATTTTTGCAAACACGTGTATTTCGCTGCCCTCGTTCACGCGCGTGCGAGGCTACTCGAAGACAAAAAAGAACATTTATCATAGCTCGTGGCTTATTGCAAAGTGTTATGCAAGTCGCGTCTACCTCCTCGGTAGAAATTACACTATAGTTAGATACGGCAATGCGACACGTGAAGGAATGGCGCCTGTTACGAGTTCTACGAGCCATTTCGTGCGCGAATAGTCGTGGAAACGAAAATTGTCACGTGACGTGCAATAACAATAATAACATTATCGGCTGACCAACATTATCGGAAAATAAGTGCAATCATTTCAAAAACCGTTCCATGTCGTCCACACTAATGTTACTTTTATCAGCAGTCTTTTAATCGATCGCTTTCAATTCCCGAGTTGCGCCTTATTGTGCAACTAGCGACAATTTTCTACATCTAATCCTACATAATTATTTTGATGGTTCAACAAAATTATTTTCAGATCTGTATCTAGCTAAAATTTTAGATATTTCAGCAAAACCGTCCTTTCCATATAGATCTCTTTTTTTTTCAGTCGTATGAATTTTTAAAAGTGAAAAATCAGAATAAGCTCTTTTTATCGGGTGATTTAAATTACATTATATTTTTATTATTAATATATCCCTCGTTATTTGTCAGTTCGAGTTTCGAGAAGCTAAACAATAATGATAGTTCGCAGAAACCTGGCGTCTTCGCGATCTTAATTCGATGTACAAACGAACAGATAACTTTTCCCGACCTCGACACTATTTTGCCGATGCGCGCCGAAGACATGACACGAGAAGCGGGTTTTCAACAGCCGGGTCGTCGAGATCGCTACGACGATCTATCAACTCCTTTGCCGATGGTAATCAGTAATCATTGGTGTCATTGAAGAAGAGAAACAGTGCCGAGAGAGGCCAGCAATTAAGTACAACATTTACGGTGCTGCGCGCGTTCGCAGCATCTTCTGTCAATATTGACGTAGGAACGAGCGATGCAGCGCGAATGAGACTTATTGTCCATGGTGTATTGAGAAAATTGTACGAGTACGCTCGATATTTTATGTTTCTATACACATCTGCTGTATACAAGAAAGAGATCTACCTCCGCCAAGGAGGTATCGCGAGCGTTGTGCGCGGAAACGCAATTTACGTTGTGCATTTAATGGCTGTTTAGCGAGACGATAACTGTTTCGCTGAAATACACCTCAAGAGGATGCACTGCAAATATCCCGCGAGTTCTAGAAATACCATCAAACGCCTCCAGCATGAAAATTCATAGGAGGATCTATACGGTGGTTAGCATAGCATTTACAAGTTAAACAGATTTTAAGATCGTGTGGAAGGACAAGAATAAACTTCGGGGGATTCACGCGCCTAAGTAAACTGCATTTATACAAAACAATGTTTCACGGGAATTTACATAATACTCCTGGGGAGTTGAATAAAGGAAAAATTACGTAATACATATTGTTCGCGTAATCACTGCGAGTCGTTTGGTAATCGCGATTATATGACTATGACACATTACAGATATTGCTGGATGGTTTTAATTCAGGAATAATCACCTAATTTTTTTACATAAACAATTACGTGAAGTATTTTTTTTTTACACTTCAATTAAAAATCACTATTATTATTATTATTATATAATTCGTTATAAAAATAAATAAATTCGCTAAATATAATTGCTATTTATACACATTTATTATTATATTTAGTAAATTATTTAACAATTAAAAAGTTTTGCATTTAATTTTTTTGAAGAACGTATAGAATATTATCAGTTTTACTTGTTAGTTGTAAATCACTAAAGAGAAGTATGAAAATTGGCTCAACATATAAAATATGAGAAACACTCCACGCGAATATTACGTTAAAAAAAAAGAGTAATGTAAGGTTAAATTACATATTATATGTTATCTACATTTTATCCGTATTCGAGAATTTTATGTATAAATAGATTTAATACTTTCTAAAAAAAATGAAGGGAAATGAAACATGGGATGGATTCCTGATCAATAAAGAAAACTACTATTAGACTGAGTTCTACTTTCTTACTGCTGGATGTAAAAATCAAGTGATTGTTTTCAGATTAATGTGAGATACTCGAGCGTTAACCGCGAAAATCCATGTCGCCCAGGTCGTTACTTCGAGGACACGCGTGTTTCTCGCTTTATCGGACCTGTCTCGCCCGAAACCCCGGCCCGTTTTCTCTTCTCGCTCTTTTCCTTCTTATCTCTCTTCTTCTGTTTTTTTTTTCTTTTGTCGCCTTTCCTTTCCTTCCGACGTACTGACGAATCAATTCCGCGGCGGCACGAAATTCTCACGGGATCTCTCTCGCAATAAATTACTGCCTGAGGACGTTAGTTTGCCGACCTCCGCGCTCGCGCACGAAAACGAGTTTCTCAGTCGTCGTCGCGCGAGCAAACAGGCGCGATGACGAGTAACCGAGTCCCCGCGATTAGCATACTCATGCGGGTAGCCGAATTCGGCTGAGTGCACTCCAGGGCACCGTGCCGCCGATTGCGCGATCCCCCGCGTTCGAGATATCATATCGAACTCAAAATGTTTCGACAATACTCTATTTCGCTTTACCATACTTGTTTTATTTCGTACGGTATTTTTTTTTGCAACTTCATCAGGTATTTCATTCTGAACAACTTTAGTGTGAAATGCAGAAAAACGGAATTGAATAAAATAGCGCAAAAAAATTGTAAGATAAATCTATTAAAGTAATAACTTATCTGTTTGCATACGTTACGTATTGAGCAGGTAATAGATTTTTGTGATCTACCGAGGAACGATTCGCGCACTACTATCGTCAAATTATTTTCAAATAGCTAGATATCTATATATATGTACACATATATATACATAGAGTCTTCTTAATATTAAACTTGATAAAAATTTGTATTTACTATTTCTTTATTGTTAATATTGAACATATTATTTGTGATATTATAAGTGAGAATTATCTAGGAGTCGATGGAAAACAATATCTAATCAAAATTAGCGCATTAGCTATTGAGATGTTAAATATACTCAATGGCTGTTTTTAAATCCGAACTATATAAAAAAAGCCAAAAATCGTTCATCGTTAAATCGCAAAAAGATTTTATCGAAAAGTTCGAGATTCAAAATGTATATTTCACTTACCGGATTCTTCTGTCTCTAACTCTTCTTTAAATACTTGAAGGTTTTCAGACACGTTCGTTTGGTGATAGCAATGGTCGATAAGGGTGCTCTTTTTAATATTGTATGCCATCTGCTGTTGTATCTCTTCGTGCTTCCTTCGAGTAATTCGTTGATTGTCCTCGTTGTTCAATGGATTCTTGATCGGTGATGGTAAGATTTCTAATGATGTTGAAGCTTCTGATGGTATATGTGAAGCTCCTGATGATGTACATGGTATATGTGAAGCTCTTGATGATAATGGTTTCAGTAGTGATGGTGACCGGACTGAAAACTGTTCCATCATCTGGGACATGTTGAACTGATGTTGAAAGCTCACCTCCTGCTCTTCCTTTACAGCAATCCTTGAATCAGTCGCCCCGTCTTCATCGGAATCAGTCTGGAAGGAATCAGTATGCTTCCACGAGTGCCACTCTTTCAAGTACTTCTCCTCGGCCATTTTAAATACTTTCGCTGTTTTACTTTTGCAGCGCGTTAAATAGTCTTCTTCTTCGTCCGACATATAGTGAAGGTAGTTATCTATCTTTGAAGATTTTGAGAGAACTGGACTATCTGTCTCTGAACAATTTGAGAGAATTGACCTATCTGCCTCTAAAGAATTTGAGGACATTAGACTATCTACCCCTGAAGATTTTGAGGGAACTGGACTACATTGAAGATTTTGAGAATTTTTAATTTTAGTCCGAATGGTACTGAATGATGCGTGGTACACTTCAAAGAAATCACGGAAGCGCTTTACGGGTTTCAGCATTGCGTAGGGAGATCTTTTATTCATAAAGACTTGGCGCTTTAAGAGTTTGATTTTACGTGCCGTGGAATAATTTTTAAACTGTTGCTCTTCAAAGTCAATGGTTTTTCGGCGAAGAGGAAGACTTTCACTTTCTGAATCAGAGTCTTCCAAATTGAGCAGTTCATTTTTTTGTGAACAGTTTTCTTCATACTGCGAGTATATCGATTTCGAAATCGGCAGCGAATCGAAGTCTATCGACTTCAGATTCTGGTGCAACTGTGAGAGCTTTGGCTCACTCAATTCGAACTTGGATTCCAGCTTTTCAATTAAATTTTTCAATAGGTCCAGCTTTGCATCATCCAGCTTTACATTCTTCAGTACATCAAACAAAGATACCGGTTTTGAATCATCTTCCTCCACCAAAGGCAGGTCAGCTGGATCCGGATGCAGCGTTGGTTGTGGATTCAACTGGGGCTCCAGATTTGGTTCCGGTTCGAACTTCGGCTCCGGCTTCGGCTGTACCTGCGGCTGCAGTTGGTTTTTTGTACGTTTTTCCTCAATTGTGTTTGTAGTACTCCGTTGTAATCGTTGCTGATGTTGTGAAACATTGTTGCGATAGTTGTTGCGATTATCTGAAACATAAGAAATTAATTTATAAAACAAGTTTATAAAACAAACTTTTAATTAAATTATACAATATCATAATAAAGTATTTAAAAATTATTATAAAATTATGACTGAAAATGAAAAAATATGAAATTCCACATAAGTATCAAAAATAAAAAATTTAATTTCAAATTCCATGTAAGTATCAAAAATTAATTTTTTATTTTTAATAACATAGAATTTTAACATTTTTATCTTAAATTTAGTTGTTTAATGTAATTGTGAAGTTTTTACTTTTTATTATTCTTCATTGTTGATTGCAATATGTTGCGATAGAGTAAAGTACAGAATTACATCACGTATCGTAATGCTAGCATCGTGTGCATCAATAACGTACAACATGTAATTAATGATTTCGAAAATAGGAATAAAGATTGCGATAATGTGCACAATACTATGAAAATAGATGACCTTTTCATTATATTTGCTTTCTGTCATTTCTTTATTCGTTTTTAATTTTTTATAAAATTGATCAATATTATGTACAAAATATATTAATAAATAAAATATGTATTATACAAAATATTAAACTAAGAATCTGTCTAAAATATGAATATTATTGTTATATTTATCTTCAAACAAATTATAACTACATATTACAGTGTTTAAATTTAATTAGGAAATAAACTCGCGAATGAAGTTTAAGTTGACTTGCGTGAATATTTGAATGATGTAAGTAGAAAAATTGAAGAAGGAGAAAAACAAAAGAAGAAAATTTTGCAAACATATATATATATATATATATATATATATATATATATATATTTGTAGGTAAACAACGTAAAACGGAGCGAAAATAAAATGGATAACATAAAAAACAAAACATAAAAACATAAACATAGTGCCACGAAGTGACAAATTATTATTTACAAAATTATTCTGACCATTGATAAACCGATGTCTAGCTGTCACCCAGGATAACTTCTTATCTGCATGGAAAACTAGGTATGTTCGGCATTATTTATATCCCTTCGGAAATTTCGCAGCTAATATACGATTTTTAATATTACTTTCTAATACGTGCAGTCAGTCAATATCCAACATTTCTTTCTGATCTAATTCAATCACAGCATTTAACTGAAATGTATGTATCTCGTGTCTTGTCGATACAATTTTATCTACATTGTAATATACAATAATATATTATCGTTCCCTTACTTCAAAATAGCACGTGTGTTGTTCCTTCAAGATTTTCAAAGAGATTGTAATATCTTCTACAAAGTGATACATTTTGAATTGTATCGTTTTTGTAACTAAAAAAGAAAACTATAGAGATCATTTAGGGATAAGTATATTCTTTTAAAATAAAAGAATGATATGTAATCTACCCCGAGTATACTTTCTTTACAACAATGAAAATGATCGAGGAAACATAAAGAAGAAAATACATGACATTAATCTGTATATCAAACTTCCGTTATATTAATTATTTGAAATAAGCCGAAAACAAATAATACAAAAATAATTGCGTAATATTACAGTCTATGTTCTTCTCGTAACAATTAATTCATTTGTGGCGCAGAATTAAATGACTAATAAATAATAAATTCGGGAGAGATCAGTTGGAGGAGTCAACCCAATGACAGGTCTTTTGCAATTTAGTTTAAGATAGTACTGGAGCAATCGCGGCGATTGAAAATACGCGGAAATGCCAGTTATATAGCATGATTCATCACTTGAATGTTCCAGTGAGATGCATTGCGATTTAAGATCACAGTTTCGCCTAAAGCAGATGGGAAGCTGTGTACGGATGACGCCTGCGGGTGATCCATATGAATAATGATTGGAAAGATCAATTCTACTGATATTTACGTGCCACCATACTTTCCCTTTCTCCCATATTTGCAAGTTTATCAAACATTCAGTCAAATTCGTTTAATGATTACCTATTATAGCATTGTAGTTTGTTACATATTCGACTCAATTATTTTTTAAACGGTGCAAAATGATCTTTTTGCGTTAAAGTATTAATAATTAGTTAATTCGTTTATATTCTACAATAGACAGATTTTTAACACGTGGGACAAGATACAAACAATGCTCGAACACTGCTTGAAATGAATACTCTCAAAAACTTTTAGAGTGAATCTCACTGTGAAGAGTGAAATCTCGTTCAAGATAGAAAACTGAGGCTCTCTTTTTTAAGATTGATTAAATTTTCACTCTTTAGAGTGAGATTCTACTCGAAAGAATTTAAAGAGTTACGAGAGAAGAGAGAGATTATATTAATTTATTTACTCTTGGGAGTAGAAAAAGAAAATAGAGACAGATTATATAATAACATTAAAAAAATGAATAAAAAAAATTTCAGTTTTAAAAAATCAAAAACCTTGGAAAAATAGAATTTAATAAAAAAAAATGTCAGAAAAATTAAATTTAATGTATCTGATTTAATATATCCTAACAATATCAAAAGTCATTACATTAGCATATTACGATGTGCGATAAAAATTGTGTATCTAATGAATTAGTTTTCACGTTTAAATATATCTCGTGTAACTTACAATGATCTCTACATCCCAATTTCATATGTTTCCAACAATATTGACAGTTTGTCAGAAAAAAAGTTTAAAAGTAACCGATGTGGGAGACAAAGCTTTGAGGACCAAAGAAAGACCATTTCGACCCGGCGAAGAAAAAAACGCTCTCGTTCATGGCTCCGAGCACGCGGACAACAAATGATCGCGCACGCAAACAGACATATGTTGACAAACGGAACGACTTAATTATCCATTGTCACTTGGCGTGAGAAAATTACAAAATTCGATTCTTCACTTTTTTTTTAATTGCTTGGAAAGAAAAATGTATGGATTAAATAAGATCTGTCCGAAAAGTCGTATAAAAAAATTATTTTATTAATACATACTTGATCGCATTAAAAAAAATAACTATTGTGCAAAAATGATGCTGAAATTGTTAATCTAAACGAAAACAAATTATTTACAGAATTGTAATTTATAGAATTACAAAGGCACTAACATATTTCTTTAAAAGAAGGAAAAAAAAACCGGTAATAAAAAATATTAATTCTTACGTTTTTTGAAGATAAATTTTACGAACACCCTGTATACTGTGGTACTGACCTGCCTCTGTAACGCTATCGTCCTGACCTATGTCTATGGCGCTATGATGCTGAACTTGTCTTTAAATTACTGACCTATCTCATCTATTTAATCAAGTATATTTAACAGGCTTAAACCAAGAGTCAACGAGATAACGAATATATGTGTAAAAGCTTCATTTCTTTTTGGACGCTCAATGCACAGTTAGGTAGTTGTATAAAATTGAAGTACGACAAATCGAAATCAATCCGACAGTAAAGATTAAAATGTATATTCTACGTGTTTCTAATGAATCAACCCCTTCGTTAACCTCGTTATCACGAAAAATATAAAATCCAAAAGGAATATCCGCAATATGTCGCATCGCATATGATATCTGAGCCGAACGGATTCGATCGCAATGGGTCTCTATTATGTAAGAAAAATATCGTTATCTTTGCCCTTGCGTGCCCCATCAGCGGAGATATAATAGTGCAAAGTCCGAAATCGCGCGGCGTGTTTAATAATTAGTTATTATCTGCCACACTCTCGCGACACTAAGATTTATAGAGTTAGACGCGATCTTAGCGACTCTTATGATTAATTTCGATTATTGACACTACTGACAGATGCGTGACAATACAGGCATAACTGAAACATCCGAGCGTCCGAATAATGACAGTAACATTTACAATCACGTCATATAAAATCTAAAGAATTTGCTACATTAATCACGGATTGCAATCTAAGTAATTTGTCAAGTATAATTTTTTGATACAATAGAAATATTAATAAAAATTAATACAAAAAAATAAATAAATAAAAAACGTATTTTTTAATTTAATTTCTTTATTGAATTTAAAGTGAGGCGTTTCGTGAAAAAAACGCATCGCGGTCTCTCTCTCCTTTAGGAAAAGATAATTTCATCGGCGGCGTAAAATCGCCGCGGCCGAATCGTACCACGTCACGCGGGAGAGAAATTATTCGAGTAGAGCAGATCTGATAAAGTGCCGGAGAACCGCTTTCATTCGGACTTTCGAAAACGTGCGACGCGCGACACGATACGCGGCGTCGCGATTGAACCCCTTTAATTGCTGCCTATACAAGTCGCGAGGAACGGAAAACCGGTCCAGGTGCAGATAGCTAAGTACGCTCGGCTTCCGCTGAACATTATCGCTCGAGCGAGTGTAACGAGTCGACTTTTCTATCGGATGCTAATTAAGGGTGAGTCGGCAAACTGAAACGAAAAACTGGAACAGCGAAAACGGCAAACTGGCTCGGCGATTAAGTCGAAACAGCGCGTGCTTTCCGTCGATGATCGATGAAAGCTTCCACGTGCAAGTACTCGAGTTTTTTTATCACGTCAAATGGCCTTAGTCGATGTATCGAACGAGGAATCAACGTGACGTGCTCATCAGAAAAATCACGACGGTAGTTAGTTGCAAAAATAAATTAGCAATTCTCGGAAAATAAATCGGAAAGCATCAAAAATACTTTATACAGAGATAGATGAGCTGAAAGGTTTTTTTTTTGGCAAAGTATTTAAAAAATTCGCAATCGTGATTTTCGAAGAAAAAAGATAAGTAAAAGTACATATAAGTATAAAAAAAATGTATAAATAAAATAACAAAAGAAATAAAAAAATATAAGTAAAATATTCTTTTCTCTGTAAAATATATGAATAGAAAACACGAATGTATTTGACGCGAATTGAAAAAAAGAAGGTACTGCTCATTTCTGATGGATCGGCAATTTTTTGCTCCGGTAAAAATGACGCGTTAACGTTTTTTTTTTCGGAGTACAAATTCGTAAATGCTTTTTCCGATGAAGATGTAAATAGACACGAAAAACGTACATGTCGCACATATTCGAGATGAGTTTAAAATCGACAGAAGGCACCGTACGTGTTTTTGATAAAATCACTGAAAACTTGCACGCGAATCTTTCTCATGGAAAAATAAATAGGAGCAAAAATATCTGAGAATAAATAACGAATAGACGAAAATAGACAATATGAAGTATCCCCGAATATTCGTATCCTTCATTCATTCTAGAAAAAAACAGAATTTGCCGACTATTTATAAATCAAATAAAATTTCCGAGCGATTAATTGACATAATCGTTTCAATACAAGATATAATATATTATATTCTTATAATATAATATATACATAACATAACCTTGGCCATAAATATAAAAATACCTTCAAAAATTGACATATCTATCGAAAATTACATTTCAATAAAACGTTTTATTAAAAAAATATTTATTTTTATAACAGTTTATTTTGTTAATACTTTTTACTACAGCCAATAAGCCTTTTAAGAGAATAAATTGAAAGTGCCTTATACTTAACAGCTAAGGCTGTATATCGTCTACGTAGCTACAGTAATATTATTAAAATGTAATGTTTACGCGAGAGAAAATTCACGCGACTGGAAAGAAAAAAAACAGATTAGGAGAGACGATTCGTGCGTCGTATTTTGCGCTTGCCAGAAAGATTCCAGAAAGATTCGCGCGCGCGCGCGTAAGTATAGAATCCGCGTCGTAAAGTGCGTCAGATCGAGTCTGTTTCGTGCGTATATGTTTCCGCTCGCGTGCGGAGCAACGCGATCGTCTTGCCGGCAGTCCCGTCACGGTTCGTAAAGAGCCTTTTAAAAAGCGCAACACGGGCAAATCGGATTCCTATGAGCAAGCGCACGCGTCATACTCATTCCCATCGATTCCCGATAAACTCGAGGCAGGTAGGTAGGTAAGGTTCGATGAACCGACCGTGCGCGTGAAACCGCGCACAAGTACACGGTCCCGCTAATTATAGAAGTTACATGTTAATCTTGTTACTCGTATTTATATTCTACGTTTTAGTCGCTCGTGAATTCTCTCGCTACAGTTTCCCTAAGTTATCCATTAAGTTTCATGCAAACTTATGGTCATCGAGTCGAGAGAGAAGTCGAGATGAGAGAGAGAGAGAGAGAGAAAGGGAACACAAGTAACTCAACGTACGTTGTACACATACCGATTGTTGTCTTTGTCTTTGTATATTTTCCTGTTTGGTTTTCCGATCCCATTATTGGGTCACAGTATACCATACGTATCAATTCTTTAGAGCCTCCTCGGGGAGTAAAGGCTCGCTTATGTTTTTGCATTTGATAGTAGTTTGCATTCTTACTACTCTTTAGAGTTTGTCAACATTCGAGGGGTAAACAGTCTACAGTTTAACGCGGAACGCGAAAAAATCGCGTTTACGAGGCGCAGGTGGGATCGAACCCGGATCCACAGATCACGAATCAATCGCACTGAACGACAAGCCATATCGATTGTTCGTATGCATTGTAGCAGTATTAGTGTAGTACATTCTCAGTATACATTATCAGTAGTTCGCAATGCCGTATATTCAATACGGCGTTCGAGCTTTACGCCGAGAATTAAGATTCACGTGGACAATAATTGATAGAATCAAATCCACGTAATTCAAGTTTGCGCGAACAATCATTGAGTCTTTTTAATCTACTAGTACGATTAAAAACAGAACCTTATTCAGTAAACTAAACAATAACACAACATCGTATTGGAAAAAGAGCTTGGTTATATTAATTGAAATTCTGATGAGAAATGTATATATTAAAATGTTCTGAGAATTGTATCTATTATAATTTTAGTCAAGGTAAAGGCAAAATTCTAATTGATATAATGATCTTCTGATTCGTTCAATTTTTCTCAATGCAATTTCATACTCTCTCTCTCAATATAAATCTACTCTCTAAAGTCTTTGAAATGGAAGAATCTCAATTTCAAAGAGTGAAAATTGAGCTAGCCTTCAAAAAAAGTGGCTTCAATTCTTTTTCAATTCTTAAGAGTAAGATTCATTCTAAAAGTTTTAGAAAGTAATACAAAACACATGTTGTACATAATAGTTACACTGTGAAATTATAGCATCGGCGTTATGTTATTGTCATGTTACTGGATATAAATTCTGCAATGGACAAAGCGTCGTGTCGGGACCGACACGACTGCCGGCCGGCCGGCTCAACGTAAACGGTTTCTTTTAATGTGAACCTAACAGATCATCTGGGATATTTGAGAAAACGTGAGTTATTGCAAAATATTATATATGTTACTTTTTTCCTTTTTTATTCATACTTTCTAAATTCTTTTTGGAATGATCTTATTCTATTATTCTATTGTGAAGAAAAATCTCTCTTATTCTAAAGAATAAAAATTGAAGGTCTCGTTACTTATTTCCTTTGTAATATTTGTTTGATTTCTACTTTTTTTCCAGAAAAATTACGAGTAAATTCATATTCTTAATGTTCTCAAAAATACTGATAAGCCAGAAAACAGTCAATATTCAATACCATTGTTTAACTTCAAAGTGATACAATTAAAAAAATTAAGTTCTTCAGAAAAAGGAAAAATTATTTTTCAACTTAATAGAAAATTATTGACCAATCAAATAATATCAGTAAAAATAACATTAGAAATATGATCAAATGGCTGGAGGCGAGCAAATAACAGGTGACTATTTTCCAAATTAAGATCGAACCTTCACATGCATTGTTTTAGTTTACGAAGCAACGTATAATCAATAAGTCCGAGATTCAATTAATTCTCATTCGACTTGATAAGATTTAGATCTCGATTAAAAGTTAAGAAATTGAAAGCTTCGAAAATATCGCAATAAAAATTCTCCGCAATGAATATTCGGCATTAAAAAAGAAAAACTTACAATCATTTGGTGACAACAATAGTTGCAACTGCTGGTAAAGTTGCTGCTGGTGCTGCTGGTGTTGTTTCTGCTTCCTCGTGCACTCCAACAACGTTTGCAATCGTTCTTCCAACTCTTGCTGATCGTGCAATCGATCCCGCAGCTGTTTACGAAAGAGGTGGTAATAATTCACATCTGCAAAATCTTTGTCGTCGTGGACCTTCGTGACTACTGTAGGTACGATTGGCAACAACATCGTTGTTTCCATTTATATACTTGTTAAAGGCTTTAATCTCGATCGATCGATCAACACACCGCACTTCACCGAGGACAAGTTTCTCTCTAGCGATATCACACTGCGATGCACTTCACTTTCAAAGCGAACCCACTCACGGGTCGAGAGGAAAAACTCAGAAAAACACTCTATTTACATATGTGTGTATCTCTCTTTGTTTATTACTCCCCCATTTGTTACTCTTCGCGCGCGACTCAAGAACGTGACACTATCGCGAACAGCGAAGCTGCTCGGCACGCGTACGCGTGTGCGTGTGCGTGTGCGCGAATTCGCGAGAGTCGCCGTACGTTACGTACGTACAATCGTGCGTGCGTATGTATGTGTATATACGTGAGTGTGTTCGGGGTGGGGGGGAACGAAAAAAAAAAGCGTTTATTATAATATTCGGTGATCTTGTCGTTTATACATCCTGCTCGTTTTACTATCACTGACAGTGTCGCACCGAAACGATATATTATTACCGCGATCACTACTACTAGTACTAGTGTTGTAAGTGATGTCACTGTCGCTACCTCTGCTGCCACTGTCGTACTGTGTCAGACGAGGGATGAATTTCATTATCGGCGCGCGCGCAACACTCCGGCGACACTCTTAGGCACCTACCGGCTTTACCTCGATCTCTTGGCACTGTCACGCGTACTGTCAGACCCGGCGAGCGTATAGCGTACCTCACCTTGCGGCAGGTCAGACGAGACTGAAGTGACTGAACTCACTGAACGTTCGCATGCAGCGATCTTCCATCTTACGAAGATGTCCCCACCCGTTGGCACTGTCGCCACCGCTGCCTCGACAGGGGCGGCGTCCACTCTCAGGGCGCCTGCGTCCACTAGCGTTTCGCTAGGACGATATTTTTCCAAAACATCCACCAATACGATATTTTTTCAAAATAGTGGAGGAAAAATCCTTTATGCTATTGGTAGAGATAAGTCGAAGAAATGAATAACAATACATGGTCTCCTACCCGATCTCCCGAGCTGTCCTTTATCTTTTCTCTAAGCTATGAACTCAGGTACTATTTTTTGATTAATGATCAGTGTACAAAAAAGAGAGAGAGATGCTATACATATGTTCGGAATTTAGTTAAGGTCCGAGCACAGACTTTTGCAATTAAATAATTAGAGTTGTTTATTTTACAGTTTTTCTATATTTTTTCTCAATTTCTCTTTATAATTTTTTAATATTTGTTAATTATTTCGTTAAGTAACGCTGTTTAAGATTTCATTATTCGCGTGAGGTGTCCATCCCTGCTGTATAAATTCACTTTTTCATTTATACACATTATTATATCGATAAGGAGGAACCAAAAAGTGAAAACGTGCTTTTAAAATACGATTTATTACAAAACATAAAATTCATATATTAAGAATCTCTAATTATAAAAAATCCTACTAAGAATAAAGTTTCAAAAGCTAACGGATATACACATATTAAAAAATACATACGTCAAGTTTTATATTATATATTATGACTATGATATATAAGCGTTGAAGAAATATTGTAATCAAAATTAAGTAAGTTGTTAGAATTTTTAAAAAAATTTGTTATGTCGATTACGATAAAGAAAATATTTGTGATTATGGAATCTGTATTAAAGTACACACACACATAACTTATATTGATCATTAAAGATCTACTAATCATTTTTTAATTATATTATTTATTAAATACTTACGTGAACAATAAATAAATATAAAATATAAAAATTTTAATGTTATCGAAACGATTAATCACATAGCATAACAAATCTCAAGAAAAACAAGAAAAAGGAAAAATATTAAACGATATTTTAGGATTAATCAACTTTTGTCCGATGTAAGCGATATAAAATAGAGTTCATTGTTGCTGTTTTAATTTAAAATTGATGACAGAGACTCATTAATATGTGTAAAAAAAATTAATTGGTCCTACAATATTATAACAATAACTTTTTTCCTTTTTTTCCTGAGATATTATTTTGCTACATAGACAGAGTCGAAAAATTCTTATACTTATTGTTACTTTATATTTATTTTTGAAAGAATTAAGGGATATCTGAATTTATGATTTAGAATTCTTAATCTGAGCACGAAAATTTATATCTTTTGCCATAAATTTTAAAAGCGCGTTTCAATTTTTGATCCTTTTCTTATAAGCTTAAATTGTTTCATAATTTTTTTAAATTGCATTTATCTTTATTTAAAGCATGTATATAGAATATTATTAATCTTTATTTAATTGTAAATCATGAAAGAGAATACTAAAAATAGAGTATTGATAGTTGAAAGTATTTTAATGATTATTTGATGAATTTAAACGATAAATGTCAATATGTAGTCGAAATTTAAAAAAAGAAAGATAAAGAGTATACACCATGAACGCAAGATAACGTTACCGATTAATTATATTTGATTACATTATAATCTAATTGTACATAATTAAATATATAAATAAATACCTAATTATTTTTTAAATACATAAATTTGAATTTAATTTTTAAATAATAATATATATATATTAAAATTCTATAAAATTCTAACTGATTTTATGCAGTTTTTACGACAATACTTGATTTATGGACAATTTTAAGCGATAATACTTGATTTATGGAATCCATATTATCTTTTGAAAATATGTGTATTTTACAAATAAAGCCTGAAGGTGCCTTTCTGAAAGAAATTTCCTATTTCTATGGCTTTTGTGAATAGGAACTTTCTAACTAAGAATTTAAAAAAAAATCTTTTCTAAAATTTTTTGGGGATTAAAACCTATTCTAGAATATACTTTTTGTTTCCTGTTTCTTGATTTTATCCTTTTTGTAGCTGACAATTGTATGTTTTGTTTGGAGATGTAAACGATGAAAAAATATTAGAATTTCTACGATATAAAACTCGGAAAAATAATGGTTTTTTTCGATGCGCCAATCCACAAAAGGTTAAAAATCTATAAAAATTTAAATAATGGAAAAAGAGAATATGTTCGAATAATTATATTTTTTCAACTTAACCACTTATGACTAACGAATATAGTAGATAAATCTTTCTATTTAAGGATATTACATATATTTTTTAATGACGAAATAAAATTATGATAAAATTATAGATTTTTTCATATTATATTTGAAAATAAACAAAAAATACAAAAGTACAAAAAATTTGGCAGCAATGATCTGAATAAAAGTTAATATCTTTATAAAAAGTAGACATGTTTTTAAATAATTAAGATAAAAGGAAAAAAATTTTCATTTAAACAATAAAATTGTATTATTAAACATAAAATATTTACTTTTTATTAAAGTCTTTTATATATATATATATATAAAACTTTCATTTTTATACGGAAAATATTAATGTTCAATTTCAATCACTTTTTACAGAGACTATGCATCTGATATATCCTTAAATTAAAAAATCTATCTTATTTCTTGCGAGACTCTTTTATATTAAAGATGTCTGTAAATGAGGAAGCAATAAAATAAATTTCTTTATGTGAAATAAGTACTTATATGTGTAATGTCGAACGATACTGAATGAAATAAAGGAAATTGGAACATATGAATTAAGCTTGAAATAGTGCGCCCTTGCCGTTCTGCATCGATGTGTCATTTTCCATCGTATTATGAATTTCATAACACGAACAAGCAAAGCATGTTGCACGGTTATTATGAATCTACGCGTTACATTTCCGGCCTTTTTAGCGTATCCCAATAATGACTTCCTTTCGTTGTTCGATGCATTTCCGAAGGACATGCACGTGTTCTCTCTGATTCTATATTTTTCATATTCTACTTCAATAGTAAATGTTAGAAGCAACTTTCTCGATTTTTATGCTTATGTGTTTCATATGCAGCGCATATGTAAACGATTTTTAAAAATGAAACAATTTGCATTTAAGATCTCATAAGGAAGAAATGAAACATTTAAGATCATAAGGAAGAAATGAATAAATAGAGCATAAATATGACATTCTTTTTTTTGTTTTTTTCTTTTCTTTTTTTTTTATTAGCGTATCGAATCAAAAGATATGACGGATGGGTAATAAAGATAGTATACATATAGTGATACGAACGAATTTTTTGTATTCACATCTTATACATTGATTTTTCATACAAAAAAAACTAAAGCTAATAGCTTTCTTATCTTCTTTAACATAGTAAATCTATATAATGGATCGAAACGCATCAAAATTACTATCGTATAGAATAAATTAAGTACATGAAAACAATGTTAGCTCTTAAGGGCATTTATTAATTATTGATTAATCTCGTTAAAACCTAAGCTTTTTACATTGTTTATTACTTACATTTTTAAAATTACGTTTTTTTAATTATTAATACTATAAAAAAAAGAAGTAAAATAAAAATAATATTTCAAGTATCTTTATTTAAAATGTTCCATAGAACACAGTTCTCCGCAGTATCTTGAAGACATGACATTTATGATGCAGATGTTCTTTGGATGTCCTTTAAGACAGCTGTATAGGATAATTTCTCACAATTATAATATCCTACACAAAGTACGGATGACATTTGAAGTCTATTAAGTATAACAACACATTAAAATAAGAGAACGAAATGTATTAAATAGCGTAATGAGAGATGCAGAAATTGAAAAGATTTTTACATCGATAACAAGTAGAAAATTATAGAGATGAAAAATCGAAAATGAGCAAGATCTCCAGCAGCAGCTTGACGTGCCCATCTTGTTCATAATTCGATTCATGCAAATAATTCAATAAATATTTTATTATAAATCAATAAATATTTTATTATAATAAATAATTAACAAGGATTCCAGTCGTAATACCATCATGAGTTGCTTTTAATTGTAAAACTAATTGGATATGGATTCCGAGTTTCATGAAATCAATGTCATTTGAAGAATATGACAGAAAAATATAAAACATAAGTTTGTCAAAGAAAAAAAAAATACAATTGATTAGTGAAGAAGCGATGATTGTTTAACTTAAGAAAACGAACAAGAAGAATACTAAGAAAAATTTACAGCATAGAGAAGTACTGTACTATCTGCGAAATCATTCAGTTTTTATTATAAAAAGATCGATTTTATATATTGACCTTTAATATATATTGACAATTTACGATTTTATTAACATTGAAAATGACTTAATAAGTATTAATTGATTTAGGCAATATATATATTGAGTTAGACAATATAAGTTACTTGTCGTTATAATAAGTATGCAAATGATCGGATATTCGATGTACATTCCTTATGATTAGAAGTAAAAGTCTGGCCAATTTTCTAATTTGATTAAAAATGGCATATATGTACATGCACTTACATAACTGTATAAGAGGTACTGTATTTCACATATCTGTTTTTAAATTTTTTTATATATTCAGTCATTGTCTGATTGATTATGCCATTTTTATCAAAATTAAAAATAAGACAAGTCTAGAATCAGATTCTCTCTTATTTCTAGAGATATTAGGTCAACTATAAAACGTGCCCTAGCATAAGAAATCAGCGCTTTTTCTAATGCATCGTGCTCATATCAAGAAATAAAATTGGTTTATCAGTACGTACATCGCACCATGATCTAATCGAGGAATGTTTCGCTATTCTGCGCAAGGTCTCGATCCGCAATGTTATACAATTCGCGGCGAGAAAAAAATGATGTTGAAATAGCACACATTACATTACATTCAAGGGCCACTCGCGTAACGCAAACAGTTCTGCGAAGCCTCATTGGTACAGCGGAAACAGAAATTAATCGGCAATGCGAATGTATACATATATATTATACTATCTATCAAATACGTATTGTATTATTATCTTAAAAATAGTAATTCAGATTTATTTTGAGCTTTTCTTAACACTTAAACTTTTCATAACTATGTCGAAATCGGTTTGTATTATAGTTTGTAATAGTCAGATAATATAATATGTATATGTAGATATATAAGAAGATATCAATATGTTTATGTACAAGTAGATATCACACACACACACGCACACGCGCGCGCGCGCGTGCGCAACACACACATACCTATATCTATATACATAATTTCTTAAATAGGCAGTCTTGAAATAAGAAACGGACTATATATATATATTATATATATATATATATGAACATTGGCCTATGATTTTTCGGAAATTTACATCAGAATCTCCTCATAATTTCTGCGAATTGTTTACAATTACAAAACTGACTTATTAAATAGCTGTCTTATTTAATTTAAGGGTCGTCGCCGTCGATGACATCATCACTGACAGTGATTCCATCGTGACAGACGCTGGTTGATCTTGCACGCGACAGTCACTCAATACTCGGTTGTACACACAGAGAAAGAATAAATGAATAAATTTTTATTAACTTTCTCAGCTATTTCAAATTACAATACAAATTATGTATTAGGTGTTGGAATTAATTCGTAGCGTTTTTTAATGAAAGAATGTTATTTATTTCACATGAGCATTAAAAAATACATTAATGAAAGTACTTCCCATCACTTGTAAAACGCTACGAATTAATTCCAACACCTAATATTATTTATATACAGACGCAGGGACAAGCGTAGGAAATTTGCGAGCACACGTACGGGCAATCGCGCGTTCGGACATTTAGCATTACATGGAGAATGTAATACTAAATCTCCGAAGATCAATTATCAAATAGTCAATTGTCCATATAATTGCTATGGTAGTGGAGCCAAAATGTCTTCGAGATTGTTTGAATCAGAAATATGTACAAAGAAGAATAACGTTCATTCGGCTATATTACAAGAGAATGTACCCATGTTGTAAATATCATCTTTTTGAAATGTATCCCCTGATTATAGAAGATGATTATATTATATAAACTTAAAAAAATATTTTGAAGAAAATTTATTCTCTATTATTTTCTTTCAAAGTTACAAGTAATTTATTCTTTTCTAGCTAATTCTATTTTAAAATGAGGATTTAGAAAATGGAAGATTTATTACAGAAAGGGTTGTCACAGTAAAGGTTGAAACGTTTGGAATGAAAATTTTGTTGAGATTGTTTCAATCTCAATTCTTTCTCTTCCAGTCACAAAAATCACATCTAATAACTAGGGCGGCTCTAATAGCTCTTTTTTTTTTATTGAATTTATGTTCCATATATATTGTTTTTGTAATTGTTACATAATTTAAATCTAAGTAACATTGAAACATTATACATTCTTTTAATATTTTTTTAAATCGCTCAAGTTTTTCATATTGCTTTACTTCATACGTTAAAGTGAATACATTTTCACTCCTTCATAAAATATACTCTTTTGTGCGCTTTGCGGAATTTTATTCCAATATTCCCGATCTGCCGTGTTTGTCTTTCGCTGTCATTTCCCACAATGTCTGACTTTTTCTTAATTGCTCGAACAATCATATCATTTAGGATCTCAAAAATGAAAGTACACACATTATAATAAAGCCTCTTTTGAGAGAGAGAGAGAGAGAGACAGAAGAGATGTAAAGGCTAAACACAAGAAGGAGAAGAGAGTAAGTTCGAGAAACGGACCTGTCCAAATGAACTGACTTTCTATTACTTGGTATCTACTATAACATCCCTCGTATCTTCTTTCTTCTCCTTATATGTCGCCGTTGTCGCCGCTATCTTTCATTATCTTTCGTCTGAGAGCTGACCATGGCTCTACTCATTGCTCAGTCAGCAACATAGCGCAGCGAGTGCGGATTAATGAATGAAAGGAATCACAATCGCCGTACCAGAACCGCTACTATGTTGGGCGAGGTAACGCGAAAGGATTCGAGAGGGTAACCAAGCGAGACGACTCGCCAGGGATAACGAGCAAAAGCTGATCAATCCTTTATACAACGCTGAAAAGGACTGAGATGAATCTTTCATACAAAATTGTCACTTTCTATTTATTTGCGAAAGAAAAACTTTTTTCAAGCGTCTTGAACGTAAGAGCACAGGATTTATTTAGTTTTATCAATAAAAAGTTTGTCATTTGTTTGAAAATAAAACTTTCTGCAATAAATTTTCCATTTTCTAAACCCTCATTTTAAAATAGGATTAGCTAGAAAAGAATAAAAGATTTACTTGTAATTTTGAAAGAAAAGAATAGAAAATAAATTTTCTTCAAATTATTTTTTTAAGTTTATATAGTATAATTAATTTTGTTAATATATTTATTAATATTAATAATTTTAAAATGATTAACATGTATTAATAATTGTAAAATGATATTAGGAAAATGATAAACAATAAAAAAAACAATAAAAATGTAATCACTTCTTTAAATAGTGAATTTATCTAATAATCCCTGATAAAAATTTGTATCAGAATTTTTTATATAATTTTTCAAAATTTTATATCTAAAATTTTCAGAATTTCTGAGTAATTTTATAACTTTTGAGAAAATTTTCGTATGAAAATTCGTATGAAAATTCTAAAAAGAATTTTCACCAGGAATTTTTAGGAATCAATTTATTTTTAACAAAATCTCAAGCATATCTCTAATAAGTATATATTATACATATACACACACACACGCGCGCGCGCGCACTCGTCAACGGCGTTCGAGAAATTACAAAGAACTTGACAAAATAAATTTTGGTATAAAAAATGCTTTCTCTAACATCTCTGAAGAAAATTAGGATTATGTGTACATATTATTACAGAAACATATATACGATTTTTCGAATGTTAAATTTAAGAGTTAAAAAATCTTATTTATAAGTTGGTTGGTACTACGCAATAGTAGATTGATCGGGTGGATTTTGTAGTTAGTGCTACAGGAAAAATAGCACGAAATATTTTTGTACATCTTGTGGTACTGTATAAAGAAAATGGCATATTAAATGCTATTTTCTTACAGAATTATTAATATACTACATATAGTGTATACGATGCAACAAAATTATTTATTATCTTAGAAACAAGAAATTAACTCTTAAAGATAATTTTTGCAGCATTATTTATTATCCGTTATTTATCTAAATTTGTTGTTTAAATTTCGCAAGAGCCCATATATGTATTTTATCTTATTTAAAAAAAAATTTTTATGTATATTTATTAAAATTAGTGGAAAACTGAAATAAAAATTTATTTAAAATATAAAATCTTTATATATTCATTGAAATTATCATCAAAAACATGTAAAATATGAAAAAATCGAAATTATTGAAATATCAACAAAAATCAGTTAGGTCTATACATACTGGAGTCAGCATTCCTTATGAAGATATGTGGCGATTGTAGTGTGTAAGAGAGCTGACTAACAAAAATACTTACGTAATCTGAATACGCAATTTGAATCACTGAGAGCACAAATGGATCTTTTTCTTATTTGCAAAATGAATAGCTAGATACTGACCTTATACATACACATAATTTTGCAACCTCTATATTTTTTTCAGATATCAAATTCCATTATATATCGATTGTCCTAAAATTCATAATTAATTATATAATAATCTAATATTAGATTTGTTTTGTTTTAATTTTTTATTAAAAGTGCGTCTTCATCGGAAAACAATTCACAAACTATGCAAAATATTTGCGATCAGTTTCCACAAAAACAGTTTTTGTGAAAACTAAACATACAATCCATACCATTGTTCGCTTTAAATTTGTTGTATTTCTTTTGATCTTGCCGTTCTTAGAACTGTAATGAATTTCTCTCTCTGTAGGAGAAATCGGAATCAATTATTGAATAATGATTTTTTGAAAAAAGTAGATATAAGATTTTTAAACATTATATATGTTATAATATATCTTTCATTCCTTAGATATTAAAGAAATATTATTTTTTAATACATTATCGCGTAAATAAATTATTTGGTTTTAAATAAAGTTATAAAAATGTAACAATTATAGTATTACATATGTATGTGATAAGTAAAATAATTATTTTAATTTGTACTGTTTTCCCGTATTATAATTCTATTCACGAAAAATGAAATATACATATATCTATATGAAATATTATATTCGTAAATACATCTTCTAAAGACATGTCGATTTAAAGAGATTAAAATTAACTGTCATTTAATCCTGATTTATTTTGATCAATCTATCCCATAAAATCGTTTTTAGTAAAAACGATTATATATTCTCAATAGTTCAAATTTTTATAAGATTCTAATGAATAGATTTTTCTGATTTCATATTGTAAAATAAACAAAGACTAATCAAGCCTAATTATAAACGACTTTTGCTAACAATATAGTAAAATAATACGTTCAACGTTAATAATGATAAAAACGTATTAATGAAATAATTTCCGTCTTTATCGAATCGTTTTATCAAATTAAATCAATTATTCACACACTTAGTTATAAATAAGATTATATTTACAAACTTTATTACAATAATGATTAACTACAATAAAAAAATTATCTAAGATATACTATTTTCTATTTTATTAACAGTTTACAAATTGTTTGCGAACAGGTATTTACACAAGAAATAAAGTAATTTACAATTTGCTTGCAAATTATTCGCCAACGCCGGTGAAGACGCATCTTTAAAGCAATTTGTGTTCTTACATACGATACCGGTTTTCTTCACTCAATAAAAGTGTTTAATTATATAAGTCGATAAATATTTCTTATAAAAACATATTGCTAATTAATTTTACTGATAATATAAACTTCACACATACAATGATTATCACTCTTGCTTTAATATCGCGCGTATCTTCATGCGCTACAAAGTAATTTAATTAAATTAACAATTAATTACAATTATAATAAATTATAATTATTTAAATTAATAATTCATTCTAATAAAATCTTAATTTTAATTTAATTTTATTAAAAAATTTTTTTTATGTTCTGGAATAAAGAAAAAAAAAGTTCTTTTAAAATGCGGTACATACCTTTATCGATGATTAATGAAAAATTTCAATTTGCAGGAATTAATTTTCTTTTCTTATATATATATATATATATATATATAGATCCTGTATCTTTCTGCTAATGTTTAAGTAGTTTTCAGGTATCCTTATTATTTCTCTTCCTATTGTATTTTTGTAAAGATGAGGACAAACTACCTGAAAAAAGATTAGACTTAAAATTCTTCTTGTTGTAATATTTATTTTTTTTGAGAAAGAATTTCAAACGAATATTACAGGAACATAAAATTAAGATTAAGCTAGGTTAGGGATAAGGCAGGTACCGTTAGAAACAGGGTGATTTGGGATTTACGTTAGAGGGGTGTAGGACCGGTTCAATTTGCATTTTGGCACAATGACGAGTACGAGTCAAATACGAATAAACCATTCGATGCAGATCATAAAGACCGAATAGAATAATGCTCGGAATGGGATGTGAAGTAACGTCTTGAGAGCCGTTTGGAAATAATTTCTCTTGATGAAGCAAAAAAATGTTTAATATTTAAGAAACAAAATTTTAACCAGTTATAAAATCAATTTGCGCACACACAATTTATTTGATTCGTATGTCATCGTCATCGTTTTGCCAATACAATTGTGAAATTAAATTTTCAATTTCAACATAGACGTAATACAATACATACTAGGCCGCGCATCCCCTGATCTGTGTTTCGTTAGGAGGAAATGAAACATCTCTTTTCAACTCAGTAATACTTTAGAGAGTTTATGAGAGAGAACGATACAATTCAAGCTACGTTAATTTTCCAATAGTGAACAACTTCATAGGAATGCGCAGTCTGTTCTTATTACGTTTATAAATTTGGATTTTTAATTTAAATTTTTAATATATCACGTGAAAATTGTTACGTTGATGAGATTTCAAAGACACTTTATCGAACGCATATTATAAAAAGTTATACGCAAAAAAAAAAGAACATTCTTGAGAAGTATATCAAATTCACGTAGAGATAGTAATAAGAGTCTCTCTTACATGATAACGAGCCAGTTGCTAATCTCTAGATAATGCTAACGAAACCGATAAGGATGTTAACATTTTTTTATTTAAACTTTGAATCGGACGAAATCTTTTGTATGAATTTTCGTACGGATTATTACATCAATGTTCACTTCAAGAACCATAATTAAATGATTAAGAAAGAAAGGCAATTAATTATGTGATTTTATAAAAAAGAAAAGTTGAAATTCAGTGAATTTTTCCATCGCTTTGTAATCTAATGACTTTTTTTGCTCTTACCAACGCCCTCCTACTGCCCCTAGGATTAGCAACGTTGGAAATCTATGATGTAAAACATAAATTTTTTGCGGCATTTTTCACGAACAAAAGTTTCATCATTATTGAAAATCAGTTGGTAAAAAATCACATATTTCTTTAAATAAATAAATAAAAAGAGAGAGAGAAACATTGTGTCTTTTGTTTAAACATATTTTTAATGTTTTAAACATGTGTTTAAATAATCAATAAAAATCATATTTTTAGACCGTATCGCACCGTTGTGAGAACACAATCAATACGAACTAGAAATGCCTAAAATAATTCAATCTTGAATTACTATAGATGTTAATATGTTGAAAAACTGTAAATAAATTTATAAAGGTTTACATAATATTATACATATAATATTATATATATATATTAGGTGTTGGAATTAATTCGTAGCGTTTTTTAATGAAAGAATGTTATTTATTTCACATGAGCATTAAAAAATACATTAATGAAAGTACTTCCCATCACTTGTAAAACGCTACGAATTAATTCCAACACCTAATATATATATATATATATATATATATATATATAAAATAAATATATTACATAATCTGTAAATTTTATTTTATACAATTATGTTAATCTTATATTTTTTATGTTTTAACGTAATAATTTAATAAATAATAATTATTTTTTAATTTAATTTTAATTCTGCGTAAAAATTTCAAAAATACGTAAAGAAGTACTTTGATTGCAATGTCGCTACTTTTTTTATAAATAGTGTCCACAGTGAAATAGTAGCTCAGACAGAAAAGTACGGCTCCACCAAATCTGACAAGCTCGTTTGACAGCTGAGTTCGACAGCGGCTTGTTGCTGGACGACGCGTTTCTTCGACACATCACGGATGTCGACATAGCACGGGCATAACAATATAAACTCTTTAACATTAAATATTTAAATATATAATAGAACTGTAGACATATTTTTTATGTTTTCGTATATGTTTTAATAAAACTTATACAGAGTGTCCCACGTTAAACCTTTTACTAAAGAATCTTTTACTTAAAAAACACATGTTTCTGACATTTGTTTTAAATCCTAAATTTTATTTGTTTTAAACATATTTTAAATATAAATGTTTTGAACATAACTCAATCAAAAAATATTTCCATTTACGATATCTTCTTTGTTGTCAGAAATTGACAGACATTATCTTAATGATGATCTCGTCGCTGATGATTGCAAAAATGGCAAATGAAGGAGGTAGATGATATTCCATGATATTACTTCGCAAAAAAGATGTATAATATATAGGAACCACTCAAAAATTCGATAAGTGTTTTCACTCAAGAAAATAAGAAAGAAAACACAAAAGGGTCGGAGAGAAAAGAAGGAGGGTTATCGTAAGAAATGTCAAGCTATGCCTAAATATCATTTTATGATACCATGAGTTTGATAAAATATATATTGGGAGAAGAAAAGTGCAGAAGGATAAAGAAATTTTAAAAGATTAGAAAATAAAACATCGATTTCGATAGAAAAACTTCTTTTTTGTAGCAATAATGTAGCCTTGTGAATCATAGTAGAGTTTCTTGGCGATACATCGCTGTCACTTCTTTTCTTTTTTTTTTTCTACCCGAGGTTCTCTCAGACTTCAGGTAGATTTGCCTCTGCCACAAGATTGACCTGAGGAGCTTAGAGAACGAAATACTTAGAAAAGGGGTCTACGAATTTTGCAACATGGCCCGGAAATGCGAACGAAGAATGAAGCCGACAAAGCCGGTCTCTCAATGGGACGCCTATAGAATATATTTGACCTGTTGCTAAAAAGCACGTGCGGAGAGAAAATGGGACGCTCTGATCTATTGAAAAACCAAGGGCGCCAGCGTCCCTTAGAGATAGTGGATAGATATCAGGTCGAGAAAACTATACTATCGTAAAACAATTTAAACAAACATTATCTAAAATGTATCTTTCTTTCCATTATGATCTCCATATAGGGGTACGCATTAAGGTACGTTATGCGACGTGAATGTGAAGAAAATGATACCGAAACAGCAAGATGGTGGGATCGAATGGATGGGTATTTTTGCGTTTAAAATTCCATTTAAAATGTAATTCTATTTAAAATGCTAAATGTAAGATACTTACAAAAAATATATATATTATGTATAAAGTGGATTCGAAAAACATTTTACATTTTAAATACGTCTTTTTTTAAGTATTTTACATTTGGCGTTTCAAATGATTACCAGCCTTGCGATCTAATTAATATAATAGTATATTACACAGACGAAACGCTGTAATCACAACATACACACAAAACTCGCGATGGTCTGACTAACAATAAGTATTAATAATATATTTTTCCTCTTGAAACTATATTATATAACTTTCTTTCATAAAAAAAATAATTTCGTACTTCTAAAAATTGTGTAGTCTAGGAATAGCAGAGATATGTATGTATAGAAAGTTATTTCTTTCAGGCATTTTGGAATGAACTTGTCGTTAGCCAGATTGAATGAAAGGAGTCAAATCGCGAGAATAGACGATTCACGTGGGGGATGGACCTCGTAATTTCAAATCCCCGTCGCGCGACGGGGAGCGCAGGATCTTCGTGCGAATGCGCGATTCGAGCAAATTTTATTTGCGTGACTAACGAGATTTCTCGATGTTGGTTCTGGTAACATATTCCAGTCCCGCTGGCCCTATAAATCTTCTCTGTCGAGGAGTACTTACAGAAAAATTTCCGGCGATACGTGCCCTATCTTATATGTGCATTGTACTATTTACTTGTAACTTAGTTTTATCAGATGATTAATGAGAAATAAGTGGCATAGATAGAATTAGTTAGAAGATAAGGTGGGAAAAATGTTGAAAAGACTCAAATTTTAGAACATTTATTCATATCTTATCGGGCTAGACGACTAAAAAAGGATCTCAGCATATTTAGTTACACCACAGTTTAAAACTGAGTACATTTATAGAATATTCTGTGAAAGTATCAATATCCAATGACACATAAATCAAGCATTCCATTATGGTGTTCCCGTAAAAGGCGATGAAGTTGACTGTTGGTAGTTTATGACTTAAACTAATTAAATGTATTTGTAGGATAACTATCTCATGTTTCTTATGATAAATGGCCGTCAAGTATTGTAAAGTAGAATGAAATTGTTATATCTTAAACGCTGTATGATAGAATAAAATATATAATTATCTTACATTATTTAACAGCACATATATATATATATATATATATATATATATATATAAAAATTATGTCGGTAATTGTATCTTTACAGAAAGATATCAAATCTACGTGCCGCGATAATTTGAATTAACATTGCGATAATGCGATTATCTTTATTAAATTTCGAGATAGACGAAAATTTCAGCCGAATTCGGATGACGCCGGATGATCGGAGCACCAATTAGCGACCATTATCGCACAAAATTGGCCGAAACGCTACGTTTAACCGGGAATCTGGGCTATTACCAAACATTTGAATTATAAGGTGTTTCGCCATGCTAGAGTTGATTTATGGTGTTTTCGGAATTGGTCGATTCCTTCTTATTCGCGGGGCTAACAAGGATCTCCGGGAAGCACTTATTTTACAGCACGCGTACATACACAGCGAGATGGTACCGTTCGGCGCTTGGCGCTGACCTTCGTCGTATTAAGCCATAAATTGCCTCGGGGCGCGACATGGGTACGATTTCTTGTCATTTCGTCGGCTATTCAGTGCGAGCTTTTGATGTTGAAGAAAAGAGAAAAAACCATGGGCAACCACCATGCAGGCAACATAACGGGTTCTTCCTAAAGAAAGAGTTTTCGTTGACGGTCCTGGACGTGTGTACGTGCAAATAGTCACAGATTAGAAAATTCACAGGATAAATATGTCTGTTTGACATAAAAGTGTCTCCGATGTCCGAAATGAACATATATCAATAAGTTTATTACCGATTATCCTGTCCATATATAATAATGAGCAAAAAGTGTGTAATTATCTTTTCTAGTAGAGATATTAATGTCATTTTTGGATATATATGATTTAAAAATACAATCTAATAAGCATTAGAAGAAAATTATTAATCATCTGATAAAAATAAGTTACAAGTAAATAGTACGGAGCACATATAAGATAGGCACGTATCGCCGGAAATTTCTGTAAGCACTCCGTCTCTCGACAAAGAAAATTTATAGGATATCAGCTACGGGACTGGAGAGAAAAGGAAGTAAATAAAATTATTAAATCAAATATATAAAAATCGATTTTCTTAAAATTATATATTTTATTAATTTCCTGTATATGTACACAAATTTAAATAAAAAAATAATTATAATATAAAAATATATTTAATTGCGAGCTTTGATTACATTATATGTACATATTCTGAATTAATTTGTTCATCACAAAGTAAAAAAATTATTTATTTAAAATATCATTATAGATAAATATGTCAGTATGTCCTATTTTGCATTATTTGCAAATTGTTTTAACATATTTTCAGTATAATATCATAAAATACATAAAAATTTTTTACGCTGTTGAATAATGTGGATAATAATTAAGTGAATAAAATAAATTCGCGCATTTTTTTGGCTCGTGATTGTACGTACTTGTACAACGAAATAATTTTTAGCTATTATACTGACATTGCTATTCTTATGCTAATTTTATAAATTAATAAATAAATAAGGATATACTACTCTTTAATTAAAATTTTTTAAATATGTGTATATACAATTTTTATGTGTATAATATAATTATTAAAATCTTATCTATTAAAATAAATAGTATTATACTAAAGCTATGTTCAAATTATATTGCAACATATAGGTAATTTTCCACATTCTACCCATCATATGTTTCCGTAATATTTCTAGATAAGGAATAAAAGATTGAGGTAGATCGTGTAAGTGAATGCGCGAGCTATACTAAACTTTTAAGCAAACTGTTGAGAAAGCTAAAGCAAGATAACATCACAACGAACAATTTTAACGATTCAAGATGTCTTGAATCTAGCGTGACTAGGAAGAATTTATAAGAGATTTCGACAATCGACGTTTCTTTTTACTGCTTTTTTTTCTTTCGTTCTTTCTTTTTCTCCCTCTCTCTCTTTTTCTCTATTTCTTTAAAATATAGAAAGATTTTGTAAAGCAAAAGCAAATAAAAGAAAGAGATAGAAAAAGAAGTAACACAAATTGTTGAAATTTGATAACAAGTGAGATAAGAGCAGCCAAGACTATCTCGTTATTTCTTTGAGCAATTAAAGTGTCTCAGACACGAAAGTTTTTATCAGTCACGGAATGCGCATGTTTTCAGTTTTTTCGAATCAGTCCAACCAATAGTCGACGAATCAGAATGAGAACAAATGTGGCTTTGTAATAATTACGAAATACATGCGTAAATATCGATAAATTTCAATCTCTAACCCCGCGTTTAAACGTGTAGAAATCGCGACGTCTTGTATATATATAGGTCGCAATGATTACAGGCCTGATAGTCGGCCGAAAATTGTTGAAAGAAGGTATAGTGACGACTGATAATTGTGGCGACCTTCTTGATTCGACGTAATCTTTAAAAAGTATAACGGTATAAGAGAGCGAGGGTATATATATATATGTATATATATATATATATATATATATATATATATATTATATATATTAGGTGTTGGAATTAATTCGTAGCGTTTTTTAATGAAAGAATGTTATTTATTTCACATGAGCATTAAAAAATACATTAATGAAAGTACTTCCCATCTCTTGTAAAACGCTACGAATTAATTCCAACACCTAATATATATATATATATATTAGGTTTAGGTTGAGAACTGAGGAACGGGATAAAAGTTGGCAGAATATTTGTAGCTATATGACTAATTTACATCATTTTACGTCGCATCGTCGCGATATCGCGTTTCAAGATTGATACTGACAGGTGATATGGGATGAAACATATTTATTATTATTAGGCGAAATTTAAAAGGCTGGAAAGTCTAAATTTAGCACGTTTCACATGTCCCAAACGGTCTCAAATTTTTGTGTTAATTGGATACATATTGAATATTAAAAAATAACACACATTATGTAAAAATTAATATAAAAAATATAACACTTTGACACAAATTGTGGAAGCATTTTTTTTTTCAATAAAATTAATATTTATATGTTAAATTAACATATCTTTATATACATTTATTTTAGAATTTATTTTTTAAAACTACATCATTTTATGCTATTTGTATACTTATACTCGTAAATTATTATTATTTTAAGAACATTAAGAAACGCTAAATATCAATTTAATATAAAATATTTAGATAACATTACATTATATTAAAATTAAATTAATTAATTAATTCAGGATATGTTAAAAAGTCAACGCAAAAGTTTAAATAATCGGATCGATTTTAACGCAAGTATAAAATGTTTTTTACTGCATATAGATACCATTTAACGCTCTGTGATATAATTTGCTGTAAGAGCTGCTGAGAAATTAAATTCATCTGTTTTAATTATTATATAATATAAATGATGACGAAATATTATTATCTTAAATATATTATCTTTTCTCATTTACAAATATAAAATAAAAATTGTTTTCATTTTATATGTACCTTAATTTTCTTCAAATTTTTATTTTCTTATCTCACTCTAATAAGAACAAACAAAGACAAGAATTTGAACAAATATATTTCATGAACCGAAACGCAAATTAATTTCTTAGCCTACAAAATTTCAAATAAACATAACATTAGTCATTATTCATTATGTATGCAATAAGATATAGATCATTATGTTGCTATGTTTACTAAATAGATTCCTATTATTCTATTTCATGAGCCATAAAATAACAAAGCTTACTAATGATGAAAATTTAGAAGATTTAAGAAGACATAGATCACTGTACAAATCAGATAAGTCTTGCTTTTATTTTTGGAAAGCCGCTAATCGGTACGATCAAAATTTTAAATTCCCCGTTGGTCATGGTTGAGCCAAAATTACCATTCTTCTTATCTACAAGCTTCGAAATTACGAACAATCAAATCTTGTTACGGTGGTCTAGAAAATGTTATAAGGACAAGAATTTCTGCGGATAGCAACAATCTGATATTCTGATTTGCCGATGCGCGCCAAATTTGCATTTGTTCATCTTTAACCTCGCATTATCATTTGCAGTTTGGGTGCTATCTGGAATCCGTGAATTGATTAGCCCGGCAATAGTCTGACGAAATTGACAGAAGTGACAATAACACGCTGCGGATGAAGACTTTACTCAGTTTTAGATAGCACAGCTGAAAACTGTCAAATATGTATCGTATATCTGTTTATTCACATATGTATATCGGGCAAACAAGCATAAATCTTTCCATTGCGTAACATCTACTACGGTATTTAGTCGAATTTTTAACGTATCTAATCTGAAGAAAAAATAAAAAAATGATTTAAAACTTGTATCATTTTATTAGCCATTATGTACGCGACAGAATGTCGAAACTGTTTCATAATATTTTTTATGCAAAAAATATCAAACTGCAAAAATTTAAAATCCTTCGGAGATAAAAATTTGTAACACAATTACTGACTCTGTCAATCCATTTAATTTATATTAATTAAAAAGCACTAATTTATTTTAAGAAATTAAAATAATATAACTTGTATAAAAAGATAAATACTAATTATATTCAATGAGAATAACTTATTTTATTAATAATATTTTATAACAATTCAGAGTGTAAAAACATACCAAGTGATTATTTCTGGGTTAATTTTATTGTCTCGAAATCTCTTTTTTTTATGTCATATTTTAAATATTCTTTAATAAACCTGTTGCTTGTGTAACATTGCAAGTATATACTAACGTGCGTGCGTGTGCGTGTGTATGTGTGTATATTCTCTTCAACTTTTACTAATTTCTCCGAAGAAAAAAAGAATAGAAAACTAATAGCATTATAGAAAATTATACGTTCCAATACAGTAGTATAGCATTAGTATATTATCTGTTTTAATAGATAAGTAATGATGTAAAAGTATTTTCACTTTCCACATCGGGAAAAATCCCGTAAGAAGGAGAAATTCAGCGAGACATACGGATTTATTGATATCGATAAGAGAGCTGCGTGGTTTCTAGTACTCCACGCCTCGCTGAACCGATAACACGTAATCGAGAACCGGTGGTTCTTGAATTGCGAGATTAGAGGCCGTGGGTCGTTTTTAAAAGTCGCGAAGTAGAAGGATGTATACGGAACAGCGCCTTGAAACCGTTCCCGGTAAACCTGTAATTTCGGGATGGATACGGTCCGTTGGAATGCCATCGCCGAAGTTAATTGGGCCCCATGTTACTCTCGTTAAAGTTTATATGTTAATAGACTCACGATAAAGTTCCTATCTTGGGCCCTGACCGAAAAAGAAAGTCGAGCGTAAAATGCGTATTGAGAGACTACCCGTCTTAAAAAATATGTACACAATGCGATAATAAAATGTCGCTTACATGAGAGACTTAACTTCCTGTCAAGTACAAGGATCTTATACATCGTTGGCCATAAGTGAACCACTTCCACAAATTGACGTCAATAACGGTCTAATGAAAAATAAATTTACAAAACAGTTTTATTGGAAAATAATATTTATTTTTATAAGTATTTTTATAGTAATTCTAAAATTTTGTTAAGTTTCATTTGGTTTTTATTCTAGATGATAAAATAAAATGAAAATCAAGAAAAATAAAAAACAGATGCTTGATTATTAATTAATGTGCATTATTTGCTGATGTTTCCAAGAAAATGCAATAAATGGAGGGTTTAGATATACTTATGGCCAAAGATATATGAAAAAAAGGAAAGTTGCGTGCAAAAATATTTTAGCAGCATCGAAATAAATTCAGGATGTATGTATCACATCTAAAAACAATACTAAAAAAAAATAAAATTTCATAAATTATTCTATTAATACGTCTAAATATATGTATAAAATTTGAGCACAATTCTTTTATAAGTTACATAACTTTTTGTTTGTCTTAATTTTTGTGTAAAATCGCATTTTGTAATATTTATTTATAAATTTGATAAAGAAATAACATTAAGAATTGAATCAAATTTTATACTAATAAAACAATAACAAATATTTGTGCAAAAATTTATTTGGATACACTTACTCATTTAAAAGTTATCGATTTAAAACTACGACAAAATATGATCATTTTACTGCATAAAATCATTATAAGTCAAATTATTTATTGTTTTATTTTTTATAATTGGTTTTAGAGATGAATTCACGAATTAATATCATTAACATTTTAAATGATATCGTTTGATTATTCGACTGATATTTTAATTTTTTAGCTGATATTGTGTAGTCAAAGCATCTTTAAAATTTATGTCGGAATACTAATATTCGGTAATTGAATAGAAATATGAGCGTATTTTAAAGTGTATCATAAAATCTTTGATATCGAATGTATTTATATGCTTCAAAATTCATGCATTAATACAGACACTTAATTTGTAAAAGGCTCGTCATCGAGAAAACAATTGTATCTTGCTGTAAACTTAGTAGAAACACGACACGCAACCGAGACGTGCGTGCAGGGTAAGGGTCACATGAGTGCCACTTAATATTTCCGCTCCGCGTGCGTTATTGTTTCCTCCCTATAATTTTTTTTTCCCCGCCTCGACATTACGATATTATCTCCGTTGCAAATTTCTGCGCATTGTTAAGAAATTAAAACCTTGGCGACGTATCAGGAGAATATCCCTGGTGTCCCGGTTAAACGGCAATTACAGTTAAACGCCAGGCGTCCGCCTTTCGTTTTGCGTGCAATTTTATGCGGTACGATGCAACCGCAGTCTTACGTGCGTATTAACGGAATAACATATGTTGGATCATTGTTTGAAATACACACGACAAAATTTCCCCAAAAATCTGCGTTAATGTAGGAATACTGCACAGCGATACAAGTTGTGAAAAAAGTTTGGGTGTGCGCGCTTTAAAAAATGAAACATTTACTTTCTTTATTTTTTTATTTCCGTTTTGTTTTATCGTCTACAATAAATTTTCTGTCTTGTTATCAAATATATAGATACTCAATCCAATATTTTTTATATGCAAAAAATTGAAAATATGTTTTAAATATTTAATAAATATTTTATGTGAAATAAATTATGTACGAAATGATTATATAACATTCATGAACATACTATAATAATAAAATGACTAATAATATTTATTTACAGTGTCAATATATCAAGTCGATTACGACAGGTATTTCCGATCGAAGATCAAACTACCCGTCGTTGCCTTGTTAAAATTTATGCCTTAATTACGCCGTGAAGACTCGTCGCGGCAACAAATGAGAATAAATGAATGCAGGAATGAGAAGAAGCAGTCGGCTGGTTTCACATTCAAGTAAGGGACGGGAATTTCATACAAAGGAATTTCCTACCTGTCTTGGAATTTTACGCAGGGCCTAAAATCGCCCAATTACTTTGCAAAAGTCTCCTAAATAATAGCGTCATGTTTGTATTGTTTTATTAATGTAAAACTGCTTAACTGTTCAATAATTATTTGTGTAGAATTATTTCAATAAAAAAAATTGAGATATCTTCCAGCAATTAAATTAGAAATAAAATTAAAAAATGTTTTCCTTTGTGATATCGCTCTATATTTTTATAATTTATTATAAATATTATCAATGTTTTAATATTTCTATACAAATAAAATTATAATAATTTTAAACTTTTAATTTATTTTAATTTCAGAATGGAAAATATATTATAAATGAAAGAAATTGGAATTTTTTTTACGTATTGAAATTTACGAGAATATATTATAATGTATCAAAATATATTGTAAAACTTTGTAAATAAAGAGACAATAAAGAGCGGAACACCACGCACAATAAGTAGAATGGAAGACTTTTAAATAGTTCGATTCGGAAGAAAAAGGCGAAAGGAAATAAGTGCGATATTTATAACGAAGAGGGGTATCTAAAAACCGTGTTATCTAGGTCTGTAATTGGAGCCCCTCTATTAATTAGCCAATTAAATCGCTCACGATCTTGATCCTGCCAGCGGCGCATCCTGCTTCGTTAAATGATGTGATTCGCGCGAGTGACGCGGCATTACGAGGGGCTTCGAGGTTACAAAAGAGAAAAATTGCATAATCGGGGGCTGCGGTGCTAAAAGCGTAGCTAAATGTGTGGCGTTTACTATTCCGGCCGAAACCAAACGGCAGACAAACAAACCGCGACCGCGTCGCCGGAAGTGGCAATTTTGTGGGTTACATTGAGCCGATTGGCAATCGTCAGCTTCTTACAATGTCGATCGTGGGAATTTTCGCGAGGAAGACGGAGAAGAGGATCCAAACGAAGATTAGGAGAAGCATCTGTGCGTCACTCGTTCTTTAGAAACGTATGAACGTATCGTTAAACAGTAAGGTAAATACAGCTTTCTGCTTACGGTATAACCTTGAAGGCGGTAGTCAATAAAATTAATAGGCAGGTTTTCTTCTTTGCAGTTTCTTGTACCAACAAGCTCAAGAACTACATTTCGATTCAAATAAAATGATAAAATAAGTAAATGAAAGTATAAAGAGCTTTAGAAATTCCTCAAAGAAAATATATAAATTATTTAATTTTATAAATGTTATAAGTTTAACAAAATTAGAAAAGTAAAGTATAAAAATCACGTTCTAATAAAGTAAATTTAAAATTTATAGCAATCAATAAAATTAATAGACAGGTAAAACAAGCCTCGAAAGCATTTTATAAATTACTTAATTTTAATCATATCTTATTATATTCAAATATATCTTCTTAAAATTTGTAAATTGTTCAATTTGAAATATTTATCATAATTTAATAAAAACTTTAAGAAAATTGAAAATTAGATTCCAATAAAAGTCACAGAAATCTTACGTATGTTATATGTTTATAACAAAATCTTTCTAGAAAATACTGTTTAAAAACGAGAAAGATAATTACAATTATAAATGAGATGTACACAAATATTATAAATTGTATCATAAAATTTGTCGGCTATTCTTAAAAACATTCAATATCGTTAAATTCTCAATCAACACAGTTTTAACTTTACATTTAGTTAACAAGGAGAAACGTTAAGTAAATCAGAGATCATTGCAACTAAAAAGTCCTGGCAAAATGATATCTGAAAAAATTCTCGGCATACTCAAATATTTATAGATCGTATAATCAGATATTTACCCGCTTAAAGGGATTAATACTCGAGCACTGAATAACTGAAGCTTGAGTAAATAAATGAATAACGAGAAAAAGAGGATTGCACATCAGATAACAGTGTTATATCGCAATGCAAGCAGCGTTCCATTATACGCCGTAGAAGAAGTCTCGGTCGTCATTCTCGCCTCTCTCTTTCTCTCTCTTATTTCATTCTCCACCGATCTCACACATAAACGGAGCTACCGAGAGATCTCAACGACTCTTCCATCCGTCCACGAGGACGCGTATGCAAAATGCAGTTCCGGGGTGAGATGCATCTTGACACAACGACGGCGGTCGGCAGTTCGTGGTGGCCAAGGGCGACGCTTGAGAAAACAAATGGAGTGTAAGGTGGGAAGCGACGCGGGAAGCTAGACGCCTGCGAAGGGAAAGAAGAAGGACAGGATCGGGAGATCGTGATGAGGGAAAAAGAAAGGTGATTGTGTCCGGGGCGCACACAGGTGTCGGTCTAGACTCTTTTATCGGTGCGCGCAGCACCGCACGGAGTGAGAGGAAGAGAGGAAGGAAGCGGGATTGGTGAAGGGGAGGGGGGAGCGGAGAAGGTGAAAAAGGGACGGGAAACACACGCGCGCACGCACACATGAAGGAGGAAGAGGGAACCATACGTGGCGCAATTCGGGACCAATGGGAAAAATGAGACACACCGCGAGTCGGTAAGAAACCAGTTCGCGATGCATTATGCTATTCCGGGGCACTCGCGTCTGCCTGCCTAGGTAGACTGGGATATAAAGGATAAAGAATAAAGGATAAGGGATAAAAAGGAGAAGGCCGTCCTCTCTCCGCGAGGATAAAGAACGGAGTGGAGTCGCGAGGAGTCGGGAGGAGGGAAGGATGTATGGGATCTCTCGCGCAGAAGAGGGACAGTTTGCGAGAGGAGAACCACGCGACCTGCAAAAATACGTTGCCCGTTCGCTCGTGCGTGTGCATCGGTCCTTTCGCGTTTCGTATGCAGACGTGGAGCATCGCGTCACGTCGCGCCGTGTCGTGCGTTGCGTCGCGTTGACGAGAGGAAGAGGTGAGGTGAGAGAAAGGAGGCACGAGGATATTTCGCGCGTCGCTCATCTTCCGGAAGTTTCAGCCGCGCCCAGGCGACTCGATTAGCGCCAAACGACAGCGCGGGGGGGAGGGGGGGGAGGGGGGGGAGGGGGGGAGAGGTCGTTGACCCTCAACATTTAACCCCCTCGAACACTGATTTGGCTTATACGAGGCGCAGCGATTGTTTGGAACATTGATTATATCGTTTTATGTTATTTGTATACTTATTCGTAAATTATATTATTTTAATACTGTTTTGCTATTTATATTTAACATTTATTTTAACATCGATTAATTCATAAAGCAAAGAGAAATAGCGCAAAGTTATAGTCCACAATATTTAGTTCTATGTTAATTTTCATTTCTAATGATAATGTAATTCCATATATAATATATACATAATATATTTATTACACAAACAGTATTAATTCTAATTGATATAACCTTAATTAGTAATAATTCGTTCCGAAATCAATGACAAAATTTTAAATTAATTTTTGCTTAAAATTAGTCTTTGCTTAAAATTAACTAAATAATTTTTTTACTTTAAAGTCTGAGGAATATGATTATATAACTTAATTATTATGTAAGATTGTGAAAAACAATTGTTATAACAATTTTTTACATTTGGCGCATAATTAAAAAAAATATATGGATCCGTAATTAGAAAAAATATTTCTTCCTACTCTTCAATTATCAACTCAAATAATCATAAATTTATTAAGTAAAACTTTGACATAAATAATCAAAACTTTTCTGTTTGATATTCTAATTCCTTCCACGCAAGAAGGTTATTAAAATTGAAAATTGGATTTAAATTTTATTTCGTTTTTTAAATTATACCTGAAATTATACTATCTTACTCTGTCATTCAATTGTTTTTACATAAATACGTTCATGCAATCATTTATCTCAATTTTCTAATACTAATTTATATGAATAAACACCACCGATAAAAAAATCATTAATCATTTATTAAGATACGAACTCGAACATCATTGCGTTTATATCCGTCATGATGTTACATTTCTTAGACATTGATTGATTTTGAAATTTGATATTGTGATTTTATACTCGTTTTCTTGCTGTTTTTATACGAGGATTAATTTTAATCAGTTCAATAACTAATTATAATAATTTCGATGTTCAATGTTTAAAACTTGTAAAATGCAAGAATATCCCTTGTGAAGTAATACGTAGAAATGAATAGATATTTTCATAAAAATATAAAAAACCATTAAAAAATGTATAATTTATAATTTTCGGTGACAGGATCTGAGTATTGAAAGATTCTCTGGAAGTTTTCAATAGACAAAAAAACCTATTAATTCAGGTAGTACTTCTTATGGTTCTTTTAAACCACATAATAAAAGAAAGGCACTGTCATATATTTCAAATGAAACTCTATAAATCAGAAAGAAAATACAGGGAGAGTACAAAATCTTTTTCTTCGATAGTGAAAAATCGACTTTCCATAGATTTATATAGAAATCCTTGAAACCATAATCCTTCAACTTACGAATAGTCTTCCTGCACAAATCTGAAAGTTTTCACAGCATGAGACTTTTAGAATAGATATTTTGTCGGAAAAGAAAAAGCAGAAAAGCAAGATATGGCGAAAAAATCTGTACACAACTGAATTAATATCTTGCTGAAATTTGGTGCACCCAGTATATCGAGCTGAAATGCTACAATAAAAACTAAACGAGCGGCGCGAAATTGCTGTGGACGTTTGCGAAATTCCGCTGGAGAAATTTTGTGGATCGAGACGAAGATCGAGTTCTCGTGCCGCTTAATTAGCCCGTAATCGGCTCGTCCCGTTAATCAGAACGAGCTCATTAAAGCAATATGAATAAATAAATGGTATCGTCTACTTAAAAAGCAATCCCGTACCGCATGCACACACGGAGTGCTTTTTAAAGGACGAACGTGTATCACTTGACATATAAGATACTTCAGAAGTAATCTACTAATTACTAAAGTATTTAAAATATATAGTACCATAAAAGAAATAGCATCTAATATGTAACGTAGTTTTATTTTTTAAAATCATGATTCAACTTGAAATTGTTGCATGTAACGAATTAATGTCGAACTTATGTTTTAATAATTTTTCGTAGAACGAGTTTGCTAAAGTATCTGAAAATTTAGCTAGATACAGAATCTAAAAATAATTTTGTTGGACTATCAAAATAAGCGCTCAATATGACAATAAAAAGTTTCGACATTCTAGTAACTAGTTTGAACGTATATAATTATTTTGATAGTTCACGACAAAATTATTTTAAGATCTGTATTTACATAAATTTTTAGTTACTTAAGTGAAAATCATTCTTTTTATCTTTTAATGAGCTGGGTACTATTAGATATATATATCCGGACACAAGTTTCGGATCATTCATTATATTTTAATAATTATTATATTTTTCACCGAATGACACGTATCAAGCTCATTTGGCATTTATTTTAGCTTTATCAATCATCAATTATTTCTTTTTTACTAGCAAGAACATTTCATTAATAATATAATTGAATTATAAAATGATTGAATAATAAAATATATGGGCTAGTTAAAATATATCTGTTTAAAAATTCATTCGAAATGTAAACGGATTATTTTAATGCTTTATATGAGGAACAGTAAATAGCATTAGATTTCATGGAAAAAATAAATGGTCTATTTAAGAACTATGTAATATTTTAATCGTATAGTATATTAATTGTTAGAGTATATGTATATATATAATTGTGAATCATTAACGTTATTTCATTTAATTAAAATTAAAAAATATAAAACAGAATTATGAAATGAAACAAAATTATTATCCATAAAGTAGCTTCATGATTAATAAATAATTAGAATCTGCATTAAATGTTTTATTATATATTTAATATTTTTTTTATAAAAATATGAATTCTTATTTAAAAAGATATCCATATATATATATAATTATTATCTTTACTCTATTTAAAATTTGCTTTCGAATTACTTCATCATTAGTATTATCATCTTTCATCAAGAGAAAAATACACAAAATCCGGAAAAATACAGAAAATCAAATCATTGGCAGATTCGAGATTGACGTATTATCCGTGAAACTTTCCCACTGTTCGCACGCGAAAAGCGAGAGATACACACACACACACACACACATACACACACAAGCACGCGCGCACGCACGCACACACGTGAGCAAACGACGAGCGCGCGCGCGAGCCAACGCGGTGCCCTTCGTCGCATCGAATTGAAAGAAAGGAGACCCCTAAAAAAACTGGTTCTTTCTTTCCCCCTCGTGGGTTCGGGGCCGCACCTGGCCCCGTCGGTCCGAAGTTCTTTACGAGCCAGAACAGAGACCTTCGATCGAATCTTGAATTTCGCCGGCGCTGCGGCGGGTTCTGACGAAAATTAATCGGCGATTAGCTTGGACGATAACGGTCTGCTTAGCTGCTAAGACTAATGCTCGGAATTTAGCGATTAATTCTTTTGGGGCTTACACCTTCTACGAAAAACCTTTTCGAAATCTCGTTACGTCACATAATCCCCTGGGAAAAAGATTGTGCACGTACGTTCGTCACTTTGGCCGATTTTAATTCATATCCACAAACAGGCTGCGCCGACACAGTCTCGGTTAATTAACTCTGTGGTGAGTAATTTCCCGGTCCTTTTTTTAGATCATAATCTTAGGACAATTCAAGGAAAATAACTGTAATTAATTTGTCATTATAATACAAATACGTATGTTTAATGTGACATGCAACTTTGCGTCATGTGCGCGTCGAAGCAAATGGATGCTTAAGAATAATCATGAAACGAATTATATTTTATAACGGATATGAGGACGGTTAAAAGATAAACTGTTAGGCGGAATAATGATAGAAATCACGAACAAAAATTAATAAAAATCACATATTTGTATATGCATATCATTTGTATATCATTATATGAACAGTGATTTATGAAAATAGGTATATGTAAAATTAAAAGAATGAGATATTGTAATCCCCGAATTTCTTAGCTCTTTGATTATAAATTAAACGTTCTAAAAATGTGCAAAATAGTTAAAAACTTCATAAAATATTTCTCCAGCTACAAAGTCAATTAAGTGTATTTTATTTAATGAATAGAAATTGTATTTCTCATACTGTATATATTATGCACGTTTTATTAATTAAAACATTAAAATGTTTTTTAATTGAAAAAAGAATCTTATTGACAGCTTGAACGAGAAAAATTACAAATTCTTTCGCTCTTGCAAAAAAAAAAAATTTCAAATGGAAATGACTTTTGCCAATCGGCTACTCATGTAAAAATATCATTTTGCAATTATTCTCTCGTATCACAAAAAAATAGAAGTTTCTTCGTGATATGATAAAAAAATATTTAACTACTTTACAAATCATCTTGTTGTCTATAACAGCAAACGAGAAATTATATCGCTATCTCGCTCGACCAACAATTAAGACCAATGAAATTGAATTCGTGTTGTAAAAGGCATTCGCGTGGAAAATAATCAGCACTGCAGTAAACTTCCTTCGACGAGCTTTGCACCCGCACTTATTTCCGATATATCGCGATAACATATCGCGTTGCAAATGTGAAAAGCATTGTAACGGGCACGCGATCGAGTAAAAAGAAAGAAGCAGGGTACCCTCATAAGAGGGGGGAGGGGAGGGGGGAGAATATATGAGGAACCACCAAGCGTTTTTCATCGCGAGGAATATGCTAATGAAGACACGTCGCGAACTGACAATCTTGACGGTTAATCTCGCGTGATTATTCCTAATTATGCAAATGGGGATATTTTGTGATGATCATTCCGAAGCAACTATATCCGGGCACGAGATCGTGATGCCCTCGTAAGCACTTTTGATGAAAGGTTATTTTTAATGATATCGTTCGTAATCATACGCTCAAGTCCGAACGGGGGAGAAGGGAACCAAAGGTGGGCCGGCAAAGGTGATTCTAGAATTCGGAACTATTCGGCGAGTGAATAAGCCGAAGATCCTCCAATGTCGACAAGGAGGTGGGACGTGCAACCTTTTCCGCTTGGAAATTGAAAACGCACGATACTTATATCTTTTGAAAACTTAAAGACAGACACCAGGATGAAAGATCGAAAAAAATATAGTTGTCTTCAGCGTACAATTGCGCTGTTAATAATTTCCTTTGACAATTTAATTTGGTACAAACTAAAAATTTATGTTTGATATTTTTCTGTGAAATCTAATGCTATTTATTAAATCCTGTAAAAGTCTTAAAGCAGTTCCTATAAGTGTTACATTTTTCAATAATTTTTAAAGAAACATCTTAACTGACATTTCAAATATTACTATCCAATAATAATAAAATATTTAACATTTTTGCTAGTTGAAATTGACGAAGCTAAAAAAATTAATGTTATTAAGAATCTTGCGATTTTGTGATCGACGAAAAATGTAGATAATAATTATTTAATAATAATAAATAATCCGGAACTCAAATCTGCTCTATCTTTATCTAATATCTTTTTACCCTAGCTTAATTTTTTATTATTACATAAACATTATCCAGCTAGTAGAATGTCGGAATACTCTTAAAGCTTTTCCATTAATTACGCGATATAGTTAAACAAGCATCATGTACATGTATGCATGAAGCTCTTAGCATAGATAGTTTTAGCACATCGGTGTCTTTGCATATCCCATGGTACGCACACGTGTGCTTAATGCACGTCTGAGATCCGGAATAGGTATGCAAATGTCCATGAGAACCCCGCGCAGCTTTGCGAATTAAAGAACAATTAGAATTACAAGAGAAATAATGAACGGTTTTTCGCAAGACAGTTACATCATTAAATATTGAATGATCAAATTTAAACCAATCCTTTGAGTTAAATAACATTTTGTTATTTTTAACTTTCATCTGCGTTAAAATGTGAATCAATTTTTCTGTGGTTAAATAAATATTATTAATATAAAAATTTTTATATTTTAAATTATTTATTACATTAATAATTTAATATCTTTAAATTTTAATAATTTATTTAAAAAAAATACTCTCATCTACTTATATATATATCATATAATAATTATAAAAAATTTTATATATTTATTATAATATAATAATAGTTAATTTTTATAAACATAAATAAATAAATATACATATATATATATATATATTATATATATATATATATATATATGTGTGTGTGTGGTTAGTTTGAAAGTAAACATCATCTATGATAAATAATGAACTAAATATGAGTATTTCTTAAATCTAGAGTTAAATTATTAACTCTATTGTTTTAGTTGAATATTGAGTCATAATATTGAACAAAAAGTAATAGCGACTTTGTAGCAATGATTAAAATGTACTTATCAGTACACTTTTAATATTGTCATCATGGATAAGTAATAAAGTAAGTTCACTTTCATGGCTACAAGATTGGATAAAATGCAAATGCATGTTAAATTACGTAACGGTGAATTTTTGCATTTATTGCGATCGGCGAGTCATAATGTGTATCGACATCCTTCCTGCTCATGCGAATACATTACTGTCAAAAATTGGATAAGAGAACATTGTTTAATTACAGATTCGAATTTTCGCAAGGAAAACCGATACACTTTCGACGATACTCGCGTGGGAATAATGTCACTTACAAGCCATCCGGAAACATTAGGTTTAAAACTGTAGCGTCAGCGGTTCCCGACATAAAGTCTTGTAACCGGTATCGCGTTATCAGGAGATGCCAACGGATGGAATTGTGGGAATGATAGAAAAAAAAAGAAAAGTACGCGAGAGAAAATTAAAAATCACGTGTTTGTGTACTTCAAATTAAAGAAAGAAATGCAGGCAATATAAAGAGAAATATATCTGATTTACTGTTTATAAAATACAGCTTCCAAAAATTAAATTAAGGTGTGAAGATATATGGAGATATATGTAAAATATATTAGGTGTTGGAATTAATTCGTAGCGTTTTACAAGTGATGGGAAGTACTTTCATTAATGTATTTTTTAATGCTCATGTGAAATAAATAACATTCTTTCATTAAAAAACGCTACGAATTAATTCCAACACCTAATAAGATCAACGAAATCGCGATCCCATCACTAGAATTGATTTCAATAAATTGAGCTTCCTGTAAGAAATTTCAGAATATTTTCATCACGACAAAATTTGAAACGTTTTGCAGTCCTGTTATACAAGGAGATATATGTCTTCAGTTACAGATTTCAAAGGAATTAGGCTCACGCATAATAGCGTGCGTGACATCAAAGTCTGTCATTCTGTTCATCGATACGATGAAAAGAGAAAAAGACAGACAGAATGGAAGAGAAAGACAACAGGAAGGGGGGGGAGAGAAAGAGAGAGAGAGAGAGAGAGAGAGAGAGAGAGAAAGAGAGAGAGAAGCCGTCGTTCCAGATTACGAGAACCTAGGTCAATATCCTCCAAAAATCTTGTCCCCTCATTCTACTTTCAGGACAGCCAAACCGCTGGTGGCATCGAGCCGGCGAATATCAATAAACGATAAATCGGATATTTTTGACGCGAATATGATTCGTACCGAATTTTACAAACGGCTGACTCGCCATAAAGCAAACAGTAGAGCGTTCCAATATGGGGGACCAGACTGTATAAGATAAGTACCCTCTGTCTGTATTTAGACTTCTGTACCCGTATCCAATTTTAAATTGAATTAGATCTTTATTGTATAGATCTTTATTGTATAAATAAATAATATCGTACGATTTTCTGTAAAATAATGATAATTATGCACATCTCTTGTTTTTTTTTCTTCTTACTGGATATTTTCCAAATATTTAATTACAAAATAATATTTAATCTTCTGTCTGTGTACAAATATTTTAATATATCATTGATATATCACAAATAGCATTCCTAAGGAAACTTTGGAAATTTTCCATTCCAACTTTTTATTTATGTTTTTATTAACCTAGGATGTTTGCATCCCTATACATAGACAAAAAGGTTGAGAAATTTAAATATTGAAATTTTAGTAATCTTTAATTTAATCTATAGAATTTAATCTCTAATCTAGTTATATTACTTCCCCCTTTTTCACCTTCCGGATGGACTTCTATTTCCATTTCTTTAAACATATATAGAATTTAAGAAATAGATATTGGAAATCTTTAATCTAATCTAGAATGTAATCTAATCCAATATCGTATTACTTATTCTTCTCTCTCCCTTCCCCGCTTTCTGGATGTATCTCTGTTTCTGTTTCTTCAAATAAGTCAATCCAAATATCCGTGTTTGTATTTATATGTCTATGGTATGTCATTTTAAATTGAATCAAATTATCTTATACAATACATCTTATGTATTTGTAAGTAATATAAAAAGTTTAGCGGCAATTTAGGACCTGGATAAAAAATTATTTCAATAAGACGTAGACATGTTTTTAAAAAATAATTAAGATAAAACATTTTTATTTGACAAAAAATTTTTATTTAAAACACAAACTATAAAATTATATTGTTAAATATAAATATTGAACTTTATTGAACTTTACTTTTTATATACATATAACATTTATTTACGCAAAATATAAATTTTCAATTTCAATAATTTTTGCGAAGACTACATATGCATCCTTAATTGATTATGTAATATTATAACATGATACCAATAATTACACGCATTTTTTCTTTCTCTCTTAGATATTTGATCGAAATATGACATTTAAGAAATTGAAAAAGTGTTGACTTAAGATTTAATTTATAATCTAAAATTTAATTTTATCTAGAGATGCGAGAGTAGACATTCAGATAATGCTATTTAAATGGATAACTTTTGGTTGATCCTCTATTTACCATGATAAAAAATATTAGGTGTTGGAATTAATTCGTAGCGTTTTACAAGTGATGGGAAGTACTTTCATTAATGTATTTTTTAATGCTCATGTGAAATAAATAACATTCTTTCATTAAAAAACGCTACGAATTAATTCCAACACCTAATAAAAATCGAAAGATAAGCTGAATATAAAGGAAGAGATCATTATAGTATTAACGAAACTTCTAGAAAGCATAAATTAAAGTAGATAAAAGAAGCATTTACTTTTGAAGAAGCATTTACTTTCTTACATTTGATTTACGTTTCGAATTTACGCTTTTTAGAAGTTTCATTTCTGCTACCGAGTACACCGATTTTTATTTTCGCTAGGGTACTTAAGATAGAATGAGATAGATGCCTATATCTTATCTTACATCTTACATAAAATAGAATCATGCATGGATATCTATCTCAATCTATCTGAAACATTTGGTCCGCCATTGGACAGTGTTCAATCTTGAGGATCTCGAATTGAATTTAATATTGTTACTTCTCTCTTGGATGTATTTTTGTTTCCTCAGACAAATTAAGTGAAGCTTTGCAAAAATGGATCCGCTTATTAAACGAGATGTGATGAAATAATAATTTGGATTGATAGACAGAATTTGACTAAGTGCTTAGGTCATCGTTATTTGAAGGAGTGATGTGCCATATACATGATTTGATAAACAATTTAATCTCACGATCGATTATAGCCATATTGACGAACTGGTTTGAATATGATCGGAATTTTAAAATGATCGCCGGAAGCTATATCTGTTAAATATACAGAGTGATTATATATTTGGAGTCTGCTATGTATACTATGTCTTTAATCTATAAATATTTTTTATTATTTGCCGAAAATTAAACTTCTAGCATTGAAATTGTCTCATTATTCTCTGTTATTGTATGACAATATTACATAATTATTTTGCAATACAAATAATTATATGAAATATATTTAATATTATATATATAATTTAATAAAATAAATAATTAAAACGAACGTGGTTATATATTTAAAACGTATAAAAAGAAGAGCATAAAAAAACCACCGCACAAGTTATAGTTTGTGATATTTAATTGTCATTACATTAATTAATTTAATAAAATTCCAATTATCTTATTCTCATATTTTTATACGTAGAGTAATGTGAAGTACCGATTTACGCTAAAAAAGTATTTGATTTTGTTTAAAACAAATTCTTATAAATGCATTGTTAAAAAAAGAATATTACAAAATAATAGATCTTATTAAAGTAAAAAATTTTTCTCTATCATTATAATGCATATTTTTTATCTTGACTTATCATTAGAGTATAGAGTTATAATCCAATCCAGAAAATCGAGTATATACATATATAATTAAAGAATTAAATTTCATTACTTATTATTAAATGTGACCAATTTTGAAGACTGTAGTTCTTGTTACAATGCACGTTTTTGTTACTTTCTTTTAAACTCTAAAGTAAATATCGGACGGAAGTTTATTTAGGACGGAACAAAAGATTCAAATGAAAAATTTTTTGTCGAAGGTATTTCAGGCAGATTCCTTATTTATAATAACATGGACAAAACCAGAAAAAACTTTAGGTATAACCTTTAGATCTATTCTTTTGTAAAAGAATTTTAAATAGCATTTAAAAGCAATATCCTTTCGAATGTCCAGGTCAACGTTAAGAATGGTGAGTTTATGAATGGATATGCTATCGTTTCCCTAGGGACCGTTATAGGTATTTCTTCGAGGAAGACCCGACTTAGAGAACTCAATGGTTACTTTTCGTCGACGAAAAAAGCAAACGGCAAATATTATAAATACGAGAAACGCCTCTTACGCTTACACCGCTTCCTTATCTGCAAATTTGATAACTGCATCCGGCCTTATCCTAATTCAAATAAAGGGTGCGGGATGCCTGGAGTTTCGAATGCACGACGGGGATATTAATACGCAAACGTTGCAGCGAGTTAGTGTCGCAAAGAAAGTATTATATTTCTTCACAAAGCATTATACTTTAAAATTATTCATCATCAAATTTGCAATCTTTTAAAATCTTTCAATCTCTTTTTATTTTTTTTTTTTAAATATATTTCCGATACAAATAACGTTTTAATTTTTTAATAATATTTGTTTTATAAATATTATTAAAAATCTATAATTGCATCTTTTTTTTAATCTTCAATCAAATGTGTTCTTCAATCGTTTTAAAAATATTATTAAAAATGTGTATATATATATATATTAGGTGTTGGAATTAATTCGTAGCGTTTTACAAGTGATGGGAAGTACTTTCATTAATGTATTTTTTAATGCTCATGTGAAATAAATAACATTCTTTCATTAAAAAACGCTACGAATTAATTCCAACACCTAATATATATATGTATATATTTTTTTTATCAATCTTTTCTTAAGAGTTTGAAAAATTCAAAAATAATTATATACCGAAAATAATTATATTTTCGATTTATGAGCAATTGATCCTTGAATGTATCACGATGATTCATATTTTAGTGAGTTTAGATTTGATTGAGGCGAGCAAGGCTAAATGTGAGTAGCGGTATTTCCTGATATAATGTATAAAAAGCAAAGCGATTAAAACAATTAACAGCTACAGAATATCATTGTGTTCGAGTATCGTTATTATCTATCAAAAATTATTGGTGAAATCTCTGAGATTTGAAATTTAACACCGCAAAGAAACCATTAGAAATTTCAAGTCACGCTAGCGAGAACGGTGCTTATCCTATCAAGCAAGGGGAAGCGTCGGATGTCGGAATCATAGACAAAAGTACACTTCATGGCTCATCGCCTTCTCATTTCTTAGATTACATGGTAATCGAACGAGGTGTCTACTCGATTAATACCACAACTCTATCTCATGTGCGTCGTAAACATGTCGTTTACGTCGCGATTATAATGGATACATTGTAAGAAATGTGAATTTTTTTCTATATAGTAATTTAGAGATCACTAATTCGTATTTAGGTCAAATTTTAATATTGCAAATTTATTCTTTTTATCTACGTATATTAAATTATATCTATATGTATGTATCTTAGGTATATATGATTGCGCGTTTGCAACACAATCAAACTGAAATAATAATATTCTGTGCGGGCATCCTGTTGAAAGGACAGAATTCGGAAGATCCGGGTTTGACTCTCAACTGAGATAATATTTTGTAATAAGTTCTTTACATGTTTTAAGATGCTAGTAGCATTAAATTGACGATCTAATTTAATTTGGAGGGATTATTATTTCAGTTGATTGTGTAAGTCTGAAAAGTAACGACGCGCAATTATATTATAGGTATTTGAGATAAATTTATTTAAATACATACAGATATATCGTGTGTTTTAACATTCAAATTTGACTAACAATAAGTGATGCTTTTCTCTTATTATATATGTTAGTTGACTTATTCATACAACGATTTTGTTTCTGATTTATGGTTATGATTTATAGTTTCTGACTTATAGTTAAATATTTTTATCGTGTTATTAATAATATAGTATGTTACATGAAATTTGTTGATTTCTTGTCAATAAAAATATTTCTATACTATAAACAATATATTAATAGAGAATATTATATTTAAGTTTTGATAACATTTTTGTGAAATATTTTTCTCACTCATAAAATTTTTTTCGTAAAATTATATTCTTAAAGAAAAAATTTTTGCGCGATTCAAATCTGAATAATATATTAAAGAATAAAAAAATCAGAGAGTTGTAGGTCGCAAACTTTTGCGGAATCAATGACTGTAGAATATACACCACGTCATCGAAATTTTTCAAAATATCGTTTCTCCGAATCATTCGACTACTATTTACTCATTTTCGTTCGTAATAATCAGCGATACATTGTTGAGCGCGATCACAGTTTGCTAGATTGTAGTTCTCAGGCGGGAGATGCTGCACGCGAGGTAATCCTTTCATTTTTTTTTTATTTTTAGAAAAGAAGAAGCAGTCCGGTCCGAACGTGTAAATTATCTTAATGAACCGCGCGGTCCGATGCGCGCGGCTGTTTCTCTCAATGAAATCACTTTTTCGAGAGACGTCTTGACTTGTAAGCATCCACGCTGAGTATAAGCTGCCGCAGTGAAACAGGTAGACCGACCCTTCGCCGATCCCCTGCCGATCTTTCTCGAAGCGGTTTTTTTTCTCGGATGCAAACGGGTTGGTCTCAACCACAATTTTCGGCAGTCTGTTCGTCTCCGTCGTATCCGTTGTGAGCTCTCTTGCTCTCTCTTTTGTTCCTTTTCACGCCTTCCTGTTCTGAAGGCGCCTCTCTTTGTTTCGAGATTTCTGTGGAAGCAAAGAAACTTCGACTACCATATCTATTCACTTATAATACCTACGATTTTCGTGCATTCAGAAAATTTACCTGCAATATTCGGCAAACAAGGAAAAAGATTTAACAATACTAAAGTAAAGCCGCTTTAGTTATTACTGCACTATGTAAAGAAAGATAAATGGAAAATCTGTCAGTTTCGATGATTTACAAAAAAAGTTGCTAAGATATATTTCTTCCTTTTATGGTAAACATTCCTTTTTTCCTACAGACATCAGTCTCAACAATTCATGTCAAATCTAATCCGATAATGTTGAAATTCTTTTACCTGCAAGGCAGTTTATCGCAGTTACCTACAGCATCGTTTGCCTATACATATTATTGCATAAATGGGGTCTTCCTCGATATAGAATATGAATAAAAAATTATTTCAATAAGAAGTAGACGTATTAAAAAAAAAAAATTAATAAAATGAGAAAATTTTCTATAAAATTGTTTTGTTAAATATAAATATTGATCTTAGTGAATTGTTTTATACAACATTCATTTTTATATGGAAAGTATAAATTTCCATTGCAGTCACTTTTTGCAGAGACTAAACACTTGATACATTCTTAAAAGTTGCATTGTATTAATTTTTTTTTAAATATATGATTTTTTTTTAAATTTTTGAATAACTAAAGTAATAAAATGCATCATATTTCTCAATTATGTAGTAATTATGTCGTGAACTGTGTCTCAATGAAGCCGATATAAATTCAGACGCAAAATCGGCATCGACATTAATTAACGGTATCGACAAACGCACGAAACAGACATTTGTATCTATACTTGATAATAGAAATGATTAACTGTAATGGTGGAGCACTTAATCCAACGGAATGGTACCAGCTTTATCTTCTGAATGAAGGTACTTTGACCCATTTATTCTACATAACGCTGCAGTTGAAGGTCTCTGGCTACAGTCGCGCTGGGAAGACACGAGGTCTGCGTCCTCGACTGAGAAAAATCGAACAGCACGAAGTTTATATCTCTCCTCCCGGGATATGAATACGGACGCTTAACGAGCACGAATCTTGGCGGCCGTCTGCCTCCGCATCGCGGAATAATCAGAAACGATGATGAGAGTTAAGCCAGACGCCTCTCTGCGGCGACACCTGACCGCTCCTCGCGGCCTCGAGAACGTCGTATAAAATTTGTTTTTTATATTGCACAACATAAAAATCCTGGATGGGTAATGACAAACTAGAAAAGAGGAGCAAGAACTAAATTAATTAATCCATTTTTCAATCCTCACGTGTGACAAGTTCTTAATTATATCTACATTAGAAATTTCGCAATGAATTTAAGGGTGCAGTCCACTTGACGTTACAAATGCTTCGAAATTTTTGATTGACCAATCGGAAGAAAGAATTTTACTAACTGACCAAAAATATGCTTCGAAGCATTCGTAGCGGATCATAGCCTAAGTAATATTTTTATGAAAGCTTGTGGTTATAAAGTAATTGAAAAGTAATGAATGGTTTAATTGAAAGTTAAGTTACAATAGTCTTAAATGTAATAATCGTAAGATTTATGAAGTCGAATCAAAATTACTCACTTAGAAAAAGGAAAAGTTATTAAATAATTGTATAAACCATAGACACAATAACAATTTATGTAATTGAGTAATCAATAGAAACAAAATCATAAAAGACGACAATAATGGCTGCGTTCATAATATAAAATTCAATGATTCTTTATTACGATAATATTGGTTTATATATTTAGACTCAGATTAAAAACAAGAACTAATTATATTAAAGAATCACTGATCGGATTTGTCATCTAAAAATAGCCAATAAAGTTAGTGGGTACGATGCTGCAAATGCTTTGAAGCGTCAAACTTTGATCAGTTTGTAAAATTCTTTCTTCTAATTGGTCAAATGCCATCAAATGCTTCAAAACATTTTAGCGAAGACTTTGACAGCCAGTATATAAGATATAATATAGAACGTCATGCGCAGACATCGAAGACAACACTGAGAAAAATGATTTTGTTACGAACGCAAAAAGATTGTAAAATTTATATGTCAAATTTCTTTATTGTTTATAGCAAATAAATTTGCATATTTTTCAAGTATTTCGCATTTGTTACAAATAATTTTTATAGCGAGTACAAAAAAGAATAAATATTTTTTGTACCTGTACATAATTTACGAAATTATAACTTTATATTTACAAACGGAATTTGCCGTTATGGATTTTAGTACAGAATTAGCGTTAAATTAATAAATAAGAAATTTGTTTGATATTTTTTTGCGAAATTATGAATCAACTGTTTCTTGATCCAAACGATCATCAAAGAAAAGAAATCAAGATGAAAGTAAAAGCCAAGTATTGAAGATAAAGTCGAGGTAGAGACTTAGAGGATCGAGGTAGACCGCATATAACACTTTCAACACGGAGGATCTTACGGCTGGTTTAGCACTGACAAGAGTTCCTTGCGCGTGCCGGCAATTTTTCGAACCGATAAAAAGCATCGATGCTATCCGCCGATCACGTATATTACTTTGTCTCCCATATGGCTCGAAGATCCGCCACGATAGATGAAAGTCACAGTTTACGATACCGCGCGTATCAAGTACGCGCTTCACGACGGTGGTTTTGTGAATGCGGTCGGCCTATTACACGCATAAGCGAACAAGAATGGTTTTGTACAAATCTCGCAAATGTAACATTCTTCATGGATCGCGGGGATTAACAATAATCAATCCTAAGCTGACGCCTCTGATGGAGTGGTCATCCTTATACAGAGCAATCGGGATCTACCGTGCGTTCTTTCAGTCTCGGACTCTCTGATCGCTCTGACGTCAATTTCTTCTGGACCTCATCAGACCTGAAAGTGAGATTTCAAAGTTTTTTGATTGTTGTTTTTTATATTCAATTGTTTGGCAGAGGAGATATAATAGATGAGTATATAGATGGGTTATAAAAAGTATAAAAACTGGTAATATCATGTATAATACCCGCGAACTAAATAGTTTAATGAAATATTTCATTAATAACGCATCATAGTGGCTTTATAAATAGTTGAAAATCAAAGAATTTTGCAAAATTGTGAGAGATATTTCAATTAGAGATGTATTTTAATTAGATATTGAAATATTATTTTTCATTTAATATTGAATAAACTTGGAGATGATTGTAGTATATTAATTATGCTGTTTTAATACGATATAGGTAGACACATGCCAACAAAGGATTTTGCCTTCTAAATAAGAAAGAAGGGACCGAAAGTCCTTCGTTCTTCCATTAACAAAACATCGTAAGAAGCACATTGTATGCAAGTCTTTTCTTTTGTTAGAGAGAGGATGAAAAATCTAATTGTAATCCCTTTTTCTCGCATGTGTCAACCATGTTTCCTTGCGCCACATGCTATCTATTATTGAATGCTTTCTAGCACAGTATGACAAAAATGGTCAATGTCATCTTCGTTTAACATTAGCAAAGAACAAGAATGTAACGGAATCACTGTGCGATTTTCTCTCCAGGAGGAAAAAATAAGAAAGAACTGCAAAAGTTCAACCAAGAACAGGTCTTATGTCTCTTATTGAAAAATATCATATGTCTGTGGATTTCACCTGCCGAATTTTTAAAAGCTTTATAGATATCATGAAATTTAAAATTTTATTACCAAGACATCTTAGCTAGAATTACAAAAAATTAATTGTTTACAATTCGATTTTTTCTAAATCTAAGAAAAAATAATAAAATTTAAATTTATTGAAAAATTCATTAATTAAAACTCATTAAAATTAAAATTCATTAAAATTCATTTAATTAAATTCATTAATTAAAAATTCAAAAATTCATTGTATGCTCAAAAAATGGTTATCAACAAAATTATGTTTTCTCGCGTTTGACGACTTCATTAGAGCAACTAAGAGTTAGTTACTATTATTAATCAATGAATGTGATGTGGCTTCAGAATCACCAATTCAATACAGACAGCTTTTTATATGCGTGAGTAGTGTTATATTTACCGAATTCAATTCGAGTCTAACATATGCTAATTATCATTTAATTCATGTGAAGATAACCGGCTGAATTTATGTTCATCGTTAACGATGCCGTCTAGTCTAAGCGAAGGCATTACACTTGGACGAACTTCCGGCACAACTTTCTCCCTTCTTTCGCAGAATAAAGGAGAAGGGAAAGAGTCGCCTATACTCTTATCAGGCAACACCAAACGAGCTAATGGTCCTGCCAATCAAGTTCATAACGTAATTAGTAATATCGATCAATGGCGTAGTCATTCCGGACTTTCGACGTCGACGTCGCGATACTGTCGTCCCTTTGTTCGCTGACGTCCTTGTCGCTAATTGTTCTTTTCTTACGCCGACTTCATTTTGCTACCTTCTCTCTTCTTCGCGATGAAATATACGGACATCTTCCACCTTTCTTTGCGCGGCAAGTCTCCTTGCGAATGGCAGGTGCTCGCCACGTGCAGCAGTACATGATCACCACCCTTTAACTTTAATAAGACAGTGCTCGTACCACGTAGTGGCATGCTCGTTTGGAGTAAGCGTGAGCGTCACGAGAAATGGGGGCCGTCGTGTGGCGGGATGCATGCTCATAATCATTTACACGCGCTGCTGAAGAGCGGTACTTTTAATTTTAAGAACGCAGCTTCACGGCAGCTCGAGAAGTATTTTAACACCGGGAAACGACAGTTTCCGTATGTATGCACACAAATGTATTTAAACGTACCGTTAGCAACAATGAGCATAAACGTCTTCGTGAGAATTTACGTAAGATGAAATAAAAACGCATCAAAGATTTGAAAATTCTTTTGTCAGAAATTATGTCAATGTGTGAATTTATTTCCGTGGCATACATTCATCAGTTTAAATTTCATTAATCTAGTTAATTAATTAAGTAGGATTAATAGGATCATTAACTTCGAGATTTTTGAATAATTTTATTAATTTTAGCAATTTTTATAATTTTAACAATATTTTCATTATTTTAAGTCATGATGTCAAATTTTTCACATCAAACATTCGAATAAAATATTTATTAAGATATGATAAATTACTTACAAATATTTAAAAAAATATTTATTGGGATATAATAATTTTTTTTCAGTGCAGCGAATAATTTGTAATTATTGAAAAAATTTCGTTAAAATTGATGTTAACTTGTGATTCTTACGATTAACTCACTCAGACTGCTTTGACCTGAGGTCAAATAGATTCCTTGGGAATCTATTGTTCAAAATTGGAATTTGAAAGTTAGACCGTTTCTAAGAAATCTTACAATCGAATAGGCAAACAGATTATGCATTATCATTATGTATATCATTATTCGTTATTGAAGAAAATAACTCATCGAGTTAAAATAAGTGATGCGTCGATTCGTTACTTTTAAAGGAACCTAATGAATCAAATAATAAGTCACAAATAATAAGTTATTTTTCAGAAGTGATTTTCCCAACCTTAACTTTTCAGATATGATTAATATCATACAAAATTGCAAAGTCATTAGCAAATCATTTATTATAAAAAGTAACGGTAAAAGAAACGACAAAAGTAACTTTCTATCCTGTTTATAGTTGGAAAAACACAATAAAGTTTACTAATTATCTTTAAATAAATGCAGTAAAATATACAAAAAGCTTTGACTAATGAAGCTTTGACCTCGATCTTATCATAGAAAGTTGAAAAAATCATTTTTTCCGAGCGATTAATTGACTTAACCCAGCGTGAGCTAGGTCGGATATGTCACGTCCGACACATTGATCTCTATAAAACGTTTAAAATTGTTACTAATTTGATTAAAATTTTAATAAACTTTATTATTAAAATTTTAATCAAATTTAATTTTTTTATAGTTCTAAATATTTTATTCGTAATTTTTATTTAATGAGAGATCCATTGTGTCTTATGAAGTACTTTTAGATTTAAGTATTTTTAGGTACTTTACCATCTAACTCATGCCGGGTTAAAAGAACTGTCAGAACTTCGCGCTCCTCTTTTTCCCTTTCTCTCTCTTTCTCTCTTTCATAATCTTTCTCATAATGCTTTCAAAATTCGTATAGTTATCACGGAGATAAATACGTGGCTTGTCAGACATGATCTACGTCGTTGTTCGCATCGGTTTTGCGTATTAATATTTAAACGCAATCTGAATCGCAGAATCATGCGATTTTTATCTGAACAGTCAATGCCAATCGATTACACGATTATTAACTTTAAGGGGATGTTAACGTGAAGGTTAGACTTTGACAGGATTATCGATGTTTTATCGATTAAGTGTGATTTACACATATACGATTTATGTGACTTACCACATACACAATTTATGACACATCGACACATCACTACATACTACATCTTATCGTATGCATACATATATATAATTTGTTAAAAGAAGCAATCTTTTAACCGATTCACCATTCATTCATTTATTTATTTTACATTTAGCTCTGCCTTTATTTCACGAATATAATCTGCATAACCATTCCATGAAGTAAATGTTTCAATGAATTAATTTTAGTTGCTAATATCACTACATTGAAGTAATTGATAAAAAAGACTGTAAAATCTTTATTTTTTTCTTTATTTTTTTGACATAAAATAAACTAAAACCAGATACATTAGCATGTGTAATTTAATCATAGAAAAAGAATTTTAATTATTAACAATACTGAGACTGGGATCAAAATTAATATACGGATAAGTTATAACACTTATATAAAGAAACGTTATAAACAAAATATTAGGTGTTGGAATTAATTCGTAGCGTTTTACAAGTGATGGGAAGTACTTTCATTAATGTATTTTTTAATGCTCATGTGAAATAAATAACATTCTTTCATTAAAAAACGCTACGAATTAATTCCAACACCTAATACAAACATATGAAAAATAGAAGTTTGTAATTATTTATATTACATCTATCTCTTCCTTACGATTATACATTTTGTTTATAACGTTTCTTTATGTAAATATTACAACTTACCCGTATATTACTGACTATTATTGACCCCTGCAGTCTCTCCTACTTCATGTAACAAAAAAGGTATCTTTGTCGATAAAACAGACGACGCTAGCATCCCTTTAAAACCGTCAAAATCCGTTGAGAGCTCGACTGACCTCGTTCGCCTCGAATGGCGTACACGTGGCCGTTCAATTGAAATTTATCAGGGAAAAATATTCCTTAATAATCCTTAATAACGAGTATAGCATAAATACCAACGCCATCATTGGTATGAATTTTTCACATTACTTCGACATGTGTTTTCACACGATCAGTAATGAGGAGCGAAGAGGGACCAGCATTACCCTCATGCATCTAATAAAAACGACAATTTATTTTATAATTTCGGGAAATTAGCGTTCCGCGTTAAACGGGATGGGAGTGCGCGATATGGCTGTGAAAAAGAAGAGTTCTGCAGAAATTATGGTTCTTGAGAAACCTGCTAGTACACGTGTTCACTGACATTCACGTGCATTCGTGCACTCGTGCACATGACATTCACAACCGGCTAATTATTAATTGGCCTTACGCACGTAATATGCGGCTTGCCACGCGATTTTGCGTATCACTTTTAAGTAGAATAAGCGGATAGTAATTGAAAAAAAAATTGATTAAGTTCAAATTAATTCTTGAGAAGTCGGTAAATTATTATTTCAATTTTTATCTAATTTTCTCCTTTCATCACAGTATTAATCGTAAAGTCGATCTGTCAGATTACATAAAATTATATCTCGATAATTTATAGATATTATATCTTTCCTATATTAATGTACAAAATGTATAATGTGCTTTATCTTTTTCGATTGTTCGCTAGATTTCATGCTAGAGTTTTCGAGTTAACTCTGTGTCAAATATGAAAGAAGAATCAATAAAAAGGATGTACTCTTCAATGCCGTCGTTCTTAAAGAAGATAGGCTCGAACGCGAATAAAAGCTGCTGGCAGTTTTACCGAACACGACGATGTATATCAGTCGATTGCTTTTAATGTAATGAAACTTTATATTTTAGCTATAAGTCAGTTTGTACGTAAAATTACTTTTTCAACCCCGGTGTACATTTAATCGCAGTTAATTGAAAGCGGCGCTTGCGCAAACTTGGCATAATTGTTCGGTCAAACATCACGGAATGTGTGTATTCGCTTAAGGAGAAAGTTAAAATTCAAGGATCAATACATTCAGACGCCGATTAGATTCGCCGAGGGAAAATGTTTATACGCGGTTCCCATCTCTTTCATGGAGCATGCAAAAGCAAATAAATGTCGATTGATATTAATAGACGATAATAAAAATTGGTCTAATATATAAATAAAGAAATAAATATGTCTACACGAAAAGAACGATTTTGCTGAAATATCTAAAAATTTAACTAAATACTGATCTAAAAATAATTTTATTGGATCATTAAAATAATCATGTTGGCAATTCAAACATGATGAATAACGTTGCAAAAAATGTTAACATTCTAGCAGTAAATTTAAATGCTGTATATAATTATTTTAATTTAATAAAATTATTTTTAGATTTGTATTCAGCTAAATTTTTAAATGCTTCAACAAAACCGTTTTTTCCATGTAAAAATAAAATTATACAAAATGTAATTTGTATAATATAACTGATAACAAAGTATTAATAAGTCGTAGGTTAATATCAATTTTGTCCATCGATTGTATCTGTTATTCAGCGCAATAAAATATTATCTAAAATTCCGACTTGGATCAAACTCAGTTAAGCCAACAAAATGTAGAACAATCTCTTATCTTTCGTTAAACACTTTACACGAGCGATAAGCTGACGTCATAACCAATGCAAGCTCGAATCACCTCTTGTATTTTCAGGCGCCACAGGCGCTAGAACGTTTTTTCTTCTTTCTCATTACGTAACGATATGGACATTGCTTTGGAAAGATAAAGTCGCTTCATTTACCTACGACGGTATTGAAACATATGTATCTTTCATAAGTATCATTGGCAACGCAGACACAGCTGTTTTATTCATTTATCATTATAGTTGCAATGCGTGGCGCTTACCAAGGCCTATTGCAATAAAACTTGATAAAAGAACTTCATTTGCTTGCAAATAGAAGGCGGAATTAAAGACTTTAAAAATAGAAGAATGTTAAAAATAGAAAAAAAAATTAATGAAATACTCGTATCTGGAAAAAAAAGATTTTTTTCTCTTTCCTAAAATATAATATATAAGTAATATGTATGTACTTGTAATATGATTAATATTTAAATATGTAAAGATATGAAATTTTTTTTATCTTTAAGAAACACGATGTAGGAATTAAAATAACGTCAATCTTTCCCTATTATTATAATTTGAAATAACTTTGTATAATATTATACATTGATAATATTATACATTATGAAAGATAGGAAGTATGACAAGAGATGTCGAGAAATGATTTTAAATTTTCGTTGCGTGAAGAAAGGAAATAACGTTGTTACACATTAATTAAGCGATTTAAGGCTAGATTATACAATCTCTCTCTCTCTCTCTCTCTCTCTCTCTCTCTCTCTCTCTCTCTCTCTCTCTCTCTCTCTAAGTACAACTGTTTTAGAAAAGGAGAAACAATATGAAGAAACATAAGTTGATTCGCAGACTCCTTACTAATCAAAAAGAAATTTGGTGAAATAGAACAATAAGAGTCAAGCGCGGTAATTGTTACCGGTTATCTAATAAAGAATTTTGTGTTATATACATTGTTATATATATTCACATTGTTTGTTTTGCGCAACAATTACTGACTCCTATTGTCCTATTTCAATATGAAGAAACACGTAAATCCTTATCAAAATTTTTATTATCAATTATAAAGAACCATTTCATTTTTTAAATTTTCTCGCTTCCTGCACTATATACGATTCGAGAAACTTACTCGAGAAAGTCAGTGAGTAGATTTATTTATTTGTACGTAGAAAGAATAATTTTGCTGAAATAACTAAATTTTCAATTAGATACAGATCTGAAAATAATTTAGTTCAATTGTCAAAATAGTTATGTAAAAAATTCAATTTTTTTCAGACCAGTATTTAGCTAAAGTTTTACATATTTCAGCAAAACCATTTTTTTCCCAAGTGTATAATAATCAATATACATATATATATATATCTCTAAATCCTCGACAAAGTTATTGGGATCTTTATATGTAGATAAAAATCTCATTTCTTATTTAGTACACATTGCTTCTATTTGAACGAATATAGATGCATATTAAATGGAAAGCAAAACCATCATGCACTCTTCAGGGAAATACCGAGTTTCACCCTTCGCTCTCATCGGGGCAGGCTGCTCGATCAATCAGTTTAAATCTTCGTTCACCGGGCTGACCTTCATCGCCGCTCCACTCCGCGCCGCGTCGCGTCTCGTCTAGGCGACCTTCTTTCGACGAAAATTGAGTTTGTCTCCCGTTTCATCCCGACGACAGCCCTCTCCTATCACCCCCTGTTCGCGTATCCGTTCCGCGATCGGCGAAGACGACGCGCGAGGGGTTTCTTGACCCTCGGCGCGTCTCGGCGCGACGCGACGCGACGCGGCGCGGCGCGGCGCGGTGCGTGGGAAGGGATCGAGACGCGCGCGAAGGGCGTTTTCCCGCCCTGCGCTCGTAGCCGCTCGATGGGATCACCATGGAGACAGACGTCCCCATACCTTTATTCCCCGAGATATTTCCCCCGTGAAGCTCCCGGAGCTCCCTGCTTCTTGCCGCCCTTGTTACCGCGCGCCGTTCGCACAAGGCCCGCAAGGCTCGCGTCCGCGTTCGTTCCACCCTAGGTGGAACCGTCCGAAGGTCGACGGATTGAGCTAGGTCGCATTTGCGAGGGTGAATTCCACCCCAGCCGACCGTGGATTTTCTTATAATGTGTGAGAGAGACTACGCCCGACTCTCAGCCGGTCGTCGACGTTCGCGTTTTGTCTCGGTAACCTCGAGACGGAATTCGCTCTGCTCTTGTTCGAGGATTGGAATAGAGATCTGTGCTTGAAATATACGACGTGTTGCGATTATTTTCTTTAATATCTTATTGTCTATATTGTATGCTGGTATTAAATGTCGTCTGAATGGATACTTTGAATTATACACAGATATTCATATTCATAATAAGTTAACAAAAGCAATTATATATAGAAATATTATACAAACGGTATGAAAAAATTAAAGAATATATCTTTGTCTTTCTCCTTTTTGTAATTTTCAATTGTTCAATTTTTTATTCACTACATTTTATACTTTGTGATTTATTTATTTTGATTTGATTGTGAAAAAGATTCGATAAATTGAAACTGTGTCAATTCGTTTATATTTTAAAATAAAACTTATTTTTATTTGGCGGCTTACTTAATCTTTTTATCGATCATCTTCGTTCTCTTTCTTTCTTTTAGTAAGACAATATCGAATAAAGTAATAAAGAATATATTAAATTATCAAATCATATCTATATTAAATTCATATTTATCTCTATTTGAATTTGATTATCTTTGTGCAAAAATACTTAGTATAAAAAAAAAGAAAATAAAAAAAGAGAGAGAAAAACCTATTGGAATGAATAAAGTATACAATATTGGATTCGATTAGTTTCACAATTATTTCCAATTATTTTTTGCGAGTCTAATAATATATTTTTCTGCAAAACTAAATTAAAAGAATCCTAATAAACTTCATCTATACTATCTAAAATTAATATGAATCAACTGTATCCATTCTGTATGATCATTTCTTTTCGAATAAGTTGCTTTCACAAATATCGAAAATAACAAATGCCACACGGAATTTTCTTTTAAAATTTACCCTAAAAATATGGTAATTGTGGTACAATACAATATGTTGCAGATTTTTACTATGCACTTCAGTAAAATTCATCAAACTTATTTTATACTTTATTATAGTTTTATTAATGAACGAGAGAAATTTATATTAAAATTCTTCGAAATACAATGTTGTCCGACTATCATATTTTCAGGATAAACTCTAAAAAAAATTCTCTCCGTGCAAAAGCGTTCAATTTCAAAGCTTGTCAATAGTTAACTAACCGAGCTATAAACACGTAAATACTGCTCTTCTTCGACGATCGTAAACAGGTTGAAAAGCCGTATTAATGGAGCGCTTCGTGAAAATAGTCTCGCTTATTAAGAGAACGATGTGTGAACGTGCCATTTTGTTCCCTTAACTCAGCGTTAGTATCGAAAAAAAAAAGAGAAAAAAATTGAAAAGGAAAGAGAGCTCTTTCGTAAAGATTCCTCGTAACCGAAACAGATGCCGCGTTGAATCTTCGGCGGGAAGACCCCACGTGAGGAAAGATACCGCATGCTCTTCCATTAGTCACGAAAACTTCGCTCCAATAGACCGCCTTCCTCTTCTACTTTTTCGAGGTATAACGCGACGCCGGTGGATGTAATAAGTTTGCTGCCTGATTAATGGCGCCGATCACGGTTCTTTTAGTACTAATATCATCAATTTTTCCTCGCTTAAGATCGCGTGACAGAATTGCTCGTATTATTATTTCGAATCGACGACGTAACTTTAATTTAATAAAAAATAAGGTAAAGGGGTTAATGTTTTATTAAAATGATAATTAAATTTGATACTATACTGAGACACTATGTAGTGTCAAATTGACACTGTACACAATGTCAAATATAAACATTATTTAGTATAAAGTAACAATATAGTTAAGTAGGAGCAGTGACGACTCATATTAAGTTAAATTTGACGTTATAGATTTAATAGTGTATAATTAAGTCCTTTATAATTAAGCAATGTCGGTATGTTTCAACAATAAATATTAAATTTCATAAAAAATAATAAATTTATTTGTATACATAAACTGAACGTTAACTTAATAATAATAATGTTAATAAGCATCTTAAAATACTACAAAAAAAATTTATATAAGAGGAAGATATATTCAAAATTTATATAGAAACATTATTAGACACCAAGATTCAATTTCAATCGTATTTGGTGCTTTATTTATTTAACGGTTTAATAATTTAACTTATTACTGATAGAATTACAAGTTATTACTGTAAATTGTATTTCTGCAAATTATAATCCTCCTTATGATATATTGGATCGGAACAAAAGTTCGTAGCGTTACTTCATTTGTATCATATTTACATATTTAAAAAAAAGTTAATAATTATATTGTTCGATAAAGCAATATTTCAGCTCCAAGAATCTATTTTTTTTTCTCCCGAATTATGGTATGATGATTTTCAATGGAATTATAACAAAATCAAAATGCTTTTTCTATTTAATTTGCAATAACTCGGAATTAAAATATTTAAGAAAACATTTTAGAAAACAATTTTGTAAGGAAAAAGTTTTAAGTTTATTCGCATTAGTGAAAGCTTTTACGAAAGTTTTAACAAGTATTTTTGGTCACGTTACAAAGTGAGAAGAAATTTTTCTATTTTATTTTTCTTGCTTGTTCTAGCTCGTAGTTTTCTACATGCAAAATTATCTAATAATAAAATATAAACTCACAGAAACTCAAAGGACATAGTGATTTGTGAAAGTAAAGATTTTAAGCTTTAAAATCCTTTTTTTAAAATTCCGATTATTATTAATGAAACTATATCTGCTTAAATTTTTAATGCGCTATGAATTTTTGTTTCGAGCTAATATATATATGGAATATAATATATATGTAAAAAAAGAATATTACTCGGGATTATGGATAGACAACATTTATGTAATCAGTTAAATTCCAATTTTCTTGATAATAAATATTACTTTCGTAATATGCTGCGAGCAACTTCAAACATAATTCCAACGCAAAGAAATGTATAGATAATTTATTTCCGGCGGGATAATTTTATCTGTCTGCTGAATGTATCGAGTAGTTTCGAAAAAGAAAATTTTGTTAAGAAAATATTTGTGCTAGATAATTGTTGAAGAGAAATGAGAAAAGAATTTTGTTGCGCTAGAGTAAATATTAAAATATTATCCGCTTAAATAAATATTACTTAAGGGCATTCAAGGTGTATGACCTAAAATGAATCATATTAGTATCGAGAATCCTATCCTTCTTCCTCCTAGAAATCTCACAGACATTTTGAAGTTCTTTTTGGCGCGACCAAGAGTATTGGCGAAAGAATGCAGATGGTGATATCTTCTTGTTAATCCGCAGCTGGTGCAACGTGGCGCAATGTGGTGCAATATAGCGTAAAATTCCTCGTGATCGCGCTCTGTCTCAACACCACACTCGTGGTTACAATTGATAGCTGTTCGAGCCGAGGAAATCATCGAAAAGATTACCACGTCCAGCAGCGATAATTAACAAACATGGGACGAGCGAGGACAACGGGCTTTCAATTGGTTACACGAAGTTGTGCAATGAGTGCAGCGCATCGAGTTGTGAATAATTATGTCGGAATGTAAAAATATATAATAATATCGTAACATACATAAATATCTTCATTCTAAAAAATATATAAAATTATTATATTTCTAATAAACTCTTTTCTCTAGATATACATTGATAGATATCAAAAGAGCAATGGTAATCCAATCCCGTGAGTTAAATAAAATTTGATTATTTTTAATTTTCATTTATGTCAAAATATAAATCAATCTATTTCTTTGGTTAGTTTCAAAGTAACCATTGTCATTATTATACACTTGGTAAATAATAAATTAAATTTGAGTCTTCAATATATTTTCTTGAATTAAGTTACTTAATGGTTGTTTTAGTTAAATTAACGAACTATTTGATAGGAGGAATAGTGATCTATAGAAATGATTAAAAATAACTCAAATTGAGTGTAATTTAACATTATGAATTTAATAGTGTAATATTCAGTAATAGGTTTTAACATCGTCATCCAAGGCCACAGATAATAGAAAAAAACATTTAAAAAGAAATACACAATATTCAAAGAAATTAAAAATTTAATGTAATCTTTTTTAACACTGTCATATTTTTTAGATATTTATTTTTTTATCTAAGTTATTGGATGATCGATGTCTAAAATCTTAATTATTGAATAACGGTACTTAAAAAAGTTTAGTAGAAACGTAATAATTTGTAAATAGTGTATTTATAAATAGACTTTTACAAATATTAATATAAAGATAGATGTTTTTTTGTGTGACGAGAATCGTCTTCAGTGTTAAAATTAAAAAATAGGTTTCAATTTTTTCTCTAAAAGAGAAATTGTTGACTAAAGAATTTTTCTCACACAATTGTTCAAGTATGAATGAATCAAACTGTTTTTCAATTTAAAACTTTTCCCTTTTCTACACAAAAATTATATTTTAAGAAATATGACCATTTCTTCGCAAAAACTTTATTACCAAAAAAATATTATTGTCTCGCAGATATCCAAGTATAGAGCTTACACAAAAAATTATATTTCTAATAAACTACCATCTACCATTCCTTTCGGTAATAAAGTTTTTGCGATTGTATTTATTTCTTAGGTTAGAACGTAGTTTTTATGTAAACTTTTATGCGAAGCATTGTATTTCTTAGGTTAGAACATATTTTATGTAACACATATTTTATGTAAGTTTTTATTTCCTATACATATTTACTATTAAAAAAAATAAATATGAAACAAATATATGAATAATAGTAAGTGAACGTCGACTGAGAAATATTTAACATAAATAAACTGTAAAATGCAAAAATATTAATAACCTTTCGCTAGCGGCAACGTGAATTTTGGCTCTTCCGTCAGGGATTTTCATGAAACAGAGCAAATTTTTTATTGTTCTGAATTATATAAAAATCTAAAAAAAATCTATTATATTTGTCAAAATTTTAATAATAAGTTTTTATCGATTAAGAAGTCAAATTGTATTTTACTTATTTTTTTACAAATTTCAATTTATTTACCAAAATTCAAAATTCGATGACCTTTACGGACTTTTTAATTATACCGTTAAGTATCAAGAATCACTTTGATCAAATATGATCTTCGCTTATTTGTGCTACATATATGAGTATAAAAAAATAAGACAGATCGTGTTCTCTCTTACGTAGAAACGATTAAATGTGACTGATATAGGGATATCGATTCGTAGAATTTCGAACAAATTCGGGAGAGCACAAAATTATCTCCCGCGTTTCTCTCGGCGAAAGAAACATTAAGAGGTAAAGAGTTCGTTCGTTCCTCCCAAAAAATCGTTTCGTAGCGTGACCATTAATTGTGCTATTTTCTATCGCTCGGAGCTAAAGCACGATTTCAAACAAAACAACTTCCCTTCATTATTCTAGCTCGAACGATGGCGTCATGGAATGACCAGTAGCCTTTGTAATGATAATGGCAGCTTCGAGTATTCCATCATCTCTGTCTTTTTCCTCGTTTTCTCCTCTGCCAGTTTCGTAAGATCAAGTCATTCGTTAAGTGACCTGCACCTGTACAAATTTCGTATGATCCATGGAAAGCATTGGCTTTTCTTTTCTCCTCCATTTGTTCGTGAATGGCCAATTGGGCGCGGTTCTCTCGTCCGCGAGAAATCCAGAAGAAAGAGCGAAGGCTGTCTCCTGAATAATGCAACGACTCTTCATCATACCACGAAAACACGCGACTAATTCTTTTTGTCTCTGACACTATTCAAGTTCATTTTTACGCGGATTTTTGAAATGTGTTTTCAAGTTTTATCTCTTATTTGATGTTTACATCAACTCTCTAATAACATTCTGACCGTTTTTCCTTGTATTAGATTATTGAAAAGTGATGAGCTTAAAGATAAAATTATCCATGCAATTTTGTATAATCACATTTAACCTTGTATGATATCTTCATAGAAAAAAATATTGTATTAACAGCATTTTAATCTAATTGCAAATAATCAATACATCATGTGCCTTTCATTAAAAAACAGATAAAATGAATACTTTATAAATGTTTCATTTTAACAAAGAAATAAATATTTGTTTCATTAATATTATTATTGAATTAATAAAATCATTTCCAATTAGATCTAACAATATGTTGTTAATATATCATTTTTTCGTGTAATAATTATGTGCGCGTAATTTTCATCACATTAATTAAAGATTATTATTTAAAACAAAGTGATTATATATCTCCTTTCTTATACTACTCTGATTGTTAGGTTTCTAAATCAACTGAAAACAGAAAGTGAATTCGGAACTCTTGTAATTTATCGGAGGAAGGAATGTAGCTCGCATACGTCTCGCTGTGAAATAACTAATCCCTATCTTAAGGCAACTAGATAGACGCAGAGTAAACTTTCTCTCATTCTACAACGGCGAAATCGTGCTACAGATCGGATTCTGAAAACATTTGTGACTTACAACAAGCGATTGCGAAGAAAGTCAATACAGAACAGACACTATGCGTATCAAAAATCAAAATTCAAATGTAAATTTTTCCAATCTCGATCGATTATTTAATCAGATATTGATAAGAGAAAAGACCGGAAATAAAGTGAGCTAAAATAAGTTATACTTGAAGTTCGTCTCCATTATTGTACAGATGTTAACTGTAATTGATGAAAGTTCGAGAAACGTTTGAGCAATAAAATAATCTTCTAATTATATAATAAGATATGAAGAAAACCTTGTTGGACTTTCATTGATTCTTATTTCTTTATATAAGATTTTCCTATTCAACCATTTCGTCTTTTTTTCAAATAATATCTAGTTTCTTTAAAATAACAAGATATAGAAAAGAGAAATGAATTAGTAAATAATGGTATATGTTTAAATAAGAAATATATATGTAGATAATAACAGACATTTGTGTCATACTGTATACAGATGAAATAGGAATAAACAAAATAAAGAAAGAGAAGAGAAACGTGCTTAGCGATCAGCTTGATATCCGCCAACTTGACACTACTTGTCATTCCGAGACGCGTTTCCGGTGGAAATACGTGTCGGAAATGGCATCTTCCGTATGTTACGATGCAGTCGCGAATATGTTCGAGCGATTAACGAAACGTTCAGTCGTCATCATCACGAGTGTGTGCAGATATTACAACAGACATGACTGCAAATCGGAGTGTCAACTGATGATATATGTATTTGTTTAAAGATTTTTCCTAAAATGAATGCTACATGTATATATTCAATAAATAATGTTTGCGATTAATACTGTTAGTTAATTGTAGATGTGTACATGTAATATTCCAAATTTTGCAATGTACTTGAAGTATTACGTATTTTCAATTAAATAATAGAAATATTACTGATATATTACACGTTGATAAGTAACATTGAAATATTACAGTATAAATATTACTGCAATATAACATTTTAAGTAGCATCAAACGACATTTCAATGACATCTTATTGAATTAGAAAAATTCATTAATATCTTTTCATTCAAAAATTCATTAATTTAATTTCTCGCAGTATTATATAATCGTTATATATTATCAAATAAATATTATATATATATATTATAATTATGGTTTTATGATATTTCGATTTTATGAGACATATCATAAATTTTTTGAAGAACAAAGAGAAGTAAGTAGAAAATAAGTATTTTTATTGCAGCACAAATAATATTCCCCTCTCGATATTTGCGAAAAAAAAACTGGTACCATTTGTATTGACATGCGTGATACACATTAATCGAATATTTATAATACTCACATAATCCCTAAAATTATCATCTTGTTAAGAGGAAGAATGATTTAGTATTACCTAGATATTACCGCGAGAAGGTAGAGGGACACGTAATCAAAATATCAGATATCATATCGAATATCATATGCACGTGAACACGTCATATGTGTGTGTGTCATGTTGCGAATGGATGCACGTTTGTGAGACAGCACACACAGGGAGTGAAAGATGCGATGTGGCTCGAGCCAGCGCGATATTCCGCTCGTAATGTATCCTCAGACATTTCTTTCACCTTTCCATACCTCTTGCTCACCACCGTTCGCGCTTCTCGCACGTCGCTTTCACGTGTATGTCGAAGTCACGAATGTGCGTGCATTCGTATTCCAGCTGTTCGGTCGTTGAATTTACGACCACTGTCCACCTCTCGTTTCCTGAGACCACGAAGGTCCGCAAGCGGATTAGGCGTGTTCGCGGGTGATCGAAATATTTTTCCCTCTGCGCTTATGATGCACGGCGTGCATCCGACGGGTGCACATAATTGCGTGGCGGTAGGAAGAGGAGAAGGGGTGGAATTCGATAATCGACAAACCTTGCGATCGGAATTATGCGGGTCGAGTAACGAGGAAAACAGATGGCATCGTCCGAGGATTACGATGTAGATTTCGAGGTCAGTCTAGCGTTAATTCGTCAGGTGTAACTTTGTACGCGTAATTATGAAAATATAATATGTAATGTTTATAACCGCTGTTTGCGCGCATTTCGTAATAATGACACAAATAATTTTAATATTATTAATAATTGCATATTATTGTAACACGGATCTAAACACGTAGCTTTATTTATCATTTTATAAAACATTTCTTCTTTATTAAAAATATCAAGAATTTATATCCCAGAATAATTTCTGGTTCTCAAATTCCATTTAGATTTATAACGATGGAATGGATTAAAAAACTAATGAAGTCGCTGAGTTTTCTTTAATTTTATTGATGGAAACTCGCAGCTGCATTTTGAAACGTAGTTAATTGCATGTCATATGACGCTTTGAAATGAACCGAGACAATTTCGGACATCAAAATTCGTCCTGCAAGGTCTTTCTGGTCTTTCTGGTCAGGAAAAAATACTCGACCGGTCATTAGCGGAAGTTTTCTTTTTGGATCCGCTCGGGATCATTAGGTGGACTTAGACCACAGGAAGGAGGAAGAAGGATTACATTGCGAGCACAAAGGCCCCGATTCAGGAGCACTGCACTCCATTTGCTTTGTGCAGTGACACGTGAAGCCGATACAAAGAAGATTAACGACATTCCAATTAGACTGTCGTTCGAGAGCGACATTCCATGAGAAAATTTACTATTAATTCGCTATTGATACCGATCGTGACAATCGATTCTAATTCATTCCATAATAAATTTAAGTCATTATTGGTAAAACGATGAATATTTTTGACATATGTTTTAGGCATATGTGAAAATACTAAGTGTTCTATTGCGCATAATTAATGGCGGTCGAATGTGTAATTTTAGAATAAATTTCTTATTGATATTAATTTTTTCATAGCGGCTCTATTGGCTCATAACGTTTTGCGCTAATTTTCTGATTGGTCATCGACTGCATATTTTACATCATGGTTTTAGGTATTTACTTTAAATATTTTTTGGTGTACATGCATCATTAATTCTTAATTTATACATTTAAGTAATAAATATATAAATGCGACATTAGGATATCAAAAATGGAGTTGTAAAAGCATTAAGTCAATGTGTATGTAATCGAAGAATCGGATCGTATGTGTTTGCATCCGTGATCCATGACTGTTTTTTTCGCAGGGGCATAGGCCCCGAGTCGCGAATTGCGCGAGGCATCCTCAGGACGAAAACATCCACACCGTGATGGTGGTGGCAGGTGCTTCCGAGCAGCAAAAGCAGCACGAGCTCGAGGAAGAGAGCGGCCTCGCGAGTATGGTATTTGAGGGGGATCGGGGAGCAAAGAGAGACAAAGAGAAGAGCAGAAGAGACCGATCGACGCGAGCGGTGGAGGAAAAGATAGAGGAGAGAGAAATCCTGTCGGAGTCCTCGCGATGTGATCCTGTTTAACGATAATGGCTGCGAGGTAGACGCGTGCCAGCTGGGTAACGCTTTCGGGGTCTGATTTTTATGTGTCTCTCTCTCTCTTTCTTCCTCATTCTTCATCTTTTCCTTCTTCTTCGTTGTGGCGGAGCCACAATCCGGCTGAGGGCAGATGGCTCGGGCCACCTCACCTTGTCGTCGCGGGGCTTTGAGGCCTCGATTCCTCATCATGTAAAAAAGGATGGAGAATGACGGTCCACCGCGACTTAGGACGCGGGTCCTCGCACGCACCTTTTCACATCGAGTCGCGGTATCACGAGGTGGTTACACCGTGGCCGGTGTAAACAGCGTGCACACTCGACGTGAGTAAAATAATGTTAATACCGTTACACACATGGTTCGTGTCGGTAATGATTTCGAAAGCAACTTCTTTGGCACGCGCGTGCCAGCCGTTCATAATAATAAGAAAGTTACAGCGATGGTGCGTGAATCATTTCGAGTATTTTGGACAGATGTACGCAGGCAAACTGACATTTATTTTTGCTGATTACTGATCCAAGCGATAAACAGATTCTTTTTTCTTGAGTATAATCGGAGTAATTTAATTTCAAATTGTATTACGACGCTCAATTAATTAAATTTATAAATATCTTTGACAAGGGGCTTAGAGCAATAGCCAGTTTTTAGTTGCTAATTTTAATAAATCTTAAATTACATGACAGCCGTTTCGACCTTAGAGGTCATTTTCAATGTTCGAAAAATAAATGTTGTCCTTCTCTTGAAGATAAATACTTTGAACGATAGGAAGAAATTGATGTCGTTCCAGGATTGGACACATCGTGAAAAAAAAACTAATTTAATTTCTTTTAGTAGTGGCAAAGAAAATGTTATAAAATGTTATATTAAAAAATGATTATTATATCAAATTATATATATATATATCTCACTGTTTTGTTAAACCAATATTGAATAAAAATTTATTTTACGATAACGTCGAATTGCACAATTTACTGGTCTTTTTTCTCCAGTACAATCTTGAATATTGAATTTCTGAATTTCCTATTTTGTTGATTTATTGATTGAGAGAAAAAAATTACATAAAATATGATATTAAAAAATGATAATTAAATATATCAAATTATTTATTATCTCGTCGAGAGAGAAAATATAAATATCATAAAAATAAAAATATCAAAAAATGTTACATTAAAAAGATAATTATTATATCAAAATATATATCGCCATTGGGTCTACTTATCTCGCAACGACCTTCGTTCAAATTGCACAGGGTGGTACCTGCATAACATCCGCGATGTTAAGACCCGCAAATATTTATTAATCTCACTAGAGATTATATAGTGTAGTTTGCGCACGGCAAAGTACACATCACTATGTTTATATACGTGTTTTTTATGCCTTTATCTTTTTATCCGCAGAAATAATTCCAATCATAAATATTTATACTGCGCATAAACAATGCACTTTTCGTACGGAAGCCGTGCTGCTAACACCATTAAGCCTCGTCTACAATAGTCGCAAAGTGTGTCGCATGTCGTATAAAATGTCGTAGAAGTGTCGCATATAGTCGTGAGCTTTTGTCGTGCGGAGTTGAGTCAACTTCAACTTTCTGCGACTGCGACAGGCGTGTCGCATAAGCTCAGTCAATCACAGCGCAGCGAGTTGACGTTCAGAATTTGTTGTCGAATTGCGTGCAAATCATTGTGACTATTGTAGACGCTCATTTAGCGACACTCTTGCGGCATGCAAGAAATTTTCCTGCGATGCTACTACTCGCGACATGTGACACAACCTGTGCGACTATTGTAGACGAGGCTTTAATCTTATCAATGCACAGACGTGACCGAGGGGAAACTTGGAAAATGCAGGTCGATTCAAGTTGAGAACAAACGATATTCGCGACGCGGTTGCAAAGTTCAAATGACATTACGCAGAACTTTGCGCGATGTAATACCACTTCGCTATGGCAACAGCAAATACTATACATGTATAACAGATAGTTCAGATTAAATTATTTTTTAATTTAATCTGTTTGTATACATTATCATTTATAATTTCGAGAACGCTTAGAATTTTCTTGCGAAAAGATATGTAAGTATCTCGGTGAAAAAAATCGTAGAAAAATTTTCAAAAATGCATTTATAAGAGGAGAAATAGAGTTGTGTAAATTTTTTTTAGTTGTGTTTTTACGATTTAGTTTGTTCCTAAAATTATAATACATAAAAGTAAAAATAAATATTTTTTTCAATTGCTGTTTTTGTTTTACTATATGAAGTGCCGTAACTTCAAGAAACATCCATCATTGGACAAAAATTAACGAAAACTTATTTTGAGACTTTCTGAACTTTAAAATCCAAAAAATATGATTACATAATTTAAAATTATATAAAGTTACAAAAAATAATTTGTTATAAACAATTTTTCACTATGTAATTGAAAAAAATATCCACTAGCCTGGCGAATATATTAGATTAGGATTAAACAAACATTTATTTTTTCAGATTTCTCATATATTAACATCACAGCTGAAATACATAAGTTTTACTTTCAATATAAATTCATTGTTCTATCAAAAGATATTTTCGTTATATCGCGTATATAATAATTGTCGTTTAAGACACGTGCCCGCGTGCGTCTAGAGATATATTTTATAGAGAATGGATATTATGGGCGTCACGTAGTTGTATAATGAGAAGCGAGGGAATGTGAGAGAAAAATGGTCTCCGAATACGAAGAAGTTGTGCTAAACTGGTAGTGGCATCCCTTTTTCCGCACGAAATGACTCACGATTGTGAACCGTCTAGTCTAGTCTTTGCTTACGTATATGTACATTCATCGTTATCATTGGTTGTTAAAAAAAGGGAAAAATTGGAGTATCGTCTAGAGCGAATATCAAGAGATTGTGATAAAAAACATGATTTTTTTACGATAATTCTGAAGTATTAATATTATTATAATGTCTGTAAAATATATATATATTAAAAAATTAGGTAATTTTATAACGTTACTTATACTATACTCAAATATACAAAAATCAATTTCTTTTCTGTTAAAAAAGTACAGAAATATTAGAGTACATTTTTGGGCGATTATAATTTTTTAAATATATCTAAGAATTAAATTATATCTATTCGAATTATATTTTTTGTAGATACTAAAAATAATTATAACGGCATTATATATTATTTTACTGCAGACAGCGAATGCCTTTTTCATGACGAGAATCATACATATCGTGTTACTTGCAAGGATAAGAATGAAACACCGATAGCTCTCCTGAATATATCTATACCACGAAAATGAAAAGTGATCAATATCGCGTATACAAAGGTTGCTATTTCAATATGTCATATGCTGACACACCTTCAAACATGTTCCGAGTTTGCTTTTCCAGAGATAATCCGATTCCCGACCGAGTTGCTCCTTAATTGCTTTTCATATTGTGTGAACGAAGCGTTAACACACCGTGTTACATAACGCAATATGAACTTTTTCGAAGATTTGCTTCATTGGAGTCGTCTTATCTATGTCAAAGTGTTTTTTACGAGATTACTTATAGGCAAACATAAGGAATATATAATTAATTTTCAGTATGACAAATTGTGGAAATCTGTAAATTTTTTCTCTATATTCCATTCATTAATCTTTAGATCTAAAAAAGTAATTCAATGAGGTAATAAACAAGAAAAAAAGAGTGTACACCTCCATCTTAAGAAAATCTTCATAAAAGATCACTACATATTACTTCAATATATTAAAATCCTACTATTTTTTTTCATAGATATTAATTTTATCATATATAAAACAGAAATTATGAAAGATGCATAAGAATTTAATAATATATCAAATTCAGAACAAATTTATTACAGAATAAATTTAAATTCTTTCCCGAATATCATTCCCTTTATAAATTAAAAATGATACATTGCTTTCAGACATTATACTTCTGTTAATCGATGCATGCATAACAATAAAAAAAAAATAAGATAATCATCATATATCTAAAGTGCATTCATTTCAATATCGCTTCTGCCTCGCTGGATGTACCTTCATCAACCCCCTCGCGTTTATTTACCCCCTTCCAATTCTGATGTTTTCGCTCGGGATACGCCAGTAAATCGTGGCCGCACGCGTGCGCTTATACGCGAGTGTGCGTGAATACACGCGCGGCGGTCCGCGAGTAAAACGCGTAAAATCCAGAGCAGGCACCTACACACCGGCCTGACCTGCGTGCACACGCACATGAGAGCGGAGGATTGATCGCAGGAGAGGCAGGTGCTGAGAGAGCGACAGCTGCGAGCGCGCGATCTTCCTTCACGAACGGGAACGGAGCGCTTCTTCGAGCCGCTCTTTCTCGCTCCGACAGCCCGCGCGCTTGCAGCATACCATATATACATGCGTATGTACATGCTGAAGAATAAAAAATAAAAAGTGACTGGGGTTAGGGGCCAAGCTGAAGAGGACAAGGGGGACCGTGAGCTTCTCCTTCCTACAGCGAATATTTATGGATTCTGGAACTATCGAAAAGAACATTCCATGGAGGATATCGATGTCTAATCGATGAAGATCGTGCGTGAATGCTGGCATATAATTAATAACCACGTCAAATGGTCTCGAGCGAGTGTAATTCTGTACATTAACGATGAGATGATGATTATTAACGAGCAGCTGCGATTTCATCGATGCGATGTCGCTGCGCTGGTTGGAAGACGAGTGTTTTGTTCTGAAATTATTTAAAATGCTGGACTTATGAAATGAGTCTAATCTCCTTCAATCTGATATTGATACGATAATTACGACTAATAGAAGCCAAAGATATTAATATAAATAAGTATCAAAATATAAAAAAAGCAATAAGTATAAAATAAAATATAAAGCAATAATAAAGTCTAGGTGTTATATTAAATAACAATACAATCTTTCATAATTACACGTTTATCTTTACATACAATTTTTCAGAATTCCTTGTATTTTAAATTTATAATTCGGAAATTTTTGTTTCCACTTTTATCATTTCTAGAAGAAAAATCGATCTTAAGTCAATTTAAAAAATCTGACAGAAACAACAGTCGATTCGCGACACGAATCATAAATCCAACACTATTTCTCCCAAACAAATGTGATGTTTCTTTTTTTTTCTCAATGATACTTAATTACTCTGATTTATAATATGTCGCGACGTAATGTTCCATTCGCGAAATTACTACGAAGCGGTCGTATAATCCTACTTAAACGAATACCTCACCGAACAGGATACCGCTCTGCCGATACCCTCTTTATGCAAACAAAGACGCAACACCTGGTAGAACGGCGCGCATCTTACGGATGTTTTTGCGCCGCGCAGCGCCACGCCGTTCGGCTGCCACTGACCAAGTTGCAAAAGTTTAAATTGCCGGCGTACACATTGTAATCTGGCCACTTGTTAGTGCATACCTGCATTTCTTTCCTCTCTTTTTTTTCGCCGGTTACTTTTCCCTGCCCCCCTTTTATCTGCTTTATTTTTGCGAGCGATCCTCGTGCACCGCGTGACGATAAATGGAGCCTCGCGTAATATTTTTTTTTTCTTTTTTAACCAATAACAGTTGGTGAACACGCGAAAAACGTCGAGGAAACCGCACAAAGCCTGATACAATCAACGCGCGATAGGCTTGGAATAAAAAAAGAAGAAGGAGAAAAGAGGAGAGACTGAAAAGGGAGATGATGCTCGATTTGCAGCACTGCCGCGAGCAATTTTGACAAAACAAAACAGCGGGCAGGAGGGGTTGAAGAATGAGGTCGCAGGGAGAAATGAGGAATTATTGAAATTACGGCGTTGCGCCAACGCCAACAGGAAGCAGTTACTTCCGTTTTGGATAAAGCACGGGTCTTATTTCTTTTCCATCAATTTGAAAAATTCTTATATGCCGCATAAAAATCGATTCGCCAGTGGTTACCGACAACATGTACTGATGTTTATTGTAACTGCTAATTGTAAACTAATTGTAAATGAGAGAACGTTTTTTTTTGAGTTCTATAAATTATGATAAGTGCGCTGTATTCATCATGAGTTTAAAAAATAATTGATCTTTATAAAATTATTTTTTATAAAGATTTTGCCAATCATTTCTCTATTACTTCAAATATTATTATTTTCTGTTACTGTTTTGTAAACTCTAATTACAATATATTATTGTATACAGATTGTCCTATTTTTATTTTATTGTTAACGTCGCATGTAAATTATCTCAATTAAAAAATTGTAACTATCTTTTTTGATAGATTTTATAAGATGTAATCTTTAATATTTAATTGATTTTTCAGCAATAAACGTCTTATAAATTTATAAGATACAGTGTGTATGTAACATTATTTTGTAGATAATTTTTAAAATCAGTGTATTAAATTGAGTATCAATCTAATAATGGATCAATCTAATAATAATAAATCTTGGAATAATATTCCAAGAAGATAGTATTAGGCATAAAACCGATGACTGTTGTATTTTTATTAATTAATTGTCTTATAATTATATTAGGTGTTGGAATTAATTCGTAGCGTTTTTTAATGAAAGAATGTTATTTATTTTACATGAGCATTAAAAAATACATTAATGAAAGTACTTCCCATCACTTGTAAAACGCTACGAATTAATTCCAACACCTAATACTTGATTAAATAGTATTCTGTATCTCATTGATGACTGACACTGATGATATTATGCATTATATGTTTTCTATATAATCTCATTAATTTGTACGCTTTCTATGAATAATGATACTCTGTAGGTATACATTTTAAAGTATTATTTATGTCCTAAAATTTAAAATCACAGAAATAGCCATAAATAACTGCTGATCCTTATTCACTACAGATTTTTTATACCGCAGAGAATTTTTATATTTCTTCTCAGTTTATAGAGAATATATTAAGAAAAGTTCATGTTGGTAATTAAGCATACCCAACAGCGCGACATCTTATGATTGTTGAGTGAAACATATTTTAAAGAAGGAAAAGCAGCGATGTGGAGGACTTCTCTGCTGCCTTTTCCATTCTGTTTGTCTTTCATCTGGATAGTTGAATTTCCGTCACTTGGTCTCCATACTTGTCTAGCGATCCGTTCTTTGCACTTCACCTGCGTCTTCTACTCATCTGGTTTCACCTGGACCGTTCCGACTTTGACGCTTTGATGCTTCGTGGTTACCCCCCTCCCCCCCCCCCTGATACCCGGCGCGACCCTCCACTGGAAAAGCTCGAAGGAGTAATCGAATCCAATCGTCGTGGAGTCGCCCAAGTCTCGACCAGCTGCACGCGACTGTGCAGGTGCGTATGCTTGGCGATCATCTCGATTCCTATACGTACATAATATGTTTCTCTATCACACATCACGACATGAGGGACAATTAGAAAGATTTTGTCCCGGGGGGAAAACAGGTTGGTGAGAGAGCAGGTTGACCATATTGAAACTTCTGTTCACGATTTTCGAATTTAATAACATGCTAAATTTTTATCTAACAGATGCATCAATTTCCTAATAATTAGTAGTATCTGTAATAATTAGTGTAGTATTTGTAATCATCATGACCTTACTGCTTATGAGCAATATGTGATTGAGAAAAATGCATCAAATTCAAATAGACATCATCTGAATGATTTTTATTTTTAGTAATACGAAAAATTGTTTCAAACTTTCAAATGAAACTTTTGCTTGATTTCAAGGGAAATATTCGAAAAAATAATATGATTTTAATTCACAATAGGAAATAAAATCCATAACGAACAAAGCTGTATCATTGATATTTAAATAATTCGATGTGAATTTGTATATACTATGTATCATTATATTATATTAGGTGTTGGAATTAATTCGTAGCGTTTTTTAATGAAAGAATGTTATTTATTTCATATGAGCATTAAAAAATACATTAATGAAAGTACTTCCCATCACTTGTAAAACGCTACGAATTAATTCCAACACCTAATATATCATTCTGTCTCACTCAAACGCATACATTTATCCTTATGTAACATATTCCAGCGCCATCTATCGCAAAACCGCGCAACTACTACTACACGGAATTTTAGCTCTGTTGACATTTCTTGTCTTTACAAAGCATCCGTATACACATATTTTCCATTGGGTAAAAATACTTTTCTTCTAGACTTTGAATCCTAATTTTACAAACTCGATATGTTCATTCCAATGATGTATTTTTAAGATATAAATTATAAAAATCTTATATCAAGCAAATATACAGGGTGTCTCAGAAATAAGGTAGGAGCCATATTGGGGGCGTAAAATAGATCAAAGGAAACAAAAAAGTCTGATACTATTTTGAGATATTCGCTGTAGTTTTTGAATTAAAAAAGGAGTATATCTCGGATGATAACTGTACGAGCCTAAAAGTAAGTGAATTTTTTAACTTTTTTTCGATTTTCTCATAAAATCCAGAGCAGCTGAGATCCTGTTTATGCATATTTTAATTCTATAATAACAATTTTGTAATCCATAAATCCAATTCGGAGATTTTTCATCGAATGGAAATGATGGTAAAGTAGAACGATTTTAGTACACACGTACTGTTAATAAAAATCCTCTAATTCACAGTTTTCTCTTCCCGATTCGCTCGAATCTGTTCTTCCATAAAATGATTTTTCCAATGAAATCAAGCCAAATTTTTCGCGATCGGCTGCTTGAGTTGAGGTGATGGCACACAAAAAAACTTAAGGCAATAAAAACTTAAGACATAAGCAGTAAGGAAATCAATATGTTGAATTGATTACTGCTTATGTTACGGACTCTGCGGTGATTAATCAATTTCCTTATTGTTTATGTTTTAGTGCTTCAGTTTTTTTGTGTGCCATCATCTCAACTCAAGCAGCCGATCGCAAAAAATTTGGCTTGATTTCATTGGAAAAATCATTTTATGGAAGAACAGATCCGAGCGAATCTGGAGGAGAAAACTGTGAACTAGAGGATTTTATCAACAGTTGTGTGCACTAAAATCGTTCTACTTTACCATCATTTCCATTTGGAGATTTTTCACCGAATGGAAATGATGGTAAAGTAGAACGATTTTAGTGCACACGTACTGTTGATAAAAATCCTCTAATTCACAGTTTTCTCTTCCCGATTCGCTCGAATCTGTTCTTCCATAAAATGATTTTTCCAATGAAATCAAGCCAAATTTTTCGCGATCGGCTGCTTGAGTTGAGGTGATGGCACACAAAAAAACTTAAGGCAATAAAAACTTAAGAAATAAGTAGTAAGGAAATCAATATGTTGAATTGATTACTGCTTATGTTACGGACTCTGCGGTGATTAATCAATTTCCTTATTGTTTATGTTTTAGTGCTTCAGTTTTTTTGTGTGCCATCATCTCAACTCAAGCAGCCGATCGCAAAAAATTTGGCTTGATTTCATTGGAAAAATCATTTTATGGAAGAACAGATCCGAGCGAATCTGGAGGAGAAAACTGTGAACTAGAGGATTTTATCAACAGTTGTGTGCACTAAAATCGTTCTACTTTACCATCATTTCCATTTGGAGATTTTTCACCGAATATACATATATAATATTTTTCTAAATTTTTGATTTCTTTTATATTATTACAGATGCATTTTGCTCCTAAAATGTAGGAACAGAGAATGAATAATAAACTAGCGCATTTAATAGCGCAAATAATGTGCAATAAATAACGTTTTGTATAAAGTAATGTGTAATATTACAAAATGTACAATATTGCAATAGTACAAAATAAATGAAATTTTATAATAAATAATATATGTAAAAGTTTTATTATTTTATATACAATATTTATTTATTATCATTTTTTAATTTGTCACAATTTTTGAGCATTTTTTAGCATGAATTCAAAATTTAGAAAATAATGCGTTTAAAAAACTGGAGGGAATGGCTAAAACATGGCGAACCAATCACAAGTGATACCCGTAGTCACTCTGATTGTAGTCTCTTTACTCATGATGAGTTTCGTTTTACGCTAGTACACGTTTTTATCACGTGCACATATTTACCGCGGGTACATGTTTCGATGCCTGGCGCGATTTTTCCATTTTTTACTGCAATATATTTTAACAACAAGAAGAGTATCAAAGTTCACGCAAAATTTATTTATAAATATAATAATTCGCAAAAAAGATCTTGCATAGGCTTTGACGCTCCTCTTATTTGTTGTTCATATATCCGAAAACCCTATCTCTTTATTAATGTATAATATATTTTATTTTTATGCTTTTTTGTTAAACCACGTGCTAAACAGTGATACTATGGCTCGATAATCTCGACACACCTTTGATTAACAAAAGACGAAATATATAAAATAAATAAAACTTACCGTCCAATCAAATCGTCCGATCAAATAATCCTTAGTGTAATAAACAGAATTTTGAACAAATAAAAAATTTCACATTCTCACAAATATCTCCTTGAACATTTAGATTTTCACAAATACATTTACAAACTTTGTTTAAATCAATCAATTGCAAACACCAATACACATAACATCACCATATATTACACAATTATACAAAATTTTATACTTAATTTAATTTACACGAATTAATTAACTATTGCTTCCAATTTTCTTTCGAAGAGAACAAAAAGATTATCATTGATGCATTCGCATTACAACACACAAAATGCAATCACAAAAGAAAAATTTACATATCTTCACACAAGATTTTCAATAAAATTCATTCCACGATATCTTTACTAAATTTGTCACATTAAATATATATATGCATTAAGTGTAAAAATGGACCAAAAAGATTGTTTCCAATAATCAAAATTAATGTCCGATACATTTCGAAGCAATTTCACATAATTGTTAAATAATAAATAAAAAAATAAAAGATAAATTTTATACAAATTAATATCTTGGCCACGTGCTAAATTTCCATTGGAAATCTAACATATGACAAAGTATAAATTCGTATAAAACTACGGATTTGTCTTTTATTTGTTCATTTATTATTTAATAGTTATATATGGAATTGTTCCGAAATTATTAGAGATCAATTCTGATTATCAAAAATAATCTTTTTGACTTTTTAATAATGCATAATGCTAAACGATGACCGAATCTGAAATAGAAATAGAAAGAACTGAATACAATTGGACTCTGATCAAGGCAAGAAAATGATTTCTACGGAGTAGGAAGGGGAAACTAGAAGGGAACTGACGATGATATGTTTCGAGGAGAGAGACCCGTGGAGACCTCTAGTCAAAGATGAATTTTTTTTATATTGAAATTACTAAAAATACTGAATAGATCGCGTTTTAATTGCGATATTTGTAATCAGGAAAGACTCTTGAAGGCTCATACAAAGCAATTTTTTTGTAAAAAGAGAACAAAAAATTTATTCTGATATCTCATTCGATGCGTACTATAGTGCAGTTGAGGTGATGACATGATCTTATTAATAAAAATTTTCAAGAATCAATTTGCAAAATCTAGCTCTGTACGCTTTCTCAGCAATATAACAAAAAAATCCTAACAGATTCCATAAGGAAATATTATTTCTTCGACAAGAAAAATGAGCATAATCAGGTCATCAACTGCACGTTCTGTTACAGTTAATTGCTAATCATAGAGAAATTTTTTCTTGGCAGGTTTTTTTCCTTGTCTGACAACAATTCTCGTCTTCAGCCGAGAGTAGCCGAGAATAGCTGAGAGTAGCCGAGAGTAACTGAGAGTGGCCGAGAGCGAACAAGACAAGAGCATGAGACAACTTGTTGAAAAAAACCCCCTTTCGATCCATCTTGGTAGAAACGATCGAAGACTGAAAATGCTTTCTCAGCGATCTCGGCTGCTCGGTATATATCAGTATAAGAGCATTCGAGATAACATATAAGATTAATAAATAGTAATAAGGCTCAGTACATATAATAGTCTTATTGTTTATACGTATCGCCGAAATTAAGAAAATTTAATAGAAAATTACTGGTTAGTACGCGTATTAAATACTCAATGTAAACAAAATCAATAAATACATAAAATAACATTATGCGATTGATACTTGCGTTGTTATGTGTGAGCATGTGAAGATGGCGGATTTCAGTCATTGTGCAGAACGTGACGAAGGCCCGTATTCATAGTGAAAACTTAAAGTAGTTAAGATCGGCTTGGTCAAGACTGCCTTATTCAATCAAGATCGTTTTGAGATCATAACAATTCATAGTTCAGAAATAAAACGACCTTCGAGAAGTTTTTTTTTTAAGAAATTTTTGTTTGATTTAAGGTCTTGATGAAGATGATCTTAAGGTTGAATTTATGTGATATTCGACTGTTTCCGTAATATTTCGGTTGGATTTTCCAATAGAAACACTGCATTTGAGAAGTATAAATTTACGAAAATGTGTTATTATATTATCTTTTGTATGATTCCGACTTGAAGTGCGTTCCCTGAAAATTTCGCTAAAATTTATTCCATGTTTAGAATATTTTAGCATTGTTGATTGAAAAATTATTGAAATTTCACTGAAAATTAATTTTTCAGCAACATATTGAAAAATCGCTGAAATTGAACTGAAATTTCTCTGAACTTCTGTAGAAACTGTATTATTATATAATTTTTTTCGTCTTGACAAAGTTTTAATTCTTTTGTTGATTGTGGGAAAAATTATGTCCAAAGGATAACCATTAGTCAATAGAATATTAATCATAGACTCAATGTCTTCGCTATGGTATTGTGGATATAACAAAAAGAGAATTCTATCTAATTGACTGATTATAACGCCTTTTTTATGTTCTATAGGATGGTTTGATTTGTAGTTTAGATACCGTCCTGAGTTAATCGGTTTTTTGTAATTATCAAATTTAATGTATTCATTTTCCATTCTCAGGCTCACGTCAAGGAAATTAATGGAACCATCGTCATTATGTTCACAAGTAAATTTCAATTATTATGACATAAGTTAAATTTATTTAAAATTTCGTTAATTCGGTTGAGTGGCACGGTCAAAATGGTATCTATCATCAACATATCTATAATAGATTAGAATGTTAATACTCATACTAGAAAAAATGTTTTTTTCCAGATCTTGTATTATTATGTTCGCCAAGATAGGTGACAAGGGAGATCTCATGGACATACCAAAGATATGTTTGAAAAAGTGGTTATCAAATTTGAAATAAGTGAAATTAAAAACTAAAGAGATGGCCTTCAAAAATTCATTCTTAGGAATGTTCATATTCAGTGAAATAGAATTCCATCTTATTTCAATACTCTTTACGACTAAGTAAGTCTTTAGGAATAGTATACATAGACACGATATCAAAAATATCATTTTGTAATCAAAATTTAATGTCATATCATTTAGTTTGTTAACCAGTTCAAAGCTATTTTTTATGTAACTAAATTCTTTTTTTAGACTTTTGTCGACTATATCTTTTAAATAGGTAGCTAGTGGATATATTTCAGAGATCCAAGAGGCATACTCTGAAGGCACTTTATAATCTCTAGAAGATTATTTAAATTGACTTGCATACGCCTTCTTATAGAACTTGTAGACGTTTTTTTCTTACGAGCAACTCGTCCATCTCGTGGCGTGATTGCGTAGAACCGAAGTCAATCATACTCAAACCTAACGAAAATCTTCTTAAGTATATATCTTATTCAGGATTATTTTAGGTCAACCAAATCAGATCCTTATAATATACAACCTTACAAAGGTTAACCATACTCAAACCTGATAAGAATCTTGTTAGGTGTACCTTACTTAGAATTACCTTACGTCAATCAAATAAGATCTTTATAACATATAAGGTTATAACCTGATACAAATTCTAATCGGGTTATCCCCTCATTCAATTTTCTAGGAAAATCAGCATCTGATGTAAACTCGATTGACAATTGTCTATTCAGCAATAATTTTGCAGAAGAAGTTAACCTTTAAAGGCCGGACTGGTCACTATAGTGGCCAGCGGAAAACTCAAACATATGCAAGTTCTTTTAATGTAAGATAAAGCTTTTTCAAAGCGAATTACGCACTGATCACTGTGCCAAATCCCAGTTGTCCACTTGTTCTTAGTTATTTTATAGTTTATTATGGGAATTCCAATATTGTTATCTTTATAATATTTAATATTGTTTTCTTAGAAACACAATCGGTTTAATACAATGATCTTCGTGACCTCTATTTTTTTTTCAGGTAGAGACTTGTTCTTTCTATCAAACTACTAAATTCAACCTCGACACATCTAGTTTGCCTCGCTTGAAATTTTGTGTATTAGTTTCGCTTCTTTCATATAAAACCGCCCACTCATCTCGGTCGACGTTGCATTATAACAACCTTGTTGCGTGATGCATTTCGGGATATCGTGTTTTGATGCACAATAAGAGAGCGCGCAGCCAGGCGAAAGAAATATGAATTAAAAGGCAACGCGAAGGCTTGCGAATGCTCACCGACCTTAATTTTGTGATGTTATCCACGTCGAAGGCTCAAGATGGATTGCAATTTACCAGCGGCGATTTGGAGGCACACGCAACGTCAGGTCGCGTTTGAATGTTAAAAAATAAAAATGCACAAAAACTCTCTTGCAACACAACAAAGTTCAAAACACTTTTTTTCGCACATTTTTTTCAAGATAAGTTGGATTTATTAGGAAAAAAATTTATCCAAACGTGAAGAAGGTCATTACACTGAAAGAAAAAAAAAATTTCTTCATATTTCTTCCATATATCTTTATTGACTGAAGAATTCAATATAAAACTGCGGATCAGTCTCTTCTTAAAATGCACTATTAGAGAAAGTGTAAGCGAAGAACAATCAAGTTCTCAAGGAGAAATGATTCTCTGCGAAGTTTTCTCGTTATTATAACGTTCCAGTTTACCTACTCAATGTTGTATCGCGCGTTAAGCGACGAACAGTACCTATCAATCTTCCTGAACGCAGAAGTAGTACTCTGTTATTTATTGCCATTTACTCGATCATGTTCTGCGGTGAGCCGCGTAATCGATCTGGTCGATTGGTGATTTCGAGAGGCGAATTAAGCACGCGTTTCCATTACGAAAGAAGGGCGTATGTATTCGCGCGCTCCTCTTGTAGCCCGCACACACCTCGCAATCGAGCGGAGAAATGCAATCAATCAAAAAATTACACGTAATAGTAGTGACAGTAAGAGCATCGGCTAGTACCGTTACAGCTCGCTTTCCGTTTCGCTCAAGATTTTGCATTGGATACATTCCTAAATTCGTCCGTTAACTTTCCGTGCTCGAGGCACGAAACCTGTCCCATTTAGTTCATGCATGATAATTCGATACGTTTTTACTCTTAAGTTACATTAGAGCACGAATATGCTCGGTGTTTTCATGTGAGTTGCAAAAATTGATACGAATGATTTCTCCTTTTCAACATCAAAATTATCATACGTTATAAAAAAATTAAATGTAAAATTATTACAATTATATTGAGTAATTTTGGAACTTACCATTAAAGATATATACTACATGGGCTGAAAAGTCCCGGGATTTTTAATGAAAACAAGCGTTTTTTGGACAAAGTTGTATTTATTCCTCAATATAGTTGCCTTCGAGGACGATACACTTGGTATAACGATTTTCCAACATTTCGATGCCCTTTCTGTAGTACGAAACGTCCAAGCCTTCGAAATATGCCTCGGTTTCCGTGATGACTTCCTCATTCGATGTGAATCTCTTTCCCTGGAGCCACCGCTTGAGGTTTGAGAACAGATAATAGTCGCTGGGGGCCAAGTCTGGAGAATACGTGGGTGAGCAACCAATTCGAATCGTAATTGGTCCAATTTGACCATTCAAGGACGTGTGTGACGGTGCGTTATCGTGATGGTACAGAACTTTTTTCTTCGTCATACGGGGCCGTTTTTTCTTTATTTCGTCGTTCAGTTTGTCCAATAACGCTGCATAATACTCTCCCGTAACTGTTCTTCCCTTCTGCAGGTAATCGATGAAGATTATGCCATGCGCATCTCAAAAAACGGAGGCCATAACCTTCCCGGCCGAGCGTTGGTCTTTTGGCCGCTTTGGTCGGCTTTCGTGGCTTTTCAGTCACTCTGCAGACTGTCTATTGGACTCAGGCGTATGATAATGGATCCACGTTTCATCCATCATCACAAAACGTCGAAAAAAGTCCGCTCGATTACGCTGCAACAACGCCAAACCGTCGTTGAATCATCAATGCGCTGCTGTTTTTGGTCGATGATCAGCAAACGCGGCACCCATCGTGCCGATAGCTTTTTCATCTCCAAAACATCGTGCAAAATGTATCCCGCCCGTTCTTTTGAGATGCCCACGGCCTCAGTTAACTCGCGCAACTTCATTTTACGATCACTCAAAACGATTCGATGCATTTGCTTTGCGATTTCCGCATTCGTAGCCTCTTTTTGGCCTTCCAGAGCGAGGTGCGTCTTCGGTGCTTGTACGACATTTTAAATTCACTAAACTGTTGTTCTCGAAGGAGCAGATGTGGGATAACATTTCTGCAACCATTTCAATAATTGTTCAGAAGTTTTTCCCATCAAAAAACAATGTTTGATCAAGATGCGATATTCCTATTTTTCCATTTTTTTGACGAAGGCGAAAGTAACGTCACTTACGTCTGTAACGACTGTAAACGACTGTAGCTTGTAAATAAATAAACGAAATGTCATGAAACTTCATACATAAACTAGTGACAGATAAACCTCTCGAAATGAATCATGTTCATTTTCTAGTGGCGCCACCTATTGAAAAATCCCAGGACTTTTCAGCCCATGTAGTACATACGCTGAGAAAAAAGTTGTTAACTTGACTAAATATGTTTAATTATCGTAGTAATTATTTAGTTCAAATATTTATATATTTAGGCTAAATATACACGAGTCAACAAAATTTTAATTTAAAATATTATTTGTTTAAATTAACAAATATTTGCTTGATATCCCATGACCGCTACATTTAAATGAATCAATTAATATTTTTTTGAATCGGTAACTTTTTTCTCAGTGTACGTATGTGAAGTTATAATATAACGTAAAAATAAAATTATTCTTCTTTATAGTAATTAAATAACTTGTAAAAGTAAATTGAAGTTCATTAGAAATATTTAATAATTAGCCAACGGATTTTCTTAATAAAATTTTCTTTATATTATCAATATGTTATACGAAATACATATAATATGATATAGGTGATATTACTATCATTTTATGTAATATGTATATTCTACATATAAAAACTATATTATTATTATTATGTGTGTAATTTTCCGTCTTTTTTATAACGATATATTTATACAATTAGAAATAAAAAAAACCTAATTTTTGTAAAAACACATAATTTTATGCAATATAATCATATAATTTTTATATGTATTACTTATATATATTAGGTGTTGGAATTAATTCGTAGCGTTTTTTAATGAAAGAATGTTATTTATTTCACATGAGCATTAAAAAATACATTAATGAAAGTACTTCCCATCACTTGTAAAACGCTACGAATTAATTCCAACACCTAATATATCATTTTATTTATAAATAATACGTAATTTTATTTTTTACAAGTTTTTCAAGGAAAGTTGTCACCGTTTTTAATTTTCATAGATCTATGTTTTACGCACTATACGATTCGCTAGTTGCAGTTTAATCCGTGCTTTCTCCCCAACAAATTTCGCTATTAATTTCGTAAATTAAAGCATGTCTCCTGCACAGTGGAATCTACACATTAGTAGTCGCGCTTCGTTTCACAGGTGCATAAAATCGACGATTCACCCTTTCCCGCAATCTTCTTGTACCGAGGTGTACACGGCGAGGTGTTCGAAAACTTCGAAAGAGTACATTAAGAAGCGAGTGCCAGGAAGAACATATGGTGCGGTGTAGTACGCAAGACATTCATAACGCAAAGGAACAAAGAGAACATTCCACCAGCGGTTCTGCAGTTCTGAATAAAGTGATAAAAATAGATAGAAATTCGAAAAATCATATTGTATTAACAGTTACATCTGACCTTTTTAAATAAATAAAAATATAAGCAAAAATGCGATATTTTGTTTTAAACATTTGCTTAATAATTAAATACTATGCAACATCTTGAAATTTAATATATAGGTCATTGAAGAAAATATTCGATTTCTTAACGCTTCTGTTTATTTATTATTATTATTACTACTACTATTTCGATTAACGTCAGAAGCAAGAACTACACAAAAAAATTCTTGTAACTTTGAATAGAAATATTTACGTTATAATAATTATTAATGTAAATATTTCTACTAAAAAATATTTCTATTTTCAAATATATCGAATATACTGAAATATATTAAAAATTATCTTCTTTCAGAGAGAAATTGAATCATATTATTTCTGCACATTATTACAATTTATCATAGCTGTGAACAAAACCCATTCCGTTTTTCGTTATGCATAATTCGTTTTCAAATTATTTATTAATTAATAAAACAAAAGAAACAATACTTTGGTAGTCTATTTTTCTGCATTGTTTAAAGTTACGAATTGTTGGAATTAAATAAAATAATAATTAAAATATGTCTGTAAGAAATGCAAGCAGATTTTATATTTCTTTTTTTCGTAAATTTTATTACTTTTTATTATTGATATTATATATTTATTCAATGTAGATCAACCAAACCAAGCGTAAATACCATAGAGACAAACGTTAAACGTTGGTTTCGCTTATGCTTTATATTCAGTTTTAAAGATTATGCCACTTTCTCAGTAGGCGCGTTAGTTACGCTTCGTTCCGCAGGTGCACAAAATAATCGATCCCTTTTGAACTAAATCGCGTAATACGTAATCATGTTGCACGTTGCTTTTGTGCAATATTGTACGCAGGAAAAGGTAAAAAATATGAAAGATGATTAAATGACATAGCATCGTAAACGACATATGTAAAATCGAACCATAGAGACAAAAAGAAGAAGGAGAGAGAGAGAGAGAGAGAGAGAGAGAGAGAGAGAGAGAGAGAGAGAGAGAGAGAGAGAGGGAATGTAAAAGAGAATAAAAAGAAAAAGGAAACAAGATACAGGAAACAAGAAATAAAAGCTTAAAAATACTTTGCAAATAAAATAACTCTTTTTCGAGTAAAATCATGCTTGACAGATTGGAAGACTATCCTCAAATACAAAGTTATTTTTAACTTTGCACATGGAACGGATGACGGTATCTCGTTATGCAAGTTTCAAAAACTGGCGCATCCGATCTGCATCGCGAATCCGCAGGATGGGCGAGGCAGAAGATACAGCGCTGTCCTACGGAGTGCGGAGTGCTGGTCTTAATCACGCGATGTTATCCGCACCGAAGATACGGGACACGAGGTTGCAATTTAACGGAGGCGCGCATCGAGGATGAAAGGCGCGAAGGACGAAGGGCGGTGAGGAAAGAACGATCTGCGGAGGAGAGACCGAGAAGGAGGAGGGGGGGGGGGTGGAAGGAGGAGAAGTAAAGGCGAAATAAAAGGAACTTCCAATTAAATTTCTTTCGTTAGCCTGGCGGCCTCCATCCCGAGCTCTCTTGCCGGCTTCTCGTTGCTCACTTCTGCGGCGACTGCATTTTTTCCGTCGCGATTATGCGGGCGCCACCTGCCCACACGTGACTCGCGGGCGCGGTGAACGCGGAGCGGAAACGAGCGTGTTGCAAGTTGCGATGAACTGGCGTAATTGCGGTAATGATATCCGACAGCGTATATACCGCGTAATTTATCGCGACCTGTCCCGGTGACACTGGAGTCTGTGCTTGCGACCGCAAAATAAACTGGTTATATAAATGGTTTATCTAAATATGATACGTAAACGCGAGTTTAGTTTTGTAGCAGAATCGTTTAATCTTGAATTCCGTAGGATTCTGTTGTCTTATCGTATATTTCAGCCAAATCAGCATTTAATTATAACATAAAAAACATTAAAAATCTACTTTTTCATTACTTCTTTTTATATAATAATAAATTTATATAATAATAAATTTTATGATGTTATAGCTGGATCGGCATTTAATTCGTCTAATTATAACGTAAAAATTGAAACATTAAATCAATCAATTATAGAAAAAACATTAAAGCCAACGCTAATTCTTATTGCGAATATTTTAAAGTTGTTTATTCATAACAAATTATACTGAGAGAAAGGATTTTGTTAATTTGATAAGCTACCAACCTTTAACGATGATCGGTAAATATGTACAATAAATTTTGTTGTATTTGCTGCTAGTCTGCTATTCCAACTAATTATTAGTAACAGAACCAAACCATATAGAATCTAACCTATCTTTTAGATAAACTTTAGGCTCGTTTATATAGAATTCGTAGATGATCGTGAAGTCTTAAGTCATAGAAAACCGACCAAGCACAGTAGGGAGAATACTTGATTAGAATTGGTTAATTTCTTATGGTTTGGGATCCTGCAATCGTCTATGACTTTTATATATATGAGCCTCTTATTTGCTAGAGATACTATTGATTATTTGTTACATTGACGAATTAATTTGCAATCGTAATAAATTGATCGGTTTTTTTTAACAAATATCACATTTGCTTTCCCTTGATTTGTTCCTATAACAAAATCATTTGCACTCAGTGTATAATAGACATATCGACCATTACTAGGTCATCTTCAATATTGTTTAAATACAAAATGTTTATATAATTCGTTATTACATTTCCTTGTCAATCTCAAAAATATTCGTAATAAGAACCAGCGTTGGCTTTAATGCTTTTTGCTATAATTGATTCGTTTATTCAAATAAACCATTACTTGATTGAATTAATATATTATTATGAAACATTAAAAATCAATTTTCTTTGATTATTTGTTTTATTCCAATAATAAATCTTATCATATATTTCAGTCGAATCAGCATTTAATTCATTTAACTATAAAATAATAATTGAAATATTAAAAATCTATTTTCTTTGACTTTGTAAGAGATTCCAATAATGAATCTATTTCAGCGAGTTGGAACCATAAAGAAGTAATAAAAAAAACTTAGTTTTTAATATTTCAGTTTTTATTCTAAAATATATGGATCGTTGGAAATAAAAAATGGAATGATAAAAGTTGATTTTTGATGTTTCATTGTTATTTTAAGTTAATAATTTTATTATTATTTCTTTCTTCATTTCTCTTTATTTTATTTGATTTTCTTCAATCTAGTTTTTTTTCGTCTTAATAATTGGAATCGATAATCAAATCGTGCCAATGCAAACCAAGATTTAATCAACCACGATGTGTAACTTAATAAGAGTCAGCTTTACCTACATATTTTTTGCAATCATTTCAGTAATTTTACTCCCGAGATAGCGCATGAATGCAACGCTCGAACTACTCGTGACTACTGATTTATATGTGTGACGAAGGGTGAATTTTATTTGCGTTGTATGCACAAGCAACAGGGCATAGTTACCTACGTGAGATGCACATAGCTCGCTGTGACCGAGACTGTGGGTTCCATAAACAGCCGAGCTTGAATAGATGCGATCGGCGCTGAGTAATTAGCAACTGTTTGTGCGTATGTCGGACACGTGTGTAAACGCAGCGCATGTGTACTCATGATGGGTTCAGCCGGGAAAGAATGCCACTTAGAATCATTAATTTCCTGATGCCCAACGCGTCGGTTATGGCACGGAGACGTGGAAGACCTATATATACGAAGCGATCAATTTTAACGACAGCAGGACATTTCTTTGACTTATGTTATCTTAAAATGTATGAGAGTAAAATCTTGGAACTAATGTTCCTTAAATATTAGGGGTTTGTATTAAAAGCCGTTGTTTTTTCTTTATATTTGAGCACTTATTTCAATAACAAAATATATGAATACCTCAATCAAAGTATTTTCCCTCGGAAGCTATGACTTTTTGCCACTTTTCAGGCAGAAGTTGAATTCCACGACGAAAGAATAGTCTGTCTTTTGAGTCAATCCATTCAGCAACCCAATTTTCGACTTCGCTATAATTATGGAAGTGTGTATCTTCTAGAGCATGTTGCATCGATCGGAACAGATGATAATCGCTTGGTGCTAAGTCCGGAGAATACGCTGGGTGCGGGAGAATCTCCCATTCGAGATCTATCAGTGTTTGTTTCACGGCTATAGCAATATGCGGCCGAGCGTTATCATGGAGTAAAATCACCTTTCGACGATTTGATGCAATTGATGATCGTTTTTGCATCAAATTATCAAACGTTCCAATTGTTGTTGATAACGCTCGGTGGTGATTGTTTCGTTCGGTTTAAGCAGCTCATAATACACGACACTATCCCACCAAATACAGAGCATTGCTTTGTGACCGTGGATATTTCGCTTTGGAGTCGATATTGATGGTTGGCCAGGATCAACCCATGATTCTTTGCGTTTTGGGTTATTGAAAAAGATCCATTTTTCATCGCCGGTCACGATACGCCACAAGAAACTCTTCTTGTTATGCTTTGCAAGCAAAGAAATTGAGATGTTTAAATGGTTGGCAATGGCATTTTCGGTCAATTCATGTGGCTGCCATTTTCCTTCTTTCTGAATCTTTCCCATAGCTTGTAAACGTCGAAAAATAGTTGATTTATCGACTTTCAGTCATTGTTGAAACAATTCTTTGAGTGTTTGAGCTGAATTTTCTTCCAATAGAGCTTGCAGTTGTTCATCTTCGGTTGACCTGTTCGTTGTTTGTCGTGAACGTCACAATTACCACTTTTGAATCGTCGAAACCAGTCTCTACATGTTTCCGATGGAGCAGATTCACCATAAATTTCCGCAAGCAATCGATGAGTTTCAGCTGCACTTTTTTTCAAATCAAAATAGTGTAAAAGTACACATCGGAAAAACAACTTATCACGTTCCATTTTAATTCAGTTATAGAAAAGCACATATGTAAACAAGGATGATCTGTTGACTGAATTTTAGTAGGAAATGTTCACATTTAAAAATGATATAAGTAGCAGATGTCTCTGACCATAGCATACGCAGTTACTGCCATCTAAACGTGAACAGTGGCTTTTAATGCAAACCCCTAATAGATAAGATACAATTATATAAAGCTTAAGTTAGTTAGCTTTATTTAATTCAAATGTGATGTGTTAATTCTTTCTCTGCCCGAGATCTCGGATCAATTTCTAGCACATAGGATTGTAGAATATAAATCCAGATTCCACCATGAAGATGGAAATCCCAAGAGCGAGACAACAAGACTTTAAATGCTGCTGTGCTTTGGCTTAGCAGTTTCATGCGCTGCCGCTATGCCACGCTCACTGTTTTTTCATGTGAGCAAAGAAAAGCTAGCGTTTATCCTCACTCCGTTACAATTCAAATCCAGCGTTGAAAAGCTAAAGCTACCGTCTCCTTTTCACGGAGCGAAATTTCGCAGGCGAAGTTACTCTCATTGTGCCATGAATAAAGGAGCATTGAACAATTCAAAAAATTGACCAATCAAAAAATGCTTCAAAATATTTGGCCAATCAAGTGGGTCATAGCTAGAGTCAGCGTTGCTTCTCGCTCATAGTTAGATAGTGCCGAACTTTGAGCGTTTATTCGCTGGATTCGCCATTTTGACGAAAATTGATAAAAAGGAGGTAAAACGCCAGCTTTTTATTCGTGAAATTGCACATTTAGACGCGAGTTTACGTGCTGGCTGCTAAAATTTGTTTGACCAAAAATATTTAACGGAAGTATACGAATAAGTAATCTATCATAAAAATATAGATTATACAATATACTGGCAACGTAGGTATACAGTAGGTATATAATTTTCAGCAGCAAGATCACTAACACAATAGCATGCAAGCAAAAAAGTATCTTATGTTATAAGCTTTAGATTAAATTATATCATAGTTTGTTTTTCCTCAATTGTTTATTATACACGCATACACAAAAATTTATGCGTATAAATGTGTATAATTATGCGGATATAGTAGAGTTTAAGCTAAGGTCAAACGCAATACGGTCAACGCGATGCTGCAAACGCTTTGAAGCGTTTTTTAATTGGTCAGTTTGTAAAATTTTTTCTTTTAATTGGTTCATCAAATGTTTATATATATATGTATATACGTTCAGTCATCTCTGGAAGAATATTACACAGGTAGGAATCAGAATGTGGCATCTGTTGAGTAAAAGAGTATACGCATATCGATAAGATATCATCTGTAGCCATTGGTATATTTCCGAATGTAGCACACTAAAGTATATCTGGGTCCGATAGATTCGAAATATTTGAGAGAATGGCTGACATAACCGACCGTCGGTGATTAAGTTTACAGCATTATGATCGTATAAACAAATTTTTGAAATTAAAATAATATTTTATTAAAATTGGTTTAACCCCTCAATTCAATAAACTTGAAATAAATTAAAATATAATAATTTTTCACAAATATAATATTCCTTTGCAGTGTTTATAAGTAACAAATGTTCAACACTTTAATTAAGAAGTTTTAATATTCGTAAATTATGACAATTTTATTATATAATTATAATATACAATATAATTAATATCATATTAATATAATGTTTTTATGATATTCATTCTCTATTCATCCAACTAAAATAAATAAAACAGCGACAAGAATAAATAAGATATATATTACAGTGATTTCAATGCAAAACACACATCTAAAATCAATTTAAATCTTGGAATATTATAGAAATAAAATTTTGTATAATATCGAAAAATGTATAAAATCTACATCCATAAAAATATTATTAAAATATATGTAAAAACTATAATGTCCTAGGATTAAAACAAAAAAGGTCAAATCATTAATTTGATTGTGATGCCTTATAAAATAAAAATTATTTAAATATATTTTGCTTAAAGTTTATATATAAAAAAATTTTCCATCTATGCAATTTAATAAAATATTTATGACAAAATATACATAGATTCACGGAAAAATATCAAGAAATAAATTACTAAATAAAGAAACGTATTTTACCGACAAAGTACTTTTCTGTACATTGCTACAAAGTTCCAAGAGATAAAGAATGCTATCTAGTGGCGCTCAACATATCGTATCACTGCATATTACCGACCACTCTTTCTTTTAACAATAAATAATTTACAAAACATTTCAGAAATGTTAGATTTTAAATTTAATTTTAATATATTTTACTTAATTATATTTTTTATTATTTCATTATTTATCATCCTTTCTAATGTATTTAAATAATAATTAGGTATTTATAAGCTGTACAAGTCAACCATAAAAAAAACAATTACAATATTCTCTATAACATTTAAAAAAAGTTATTTGCATAGAGAATATTGTAATTGTTTTTTTTATAATTAAATATGTATATGTAATTAAATATGTAATAAAAATATATAAATATTATTTCTTATAAAAAATATAAAGCGAGAATAAATATAAAAAATATAAAGGAAGAATAAATAAGAATCATACAGAATAATTAATATCTTCAATCAAATAGTAATTAATATTATTAGTCAATGCATTATTAATCATGGAATATTCTGTGGTCCATATTATTTACTGTATGTATTAGGTTTAATTCTAAAACATATATCTAATCCTATTATTATTATTATTATTATTATTATTGCATTCGGATGTAATGGTAATATACACATATGTATGTGTGTGTGTGTGTGTGTGTGTTTTTATGTATGTATAAAACAAGCAGCATTTTAAATTTAAAGAATATTATAAACGTTGAAAAAAAGAAATGAGCAAAAAATAACTTGAGTACACTTGAATATTTCATTCTCGGTTATGAAAATATGTAAGGCGCACCTTAATCGATCCTTACGCAGAAGAGATATGCTGCAGTTCTTTAATCCATCCTGATCTTGGGCATACTGAGACGACGTTGTAAATGTAGTTCGTGAAATTAGTTCGTGACTTCGTGCAAGGATTAAACAGCATGCCGACGTCATCCAGCACCAATCAGAGAGTTTGACTCGACGGGGCACGATTAAACCGGGTTAATAAGTTGCCTAAGTGCAAATCTCTCCAAACGGCCGAGCGAGCGTGCGTTGTTCGGCTGGAAACTTCTTCCTCGCGAAAGTTTACCTCTGTAACGATCTTGTCCGCTCAACTAATAAATGGACTTCGACCATTCGCGACGAGTCTACTAAGAAGTAACTGCTCGTGTAATCAAATATCTTTTCCTTTTCTCTCTCAAACTGTAACTAAATAATATTCTGTCAATGTCTTCTAATCGCTGTAAGTTTGTACATGCGCTAAGATTTTAAGTTCTATACAAAAAGAATAATTTTTTGTTTTGCTATAAATCTAAAAATTTATCTAGATACAGTTTGAAAATAATTTTGTTGGATTACGTAGAAATCTCTATGACGAGCAATGATGCAAATAGTTTTAACATTCTAGTAACTAATTAGAACGTCCTGTAATTATTTTAATGATTTAACAAAATTATTTTTAGATCTGTATCTAGCTAAATTTTTAGATATTTAAGCAAAATCCTCTTTTCCGCATATATGAATTGTTGCAGAAATAATTGCGATACGAGGATAGCGATAAGGATCGTTAACTAGATATTCATTTATGGATTCAAAATTAAATTAAATATTTATCTATTTACATTTGTATTTGAAATTGTTTACTTCCATTGTTTTGATAAAATTAATGGCATATTAAATAGAAGCAGTGATGATCTACATAGAAACGATTAAAAATTGCTTAAATTGGATATAATTTGACATTATAAACTTAATAGTATAGAGAGACGCATAAACTAATATTGAACGTCAACTCCGCTGTGTTTCAGCTTTTTAATCATCTCTCAGAGGCATTTTACCTACCTTTCTCGCGTTTATAAGAATTTTGTCGCGCGACATTCGCTCGATCGACGCCGTTCAAAGTGACAGCGTAATAATTTCCCGACACGCCGGCGAAGGGTTAATCTCACCTGCATCTCGGATCCAAACAAATTGCTCCGACCTCCCACCGTCCCTTCGCTTTTCCCGCATTTTCAGAGATTCTTGGCGCGCACCTGCGCGCGACACTTTGTCCCACGTCGTTATTCACCGCGGTCGTCACCCCGCGACCAGCGAACGTTCTCCAGCGACGCCTCTCGCTGAAATCTCCCGTTAAATTACTGCGAAACGGACGTAAATGCGGGAATGGCTTCGTCGCCGGCTCGGCTACTTTACAATTTCAATTAACAGCTCGACGATATACTCTTTTGTACTCGTGTCGCCGCGATGTTTTCTTGAAGGGTAACCGCTACTAAGGTGTCGTGCCGCGAGTTTTCTCGCTCGCTCGCGAATGTATCGGTAAAATTTACGCGACGATATAACGTGATTCGCTGCGGCACAACACATCCGCCGATCGCGAAATTACTTTATACGTCAGGTAGTAAAACGAGTCTGTGAATACCATCGCGCCAATAACGTGCCAGCTAGCGCAAAATGACCGTGTTGGATCTGGCGCCAAATTAATTCCCCGCATTCGCTATATGGGCGCGCAATTGGTTTTTCGGGAATTGCGCGAATGGGCAATTGTTGGGGTTACCGCTGGAGATACTTTGAGAGCCGTAATCCTCAAATGGCTATCAACATCTGGCTTTTATTGTACTTCAATTGTATTATTGTTGATTTCAAAGCGACAAACATCTATATTGTTGCTCGCGGTATTTTTTTGTAATAAGCATCGAATACTATAGAAGAATATTATTTGTATACCAATACGGAAAAAATAAAGAATGATTTTGCTGAAATATCTAAAAAATAATTAAAATAATAATACAGGGGTCCTAATAAATATAAAATTCAAATTATATTAAGATAATAATATTTAAGATAATAGGCTACTCGAGCCAGCGGTAGGAATCAATTTTTAGATATTTCAATTGTTCTTTTCGTAAAATAATATGTAGATAGCTGCGTCTGACGCTCTATAGATCAATAAACATCAATATTATAAAAATATTGTTTCGAACTGAGAGATTTATCCAAAATACAAACATAAATAATCCGATCGTACAAATTTTGATTTTTACACGCATACTTGCAGATACAAAAAAATCAAAATTTTTATACAGTCGCAATATTTATGTATTTTATAAAAGTTCTGGTTTCTTTTTAAGTATGCATATAAAGAGAAATCAAAATTGTTACACAATTAAATTATTTGTGTTTGATTATTTTTGATAAATTAAATCCGAACAATATTTTTGAAGTATGCTTATTACAAAAAATTCATCGAGCAGCAACATAGAGATGTTTAATGTTTTGGAATTAACAATAATCTTTTATATATATCAATGCTTAACGTTATGCACAGCATCTGCATATTATTTGATATACACGTTGAGGTTTAGATATATATGTCAATTTTTATATGTCAGTATTTCTATCACATTAATCAATCTTAATTATATGACGACAGGATATGAGATAAGCAGGACAAGCATTGGCGCGTCGGTCTCCTTTTAAAGTATCAACGTCAGAGGTATCTTTTGAAAGAAAACTGGTTTCAGTCAGGCCGATTAAACGGTGATTTACGCCTGATCATTTTGTTATCGCGTTAACTAGCGGGGCATGCCACGGCCGGCGCAAGAACAGCGTAGATGCGGGAAGCACTTTCTACTGAGTATGCAGATGAAGCAACGAGATAAAAAAATTCGAATATCAATGTGCGTTAAGGCATTAACGCTCTGTACCCAATATTCAGTTATGTTAGTCCTTTTATCCTTTTTCTATGATGATTATCATAATAATAATCATCCGTCAATCGAATCTCAAACAGCTGTGGGTCTTTCTTCGCGGCTACAAACTGGTAGAAGCTCTTCGCGAAGCTCTTAAATGCCAGAACATTAAGTCTTTCTTAAAAAGAAAAGAGGATATGTACGTTTATCTCGCGTTCGAAGATATGTTCTGAGAGCGCACACGTGCAGGATGTTACAAAATCATACTTTTCATTCTGTTATGTAATCAATTTCTTCAAGGCTCTTCTTAACGTTTTCTAGTGATCAAATGCTATAATTTCTTATTGTTCCTTTTCAATGTTTAACTCTTAATGTTTAATCCTTGACCTCTTCGATGTTTAATAAATAAAAAGTTTTCTATAAAAGACTCTTCCTTTTATTTATAAAAATTCAATGTGTGTGTGTATGTGTGTGCGTGTGTGTGTCTAGGATTAAAGCACGCCATTATTTTCTATCTTGACCGATGCAGGTAATATCGCCCGAATGCTAAAGTTTTTAAATTATAAGACCTGAAGATCAATAATAGTACCATCGCAGTCTTAACATAAAACGTAGAAGTATATTTATTTAGAGAGTTTCTCGCGGACGTTTCGACAAGAAGACGTACGATTATGAAATGTTTCGTAGATGGTCCTAAAATAGCCAGTCTCATTACATCAGAGACTGTATGGGCGAAAGAGGTCGTGAACTGTGTTGCAGCGATGCAAATGTCATGGTTCATTGTACGAGTATAAGAATGAATGGACGAAGCGGATGAATGGAGGAGGGTCAGCTGAGCGAAAGCACGTCCCGTTATAGACTTGCGATTATTATGTAAAAATGTTGAGCTATAAACGAATATACAATCGTTGATTATTGACATAAACGCGGGTTATTTTTTTTTGCTTCGACGCATCTACGTCTTCTATCGACATTTATTGATGAGTTCCACGAAAATGATTAATTACTACAATCTTTACAAGCGAATTCATGTACTAAATGCGATATAACTAATAAATATCTAAAATATCTAACGAATATCTAAAATATCTAATGAATATTTATAAAAATTATAAATTTTTTGTATAAAAATAAGTATAAATTAAACAACCATTTATTTGTGTGTGTGTGTGTTGTGTGTGTGTGTTTATTTTCTATTTGTCATTTTACTAAACATACAACGATTTTGTTAAAAGGATATAAGTAAAAGAAACAGTATTTTATATATCTAGATTTCGACTTCCTGAATACGATAAAATTATTAAAAAGTTCGTAGCATTCAGAGAACACTTAAAAAATTGAGCACGAACATGGTACTATATTTATCCAAGAATATTTTCATGTTCTTGTTCAATTTTTGAGGTGTTCCCTAAATACTATGAACTGTTTAATAATTTCATCATACTCAAAAAGTAAAAAAAAATTTTTTTAAATATCTTTCTTAAAAAAAATCGATTCTTTTGTAACATTGTCTTTTCACATGTACGCACCGAGCATTTTAATAATATTGTAATAAAATTGTAATAAAAAATTGTGTATTATATGAAGAGTTTGAAAAGATAATACTATTGAATTGTTTCTTTCAAATCGACTGCTATCAAGAATTCCTAATTGAGATTTGAGATTTTATTTCCATTATAAAGAATATATAAAAATTTCCATTATAAAAAAAATATCAACTTAGTATTATAATTATTATTTTTATTAAAGTAGTTAATAATGCATATAAATACTGTTATAGATAATAAAAGAATTATTAAAATTATTGAAAATTATCAGGATTATTAAAAGTAAAAAGTTAAAGTAAAAGTTAAAGTGAAAAAGAATTGTATTTTTAATGAAATAGATATCAAAAGGTTTTTAATAATTTTACAATCATGTGTACAACTTTAACGAATAAAATCATTTCGACTAAATATCTACTTCATATATATGCATATATTTATTTTATATTTATTAATAGTTAAATAATCTTTTAGTTGCTTTTAATTGCTATTATTATAGTAATATTCTATGAAATAATCTCAATCTAAATTGACATACATCACGCAATATCGGTTCAGAGAATAGGATACATCTTCAGAAGTGATCCACATTAAGATTTGCTTTACGAACATGACCTGGATCTTAGATCGTATTACAGACCATACGAATGTAATTCGGATGATAAATCCTTGACATTGCGGCGGATCTGATGGTACATCCTCCAAATTGATGCGGGCAGTATCAGCACGCTAACGTTGACATATACACCTTCCTCATCGTCAAAGTTTGCGTAGATGCGATTAATATATTCGGGCATCGTATATTTCATCTTGTATATTTATTATAGTATTTTTTTGCTATATCGTATAATAACGTGTTAAAATAAAGAAAGATTAGAAATCATCTCTCGCGTGGCTTTTTCCTTAATTATCGTGGCAATTAATCCTACAGTAAACTTGGATGTAATTGAGAGAATTTCGCAATCTATTTCTCTATTTGCGCACTCATGAAGTTTGCCTCGCTAGAATTCTTTATCTGCGCAATAGTCTTTCATAATTTTTCCCTCGTTATTTCCATCAAACACTAACTCTTTGAAACCATCGAGCCACATTCCAGTAAGTTCCAGCATAGAACTTACAATCGTTTTGCAATCGTTCTCGTAACCTTGATTATTATACCGTTGGCTTATTCTCAACGCGTTTATTTCATAGTATCGGCTATCTCTGAAATTAGCATTTGATACCACCAAGCAGTTACCCGATCCTTGCACAAAATAAGCGTTCGTCGCGAATGTGTAGGAGGATTGTGGATTCGCATTGGCCTACACGTGCATGTGAAATTAGGGATGGCTCTATACTTATTTCAAGGACCGGTTGCATCAAGTTTCGATGCTGACGGCGACGTTTTTCAAGAGGATTCACGGCGGTAGAGCCGGTTGGCTGCCGGGCCGTGAGATGGCGACGCACTGACCGGCGCCGGGCGTCGTACCGGCGGCAGTCTCGGGGACGACGCCGTCGCCGCCACGTGGGGAGCGAATTTGAATCAGCCGCCATCGGTCCCGGCCTGTTGTTCCATCGTGTCGGCGCGATCGTTCGCACCGGTGCTCACTCGCGATTCTTCTCGCGCTTTGTCGCACGGAATTCCATGATCCGCCGCGCGACCACTCCGAGAGTCCAAGGTAAGAACGGTTGGCAAACCGAGAAAGGAAAAGACAAAGAAACGATATTTGACGATTAAAAAAAAAACAGAAAGAAAGAGGGAACCATTGACGCCAGTTTAAAACGATCCCAAAGAGTGGATCGCGTGAGAACTTCGCAAGGAGAAGAACACGCGATAGATAAAAGCGGATAACGTCATCTCGACGATTCAGAAAAAGAAGTCTCTTCGGATTATTCTCGGTGTATAACAAAATATCAGCGACAAGTGTCGCGATAATAATTGCGGAGCCTAAGAGAGCAGGTATCACTCGCGCAGGTCATTGTTCTCCGTCACCAAGTATCGACACGCTGAGAGAGAAGAAAGGAACCCGAAGTGATTGCCACGAGAGAACGTAGGTAAACGGAGAGGATTGGAGAAACAGTCAAGCAGTCATCCGTAACGGAGACGCGTACCAGCGCGGAGTTCGCAATCGACCGCGAGTGTCAACACGATATATCGGCGTCATCGTGCATCACCGCCACGTGACACTCCGGCTCTGTCATCGGTTTCTCGGAGTAACAATTTCCTCTTGAGCCACGTGACGACATCGGTCGATCTGGGACAGCCGGCAACCGCCTGGACGTAATCATCGGTACGGGTGAGTCGTGATCACGGTGAGGCAACGTGGGAAAACAGAAGTACGTAACACGAGTGTCGGTTCCCATCTTCGATGAAATCAGTAACGTAATCCAGTCTCAAGTCGATACGTCGCTCCGAGCGACGGTGATTAGCGTCGCGACGTGCACCACGAGGCGTCGAAGCGGCGACGGAGACGTCGCGTCGTAGAGAGCGGCAACGGAGGCGGCAGAGGAGAAGAGCAGTCAGCAGCGGGAGAGGGAGAAAAATCAAGAAGGAAGTAGCAAGTGTCACGAAGGGACCCTTGTCAGTGAGTGGTGGACCGTGGTGCGGATCGTGGAGGCACCGTGCGCGTGTGACAAGGATCTTGGCTTCGAGATAGAGAGAAAAGAGATAGAGTGGGAAAGAGACGCAGGACGACAGGGGGTGGCAAGCACGCGCAGCGAGAGCTCGCGTTCGATACGGGCACGCGCGCGAATTCGACACGATCGCCACTTCCGATCGCGCCGGCCGGCTTGGTACGGAAGAGGGCTGTGACCTTGCGATCCGACCTTGGAAATTGGCGCCACCGTCGAACGCGTCATTTTATCTTAGGGCGCGACTCGCATTTTTCCCCGATAATTCGCGAAAACTTTAACTCGGCTGTCGCGAGTGCTTGGAAAGAAGAAGAATACATTAAATTGGCCTCTTTGCGATCGCTAATCGGGAAAGTTTTCAACCGATCCCTTCGATTTCTGGAGACGAGGAGAGACCGCTAGCGACTACTATTACGATCTGTACGCCAATGGAATGACTCAATATGCCGCTTAGGTGAGTGAAAACTATGAACGCAAACGGGCCAGTTTCACGCGAGGTATCTAGCTAAGGGTGATAATTAAGCGGAAGGTGAATTAGAGGGTAAACGAGAGACGAGAGCCACAGGTAGGCCGTGCTCGGCCGAGAAGTGGAAACGCCACTTTAGTGATCTCCGGTCTCAAGCCTTTGACGCTCGATGACTCGTGAGATCTTCTATTAGGGATGAAAGGGTTGATCAGTGTCGTGTAAAGTTTCAACGAATTCACGCGTAGTCGATGCGGGCGTTTAAATCGGTCGTAAAATTAACGAAAATTTGTTCGATTGATTTGAATGTCTGAAAATAATTAGACTAAAGTGAAAAAGACGAGAATGTCACAACCAAAGCAAGCTCACGGTTTTTATTAAAATTTTTATTAAAATAATAATTAACAAAATTATACAGCTACGCATTTTGATGTTAAAATGACGACAAATAACGTCAGCTTGCTGGGAAATGCACATGCATGGTTGTATTATATTATTAGTTATTAATTCAATAAAACGTAATTTGAAAACTGCTAATTCCCACGTGTGCGACATCACACCTTGTCGTATTTAATTCGATAATTAATAATACACAGGAAAGATGGTTTTGCTGAAGTGCATCTAGCTAAAAATTTAGCTGGACACAAATCTAAATAATGAAAGAATTCTAGTCTAAAAAAAGAATTCTGTTAGATTATTAAATAACCCTCACTCTAATTACTTTGATGGTCTAACAAAATTATCTTCACAAAATCTGTATCTACTCTAAATTCTTACGCACTTTAGCAAAATCATTCTTTCCGTGCATGAACCTATAATATCATTGTAAGATACTCGTTCAAGTGATAGACTATCATGAACTCTTTGCGATTAAATTTTCATGGCAAAGAGTTTCACATTTCATGGAAGACGCCGCGTTCATCATACACTACAGATGTAGCTACAAAACGGACTTTACTGCACTTTTATTGCCTGTAATCCGCTTGCTGTACACCTGCGCTCGCAGTGTATTCGCGCGTGGAAGTGTCGCGCTTCAAATCTGCCCTGATCGCAAGCGTGCACGAGACATCGAGAGAGATGAGCAAATCCTCTTTCACTGTGCCGGCAGAGCAGTCATACAGAGATTGTTGCGTAGAACCTGTTACACACTCAACGTATAATCCTTAATTCGACGATTTATAACTCCCGCACAGAGAGAGAGAGAGAGAGAGAGAGAGAGAGAGAGAGAGAGAGAGAGAGAGAAAGAGAGAGCAGCGAGAACCGAATTTATTCCCTTGTTTCTCCGGTTAAAACTCTCCTCTTGCAAAAATTCACAATATAAATTGTAATTGTTATTGCACTATTTATAAATGTGTCATATAATTATGTACACGATAAACATGTATTATACCAGCTTAACCACGCATTTACTATCTTTATACCACTTAATCTTAGCTCTCTCTGGAAAGAGAGAACTTTAAACTTTCCTCCATTTTTCTCTCTCATCCCATTTCTGTAAAAATTTATATAAATTGTACATTGTTATTCTACTATTTACATACAAATATATCGTATAATTATGCATACGATAAACATGTATTATAAATCCAGCGTAACAGCACGTTCACGATCTTTATATTTGTTATCTTAACTGGAGATTTTTAACCTCTCCCTCCCCTTCTCTCTCTCTCTCTCTCCCTCTCTCTCTCTCGACATTTTAGAGGATACAATCCTGAAACGCGTAATAAATAACGATATCTATCTATCTCTCTATCTCCTTTCTTGTAAAAATTTATAAATTATTATTTTACTACTTTCTTAATATTTACAAATGTATCATACAATAATGCATACGATAAACATATTATAAAAACATCCAGCTTAATCATATTCACTATTTTTATATCGATTAATTTTAACTGATCATTTAAAACTTTCTTTTGTTTCTTTTTTTCTTCCTCTATCTCTCTTCTTGTAAAAATTTATAAATTGTTATTAATCTATTATTTACTTTATTGCACGTATTATATAATTATGTAAGTAGAGCTGTATTACAAACAGCTTAGTCGCGCATTCACTATCTTTATATCAGTCAATCTAGTCTTACGACTTATAGAGTTTTAAATACGAAACTAGACCGAGGATTATCTGGAAATTAAAAAGGAGACGACGTACATTGAAATGAAAAGGCAGGCATTCATGATTTATCGCGTGCGAGAAATAATCTTGGAAAGTAGTTCCGCTATATCGTGAAAACACGTAAATTCGTTTAAGATCGTTCGAGAAATAAGATCTAGAAAGGCGTCTATGTGCCATCTAGGAAGTCATTTACGTGCAATAATTAGACGTAGATATTTTCACGGGCTTTTAGTAAGCGTAAGAGATATCTGTGCCGTCGTCTATACTCTGACATATATGTGTATACTCCAAGTACGGCTATTATTTACGGTCGCAACGAATGCAGCTGCACCCAATGACAGACACTTTCGGGACGACAAACCGCTCGACGTCGTCATTGTCACCTGTAAAATTTCGCGCGAGCCTGGGCTTCTCGTTCGACGGCGACGGCGGTAAATTTCTAAACATCCGGCGGCCGCGCGCATCGGGAAATATTTCACGAAATAACGGTACGTTTTGCCAAGAACACCAGTACAGTAGAAATTTGCCTTTTCGGCATACGTAACGTAATTTAAAGTTTTAATGGGATCGTACATCTCATAGCTTTATGGCACTGCCGCGCGTGTGCTCTGAAAACGCACCGTTCCATAATTACGTAATTTCAACGTTGTAATAACGAACTTGCATAATTTTATAATTTTGCTACAAAGCATTGTAGATTATTCCAGCACTAATCTTGTCGAAGGTATTCGGTTACATGTCATGTCGCGACGTCATCTTAGCGTAAATTTGATCAAAGCTCGATTTAATACAAAATCCGCGATTAACTCGATCATCTTTGGATCACACTCTTAATCTTAGAATGCTATGGTAGATTTGACGTACAAATAAGCGAGGTCATTGAGCGTTGAACTATGCCTTCAGTGGTCATCAAAAAGTCTAATCTGCTATGTTAATAGTTAGAACAAGAGGAGATAAGCTTTTAAAAATTCAATCCATTATATATCAATTTGAATTTCCTAGTCAGTCTTAATACACAGAGAGCGTGATAAATGATTTCAATTTTTAAGCTTTGTGTTATTTATAATATATGATTGAATAGTCAGTAAATAATTATATGTTTTTACTGTTGTGTATACTGTTGTGTATACCAGAGAATAGATTCTGTTGTAGAATTTTTTTGATAATGAGATACTTCTGAGTGAATGTACAAAATACAGATTCTTTTTATCGCAAAAGAGTAATTTTTTTTATAAAAAATATACCTGTACTACGCTTAAACTGAAAATTCTGTTGTCTAAATTTTACCTTTTCTATAACACACAACTTGTTAACACAGCGTTGAGAATAAATATGTACAAAACAAGAAGTTTCCATTCAATAAAGTACAGACTCAGACATAATGAACAAAACAAGGAAAATGAAATTAAATATGAGGAGTTAAGAAAAAGTTAAATTAGGATGAAAAATCATATTGTTTGCCTCTGAATTTATTCCTAATAATCTTAATTCTTAATTTGCCTTAAAAGCGTACTTAACTATTTCACCATCAATGAGAAAAAAACATATTTTTGAAATTGTACTCTTCTTTTTGCACTCATTTCGACATTCATCGATTCAATTAAGAGTGGCCTATTTTCTCGGATGTATTTACATAATGCATTATGTAATAGCAATATTGTATCACTCAATATCGATAGCGTTTTAAGCATCGTGTCATTGTTGCGTCAGGCTAAAGACCCTAATAAAGCCGTAATTATACTACAGGTTACTGATTGACGGTTCTATTTTAGCCAATTACGATGCAGCTAATACGAATTAACTGCAACGTGATTGGCTAAAATAGAACCGTTAACTGGGAACCATAACCAACAACCAGTAATGTGATTACGGCTTAACAGAGTCTGGCCACAAGATGACAATTTTTTTATCGGACCGTCGTTTTCAACTTCAATAAATCAAAATGAGTAAGATAATTTGTGGGAGAAGAAGAGGGAGAGAGTCGGAGTGAAATAGCACTTCTAAAAAGAAACAGTATACACATCCTTCTTTTTCACTCTTGTTTTGACGTAATCGTTCGTGGCCAGAGTTTGATATAGAGTCTCTACATCAGACTAGACGATTTTGCAAGCTTCAGCCAACGTGGTTTGCGAACGACCGGCATAAATTCAACGAGACGCTCTTCTCTTGTACTTTCGTACATGATCTGTTTCTCGACGGAGAAAAAAAGGATCGTCGCCATGTGTGATAATTCGTACGGAGTGCATTTACGAGTGACAGGGTTGTGATGGTATTGCATTCAGTGCACGTGTGGTTATGAGTTTTAACACATAAAACCAACCGCCATGTCGATGCACACATGGGACATGGGACGTGCGTCCCGTAAACCATACACGACACGTGGAATTTTGCGTTGCTCAATTCCGTTGTTGTTCGATGCCAAAAGAGCGTAGACTTTTCAGACCGTATTGTTCTGTCGCAACTCCAGGAATCTCCAAAAAAAATTGCAAAATCGTATCAATGGTGTGACAATGAAAATAATATTTGTGGATTTTGCATAAAATTTTCACGAATATTTCCACCCGTTCAGATTGTTGGTTACATTTGTTACATTTTAATGGTGCTTAATGACCATTGAAACGAACGTGTGTAAACGTACGTTTAACAACACGCGTGATTAATTCATTACCACCGCGCATTAATTGTAACGTTAATATGCGGTATATATTAATAAAAACAGCGACCTATATAATTTTGTATGAACAGTACGCGCGTTGAAAATTTCCCTGAAGATCGAATAATATTCGATGCATGTTCCCTTGTCGAGCAAAATACTATATATGTTCAACTGCAAATTAAAAATTAACATCGTAAATTCTTAATTTAAGTGAAAGAATTTGAGAATAATCTCAAAAGAAATAAATTACGTACTAATAATAATTTTAAAAAGTGCTAATGTACAAAGTCAAAAAAAAAGAAGCAGGACGTTCGGGAGTGTATCTAATTTTATTATCTAAATATCAAAGCATAAATGTTTCGATCGTAAATTTTTAACAACATTTACATTTCATTTCTCTATCATGCCGAATATCGAAATTTTACATCGAAAGAAAATATAGGTTGCTGCAACAAATTAGATAGTAGAATGTGGCATAACATTTTTAATTTGTTGCAGCAGCCAATTTTTGGTTGCGTTAGAAATGTCAGTATATAGGATTTCGAAATGCTAATATAACCAAAAATTGGCTGCTACGACCAAATTAAAAATGCTTATTATATTCAGTCATCTTTTTTTCAGTGTAATATCATATTTTTACTTAGCATACATATAATTTCAGAAATTTTTGCATAAGAAATATGTTAACGATAATAGATATTACATCGTTCATTACATGCGCGAAAGCGTTGTAGATACGCCGAAGAAATACAGAATTAAATACATTTATGTGCAAGGAAAGTTTGCTCGATCGTTCTCCAGACGTTCATAAATCTTTCCCAGAATTCACATCTTAACGAGAATAGCTTCCGATGAAATACGGATCGCGGGACAAGGTCTGTCGTACAACGGAAATAGCGTCATCTCTCGTCATCCAAGATTGGAATTACCTTGAAAGCCGGCGATATCCGCTCGCGAGCACGAAAGTAGAAATTAATATTTGCTACGGCCATTGTATTCATCTTGCCGTTTCTCCCCAAGCGAGGGCTCACCGCTTCTGCTTCATGTGATAAGCAACAAATTACTTTTCCTTGACGACATAAACCCGCAAGGTCGAGGAAGAAAGATGCGAGGCGAAATAAACGTCGGGTGCAAAATGCGCGGTGAAATAAACGTGATGCCAGGTCAAAAGGCAACGGGGAAGGTATGTCTGCCTGCGTTGGCAGAAATTGTCGCGCTTTCGTCGTAACGTCGATACATAGAGAACCATTTTACGGCATAATGTTACGCCATAAGGAAACCATCCATCTCTTCATGTAGCTTTAACAATCTTATATTATAACATTTATATATGTACAATGTTTAAAGTAAAATACTCTCTATTTTTAAAATAAAAAAAAATATTTTTTAAATATAATTATTTGCAGGTTTAATCTTGTAAGGATTGTAAGGAAATATCCATCTCTTTAATTTTAATAATCTTGCATTATGATATTATTACAATATTTTAACTTTGAATATATTTTAAGTACAAGATCTAAGTAAGGAAAAATATAATTTTTACATAACCATTTGCACAGTTATTTTAACGACGAGATATTCGTTGAAAGAAAATGGTATTTAAATTTGGTAGATTTAAATTTGCGAAATATATATATATATATATACGATCGCGAAATATTTTCGATAGTATGTATGAGATTTGTTCGAGGATCTTCTTGTATAATATAAGACATGGTAAAAAATACAGGATCCTTTCGGAAAATCAATTCGTTCTTAATACATAAGAAAGAAAAATTCATAGGAGAATGGCTCTTACAAAGAGATTCAAGTATCGTTTTCAGAGCCGAGGATTGATCCTGCGTCGTAAGGACGACAAAGCGTCGCCGATTTCCATACCCAGAAACGAGTTTCACGGCAAAGATTTGTTACTAATGGAATTGCGCCCGTGCATGAGCCTCTCTACGTGGGAGTTTAGATTAAGCAATTCAGATGCGAGAGTGCCGACTCTTGACTCTGGCGCTCCGTGTGTACATACTGCTATCATAAATTGCGAAAAATTATGTCCCTCGTATAATTTGCTGTTCGCACGACACCAAGGAATTCCCCTTCTCATTAAGCTCTGCTATTTCACAGCAGACAAAAACTTTTGTGCGAGTTAATTTCGCGATATGTTGTTTTTCAGGACATTCGCGAGAGAATAATCAAATAGAACAACAGGTCACGATAACATCATCGTTCAAATGAATCGTGACTGATCTACAAGTGACTTTTATTCTGGAAGTAGTTACTTCATTTTTTTACATAGACGAATATCTACGGTGATTTTACATTTCAATTAACATCACTATTATTTCAATATATTATATAATATTAATTGTTTCCCGATTTATTGGCACTTGAGAAAAATTATGGATATAAATTTTCTCACAATTTTATAAAAAAAAAAAGTAAATAAAAACAAATGTTAAATGTAGGTAGGTTAAGTTTATTATGACAGTAATTTTTTAAAAAATGAAGATTTTAAATGAGAGAATCCTATTTGTGGTCAAAGAGAATCTTAATACTCAATAATATTCATATGCAAATTTGCAAATATATTTTTTAGTTAAAAAATTGCGCGCTGATTCGATTTGTTGAATTTAAAACGTAATAAATACATAACGTCAGCTAGAAATAACATCAATAAACAAATTACATTAATCGTCAATTTAATAATGTTGATAAGCATCTTAAGACCGCAAAGAATTTATTAAACATTTTAATTAATATAACATTTATTAATAGCAGCTTTCTGATGAAATTATATATTTAAAGGTTCGTAAAAATTTAGTTGAAAAGAAAAGAAAATATGTCCCTAAAGAGAAAGAAAACAATATCCAATTTATAACAATTCATATGTTTTTGATGCTGAAGTATAAAAACATCCCAATTTATTTCCGTTAATAGTTTAAAGCCATTTTGACGCCATTTAGATGTCATAATAATTTTTTTTTGCCTTTATTACAAGTGTCGATCGTGTTTCACTATTTCGCGAAGAGTGATCTTTTTTAACAATTAATAATACATTTCTTCTCGAAAAGATATTTATTCATCCAGAGGCGAAAGATACTGTTAAAAAACATGATATCGCTTAGTGTGCCAACGAATTATTATTCTTAGCGCGAAGAATAAACTGTGGATTTATAGAAAATATTGTTATTGCTTGCGATATAACTCTGGCTCCCGCGAGTTTAGTTTTTATTTAAATACGATGATTAATGATATCGAAGTAAGAATAATGACGTTGTCACCTGTTCTTTCGACGAAATAAATGTTGGATGCCGGCAGATTTTTGCCATTCATTCAAGCCAGATGCATATTTATTACAATGCGAATAAAAGAAACATACTTGCAATAAATTATACGAAATAGACGTTGATAAATGTTCTTATAAAAATATATGAAAGTTAAAAAATAAATAAAATCATATTTTTATAATAAAAACATTTTATCTACATATGTACATATAATAATAGCGAATTCTGGAATACAAATTGTTTAGTTTTACTACTTGCTTTTACTACTTGCATTTAAAAACATTTTAAATTTATGTATTTTATATAGCATAAGTTTAGGATACAGAAAAGAAATAAAATCAATCAAATGCGCTCCTAGATAAAGATAAATTCGTTCGTGTTTGCGTTCGAGAATAAATTATTCGCAATTACAGGACGTTTTCACGCGAGATACGGTAATTTCATGTCGCACATACGTATCGATATTTCGAGTGCGTGCCGTGACGGTTGTTATTTCTGACATTATTTGGAGTGTCGTGTTTCAGGCACACCAACGAGATTGAAAATGCGGTCGGAATTTGCGGCCGTAGCGCTTTGCAACGGACGTTACATTTTAAAGGGAATTTATCGTAGTTTAATTTCGCGTGTGAAAGCGCGGCGACGAAGGACGGCTCTGAAATGAGAATGAATCTTTAAAAGTATCTTCATTGAGCACGCGGGGAGAGAATTTACTTCGACTACTTTGTAAAATTGCCACCGTCACGAGTAAATTCCCGCGTTTTACTGACGAATGTTTCTTCGCCGCACTTTCGGTTGCGAGCATATAATCTATTTACCACAACTTTTAACTTCTAGCTGCGGAGAATGCCGCGGAATACTATTAAGGTATTTCGCGCAAAGTTAAAAGTTTATGCAACAAATAGCGAATTCATGTCTTGTTTTCCTATGAAAAGTGTTATTTGTGACTTTATTATAAAGCCGCGTGACATTAAATATACATCAAATGATTTTTGGAAGAACAATCTTTATACACAAGTCGGATATAACTTTCTTATTAATTTGCCAATTAATATTAGCGAGTTAATTAAATTTTATTGCTCGGCAAGAAAACAATTTCAATGATTCAACCATTGTGATAATTAATCTGCATAATATTGTATTATTACATCGAATTGATTAAATTCGTACTTGAGCTGCTTATCTGATTAAAGAACCGAACTATTTTATCGAGAATACGTTTTCTTCTATGAAGAAGAAAAGAAATATGAAGTCAATAGAAGAACAAGTAATTATTGAGGGATCATTAAACTTCACTGTAAGATTCTTTTCTCTAGTAGTTCGATTTACCTTTAGCAGTACTGATAACAAGATAATGAGATTGTGTACGTGTCTAATTGGAAAATATTGTTGTACGTGGAAAGTTTCGTTTAACGCGCGGCAGACATTAACAAGAAAGTTTCACGCCACGTTACTTTTTCCGGGAAACAAGTTGGAAAAACTTTTGTGGCACGTGAGACACATCAGAGAGTTTTCGTGGTTCTTTAAACATCGCACTGATATTTGAGAAAATATTTATGAAATATTCGACGGGAATATAGGAAACTGTGGAATAAAACTTTGATCGATTTTTCGGCCATGATAACAAAGAAAGTGTCACGTCCGCAAAAATGAAACACGCCGAGATAGAGTCCTTACAAATATTATTTAACATGACTTTTATTTAATATGACCGAATGCGTTCCACCTTGTGCATAGCTCGTTGTTACATCATGAGCCACGATTTCTACGTGATGTGGATAAGGATCGAATTTATGGTCATCCTTTGAGGGATAATACTGCCTTGAGTGACTTGTTTCATTGCCGAGACAATAGAGCAAGACATATCGTCTCGGTGGAGCATAAATCTGGTTTATCGCGGTACTCGATCGTGGGCCACCGTGGTGCGCGAAGTTTGACGTGAATTTCGATACGGAAGAGCTGGCTAGAGTTCCAAGGTATTCTCAAAATTCACAACTCGCATTTGTCAAATAAGCCCTTATCATTTTCACTATGATTTAGACGCTGTTTAGATTAATTAATTGTTTATATAATCGACTTTTCCAATAAATTATTTATTATACATTTTTGTAATACATATGCAGTAAAAAACATTTTGCATTTATTGTGTTAAAAACGATCCACTCAAATTCTTGTTGAAATTTTATATTAAATTATGTTATTTAAATATTTTATGTTAAATTGATATTCAATATTTTTTAATGTCTAAATAACAATTTATGAATAGGTGAATAAATAAACAAATAAATAATGTTTGAAAATAAATTCTAAAATAAATAAATTAAATACCTGTAAATTCTACTGAAAAAATATACTTCCACAATTTGTTTACAATCAGATTTGTTCATTGTTGTCAATGTCAGATATTTTATTTTAATCTTTTTTACATAATATTTGTGTTATTTCCTAACATATTCATCTTGTGTTATATTAAGATTTGAGTGATGACCGTTTGAAACGTAAAATAAATTTAACACAAATTTTCCAACTGTGCATATATTAATATTAAATAAAAGTTTTATAATGATATAAAAAATAAGTTGTGAGACATTAGTTTTTCTATCTTTCTTTCTTTCTTTAACATTTTTACATTCTAATATCACAGAGAAAATACGATTTTGTTGAAGTATTTAAAAATTTAGATAGACAAGATTACAAATTTAAAAATAATTTTGTTAGAATCATTAAAATAATGTAGGATATTCAAATTGCTTACTAGAAAATACACATTTTTTTTTCATTATTCATTTTATTCCTATGTAATTATTTTAATGATATATCCAAAATTATTTTCAGGTTTTTCATATTTATTTAAATTTTGAAATACTTTAGTAAAATCGTTCTTCTCATGTGTACGTTCTTTTTCATACACTTTCCATATAGATCATTGTGTTATTGCAATTACGGATGGTACAGAAGAATGGCGGAACGAAAGATTCTTTCCATTAGCTTCGCTTCACTTCCATTAGTTTTGTTCTTCTTTCATTCGAGCGTTGAATTCACATTTGAAAATTAGAGAATTCCGGAAGCAAAGAATTTGTATGTATTAGCGACGATGTCACCGCGGCGATAGGATTGCCTCACGTATTCTCTCTAGAGGACCTGAATATGGCGAGGATACAGAGAGAGCCCCGAGTTAGTACTTGGCAGCCTTCCACCACACATTGTGACATGTTTCTCTGCGGCTCTCCGAAATCCGAGGCAAGAATTTCGATTGACGTAATACATCTCATAACGTTTATCTTTTCTCGCGACAATGCGTTTATTATAAGAATTTTATAATGCTTGTAAAATAGTCCGAAAGTCAAAATAAATATATGCGCCGAAAATAATTTATGAGATAATGAATTTAACATTATAGTAAAGCTGACAGAGTTAACCGGAATTAATATAAAATGATATAAAAATTGCAATCATTGATTTTTATTAATTTTTTTTGTAATTTCTCTGGAATTGATCATTTGTGAAGTAGAAAAGGATTATGGCAATAAATTAGAAGAGAAACGTGTACTATAAATTAAAAAAATTGTTTATATGACGGAAAAATTTACAAAACTCGAAATAAATTAAACATTGCAATCTTTATTTTTACGATGACTGTATCATAAAGAATCGAGTTTACGTAGCTGGTTTTAAGATAACATGAGTAAACAAATGTTATTTCCCTCGATAAGGGGAATGATCCAACATGGGTTTAAATTTCAATACCCCAGCGAATTTCAGAGAGATAACGCGAGAGAAATTTCGTGGGACAATCGAGTGGGATGGGAGAATCGTCGAAATTAAACCAGTTTGTGTTTCACTTGTTGGAAACATTGTTATACACACATTAATCAGTGACTCATCTTTCTCCGATTATCATATTACTCGCCACCTACGTTCACCAGTGCAAATATCATCGGCGAAAGGTCGTCTGATAATAGCGAACTTCTTCATGGAAGCTTACACGATAATGACAAGGCATTGTTCCATTAGAGACTTTCTAATAAAAGTCTAGACGTGTAATAGCCAGTCTTGATTGGTCCGCAATTTTTTAGCAATTTCTGACAGAGAGAGAGAGAGAGAGAGAGAGAGAGAGAGAGAGAGAGAGAGAGAGAGAAGAAAAAAGTGAACAGAAAGGGAAAGAGAAAAAAAACAGTAAATTTACATCCTTTTCTCTCATGTGATTTTGTTGAAATTGGAGACCTTGCGTACAAAACGCGGCTCGTGTTTAGACTTTTATTAAGTTTTTATGTTTCACATATGCGAGATTCTGTGTACGCGGCTCAATGGGAGCAATGTGCTCGATCAGTATATCGGTGTCGATTGACTCACTCTGATATGATAAAATATAAATGAAACCACATATATCAATTACATGATCAATGCATTAACACTTTTGATAACTGACTATAATATTTATTGGTCTTCGAAACATTTTCAGAGAATTTTTTCAAATCTTAATCAATCCTAATCAATATTTGCGGATAAAGTGAATCCAGACAATTTTTCATTACGCTAAATTGTCGTACAAAATTGTTTATAACAAATGTTTTTCCTTACATAATTTTAAGTTACAATCTTATTTTTTGGATTTTGATTTTTTTAAATAAAAATTCGTTCAAAAAAAATTAACTCTTTCGTACCACCGGGATCAAAAATTCTTCTTGATCTGCTTTGAATTTTTCATGTACACGAAGAAGCATAAAAACAATCATCTAAAATCATTGACTGTATAATTTTAGTACTTCAATTGAAAAAAGCCTGTAAAAGAAGGTCTGTAAAAGACACAAAATACTTTTTTCGGATTACTCAATCTCATTAAGAACGATAAAACTCGATCGAGGTCGATCGTTTCTGCTGCTCGAAATACAAACGCCAAGAGATGACGGATTATTTTATAGCGGAGTATTCAGCGAAATCGGGTTAACGTGTGTAGGAAGATGACGGATTAGCATAACGAGCACGCAATGCACGAGCCGATTTTCTGAAATCCGATCAGAGTGCAAAAGCACGTAGTTCTCATCGCCGGAACCTCTCTTCACGGTCGGCATGCAAGACGCGTTCGGCGTGATATTGCCGGAGGCACGCGGGTCCTAAACGTCAGTTTATAGATAGCGACGTGCCACAGGCGGCTTTAAGAGACTGCGTCTCTGCAATCGTTGCTGAATTATTGCTCTTGCCGGACCGGGCCGCGAACCGCACGTAGATAATGTTCCCCGCCTTCCTCAAGTCGCTCGCAGCGACGAAACGGAAAGGTTCCCGCCGCCGATAAATCGCATGAAACGACGGGAATAAAAAAAAAAAATTAAATCATATGATCGTTAGATGCAAAAATTGAAAGTGCGTTTATTTGGAATATTGATTTTACGTTTTATTATGATTGATATTAAACATATGAGTCGGAATTAAAAATGTGTTACACATGTTTTTCAATTAAATAAAAAAAAAATATTTAAAAAATTATAAATTTTTCTATATTGTATTTGAAAATAATATAATTTGACGGCGATTTAAACTTGGATCAAAATTTATTTCAATAAGGAGTAGACATGTTCTTAAAAAATAATTAAAGTAAAATGAGAAAATTTTCATGTAAATCATAAAATTTCATTGTTGAATGTAAATATTGACGTTATTAAACTATTTCATTCATATATAAACATTTATACATAGATATACAACATCTTATTATTGGTACGTTATTTGCAAATAAATATGTTACTATCAGAATTGCATCAAACATGTCTGTATTTGCTTCTAAGTTGATGCCTTCACGATATGAACTTTAGATAGCAACTTGCAATAACTTTAAAACCTTCATCATCAAAATTCATACTGTTGCTATAATATAATCTATAGGATCACACAATGCTCATATTGCCGAAGTAAATTTGATGCAGCTATCTTGCCGTTAAACTGCTGACAGTATATATATATATATATATATATATATATATATATATATATATATATGTGCATTGTTGCCTGTATGTTGCTACACTGTCGACGTATTCGAAAACAGATTGAAGATAAATATATGGCAAGTTGCATCGTAAGCAATGACAGATTGCTTGATTTTACTGAAACACGATTGTGTAACACGGATGTATATATATATTAGGTGTTGGAATTAATTCGTAGCGTTTTACAAGTGATGGGAAGTACTTTCATTAATGTATTTTTTAATGCTCATGTGAAATAAATAACATTCTTTCATTAAAAACGCTACGAATTAATTCCAACCTAATATATATATATATATACACATACATACATACATACATACATATACAATATAATATTCATTTTTATACAGAAAGATATAAATTTCCAATTCCATACTGGAAAAAGAGTCTGGTTGCATTAATTGGAATTCTAGTTGAAAGTAGGACAAGTCAGAATATTTTTTATAATTCCAAGATAACCAGAATTCTGATTGATATGATAAAAATAAAATTCCTTCATTTCCAATCAGAAATTTTTCTCAATACTTTTTGCAGAGACTATACTACCTTAATATTACATTCTTAAAGAGAGAAGCAAAAATAAACAAAAAAACATTTTTTTTTTTTTTATATCGATAATCACAAGAGAATTATAGTAAATTTTTTATCAGATTAAATATATAAAAATAATTTTTTATATCGGCTTCACATTTTTACGTATTGTTCCTGATCTCTCTGATAAAACTCTTGCTCGTAACGATGCAAAAATTTCGACACAACAATTTCGGAACATTGGACAAGAGTAACGAGGTTTCATCGGTCAAATTGGCGATGCCAATTTCATTTGAAAAGCCTTTCATTACTGTTCGGTGCATGCGTTAGAGGGATCAGTAACATCAATGCTTAAAATCTCGTTTAAATTTTATCATTTCGCTCGCACAATTTTGTCAATCTGTTCTGAATAATTGTGGGAGCAATCCGTATTCTTTTTTTCTGACACAATATATGTTTCATTGAAATAATTGTTTTTTCCTATAATTATTTGAAATATTAAAATTTTTAATGCGATCCTTTGTAAGTAAATACAACAATGCAACTTATAGTCAATTGTTTGAATTGACATCACGACTCGCATATTGACTGGAAATTATATATCGCACGATGATCGCTTTATAATTCTATAAATCTCTCGAAGTCTCTTATTTGTCTCGCGAGGTGTAAAACGGTTTCACGGGCCACCTGCACTTACATGACCGCGGTAAAGAAGAGAATAAAAAAATAATGGCCAAAATTGGCCCCGAACCGACATCTAAAAAACCAGTTCTACAATGTTGCTTGAAGTGAAAGAGAAAAAAACATTTATAATGACAGGAAGTGCAGAAAAAAATTGCTAAAAGCAATAAAATATCATAGACATAATACAATTCAGTTTTCTTTATTTCTATATGACCAGACTCGTGTAAATTCTAATTAATATATATATCGATATTTATTTTCAAATGCATTTTATATATAGACTTATACACAACAATCATTTTTAATAAATAAATGTTATAACTTTTCTAATTACCTTTCGTCTAACCAATGTAATGATTACTAATCCCATTTTTGGGACATGGTCTTTGTTAATTTCTTGTTTTTTTAATTTTTTGTTTTTATTATTTATTATTTTTATTTTTTACATTTTTATCCATTTTTCTATATTTATTTTCGTATATTTTTTAAGTATAAAATATTTTTTAAGCTGTATAGTATATAAAACAAATTTTTAAAATGATGGAATTATTTTTCTCTATATTTCTATATAATTAGATAAATGTAAATTTTTGTGTGCATTTATTTTTGAATGCGTTTTACATATATCTAAATACACAACAGTCATTCTTAATAATTGAATATTCTTCTTTTAAGCAATTTGTGTTTAATAATTAAAAGAAGAATATTTAATTATTAAAAATTGCTGTTGTGTACTTATATATAACTTACAAGAAAACGCATTAATTAAACGAATGCATTTGTAAATATAATAATTTATACCTTCAACCGTATCCAATTTACAAAAATATAAGAAAAAACAACACAATCGTTTTTAACTTTTTCTGTATAGTGCACATTTTAAAAAATGTTTTATATTTAAAATATACAAAAATAAACAAAAAATAAGCATATATATGTCCTCGGATTTTTCGTACAAACTTCCACAATATGTTTTATGAGCTGAAATAAGAAGAAAATGTTATTAGGTGTTGGAATTAATTCGTAGCGTTTTTAATGAAAGAATGTTATTTATTTCACATGAGCATTAAAAAATACATTAATGAAAGTACTTCCCATCACTTGTAAAACGCTACGAATTAATTCCAACACCTAATATATAAATATAGGCCTTTAAATGTTTTATGAAAAAGTTATAATAAAAATGTAAAATGTGTAAGAAAACAATTTTATCTAAATTTGCGTTTCGAATTTTCGTTTGCCCATGTCAATACAAGTTTGACATCAATGTAATTTTGAATATATCATCTTTTTGAGAAAAGAGAATCTTTATATATATATATATAGAAAGATTTTCTCTACCCTTCCAAAAAAGTAAAATATTCAAAATTACATCAATGTCAAGCTTATATTGACACGAGCAATTTGAAATGCAAATTTAAGTAAAATTGTTTTTCACACATTTTATATTTTTGTTATAATTTTTAATATGTTTATATAATATTCATCTCAGCTCATAAAACACATTGTTAAAGTTTGCATAAAAAATCCGAAGATACCCTGTATATACATACTAAAATTTACATAAATCTGATTATAGAAAAATAAAGAAAACTGAAACTTTAACTGTGTTTAATTTAAATGTTCATCATTGTGTTGTAAGCTTTAGTTTATCTTCTTTCCGCATATACTGAGTAATAAACGATAAAAATAGAATAAAGTTTACAGTGCGTGATCATCCAAATCAAAGTCAAAGTTTTTTTTATTTCTGTACGACCTGACTTGTTTTAATTTTAAAAGGTATATAAAATGCAGCCACCGTGTAAGCTGTACATATTTTATCATTTTTTGTAATTTTCCCTGCAATCACTTTTAGCAATTTTTTGCTCGCGTTATAACAATTACTTTTCTCTTTCATATACTTCAAATAACACGTACAAATTGCTTTTTTAAGTGTCGGTTCGGAGTCAATTTTGGCAATTTTTTTCATTTCTTTTTATATCCATCGCAGTTCCTTCGCGAGCGTAACAATGCGTCAACAATGTCGTAATAAAGTTGTACCATCGGTTTATTGACTAAGCGCAGTTACATCCAAAGCGCAGCGTGCGAATTTATTTGCGTATAACAAGATATCACGATTATTTATTCCATCGCATTTGTATATTTCTAGCAGAGGTAATTTCTGGAAGGGAAAATCCAGAAGAAATGAGTATCAAATAGATATCCCGACGGTGACTGCGGTCGGCGTAAGGCCGCAGAAGTAAATTCTGCGAACTACAATTTCGCTTTGAAATGGACTTTGTAACCAGGATTGAAGTTTTATCGCTGTATTATTTCCGAGAGAATTAGAGCAATATTTACTTTTATGACGTGGCGTTTTCAGCCAGCGATTACGCCCAGAAAACTTTAGTAATAATTTGTAATTATCCTAAGTCAGAATAGAAAATATTCTTTAACGTGATATATCGGTTTTCTCTTAAGTAGAATTCGGTGAGCGCCGCGTAAGAGTTATTTAAATGTATCTCGTGTATGTATATTTTTAGCGATGCGTCCTGAAAGGCATCCTAAAAGTGGTCTGTATAAGGTCATTATACATTGTCTAAATTCATTATCTGGAGTTCTTCTGTGACACAGCAATTCAGAACTCTGCTACATTGACATATATCTTCGTATAAATCAATCTAAATATAAATTGACCTCGACTTCGTATATAAGAACTGCCGGCACATTTCCAAATTTTTTTCCAACAACTTACGATTATATAAAATCAATGTCAAACTAAATTTGTAGTTACATTTAAAAAGAAATTTAATTAAAAAATGTCTCTTAAAAATTTTTAACAAATCTTCAATCAGATTTTCGTTAGAAAAGAACAACGTCTAAGCTGACAAAGAAAGTGAAAATAATGAAAATAATTTTAAAGTACACCTCTATAAGCATGGTTAAGTTTACTTCCAACGTTGTTATGTCCATTGACAATTTATATTTCATTCGTGTCTGCGCTGAAAGGATTTCCTTAGAAACGAAGTCCAGACCCGTTTACAGTGTTAGCAGTTTACCTCGTCCTCTCTCGAAGAAAGAGAGAGATAGGTGTAGGGGAGGAGCGGAGCTTGAAAATACACGTCTTCAAGCAAACATACGAGCGTTTCCTCGTATTCCTTTCTGCCTCTTTACCGACGACATAATTTTAACCCGTTTCTGCCCGAATTAATTACTTTCTCTAAGACTTTCATCGTAACACGTCACCAAAAGGATGCAGAGAACTCCAAAGTTGAATTATGGCAATTTCAAAATTTTGAGATACGGGAAATGCAGAATCGGAGCATGGATATTTTTTTTCAGAAGATGGTCGTTTCGAAATTGTTGCTGAAGATCTAACTTTTCCTTTTTGCCTTAATTGCGTGTACAGCAATTAAGTTAAATTCTTACGGATGTTACAATTGTCGCGTGAAACAATTGGGATTTCCAGCCTTTCTACTCTAACACATATTAAGGCAACCTTTCTATTTCATTCACTTAACGGATTAATAGTTGCTAATGTAATGAGGACTATACCAGTGTCGTCAGCAGAGCTATATTCGAGATCACGTTTGGAGAAACGAATAAATAGAATGTTTCAGAAATGAAATTTCCTACGGAAGCGAGTTCCGCTCGAGATCCGTACCTCGATTTGCTCGTCGTTCGGTAACAGGAAAATAAATTCGTCTCTTTATTCTGCATCATTCGATTGCTTCGCGGAATTTTTGTAAGATTCCACGTTCTCGCAAGCGATCGCAAAATCGTGATGAAACGCAAATTTACGATCTACTTTCGTTTCTTTGAAGCTTCTAGGTATGTCTAATTACCCTTCTGACGGTCGTCTTTTGCTTCTAACGACTGCGCACGTTGTGTGCTAAATACACAGCGATGTGTTGTCAAAAGATATAATTTGCTTTTGTATACGATGTTGAAAGAAGAGTGTTGGCCTACGTAAAACATTTTCTTTTGTAAAAGAACACAGAAATCACCCATATTGTTATTAAATTGAATATGAGTTTATTCACAACTAATATTTTCATTTAAAGGGAATGATGTACTATAATTTCACTAATCGAATTAAATTATTACAATTGCAACATATATAGAAAATTACATTACTGTTTACGCGGCAATATACATGGTCCATTTCCCTGTTCAGAAGCTAGGCAGAGAGATCGTACAATTAGTACACGCACTCTGCTTTTAGTTTCACGGAGCGACAAGCACTGTGCCCGAAGGCTAATTGAATATTGAAGGAATACAAGTGCGTTTTAGGTTAATTTCCTAATAGCGATTTCGTCTCTCCGTTAAAGCTTAACATTGTTATGATTAAACATAGAACGTTTCCTGAGACGCTAAAAAATTATGAATCTTTTAAACTTCAAATAAATCGCATATTTGTTATATTATATAACGCATCTTTTCTTTAAAAGTGATACAATTAAAGAATGTGATCTTTTAATTAGATTTTAAATGAGTTAGATAAACATTATTCTATCAATTATTAAAGGTGAACTAATTTACGAGTAACTTTAAAAAAAAATCGTCAAAATAGTCATAATTCACAGCAAATAGTTTTTAAAGGGTTGTGAAACGAAAATGGTAAAAATAACATTTGATCATATTAACAATATATTCTTCTCACAATTATTATTTGAGTCAACAATTTTTTATCAAGATAAAAAACAGTACTCCTCTTTTTCGGGGAAAATTTTTTTTTTGGTTGTGTCATTTTTGTAAGTAAAGGAGTACGATACATGCTTATTAAAAGTCAAAATTATCATCATCTTTTTCTTCATAATTCATATAAAATAAAAACTGTAATCATTAGTTCGATGTACATCTTGTCAATTATCGTGCATTTTTCGACCGTAAATTTTTTCCATGTTAAATTAAAAGATGTTACATTTTTTATTAATATATATATATTGTATTATATAATCACATACACACACACACATGTATTATATAATCATCATGTATTATATAATATCATGTATTTTGTTTGTATATGTTTCGATTAATTAATAGGAGGTAAATTTGCAGAACTTGGAAATTATAATGATGCTGACAAAAGCGAAAGATTTATTATGAAAACCCCCTTATTATCGAGACTCCTTTTATTTTTAGCACGACATCAAAGAAACGCCACCTTCTATTTTGTTTGAATTTCCATACAGACGACGCCGCAACATACCGTAAAGCTTATATGTGCGTACATTTACGAAATTACTTTCAAAATTATTAGTCACGATCAAAATGTAAATATAATAACGCACCATGCAAGCTTTAAGACCCATTCCAAATTCACAGTTAATTTCCTATGCTTCGTAATATTTTTCGTGGATTCATTATCGCTGCATACACTTCACGAAGTGTATATACGGTGATAGGACATAAATATATTTCCGGCGTGAAGTTTGTGTGTGGTATTCACGCGTCATGGCGGTTTCTCAGAAAATTAATGATCGACACGGATTTTAGTACACGCCACTTTCTTTTCCGCGCCGTGCAATTTTTCATCGTAAATTATGTTGACGCAACAGAAGTGCGCTGGGGTTATAAACGAGATTAAGATACGTTTCTTCTTTACGAATATTCCTGCCATCAATTCATGAGCAATGTTCCTAGATGCTTTTAGATTATTTCTCGAGATTGCTACACGCGTCTTATTACGGTTCATGTATTTTTCAAATTCATGCGTGTATCTTTTACAGAAATTTTCTACATATTATATTTTTCTACATATTATATTTACGTACTATATCGTAGTTTATAAACTATGCAGTAACAAACCAATCTGTCATTGTCGGAAAGAAATCCAATTTGAAAATTGTGTCTACCTTTTTTGCATCTAAATTATTTTTTAATAAAAATAAGTTAAGACTATTGGATTGCTACGTAAATAACACAAATAAATAAAGAAATATCAAATACGGTCGAAGTTGGATCTTGATGCTTAACTTTTAAGGTCCGATTGCACTAATGTTATTTTGACTTTAAGCTTAAAAATTTTTTTTAAAGCAGAGAGAGAGAGAGAGAGAGAATGACAAAAAAAGGACAAAATTTTAAGTCTTATTTAAAGTTAAAGTAACATCGGTGCAATCGACCAGGATGTCCGGGGTATCTTAAGTAAATTTTTTTTTAACATTTTGAAAAAAGAAAATAAAATGTTTTGCCTAGTTGCCCAGAAATCCCAAGTTCATTATAGATAATAAAAAATATATAACATGGATTATAAAAAAAAATCTGCATAAATTTTTACGTCGTTATGTAACTAAGTATAAAACATTGTATAAATATAAAAAGTTTTCGATGAACTTTAGAAACTTGGCTATTCTTATAAAATATAAATCAATGTATTCATCGCGAACAGCTTGCCTTGAGGCAAGGTTAACTCATTAACAGAGCTTCCTCCATTCTATATATATATGTCACACCGGTATCATCTGTTCTTTCCGAGTTTCCTTCGAGAATTTCGTCGACTTGCAAGAGTCTTCGGTACATCGCTTCATTAACGATCTCCTTGACGTCGTCGTTGTCGTCGTCTAGCTTAATTATTCCACCGCCACCCGGTACACGTGTTCCGAAGCTTCCATTGGATCGAACCCGGCTCTTTTAATTCCCTTTTATATCGCCACTCAGGCCACTAGGTTAATGGAGTGTCGTCATTCGTTGTCATTATCGTCGGTGATAGAACCTCCACATTCTCATTTCGTGAATTGTCCCGTTGTTACAGAGAGGCTTACTTATCCTGCAGCAGCGATAAATTCTGTAAACTGCTACTCAAGTTGCTTCAACATTTGCGAAAATTACACGCATCAACACATTATTATTAAGAATATTGCAAAATTTCAATTTTGTCTTTGTAATTTAATTCGTTTTAATAAAAATAATATTTACGTAATTCTACACACAAAAAAATCATTAACTTTATTATTCATTTGAGAATCGAGCGAAAAAAGAATCTTATAATCTAGACAATTGTTTTATTATTATTATTATGTCTGTAACAATAATAATATATCTATAAATCGTCAGTTCCTTAACCGCTAAAAAAATTTAGATTATAATTTGCATAAAAAATTTATATGTAATAAGCGCGGAAAGAACAGACTTGTTAAAATATTTAAAAATAGTTAGATACAGATCTGAAAATAATTTTATTGGGGCAGCCAAATAATGTAGAATGCTTAAATATTGATGACAGTAACGCAAAAAGTTTTGACAAAATTATTTTCGGATTTATATTTATAGGTAAGAATTTTTAGATATTTTAATAAAATTCGTTCTGTCTGTGTGATTTAATTCCTCCAAATTTTTCAATTAACGGAAACAATCTTGGTACACTGCTAAAATAAAAATTAAATTTCTATAATTAAGTTTTACATTTGTAATTTATTTTCATGTCAATATTAAATTTTATATCTATATAATTAAATTTTTCCAATATCAAGTATAAGTTTTGTCGAATTAAAAATGCAAATTTCATACACTTGCGCGGCTTATAAAAGCTTGGTAGGTACTCTCTGTCTCTTTCGAAATTGCTAAATCTCGAGAGATAAGAGAATGAAAAATTTACGCGCTTATAAATAGGTATATATCACATTATATATTATTCAAACGAGCAGCCACGATTATCATCTTGACACTATCGTTCTGCGGTTCTCTGCTACTCTTTCTTTTACGGCCACTTTCCGTCCGCATTGAGATTTATTCCACTTTTTCCTACAAGAAGTTACTTCTTTTTGTGGTGCTTTCGTTGATGTCACGCACAAGAAACCGATACTCTCTTATCAAAGGAAATATAAAGCGCAGCGTAACGCAAGATTACGCGAATCAGAGACATTCACGTCAGTCTTAATCATTTAGCGATAATAATTATATCATTATAATTTTAGTACTTGTTTCGTAACTTAGAGGAAAAATAATAAAATTATCATAATAATAATAAATTATAATAATTAATTTTCTTTATCTATTTATTACGGATACGTGTTAACACTTTATACAATGTTTATATACTGTGGATATGTATTGCAAAATGTTAATTGATAATTACAGGAAATCTGCAAAAAAATACTTCAACCGTCAAATTGATCTCATGTACATCTTATTTTTGAAAAAGAAATTAAAACTGTGGTAATTAATGTAGCCATAATATAATGATAAAAATAATTATTTTGATATTAAAATTATTTGTTGCACGGCTATTTTAATAAATATTTTTCAAATAAATAATTTTTAATCGTGGAAATTTTAGATCGTTGCATACATTTTTCTAGAAAATGTCAATCGTCGCTATATCTTTTCATATACCTAATCAAGAAATTAATAGAACAATGACCTCATCGAGTGCATTCACACGTTTAGTAAGTGTACGAACAGAAAATCTGTCGCTAAAAATAGATCCTTCAATTGTGTCTGATATATTTCTATCAATGTTTCGATTACATGCACGAATAGCTAGTCACTCTCGCGTGAAATTGACGTGTAACGAGTGTCCGGGACAAGTTTATAAAGGATAATAAAGTTATTTTGTTAACTATTTTTTAGTATTATGTCTCGTATCGGCTTGAGTTATCATATTTTCTTGCATCATCGAAATATTATCTTTGAAATTCTCAATATTTAATTGTGTGGTATTTACCGGGATGGAGCTTAGCGAAGACATGCAATATTTACAGACTGCGAAAAGTTTTACGCTCCGCAAAATCCTTACTTCCTACGAAACCTCGGAAATTTCACGAGACCTTATAAAACGTCATAAACTCCAACGAAAGTCGGCGTAACCTCTTAAACTTCTATAAAAGCAGTGGGCTCTCATGAAATTTGTATGAGACTTTAAAAATATTTAATGACCTTGCGAAAAGCAATCGAGATCTCTCGGGATAATCGTGACACGTTTTTCTAAACAGCTTAGCTACGGAGATTATTGCTGCATCGATTCGTTACTCAATAAAAATATTTCAAAGACTGATATTTTCATAGTAGTTTGATCGACAGCTCCATCTTTTTCATACAAGATTAATGTTTAATCCACTTTCACGCGAAATGAATTTCTACATTAGATTTATTAACGAGAATATATATTTATCAAATCCATGAGATAAAATATACTGCATAACTGTTTATATTTTAAATTCTTGATACATTAAAATGATAAAAATTCAGTTTGCAAATATTTCATGTGATATATTATACATCTCTTCCAGTATGTGTTGTTTACTTTATATGATTAAATTAATATTTATTAAAAAGTATCTTATTATACTTGGCCCTAATAATTAAATCTTTAATTTGTCAGAAGAAAAATTGCGTTATGATAAAATATTATAATAAAATATTTTTAATAGCCAAAATATTTTTGAAACGTTTCTTTACACAGAAGGAACAATTTTGTTGAAGTATCTAGAGATCAGAAAATAAGTTATAAATCGGAAAAAAGATTTTGGACCATTAAAATAATTATGTAGGAATTTTAAGCATGATAGGCAATGCTACAAAAAGGTTTTATATTCTAACAATTAGTATTCCTTATTTTATAGATCAACACGTTTCCGAATATTATGATAGCGAGCAATGATATAGCTTCAATAATACATATATACATATATATATATATAATATATATGTATTCGACATTCATATACATTATGCAGAATGCGAGTTTGTCGATTACTTCGGTCGTGTCGATAATTTAATCGTTTGTCAACATATGCCTGTTGAATGCGAAAGGGAGAGGAGGCGGGGTCGACGGCCTTGTTAAATGGAAATCGAAATCGACGGGCACGGCTGTCCTCGTGTTCGTGATTGTTGCGCAAGTCGAGGAATTCTTGATCGTGAATCACGATCGACGAACCGACTACGCCCCACATGCGCATCGACTGTTGTGCAAGCCAAGATGCAAATGCCTGTCACACTTACCGAGTTCCTCATGTTCCACTGACCTTAGTCTAGTCGGGAAATAATACGGGGAAAGGGAGAAAGAGAGAAAAAAAAAGAGAGAGAGAAAAATGGATCGAGATTTATTCCGCGTAGACAAACGACTCGTGATCTACGTTTCCACGAGTCACGCAGAAGGTGCGGTGTACTGAATAACTTATAAAAATGGTTGAACCAAAGCATGTTATTTTATGCTGTAATGATAGAATAGAGAATATTGGAGAATATTATGAACTACGAAATCAGTCAACGAGATTAATCTTTTCTTTGATTAATTTAATACGTTATTATTATTAGAATAAACGTATTAATAATTTGTAACAAATTGATTGCGACAGTAAACACAACTTTCATAAGTATGAAAATATCCTACAAATTGATGTAAATATTCCATATCGAACGAAAATTAAATTAAAGAAGTTTTATTGAGAAATAATATTTACATGATAAAAACAATTTTTCTGAAATACTTAAAAATTTAATTACATACAGATCTGAAAATAATTTTATTGGACTAGAAAACTCAAGCAAGAAGCAATGTTGCAAAAAATTATTATATTCTAGCAATTAGCTTGAACGTCTTACATAATTATATTGATAGTTCAACAAAATTATTTTATGACCTGTATCTAGCTAAAGTTTTAGATATTTGAGTTAAATCATTCATTTCGTGTTTTTATAACAATTTCATTTTATATTTTTAATTTTATAATAAAATATGAATATTTAGTCCTCCTTTGGCTTTTAATTAACACTTATTTTCCAAGAAAATGCAAATCAAAGATGCTTTATATTTATGATCAAGATTTTTATATAACCGGAGAAAGGGGAAGAACAAAAATAAAATTTCGTGGAAACTCTAAATAAATGGGACAGCTGATATAATTTACGTTGCATTAAATTAAAGGTGATGCGCAAACAGGTAAAGTTATATTAAACTAAATTGCCATCCTATTCAGCAAGAACTAACTCATCACAACAAAGTCGTGATCACGTGCTTCATCTTTTACAAAAGAGCGTGAGGGTGTCAAAGTAAAGCTTGGCATAATACCGAAGGCCACTTCTCTTGATCCGGCGTATCGCGTAACTTGGTTATGCTGCAACTAGTGCATCCCTATTGTCCCCGCTTGGGAGCGACGCTGTTATTTCGAATCGCTCTAGCGCTAATTTCATTGCCTTTCTTCCATGGGATCACGTAGCTTTTGTAGCACCGGCCTTATCTTTTAGAAGACTATCGCCCTCCGCCTTTGTTTTTAATCGTCCTCTCTGTAACAGTTCTCGACATTTCGTTTGCCATCTTTATTTAATTAGTATTAGTTGCCACTTTACCCTCGACAATAATGCCAAAATAATGAAAGTCATAGGGTACGCCTGCCCTGTTTTTGATAGTCGACGGTATTCTCCTTCACACGATGTGTGTCTTATCGTGAAACGATTTACGTTCCTCTCAATTTAATACTAACAATTTTCAGTACGAACATTTATATGTTTAATTTTTTGCAATTTCAACAAATTGCGAAAAATGTCAAAGTTTCAATACTTACGCAACTGTATTTAAGTTCTTTGAATAATTATGTAGTTATTTCTCTATTTATTATTTATTTAATATTATATCACACTCGTTATAATATTTCATATATATATATATATATCCCTTATTTTAAACGCAATTAAAAATATTAAGTTTTTCTAGAAAAAGAAGAAAACTATTTTTCAACTTTACAGAAAATTATTGACTAATCAAATAATATTAGCAAAAAAAAAGTTCTTAAAAATATGATCAAAATATTATTTTTGTTATTTTCGTTTTATACCCCTTAAAATCATCCTTTTTGAGTTGATAATTTGATATCCTGAAAAATTATAACAAATTTAGAATAATTCATTAAAAATGATATAACTTGAAATATCATCAGCAGTATATAATTATCTTAATTAGTTAAACTGACTAAATTTAAAATAAAACAATTTCTTCTTCAAACTTCGATCACCAAACTTGTCTTATCTCTAAATGTTCTCTGTAAAAGACTCCTTTTCACAAAAGCGATTCGACTCAAAATGTGTCATTCTTAAAAAGTATGATATCTTTGAAAACCTTAAGAACGATACAAGTGTTATTTGACGAATTGTAAAATTAATTAAATTAGCTTGCTTTTGATGATTGATAGAGCAATCTTTACTTAACTCATGGTAATAACTCAAAAATCACATTTTTTAAATTGTGTTACTTTCGAAGTAAGAGATATTATTTATGTTGTTCATTATAAATTAAAAAAATTACTTAACACATTTCATTTTTTTTCTAGTGGTCAATTCATTTATTGAATTGACTGATGCCTATCTAAAGCTTTATCAAGTATAACGTCACTTCTTTCAACTATAAACTTCACACACTACATTACTCAATTAGCTTTTATCGAACATTTATGAAACCATGAAGCCACAAGAAACTACTATGATTAATGATAAGAGAAATATAATTGTTTTCAGGTCGTTACTGGTGATCTCCGCTGCGCTATGCGCGATGTGCAGCCGTGCTGACTTCTTCAGCGGGAAGGGTGAGTTTCATGAAGTTGATTTCAACGCTAATGGACCCACGACTCTCGTGGGGATTTCGCAACCATTTGTACGTCCCTGTCCTTTCGGTTGTCTCATTCACTGACGATCCGCGCTGCAATATTCTCTCTGGAGGATTCTCTCCTTCCCGAGCGAGATATCTCGCGCGAATATTTAGCAGCTTTTTTACTCGACTACGCTATTTCCGCGCTCGCGGCAACGATTCGCCTTACGTGACTGGTGGTGATTTATTACTACGTTAAGTACGGAATGTATTTAGTCAAGCGATGAATAATGATATCAGGCGATAAGGCGAACAAATTGTCGTGGATATGCATCAATCTATATGCATATGTTACGTCTAAAGTGTCGTACGTGATAATTTTAATTATGTATTATACATCACAATGTTATCGAACACACATCGCTCCCTTACTTTGAAAGTGATATGGTTCAAAAAATTAAGTTTTACAGAAAGAGGGAAAAACTGTTATTTAACTTGACAGAAAATTATTATTATATTGTAAATTATTAATTAAATAATGCTGGCAAAAAGATTATATTCTTAATATAATTAAATGTCATTTTTTAAATGTTTGTCTGATAATACTTAAAAAAAAAATTATCCTTTTCGAGTTGGGACGAGATAAGAAAACGATATATTTATGTATAACATTACTTATTAATAAGTATCAAATGTGAATAGTAAATTGAAATTAGCTCGAGTAAATTCTTTTTTTTTATGTCATTCGTACGTCATAAATACACACTTTATAGGAATTATACTCAATTCTATATATTTTGGATATTATTTATCATTCTCTCTCCAAGTAACTTCCACGTTGCAATAACTTTTTGTAGCTTTGTGTGCATTTCAAGCGCGTGATATTTCTTTTTAGAAGTAAGTTGAAAAAGTAAAGTGAAACAGTGAATTGGACAATTTATGTTGATAAACGTAATTCTGTTGACTGTAACGATCGAGTGATTTGTTTTTAACCTTTGCAACGCCCACTATTCGTTTCCATTTCTCTTAGTTCGCACTGAAAGCAATCGATCCTATTCTTTTTGGAAAAAGATTCAATTGTATGAAGTTACACACACGAAATTTCTAAGCTTTTTATCAATCTGAAAATTTACTTTATAAATATAAAAAATTTACTTTATAATAATCATTATGCGCAATGTATAAAAATACATCAGTTGTAATTGATCCTTTCCTCTATTATTAACATTTCTTATTGCTAAAGTTTAATGTTCATAAAATTATAATGTATAAGTATTACTATTATTAAAATATCATTTTAAATATTACTATTATTATTATATCGCTATCAATAACTGATTAATTATTTGACGTGCATAAATGGCTTTTGTATCGGGTTCGGAAAATACTTTGAAGCTACTTGAAAAATGCATGATGCAATACAGTTTACAATCCGACCTACATTTCTCACGAGTTTGACATATTAAATTGCTTTCTTATGCTAATTTTATTGTATTTAAAACGGAGATCTTACAGATTAAATTGATTGAGTTGTTTTCCGATATTTAATAACCTGTACAGAAAGAATAGTTTCGCTAAAGTATCTAAAAATTTATTTACAGATGCAAATAATTTTGAAAATAATTTTGTTGAATTAATTATTAAAATAATTATGTAGGACGCCCAAGCTGGTTGTTAAAATGTCAAAACTTTTTGCAGCATTGTCCATCATGCTCGAATTTCCTACATAATTATTTTGATACTCCACAAAATTACTTTCAAATCTGTATCTATCTAAACTTTTAGATATTTCAACAAAATCATTCTTTTTATTTTTCTAATAATACATACATTTGATCAAATTTTAACCATGTGTAGACGTAACTGACGAATTTTATAATGCGTACCGTTCGCATCGTCGAAATTCTTAATACTCAGAGCGGATTCTGCGCTCTCGTCACGTCTCACTCTAATCTGCCAGTTTTATAAGGATACCTCGACGATTCCTGAGGGAATCTGAAGGATTTTTCACTTCCCCTTCCTGACAAGAGAACCGCCAGTTGCTCACTTCTGCAGTAGTAAAGCCGACGTATGGTCCGACATGCCGCAATCCCGTAATCTCGCGTGTTCTCGCACTCCTTAGAACTGCTCCAATTTATCTATTTACTTCTATCTACTCTTACTCATGCGACAGGTCAAAATTTTAGATAACGAAATACATTTTTAATTTGATTAGTAAATAATCCGAGTACGAAAAAAACCACATGACAAAAATAGATACAAATTATATTTGTCATTAAAAGTATAGCGATCTGGGTAACCTTCATGTAATAATAACAATAATAATTAATAAAAGTAGTGTCTCTTTTAGTTATGAAATCCTCATCGACGTCGCCACGAGAAACGTTAAGAAGCGTCAGATGAATCATCCGAGTCTCGGGGACGAGTTAATAAAGTAGTGTCTTTGAGCATAATTAGTCTACTGTCTTCTTTTGAAATGCGACGATTATTATTATCGCGTCTTTCGTCCTCGTTTCTTTCACAAGGATCTCATAACCCGCGGCGTCGTTCCGCAAACGCAAAGAAAATTTAATCTAGCGCCGACGGTTTTGATTAAGAATAATAAAACGACAGGAACGACGCTACCACTTTGCCTCGTCGTAATAAGAACGAATTAACACAAGATTTTAGTTTGCGTTTACTCTTGCGTGATATATTAAAAAGTTACTTATTCACATCGCATTCCCTGCGAAAGTCACTCGTGTGTTTCGTTTCTTCCCTTAGTACTTTTTCGCGCTCGCTTGAAGATCGCAACAATTACGATCTCTGCGAGTTACTATCGAAGAATCAGTCCATGACGGGGGGTGGGGGAGGGGGGGTTCCATGCTTCGCTTATCAGAAACGGATGCAAGGGGGCTGCAAAGGGGTTGCCGGGGGGTGGCGATAGTAAGGAGGGAGGGCCGGTGGCACAGGATGGAGAAAGGGGCGGCCCCGGGACGAATAGCTCCCGCAGGATACGAGATAACGCTGCTCATCCCCGCAGCCTCATTTGTATCCACCCCGTTCCGTTTCCCGCGGAAACCACTACTTTTTACATTTACCTCGTCAATATTTAACGGCCGCTCGTCGATCAACGCGATTGCGCGGCGATGTAGAAATGAGAATTTTTCGGGCCGCCTACCGCTATGTTCTTATGGATCACCCTCGTAAGTTCTCCTCGAAGGGATCGCCGGTGGTTCCATGGTCTGGATGGTTCGCGAATTTCTGTATTATATGGTTCAAGAGATCGCACGAAGCAGAATCGAACACCGTTTACATCAGTTAAATTGCAGGAAGAATAAAAAAAAATATAACTATTTCATTCTTTTTTACAATATTTATCTATACGATATTTATCTATATATTTATTTATACGATATTTTTTAGAAATGAATTTTCCTGTTTGAAGGTATCTTTATGCGTAATATATAAAGTACATAAAGCTCCTGCAATTTTTTAAATGTATGTATTAATATAAAAGAAACGATGTAAACAAAAAAAAGTTAAAGTAAAATCAAATTACCTTTCGAAGTATTTATCTTTCGAATCTACAATATTACTTTTTGTCATCTATCACACAGCATATGGGTGCGGTGAAGGAAAGTTTCACAGCGCGATTTATCGTTCACATTAAAAAATCATCACTTTTAAATCTTTTAAACCAATCTCTTGGCACGTTCTTTTCAACACAATATTGTTTCCATAAGTTGCGTAAATTATTCTGGTTGTTTCAGCGGCGGTTTTTACCGTAATAAAAATGGTGAAACGTACAAATGCAGAATATGCATCTTTTCAGCGTTCATTTTCATGAAATTAAAAATGTAATTAATTGTCCAACTACGAATTCTTATTATTTTAAAATGCCTTCAAAATGCAAATTAGTTGACTTTACTAATGGAAAAATAATTTGGCGCAGAAATTTAAATGCATTATTGTCATCGGTATTTGAAGTTGACCGCGGGAACTTATTTATACATCTATAATACATAATGTGACAATAAAGTTCGGTGAATCTTATGACAAAATAAACACCACTTAATTAATATATAAATGTTCTTTATTGTCCTTCAAAGTAATTCCCCTTAGAGACAATATGTTTCCAACAATGTTCGTACTACTTATGGAAACTATGAAGTCATCTTTGAATATCGCCTTAAGTCTTGTTAGACAGTTCCAAGTAGAACACAGAAATCATAATAATATCATAAGAGCATCATCATGCTCCTTATTTGTTATAAGTTCATTTTTGTATATCAAATGACGTCCTATGATTATGATTTTCTATTATTATGACTTTATTATGACTCTGTGTTCTACTTGAGGTTTTGACTAACGTAAACTAATTTAGGTAATTCATAAACAATCGTCAAAATTATCAGAACTTAAAATGGGTGCTTAAAAGAAAGCACAACTAAAAAAGATTGATTATTTTAAGGATATCGAAAATGACATTTAATATATTTATCAAAAATATATTCTTTTTGTCGATATTGTTTGATTAATCAATAATTTTGTTTTTTCAAAAATAGTTGTTTCCCCTTTTCTGGAAAACTTAATTTTATGAGATATTCCACTTTTAATGTAAAGAAAAAAAGTGGAGTTTGAGAATATAAAATAAATATATCAATATTAATGGGAATTTTTTTAATTATAAATAATTTCGTTAGTTATAATTTTATATTGAGATAATATATTTTTAAAAAGCTAATATGTGCGTACATATATGTGTGTTTATTTTATATATATATCTATATATAAATTTAAGTTTCAAATTCTCGTTTGCCTGAAATTGTAAGATATTATTAAAATGAATGTAATATTATTTTGATCTTTATATATTTTTTCCCTTGTTAGGAAATAAATCCGCTGTATTCCAATACTGATTTAGTCGACCCAGAGAAATAATATTTTGCATTACATCTTATTATTTTGTTTAATTGAACCATTCACTGATCTATTTCACTTCTTGTCTATAAACAGAACGGCACAGTAACAAGTGAATAATTAGGTTCATAATACCCGTGATTCGTATTAATCAAATGAATAAACGTTATGGCATTGCAATATGAACGATAGAAACAGAATAAATTGGCAATGTGCATTCTTCGACTGATTTACGGTCGCGTGATTCCGATAGAGCGATTCGCGAACGTGCGAGCATTCGACTGTTCACCACGGGTAGAGCAATCGACCGCGATATGCAACCATAAAGATGGCCAATTTTTGTTCTGATGACAGATTGAATAGGGTCCGCGAACCGAATCGAAGGGATGACATCCACGACACGAAGCACGACATGATTTTTGTATCAACTTAAAATCTGCTCGCGACTAGAAATTTTATCGTAACCATGTGATATTTCGTTTGTTTTACAGTGATGCGAGATTACGGGATTCGCGGAAATAATCTTCAGTGCGATGTATAATACCGACGGAGAATCGTGTTCCCCATTTTTACTTGTCGACCGCGCACGCGATCTCTTCCTCTTTCTCTCACTTTCTCTCTCTCTCTCTCTCTCTCTCTCTCTCTCACACACACACACACATACAAAAAGCTGCAAAATTAAACGCGTTTCCTAAAGCGGATGGAAATCGTGCGCGGCGTTCAAATCCAATTTCCACAAATTTATCTCGAGGCAAGGATAAATGCGTTTTATTGTGCGGCTCCGCGCGCAGATTTATTCTGTGGAAAACATTTCTTATATATGTATATGTATATATATATATAGCTTTAAACAGTCCTTTTATTCCCTTATATCGAAGAAGATCGCGACGAATCAAGAAAAGCATTGTTTTCTCTTTCGCGATGCGCTTGTACTCGAGATCCTCTCCATCGCGCTTGTCTTCGTGGTTCAGGACATATGTTATTAAAGATAGAGCGATAAAATCGAATCTAGTATTTGTGACAGAAATAACTTTGTCGTGGATTCAAACAGTATCCAACTATAGTCGTGTTCGATTGTGAAAATAATAACTTTGATTCGCAAAGCTCTGTAATACTACATGTTAAAAATTATTAGCGCCGAGACACTACCGTGTTTCCAGTTGTGTGTATATTGCAACGAATTTTTATAGATAAACGTAAATACTTAGTATTATAATAAAATCATGCGAGAAATTACTTTGAATCTTTAAAAGTTTAAAAAATACACGAGAAAAAAAATTCTGCTGAAGTATCCAAAAATTTAACTAGATACAGATCTGAAAATAATTTTATTTGAACTATCAAAATAATTATGTAGAAAACTGAAGCAATATTGATATTTAAAACACTCTGCCTTCTGCATAATTATTTTGACAATCCAATTATTATAAATTATTTTATATCTGTCTATTTTATATCTAGCTTAAAAACCATTGCTTCTGTTTAGAAATTGATATACTTAAAAAGTAATAAGTATAGACATAAAAAAAACTACAGTAAAAACAATAAATTTTAAAATTAATAATAAAACTGTCGTTTGTTATTGCTAAATTTCTTCATCATGAAATTCAAAATGTTTCTGCACAAATTATATGTAAAAATTAATTTTTCTATTACATATATATCTACATATGTATTATAAAAAAATATATTTAATGATATTAGACACGTATTTAAAATGATGTTACAAACTGAAAATATTTATGAGAAAAATTTTCACAAGACAATTTGTGTCTGCTGCTTTTATTCATGTTATCAATGTTCTATTCAGCATATTCTAGAGAAAAGCAGCCATGAAGCTGAGCTAATAAAAGAAAAATATTGGGTTTGATATTATGGAAAATAAAGGAATCCTAGACAGCGCATATCGTCGCACAAGAGCGACGGATAGTCTAATTTTCTAAAAACAGATGAGAGACGTTTGCGCGATTAAAATTTATGAGACCGCGATCTGCGAGCAGTTAAAAGTCTAGGAAACGCGAACGTTCATGGTTTATTTTCTACCTTCCATTTTCAAGAACGAAAGCGAAATTAAGGCGTGCCGCAGACTGTTAAAATTTTATTTCATCTGTTTGATCGTGTCTTGCTGTTAAAAAGTTCTATTTCCGTTCGGTAATTTAGGTTTAGCCGTGATAGATGTTTGTGATAAGATTCCAGGCAATGCTTATAAATGATTAGGAATATAAATATTAAATATGACTTCCGTACAGAATAAACTAAACTAGCTGTAAAATTCTGTTTATGTTATTATTTATATTAATCGAAAATATTATGAATTAAATATATCGCTGCGTTGATAAAAAAGTCGCATTATCTCAAAATTATTGTGTCGTTTTTTCAGAAAAATGTATCATTTTGAAGGGTCAATTTTCTTTTGTTATTTCAAAAATGCTAATTTTTTACTTGCGTCCTTTTCTATTAACGATATATAATATAAATAATATAAACATATGTGGTTGTATTTTATCTGAATTTTATTTGGAATTCCCCCAGACGATTAAAGCTTTTTCGCTAATATATTGTAATATGATAATTGTATAGAATTAATTATAATACGAAATTATACCGAGAATAAATCAATTGAGTAAGAGAATTATATAAAATTATATAATTAATCACAAATTTTTAGATAGATATACATATCTCGTATCAAACTTTATTGTTTCGAAAATTTATTTTATCCAAGTGTAATTTTTTAAAAGCTGCAGAATATTAAACATAATTTTTATAAGAAGATTCTATTTTCTAATACCTGCGTATATATTGTACATATACTTTCTAAAAAGAAGTCTCGGATAAATTAGTCTTGGCAGAATTTCAAAGTCTCCTTTATCGTTTTAATGGATGAGCAAGTGGCAATTAATTAACATGTCGGACAGTATATAAAAAAGATCCGGTATAGTGCTCGATGATGTGCATGATAAGTTAAAATGAAGGCAGACATATAAGGCGCCGAAACGTTATAATATCGTCACGAGAAGTGTTGGATTTCTTTTTGGAGGCATGCCGGACGTATAATATGCTTCGATCAAAGCGTACGTACGTGCTCGCATCGTAATCGCGTTTGAATCCAATGATCCGCCATGACTCATCAATCATCGATAAGTTCTCGAGCATGTCCTTATTTGCCACACATGTACAGACTTCATGACACAATAAACCACGTTCATCGGTGATTCGCACGTTCGATTTTGCCTGCGTCTCTATTATCAGTTTTATTAGTACGTTAAATCGATCCGCAATCGAGTTCTCGAGAATAAACGTCATTCTGTAACGTGAGAATGACAGATATGTCTTTATTTTATTCTCTCTCTCTCTCTCTCTCTCTCTCTCTCTCTCTCTCTCTCTCTCTCTCATTATTAGTTAATTTCCAAATTTCATTAAAAATTTCTAGATATTCGGCGTATAGTAAATTTGGATAAGAAGACATCTTTAAAATGCGCAAAAAAATCCTATTTTAATTTTTGTTATTTTTGATAGTGTATCTTCCGCTACATATACGGAAAAGATAATTAATACTATTAAAGATAATAAAAATTAAAGTATGTGTTTTGTATTTTAAAAATAACCATCTTATCGAAGTTTACCCTAATATTATTTTATCGTTAAACAAAAGCATTTGAGATACTTTCGTGAGTCATTAGAAAATAATGTCTGACACACATGTTACATGTATTATATGTAAAATATTGACTATTTGTATGTTCATTGGATTTTAGATAAGTATAAATTACTCATTTTAAAACCTGATGAAATATTTGATTACATAAAATTCACAATGCATGACTCGGTCTTAATTGTAAACTCAACTGATGAAGCGCCATTTAATGAGTCGCGAAGGACGTTTTGATCGCATCTCAATGAAATCATATCCATGATCTTAACCCGTAATGACTAAGCATAGTGCACGTACGTTTTATTGTACTTTATTTAATGTTGACTCGTATTTTCTAGATGATGCTTCTAGGTAACGTCATCGTTGGGAATGTAGTTAATAATGGATATTAATAACTTGAATATCTCGACTAGTCACATGATAAATGTGTAATCGTTATATACAATAATTCGTTACCATTAAATACGAATACTACAAATTATTGAGATATTTGCAATTAACAAAAGATACTTGTAATAATTTAACAATAACTATATAATAAATTCTGTTATTTCATCCTATCAGATTTTACACTATTAAATTTTTGCATTTTTTAAATTACAATTTTTTTAAAGCTCCTGATTATTACCATACTAGAATCGTTACAAGTAAAAATGATTAAAATATCTTGCATGCAATTTGTAAATGAAAAAAATTTTGATAAAACAAAATTATATTCATCATTTTTAAATACTTGTAAAAATGGGCAGAAGCCTTACTCACCCCTCCCCAATAATAAGTAAACAATCGTAAAAGGCAAATAAAAATAGGCTTAAAACTATGACCGCGACTATTAGTGAAAATTAATAAAGATTCTATAGACCTTTGTTTATACATTTGTTCTTATTTTTACCTGTAAAACACACTAGAGCAATACTCTTTCATATTTCAATATTTAATACAAATTTAATACAAATTTTAATTTTTTATACAAAAATTTTTACTCTGAAACAATGTATTTTTGTTACTTTTTATTAAAATACAAATTAGAACAAATCATTGTTGTATTACAAAAAATTAAAAGCTATCTGAAATATTACTTATAAGCTATTCGATGTTCTTACGTGCGAATTGCTTGCGCTATTTTCTAAGAGATCTGTCATTTATTAAAAAATATCATTTACGAGAATTTTGTAAAGACTTCGATTTTATTCGCTGCTTTTGAAGTACTTACATACAAAGATGCACCAAGCATAGCTTATAAGCGCACCTGCAGTAGCAAAAGCGTAAAACGACACGGCAAAGATCGAATGCAAAAACCATACAAAATCGCAGAGACGTGATACAGTCGCTTGTTGCCCCGGGTAGACATATTGGACCCGGAGCGTGCCCGGAAAGTATAAAATATTTCAAAGCTCACTCCTACCGCACTATTCTCCTCTCCACGCGTCTTTCCCGCTTCTTTCTCTATCTCGTCGGCTTTTTCCTTTTCAGCTAACTCACCTTATAATATATCGCCTACTTGTAACGTGTTCCTACCGCCTCTTGTCTCCCGCGCGTGCATAATCCTGCAGTTTATCAGCCAGTGGATCTCCATTCGTATCCTACAAACTGTTTCGCGAACAACTACCAATTTTTCATGACCGATCGGTATTATGTGTTAAGTATGTAACCACTGTAATTCGTTTATTACTCTCTAAACCTGTGAATAATCATGACATAAGTCCTAAGTATACCGCTGATAATTAGCGAATCAAACGTAAAATCTAATCTAGCTAACCTAATCTAGCTAATCTTGCTATATAAATTCAATGTACAATGCACTGTTAAATCTATAATGACAAGTTTAACCTAATTTGAATCGTCACTGTTCCTATTCAATATATCGTTTTTTATACTAATACAATGAAATTAAACAATTTAAAACAGTTCAAATTGAGTTAAATTTAAACAGTTTAACAACTCCGTTGTTTAGTATAAAAATGATGTATTGAATGAGAGTAGTGGTGGCTTAAATTAGGTTAAATTTAACACTATAGACTTACCAGTATGGTACTGGAAGATTAGAATTAACATGCAAAATCTGTTGATTTAATTATAATGTTCTTTTTTTTTAAGTTGAACTTAAATAATTACCTAGTGTACCAAATATATCACTGGATAATCAGATAATCTGATTATCCACTGATTCACAGATTTAGACAGTGTTAGGTAGGCTTTGGTAGGCTAAACTGAATAACGAAAATGAATTTATTGCTCAAATACACTGTGATTTTTTGAATACTGTTACAAAATGTCTAACGAACAATCTTCCGTCCACTTCGATTCCTCTCGGATCTCGATCGATACGAGCTCTCACACGCTACGCCCTCTACGCTCCTTCCTCGCCTACTATAGTGCTTTTGGCGCCAACTCAAATTCGAATTATGTTCTTCTATGGTTACAAATTTAAATATCTAAAGATTATTCTTTTTAGTCTGAAATAAAATAAAATTAGAAGGAACAATCAACTCCTTTACAGACAGTATATAATATACATTTAAATACAATAATTTCGTAATTTGTTCAAGTCTTAAATAATTTATCTGCTTATGATAATATAAAAGGTACTTAATAATCTTAAGAAATAATTTTTCTGGCTCGTTAAAATCATTTGATCTTAAATTGTATTTAATTGCTTTGCACGTAAATATGAGCGAATATTTATATTTTTCTTTAACACTTAAAAAAAATATTGTACCTAGAAAGTGTCCATTAATTCCGAGATCCATTACGAATTCCTTTTGTATAAAATGTTCTCTGACGGTACAGTAAAATTCGAAAATAAAAATCAAATATAATTCAATATTAATATTTGCTTATATTTAAATATGAATTAATGCTCTTAATGAATTAAAATTTTATCGAAACTTTACTAGCCATGTAATATTTCTTCTTTATGAATACAGAAGATATATATCCAACTAATTAATGAATAGATAGGTACAACTAATGCTACAACTAATTAATTAATAGATAATCAACGATAAGTCATATTTGAAATTATAATTAATGCGTATAAACATGCTTGAGAAACTTATCTAATACAATCCATTTGCAAATCGAACGATTTCATCAGAATTGAAATCAAATGGGCAACCGGAAATGATTTTACGCTTCAAAACAATTGAAATTGATTTGTATATGTTCAACGTATATTTAGTGTTAATCAGGTTATAATCGATTATCATTTCCAGTCATAACTGATATTCTCTATTGAACTTTTCCATAAACTGAACGTGCACTCGTGTTCCGCGTGGATTTATTGGAACAAATAGATGAGCTCATTAATTTTGATGATGATATTCGCTCGTTGTAACCCATCGTGCCGGCTCGTACATCCCACGCTTCGTGACGCGTGCAATTTATCAGTCACGAACAGAGAACGGAGTCAAATACGAGCCTTTTCCGATTTCCAGAGAACGGGATTTAATTGTTCGGCGACTTGTCCTCTCTTTTGCGATATCTCGTTTTAGCTCTAATTCGGTCGCTCGTCCTCGATATTTCCACGCGACAAATTGTTCGGTATATCTATAGCTTGAAGGAATTATCGGTCGTACGAATCGTACCGCGATGACATTTATGGGAACAAAAATAACATATGCGATACACCGACCATCAAAATTGTACTATATCATAAATTTTTCTGAAAGTTAAACGTTACGAAACTTAAACAAATTAACTAAATTAAGCTACAAAAAAAATATTAAAATTAGCAAAAATCTTTATTTCTAAATATTAAATTATTAAATTATTTCTAATTAGAGAATCGTCAGTCGTGACAATTGATAACTTCGATGTCTTACAATGTTAACTAAAATATAAAGATTTTAAATTTAATAAATAAAGATTTAACATAAATGAAAGCTGTCTTCTGATTAGGTAATTTAAAAAGGATTTTTGCTTTCACATTTATGCGTAGCTTAACTTGTCTAAGTTTCGTAATATTTAATTGTACACAAATATATATTATTTGAATATTTTTGTTCTCTCATAGATGCGCGACTCGCTTATATTTTTCATATAAATATAAAAATTTGGCTTCGTTACTTTCAGTAATTCAAAATTACTGAAATAAAACGGTTCGATTTTTCACGTTCAATTTTACGTTAACGACATATCCAATGGCATACAGGGATGAATACACGGGGGAGGAGGGAGAGGAGTGGCGAGTAAAAAGCGAACAGCGATCTTGTTTTCGGATGGACGCTCTCGTAAAACAAGCGAGGGATGTATCTCGAGCGAGATAAAATGCGAGCATGGCTGACGTTCGTTTCTGCACACCTTTTTCCATTTTCTCAACGCTATTTTTCCGGTTGCGGCCATTTTCTGTCCCTCTCGATAACACTTTTCCGTCTTCCCGCACCCATATCGTTTTCTTATCAATCAATACGATCTGCACGTTATGTACATGTTTCGCATCATTTTGCAATTTTCCAATCTCCTATGATTTCATCATATCGTATTTTTATCATTTATTGTTAAGAGGTGAAAACCTATTTACAGAAAGTAGTTGAGCAAAATATATAAATATATGTTATTTTATTTTTATATCATTTTATGTATTTTATTTTTATCATTCTATATACTTGATATGTTTATATTAATCATTTTTCGTTATTTTATTAATTAGCTATTCGTATACTTATTTTTAATCTATGAGGAAACGCGTCATATCGTAAAAGTAATCTTATATCTTTCACGATTAACTATATACAAAAAGAAAGAAATAAAAATAGTATTAATAGCAAAAAACAGTATTTGTAGAGATTACATCCTACTAATTCAAAACGATTCTTAAGCAATGTGGATTTATCCCGTGTAATTCCAATTGTTATGACCGAGTATATAGCGTGGTTGGTAAGCAGCTGATCGGAAGTGCTTTCCCGGTCGAGTAATCGCACCGGTCGCTCCCGCCGGTCGGAAATTAATAAATACTGGAATTTCCAGCAGCTCCGGTTGGATTAAGCTCGGCAGTGGGAACGATATCTCGACCGGGCAAAAAGGGAGACAAGCGGAAATTGAAGGGAGGTAGTTGGCCGCGAGAGAGCCGATGGGAAAGGGGATGAAAAAAAAGTCGACTCTGCTTCCTAAGAGCATTACGAATCGGCAGGCGCAGTCCGCGCCAGGTAAATTTATAATAAATTCCACAGGCTTTTCCTGTAGCATACTGTCTTTTTTTCCACGTACGCGGAACTTGACTTTATTTATTGCACTTAATTTGTATGCTGCATTAAATCCGCCGAGTCCGAATCACATAAGAATAGAGAGCTTCAACAATAAGTTAAATTAGACCGATATAAATTAATTAATTTTGATGCCTAATAGAGGAAAGGAAGTAATTATAGGTGGGAGTTATGGAATACTATTATTTTATATAATTTATGGTGCATTCTAGGAGCGACCGTCAAAATTACACCTTCATAGTCTGCGGTGTCTACAACAAGATTTTAAGGATTAAAACTTAAGCTTCAAATCTTAAGCCGTAGGAAGTTGACCAATCACAGTCAATTATTCTTTTCACATTCAACTATAATTGATCAATTTTTTAAGGCTTAACGTATAAAACTTTAATTTTATGCCTTAGAATCTCAATATAGACACCAATTTAGACAATTTATAACATGGATGTTAGCGTTTACTGCGTTGTCGTAAAAGCTGCATTTCAGTATTTCAGACGGCAGACAGTTTTGCAGGTGTACTCTTTACGTAATTTGAAAAAGTATGTTGGTATTAATTTTGTAACTTTAATTTAGCTTGGAGGCTTTGAATGTGGTTTTCAAATTAATTGAACTAAATTTAGTAGCGAAATGTATGCATATATCCGACATGTAAAGTTAGTTGGTAATATTTTATATCCTCCCTTGTTCTCTACATGTCCAAAGAATTTCTACTTATAGTATAATTGGTATCACTTTATGTCTAAGAAACTTGTATCAAAAGTAATTATGTCACATAAATAATCAAATTACTTCAATAAAACAAAAAGATTTCCATAACTATTTCCTTTCCATACGTAAATTTAAATACATCTTCCAGTTATATAAATTGCACGTCGATTTCTGTCGGACTTGAAACAATCATAAAATGAAGCTGAAAATAAAAATATTACAAATTGATCATTAAATATTGATGCTAATATAAGCATCTGAAATTACTGCAAAGAAATATAGCAAGTTTTAAATTGATCTTAATTCTATTATCGCAATTACAGCAGAATTCGGTATTTCTATTCTAACAAAGACATAAAGTGTAAATGTAATAATATTTTTAAAATAATATTGTTCAAATTTAGCGAAATCTAAAATTCTGACTGTGAGCTTCAATATATGTAAATTGAAGAAACTGTTGCGAGAACTATGAATATTACACGAATTCTGTACATGAGCCGTGTGACTTTGTTTAAAAATGTAGCGTAGAAGAAAAACAGCGCGTTTTAGCGAGATTTGTCCGAGACCGGGTTTTTTGAACCGCGGACTCTGCCTTTACTGTCGTGACGCGTGCACGAGTTTGTCGTCTAGGAAAAAAAGCGACATGATGCGCAAAAAAGCGATGACAGACAAGTAGCACGGTATTACCTCGCGCCGACACTGTGGCACTCGAGAGGCGCATTCTGCTCTGAAGAACCTCTGGACGAGTTAACTTTATTAGAGCTTCTTATACGGATGCGCTCACGGAGTAGAGCGACACTGATAAAAAGGCGATGGAAGAGATGGAACGAGCAGGTCGACAAAGGAGAGAAAGGAGGGAAAACGAGGACGGGGTGCGAGGCGAGGGGATGGGCTTTCTCACCCACCCACGGGGCGAGGCTTTCACGATGACGAGTGGCTGGTAACGAATGGCCGTTACCACTCGCGCGAGACAAAAGCCTCGTAAACAAAACAGGCTGCCGTCACCGGGATGCACGGCCCCAGGGATGATTTCGTCCGCGTTTCGCACGCCACCTTGTCAGTACAATTCCTCATACGTTTCACATTTAAAACCGTCGACGATTCTGATTCGCCCATCCCAAAACAGAGCCGAGATAAAACGTGGATTATTAATCAAGAGGTCGATATCGAAAACGGGTTTGAACATTCGATAACTATTTTCAGACGAAGTTCCATAAATTGTAAATATTATCCAATTACTTACTCTTGATCTATGAATTTTTCATTGTTCTATGAAACATACATTGTAGCATAAAAAACATATATATATTTCTTCATTTATTAATAGTGTCGAAATTAATCTGAAAAATGCAGGCGTGAATCAATTAAGCTCCAAATACGCAATTAAATAAATCTTTAATTTATTCCGAGTTAAACTTATTTGAATATATAAGATGTTTATTTTAAAGTCGAATTAGCAAGTTGTGTGATGTCAAAAGATAAACATTGCGAGAAAATCTTTTTTTCAAATAAAATTTGGCACACAGATATTTGTCTTGATTTTGAGCACGAAACCATTGCATGCATTCGCAAGGGATAATATATTGATCCGTTTATAAGTGATGGTAAAAATGCCTACGAGAAAGGCATCTTTTTATTTACTATTCAATCGTACCGCTGAGTGCATCTCTGCATCTTAAATTAAATGCACTCCTGTTTCGACGAATGAGAGTTGCATCGCGGTTGGCAGCGGATTCTCGACTGCGGCTGTATATTCTTGCCGACGAGATTTGTCGAGATGTACCGTGGCGTTTCTTTCTTTTCTTTTACGTGGGAGTACACGTACTCTGCATCAGGTGTCCCGGAAAGCACGAATGCTTGCGTGCCTGACCTTCTTCCCGCCCACCCATCTTTTTCTCCTTTTCTATCTTTTTCTCCCCTTAACTCATGCTTCCCTTTCGCGCGGTTATCTTCTCGTTGAAACACTCGTATGTCATGCGGCATCGTGTAATTAGGTGTGTGATTCGTACCGTGGGATCGTTTCTTATTTTTTGAATGCGTGCGCCCCTTTTCGCTCTTTATCATTTGTTCGGATCATTGGGGGTGATCGGATGCGATTTGTCATGTTTGAGAACTATTTCGAGATAACGTGTTATTAAATTTACGACTCGTTACACAGCCACTTTTTATATACCTTCTTTATTTAATAAAATATTGAATAAAATTAAATTCTCTTCTAGAAAGGTATTTTATTATTACACGATTTTTATTATTATTCTATTTTTATTTTTATTTTTGTTAATAATAAATTTTGCTAAAATGTCAATACCCTCAAGTCACATTTTTTATAACGATTGTATTTAAAAATATTGATTTACGTAACTTTTTGCCGCTTTTACAATAGAAATTTATATATAAGCTTTAATTATATATAAAAGATTTTCCTGATATACACGTATCGAACAGAAAGAAAGAGAGAGAGAAAGTAAAAATTATTACACTATAAATATACTTTATTTTCTGCCATCGATTTATTTTTACTATTAACTAAAAATGATTTTTGATAAAAATAATAACTGGTTCGTTTCAATAACAAATGTATATTATTTAAAATAAATATGAAATAGAGCTTAATAAATGCAGGTGCGAATGAAGAATATATTAATTTATTAATTTTTATTCTCAATTTTAATTATTTTATCCATTTTAGGAATAAAAAGTATAGTTTTAATTTTTCCAATTATATTTCACTTATATTTGATCATTTTCTTTCCTTATTTATATTTTTAATTGCATACTTATAAATATAAAAAATTTTAATTTTATATATATGACATAAAAATACTATTCGATATATGAATATTTCTAAAGGACAAAATATTGTAGAAAATAGCTGCATGAAAATGTAATGCTAAATATAAAATATGTGCAGAACAGACTTTTTCGAAGAGATATAAATTCGATTCTCAAATTTTATTTGAGGGCTTCATATTCTTCGTATGCGCACCCGTACGTCTTTTGGACTCTCCTCCGCATTTATTAAATTTTCATACGCGATATTAAAAGTCTCGACGTCTTAGGGCCATTGTCATCGAACAATCACAAGAACCCTTCAGCAACATTCATCATTCTTGACGTGCAGCACAGAAGTACGTGTGCCATCAACCTTTTCGTTTCCAGTTGCCCATCTTATCCCATTTCTACCTCTCTTTCTCGGCAGTTCTCAGAATCAAACGAAACCTACTGAGCCGTTTATTTTATTCCCTCTTGCCGTCGTCTTTTGCAGTTTTCTCGTCGTCTTACAAATGATAAGACTTTCAAAAGACGTTGCCCCTCGAAAGAGCTATTTTTATAAATTTAAGTTTTACATAGGATATGAATACATGCAGTGCTATTTATATAAAGCATCACATTTGAGCTTGATTTTGAATATTAATATTTACTAATGACGACGTAACGCATCTTATTTTCTCGTCCTAAATTTGTTCCATCATTTCCGCAAGAGCAACATCAAAGCTGCGTATGCGTAATGAACTTCGAGATTATGGGAATTCTCTATGGAAAATATTATCAGAACATTACATGCGACCGTTCTATTCCAGTAATCTGTTTTGGTAGAATGCATACATACATGTTCGGATAATAGAAGGTTTAAATAATGCGTGTTCGCATAATAATCATAGCTCTAATAATAAATTAATATGATATTGACGTATTTTGACGATTTTCTCGTCATTATACATTGATCGTCAATACATTGATAATTTTGCATTATATATTGAATTATACATATATATTGATATTGTTGCCATATGCTAAACTGTTTACTTTTAGCTGTGCTACGATACGACAAAATATTCTTAATTACAATTAAATTGACATCCACAATAATATCCGTGTGTTTTGGCTTCTGATATGGATTTTCGGCATTTAAATTTAAATATGAATTGCGGCATAAATTAATATTTCAGCATCTAATAGAAATATTAAGCTCAAATAATCTACTGATGACACTCGCAATTAAATCGATATTCGATATCATATACCTGTATTTTCATGTGATATAAATATCTTCACACGTGCTGAATAAAATCTTATTTTTAAATTGGAACTTTTGTGAATAATGTACATATTAATTTATTACATTCTGTTTCCAAGCTTATTCAATTTGTAAATCGTTATTTTCTTCAAATAAAAAAAACAAATATGATTGCTTGATGGGTATTTTCATTCTATCTTATTTTTAAATTAGAACTTTTATGCATCAGGCGCATATTAATTTACTGTATTCTGTTTCCAAGTTTACTCAATTCATAAATCGTTATTTTTCCAAATAAAAAAACAACCGATTGCTCGATGCACATTTTCATTCTATTTTATTATTAAATTAGGTCTTTCATGTATTATATTAATTTACTGTATTTTGTATCAAAGTTTATGACAATTCGAGAATCGTTAATTTCCGAAATAAAAAGAAATAAACATAATAATTACTTGATATATGTACTTTCAGTCTATGACCCTGATATGTATAATATTTTTTAAGACACGTGTAGTTCGCTCTAAAGGTAAAAGAAATATAGTCGAAGAGTGAAGGGCCTCGGTTCATTTTGGTAAAGTATATCCGCATGCTCAGCACCATAAACCTGATTCCAAGCTTATCTCGAGCCCCTCAAGGGAGAGCAGTACGTTTTTATGAGACACGGTTTTTATTAGACGGACGGCATATGTCAGTCATCCACTTCTGACAGCGTGATGTCGCCTATCGCGATTAATGACAATCAACTCGATAACAGTAAAAAAAATTCTGAGGTAAATTTTTTCTTTTTTCATCCAATATAAATCTCTGATTCTTTTTTGAAATAAAAGAGATCATCATAATTAAAATAGATTGACCAATTGTCGTTTTTAAAATTGTTGTCGTTATTGACACATATAGCCAGAGAGCGATGTGGAATACGATCCATGCGGCACCATTGTTACGTAACGAGATCATAGTGGTCGACTAAACCGCACAATAAATCGTTCAATTAGCGTCTCGTGCGAATGAGAACCAGACACTCTCTCCGAATCTCCGTTAACTATCTGAAGTTGGTGGATCTATTATTATATATACTACTCAATTATAAATCTTATTGTCAAAAACAATTCAGTTTTCTTTATGTTAACTGCAAATTTGAATTATTCTTATTGAAATATATATTTAAAAGTTGAAATTCATCGTAAATAATTCTCAATAATTTTCTTTGATTAAGAACGTATCTTTGTTTTATGAATCTGTATTTAAAAAATTTGTTATTATTTATGATTCATAATAATATTCAATTATTAGCTCAAATAATTATAGATTCAAGACTCTGACCATAATTAATGAGAAGTTTCTTGTTTGACATTTCAGTTAATTATTTTATGGATATAGTAATTATTTAAAAAATATCAAGTCACAAAATCTAATTAATAATTTATTATGAGTAACTATAATCATTATATAATTGAAGATGTTAGAAGAGGATGACATCACACTAAATGCTCATCAAATTCAGCATAGAGTTTATAATTCAAATAAATAATAATTAAAATCTACCATTTAGTACATTGAGTTATAAAAATAAAAAGTAATTTATAAATCAGCGTTTCATGAATTAAAGAATATTTGAAGATTATGAAATTCTTGTAAAAGTTAAATATAGATTGGCGATGATCATTTCTCTCAAGTAATATAATAAACTGTCCAACAAAATTTGACCTATTTCTTTCACACTAATGTGAATAGTCATTTCCGATGTATTTTTGCCTGTTAAATGCGAATTCGTTAATAAAAGTTGATTACCACGTCACAATTTTGAGAAAAACGCCATCAAAAGATACTTTTTAGCTCCTTTAACGTCATTTTTCTCAAAATTGTGACATAATAGCCAACTGTTGCCAACGGATTCGTGTTCAGCAAACAAAAATAGGTTGGAAATGACTATTCGCATTCGTATAGCTCTCATATACAAAATGGTTGTTGGACAGTGTCGACTATGGAACTACTGGCCTTAGTATTTTATTTATTCTTTTTTACGAGTTAAATGTCATTTTGATGCCTTGAAATTAATTATGTGCATTTTAATTAACTTAAATTAAATGGATCTTATAAATCTAGTTTTAGTAACTGTGTTACAGATTTTGACGACAGCTCCGAAGGGTTAAACACCTCGACTATAAATCGCACTCTTGCTATTTTGCTCTTACGGCATCCTGATACGCTCTTACACATGTTTGCTCGGCGAACTCATGCTCGTCTCTTTGCATCCGTGCTGCTACCGCGAGAACAGGTTTCGTCGGAGAGAGAACAAAAAGAAGAGACAGAGGAAACAGAGGGCGGGGAAGGAAGGCCGACGCGAAAAAAAGTAGAAAAAGCCCAGACCTCGACAGATGTTGTACTGGTGAGATCAACTCGAAGCGACGCGCGATGGAGTTGTCTCGTCTATCCCAATTACCTTTTATCCCGTCAGGTCCGCCGAGTGCATCAGTTGCGGCGTGCACGTTTCAGGGTAACTTTTTTACCTTTTTTTCTCACCATGGCTGATGATGCACTGCACATCGAAAAACCCCACCAAAATGCGTCTCGCGATGTCGTCTTTATCGACGTCGCAGAGATATACGCGGGTTTTGCAGAAAACCTCGTTACAGCATGGCGAATGTCGCGTATTATTATGACAAACTACTGCGTGTTAAGATCTATCTACTCCACTATACATATTTCATACAGGCTTTCATGAAATATACGCAACATTGCGTTTTAACTTGTCGTTTCCCCGATATTACGCTCGAGTACCTTTCGCTATCGTGAAAAATTGTGTGACTTTATAAAGAAAAATTGCCAGGATATACAAAGTAATGTAACATACATCGCGACAATGCTCATTAATATTCTGTGAATCGCACAGAAACATGAAGGCGGAACGCGAGGGTTAACAATAGACATTCTCGGTTGCTTTGAACAATCTATCATGACGATACGGTAAACCTGCTCGTGCGCGGATTGCGCGATAATCGTATTCCCTTATAATTCTAAGAGACATGGAAATAGTGTATCGAAATAGTGATGGCGCTTGTCGAATTCGATGGTTCTACGGAAGATGATGAGTTTGCGCCGCAAGGAAAACGGTTTCTTTCCGAAAAAAAGGGACTGTGCACCCCAAGAAATCCATTTTTCCCGACGCCTGGGCGAACAAACACGAGAGAACGCGCGGCATTTACCGTTCCTACAAGAGAAACGCAACGTGCATGCGGTGTCTGCCTTCCGGTGAGGAAGATGGTACCTGTTTGCTCTGGGAATCATACCGGAGAGCCGGTGCACATTCGCAGGATCCACTTTCCGCGCGCGTCGTCCTTCCCGTAGATTTGCTTCCCTTCGTCTATGTCCTCGTCCGCCTAGATTCAACCACCTTCCACCCCCGACCATTTTCCATCCTCCTGTCGCTTCAACCACCATTCTCTCTGCCATATGCCGTGTGTTCCTCTTCGTCTCTAGTTTCAACGGATCGCACACACCCTTTGAGACCAACCGCCGCGCTGCAATCCCTCTCATGGATTCGAATAATGTCCAATGTGCGAGTCAGAATTCACACGCGTGGAAACGTGACCCCGGTTTTCACGACGGCGATCGTTACTTTGTTGCAGATGATCCCTTTATTCGATGATTGGAGTCTCCTTTCACGGACTGTCACTGTATACATGCACATCTTTTGCATGCTATGAAATATTTATATCGATTTATTTCTTTTAAATTGACGTTACATAAAATCTTTATTTGATCTTTCAACAATTGTTAGTTTTTTTAGAAGATAGATATGATTAAGAATGACCATTCAATTTTGATAATATGATTTATTTATAAAAATAAGCTAAAATGAGTGTCAATCGTCATAAACTGGTATCTTATTAAGCAACAGACAGATCGATATTTTACGAGTTGCACAATATACTTGAAAGAACTTTTAATTAACAATGAACTACATAAATCCTTAATATTATCCCCAGAGGATCAATAATATTGTGAAATATCAAATGTCATTCAATGATCAATAATATTGATCGGCTGGGGGCCGCTTTACAATTGTATTCAATCTATCAATGTAATATCAACACTACATTAAACACGACATTAATTATAACATCAGTTACATTAACTTCGGGTCACATTAAATTTTAAATTTTCTTTAAAATGTGTAATTTAAAGTATACACAAATAGCTGTATATAAAGAATGGACATCGATTTTAAAAAGAATTTTTGACATTTTATCTTCACGCATTAATACATCGCCAACTTTCTAACGATTACGTTAAGTTTAAAATGCTTCCGTTAGTTTCCTTCCCCCCTTTATCTTCCTAATCGTACGTCGTTAATCGACTACATTTGCAGGGAACATTCTGCAGCGAGTAGACGCGCTCGTCATGTCTTCGTCCCAGAGTTTCGCTTCTTGGCACTCGTGTTCCGCCTCTTCGCATCTCATACGGTTACGATACGCTTTTAACCTCAGTAGCAACCCTTTGAGATCTCAAAGTTCAGTCTCACTTGCGCTGTAATAACGAACAATGCTGCTTCTCCCAGAAGCGCGTACGCTTCTGGAGACGTTGGCTTAACGAGCAATTCCAAAGAACACATCGCGCTTCCTCAATTTTATTCATTCTGCCGCATGTTATTCGCGATCCCGAGAGAAATGTTTCAAACATTGTCTTAAATTCGCGACTAATTAAGAGAAGTTTAGGGTCTAGGGAAAAATTTCGCGAATGGAAAAGTACAGTGTTCAAACAAAACAAGCACAGTATTCATGCAAATTATTCTATATGATTTTTTATATATTTTTTTATACAAATAAGTTCCCTTGACTTTTTTCAAAAACATCGTATATCTACTAATATAAAAGAAATGGTACAAACATTCAAAGTACACTCAATAAAAATATTTGCCTTTCGAATATAATACTTTCGCTAGTATCTTTCAGACAGCCGCGACGAGAGAAAGAATGCTTCGCAGCGCGATTTAACGTTCACATCGAAATCATTTTCAAATCATTTTCAAACTAATATTGACATTTTTTCTAACACAATGTTGTTTCTATAAGTTTCACAAATTATTCTGGCAGTTTTGTTTAGTGGCGGTTTTACAACGATGAAAATAGTGAAGCATGTAATAGCGAATATGCATTTTTTTAGTGTCCATTTTCAATTAAACTAAAAAAATAGTTGATTTTCCAACTGCGAATTCTTATATAGCTTTCGAAATGCAGATTGGTCAACCTTATTAATGGAAAAATAAAAATTTTTCACGAAAATTTAAATATCGTGCTGTCTAAAGTGATCGCAGGAATTATTTATACTAGATTCAGGAAATTTACAAGGATTGAAGTAAAAGTGTTGAAATCTATATATATAGAGGAAATTTGTAAAAAAAAATTCCTGAGAATTTTCAAGGTATTTTTCAAAATTTCAAAAGGAATTAAAATCTCTGGAATTTCCAGGTTTTTCAGATTATTCCATGCAATGAACCCTGAAGATTTATAATCTTATTTATTTATTTTTTTATGATGTTTGATATTTTTATGATGTTTGATATGATTTTCATCTTCTCTTTTATTGCGCGCGAGAGGAAAGTAATCGTCATTTTCAATTTTCACACGTACAGAGTTTCACGGTAGAAATTAGAATTATCAGTTAACGAAGATTGAATAAAATTATGAAATCCAATTTGACGTGATTAAATGTGATGCGATTAAACGCGATGTCGATATATAAGTTTTTATTTCCAAGTTTTATATAAGAGATTTGCACACATCAGACTATAGTACAGTTATATTGTAATATTTTACTCACGGTTTAATTTTTTATTCAAACGCGCTGAAAGCATATTGGAAAATCGCTTGGTTTCATTTAATTTTTTATTACCTCTTCAAAATTTCCAAAACAAATCTTAGTTCATATTAAAATAATACGAATGCTAGGTCACCTTTGCGTTATCTTCTCTTTTGCTAGAGTCTTTTTTATCAAGTTAACCGGTTATCTTCTCTGCTCTGGCATATTCCATTTCGTTTTCGACTGCAGACACTGATGCGCTTGCAGAGAGCTTAATATAATAATGCATAACATACAGAGACAGATGCGCATACACATCGTGTGCACGGTCGTTTAATATCTAGCTGAGAAACAACCAGATGATATGAATAAATGTGCACGAAAGACTGTAGAGCGCTCTGCAATAGTATAAAGCGGAGAGCATTACAACCGAACGAGATTGTCCAACGAAAGTTATGAAATTTAATGCAATATAATGCTGTTTATTAATTTGCAATGACTGGTGTATTTGCTATCAGAAGTCCAACATACATGTCACATAATGTGTATACATAATAATATGAAACGTCAATCAATATAATTTGATATCGTCTGCATCGTTAAAATGATGACAATGAGAAATTATTATTTAACGTTATAAATTTCTCAAATTATACCGCTTGTTGACCCGTGAACATTGAAAATGTGACTCGATCATTATTTTAAATTCCTTATGCGTACTTCGTTCGATTAATGAAACTTTAATGCAATTGAAAGTTGAAAATATAACTGACTTATCTCATAAGTCGTTCAATCGCTAAATTGAATAAATTTTGCAAAAGATATTCTTGAATATTCCGAGGCCAAGGACGATTCAATTCGATAGAATTGAATAAAATGAAAAATATATATTTCCATCATAGTAATGAATACGTAATAAATTCTTTTTGCAAGATCGTCTGTAGGGTACTATTTATATCTCTAGATACAGAATATACATTATATTTGTATACGATAAGAAAATTCACTTGGACTGCGAAGAGATTTTCAAGATGTACTGTAATGAAGTTATATTTAAAATTTCTTTTTAAAATCTTTTTAAAATTAGGACTTCTTTGTTGTTTTATTATGCAATATTGAGCGAGAGCGTAAAGAGATTTTTAATAAATTGTGGAAAAAACACATTAATCATTCATGATTAATCCACGAATTAAAAGATTAAAAGAAAGAAAGCTTTTAAAAGTCTTTTTTACAACTACGTTTTGGTATTCATTATTCCGTAGGAAAAAATTTACTACAGCTTTTATTTTATAAATGTCGAGTAGTTTAATTTAGCTGAGTTTATTAGAGGTAGTTCATACAGCTGATTAAAGCTATATATGCAAGCATTATTTCTTTCGCAGCTTTCCCTCGATAATCTAGCGCGCTCGGCGAAAATGCAGCCGGACGTTATCATGTTATTCAAATTAGCCGTCTAGACGATCGTACGGGCCAATTTTCCGGCTTTCCGCGGCGCCAATTAAAACGATTTTCCTACGGTGCTTTCAACGCCGTATCCGGTGGCCAAGCAATTTCCTGCGTGTCTGAGAGGAGAATTTGGGTGACATACGCAATATGCGATTGTTTCGAGAACAGTCAAATGAGGAAAGCCAAGAATTACAATATCGATTCAAATAGAGTGAGCATATCGCGTCTCTGATTATGCTTTTTTATCCATCAAATAACTTTTATTCAATTTAAATTAAAGAATAATAGACCTTTACTGAGAAAAAAGTGTCTGATATTTGTGACTATAATTGCATAGTAAAATAATGATTGAGAAAGAGAGAGAGAGAGAGTGAGAGAGACCTCCATTTTTATAATTATTACATAGAGTATAATTAATAATTATAAATACATTATATTTATATTTATACAGTTATGTATTTATATAGTGATGTATAGAAATTTATATTTATAATAAATTGTATTAGGTGTTGGAATTAATTCGTAGCGTTTTTTAATGAAAGAATGTTATTTATTTCACATGAGCATTAAAAAATACATTAATGAAAGTACTTCCCATCACTTAAAACGCTACGAATTAATTCCAACACCTAATATTTATATAAAAAATAAAGAAGGCTCTTTTTGCCTACAGCTCGATTGTCTACAAGCACTTTTGCGCACAAATAAAATTTTCAGAAATAACATTGATTATCCAATATTGGGCCAATATTGGGAGGGGGGAGGGGGAGTCAAGTCAAAATTCACTATACATTGGTTATCCAATTAATCCAATATTGGGGGGAGGGGAGCCAATGTCTGACCAATATTCGCTATGCATTGGTTTATCCAATATGAAGGGGACCAATGTCTGGCCAATATTGGATATACATTGGTTATCCAATACTGAGAGAGGGAGAGGGGGGGGAACAATGTCTGACCTATATTGGATATACATTGATTATCCAATATTGGACTAATATTGAGGGGAAGGGAAATCAAGTACATGTAGGCAATCGAACTATAGGCAATAATTTTTGTGCGTAAACAAACTGCCAGCAAAAGTGATGTAGGGAAACGATGCATGTAGGCAATCAATGTAGGCAAACGGGATCCTCCCTAAAAATATATGTAATTGACCTTAAAAATAATTATATAACTCCCAGCCATAATATTTTATCATATAATTATAGTCACAAATACTAAAATACTTTTTTCTTAGTACGGGAGTTTCAAAAAAAATATCTATTTTGTAAAAATTATTCAAAATGTTTGAGAAACTAAAATATGTAAGCAAATGCATGAAATCTGAGATTTCATGCATTTTATATGAGTTATAAGTAGAATTTTATAAAATAAATAAAATAAATAAAATGAATAGATAATGAAGAATAATAAAATCGTCTTACTTAAGACAGCTCTGGAAAACTTTCATAAAATGATGGAGATAAAATTCGTAGTTAATAAATGGATTCCATTAGACGTAATTATTTCGCGGAAATAGTTGTTTATCATTTAATTATAGTTACAAATATCAAACATTTTTTTCTCATTGCGGATTGACCTCGACTTCAATGAAGAAAATTTTTGTCTATTTCGTAAAATATTGTATATTGTTGAAAATGTTTAAGAAAATTCTAAGATATATGTGTGTGTATAAATAAATGTATGAAATCTAGAACAGTTATAAGTAGAATTTTATAAAATAGGATAAAACGAATAAATAAAGGATAATAAAATTCATTTTATTTAAAATAATTTCTGAAAACTTTCATAAAACATTCGTTATATTTTCTATAATGGGAATAAAGTTCGTAATTAATAAATGGATTCCTAAATGGATTACTAAACGTAATGCTTTCGTGGAAATAGTTGTTTATCATCATCCTTAAATGCCCGAGCGGAGATTGTTATCTCCGCATTCGCGTAGCGATATAGATCGTTCTTTAAAGTTCTCCTCACTCTCAACTCTTTACAGCACATCCGTCAAAGTCATCAGTTACGTGATGATACGGCGGCGCGCGTAAACTGTCACACCAAACTGTCTCGAAATAATCCGGTGTAATTAGCCAATGTCGATTAATTACCATGATCTCTATCTTAACAGCCGGACGTTTCCCGTCTATCGTCTTTAATGCTGCTCTCGTTGGTCCCCGTTGGTAGCAGCCGGTGATGATCGCCATTCAGATCTCAAACGAGCCAACAAAAAGGCATCTCTAACGAACGAATCGTCGCTCGGTTTCTAATCCTGCGGAAATTGATTTCGTTATCTCCCGACGGATTTCGCGTGTCGTTTCGACGACTATCACCAGTCGTCGGGCGAGAACGAGATACGACCGAGATCTCTCGCTGCAGCTTCGATTTCATCGACCTAAAAGTCCCTCAATTTCCTCTACGAGAAAACCCAGGGATTCGATCTTATAATTTTCAAATTTACGTCGTTCTTGTACACGGCAGATCTGGATTAAGGTAAATTTTATCGTTTGCATATATACGGAGAGACGTAATGAAATACGTCGCGAACGATCGGCACCGGAAGTAATCACGTTTATCCGGAGAATTGTTTGCGTGCGCGGATGAGCGTAAGCGTTGCAGCTATACAGCGGAAATTTCGCGTTTCAGTGTGTTTACCGGATTCATTAATTTTTTTTATTATTAATATTGTGCATTGAGAGAGAAAACGCGAATCTGCGTATTACAGCATTCAATTCTTTTGGTTATTGATTTCGACAGCGACAATAAACTTTGTAAATCTATTCTCTCCCGTCTGCTCACAATTCTTTATTGTAGCATTTCATCTTTTGCGCACACTTTTATTCTTCTACGTTTGCTGTAATATATATCGATGCTTTAGACCCATAATACATATGTGTCAATATAGCACAGGTACAAGAAAATAAATGCCTTATATCGGGAGATAAGATATTTCTTCCTTTTATTTCCAAGCCATAGAATGACGCTCTTGTTCTAAGATATTGATATCCATTCATTCAGACACTTCATTTCTTTCTAAAAATGTAACCAGTAATTCTCAAAACCAAACTATTAAAGTATTGTCAAATCTAAACTATTTTAACAATACGTTCTCTTCTTTATATACTGGTTATTGCAATAAATACACGGAAAAAGTTTTGTTAAAGTACTTGAAAAGAGTATAATAAAATGTGGTCAACTAAATGGATTTTCATGAAATTTTCAACCAAACGTTCTATTGAGTCATAGAACTGGTGAAAGGATTTTATGTACAGAGATGACCAGGAGAGCCAGTATAATGGCAACTTGGGACATAGAGCTATGTCGCCCTTTCGGATAATGTTTCGTTCTTTTCGGTGATTCCACTCATCGATTCTTGTGAACTTCGTAATGCGCTCTCTTAGTCATTTGAATGGTTTGCGGACTCTCGATCTTTTTTTATTAGATTTTTTTTTCAAATTCCGAGAAATAAGTTCTACTTGTGTCATCGTTTTATTCTGGTCATTTTTACATAAAATCCTTTCACTAGTATGATTCACTAAAACGTTTAGTGAAAATTGATCATTTTAGATAATTTTGGTATATTCTTTAGTTAGATACAAATCTGAAAACAACTTTGCTGAACTATCAAAATAATTATAATTAGAATGCTTAATCAATAATGACAATACTACAGAAGTTTCAACAGTCTAACAATTAATTTGAACATTATTATTTTTATGCTCTAATCAAAATTAAATTTATATCTAGCTAAATTTTTAGATACTTCAATAAAATCGTTCTTTCTTTTCATTATATGGAAAAAAAGTCTATTTCGGAGATAGTTTTAGATTCAAACCTTGACCAAAATAATATTTGTTGCAATAAATTCTTTCATTATTTAAAAATGCTTATTAGCATTATTATAGAATTGATTCAATTCAATATTCTATTTCAGCTTTAATTTATGACTGCGTTCGGCATGCAGTTCAAAATACTGGAAAACGTAAATTTTAAAAATCTTACATACTCTCCTTGTATATGCACACTCAATATTACCAAGTTTTTTTTAGAAGGTGATACCGTACTTACTATCTATTTATTTCCTTAAAGTTCACGGAATAAGAACGTGTCTTAAAAAATCCCACATTATTAATGGACAGTTAAAATATAATTTAACATTTTGCGCCCTTTCGACGCTACTAGTGATGTAATTACGCGAAAGAAAACGAGAAACGATTATTTCACCATGAAATCATTTTCGCCGGTCGTAGCACATCATTCCTCTTGCTTGACGCGAGAAAAGAACGGGCGCGACGGCAGTGCGATAAATAATCCGTTCCCGTACGCGCGCCTTTGTCACCAGGTGACAATCGCTTCGCGATATCACCTTTTCGCGGTTGCTGCGCTTGTTTTTTCTTCCTCCCTCCCTTCCATCCTCCCACGGGATTCGATCGCGCTCGATTCCATTTCACGGCGGCGACAAAGACGATTCGTCAAAAAAGAGGTGAAGGAGAGAAGGAAAGGATCGGAGCGGTCGATTCGCCTGAACGAATGACGAGTGCGCCTTTATCGGGCTGCATTTATCACAAGTGGTTCTCGTGTGCACAAGTCGTGGGGCGGCAATGCGGTGGCGTTTGTGGATGGAAGATGAAAAAAAAATTCGGGGATGTGGGCGGACGGGTAGAAAGTAGAGAGGGAAACGGCCATAGGAGAGAATCTCGGGGAAGATAATCGCGAAGTTTGAATACGATTCTCCCCGCGGCTAAGACCCGGTCGAGGATATCCGTGAGATATTACAGGCGTCGTTTGTTCGAGGGTTGCTATCCCTCTCGGCAGTTTCCCTTAGCCCCTACCATCGGCTTTTTCCCTCGCTCGTTCGCTACCGTTCTTCCGCGGGACGTTCTTTCAGCATCTCCATCCACCCTTCGTCGCTTCGACTCGCTTCGCTTCGGAAGGAGGTAAACTAATCTCCGGGCATCATGCGCTATGTCGCTTCGCTTTCCGAAGAGATTTAATTTGTTTAAAGCTTTATCGCGGGAATTGGAAGTTGGACACGGCGTATCGCGGATATTTTCGCAACGATCTCTTAAAAGAGAGATTTTGATGTAGTAATGATATTAAGTAAAATTTGTATCACTGTGAAGGATTTATATGTATCACTATGAACTTTTATGGTATTAGATTACTTAAAAGATGAAAGCTCTGCTACGTGGATCAAATAATTTGTTATTGAAACATGCAGATTTCAATATAAATATTCAATCTTTTAGAAATATTTAACCGATTTAACGTATGTTAAATATGTTATGTTACCTTAATTTTTGCTGCAATAATGTGAATGCGAATAAAAATCTTCGTATTCGAGAGTAATGTATTATGCGCATCCAAAAAATTTATTTTAAATTGTGTTATTAAAGGATAGGCAATATCCTATTAGATAATTCAAACAGTTTATGGTATTAAATTATTAAAAAGATAAAAATCTTGCTATCAAGATCAAAGAATTTTAATTGAAACATGCAGATTTTTAAATAAAAATATTGAACTTTTTACAAACTATTTACGAATTTATGTTATGTTACCATAATTTTTGCTAAAATAATGTGAATGCTAATACAAAAATCTTCGTACTCGACAGTAATATACTTCGTACATCCAAAAAATTTTTGCGATAATCAGAAAAATAGCGGCGTTCCGTAACAACGATTTTTAATCTTGAAGCTGCGGTGTCTCGGAGAAGATAATCGGGAAGTTTGAATACGACTCGCCGGCGGCTACAAGGTATAAGTCGAGGATATTCCTGAGATATTACAAGCATCGTTTGTTCCGGGGAGCGTCCTCCGCCTACGCTGTACTCTTTCACGATTCTCATTTTTAGCCTCATCGTGCCCTTCCGCTTTCATTTCTCTCTCCCTCTTTCTCTATCACTCGCTCACTTTTTCTATCTCCTTATCCATGTACCTTTTTCTAACAAGAGTCGCTCAAATGATCACGAAAACGATTAAGATCCGCGATTCTCCGCGAAAGCAGATGCGACAGCGAGAAATATCCTACGAGCAGGAAAAGAAGAGAGATCAAGGAAATACAGACAGGATGAGGAAGGATAAGTGGCCTCGGGAAAACGGAGCGTGAAGGGAAGCGTCCCGAATCTCTCTTCAATGTTTCCGCTCTCACCATTGCTGGATAGAGGATATCCCGTGAAGACTGCAGTTTATTCTCGCTAATATTTAATCGTAGGACTTTCTGGCAATCCGGTATTCCGGTACGAGGCAACGTATCTTTACATATGTGCGAGTTATGTAAATGCGTCGGTTGACCTCCGCTGTACTCTGTTTGCATTTTCCTCTTCACAACGGTGCGCCCGGCTTCCCTCCCTTAAACACCTGTCTTATGCACCTTCTGCGCCTGATAGGTAATTCCTAGAATCCTTTAATCTATACATATGCTCCGTATACACGAGACAACTTCTCCCTGTTCCTTAAACAGTGACGAGTTGCCTCGTACAAACTCCTAATCTATCTATAGTGAGCGTGAGTAATTATTTCGTCTTTCTCATTGTAACGGCTTAGATGAAGCTTGTGGTGCCTCGAGCGAATGCAGCTGACGCTTTAAATCAACGTCTTTCAGTCAGTTGCATCGCAACATTTAATGCATCCTTCGCGAAATAGTAATCGTAATCTTTATACCTTTCTCGAAAATTATTGTTCTGCGTTTGTATTAATCTTTTTATAATTTTTATTAAGACTTTTTAAATAAAATTTTTTTTTACTAAAATATCGGAAGGATCAAAGTACTTAGTGATCAAATTAAAGGATAATTATGATTGTTGAAAAATGTTTAACACATAAGCGAAAAGGTCATATTTGATAAAAACGAGTATTAGTGCCTAATAATATTTTTGTGTGAATTTTACAATTTTCAGTTCAAGCAAAAAGAAATATAATAAAGGTTATTTGATTTCAAATAATTACAGTAAAACAAAATGCTTTATATAATGAACTGTAAATGAAAGTCATATTTGACTCCGATCATTATTAGAGAATTAAAGATGCTCATTACAGTATCAGTATTATTAAATTGCTTCATTCATTCACAATTTAATTTATATTATGTACTCCAACTATAGTTTAGAATTGTCTGACAAATTATTGGCAATTTGTTTGGATTAAAAATTGTAAAATTTGCACAAAAATATTATTAGACATCAAAATCAGCTAAATAAAATTTTCTTCGCTGATTTGTATTGATAAATTATTTCTATCTATTTCTTTCTTTTGTATTAGTGTAAACCTTTACGTTCATAATTTCTACAAACGCACGAAATCAATTTTTCAATATTTACACAAGACGTATACTGATAATACATATACACTGACGTTCGTATCTCGAATTGACGCGTCTATGAATTCTAATTGCGCTAACGACATTCGTGTGATGGAGAAAGTTTCTGGCGGAAAATTATTCTTGTCGGAGAGATAAAACCGATTTCGGGAAGCCAGAAGTCACGTCCAGTAAGGAAAAGTCCGAGGGCACCGTCGTAAAAGTGGCTCTCCAGGCTGTGATAAGAGAAAATTATTGAACTTTTTGAAGTTATGGCATAATGCGGAATCTCGAACTTTGACCCTTTCGACTATTCTTTTGATGGCCATTATTGGGTAGAAAATGAAAGATGAGTCCGTAATCAAAAATTTGGTTAAAGCTACCATTTCAAAAATCTCGATATTAAAAATTGCTGCCATATTTTATGGGAATGACAAATGGCGAAACGTTGCGGAAAGTATCTGCTAGTGCGGTATGCGAATACACATGCGATAGCCGACCGATAACAGCTGTTTGACGGAAGTTGAAAATCGAAGGTGCCAATAAACCGGAAACTCGATACTTTGGATTCCACAGCGGATTCGGCTTTATAGAAAGGATATTATATCCGTATAGTTCTATTATATGGGTGATAAAATTTTCGTCTGGACACCCTTGTTGTATTATATCGTCAATTTAATACCAAAACGTCTAAACTGTTCTCACCCAATAGAATTTAATATTATCGACATAAAATATAATAGCTGAATTAATTATTGTTGGAGAATTATTTTAACAATAATAAATTAAACTAAACTGCAATGTGAATGACATAATATAAGTACCAAAAAAAGTACCAAAAAAAGGTCAAGACTGGATCTTGGTGCCTAATAATATTTCTATGTAAATTTAAAATACATCTTTTAATTAAATAAATTGTGTTTCGGTTGCTGTTGGACTATTATTATACTTCAAGTCTTTATCACGGTAACAGTCTTTACTATATTTAGCGCCAATGTGAAATTTTCATCGTTTGTCCATAATCCAAATTTTCGAACTTCAATGTAGACTTTTATAGGATCATAATAAAAATTCGTAGTTACTGCGAACTTAAAAATTTAAGCAGCTGTAATTGCGTTAAAAATGAATAAAATTAAAATTTAAAAAACTATTTCAAAGCTTAAAATCTCTTTCAAAAGGTCACTATGTCTTTTGAGTTTCTGTGAGCTGATAGTTTTTGTATATACAAAACTACGAGCTTATAGACATAATACAGATAAATTAACACTATGAACTTTTGTTTTAACCTAATATACTTACATTAACTCGGACTGTACAAAAATTTGAAAAAATCTTACATATTTGTAAAAAAATTTCACAACGAATTTTTACTACTAAAAATTAGATTGTATTTTACTTATTTTGTATAGATTTAAATTTATCTATCAGATTTCACAATAAAAAAATATCGACTGTGCTTTTAAAGGTTAAATATCAAGATCCACTTCAACTAAAAACAGGATTCTTCCTCTTATTTTATTTAAACTATTTTAAAATGAACAAATACATTAATCAAATAATGAAGATTGAGTTAGAGGTACAGTTCGCAAAAAAAAAGGGAAAACAGCGATTTATATACTGGTAGTGACTTTTCATATACTTATTGTTAATATCATCGTGCAACGAATTTCACACGTTCGCACGCCCGCCGTCTGATTTTCAGGCAGCGACCCGGCAGCGCAATCAGCATCGATTCACACCCGGCGATTCGATTAATCGGACACCGAAGAAACAAAGCCGCGTAATAAACAAAGAAACCGACCTCGAGCTGGGCTGGCGCGGCGCGTGCGATTTCCGCGGGATTGCATTGTGCGGTTTATATCCGAGGGCGTGTATCTCACCGACTGGTTATTCCACGTCGCTGATCATTGTTGCCGTTGTCGCCCGATCATTGTGTGCGGCGAAGTATCGTACCATTCGTGCTACCCAACCCGGCGCGTAATTAAGCTGTGACTCGCTGCTAAACCGGTAAACTGCGCAGAAATTTTTTTTCTTTTTTTTTTCAGTATAGAACGCCAACGTGATTGAAGTTCTCTCGCGCGTTAGAAGTCTTCCACGAGACGTAGAAACGAGCGGATACATGCTTCCTGCATAGTGAAGAAATTAGGACGAGCTTTGTTCTATTTTCAGCATTTCAGCTGCTGTTTTTCCGCTATAGTGTTTCTCAACCTTTACTCGGAACTGCTTGTAAGAATAACGAAAGCAATAATGGTGTCAAGGCTAAAACAGAGACTTTCAATCATGTAGAATTTTGCACCTTCCATCAGCAACCCTCTTTCACCTTCAGGAAAAATTTTTCGGAACTGTACAAAAATTGGAAAAAATTCTTTTATATCTGTAGAAGCTTTGAGGTCTATCAGTGTTTACTTATTTTTTACACAGATTCAAATTTATCTATCAGAATTCACAATCAAAATATCGAGACTATGTCTTCAACTTGACTGGCAAAAAATTAATTTTTTCACAATTGTATATTTCTTGAATTATGTGCGCATTATTAAGGCTCTTAACATTTTGTAAAAATTCTCTCTAAATTATCTCTACAGTTTATTCAGGACGTATCGTTGTAATATAACCAATTAAATAATTTTACAGACTGTATACTATATTTATATGGTCCGGATTGTGTAGCATCCGAATAAATTTTGCGACCCTTCTCATTTCCTATATTTCCGTTTGTTTATCTCCACGTAGTTGCCAGCTGGCCGCTTCCTCGTGCAAGTAAAATATTAATACGTTATATTGCAACCGTGCGAATGGGGCTATTTAATTTGCCCTCGAACTATCCTTCCTCTTTTTCTTTCTCTCGTTTCTCGCGCTGAACGCTAGAAATGACGAATTTTATGCCGGTTGCCACGTAGCAATGAGCGGCGTACATTCCGTATGAGGGATGTCGACGGATCACGAAATCGGATGAAAGACGAATCGGGATTAACGTTATTCCCGTTCTCTTTTTCACGAAGAACGAGGAGAACGTCGGCATGACATAATCGAGAGATCTCCTTAATAAAGCAGATGGAGCGAGTAATCGTGCTATTTCTATCTTGAGCGGAACGGTGACGTCCATAGTATTGCTATGTCTGTCATCTCCACTTTCACGTACTTCTTCCATATTTCTATATAACTACTTTTTTTTTCCTCTGATAATTTCAGATCACAGTCGTCCGACATTCCGATTAAAAAAGATAATCATCTCGGAAGCTGGAAGACAATGGTCTTCCATATTCCTTCGATATTATCCGTTGTGTAATCTATATTTTGTGATTGCAGAGAAACCTCGTGGTTTCTCCACAAAGTGATCTTAATTCTCGGCTTGTTTGATATGGAATCCTTTAAGATAAAATGTCAAACATATCTCTCGTAAGATTATCTTATCGCTCTTTCCTTCTTTCTGTGAAATCTTTTAAAGCTAACGCTAAAATCTGTATTATATGGGCATTATTTTTTATTACTTTCAGATAAATCGTCATTACTTCTATTTAATATATGATTTAATTAAAACAATGAAATTAAACAATTTAACTCAAGAAAATGTGTGACTTAATTATAAACTTAGGTTATTATTTACTACATGCATATTTACTACATAGACATTGTTTACTTTTAAATTAATCACAGAACAGATTAATTTACAATAAGATTGAAAACAACCAGAACAGATTAATTTACATTTTGATACATGGATGTTCAAAATAATTAAATGCCATTTTAAAAATATTGATCATTGTACATATATATAGAGACTCAAATGATAAAAATAATTTTAAAATCAAAAACTATAACAAGATAGTAAGTGTTAGAAATCAACCTAATATTTAATAATTAAGTATATAATAAGTGCAATACATAAACGTCAACTCTTATCGAATCATTGTACAATATTAAGATATTAAAAACAGTAAATAACATATAAACAAACTTGCGATTGATCGTCGTACATAATGTTAAAGCAGTTATTTCAAATTATTCCTCTTCAAATTTTATGCGATGTTAAAGAAATCATTATAAAATACTTCTCTTCAAATTTTATGTATATCTCTGATGTTTTTTTCTCTCATCCTTCAAATGATGCGGACGGTAATGCAATCCATCAAAATTTACCAATTTTATGATTAAATATCTTTTAAGTGTCCAGAATTTTTAAATTGCAATAGGTTCACAATCCACGGAGACATTGAATAATTACATTAAGATCGTTATATTCAAAAGATTCAACAAATGACCCTTGATTTAATTAATTGCTATTTTTAATTTAAGGGATTGGATTACCACTTCGATTCGATATTTAACAGTGTATGCTTCACAGAGAAAACTGAATTATTTTTACTCGTCAAAATTTTTGTTATTCAAGTAGAGCCAATAGACCCACCATCAGCTTCGGAGAATTGAAGATGTCGCATAAATCGAGAATTTATTCTCGTCGATACCGCGAAATGTTATATAACATGGATTATAATGGATACAACTGTTGAAATTTTTAGAACACGCTTACGTAATGAAATTCCACGAAACATCTTTGTTATTTTGAGGCAATTTCGAACTACGACTTTATTTCCAATTACACTGAAATGAGACGTAACGCGAATTTACTTACAGAAGCACGATCATTCAAATGGCCGATAAATTCTCCACAATTAATTTCGCGCTTTTCTCTCGATCCGTTCGTTCCATGTCGTAAAAAAGGATACTTCCGGTGCGCCATTCATCTGATCCTGCTATCTGCGATAAACCGGCAAACTGCCTTGCCTTTCTTGGCAGTAATGTTCGCATAGCGATGAAGGAATGTCTCGATCTCTTGAAAGGATGCCTAAATAGAACGCATGCTGTGCAACATTTGTTGTCTAAAATATATATAGCTGCAATAAACGACGTCTATCTTAATCATAATAGAAGAACTATATTTACTATAAGTATTATATATATATTAGGTGTTGGAATTAATTCGTAGCGTTTTTAATGAAAGAATGTTATTTATTTCACATGAGCATTAAAAAATACATTAATGAAAGTACTTCCCATCACTTGTAAAACGCTACGAATTAATTCCAACACCTAATATATATATATATATATGTATATATATATATATATATATATATATATATATCGTTTTTTATAACTTTCTAAATTTTAACAGATACAAAACAATTTATATCAATTTTCCTTCACAAACATATTATGTATGCAACAAACGACTGCTATTTTACTCATTAGAAAACAATTAAATATGCAGCACAATCGTACATTTTTATTATATACTTTTTATCGTACATAATTTTTCCTGAAATTTAACAGACACAAAACGTAATAATTTATATCAATTTTCTTTAATAAATATATTATATATTTACGTTTTGTTTTATATGTATATAAAATGTAGAATTTAACTTAATTTAATTTAATTTAGAACTACAAATGCAAATATATACATTGTCTAAAATAAATATTGTTTTAAAACTCTTTTATACTTATATTACTTATATTCACTCACATAGTTTTCTCTGAAATTACAAATAAAAATATTGATTAATTAAAAATATTGATATCAAAATGTTGCGTAATACATAGTAAAAAATAAATTTCATCAAAACTTCATACAAGGCAGACTCCAAAATTTGTTGCATAATTGATTATTTATATAAATTCATTATTTTGTTTTCGTTTATACATGATATAAATATCGTAATATTATGCACATCACAATCCCTTATATGCCCTGCTATCAACAATTATTCCAATTTTTATCTAAAGTAGCGCGATCCATGTCAGCCACCAGACAAATCCCGTAAATACTCTCCGTTTAATATTTAATAACGCCCAACATCATTGAAAATTTAATTACACTGTCGTCTACAGTTGCATTCGTCCGGTTTGAGAGAACCGCTGTTGAAACGGAAGCAAAATAATTCCATCAAAAACTTTCAACTCTAATAATTAATTACGGTTCATTTAAATATAATAAAGACGATGTATGATTTTGCGTTATGAACTGCCTTGTATTATTTAAATCATCTTTCGAATAAAAGATATTTTAAAAGCAGTCTTATTGCATCAAAATTATTACAATAAAATTTAAAAACTACGGCATTTTTAATTATCATAAAATTTATTTCATTGCTCGAAACATTTAGTTTTTCCTTAATATTATAGTTACGAAATCAAACTTCTAAAATAGTAATACATTAGTTCACTTATGATCATCTCTAAAATATTTTTTATTTTATGGTTTCTAAATTCAGAATTTTGCCTTCGAATTTTAATTGCTTAAATCTCTTGTGATAAAATGACCGAATGAAAGACATCTGAAAGAATTTACGTGATTCCTGTCGATTTATTTCTATCGTCATCATTCTATTGCTGTTCGAAAAGCTAGGGTAAGAGAAAACAATCTTTTTTATTCGTATGCAGAGTGCATACTGGCGCAATGTACATCGGAATCTCATGGGACATCGAATTTCCTGATCCTATCGATACTCGATAAACGATGAAGAGGGAGAAGGAAGAGAAAGAACATCGAACTGATAGTCACGTCGAGGCGCAATGACCTGCGTTTGAAAAGTACCACGGAAAATATAAAACAATATAGGCAAAGCGTGAAAAATCGTATGTGACGATGACCCGTTAACTAAATGTTATTTTTTCCAACGTTGGACCACTAGTGTTATTTTCGTTCGATTGTGTTTATTTTAAAGGAAGGTCAGAACTTCAATTATATCGCGAGATATTATACAATGGCATTCATTCCGTTAATTGACGAAAAAATAGCGAATGCTGTATTTGATATAATGTACATTGTAGTTAAGATTGCTTTGCGATTTATCTCAATCTTGCAATCAACCTTCTAAACAAATAATTTAATATCAATAATATGGCATATTCAATTGTGTCAGCTTTCTAGATTTGATTTATATTCGAAAGCGAACAAAGAAATTTGTGAAATAATACAATACAAAATAATATAATACAAAATAAGATTTAAATTTCCGATTCAAGGGAATGAAAAAGATGACAAAATAAAACAATTAACTTTACCTTTCAATATATACAATGTTTATTCGAATACATTTTTTAAAACGATAAATATTAATTTTTCTATACTACATATTATAAAATTATTCTAAACTTTTATTGTTAAACATTACAAAACATTACATTACAGTAATTTAACATTACAAAAATCATTTTTTGTCATTGAAATTTCACTCAAATCGGATTTCAATTTTGAAAATAAACGTGATAATGTTTAATAATTATTTTCTTATTTCAAAAAATAAAATCCGATTTTTATTTTCAAAAATAAAATCCAGTCCGTGAAAAAAATTTATTATTGATAGAGAAATGATCTCCACAGTGTTAAATCATTCTAACAAAGGTCGAAATATTTTTTTAACAATAAAATACTTTTCTTTAGAATATTCTTTTAATAGAAAAATTAATTCATCTTTCTAAATGACTATAATAAAAAATAAAAATAAATGTTTCATTTTATTATTCTTTTTATGTTCTTGGATTAAAAATTCTTGAATCTTACTACGATAACTTTTGAATTTATGATACCACCAAAAGTTAGATCACTATATCATCTTTTTCTTCTTTTCTACTTTTTTCTACTTTTTTATATTTGTAAGAATTTGCATCAACTAAACAAAATATTGCGCGCGTCAACTATCTTAGGAGGAACATTGTCTGCTAGAATCAGCATCTTACTGGCTTTCCATCAAGTATCATTTTTTACTGGAATTTTCTATCAATATATCATCAATCAGTTGATCCTATATGCGGTGTAAATATTGATTTATAGCTTCGGATTAGCATTGCGAGATGGCCGCCGTCGACCGATATTTCTCGCGAATCCATTTCGTCGTGAGAGAATAATCACAGCTGTTTCGCGAGATAACTCACAGAACGAGAGGGCGCGTTCCTGCTTAACAAAATAAGAGGACGTCATCCAATATCGACGAAAGTTCCGCACGCCATCATGATTTCGCCACAGCAATACGCAAATACGTTCGGAGCTGCGCACTCTGATTCATCCCAAAGATTTTCACCGCTGAAAAGGAAGCAGCCGCGAGTCACGTCGGAAATGAGTACCCGATGACCCGTTGCGAACGCGTGACGCTTTTTGCATCACGACGACGACTACGGCGAATGAATTCTCGTACATCTCAATTTTTTCTTAACAATAGGACTGAAAAAAACAGAAAAGTGAAAGGGATGGCGAGTGCATCGCACTTGGTATTCTCGAGCTTTAAAGATGTTCCTATAGATTCACCTATATATGTTGTATTTATTCAGAAAACCACTTTTTGTAAAGCGAGCAAAATTGCTCGCAGGAAGCTTTGAACTTTGCATTGTGTGCGACAATAATCCACGTATGCGTATACGAAATTAAACGAATATTTAGATCAAAGATAAACAAGAATAATGAGAGTGATATTTCCTACAAAAATAAAATCATTTTATTAATTATTATTATATTAATTCTTTTTTGTTTTTATATACAATTATATATATATATATATATATATATATATATATAAGAATAAATTTATTTATTTATTCTTCGTTTACTTTAGCTATTCAAATTTCGTTCATTTGTGAAAGCAGAAATAAATGCGATAATTAAAAAAATCAGTCCTGATTGAATCTTAATGATAAAATTGCATCGATTAAGAGATTACACACATCTGCGTGCAATATTACAATATTTTGAATATTTTTGTTGTGGAGCTTAAATATGTTAACGTTAGGGTTTTCACGGTTCCCCGATAATGACACTACGAATCAAAAAATCTGCAACTAAGTATAAATAAAATTCTCTATCAGTATTGATAAAAATTATCAGAATTCTACAAAAATATGCCGATTAAGTGCATGTAATAAGTTTTATTACATGCTATTTTAAATGATAAGATCAATAATGTTTTTCGCAATATTAACATATTGTCTGCCAGTGAGTCTTAATATGCCATGTATATCATAATAGAATTTTTATTATCATAAGCATATAATATATAATATTAAATAAGACTATATGGATTAAGTATTACTCCACGTGAAATTGTAATCAACCCTTATTTGATAGGATTACAAGTTCGATCTCGAGATATATAAGTATTCATATATAAGTAAGCATTTATTTCTGAAATAAATGAATATTTCAAATTCAGTGCGTAAAATGCAAGAGATGATTTCTTTATATTGTATTAAATAAGATTATATCATCTTGGATAATATTAAATTGCATTGAGCATTTTTTATTTTGCGTTGTTATTTATTGATATAAATTAAATTTTCAAAGAATCAAAACTTCGAAGAATCAAAATTATATAATTATTAATTTAATATTAAGCAATGAATATATTTTCTATATATTTACGAATATATTTTAATTTTTTTTCTATTCGTAGAAATATATTTTTCGAAGTTTCGAAGCTTTGAAGTTAATTTCGAACTCTTAAACTTCGAAGCTTCGATAGTTTGAAGTTTAACTTCAAAGATTTAAATTCTTTCAAAGCTTCGAATCTTCGAAGTTGTCAAAAATATTATAAAAGCTTTACTTTACAAACTTTTCAAAAATATTTCAATAAAGTGTTGGTCATTACCAGAACATAATTAAAAAGTAAACATTACTGACACACAATTATAGATGGATTGGCAATCAACATATTAAAACGTTAATCTTTGCAGAATTCTGACTCATTTCATCATAATTATAGTTAATTATAAAAATTAAAATAGCAGCAATATTCTGTCTAAGAAGAGATTGTCGTCAAACCTGATAAAGAATTTGCAAAAATATTTTGTAGTTTTGTGGATATTTTATCTAGGTGGACTGTCCTGCATAAAGCTATGCATAAGGAATGTGCCTTCTTCAAATTTATCAGAAACAATTTTCATAACAAGAAATTTCCCGAGGGTAAGCTCATCTCTCTCTTTCTTCCCTGTTGTCGAAAACCATATCCTCTTACAAGACGTTGCAAACATCGATTCATGCGACCGTCCATCCTTCATCCCTTCGGAAACCACCCTCGTGACACTTCGAGATCAGATTTGATACTGTTGGCGTCAAACAGTGAACTAAGTTGCGCGTCGTCAACAAAGATATGGTTTGTTCTTTCGCTTCGTCGCGACTATGGGAGGTATCGAATTCGCGCAGTGGGTTAAGCTACGTTGAATTAAGGCGAGAACGTGGGGCGCATTCCTCAGACCTGGGGCACCGGGACGCTTTGAAGATCGCATTACAGGGCGCATTGTTTATTCCCCGCGACTCGTGAAAGCGACAAATTGCTCTTTACGTGCGCGTCTACTGCGCCTCGCAACAGACTGTTGTGCATTTGCGCTCGCGAGCGAGCTAAAGTTTCTTGTCTCTTTCTCAAGAAGAATTACGCGTGTACTGTATTCCGCGAGCGAAGCGAGTCGAGGAAACATAAATGCGTCGCTATATCTTATGTTCTGTGTATTGCTGCTGCAATTACAATAAAATAATAGATATCATTCTAAAGAATAAATTACACATAATACTTGATCAGTATAGTATTAAAGAAAAACAAGGTTTGATTTCAATCGATACAAATAATTTAGTATCGCACTCTTATTCCAAAAGTGACACAAAACTTGAAACAAAATATTAAGATACACTTGATATAAAAATATTAAGAATAGTATAAGTATAAATGATTATAAGTCATTCGTGGAAATTTGTTGTAATAAAAAATACTGATCTATATACGGAGTCTGCAATGGTAAATGATGATTCAGTATATTAATTAATTGTAGGAGAGTAAGATATATTCCTAATATATAAGTTAAAATTAATCTTTTCTCTCTTCTTTTTTAATTTTTATTGAGTATAAAATGATGAAATCATGATACTATAAGTCAACGTGATTTTCGAATTATTACTACGAATAAGTTAAATAAATATTACCCTATCAATCATCAAAATTGAACTTAATTTCATAAAAATGTCACAACTCGAAAAGGATCGATTTTAAAAAATTATAAAACGAACTTTTGACAATATTATTTGATTAATAATGATTAATAATTTTTTGTTAAGTTGAAAAACAATTTTTTCTTTTTTGAGAAACTTAATTTTTTAGTATCATTCAAAAAAGTATGGAAGTGATATTTTATAGCAATTCAATTGGACGCATTCAATGTGCATTAAAGCTATCGTACACAAATTTCTGTACAGATATGTTTAATATAAATACAGGAATGGATGAAATCGCAAAATTTTTAATACACTTTAATATGCTGTTTGATAATATGTATTTTGTAATTTAAAATATTTATATTTCACTTTTACGCTTAAAATATATTATACAACAGCTTAATATACAGCAGTGCGTCTAATCGAATTCTCTATTAGTTCCTTTATACGCGTGAAATTCTGAGGCGTATTCGAGTTATTCAAGACCAATATTACAGAATGTTGCTTCATGTATAAATGATATATCTATTACAGATGATGTATCTTCATATATAGATGATATTATAAATATAATCGGCAATAATCATCAAAGGCAACGAAACTGTCTTGCTGCAATCGTAAGAATAATTTGATAATTGTTCTAAATTCACGGCTCTTTTGCTAGCAGTACACGCGGCATGGACATGAATCCAATTAATGTCTAGTGCATCGACCGCTGACTTCGTGACTACACAGCCGACTTGTTTCTAAAGTGCACAGGTACGCGAATTTGAGTCGCATATCTAAAACTTACTCGGCCATATCTATTGCAGTTGCGAGCTACGATCCGACACTCCTCGAGGTGATAACGCAAGATCCAAAGCGATGTTACGCGATATGGAGGCTGTGGGGTCCTTATACCCTTTGGCGCGGCGGTTTGCCTCGTTATGAGATTCGGAATTTAATTGGCGGATATACACCGCGGCAATCAGTCTACACGCTTTGTCAATGCACATTTCCGAGATGCGAGTGGGTTCAAAACTTCATAATGAGAACGTTTTCAATCAGGAAAAATATGTCTTCCTTTTTAGTAGTAATTTAATTTATTAAATGAGAAAGAAAGAGAGAGAGACTTTATTAAAAATGTAATCCTTTTAAATGTAAAAGGAAAAAAACGAAATTGAAAGACTTCCGTCTAAATAAAAATGAAGACAAGTCTTTTCGTTTTTGTTAATTTTTTTAAGGATTATTATAACGTTTCATAAACAAAAGTATATATTTTTTGTAAAATTAAGGATTTAGTGTTCAATAAAATATGTAAATTATTATAAGTAACGTAATATATAAATTGGAAACAATAAAAACTTGATTCTTTTATGTTTAATATAATGAGGAGAAATTAAACTATTCTCCTTTTAAATTATTAAACTTTTTTTATTTTTCTTCTACTCTGAATATATTTAAAAAAAACTTAGAAGAACGCCGTATTTTCGTGCATACGCAACATATTAAATACGATATCGTATATTATATGTATTGTATTTCTAATAAATAGGAAAACTGAAACCGCCCAAAATGTTTTTAATTAAAAAGAGTTCTTGTTTCGTGAGAGAGCTGGTAAGACCTCTGAACTTTACCGACAAACTTTTACGGCTTCTCGAAACAGCGCAGAATAATTGTAGAACACACCGAAGGTATATGCGTGAGAAAGACAGTCAAGAAGAGAGAGAGAAAGGGGTGCGAAAAACAGAGGGCAGAGGTGCGAAGAGGAGGCAGAGGGTAAAACTTCGTTGACGATTTATTACGTCGGCTGCCAACACGAAACGAGGTGCCCACGTAACGAGTTTATTAAATATTTCATCGGGTCGGGAGAAGAGAAAGTCGAAGCGATGCAGGGGATGCGGAGGAATGGGGATGGAGTGGCAGCAGGTACCAAAGCGGGAGAGAACAGAGAGCTGTACAAAAGGACACCCTTTTTATAATTCGCCGCTACGTAACAACCCTTTATGCGACGCGACGGAAAACGCACGCGTAACGCCGACGTGATTGCGAGCTCAAGCCCTTTCGCAACATCCTGCACCATCTCCCCCTTCTCCCATGGCTCTCACGACAACTACACAGCGAGTTTAATAAACGCTACGTGCAACTACGATATTTCAACGGATATCGAATCGGTCGATAATCCGATAATTGAAGGCTGTAAGGTTGGGCGAGATTTTAAGGTCGAGGTGACAGAGACAATATTTCCGATAGTGAAAATAGAGAATGTTGCTTGTAACAAATTATAGTTAATTGTCTTGCAAAAAATATTTATGAATATATAAGGAAAAAAAGAAAAATATCTTTTAAGAAAGAAAGAACAATTTAAAATATGACTTATTTATATATCAAATTATATAAAAAATTTATTGTAAATAAAATCTTTGTCTTGAAATGAATCATATTAAAAAATCTTATTATAATGTTAAGTATTATATTTGAAGCAAAAACGTTTTCAATTATTCGAACTTATTAAACGTTATTGTTTAAAGCACGTGATTACCTATTTATCTAAGACATTTTAAAGTTGAAAAACAGAAACGAAACATACAATTTAAAATAACTACTTAATTTAACTACGAAATTTTATATAAAATTTGTTATAAATTAAATCTTTATCTTGAAATAAATTTATCATAAATTTTAAAAAATTGTGTTACGTATTATATTTAAAGCAAAAATATTTTCAACTTATTTTTAGACTTATTATTCTTTAAAGCATATTATTTATCTAAGTCATTTTGCATATATGATTTAGAAATAGAAGCAAAACACATAAATATTTAAAGTATAATCTAATTTCATTACATAATCCACGAGAGGAGAAGTTTAACGCGCCGTCGAAATACCTTCTCTTGAATTCTGTAAGAAATTTTCAGCACGCGATGTGTGTGCGTGATCTGTCGACATGATAGAATTCCTATTCCTGGTGATACAAAGGAGAAAGGAATCATCCGCGTTGTGCGGAGGATCTAATTTTAGATAAGAGTAGAGAATGCAGTGTAACAACTAGATTTACGAGTCCGTTTGCTATTTACCTTGTTTCGTTCTTTCGCACAGCTTAGCGACATTATTTTCTCTCTCGAAATTAACAGATTGCGCACTCTTCTTCAAATAATTTAATCCTGCTACGAGTCAAAAGCCAAATCCATTATATGCATTGCAACTGAAATTTCTGTATCTATTAGGTGTTGGAATTAATTCGTAGCGTTTTACAAGTGATGGGAAGTACTTTCATTAATGTATTTTTTAATGCTCATGTGAAATAAATAACATTCTTTCATTAAAAACGCTACGAATTAATTCCAACACCTAATAATAAAATTCTCTTTTCATTAAACTTAATGTGTGAAATGTCAACGTAATCTTTGCATGATACAGCTGTATCGCGAATATATTCCATCCCCTTTAAATTTAAGATACTCTCTTCTCTATACATATATCTTGCATCTCTGTTAGATTTTCATAAAAAATTATTGAAAGTAGAAAAAACTTTCTCGCAAGTGTAGCGAAAATATTTTTCTATTTTCAGTAATTTTTTATTACTATTATAAGAAAATTTGAATTATTTATATTTTTATAAATATATATTTCAAATATATATTTTATATTCTAAATATATTTCTCTATTTTCTCTGTTCAATACCTATTTTTTTATCCCTATGCACTGAAAAAAATGTTTTAAAAATGGACAAACCAGAAAATTCTGATTAAATCAATAAAAATTCCGATTATCTAAACTTGAATTTAAAATTCTCTAAACGAGAATTTTAGACTTAACCAGAAAACTCTCTTTCTGATTAAATCTATTAAAATTATAGTTGAGATAACTGGATTCTGATTGATAATCAGAATTTTCTGGTTTGTCCATTTCAACCAAACATTTTTCACTGTATACGGAAAGAATAGTTTTACTAAAGTATCTAAAGCTTTAGCTACAGATGTGGAAATAAATAATGTTGGACCATCAAAATAATTACGTAGGAATCTCATGCATACCGAACAATACTGCCAAAAGTTTGGCATTCTAACCAATTTATGTATCCTATATATAATTATTTTATTTTTAATGGTTCAACAAAATTTTCAAATATGCATCTAGCTAAATTTTTAGATATTTCAGCAGAACTGTTCTTTCCGTGTACTGTTTTAACATAAATAATAGAAATAATAGGGTAACTTTGGTATATACGCCGCAAAACTTAATATCAAAACTTAATATATTAAGTATTATTTACTATATTTAAAGTAAACGAACTATATCAGTAAAAACTTTGTACTGTCTACTACTGTGAAACAAATATTAGAAATCCGAAATATTTATTTTTCATATTAAAAGATAAACTTTTTGAAACTCTTTTTTACCGTATATCCCAAACAGGTGGGATATACAAGACAATAAACTAAACAAAGAATACAAGAGTAAAGTACTTGTAAAGTACTTTTGTTATACAACATGCTTTACTATTCCTCTACACTCATGTATCACAAAATAACCACTAATTCTTTTGCACGTCCTACAGTAATCATTTTATGTAGATTATAATTTATGATGGCGCTACTCAACATAGTGACAAATCGATTCCACTCACAATAATTTCATTAATATTAACAGTAAAAAGCAGAAATCATAACACAATACTAATATAACACGAAGGCCCCACTCCTTTTATTTTTTCTGCGGTGTAAATCCCAGCGCGACATATTTGCCGAAGTTACCCTATATATATAGTATGAGATTTTTCAAATGAATAATTTATTCGAATTCGGATTTATTCGAAGCGCATTCGCCGCACAATGCAATAATATCGATGGTATCTCGAATGGAATTGCACAAAGCAGACGGCGGCAAGAATGCACAGTGCGCGTGGAGAAAAGAATTTCGGGAGATACCGTGAGGGATTTAATTTTAACCGTTACGACGATCCCTCGAGTACATATAAAAACTTGAAAAATTGAAAGGAAATCGATATGATGAAATAGCTTCATTTGGTGACAGTGAGTAAAAGAGTACACGATTTCGAAGGGTCGCAACAATAGTCTTATTCTACAGCCGCGCACCAGATATTAACCGGAGGGTAACGGTGCTCTTTAAAGATTCAGGGGTCCGTGAAAATGATCCGCTCCTTTTCCCCGTCTTCATATTATAGTGTATCACATTCAACGCTTCTTTCATATTCAACGTATAGCATAAAGTAAATTGGTCCCCGATGAAGTGCCATATAAGAAAAAATCGAAAATAATTTCGTATAAACAAAAATTTATTTTCTCCAAATTCTAAAATACACTTTCTACGTGAAAACATTCATTATATAAGTCTATCATTTTCAAATCGTGATAAGTTTTGATAACTTTAACAAATATGTTTTAATAAATAAATAGAGACTTGCGTATAAAAATAATTATAATTATAGAATAAATATATTTATAAAATATAATTATATAAAGAGTACATTTATATAAAGAGTATATTATAAAAAGTATAATCAGAAGTATATCAGAAAATGTAATTTTTTTAATATACTTTTAAGACCACATTTTAATAAATACGTTTCAACAAGTATATTATAAAGTATAATTTTATATTATATATCTACAATTTGTACCCATTATATAATTTATTGTTACATAATATATTTTATATGTATACTACACAGTTCTTTGAAAATCACTTTTTACAATTCAAATTTTATATAGTTTTATTCAATCTTATTGGAAAATATAATATTAAATTTCTCTTGTATAATATGTCAATCTCTCTGATGAATAATACCAATATTAATAAATCAGAAAAAGGAAGATCTGACGGCAACATAACGATATTTTTATTTGCTTCTTCAACTAATTTCTGACGCATGTTCGTCCGAAAGTTGCTGAAATTAAAATAGTTTTATCGCATATAACGGCGCGATCGAAGTCGTCACACGGTCAGACTGGATTCCCTGCGCGAGTTTCACATAATTTACAGACCACCGATCACCGACCGCCATTCCGATATCGGATTCGGATTTAAATGCGTTCGAGTTTGACGACAGTGCGTACAGTAAAGGAAGATTCTACGATTTAAATGTAGGCGAATATATATAATAATACTATGGGTTTTTTATATGGAATTCCACATGTCTGAATTAGTTATTTAGAATAAAAGTGACTACTAGCAATATTATTAGTCTTTCATTTGCTCTCTTATCTGTGATATATATATGATATATATCTGTGATGTATATATATATATATATATATTAGGTGTTGGAATTAATTCGTAGCGTTTTACAAGTGATGGGAAGTACTTTCATTAATGTATTTTTTAATGCTCATGTGAAATAAATAACATTCTTTCATTAAAAACGCTACGAATTAATTCCAACACCTAATATATACATATATCAATATACAATTTTTAAATCTATACCATATAATATAAATAAAAGAAAAAAAAATTAAATCAAAAAATATTAATATTTCGCTTTAACGTTAAATTGTCAACAAAAAGTTGAATTTAGACCATTAAACTATTAGGTTACTCTGTTTGTTCAATATGTACAAAAATTAAAAAAAAAAGCAAAAGTATTTGAGCTAAATGAGGTCCATCCAATAATTTTTTCTATTAAATTCTATTTATAGGGAGATATTAAAATAAATTCAGTCAGTCACTCACAAAAATAATATATTTTTTCTATAAAATATTTGTAAATAAACGAAAAAAAAATTTCTTTTAACTTGATAAACAATTGTGTTTAAAAAAATATTCATTTTACCTACATATTTTTTTAAAGCAACGTGTTTTCTTTGTACTTAATTGATTCTTCTCATTATTCTTCATAAAAGTATTAAGGTACGATTATCAAAAATTAATAGTTTACAAGATATTTAATATTTCATGTTAATATATGCCAGAATAAAGTATAAAATAGTAAATTGATTTTTTTTATATCTCTGCTTTACTTTATGTAAAGTAATAAGAGAAATTATATTATGTAAAAAAATCATATAATTCCATTTTAAAAAATGGAGATGATTTTTGGCGCTTTCACCTAAAAAAAAAATAAATAAAAATAAAAAATAAAAAAATAGAAAAAAATATGATCAAAATATTCTCTAAACCATTTCACTTTTGTTTAAAATGTTTTCCCATATTTTTTTCGAGTTATTGGCCTGTCATGTTTTACATGGATCACCTTGTATAGGTACCTAATGTATGTTCTTCACATAAATCAAATAAATTTTTTTATATTGTGATAAAAAAGTTACAAAACCACAAAAATTGACTGTGTTATCTTCGTATTCAGTGCAAAAAATTGTTCCAATGATTTAGTCAGATTCAATGCTTCTCTGTCAAATAATACGCAGATTACTATCTGACATAGATGGGAACAATCCTCAAGGTAGAGAGCAAACTTAATGTACTCTGCTTATATCAAGTCTCATGGGATAAATCCGTGACGAAAAGTTAAGCGTCGAATGCTAAGGTCTCTGTTGCAGGAGAAGACGTCCAGATCTTTCAGATTATTCCCGAAGGATCTGGATCGTATCCTACTTTGCGGATAATACAATAGTTAACGTGGTGAGTCAACGATAATTACCATTTTTTAAATTTTGAAAATATACGTAATACAATGAAAATTTTATGTAATTCTCGAATATTTTTGCAATAATTTAATATTTGTTATCATATTTTAATACATGAGAGTAAAATTCGTAGAGAAAAATATATTTTACCATTATTTGAAAACTTTTCATTTTATTTTAAAATATGTAGACAGAATGAATTTCGTGGGAAGTGATTATAGATGAATATATATTTCAGAATAACGATGCATTCTTATTATATGTGCAAGTATAGATATTCTTTGTATATTGTACAATTATTTAAGTCAAGTTGCAATCAAACACAATAAAATATAAGAAAAAAATCTTATTAAAATAAAATTTTGTTAATTTTTCATTTTTCATCATTATTCAGATAAAAATACAATTAAATTAAAGAATTTTAAAATAACAAAAATATCAAGAAAATAGAAGGGTAAATTAAAATAAAATAATTTTTTTTATTTGACTAATTTTTTGTATTTGGTTCTAATTTGTCCTTCTATTTTCTTGATATTTTTGTGTATTAATAATAAGATTATTTGACACATTATCGGTATTCTACTAAAATCAGGATATACGTCTCACTTCTCTCGAAATTATCAAATATACGTACATTTTCTAATAAGTTCTGCAAGTTGTGCAATTAAGATGCTTAACGGAAAATTAAAAATTATACTCTCTAAATTCTTTGAAGTGGAATCTCACTCTAAAGAGTGAACATTAAATTAGCTTACTGAAGGAGTCAATTTTCAATCTTTAAAAGAATTCATTTGTCAGAGTGAGCTTTCACTTTAAAAATTTTAGAGAATAAATAGTATTCATAAGTTGAGTCAACTAAGGCTTAAATTTGTTAAATAACAATCTTATAATTTACGCACACATTTTATTACAGAATAATATAAATTTGAAGACTTATTTTTGTTTTAGTGTAGAAGAGAATCTGTAACTATTATCAAAATAATTTCTTAAAAAAGAAATCAAGAGTTAAACAATAAATTATACACATTTGTAACTACATTCTATATTGCCAAAATAAACAAACTAATTAGAATTCAAACATATATAAAAATTTTAACTTATCTAATTCTATCAATAATGTTTTAACTATATTCAACCTATTACTAAATCTAATTATCATTAAAATAATACTGATATCAGTATTAATATAATAGAAGAACATATCGGCTGCGTGGGCGTAACAATATTAACAGAAAAAAAGAAAAAATTCTTCTTTCAGTATATATTATTTAATTAACTTGGCGATTTAATTTCAAAACATATGTCGTGGACTCATTAACGAAATCACTGCTTCGAGAAACCACCGAGAAAACCTTTAAAACCAGTCCAGTAACAGGGTACGCAGCTTAAATGTCGCAAATGCATATCACGAAAAGAAATTCTCCACGATGAAGATCATTATGACTTTTCATCAGTACAAACACCTATTTAATAAAGAGGATAGTGATAACATTCCTTCGCCGAAGCAATAATTATATTCAGAAATTATATTCAAGGAAAAAAAGCTTTGCAACAAATACTTATTGTAAAATATTAAGGAAGCATTTAATGAATACGTAACATGACACGAAATTTACGAAAACAAAATAAAAATTTTAATTTCGTGAATACTTATATAATTTATATGGATCAATAATAAATTTAAACAATTCAGAAATAATTTCACAATTATAACAAAAACGTAATTTCATGAGTAAAAAAATATCAGATAACTGGCTTATCAAATTTTTACACTCTTAGTTAATAAATTTTGTAGCAACGTATAACTTGAATAAATGTGAAGTAAATGTTTCCTGAAATTATTAACAATCTTTTATAGAGAGTAAAATAAAAATTGCAAAATTTTTTAAATATTTTCGAAATAAAAATTCTTCAAAAATGAATATTCGCTAAAATGGTGTTCAAATTTCACCTGTTATACACATTGCAAAGAATAAATTTATAGAGTTAAATATCTCTTCACTCTCTCAACTTTGCCAATATTTCTTTAATGCATATTATAATGGTTTAGTGCATGTTATAATCATTTTAATTATTAAATTATAATAATTAAACTAATATTTTTGAAAATAATTTACCTACCTAAATTTCATGATAGTGTTCTATTCGAGTTATAGTAATGTTCTATGTATATTCCTAGCTACTCGTATTCCTACTTACAAAGTGCATCGATTAATTACAACCATGGGTATTCCTACCTACTGCATCGACTAATTACAACCGCGAATACGATCGATGAACCTCACGCTGATTAATCCAGTGAAATCACTTATCTACCTATTCGCAATCACTTAAAATACGAGACAAGTGTGAAACCTTATTAGAAAATGTAGAAAATCACAATTTTATCGTATGTAGTTGTATGGAAAAAATGATTTTACATTTTACTGTTAAATTTTTTATTTCATTTTTATTTTTCCATTGTAAATTGATCTTTTGCAGTTTCCATTTATCTTTTTTGATCAGATTAAATTTATTTTTTCTTAATCCTGGCCCATTTTGATAAAATTTAATCAGAAATCGATAAAAGAAGAAGAAAAACATTTTTTATTGCCGAATTATTATTGTTGATAAATATATACGTAAATATTTATATAATAGTTTATTACGATGTGCATCTCAATTATATCGTAAATGAACAAAAGCAAAATTTTCATTAAAATATTAATTCAATAGTTTTAATTTAAAAAATTAATAAAAAAATTTCATTTGTTCTTCTGCGATACGCGCGATTAAATTCTTCGATATAAGCTATACTTAAGCTCAGAAAAAAGTTATACGTCGATCGCATTCTAATAAAAAGAGGATTTTCCGATATCTCGCGAATAAAGTTGAACTGTACAATAGTCTCATAGGTCTACATAGATGTACACAGGTCTACAAATGTTCAGATATGAAGTAGTTGATGAAAATTCTGCTAGCAAGAGAATACATAGGTACATATTTATAAATAATTTATGTTACGCGTATTAATATGTATTTATCTCTAAAGTTGTATTTATTTACAATTAATATATACAATTAACATATATAATTGTTTAAATCTCACCAGAAAGGCATAAGAAATAAGATACTTATTCTTTCAATGATATTATGTCCAAAAAGAACAATGAATTGCACAATCAATCATCATATCATTGTCACACTGGAAAAAAAAATTCGTTGCTGCAACAATTTAGATAGTAAAATATGGCATAGCATTTTTATATGATTGTAGCAATCAGTTTTTGGTTGTAGCAGCAAATTTTTAGTTGCGTTAGCGTATTGAAATCATATACTGACTTGCGGATAGGCTAACGCAACTAAAAATTTGCTGCTACAACCAAAAACTGATTGCTACAGTCATATAAAAATGCTATGCCATATTTCACTATTTAAATTGTTGCAGCAATCAATCTTTTCTTTCAGTGCAAGAAAAATTTTACATACTCTTGGACAATATTCACTTTTATGAATTTTTCTAAATTTATTTTTAGCAGACACTAGAAATTATTAGAAATTTAGCTTGAAAAATTAATAATACAAAATTGTGTAATAAGATACATGTATAACATACGTAATCTTTATATCGATTAACAAGAGCAATAATTAGCTTTCACTTTTAATATTGTACGAATTGTATCGTACTTAAACGTAATTTTAGATGGTAAAAATTTTAGATGGTATGATTTGTTAATTTTATCATAAAGATATATTTGTAGAAAAAACAGAAAAGAAAATAAAATATCAGTATTTATTTGGAAGAAACCCTTATAAATAATTTTTCACCATATTCTGTATTATTTTATATTTTTATTTATTTACTTATTTAAATTTCACATAACTGTATAAAAAAATATAGACGTTATAAAAAAGCATTCGCAAGATTTATATTTCTAAAAATTTCGATATTTTCTTTATTATGATTTTATTTTATTTCTTCATCTTTCTGGTGATTTTGCAATGCTTAATTTTTGCAATGCCCAATTTTTAATTTAACATTCATAAGCAATTGAATCAAAAATATAATCACTATTATAATGTAATTGATATTGCTCGAATTATTAATACGTTATGTATTCTTATGATGTACCAAAAGTATATAAAGTATCAAAACATGTCACTAACACAGAAACCGTCATAGAATTGTCTTTCATCGACTTTGATGGGCTTTAGATATGTTGTAGAGCATAAAAAAATATTAGAACTATATTTTTTTATCTGCTTATTTCAGGGCTTAGAGAACAAAACAACCTCTCGAAATAACGAATTTTTTTTCATTTTCAACGAATATCTTCTAAAAAACTTTATGTGATATATAAAAAAATGTTTTATATAAAAGTTTTATGTTATTTTATACTCTTAATAATAGTGCATTCACATTTTTTGAAAATGTCAAATTTTTTAATTTACCTTCATCCCCAGAGATTTCGATTCTTAAATTTTGAGAAAAGTAGATAACAAAAATATGGCTATAATATTTTATATTCATACTTTTCTCACAGATTCATTATTTCAGTAAATAAATGGGTCCAATATTTTTTGATGCTCCACATATCCAAAGTCCATCAAAATCGAAAACGCTTTCAATGGTTCACTTGTAAGTAAATAATACACATCGATAGAATTTTATTTCTCTCTCGTAAGCTCTTTGCATACTCGCATCCTCGCATGTACGATAAAGCGATGAGCGACCTAGGATTAAATATTCTTTTCAATCTGTTCTAGCCTATCCATTTTTATAACAAATATATAATGTATTGTATAACATATTTTTATATTAACTCGTTAATCGGAATTGCATATACATCGTTGTATATATAGCGCACATAACTTTTTATAGACCTATTAGTTCAGTATAAAATACATATTACTGTTTAATATTTTACATCCTACAAATTTAGTTTTTTTTTTCCTTTAACTGTTAATTTGGAAAGGGCACCGAATTAAATGACACCGAATCTGTTTGAATTCGAAAGATGAGAGTTAGGGACTCTAGCGAAGCAAACGCCGCGTAAAAGAATGGGTGATCTACATGTACATGCGTGTATATGTGTGTGTGTAAGACGAGAAATATGCGATTGTAATGCGTATGGTTGTTGCGAAGATCTGCGAATTCCTATGATAAAATCAATTCAAATAAACTTTCAACTATACGAATTAGCTAATCAAATATTTCCCGAACAATTATATTATATCACTCACCGATCGATGTGCAACAGGGAAGCTGCGTTGACTGCGTTGATCCTGCAACACACAAATATTCAAATCAAATTAACGCCTAAAAAATCAACATTTTAAAAAGTATAAATAAAAAGTATAAATTGTACGTTCCGAATTTTTATACTTGTTCTCCGAGTAGATATTTAATGAAATAATTATAATTTTTGAACAAATTTCATATATGTAATTCGTTCCAAACCTCGATATTAACTTAATAAATAACCGAAAGATAATTAATAACTAGTAATATACAAATAATCAATTGCTCATTCCAATGTTGCTCCGCTATCGCATTTTGAGATAATAATAGTACGGAACTGCTCGCGCTACTATTTATTTGCTCGAAGAATGTATAGTTGTAAGAACGTAGCTCATTGTCAGCGACCTTACGAATCTAGTCATTGGCTGCGTTCAACAAACAAAGTAACTCGGTGAGTCATTTATTTGGTGCATTTAGTAAGCATTCAACCGCTCTGAATGCTTAGTAAGCTCTTGCACCTGCAAGTTTATATTTTTGGATCTAATGGAATATGTCAATCAAATGTAAAAATGGTTGTAATAATGAATGCACTCAGTTATTCTTTAATATGATTGAATCTTGGCTTTAGTTCTTCGTTAGATCTAACATAAGTGTATAGAAATCAATCGTAATTATAAAGAATCATTCAGTGCTCACTGAACTAATTTGCTTTAATTCTGCTGACTGCAGTCAAAGTACGCCACATCAAAGTTAATATCCAAAGTTGATAATGAATGTAATCAGAATTTGTATGTATAGTTAAACTTGAATATGTCTTTCGAATTAATGAATTTTTTAAAAAAGTCTATTAGTGCTAAACAATGCAAAAGAAGTAGTGCTCGAGATTAATCCCAGAATACAATACGAGAAGTACATGTCAAGATTAGCACTCAGACTTGCTCTTAAGCTATCTAATAAACAATGCAACTCTTATCTATATCTTTGATGCTGAGATATCGTCAAGCACTGAAGGAACTTTAATGAATCGAGTTCTAAATAGAATAATATATCGAGTTAAATAGGCCTTAAATCTTCAGATGATAGGAGTATTTGAAAAATCTTAGCTTTTCCTTAAGATTTGGTATAATTTATTTCATTGTATTTTTTACCTTATAATATAACACTGTTTCAGTGACTTCTTTATCTTGTAGAGATTAAAAACAAGTTAAAAATAAAGAGACATAAGTAAAACAATTGAATTTCTCAATATTTCATTTTTTATCTATTTTTCTTAATTTACTGTTTCATATTTTTTAATTATATTTGTATTTCATGCGACACGTATTTTGGTAAATTCTGTAGAAGGTGATCATTAGATTATTTTTATTTCTAACAATCTTTACTTGTAATATTTTCGTCGAGAGATATATGTGTAAAACAAATCGCGAAAAAAGAGAATTGTTTCAACGAAACGAAAGAATCTCACAATATAATAACGTTTTTGTGCCCAATTTGACTGTTCACTTATTTATTATCTGTTACTGAACTGAAAGAAACAAATATCACAAGGATCATCTTTACTCGTAGCAGACGGGATCCAAGAAACTTGTAAGAGCAAGCCTATTAAGTGGCGGCTGGTTTCGCTTTAGCGAAAGATGTAAGAAAGAAAACGAACTCCTCCGCCAATTAACGCCTTTCATTCAAGTGCTGCACCTGTTTCACTCTCCTTTCGCTTCTCCACTGAAAGAAGCACTCTTACGTTCAAAAGCTCGTACAGCGACGCGCTCGATTCGACGATCGTTGTCAAGTGAGTCTCGTTGAACGAGCCATTACTTGCTTTCTAAGAGAGAGGAAAGATAAGTCTTCTACGTGCGTATACGTCTGTTAATTTATAATGCAATTAATTGTGCGCAATTATATCGTGATATAATTAAAAATTTCATCTTGATATTGTAAAATAAGAGACAAGCATGTCGCAACGTAATCTAGTTGAATAAAATTCTATACTGATTTATTGATAAAAATAAGTTGTTCAAGAAATTGTACTCGTAATATTTTTTTTCTTTTATAAATAAATTTGTGTAATAATTCGTAATAAAGATTTCCATTATATTTATTTGTATAGGTACACTTATATTATATAATATGTGCGAATTATTATAGAAATATACTGTACAAATTTATGATAAATTTTATAGAATTCATATAAACAATGCAGTTGTTTAAATATTTACGATTATATTTACAATTAAGATGAAAAATTCTGGTCACATTTTTCTATTATTTCATATTGAGTCTTTTATACGGCAAAGATTTTACGGAAGGCTATTGCTTATGTTCTCATCGCGAATTTCCTGAGTGGCACATATAAAGGGCCATCTAGTAAAACGAAAATATACGACGGTTCTCTGATATACCTTTCTTCAAGCCGATTATGCACTCTCGCTATTCGAAATCACTTGATTTCGCGATAAAAGGAGGCTATGAGATAAGCTCGACTGTCATACTTAATTGTAAAGATGCATAAATTTAAATAATAGGAAGCTATTTTTGAAGTCTCGTAAATGAAGATCGATATTACAAAAATTTTAACAGGACAGTCATTAATGTGTAAATCCAAAAGATTTTTTTATAAACAATGCAAATTACTCTACAAAAACAAAGAATTAAAAAATGAAAATAATTGAAAAAAGTTTTAGTTTACATACAATATAATACAAAGTAAAAATTTTAAAACTTGATTATGTAACATAAAACTAAGAATTAAAAAATGAAAACAATTGAAAAAAGTTTTAGTTTACATATAATATAATACAAAGTAAAAATTTTAAAACTTGATTATGTAACATAAAATTATATTTATAATGTTTAATAATATACATTATAAATCAAATTGTCAAAAAATGTTAAACGTATAAAAAAGAAATTGTTATGAATTTCATAAAATGATATTTTATTGTTCTGATGCTACGACATCGAGAGAGAGAGAGAGAGAGAGAGAGAGAGAGAGAGAGAGAGAGAGAGAGAGAGAGAGAGAGAGTAAGAAATAAATTAATCTTAAAATGAGATAAATCTGGCGAAAGGACATCTAATCCCACAGCGAAGAGTTCTTTTCGCGCAAAAAGATTCCTAGCTGAACTAAATGGGTACAAGATGAAATACGAAGAAGCACTTTGACGAAAGTCGAACAATGGACACTAAAGAAGAAGGAAAGTGTCCCATCATCTGAAGTTTTCTGATTAAATCTCATCTAAGAGCTCCAGAATGAGAGAAGAGCCTAGGTCAATTTTTTCAAGCCATTTTATAAAGTGACATCAAAAGAAATTTCAGAATAGAAAACACAGAGAGAGAAAACGCTGTCTTTTCTCGTCTTTGATTCTTTCATATGTGGATATTTGTATATCTCCGGATATTGCTCAATATTCCAAAAATCTTATCCATGTTGAAAATCTTATTTCATTCGTAGCAATGTTATGCTAACTTTGCAAAGAATCTATTGCATTTATCATTATTTTGTATAAAAAGACTGTGTTGAGAATATATCCAATAAATAAATAATAATTCAATCTCATTATATCAATTATATTGCATTTATTCAAAAATCGAATAAATGTATTATAATGAAAAAAAGAAATTCTGCTTTTATTTTTGTTTGACAGCTTTTGAAAAAAGAAAAAGATTATAGTTTAAGAAAAAAAAGTAATTGCATAATTCTTTGTTTTTGAATATCAGATTTTTGAATTCAGATTTCAAAGATCTCTTTAAAAAAACAAGATTTCTCGACGGTGATGTAAATATTAGTTTTTCAACTTGTTTTTTTATTTCACTCTCTTTTTCAAAACAATGTTATATATAATAAAATACATAATGCATAATATATTATAAAATATATATCATAAAATATATCGTAAATAATGATTGGAAAAAATATGATAATAATAACTAAAATTATTATTAGACGTTACATACAGATTTCGCATTTTGCTTTTAACACATATTGTGTGTGTATTTTTCATACAAGAAATTCATAATATTCTCGTCTCAATGCATATCATAAATTAGGTATATTTTGTAATACTTTATCGTAAACTGCTATACATATTTTTGATCTTATGTTTAATGACTAATCTTTGATGTTTCTTTACAATGATACTTACTACTGTGATGTTGTAAAATATGCGATATACATGTTTAAAGATAATAAATTCTTAATTTATCATTTTTTAAACAAACAAGTACTTCTTCCATTTTTTCGCTGCAAGAACACGAAAAGACAAAATATTACTCGATTGTGCTTCATATGACTTTGATCATTAAGGAGAGATCCTCCAATTACAAAGTTTCAATTAATATCTGGCGCACGTCATCTGGAAAATTTTACAGAATTCAGATAATGAATGATAGAGTATGAAATTCGCGACATTTCTATTTTCATCTTTTTTTGTTCATTACAGTAAATGACAAAAGTCGACTTGAAAGTTGTTGGATTTTATATCCGGTACTTTGAAGAAAATTACACAATAGTCCTCATGCCTTTCGAGGACTTCGGTAAACTCCACTTTTATCCATATAATATACTCGAAAACAAAGAATAGCGAGCATGAAATCCAAAATGTTATTCTGTACTTTTTCGTATTTTAAACATTATTATATAAAACTCTTGACATTTTTTAATAATATATATATCTACATTCTATACTCCACTTTCTATTTTTTTCCCCTTTTTTTTCATTCTCTTCATTTTTTATATTATCTTCAAAGAAATAGTAGAGGAGAAAAAATAGTATTATGACCCTTGTGGGTATAATGGCTCTTCTTAATGTTTCCGGTATTAGATAGCAAATTCCAATGATTACTTATGGAATTATTTGTACCCCCCCCCCCCCCCACCGTTACATAATAGCGCTAATACATATGCCAATATACTTAGTAAATAAATACATAGTATTTATTATAATACATTTTTATCTTCAAGTGTTTCCAAATGTTTTTAAGATATATTTTAATATTTAGCATTTAATTATACCTATATATTTCTCTACTTTATTTTTTCTTCTTTAATCCTCTTCATTTATATTATTTTTCAAGAAAGCAGTCGTCCAAATTAATTTCCAAAGGAATCATGATCTTTAAATACAGGATAAACAGTTTCTCTTTAGTAAAAACTCTAAATGGAAAATTAAGCAACTAATATTTTACTTGTTAATTTACCTAATTAAAATATCTGACATTAAAATTATTCAGCACTTTCAATTTCGTCTTAGATAAAAATTACAAAGATTGTACAAATGAACGATGTTTCACTGATTAATCAATTTTTGGAATACTCTAAAATTGTTGACATATATGCAAAGATGGTGAACACTTACGAAAGTCCATAGCGCCTCTGCTTCTCCTGCTATCTGTGTATCATTGCTAACTATCCCAACTATTACCCGTTTAGCTGCTCAAATTCGAGCTTGTCACTTTACTCTTGCCAAGTTGTACGCGAGTTTTCGATCGTCATCGAGATACACAGAGCCCGCATGTGCTTTGATTCTGAAGTGCGTTAATTGACGCGTTCTGCAATTAACCGTTTCAGTGACAGCATAGCTGTTCATACCTATCGACTTTCCTCGAAACAATTAGTGTAACTTTTACAGTAAATAAAACTACTTCAATCGAGAGACGTAAGAGACTTCCCTCTGCCCAACATCAACATCGACACCCCTAATAGCATCAAACTTCAACTTGACGCTTGCATTAGCAACAAACAGAGAAGGAATGGAATCTTTTTTGGTAATAAATAGATAACGTATTTTTTCATGTATTTTATATATATCAAAGTGTAAATCAATCCATTTCTGTAATTAATTTCAAAGTAAACATCATCTATATTAATGCATATATTTAATAAATAAACTGAATAACTTAAATTATACTATAAGTATAATTTGACATTGAATTTTACAGTCTTGAGTTGATTTCCTTTCATCGTACAAAAATATGTTATTTTCCAATGTGTCATTTTTTATCAATGCGATATTTTACTACAATATTTTGCCTTTAATCGAGCGTCCTTCAGATAATTTCTCGCACGCTATCTACGGAAATCGGTATCGTCTGCAACGAGCGGCGAAGAACTAAGAAGAGAACTAACAGCGCGTGAAACCCAGAAACCAAATGGAAGAAAAAAGTGAAACGATCGACGCGTTTGCGTAAACCACAACGGACGAAGTAGATGGAGGGCGTAACAAGTCAGACGGTCTCTGGTATATTTCATTACGAGTGATATTTCAGTACTTTCGATTCAATGTGCTTGATATATACATTTCTGACGGAAAGTTCCTGTCGATTTAAATTTACAACTTTCGTTCGATTGCGTCACGGTTACGTCGATCGCCGTTTTGTAAGTAAGGTGAGACGGCAAGTACCGTTAAGGTACGTTTGTTCTAGGAATAATACTGCTCTTGCGACGACGTTAAATTGCAGATTCTTATATACAAGATTTTGAGAATCATTGAAGTCGAGAAAAGTGCTTCTTTGTAGATATACAATTGAATTTCGCGTCGTCTAGAATTAGCAGTTGCACTGCAGATTTATAATTCTCCTTTTCCGTTGCTTCAAAGATTACGATTTAATAATTGTATAATTTAAAAAAAACATTAAATAAAAATTGATATTAAGGTGAATATATATATATATAATATATATATATATATATATATATATAATATAAAATAACAAAGAAGTAAAAGATCTTACTCATTCAAAGTGGATTTTGGTGCGCCTAATAATATTTTTGCATAAATTTTACAATTTTTACACAAATTATCGACGCGCAGTTTGCATGAATTGGAAATTGTAAAATTCATATGCAAATATTATTAGGAGATCCGCTTTAATCAAATAAGATTTTTATTCTCTCTCTCTCTCTCTCTCTCTCTCTCTCTCTCTCTCTCTCTCTCTCTCTCTCTCTCTCACTCTTTCGTTAATTTCAAAAAATGTTCCAAAAAATTTATAAATAAAGGAATTACGTTATAAAATACATTTTAAAAACACAGGTTGATATAAAAATTGTTACAATAGTTAATGAACTAAGAGATCAAATAGAAACTAAAAAGCGAGTTTGTGCTGAACAAGAAAATTCAAGGAATCGGTAAAAAAATGCCTTCTACATTGAGCAATAAAGTAGATAGCGACCGTAACGAGCCAGACCTAGGAGGTCTACGGCCTCCCTGGCGCCATCTGCGAGTCGACACTTGAACCAACGTGTCTGACAAAAACGTTCGATTACTACTTCGAGTAGGACGTTGCACGTCGAGGCGCGACCGCTAAAATACGCGGATGAGACCCCGAGGAAAATTCTCTCGAAACTCGATTTACCCGCGAGCAGCGGTTGTACCTGTTTTTCTCCTCCTCGATCCTTCGCTTAGCTTTCAGCTAGCTCTTTGCCATCGCCCGAGGTTTGTTTCACCAGCAGGCAATGCGGGCGCGGGAGAATTGAAGGGGAGGGCACTCTTCGCCGCAATCTTTTGTAATCTGATTTCGCTTTCCCGTACCCGCCCGCAACTTCTTCCCTCGCGTCGGGTTACCAACTTCTAAGCGGTGCTGTTTGTTTCGTCGTTTAACTTCTTCCTACCGCCGGCCGTAGAATTTACGTGGGAAATAATGCGCCGGAAACGAGTTTGCATCACGACGCGAACGATTTCCAGGGAATTACCCGTCGCGAGGGCTCGAGATTCTGCATTTTATCGTAATCTCTGATTGTGCTCCGCTAATTAATTGATATCAGAAAACCAAGATGAAACGTCGAGAATCGCAGATAATGAGATATTCGCGAAGAAGAGAAAATGCATTTTCTTACGTCGTCAAAATGTTTAAAAATTGATTCTAAGATTATCAATAAAATCTAGATTCTAGAAGAAATCTAGACCATCATCAAAGGAAAATATTAAGTTCTGGTCAAAATGAGGAAGTTCCAAGACGTATAAATTATATATCATATTAATGGATTACTCACACAAGTGTATTATAATATTTTGGAAAAATATTATGTATTATATTATCTTAAGAAAATATAAGAAAATATATGAAATATAAGAAAAATCAAGTCATTAAAGATAATAAAAAATAAAAAAATTATTAAATGTGATGTCAAAATATTCCGGGAATTATGCAACAAAAACTGTATTGTTAATATGTATTTGAACATGTATACCTGCATAAGCGTTATATATCCCAAACTAGAATTTGATACCGAATTACATGCTCCTTTAGAGTTAATATTGTGATACTAGCAATTGATTGCATCTATATTGATTATCATGAATAAAAATTTGTATATATTTTACGTGCGCGATAATTGTATTTTTGGATACATTTTATCAAATTAATTTAGGCCATTACATTTACGTCGGCAATTTTAAAAATATATTTCGTATTACTCACACGTGTTATTAAGTTACGTGAATAATAGGAAATGAATATGGCATAAATATTACAATTAGACAATTTAATGAGATCGCAGAGCTCTTAAGCGCTGTAAAAAAAAAATATTGTTCCGCTCTCTCGCATACTTTAATAGAAAATATTTTTGTCTGCGTGGTCGTGATAATTGTTCGAAAACAAACGCATTTCAGTGGTACGATTTCGTGAATATGTCGCATATGCGCTAGCCTGGGAGAAATGTTTTTATTCCACGTTCTCCATAGAGTAAACATTGAAGCCCGGGCGCAATCATTTCGGCGTATATTTTTCATGCACAATAAACAGAAGCTTATAAGACTTAAAAATACAATGTCACTCGCATCACGACCGGTAGTTGTCGGCAGTTCTCAATATAACAACAAACAGTACAAGACAGAGCATTCTTGCTTTTAACGAAGCCGCATTTTCTTGCTTGCTGCTCGGCTACTCAAACTTTTGATGGAAAAAGGACTTCTTTTTATCTTTTACCGTGTCCGTGCCATTGTTTCTTGCAAAATTTTCTGATGCCAGCGACTTTAGAGATTTTAATATGAAAGGCGTAAAAAAAGAAGCTCGCAGATCTTTTAACTTTTCAACTTACATATTATGCTGATCTATTGTAATAAATAAAAACCTACTATGACAAAAAATTATTTTATTCAAGGTTTTAAATAAAATCACGAATATTTGCTTAAAGAATTGTTTTATGTGTGTGCGTGTGCGTGTGTGTATGTATAATTGTGAAAGAAAAAAATAAATGCGAAAATTCAAACATAAAAATTTTTGTAAAATTTTTTTATATTATTAACTTGTTTTACAAATTTCGCTTTTTACATGAATGCATTTTGTATTTTTCATTTTCTGACATAACTTATTTTATTAAATCAACATTCCTTTTTATTATATTGTACAATTTTAGCTTTGATATGTAGTTATTACTTTTCATTCCACAATTAAAAAATGTAGAGTTGAAAAGCTATCTTGATGTATTTTGATACATATAGCTTACAGGAGGATATTGCACATTGTAACTGCAACGTATTAATTGCATCCACGTGCCAATAATATTACTGATAGCTGGCACCATGAGCAAACATCATTGAGCAAATGTTATACTAGCTATCAAATATAAAATGTATAAAACATAATTTAAAAATATTTCGATTCCAATGCTGTCGAATGGTGGTATGAAATTTATCATTTTGTACAAGGAAACTTTATCTGATAATATAATCTTTTACTGCTTTTTCAATCTTCAATTAGAATTTTTATTTAATATCCGTAGTTTTGAATTTTACATTTTTTTTTTTATTAAAAGTTATATTTTTCAAAATAAATGATTCATGCATTTTTATACATTTTGCACATTTTTCATAAATATCTCAATAAGCTCATCAATGTGAATAAATTTCAAAAATATGGCAGAAAAAGATATATCATGTAAACAATATGAACCGACTGTTAGATCGATATGAATAAATCAAATTTTAAATAAGAAGAACCCTATATTCGATCGAAGCGAATCTTACTGCTTCAATACATATTTCTTGTGTGAATTTATATGCATACATTCTGTTTCTGTATATCACGCACCGAAACGTTTTCCAAACTTAAAACGCGTTTATGAACAGAACCAGAATAGTAATATCACTTATTAAATTATACAAGCAATTTAACAATTTTTTTATGCTAATAAGCATCATTTAACAAGAATATTAATTGTCAAATGTTAGTGAAACCTAAAAACTGCGAATAATTTATTGCGAAGACTCGAATTACATTTCGTATCATTACGATAGCAAGTCGGTATTCTTTATGAGTTAAAATGCGGGATGTGCAATGATATGATGAGCCATTTCATGCCATGTCAATAAATTGTTCGCAAAAATGCTAGTATCGAAGAAAAGTACAATCTCTAGAGGAAGATCGGAAAACTTGCTGGAACGTAAGAATATCGTCTCCTAAGAGAGGTTGTTTTCTTGTTTCTCAGAGATGGTCGGACTTCCTGACTCATTAGAAAAATTGTACACGTATAATGATCTTTATAATGAATACTATGACAAAAAGTATCTTCGTAAACAGCTTCGTAAAAACGTATAAAGAAATCAACATGGAAATAATTTTCACATTCACGTCGTCAGTTTAAAGAAGACATTTGCATCCTAACTCGCACTGAAACGTTCTGCGTTTGTTCGATTTGCGTGATTCATGGATTCTTGTATGCGCAACCAGGAAAGTTGTAACGAGCTGACAGAACGAATTGGCATACGGATTTATGCAAATGGATTTACGCGGAATACGAAGGAAGACAGGGATTACTGGTGAAGCAAACTCGCATGAAATCGTGCATTATGGGCCGTTATTACAATAATTCATCATAATTTTTTCGAGCGCTAATAACCGTGGCGTCGAGTTTATTATCTAATTACCGTCGCACAAAGTATGGCAGCCTCACATTGTACACTTCATGTATATTGTCACGTTTCTAGAAAATTCAAAACTACTTTCGTGCTGAAATGTATTTAGAGTACTCTCATCATGGAAACAAAATGATGGAAGCTCTAATTTATTGAAGCGGAATGCAATCGTGCAATCGATGAGCGATAAAGCCCATTTTGATCCGTGTCGTCGATATGACTCTTCATGGTTTGCGAAAACAATAATTCATTATTTTACACGGAAATATCGAGCATTTATCATGTGACGAAAAAATGATAACTGCTATTAATTTACGGTTATTATAAAACGTAGATATCGTTGCAAGATCTCATCTATAATTTCTGAAATGTGATAATAGCCGAAGCTATTCAATAATAAATCTCTTGTATACAATGAATTTAACAAAAATGCACGTGATCCACGTTTACCGAGTGTGATGATTAATTTTTTTTTTTTAAATTAGTAAGAAAAATATTAATCAAAGTTGAAATAAATTTCAATATAAATGAGACTTCATTGTTTTATTATAAGTCGTACGTGTGTACTTCCACAAAAGTACACACGTTGGTACGTTGACGATTGACTGAATCGCGTAAAGAAAGTGCTTCTTCGAAATAATCGCTCGATCGTTAATCTCGAACTTTCAATTACTGTCCGCGTCTCGTTTTTCCCATTTACACATACGCTGCTTCTAGTTTGGACTTTAAAATGACTCGGGCCTATCGCAATTTCGGCGCAAAATAGAGATCTGCGTCAGGAGGGCATACCTAAGCAAGAGGTGTCGCCTGGTCGATGCCTATGCCGGCGTTCGAATCACCACACCTCAATTTCACGCTACCATCTATCAAGCATTGAAATCTTTCCTGCTGTTGTTGCAGATATCTTAAAGATAGATATTAAAAAGTCTGTCTTGAAAATCGGAAGACAGTAAGAAGTGCATCGAGCAGAATATCCGTTTTGAAGTAAAAAGAACAATGAAAACTTTCTTTTTATAGACTTTACCCGAGTCTTCTCAGTTGATAACACGAGCGAAGGCATTTTTTTATTTATTTACGTTTGGTAACGTTTATTAATAGTTTTTTTTTGTAAAACATAAGGTATACGAAAATATTTCATCGCACTTACGAAATTTAAAAAACAATGGAAGCTTTTTTCTATAGACTTTACGAGCGCATGTAGGAATTATGTAGTATTTTGTTGTGTTGAAATGTTGATTTTTTTCTATAGTTATGGTAGCAATCTCGAAATTGACTTTTAAATTTTATCTCGAAAAATAAAAAATCGAGAAAATAAATGTTCAAAAATAATTAGAAAAGTGCAAATGGAATATTCTCCCACTGCGTAAAAATTACATGAAATTTACTGTTAATAAGCTAGTAAACGTATTTTTTACGTTGGAATTTTTATAAATAAATTAAAAAAATACTTTCGGTCGTGTTATTAAATGAGAAGATCAAGTAAAAACATTAGTTCTCACATCCTCGAATCAGATATTCAGATATTCAGAGTCGGGAATGCGTTAGCTTAATTTTATATTTGATGCTTACTCGAATAACACATTAATTTACTTTTGCACATGAAAAACTACTCCGTAGCAGGTCACGAAAAATGCAATAGAGAACAAGCCAAATGCGAGAACCAAAATTCGTCGAGCACTCATCAAAGCTTTTGTGGCGGAACATATTCCGAGGTAGAATGCGTTACAGAATGTGGTCACAAATGCAATTTGAAAATTACTTCAGGCATAGTGAAAATTTAACTTATACCATTCGCCGACATGCTGTTACCTGTATTTTCATCGAACATTTTTAGGTTACTCACGAATTTTATTATTAAAGCAGCTGTTTGTGATAGGAGATTATGTATGGGAAAAAAATATGAAGCGAAGTGTGAACGATATTTCATTAGTTCCAACAGAATACTATTTCGAAATATGTTCTCAATTATTATTTTCTTTTCTCAATAATAAGTGAAATTTGATCGAGAAACTTTCAACACAATAGAGCGAAGAGAAGCATATTCTGTCTAGGCGTTTCTTAGTGCCTAATAATATTTTGTATGAATTTTAACAATTTTCAGTTCTTTAAATTTCCAAATTTGAAATTGTAAAATTCACTAAAATATTAAGTCTAAAATCCGCCTTGATCGAAAATAATCCTTTTCACTTAATTTCTTTTCACTTTTCACCTAAAAAAATAAGTGAATTTTTACATACACACAAAGAAGATTTTGCTATAGTGTCTAAAATTCAGCTAAATACAGTTTTATCTAAAAATAGTTTTGCTGGACCATTAAAATAATTCCGTAGGAATTTTAAGTACGAGCCGAAAAATTTTTTTTATATTCTAGTAATCAGTTTAAGTATTATATAATTCTTTTAAATGTTCAATAAAATTATTTTCAGATCTGTATCTATATATAGTTAATTTTGTAGATACTTCAACAAATTCGTTCTTTCCGTGTATATACATACAGAACATAGGAAAAGTGTTATTCTCAGTAATTGACAAAATGATTTCTATGAATGGTTTTACGTTTATCAAAAATAAACAATTATATTTTAAGTTTTCTTTAATAAGTCATTTATCCATGATACTTATTGTTAATAATAACGGCTTCGATTTAGCGCAATAAGAAGTCTTTTATTAATGACTAGTCAACCGTGTCAACGTCTAGTCGATAAAAAAATTTTTAATGCGATTTACTGCGCCGACTTATGTCTCCGACAATAAATATCGGTTATCGAGCTTTCAGCTGCGGAATATCACGTGGTATATCGGATGTCATGAACCGGAGCATGACATATGGCGTACAAAATAGTGTTGTCGTACATTAAAGAATGAATTATGATCTTAATCACATACGAATGCAATGTTACAATTCGTAATGTTGAAACGCTCTACTTTTTTATTCAGTGATTATTAATATTAAAAGAATTTCGTACGCAAAATATGAAGCTCTCTTATTGTGTGAGTAAATCCTGACAAAATATTTTCATAATAAATTATAATATGTTTTTTATTTTATTTGTTTGCCAACAGAGAATTTTTGTTACTTAATATATTTTAATTTTTGTCAAGCTTTATTTTTTAACATGTTTACATTCAATATACTACAACCTCTCGTTTGCTACGATTTCTCGACACGTCACAATTTAGCACATTTGGCGAACTTAACAGTGTATCAGTCATTAAACATTTTCTGCCTGAGAAAATAATCTTATCAGAATATCATGTATAAATCTCACAAACTAGCGAGAGAAAAATTAATTAAAGTTTCTACATTCGCTTCGAATTACTTTTCCGTACTTTTCTCGGAAGCTCGCGAAAAGTCTCTTTTTCGTAAAATGTTCCATTTTCAACATTTTCTTAATTACATAATCTTATTTTCATTGGATTTCCATTAAAGATATTCGCTAAACATATATAGCACACATATATTAATATTTATACTTTCAACGAACTTATACTTATGAAAATGATGTTCATAACGTTCTATTTCACTTAAATAACGTATTTTTATAGTTTATTTACCTTATTTACTATTATTATTATAAAATTGAATTTTGAAAATAATAACATAAATCTAAATACAATATTTTTATATAATTTAAATATTCGAAATAATTTATACGAAGTTTTATTGCGATTTTTATCGATTAATTGCAAACTTTTTATTTAGAACAAATAAATATTTTGTTTATTTACTGATAACTACTACTGGATAACTAATTTCTGCATCACAAAGTAACTTTACATAAATAATCTTTTGAATACGTATTTATATTAAAAAATTGAGATTTTTGTCATTTATTTTTTAATACATTTCCATAGATTTCTATTGAAGCACAGATTTAAAAAATATTATTTCTTATTAAAATAACTTATAATATAGATGATAAACATTATTAAAAAAAAATTTATTATATTATTTTTAAATGCGATTTAGAATAGTTTATAATTTTTTAACAATTCTTTAATTATTTTGAAATATCTATCGATTACCCTTACATTATGCTAAAATATACATATGAGAAGTGATGTATTATTTAACATGTTCATTTAAAAACATGTTATGTATAATAATTCATATTGAATAATTCACACTAATTTACAGTGTTTTAAAGATGCTTATTAGCACCAATAATATTAAATTGCTTGTTAATTTATGTATTCCAGTTTTTCTGTCTAACAATAAGACTGTTTCAAAGAGTGACAAATAATCGGCATGCAGATCGTTTGAAGTATAAATTGTAAAAATTTACACAATTATTAGGCATTAAGACCCGCCTTGATTAAACATGCCTCTCTTTACTCATTTGATATTAATAATTATTTCACGAACCAAATGACGCCAATAATTCTAACATTAATTTACGCATGCATTAATTTATTCAGAATTTGCTCCCAAATAATAACCTTGATTACCTATCAATCTATGCAGTATTTCAATTTAATATCATTATGATAATTTAATATCGTTAGGTTAATTAGTTGTTCAAACTGTCAACATTTAACGGCCACGCAAATTTTGTCACGATTAAACGTAATTTAATAGAAACTATTGACATTTATGTTTTCAGAAGTGGTATACGATTTGATGGAGGCATCGGTGTCATCGATGACGGATGATAATAATCTTTACATGGATGACGGCGTCGACGGATTTCCGGCATTTGGCTTTCGACCCGGATCCGAAGTGAAGCAACCCTACAGGCTATATCTCCCGGAAAAGTTGCCAGCCGAGTTCACCCTGGTGGCCACGTTCAAGCCGACCTCTTTCAGAACGAGCTACCTCTTCGCCGTTCTTAATCCCTTCGAAACCGTTGTCCAATTGGGCATTAGAATTTCGGTAAGCCACGTGTAATAACTTAGATCTTTTTTGAACTTTCAACTTTTTCTGCAACTGAGGCAGAACGCAAGACGCAATGACAAATTATCTTTAGAATTTCGGAGATCTCTATCTAAAATGTTACGTGGTTTTATTGATTATGGGCGGATTCTGCTAAAGCAGCGAGGCGTGATGTCAGAGAAAATAATAGCGTATAAGATTGAGGAGCAAATGTCTTGCGAAATGAAAGGATGAGCGTGATATATGACGTCATATTAAATCATGAAGGAATCCGCTTTAACAGCTAGGTGATTACTAGCTCTTTAAACGTGCTTTATCAAAATAACTACGTGATATTCTTATGACATTGCACATTTCATAAATAGATAAGTATTATCCAAATGAAATAAGAATAATTACTCATTTCATCATCACGTTACTTTTCACGTAAATTTTACATAACTGATCCTTATAAAAATCTAATACTGAAAGGTAGTTAGATTAACTGTATATTTATTTTTTAAATATTAAAAGTACTGAACAACAATGCATTAATACTTAAAATAATTAATCATTATCTTTCATTGCGAAATTGGTAAGTTATTAAATTTATATATTACTGTAAGGGGAGAATATAAATTTGTCATTTTTCTAAAATAACTTTCCCTTTCTTTCGTACTTTTCAAATATTTTTCTTTTGCATCATAATTAAAATGATTAATTTAAAATATTCGAAAAAATAAAAAAGAAAAATGCGAAAAAATGTACCATAATTTTAATATGATTTTATCTTATATTTTTCAACTTTTTCAATATCATTGAACATTCGATCTTAAAATTTCTTATCAAAATTTTGTACCGTTTAGATAATAATTTTATAATGCTAACAAAGAATGTATGCGTTTTAAACAGAATTGGCAAAATTCCATATTTTTTAGATAAAGTCCATACCAGCAGTAAAAATTGATTTGACTTTTCAGACAAAAAATGGTATTTTTATTAAGGACAACAAAATAAACAAAAATTTTGTTATCGATATTCTATAAATAGTATTTTAGTTATTATTCTAATTTTATTATTACAGTATTCAGTAACGGTAATTGAACAAATGCTTTTAAGCTTTACCCAAAATAAAATTCATAATAGATTAAGAATTGACATAAAAAATAAATTAGTTTCTTGTCACAAGAAATTAATCCATATTGGTAAAAATTTTTAACTCTGTTACTATTTTTCTGAAACTAAAAATTAATATACAAAATATAATTTAAATATATTCTCCAAAGTTGTTTTAAAAATGTGTTAATTTAAATTTAAAAAGGCTTCATTACAAAGTTTTTCTATTACTATTGTGGGCGCGCGCCCGTGTGTGTGTGGTGTGTGAGATCATTTCGTTTTTCTTTAAACTTGTGAATAGTATAATTTATTAATCAAAGCAAAACTATCTTTTTATGTTAATAAGTAAATTGTATTATTCATGTAAAATATAATGTAATACAATAATACTAAAAAATATATTTATATATAAATATATTTTTTAGTATTACTTATTAGCTATTTTTATAGTTTTTGCCAGTTTATTCCATTGGATAAAATCCGGATAAAATATGGAATTTGCCATGGTTTTTTCAACCCACTGAATTTTTTCGGTTAATCCTGGTTTTGAACAATAAACAACCTAGAATATTTTAAATGTATCTAGAAAAAAACTTCAATAAAACTGTAAAATATTTTCAAATAATAGGTATTACTATTGCTTAATACATGAAATGATATATAATAAAAAACATTATTAAAGTATATAACTTTTATATAACTTAAGATTTGTTTTTTATAGTTTTCTTGAAAATGTACTTGTTTTTTTACGAGATAATTTATATCATTCTTAATATGTTTTATTAAAACAAAATATTATGTCAAAAGTATTATTATGTACAAAATTATTTTTATCAATAATTAATTTCATAATAAATTTCATAATCTTCTCCCCTGTGATAGTAGATTTATGAAACTCATACAATTATAGCCCTTCGGAATTATAACGGTGAATCTATTGAATCCACTCATTATATTCTTTAATTACGACACATTTGCAAATTTAAATTTTTATTATTATAAATAAAGTTTAATATTCATTTTTTTTATATGAGTCATTTAGATTCATTAAAATTAATTAGTACTTAATTTTTTAAGCAGTAAAAATTAAATTGGTTTCTCACAGATCCAATATAAGTAATTATGTGCCATTTGATCAGATTTGTCGAAAAAGTAAACGCAAGTGTTTATATTTAAATAATTACAATTAGAAAGCAAAATGTGAAAATAGATTCAGGAATTTATTGTTTTTTTCGATCGTTCTCGAAGGATGGACCAGGCTCGAACCAGAATGTTTCATTGGTCTACACGAATTCAGATGAGCATTCGCATTCGGAGGAGGTGACAAAATTTACTGTGCCAAAGCTTACAAAGAAATGGTCGAAGATTGTCATTAAGGTTTCCACGAGCGACGTCATCTTATATCTCAATTGCCACGAGATGGCCCGACAAAAGGTTACCAGAATCCCTCAGGAATTAGTATTCGATACCGCCAGCACTCTGTACATCGCACAAGCCGGACCGCACATCCAGGAGCGATATGACGTGAGTATCGTGCACCACCTTTCTACTATCGTTTTTCGAAAAATGAAAAAAGTGGACGCCGCGAGCGTTCGTGCGTGGCGCAACGAAACGAAACGAGTAGCGCTTGTTGGTGTGTTTTCCACTGAAATCGACATAGTTTCACTTTGCAGCCGAGTACGCGTAACGAAGTAGCGTGAATAAACAGGCTCACCTGGATCGAGATGCAGTCCTTTTTTAGATTGTGACTCGACAGACATAAAACAGGCAGTTCACATGAAACGCTCGCGATATAAATGATATAAGATGGTCGTTTCATTTCGTCAAACCACGTATGTTTTCCGAACTATTCCATTCTCGTTTCGAATATATAATTAGTAAATTGATTGATTATTCTGCAAATACGCTAATTCATTAAAAATCAAAAATAAACCGGAAGACATACTCGCATTACTAAATCCTCTTTTGCATTCCAGTGGCCGAATTGAAAATAAATTCTATGCATCTCGAGTAGCTAATTTGAATATATAATTCACGTTTTCTTTCGCACTTGATATATTATAATTTACTTCATATAGAGACGAGAATAATTCGTTCGGAAATTTATATATCGAATTTTCTTTTTATACATTTATCGTATAACTGTTTCACGAGTTTCGTCGTATTAAAAAATCCAGTCATAAACTTCAAAATAAAACAGACAACCGTGGAATTAAGAGCGGCAAATCGTAGAAGTAAATCCGTGCCGTTCCATCCTTTAAGAATTTAATACCGTATCCAGTATCCTGATAAAATAAGTAAAAAGCGAGAGAGCGAGCTAAAAGAGAGGATGGTACGAACGTGGAAAGTGCCATCGGATAACGGGCGGTAGGTTCTAGAAGAAGTGGAATGGATACGAAATACCTCATCGAAATCCTATATATTGACGTTACAGAGATCTGTTGTCTCGGTTTCCACTATTGCTCTCTCAAAGAACACTCAAGTGGTCCGTGAGACATTGCACACAATGAAAATCGAAAGATTTCTGCTCGCCAATACGTCCAGTTTGAGAACAGCAATTTGTGATCGGATTACATAAATCAAAATAACGTACTTTACGCTATTATATATTTTTAGTATTATTTTTTTCTTCACGCGCGATATATTGACATTTCCATGAATATCTTCCTTTTTCCTAACGATTTTACATCAAGCAACCTAACTATACATTTTGAATACTTGTCAAAAAATGAAATAACGTTTATTCTTTGTAAACAAAATAATAGAAACGGAAATCAAACTTAGATCTTCCGTTTGATAGACACGACTGCTCTCTACATCGAGCGATTCAATATTTCATAAGTGTTCATAATAATATCACTATATATTATGTATTATTCATAATAATATATTACACATAATAATTTACACATAATTATTGTATATCATATATTATTATACATAGTAATAGTAATGATAAATATATTAGAAGATTTTACAAATCAACATATCAAATTATAAAGTTCATTATGTGTGAGAATATAAATAATATCTACAATAAAATTTTTAAATAAGACCAATTCAAATAAATTTCAATAATAAAGTCGCGTTTATTGATCCATCCGTATGAGAACGTGCATTTATACATCATTCAAAAGAGCATTCTTCGAGGTAATGATACTTTATGTAGAATTGTATTTCATTTCAAATAATTAATATCGTTCAGTCTGAGAGTATTTATGTGTCAGCCCTTTAGTATCTCCATATCGTATTAACAGCGAGGACAGCGTGATTACATATCATTGATATGAGAGAGGATAATTAGTTCTCATCCTGACGCAATATGATCAGCTATACAGAGACCACGTGTTGCGTAAATCGATGCACGAAATACATTGATTTATTCGATCCTTCGTTAATTAGTTAGTCTCGACAATAGGTGGATGTATTGCAATATTTCGAATTGATTATGCGATGTCGCTTTTATCTTGCGACGGCCATTTCTCTTGCAGCAATTAATTTATGCGTTAAATTAATAAAATAAAATCGTGCGAATATTTGTGGATTTTTCCTATAAATTTTTAATTAATATTAAATTACTGAAATGAGATCTGTACGCATTAAATATAATAATACTGTTCCGATATACTTTTATGCAGACAAGCACAAAGACATCATTTCCAACTTTACGAGCTGCTTATTAATTTCATAAGTACTATTAAAGAAGCTTACTTTGCAAAGTCGATAATTATCGGTTATTTTAGCGATGCAAGAAACTTTTCGTTTTATATTATTGCGTCAATTAGTAACATAAAGAAGAGACATCGCAGAAGATTTTTATATTTCCATGTCAAACTACTGAAGGATTTTATCATTTACTTTATATCAATTTTTAATGCCTAAAAAGATAATAAAATTGTTTTGTAACGTAATCTATCCTTTTAATTATTTAAATGTGAATAAATAACAAACGATCTGAATAATATCTGATGTTTGCGGTTAATCGCGTCATAAAGTTTTAAAAATAAAAAATTAATTTGGATATTATCGCAACTCATTTTTTCTCTTTCTTGCTTACATTCTTAATTGTAAAAAAAAATCTATTGTACATATAATGTGTTCTTAGAATACATCGTATACAAAATACTTGATACGAATTTTATTATTGTGTTCCATAAACTTCGCGTAAAATTATTCCGAAATAAAAATCCTAATACAAAAATATTATATCACGTTTAAGCGAACGAATTTCGAATAATTTAATTAGTCAATTATAAATAGTTCTCATTAAAAAATTATTGTAACTTCAACATTTTATTATTAGGATCATTCTAAATAGTTATTTTTATGCTCAAAATAGTTCAAAAATAAAGAATCTCCTATTAATTATTATCATGCAAAGTCTGGAATATTCTTATATTTAGAACGTTACGTTTTTATTTTTGTGCAATTTTCAATATATCATGAAATATAAAAACGGTATTTCATTGATTAACCTATGTGCAGGTATGTAAAATAAAATATTATATATTATAATTATATTCCATAATAAGAACATAGAAACGAATAGAAAGAAAATAATCGAATAATGGAAATAATCGATATTAACTAGGGATGTGCAATCTCCATTAATTGAATCGACCTCTGAATCAATCTTGAATCGAATTGATTGAAATCGATCTACTAAAAAATCGCATCTGAATGAATCGATCTATTCAATTAAAATTTTTTTAGTAACATCCCAGTGAGATATGATAATGAAATAGATGTCAAATCGACATCAATTTAATGATTTCAGCGTCAAATCGATATTGATTCCACTGTCATTTCTCACTGAGGTCATATAAATTCAATAAAAATAATTAAAACACGATTTTGATTTGTCTACAAGTAAAATAATTTTAATTTAAAAATCTAGATTTAAACTAACATCTGTAATTCTGACATAAATCAACTACTGACGTAAAATTGGAAATATCATATATAAATGCATTAAATTCGGTTTTATAACAACTGTCAATTGATGTTATAAATTAAAATTTAACTACCATTTATTTATACATTTTGTCAGTAATAATTACTAGTTGCAATTACAGATATTGTTAAACCCGATTAATATTAACCGGTAACATGTAAATGTAAACAGTGCAGGCACAGTAATTACACTGTGTAGGCACAGTAATTACACTGTGTAGGCAGATATTACAACTTTGGATTCTTTGGAACACGACATATATAGAATTAATTTTCAATAAATTGATAGAGATTTAAATAAAAATATTAAATCTTTTTTATTGTATATATTATATATAAAACGTATTGTTGAATAGTGCAATAAAAATACGATAATAATTATTACATAAAAATACGACTTTTTAAATGTCTATACTTGTCAAAATCAAATCTGCTAACGGTGTTAGTAATATCATTTTATTCTTGTTTAACGTTCGGTGAGTAACAGGAATGAAATAATATATTGGAATATATCTTGAATTTCCAAATCCACACCTACCCTTCGAAGATTGATCTCTTATTAAATGAATCGATCTACCTTAAAATCGGTAAAATTAATCTTATTTATCTACCTTAAAATCGATCCTGTAAATCGATTAAAAAAATCGATCTTTTTTTTTTGCAAAATCGTTTTTTTAGAAGATCGAATCGAGATCGCGCATCCCTAATATTAACGTATCTAATAATAAAATGCATAAATAAATAGTGCCAAATGCGATCAAAACAAAATTATGATATAATAATACCTACTTCTATATAAATACGTTTTCCACTTTTTCAAAATTATAAATCAAATATAGTTGGCATCATGAGAAAAATATGAAGATTAGAAAAAATATGAAAATGTAATATTCTTTACGTTATTTGTAGACTACATCAAAAAATTCATATTTATATTTCGTATTTATCTTTAATTAGTCTGCAATTGTCCTCTTACTTATTGATTGACGCAAAAAATTATCAAACTTCTTTAGATATCAACGGAAAAGGCTATACGAACATAAAAATGCCCGAATATGCGAAGTGGAAAAACGTTCGTGCGATTTTCACGATCTGTTCAGCTCTTCTTACAACGAGGACGTCGGAACGGACTTGCATCGCACCCCGGAGACATTCTTATCGTGCATCCACTGTCGTTTCAGTCTCACAACGTTGTTTCCCGCATCTCCCGCGCCAGACTTTTTCACGTCTTCCCGGGATAACAATACGGAAAAGTTTCGCGGCCATTTCGATCGGCACGATTCGCAAGTTCTCGCTCCGCGTGGGCTAATCTCTATAAATTGTGGCGCTATGCTACCACCGCGCCAGTCGACGATGGCGACTAGGAGGTGTTTTGCAAGGTAGTAATTCCGCAAGGAAAACGCGCTACCGTTTTCTCCAGAGACAACGTGACATCCGTACTTTATATAGCGGAAGAGCAATGGATTAACGTGACGACTACGTGCATAAGCACGCGCACTGTTGATGGTTCGTCAAACAGTGTTATTTTTGAAAGAAATAATCGACTATGGTATTATCGTTTTTGTAAAATTTCTTCACATTTTTTCCCAGAAACGAATAGTTACTTATTTTTCACAGAGCATGTCATTATGTAAATTTTACACATTTCTGTGGAAAAATATTATTTTATACGTTTATGTATAAAGTGAAAAGAAAGAGCCTGTCTGTTATAAATTCTGTTATAAATAGAAGAAATTTTACAAAGCATTCATTAAGTTGCGAAATTATTTCTGTGAAATTTATGACGATAAGTAATTACCTGATGATGTCATGCATGTCAAAACCTTTTCGGAATGTCTCTCATAATTTTCTATATTTTAATACTGATAAAAAAAAAACATTATTTTTAGCGTTGACCGAATTTCATCACTTTATATTCTCTAACGATTCTCTTACATTCAGAAATTGATTTTTCTATGCATCTTAATTAAATAATTTGCTAAACAGTCCATGTTATACATTTATAATGAATTGCTATTTGTTTAAGATAATTAAGTTTATTCTTTGCGAAGCATCTGTTACGAGTCATATCTCGGATTTAGTTGCCACATCTTGACAATAAAACACATGTTTAAAAATTATTATTGTACACATGGAAAAGAATATACATAGCAAGCTGTACAAAGATAATATTTCAGTGAGGCAAATTACATAAGTGTCTAAAACAAAGTAACACAGAACATTTGTAAGTTTTATAAAACAGTGAAAAGTTATTCGGAAATATTACAATTTCCGATTCTGGTTTGTTTGATTAAATACAAAGAAAAATACTATTTTGTTTTATTGAAATAACTCTTATGGAAAATAGATATTCAGGTTATATTATATTTGTACAAATTTGTTAGCCATAGAGTGATCAACTGCTGCAGAAGAAGTTTCTTCGGGTAAAAACGAATGTAACTTACAAAAAACTGAAGAATAAGAAAAGTATATTGGTACTTGGAATAAGAGAAGGGATATGAAATGCCATCAAATAGTATATAGTATAACTTTACGTGTTGAATACATACACACATTTTGTTATAAAATTTAGTTCAATTATGTATTTGAAAGCGTCGTTCAACACTATTAAATCTATAGTTTCAAATTTAACCCAATTAGAGTTACTCAAATTACACTGCTTTTATTAGGTATATCGTTATTTGATACTGAAACAATAGATACATTTGATATAGCGTCAAATTTATCTATTGTTCTAATATAAAATATCAATATATTGAGTAGGAACAACTCAAATTAAGACAGTTAAATTTGACATTATATATAAATTATATAGATTTAACAGTGAAAGCTTTCAAGCTAGACTGAAATTACAAAATTAATATCAATTATATACTTGTCAAAATTACGCAAAAAGTACATAACTGTAAAATTATCTGCTACCTACAAAACTGAAGTATAACTTCTGATAACGCAGTAAACAATACTGACAAGTCATATTATGATGTCTAAGCAGATTGTGAAATAACTTTGACGACTGCCCGTAGAATGCAGCGCAAACTGTAATATTCCATAACTCTACTACTTATTCTATAGCCGTCTTCTACTTCCGCACTATTTGAAAATTTTACACGCTTATTTAAACAAGTAGCAAGTTGACTTTACTTGTCAACGTTTTTTCATCAAAATGACATCTCAATAATCCTGACATGTTCTAATCAAGAAATATGTCGATAGCGCATCGATAGAATTTTACGTTAAAAATTGATATTGATTATTTTATTTCATGGTTCTTGTATTTTATCTTCTCCGTTATTTCATTACATCACGAACCTTTTGCTTTTCTTCTTGGAAGTGATGAAATCGGAACATTCGGTCTTTTTTGGCATTTGAGGGTATTCGAGCGAACAGACTCATGGACGAATTATCGATCGTGTCTTCCCGTCAGCGGATACGATTGACTTCCGCGGAACCGCAGTTATTCCGAGTGTTTTGGGCAATTTTGCTGCGCGCACGGTTCATCTCCACATCGGCGTCCGCAATATGCGCGGCATGCTTGAAAATCCGTAATTAAGATCCGGTATGTACGCAACTGCATATTTGTGCCGTTAGTATTTGAAAAGTTCGAGCAGCACGAGTACAGATTCTACCAATGATTATTCCAGTATCTTGCAAGATTGATAATAAAATCTTGTTAAATAGCACAGAAAGAATGGTTTTTTTTTCCTGAAGTATTTAAATATTCAGCTCAATCTGAAAATAATTTTGTTTGGATCCTCAAAATAATTATATATAATATAGAACACTCAGTAATATAGTTGCTAGAATATTAAACATGTTTTGCAGATTATCATCGATGCTTAAGCGATTCTATATAATTATTTTAACAATCTAGCAAAATTATTTTTGAATTTATATCTGTCTAAATTTTTAGATACTTCAGCAAAATAATTCTTTTCGTGTATATATGATTCATAATTCATATTTTATTCTTTTTGTATAATATAATTATAGAAGCAGTTTTATGTAATTTTTGTGATTTTTAAAATAACAATTTAATTTTCAATTATTTTAACTGTATATATCGATTTAATTGTAATTGAATTAAATAAATTCATCATAAATTATAAAATTCCATTTTAATTGTCATTTTTTTTAAAGATTGATTTCTAAAATAAAATTAAAAAATAAAAAAGATAAAGTTTTTTAACAAAAAATTTTATTTTTCAAAAATATTTACGGAACAACGTTTTGCAATATAATTATAGAGATAATTTTACTTATGTATATTAATAATTTTAAAAATATATATAAGTAAATATTTTAATTTTAGTTGATTTAATTTCATATATCAATTAAAAATTGTAAATAAATAAATTGAATAAAACTGTTATAAATTATGAAGTAGCATATAAGATCGATTCTTTTAAAAGATAATTCGTAAAATAATAAATAAGTATTAAAGAATAAAAAACATAGAGTTTCTTAAGGATATTATTTTTCCTAAATATTCACGGAACAATGTTTCATTTCGTGGTCATGGTAACACCGTGACACCACATACACTTTTTACCTTGGAAATACGTCGCCTCTATATTATGTTAACACCGGGAAACTAACTTCTACGTGATGCTCAAATTTGCATAGAATTTACGTCGCTCTCTGTGAAGCGTCTGAGAATCACGAAAAGAAAACAAATCTCGTGACGTGTCGTCACGTCCAACAGTACGCGAGAATTACAGGATTTCAATTACGAGATAAGATAGACTGGTTAGGAAAGGAGAGACGTAGGTGGCTCTCCGACGTAGAAAAACTCGTCGAAATAAAGGAAGAAAAGGATTTCAACGTCCGTGCGCGTTTAATGGCGCGATGAAAAAAAGGGCCATTAACCCTGCGCGGCCCCTTTAATTCTACCGTATTATTACAAACAGCAGCAGCATTACGAACAGCGGCGCTCGGCAGTGATGGGGTGGAGAGAAAAATTAGGACGTTGCTTCGCGGGAGGTGAATTCCGCGATAAGAATGCCCCGAGGATCTTCCGTCGAGGTGAAACGTCCGTGCCGTTCCCATCCCCCCATAAGGAGGGATATCCACTGTGAAGAAGGATGCGCGGAGGGCAGGGAAGACGTAACGAGAACGAAGTACACGTGCACTGTGCACCAGCATAAGCAACTCCTGAGAACATGGAATATAGAGCTCTAGAAATAGCAGAGGCTTGTTATATCATTTGGATAAAAGCTACGGTTGACCGGCCCCATTTTCCTCAATGGGTTTTGATACAAAGCATACGCCCCATAGAAAAGATGAGGATCGCCTTTAAAAAATTAATAGTATGCGGAAAATGTCAGAGGGAGATTCCTTATTGATAATAATTGAATCTCGTCGTTCAATGTAAAAAAGTCCTTAAGTTCCTTTTATTGAAAATTGTAAACTATTCATAACAAGTAGAAAGTAATCCTGTCCGTATCAATTTAAATACATGGAAAAAACGATTTTACTAAAGTATGTAAAAACAACCTCGCACTAATTATGTGGAAAATTCGGTTCTAATTAGTTTTCACATATAATGTAGGGTTGGAAAGTAACATATTACTTGTAACGCCATTATCGTTATCATAATTTTTTTTTTCGGCAACAATCGTTACTTTTTTCTGTCCGTAACGGTACGGTAAGGTACGGTAACGGTAATGGTAACGTCATTACATTTCTTTACAGTAACGGTAACAAAGACAACCATCGCTTATTGTTACTTTAATTAATCCCTTATTATTTTTATATTTATTAAATATAAATTGCATTAGTTTTCATTGGCTAGAAATATTTTAACGATATTAATGAATTTAGAAACAAACCCGTAAATGACATCTGAGTACGAATTCGCATCAACAAAATTTCCAACTTGTAGGTATTTGAAAAATTTGGTTTTATACGCAGTTTTGAATAAGTAACATTTCGTTTTTCGAAAATTCAATATTACCAAAATCGATTGGTTAGAAAATTTTACATTGGAAATCATATTTCTTTTAGAAGACATAAATCATTAAAAACGCCTAATGCGAATTCGTATCGTATTCTTTAGATCGATATAAATTTTTAATAAAATTTACGTTAAATTACAATCTAGATAGATTCCTAAATATTATCATGCATAGCCGTGGTCATATATAAGTATAAAACATTCTCAATTTATTGCATTTTCTTGGAAAAAGCAATAATAAAAGCCAAAGGAAAACTGACGAAATTTTTAAATTGTTATTATATAAAAATAAGTATTATAAGAACGTTGACGTCAATTTGTCGGTGCTTTATACTAGCAAGATTATATATTAAAAAATAAAATGACGTCTATGTCACTATATCACAATATCGTTGTAAAGCTAAACATTCTAGAATTGCAAAGGGTAATAAATAAATTAACTTTAATGAAGCTATTGTCTACTTTAACGAGTAATAATTTGGTCTAACGCGATATAACGCTCGTTTCAGTTGTTACGGCGAAGTCAACTTTCGGAACAACGAGGCAATGACGACACATCAAATCGAGATAAATCTATTTATAGACATTGTTAACAACGGTATAGGCAGACAGTTCTAATTAACCTCGAGCGCGCGCGCGACTTATTTAGCTGACATTAATTAAAGCGGCGCCGCACAAGATAATATTTTTAACGATGGTTCACGTTGGTACCTTTGCTCTAGCTGGTCGTAAATACGATACGCGCGATTATAAAATTTTAACTATGCGACCAGGCTTGCGGCTTTTTTTTTTCACTCATGCCACTTCCGTTCTTGCAACGAGGACCATTACGAGGTTGGCGTCTGTACGCGAAGGTTACTTCATTAGAAGAAATTAGCCATTTAGGAACAGCCGGGCTCGGCATAGCAACTCCATATACCTTCATTATTGTATAATCACGAAGATAATTACATACTTGCAATATAGCGGTAAAAATTAACGAGTTTAATCAGAGGATTAACAAAACGAAGAAATCATTTCTTTTGTTGGTGATGAAGAGTGCTAACCGAGTTTCGTTGAATCCACCTTATATTTCCTTGGATTACAGGCCGGGTTGTCTAATGAGACGCTTTAGAGATTCATTCTGATGTTTATCTAGCAGTTTAATGAATCGTAAATTGTAAGATACAGAAGGAAATAAAGTCTCAGTTACCAACGAGATCTTTATTCGGATGAATACGTAATATTCCTTACAATGTCGAGGATATAATGCTTTACTATGTAAATTATTTAGCTTACTTATTATGTTTTATCTAGTGACAATATTATTGTTTCAGAATCATTTGTACAATATTTTTTCAGCAAATATTATGATTATAAAAATTATGTGCTTGTGACAATTTTAATATTATTATTAATATTAAGAAAAACATTCAAAGAAATGTGTAACATGATTTAACGAAGGATTTAACTCTTTGAGAGAACTTTCTAACAAAAAGGAGTTTAAAAAAGACCTTAATTTTTAAGAATTTTCAGGATCGCTGAATTCGATTCTGACTTCAGAATACTAAAATTCAAATTTCATACAAATAATCTGATTCGTGAAACTTGGTTTTAGAAAGTTCTTGATATCGTTGTTGAATGTAGTTTGAAAATATAAAATTTCGAAAGGATAGTAATTTGAAAATCTCTAAGGAGAATCTAGTGTCACAGGATCATAATCAGAGTTTGAAATCCAATTTAGAAATCAATTTTAACTATTTGCGCAGCATTGATTAAGTTCAAGTAAATCGAAACAGAAAATTTAATATTACTTTGCAATTAAAAATGTCCTAAAAATTGAACGGTTATCAAATTATTTTTCAAAATTCTGTTTGTGTCTCCGCCACATTGAATTTACTATTATGATTTTCAACATGAGATTAGAATAAAGCATTATCAAACTATTCCGGCCAAGTTTCATGAAAATCGAACGAGCAATTTAAGGGGGTGATCTTAAATGAGACCGCCTTTGTTAAATAATAAAACCTAATATGTTTCTTCAAATTACCTAATATCGAAATGTATCTTGTAACAATTTCTTACACATTGTAATCAATTATGATAGTGGCTTGAAAATGTTAACGGAAACATTAGCATGTTCGCACATTGGATTTGGCGTAAGTCATTTTTCAAAGCATCCCAAAATCTCAGAGATCCGTAATACATTCGCGAAGCTACCCGACGATCGCGTCGGTTTACGCCACGTTTTAATATCATACGTTACCGGCAAACAAAACGAGCGATGAGAGCGATGATGCACATCCTGCGTTTTCATAAGCCGCGTTGCAACACCGCGATGCAACATCACCCATCACCTTTCATTTCTCTTAGATAAAAGCACAGAACGGTTACGACCCGTCTCTCTTCCGGCGATCTTCATCTTCGTTGGCTCGCAAAGCACCACGGAGAGGAGAAAAAAAGAGAGCATGTGTCCTTTGCAAACATGCTTGGAATAATCTTTTTTATGCACATTTTAAATTCTTCGAATAATTTTTCAAATTCAAGTTTTTTTGAGTAACGAATTAATGCTTTCCTCGAAATTAATAAATTTGTAACAATGAAAACATTAGAGCTTAATCTTTTGAGAACCGGAGCTTTCTAACAAAGTAACTTATTATCTTGCTAAGAGCTCATTTTAAAGATCTTTTTTAAAAAGATCTTGATTCTTTGAAAATCTTGTTCTCTAGGTTTTTCAGAGTCGCTGAATTTGAATCTGACCTCAGAATCCTAAAATTCAGACTTCAAAAAATAATAATCTGATTATCGTAAAGCTCGGTTTTAGAAGATTCTTGATATCTCTGAGTTTCAATGTAGTCAAAAAATATCAAATATTAAAAGTATAGTAATCTATGAAAGAGTCTAATGTTAGACGGTTCATAAGTTCAAAGTTTGAAAGTCAGTTTAAAAATCAGTACTAACTATTTACGCAACATTAACGAGCTTCAAATAAAATGAAACTAGAAACTTGATGTTAGTTCGCAATTAAAAATTCCTTAAAACAAGTTTTACGATAATTAAATTATTTATTTGAAATTCTGTCCGTTGAATCTATCATTTTGAATTTTTTTATGTTTGATCTCAGATTTGAATAAATTATCAAATTATTTCATAGTTAAAGTTTCGTAAAAATCGAGCGAGTAGTTTATAAAATAAAAGAAGGTAACTCTAAATGAGGTCGCCAGTCCACAAAGGGTTAAAGTCTAAGCTCTGCAGCATCAACGTCAGTTAGCGTTGACTATGTACTGAAATTTTCTTTCCTTACGTATAATCCATCACAGTCTGAAGTTACGACTAAGGGAGCTATAATTAATTAGAGCTGGTTAATAAAGACCAAAGATTATGTTAAATGAAAATTATAGATATATATTTGACGGGGTTCTGCTCGATTTAATTTATTGTTTCCTTTTACATTATCAAGTTCATTAAATTCTTTTAATTTGAATAAGATTTACTCGCCTCTGCTTTCCAAATAATTCAAATTTATCACATTTCTGTTTATTATAAGAAACTTTGTGACTTTGATATAGATATTTTATTTGCCAACGAATCACGAATAAAACAGAAATCACGTACTCTCAGAAAAAAATTTGATATTTGTAATTATAGTTGGTTTCATTTTTATAGCTATTGCTGTTATAATGTTAGTAATAATAATTATATTTATAATTCTATATATAAAAAAATACATAGTATAGGCCCGACTATAATAGATATAGTAATACATGGAAAGAATGGTTTTACTAAAATACTTAAAATTTTAGCTAGATAAGTACAAATCTAAAAATAATTTTGTTCAATTAAAATATAATTGTGTAGAATGCTTAAACTCTGATTGCTTGAATATCAAAACCTTTGTAGCTTATCATGCTTGAGTTTCCTACGTAATTATTTTGATGATCCAGCAAAATTATTTTCAGACCTGTATTTAGATAAATTTTTAAATATTTGAAAATCGGTCTTTCTGTATAATAATTATAATAAAAATGAAGCTGATAATCATAATTATTTTACCATGCAATTATAGTTAAAAATACCAAATACTTTTCTCTTAATGTATCGAAAAATTAGCATAAGAATGAGAGAATGATCGAAAATTGTATACTTTCTCTCTCTCTCTCTCTCTCTCTCTCTCTCTCTCTCTCTCTCTCTCTCTTCTTTTTTATTTTCAATTTGACGGATTATAATCGCGAATGGATGTGGAATGAACAAGATGTGGATCCGCGCGAAACCCACTAGAGTAGCTTCGTTTTCACTTCGACGAAACTCATTTAAATACTGATGGACGCAGATTATTTTCTTGCCATAACCGCGGAGCCACTCTCGGCATAATTCCGCTCGCACTACACACATTCTGTTTTCTATCTTCGACCTCTTGTCCCATCGCTTTTCTGTCTCACGTAACACGGAGTGGCCGATGTTGTTCCGCGCGAGCGACGGACAGTAAATTGATTATCGATTCCGAATAAATTACGCTCATCCTCTCGATCAGCGCTCTCTTACCTCGGACCGCGACAGCAACGATGAGAGCCTTTCAAGCACCTAGCCGGGGAAACTCTCTGTCCTTCTTTTTTATTTAAATCGACTCGCGCACGTGCGATGTCGGAGACTGGTTTGCAATTGAGACGATAGGAAGCTATCGATGAAATGACATTTAAGAGCAAAGCGTTTAGAATTAACAACACTGTATTATTGTAAGCTTTGGCTCGCTCAGCGTATCGTTAAAGCGGTGAAGTTGAGAGTTGATATTTAGGATTAGTATCGTGATAATTAAACTTTAATTGTGTAAAACTTCAGTCATCATACAAAAGAATTTTGCCAAGAAAGATTCCTTTAATAATATAAACGACATGTTATAAATGTTATTACATATATATATATATATATATATATATATATATATATATATATGTATAATATTTTATACAACCGTAACTAAAAGCTAAATTAACCTAACTATACATGTATCGTAAATCGTAACTATATTTAACGAAAAATAAATTAAAAAACTACTTTATTGAAAAATAATATTTATTTTTATAACGATTTTTAAATATTTTTTTTAAATATTTAGTTTTCCTCTAAATTTGATTACCGTCTTTTTCAAAAAGTGCAATGAATTGAAGCTACTTTATACTAACACCTGTATAACATTATATATATCTATACATTATAGCATATATTTTTAATACGTGTATTATAAATTCATATTACATATATATAGAAATTTTATTACAATAAGATATTATGTATAATAAATATCTGAATATTATATTCACTCTTATACATAATATTATACATTGTACATATTTAGCAAAAATAATATTTTATTTTTATTATAAAAAATTCTATACCATATATTCTTCACTTAGACTATTCTGCACTTAGGCTTGTTCTACTTTTCGGTAAACTTAAGCCCATTGTCTTACTCTCTTATGTTCCTACTCTTTTACTCTTTGTTTATCCAATAGGTAAATTATCACATAATTTTTATCTAAAGATGGAACAACCCCTTATGCCCGATTTCTTCACTCCTAAATAACTTTATTCAAGAGATATCTCCCAGATTACAATGGAGATATCTTCTGGATAAGGTTATTTGCAACTTATGAAAGTGAAGAAATTGGATATTAGTCTTATAATTATTCGCCAGTTAATTACACGTACATTTACCATTTATCACAAATAGACAAGCGTATTCAAGTCCAGACGATAATTTAGATAATTTACATATGTTCAACATGTTATTAAATGAAGTGATGGGTGCAAAATTAATGACATCATGATAATTTGATCATTTGATTATTCTGTTGGTTTAACGCGTTGTTAAATGAATGGTTCATTTTGGACATGACGTAAACGAAAATTTTGTAATTTCATTTTCTAAAATAGATATCATATCTATTTGTTATCTAATGCCAGAATTAATATGCACGTTATCGGATTTTAAGAATATAATCGAGCATCCCCTAAACTGTGCTACGTTGAAATAGTTCTATTTTTAAGTGATGCATATTTAAATAAGATGTTATTTCAGCATAAATAAATATTGTTTCAATCAGAATCACTCTTTTGGCGCATGTCTGAAGTTTGAAATAATATAAAAATGTGCCATCGGCGATTTTATTGAATTTTGACGTTTAAAATAATAATGTGCAAGATATACAAAAAGAATACATGGAACTTTCAGTTTCTTAAGTTAGTCAGAAATTGTTGTATATTTATTTAAGTGACACATTCAGAAAAAAGTTTAAAATTCGCATAAGATAATATTAAATCTTACTAATGATTTATGATCTTTTTTCACGTGGTTGCTGCCAAATTTTATGTGGCTCTTCTGTCGCTTGAAAAATGAATGGTTTAAGTCCTACATTGCCCAAGAAATTAGTTCTAGTTCCGGCAATAACTTATCCCGCAACGAGAATCGGCCATAAATTTTACGACTTGGACGCACAGCGGATTCATAAAAGTTCGTCAATATCCCATCGCATCCCACAAAACGATTGAACTTCATTATACGCTGACGAAGTTCATCGAAAAACTTGGTTCCCGATTATGCGAATAAATCCACGGCATACAAAGGTAAGCGAATGGATTTTCATCGCAGCAACGTTGACCTTTGAGCACGGACGCAAACAAGAAAGTTTCCTTTCTACGTACTTTCCGCGCCGCGTCCGGGAAATTTTAAAAGAGCGTGGTAAGCCGGAAACGATGGGAAAGTAATTAGTCGGCTGTTTAGGAATTTAACGGCGTGCGCGTCCAAGAAAGAGTTTCCTCCGTTTGTGGCGCGGTGCAAGGATTCACTGAGTTAATTAAACCGGTCGCTCTCGAAGTGAAAAGATTCTCGATCGTGCAGACAGACGGAGGCGAAGTATCGCGTGAACGCAATTTGCAGGCTTGTCTTTCGACGGATTTGAACGTGCATTCGACTAAATGCATTCAGCGGCATTTACGGGAATGAAGTGAAAATTAATCCTAAACTCTCGACGAGCTGTCTCACGAAGATGTACCTCTATTTTTCATCGTCTATATAGAGTTGTAATGTATTATTCACGGTTAAAATGTACTTTTAATTTTCGCCTTCGATTTCGTCATTGCAATTGGTTCATTTTAAAAATAATATCAATAATATATATTAATATCATAAATATATATGTAATTAAATATCGCATATCGTGATTTGTAAATTATTTCAAATGTAAATTATAAACTGCAGCTGTTTAATAAAAAACTGAACATTTAATAATTCGCTTTTCTCCTTACATTTTTAATTTCGGATTATAAAATACGGCTTTATTTTATAATAAAAATATTTAAGAATATTATTCTCAAACCTCGACTTTTTAAAAAGATTTTTATGGTATTTTTAACGCGGGTTTCGGATTATTTTATTTTATTAAAAAATGTCTAATTTTTATTAATAAAATACCAAGTTTCAATAAAAATTATAAATTAATTCAACTCTGTACCAAGAGTGTATTAAAATTGTTTCACTGTAAAATATATTTTTATTGTATACATAATTCAATATTATAAATTAATTTTATTTCATTTTTATATTCTCTATTTTTAAATACATCGTATAGCATTAAACACATAATTTCTAGTTGAAAGCAAATTTTAACTCATTGTTGATTATATTTCATTACTAACTGTAATTGCGTTATTTTCATAACAATTGATACAGCAGCGAAGTGATTTTACACTTGTTTTTGCGGTTATTCATATTAATCATCAAAATCATTTTGTTAATTTTGATTTTAACGACAAGTGATAGCAAACGTAATCAAACACGATAACGGAAATAAGATGAAAAAGAAAAATGTGAAATATCAAAATGTAGTTATTAATGTATATTACGCTTTTCCAATTAACTGCATACTTCATTCGAAAGTTATATTATTAACGCTTTATATATGTACATTTTACTTATCGCACGCATATCGATTTTATTTACTAGATATCAAAGAGGTAATTCATTAATGAGATCAACATTATCTATTTATTTTCATAAATATCAGAGAATAGCAAATATTTTATGAAAATGTCATTTAATCGAATTAATTGTTATCATCGTCAGTTAATTTTGGGTGCATTTTGGAATGCCTCTTGTACCAGAATATTTGACGCACAATAATTTATCCGTTCTTGTTTCCATTATATATAACGTAAAAATGTATTTCGAAAACGCTTACGGTGACATCGATGGACCAATGAATACTCGGAAATTCACAAAGTGTACAAAATTATTTCGCTGGTGGCAGCGAATTGCGGATTAATATGCATTGTAACATCGCATTTGTATTCGCGATTATCGTCACTAGCTAACTAAAACATTATCTTGTCAATCCGCGTTGGCCGCAAATTTACGAGTAATCAAGGGGAGATGCCGAAAATGCAAAATTCGCAATTGGTAAATCCTTGCATCGCGACACGGTGCTGTGTAATCATTGACTAATTAAAATGCAATCGGCGTATATTAAGGGGATCCCAAAGACGATTAGTCAGATCGTAAATAGCACTTACACACAAATGATTTACATGTCATTGACATATTACTACATCAGTAGCTCACTCACGCACACCACATAAATTTTTGTATAACAATTACGTTTTAATTAGACTCTATGTTCAACTTTAAAAATTCCACGCTGTTTCTTCATACAAATTACTATAATCTGTGAATTATTATTTCGTAAGTACAGATTGCACAGCTTTTACATGAAGCAAATGTTGTCACGTGATAAAGCGCCATATATTGGATTAAGAAATGATAAAGATCTCAATTTCGAAATTTTTTATCGTTCTTAGTATAAACTCCACTTCAGATACATATTAATGTATATATTTTAATCCTAAAAAAAGATTTTCGAATTAGTAAAAGAAGAAAAAAGTAATTATTATACAAAAATTATATTTAGACGGTAATACAGACAACTTTAGAATCCCTTTCAATTAGCATAAGTAAATTCTTCCTAGATATTTTTCTTCCAACTCCTCCTTCTCCAACTCGCGAGATTCACTTTGTTTTCGACTCACTATTTACACTCGTACTGCCTCCGCCTACGCGAAATAACGTAATTGTCTATCAATTGTTTGTCGCCAATAAACTGGCGGCAATAGCCGCCGGTAAAATTAATTCACTGAAATCACCATATATATGTATATTACTTTACTCTATTGGCACAAAAGTCAGTCATTTATAAATTAATAAAATACAAAATAATGGATTAGCTTTCATGGTATTAAATTAAAATGACTTTACAAAATTCATAATATTTAAATAATTAAAATTTATTAACATATTTGAAAATAAAAAATTTTATTGCGTATAATTGCTTTTGTATTATTTTCCATATTTTATGTCTGTATTTTTTATTAAAATGTTTTTGAATAATATTTCTTAAAGAACTTTTTTGCATATGTTTAAATCGAGGTATAATAATTATGTTGAGAGTATTAAAAATAGATAATTAAAAGTTCAAATTTAATAAGTAATACAATATTAATATTTAATAATTTAATATGTAAGTAATGTTAATGTTTATTTATAAAACAACCGATAAGCTAAATCTTGCTTCAATACCCCCTTCAGTATCTCTAAACTCGTCTAAATTCTGTATCGATTTTTCAATCTTTCGCTCTTTTACCGATTTCCCATTTCCATACCTGACTCTTTCCCGTCTGACACAGTTCTAATTTATTGGATAATAAATGTTTAAACATATAAGCAAATTGCTATGCCACATCCGGCGAAGTTATTATAGAAACGTGCTAGCCAAAAACGTGAATATGTTTTTTCGTGTAGCCTCTTTTGCAGAGCTGCCTTTTCGATCGCACGATAAAGTACATCACGTTTGAGATTTCAACCATTCAAAAATTTCACGAATAAAATTCGTTCTTTCGTAATAAGATTTACAATTTATCGTGAGCCATCATTCAAATCGAAACAAATGAGATTTTTCTTATTAAAAAATTTCACTAAGATAGCTCTTGCTATATTAAGGAAATAATTAATATTGTATTGTCGAATATGTGAAATGAAGTACATAATTTCTGCACTTTGGAATTGAAAAGAAACGACATATAATTGATGTTACTGCTAATTGTTACAGTAATTATTGTCAAATTCACTTAGCAGCAAGAATCAGTTATGCAGGACTGTTAAATAAATATCGTTAATTTACGTAAACGTTCCGCTAATTGTACAGTGCGAGCTATCCCTGCAATTAATAATGCCGATTAATAATTTGGTGTGATTGGGAATTATCAAATGAAAGTTGTTACATCATGGATTGGATTTATCTTTCTTTTTTTCTTTAGTTCATATCCCGTAGTGCCTGCAGTACGTGATCGCACACGTATACGCACATTGTGATAAGTTTCATATATAACGCGCAATTTACCAAGCAAAATAACGCCATGAAATATTTCGTCACTTTCGCATACAATATATACGAAATGTGTAGCACATGGCATATAATTTTCAAGGAATAACACGGTTCCAACGGACCTTTTGGGGTCGCAACGAAAAATTTTGCCACTGAGAATTTACGTGGCGACTTACTTTTTATCTGAGAAAATTAGTTAAGTGGAAAACAATTGCAGCCTATAAAAATCATCAAATTATAAAGATCTTTAATTATACAAACTAATTCTAGTCCCTCAACACGTATACGAAAAGAACGATTTTTTACTGCATTTAAAAATTCGTTAAATTATTTAAAATTCATTTAATTATTTAAAAATTTGGCTAGATACTGAACTGGAAATTGTAATGGATCATTAAAATAATTATACGGAACATTTGAATATGACGGCAATGCTGTAAACAGTTTGAGCAATCGGTTTGAGCGTTCTACATAATTATTTTGATCAAAACAAATAATTATTTAATAATTATTTTGGATCATCCACACAAACTTATTATTTTGGATCCAGCTAATATTTTAGATACTTCAGCAAAATCGTTCTTTCCATATAATATAAAAAACAAAATTAATTAACTAATTTTCTGATATTAATTAATCGGAAAAATTTAAATAACATAATTAATTAAATGTATATTTCTAGAAGATAAATACACAAATCAGAATGTAAAAATGCGAGTGTAAATGTGATAAGTTAAATTTGTGATAAGTTAAATTTTTTTATTCCTTTTGTGTTATTTACTTTAGTTTCTTCACGTGCTCTATAATGATTTCTAGTTACTGATCTTTAAAAATACAGCAATTATTTTTCGAAAGCATTTTTCTACTGCGATGCTTATTGCAAACACGTCGCGCACAATTGTAAAAATTGTCTACATGTATGTATATCCTGCATTTAAACAATGCCATCGGCAAAATTAATAAACGCGGGCAGTGCTTTCATGACATTCGCGAAGCAAAAATTCCAGAAAATAAAAATCCACGACTCACAATTGATTGCCGTTTTGACATTTTGGCAGTTTGACATTTCGACGGCTGGCACGCTGACTCGTGCGCCTCTGTTGTTGTTCGAGCTTGTATGACAAATGTTTGCGGCCGATTAAAAAAATGAAAGAAACTAACTGCTGCAGAACTATGAATTAATAGAAATAGCCAAGACTTTAAAATTGATGAAAGTGGAAAAATTAGCTGTAATATTAAAATAAATGAAATAATTTTTAACCCGTGTAAAATTAATACTTCAACATTCGAAAAAAAAATTATTTTTTCTAGCGCATTCAATTTTTCATCGTTTGTACATGCATATTTCGAATTTTCGTTTGCATACTTCTAGTAAAATAGTCATTAATAAAACATACATTTTGCGGAAGCCAATTTCACTTTAGTTCGTTAATTACGAGCAAATTAGATCGAAATAGCCTTAATCGATAGATTTTTGTACATTTTCAAACAAATCGATTTTTAATTTGCATTTTTGACCATATACAGATGATATGCTAATGACAGCTCTATATCTGATATGATGTTGCGCCCTATTATTTAAAGAATCGATAAAACAAATTAAAAAATATTTAAGGATGCTTAAAAAATAAAAAATATGCATTTTACTGAAGATGATTTAAATTCATATAGCCTAAGTATTATATATAAATCGAAAACAAATCCAATTTTTTCATTTTTATTTCTGTAATTTTAGTAACACGGATAACGACATCTTCATTTCAGTTTAAAGCATTGTATACATAGGAAAAATGGAGGAGCAGTCTATATGTTACGCATATATGTTTGAAGATTTGCACATCCTTTGTTAAAAATTTGTTAATAATTAAAATTTCAAGAATAACTTCGGTAAATAAGTTATTAAAACATGGATATCCTTTATGTTTAAAATGGCATAAATCAGAAAATTGTCATAGTTGCATATTCATTTAATTCAAAATAAACTTAATTTCTTCATCAATCGTAAATGCGTTTCTTCATATTTGTATAACATTTTATCATTTATAATGAAGAAAGATTTTCCTTGTTAAAAGCTTTCACAGGAAATACAAAGCAAGACTTTGAAGTTAAAACCAAAATCAATTAATTATTATTATATTTATATAATACTTCTATTATGTTTACAGAATTGTAAATTCTGCACTTTTTAATTGAAAAGAAACGGAATACAATACAAGTTGGATTAAAATTAAAATACTTCAATTTCTTTCTGTTCATATTCTTTCTATTTCGTTCATTATTATTACTTTCAGTATTCAGGAGAATTGTAAAAAAACATATTTAACAAAAATGTACGTACAATTCTTCCTAATGGTTTCGTTTTTTAACAATTTCTTTAAAGCTTCGTAACAAATTAACTGTATTATAATATCGCTTTAACTTTTTTCCTTTGTTATTTTTTCTTCTGCAATAAATACTAAATAATTGTATTACTTTATACGATTTGTACGCGACATTTTCTAGTTAGCAATTACAAAGAATTTTACTCGTTTATAAAATATATATGTAAATATGTAATTTTCTCACTACCATCGTAAAGTATTTTTATAGTATATTCTAGAGGTTAATTAAATTACTAATTCTAAAAAATAATATGAATAATATAAAAATAGAAATTTAATATCAAGTACGATTAAAATATAACTAATTAAATCTGTGATATATACATATATATATATGTATATATATATATATATATATATATATATATATTGTATATGTATACACACATACTTTAATTTATATGTAGATGCATGAACAAAAGATTAGAATAATAAAATTAATTTAAAATAATAAAATTTACGTAGAATAATTTTTTGTATTTTAAGATAAATTTAGTGAATAAACTGTTATTTTATACATAAAATTTTGCTCCAAGGAGTATTTACATAAGCTAGATTATATTATTATTATTATTATTATTATTATTATTATTTGCTGATTTTTATAAAGACTCTTTCGGTAAGAAAAAAGTCGCGTAAATTTTAATAAATAAAAATTTTTCTTTCGTAATTTTAAAAAAATAAAGAAATAAAATAAAATAATCTATTTATGAATTATTAAATTCAATGTTATATCTATCTATTGAGAATAGAAATTAATTTATTATTACATTACTTTGTCAAATTCATCTTTGGCATCGTACGAGAAATGAAATGGTGTATAATTTTAATAAACCAAGAAAAAAAATTTGCTAGAAAGAAAAATTATAATTTTTTTATTTATTAAAATCATATACCATTTCATTTCTCGTAGAAAATTTGGCAAAATAATAATAAATTAATTTCTATCCTTAAAATGAAGATACATTTTATTTTTTTAAAAGTAGGTTTAACATTAAGATTTAATAATAGGCCTTATAAATGAAGTAATTAGTCTGTAAATTTAAATTGTCATTTTAAAAAGGATTGAATAATTTATATGTTATATACCAGACTCGCCATTATGCCTCGTCCGCCTCTCCTCTCATTACGCAATATTCGTTAATTACTTTTATATGACGGAAGAACGCACTTTTCAGGTAAACGACTGCGCTGTATGACGACTTTTTCTTTTTATAACGGCGCAGTATGGTTTTATAAAGTCAAAGCACGCCTTCTATTCGCCTTGTAAGAGTGAGCCGGGAAAAGAGTTTTGATGACTTTGTGGAAACGTTGCTTGTTGTTCGTTCCTTCAATGTGTAGAATATTTTTCGTATTTTTGCAACTAATATAAATAAATATCACGTAACTAACAGTAAGTAAGCGAGTAATGGATTAAGAGTGATTTGTTCCTCCTTACACTAATTTTAATGCTTATTCGGTGTAAAATACAGAATCGCTCTAAGATAACAGCGTTAACACTTCGCAATTCGTAGCAAGACGAAATGCTTACTTGTTAACGAAGTAAATTCAACTTCCGGCAGCAAATTTTAGGATGCATGTTGTGTGTGTGATATACTCTCTCGACTAATTTAATAAATCGAATAACCTAGTTGCACCGAAATAGCGAAAATAACTTCCTCTGAGGAAAATTATTGAGCTATTATTATATTTGCGTTTTAATTTCACTTCCTTACCGCCATGGAATATTTTTATGACGAAAATCAATACGGGTATGAGCGAAAAATAAAAAGTAATTCATTTCTCGAAAGCTCAAAGAGATAGAGTATGTTTTCGATTCTCAGCCATTCGCCTGGTCTTTTTAGTCGAATACTTTCTTTCCGCTGAAAGATATATCGTTGTACACGCCATGGGTTCTCTATTCGATACACACGCCCGCAGCCACTCGTTCACCCTTACACACACACACACACACACACACACACACACACACTGGTACACGGCGGTATGCCACTGAAGCCTTGCCAATAGCAAATAAATAGGCGATATAGGAGTGGGTACGAGAGAGCAAGGGAGTCAGGACATTACTGGCTATTTCGTGAGGTGAAGGGACGCGAGGGGTATGTGGGCGCGAGATTTAGAGAGGTTTAATTTTCCAAAAAGCTGGATTTGCGACCGCCGCGATGCTCGCGTCGTCAATTTATTGTGAGAGTCGCGCACTCACTGGATGTTCCACTTACCAATAAGGGGAGACTCTTTCCTATCCTCTATCTGTCTTATTTGTCAGCATATTCATACGTTTTCAATGCATCTAGATGATTTATTTTCAAGGAATCTCTGCCTTCCACGTACGCCTGTTTCTGTCAATGTAGATTAACTTTAATCTCGATTCAACTCACTCTTCATCTTTTTCCAATTCTTAGAACTAGAAAAACATGAAGAGTTAGTTAAGCCGAGATTAAAAGTAAACATTAGTAGAATCGAGTATTAAAGGAAATGTCATTGGCAACAATATTGACAACTTTAATGTGAACATCATTTTTTATAATGAATAAAAAGTATCAAAAGCTGGCCCCACTCAATTCTAGTTAGATGTCAGAGAAACATTAAAAAGATTAAGGAGAAAAATGTAGAACGTATTTATCCCGCTGTTCCTGTAAAAGTTCATGATCGATAATACAAACTTGAGAACTTTCTTGTGAAGTTTCAGAGATATAAACAGAAAGATTTTCCAGTAAAAAAATCATTCGAAAAATACAAGCTACGTATTTATTAACGTAATTTTTCTAATGCTCATTCTTCAATTACCTATACAATTTCTAAGATTATATCAGTATAATGTTAGCATATAAAACACACACACACACACAGAGTAAATATAATTTTATAATTAATGTAGTGGCGAGTTTTTTTCTAATCAAAAACTTACATTCGCAATATCGCAATCGACGCGAGCAAGAAAACCACAAAGTTCGATCAGAATCCCTCACACGATGCATCTACCATCCGCGGAGAGCATGGAATCCAAGCTAAAATCCGCGAGGAGATCTCGCGAGAAACTCGAAATGAGCGTATCGACAGAGCGGAAGAAACGTAGCCCGGCGGAATTAACCGGTAAGATAAACTTTGCCGCTGTAAATTTCCTAGGTGACATTAGCGATCGAATTAGAAAGTCGCTCCCGAGTAGCGTCGGGTACCGGAACTTACGAAATGGCGAACAAGACGCCCATTAAATTTAGTCGACGCATCTCTCGGATACACGAAAATAAAAACTTATGCAAGAGTTAATAAGTTATTTCTCTCGAAGTATATAAGTATCTTTGTCGATCGTTCCGAGCATTACTGACTTTCGTGTTATTACATTTTCGAGAGAATCGGTCGGCTTTATTTACAGGACCTTCGAATTTATTTACAGGACCAATTTAATGTTCAAATTGCGTACGACTGCTCCCCGGGGATTTGTTATCGAGGGATCGACGAGCGAGATTAATTGCTGGGAATCGCGCGGACTTGCTGTAACCATTTTGGAGAATAAATTAGACTAGCTTCGCGAGCGCGGTCGCGGCGAATTTCTATTTTGATTACTATCTTGTTAACACAATGATGGTATCCTAAACGATGTTGAAAAATTCAATCAATGCGCGTACTAGAAAAAGTGATAAATTACTTTATTACTCATTACAAATAGAACTTGATTAAATTTATTTCTATAAGTAATTTGAATCAATACAATTATTATAATTATGATTATCTGTATTCTAAAAGCAATTTTAAATAAAAAATATCTTTCACTTAGTCGTATTATACTTTCCATTAATAATACAGAATATCTATGCATGCGGTGCTATTTTTCTAAAATTAATACTTAGATAAATAAATAATAAATTTCGTTTACGATAATGGCTATTTTATCACAGATATCGAGATATAACTCGTCCGATATTAAAGTCTAATATAAAAACAGGAAAATAGAAAATTAATATTTCAACTTTAAACGCAAAAATAGCGATAACGAAGTCTGGATGTTACATTTTCAGATCTTTAGAACGCCGTCCAGATCTCAATTTCTCGGAGCATTTTTAAATTACGGGTAACCCGAGTAATTTTCGAATAACTAAAGTTATTGTACGGGAGATTACGTCGATAGCGGATTAATATCGTAAATGTGAAATTTTATGTTAAAGAGCGAAAACATTTTATAGCGTTCTAATCGATAAGTTGCGGCGTCGATCGCAAACCATTTACAATCCCAGCACCGTGGGGGAGAATATTTCATTACTGCACGTTACACAGCGTAATATATTACGACACATTATTACCCATCATTCATCGTTCATGTTTGTTTTAATCCGCGTGCTGCTTTATAATTTATATCCAAAATGTAACGCGTTTTTTATTCCTTAAAGCCTAGCAGAATTAACCTTTAAAACGGGAAAGTCATTATAGTGACACTGAAATAGTGTCATAGTGTTGGTCTAAAATATTAGGCTCTTTATTAAACATCATTTAAAGTTTTAGCTCAAAAATTGATTTATAGCATTCGCTGTAAGTTATTCTTCATTTCAGGAAACTCTTCAAACTTATGAATAATAGGTAACTAATAGGTAATAAAGCAGGTAAAAGAATTTCAGATGAATGAAAAAATATAAATAGATAATAATATTACTATACCTAATATTACTATACTATTATATATTCTATTTATTATATACTATTTATTATATTATATTCAAAATAAATTAACAATAAAAAAATTCGTTTAAAAGAAATGTTATTTATTTTGCAACACGTCTTTCGAATGCAAAAAGAGTTGCTTATACGGAGTGTTTATTTTGAACTGAATGTACTTTCGAAACGCAGATTTTCGAAAGTACGTGTATTCCAAAATTGATTCGGGGGACATTCCAAGAGAATGAGGACGAAAGATAAACAAAATAGAGAGAATAGAAAGACGAAAATGGCGAGGACGGGAAAAGAACATGGTCGGAAAATTGGACTTTCCTAGGTTTGCCGAAGACTGAAATGCGCAGCCGGCACTACCGATTCCAAGGCGAATTGGAGTCAGCCGTATCTGATCTGCGCGCTCGTATAAATCCCAGCAATCAAAAGATGACCATCTAAACAGTCGCGTTTCTCCTAAGAAATGCTCTTAAACGGCCGGAGAAGTACTGCCACCCCTTTTGCATTTGCAACGAATAGCAGAATGCGATAACCTGTAATCTGTGATTTAAATTATAACTTCATTTATAAAAAAAAGAATCGTAATAGTAGTCATAAAAGAGTAAAAAGAATTGTTAAAAAATCACAAAGTTATAAATTCTTACAAAATAAACTGTTTTAAATTATATAAAATTTATTATTAGAGAAATAAAAATATAAGAATTATGATGACTGATGTTATTTTTATTAAAAAATTTATTTACATAATATTTTTTTATTAAATGTTTATAAACTTTTTGATAACGCATATGTTTTCTGTTGCATTTAATTTCCTGACAAAATGCTATTCCAAACATGTGCGCTTTTTTTAAATTCATACCGCGCTTCAATTTACCTGTGCATAAGACAGCAGAATTTTATTTTCTCGACGCGATTATCGATTTTCATATCTCAGCGTGTCCCAAGTGTAAAGCAATAAATCGTCCTCTTGACGCAAGAGCAAAAATTGATAATTCGATAAAAAAATTTCCTGCCACGCTTGACTAAATTCACCTGTCGAGAGTTTCGCGTTTGTCGATGTTAAGAGACCTCTCTACGAGGGAATAGCACGTCCCTTTGAAGAGACGTTAACAATATAATAAAACTGAAAAATATATTCGATTCGATGAATTTGGATTGTAATATTTATCTTCGTCCAGGATTTTTTTTTCCCCTTTTCGCGCCGTATATCTCCTTTAACCATTATCACATCAAATCGTCATACAGGCGACATAGTTTTAATGCGAAAATTATCGCCGGTTAAAATACTCACGTGACAAATATATGGTAACTAATTGACCAAAACACGCAGTGAAATTATTTTCATTTTCACACCAATACGATTTATTGGGCAAACGTTAATTGGAGCATTGCAGATAGACGGGTAACATTACTCGCCGAGCGTGCGACGTCATGACGCGTACATTCGCTGTGCCGTGTATTTACATGCGAATTTTCCCAATTCCCCGGGAGAAATTGGCATTGAGAAAAAAATAACATATCAAGCGCAGATGTGACGACGAGAGCTTTGCGGGACGCCGTCATTTGTTGGTTAGTAAACTGCAGTTGAAGTTCTGCGGAAACTCGCGTCACCCGCTAGAAACTTGCGCTTTTAGGCCGCGCGTAATGCGATATTTCATCCTTGACTATTTCATGATTGCGACAGGGACAATCATAACTTCATTAGCGAGCGATTATTATCTTAATCGATTGTCACACCTCGCCAACGTGAATAATGATTTGAAGCTAATGTGTTTTTTGTACAATTATCATTCGTTATCTAAACGGTGAATGACTGACGAGCGCGAAATGTTATTTTGCGAAAAGCTTATTTTATCCAACAACATTATCTACGTGGTCGCTTCTGACGCGTGTATTCCAATCGCGTTTCACATTATCGATTGTTTCATGAGAAACTCCAGCGAGAATTCAGATGGAAAAATACTGACGTGAAAATCTGGTGCGTTATTATACGCTATTCAGACATAATGGGAGCAGACACGGTCTAGGGAACAAATAATCTTCTAATGGATCTACTAATAGGACAAGCAAAGACGGAGGTTGTCTCCTCACTGCCGTGAGGAGGGGCTCTCGCAAAGGGGCGAAAACCCACTTGCCGAGCGTGTCAGGATTCGTATGGCATCGCGTAGTAGCTCGAGGCAAATACATGGACGAAGCGTTTATCGGCCATATCAATCGTTACCGGAGCGAAACAATTAGAAGATATCCGCGATCCTCGTGATGATCGTGTCTCTGATCTTCACCCCCTCTCTCCTGAGAAACGAGCAATCAGAAGCAATCGATACTTACCGCGCGGATACTTACGAGATACAACCGCTTGTGACTGTTCGCTGAAAATGGCATTTACAGGTGTAAATATACTCTTTGAATTCTTTGAAGTGAAATCTCATTTTGAAGAGTGAAAATTATAAAAGAGCGGCTCCATTTTCAATCTTTAAGAGTGAGATTTCACTCTTCATATAAGTGAGATTCATCCTAAAAGTTTTAAAGAGTATCATTATAATACACGCATCCCATGCCAATTTGAAGCTTATTAAATTCTTCCGCGATTTTAACATTTGATATCGGTGCAAATATAAAATATGATACCATACAGACGTATAATAAAAGCGAACTCAATATATTGTCTCTTTTTTCACGCGATCGCTTTGTCGATATCTCTAGATTGTGAAAGTTGCTCGGAAGTATCAATTCGTAAGAATTAAATATCCGGAAAAATGGATATTGCTACAGACATTGATAGTTAATTGTGTAAGCAAGTTAATTATGCATCATTTATATGAATGCTTCATTTATCTCTAAGTACATAATTTATCATCCAACTGCTTAATTGCTATCGTGACTACAAACGTTGTAATATATCCCGTAAATTACATCGCTGTTTCCTTAGACTTGCAATTATTCACTTATAGATGTATGTGATATTTATCGAGTTTTGTTTTCAAATTGTTTATTTATAGATATTGCTTATTTGTTACAACGACTTAATAAGTCAAATAATTTAAAAAACAAAGTTTCAGCTAATGAGTTTTCAATGTTTTAACAATAATAATAAGTTATTAAAATATTGTAAAATTAATTTTGAATTCAATTTTGGTATAATAATTGATTGTAGAGGAATAAAATTATGTTCTTCTCCATTTTTCTTTATGTTTCCGTTTTTTTTTCTATAAGCAACTCAAAATTTTTGAGCGAAAAAGAGGGATCAAATAAAAATACTGAATAAAGTATACATTTTAATTATTTTGTTAAAATCGTTTAAAGCGCGCAAGTTTGAACGTATTTAAACGTCAGATATAATATTTAAAAAATTATAACAGTTATTTGAAAATAGGAGTTAGGAAATAGTTTAAGGAAATTATGAGCAAATTTCGAAATTCTAAACTTTTTTACATTTTCCTCTGACTTTTCCCGATTTTCCAAGTCTGTGGCAACCTTGATATTACAAGTATTTATATATTAGATATTCATTTACAAAGATTTTTTTGTCTAAGCAATATAATAGAATTATTTGTTAGTCAGAAACTTTTGACAATTACTGTAAGTCGGTGTTGTAGCAAATGAGCGATACTTATTACATGTAAAAAAAATATATTCTTGAATTCCTATGGTAACTCTTTTTTACTTTAAATACGAAACGCCACTATGGTCTGAATGTTAAGATGTTGAACTATATATATATTTATTTAAATGAATATATATATTAGGTGTTGGAATTAATTCGTAGCGTTTTTTAATGAAAGAATGTTATTTATTTCACATGAGCATTAAAAAATACATTAATGAAAGTACTTCCCATCACTTGTAAAACGCTACGAATTAATTCCAACACCTAATAATATACTCTTTTTTTATCATAATTTTCTTTTTCAAAAATCATGCATCTAAAAAAGATGATATTATAAAAATAAAAGTTTTCAATTATTGATCAATTCATGAATTACGTCACGTGTTATACCTTGTACATCTACCGGTATAACATAATTTTAAGTTCTCATTACTTCAAGTTCGCTAAGCCTAAATAAATACTTCTCGTAAATAAGTTTACCAATTTCCATAATAACCCGTTACGTACCAGTTAATGATGAAATAACTTTCCCGTTCTAATTCTAATCGGATTGTTATTTCTCGCTAAGTCAGTGAACAATTAGCGAGCGGCTACATCAATTCGGTAGATAAATAGAAGGTCTCTCTTTGCTGCGAGACAAATTCGATAATACTGTCACGACGGATTCTCAAGAAACGCTCGAGACACATCTCAGCAGATATAGTAACTCGATTTTGAATTCTCCAAGTGGAATTCCCCTTCGCTCGTGGTCTGATCCTTACACTTCGCGACTACTTCCAACGGCGGGTCCGTCGCTATTCTTTCGCGATACGGCGGAGGGGTTGGACGATAGGCTGGCGCGCGGGGTGGAAAAGTGCGATACGGTTTTCCAACGACTTACGGATAAGTCGCGGAAAGCCAGGGGGTAATAGCGACGGCCGGTATGAATCAGCCCGTAAGAGCTCTCCAAGAGATCCCGGCGTCGGTGCAGTAATATATTTCCCGTGCCGATAGCGATCGATCGTTTCGGGCGAATAAAATGTCAATACTCTTGTCGCGTTTCGGTTTAACCTCCACTGTACGCCTGCTCGAGTAGCGCGAGACCGAATAAGATATAAACGTAAAATATAAGAGAGGGAAAAGCAGCATGCGAAGAGCCGTTACGGTGCGTGTACGAGCTTCTACATGTATGACCCGGAGATACTGGAGAAATAGCGAGAGCCGCTTTATCGTTGAAAGTGACGTACTTCGTGGCTTCCCGCGCAGCCCGAGCTCTCATCTCCACCGTAATACGTGATAATAAGAATGGCTCGTGCTCGAATCCACATTCTCTTTTGCTGGTTCTTCGTACGTTCTTCGTACTTAATGCCTTGCGAGATAGCGTGACGATAATTGCTCGGCGTATGCGCGTATACGTGTTTAAAATTAAAAAAAGAAAGAACAAAAGAAAAGAGAGAATATTCTCTCCCACTCTCTCTCTCTCTCTCTCTCTCTCTCTCTCTCTCTCTCTCTCTCTCTCTCTCTCTCTTTCTCCCCTTTTCTTCCCCCTCCCTTCTCTCAACGTTTGTTGAGGATCAACATTTTTCTAATGTCGCCAAGTGGCAAATATTCTTCCTTCTTTTTAATTTATGCAAAATTATGTAAAATTATATATAATCGGCTGAAAAGCCATTATTTTAATACTTCAGAATTTTTATTCGTAACGAGTTTGTGGTTTGCGTTTTTTCAAATTATTTAAAATTATATAATTACTTGATATTGTCGGCTCGCTTCGTATACGTGTATTATAATTTAAGTCTACGGAAAAGGCACTTCCGCCGTACGTCGCGAGTTCCCAACACGCCGGTTTGCGTGCGGTTTTTGCCTCCCACGTTTGCGGCATCCTAGCACCATGAGGATCCTCGGAGAGGCGAAGGACAACAGTTTCTCGAGCGGTGAACTGGCGCGCGCTGGCCCGATAGGAGCGAGGAGAAATAACTCCTGGATGCAGGAGGAACGTGAACCCCGGCGCGGCGAAAGGGGTGAAGAATGGGTGGGAGGTGGGGCGATACAGATAAGGAATTTTCCGTGCGGGGATTCCGTGGCGGCGGGTTATCCTTTCCCGAGGAATCCGGGAAGCTCGGTTCTCGAGTGGGGACGAATTGTCCCACAAGATTCACGACGCGATCCTGGCCGTAGGGCGCGTTACATCCGTTACGCTTAGGTACCGGTGCGTCCTGAAGGACGAATCGTCCCGCCGCCGGTGGCAGGCTTGGATTACCACGGAGCAACATGGTGAAATTACGTCGCCTGATTTAGCGATCTCTTTCTTTTATTTCGCCGTACCGATAGCGCCCGGCTATGCTCGCAGAAGATCACAAACGGGACAATCCGAATGATCTTACTTTGCAGCAAAATGCTGGCAAATAATATTGTTACAAAGCAATAACATATATATTTAATATCAAAAACCGAGTATATTTCTTGCCTATTTACGAAATAGTCCTGATAATAATTTATTTTGATAATTGAGACATCTTTGTTTTACTTTAAAAGAAACACATAAAAAATACGATTTTCCATATTATCATGACAAATGAGATAAGTATAAATATTACCCTAAGTATAAATATATAATACTATCCTATTATTCATTACAAAATGACTTTATAAAAATTCAAAGAATATATTTTTAACGTGAATAAATGTCATTTTTATTTTTGTTTTAGAACTCTTAAAACCCATTCATTTTGAGTTGTGATAATTTTAATGATTCTTTTTTAAAACCATTCTTTTTAATGTTATTTGATTAGTCAATAATTAGTCAATAATTATGTTGAATTTTCTGTTAAATTCACGAATAATTTTTCTCATTTTTTTAAAAAACTTAATTTTTTCAAAATAATATTTTATTATTATTAATAAGATATTATCTCAAAACAAAAAAAGATTCCTATAATATAATTTTTGCTTATATTGTTCCCCTACTTTAAAACATTTCTTTAGTTGTTAACTTTTAAAGTAAATAAGTGATGTGAGTAAAAATTGTATTGTGAGAATTTTTTTTGAGATAATATCTTGTCAATAATAAAAAAAATATTTTTAAAGAAAAAACATTTTTAAAGCTCAATTTTCTCAGTATATACAAATTTGAAGTTTAATAATCTTAATATTTAACTTCAAATTAAAAACTATAGTGTGTGATAAGACCATTTTCAAAATATTTCTAATTAAAGTTAAGATCGAGAACTTTAACACGCTCTATACGTTAAATTCTTTTCCTCCTTCAATTTCTGACAGTTTATACACGCAAATGGTTTATTTCTAATTGTTTATTCTGAAGAGACATTTATCGTAAGAAAAAATAAAGTTGTATTCTAGTTTGCTCTATTTTATTCTAGTTTCCTTCAGCAAAGTGAATATACAGAAAACATTCAAAAACGCTTCGAGCTATAGCTACAGTTTTAGACTTGCCGTTGGCCATTCGGAGAACTTAAATCTTAATGTATAGAGGGAGGAATAAAAGTACGCGCAATCGAAAAGGGATTAGCTAGTTTCGATTTATGTGGCCGACCGAGGATGTAAAGTGAAATTTTCTTATTCGGCGCCTTAATCCTTCGGTACATTATCAGATTCACGACCCATAAAACTGTCAAGGGAGAATCTTGGTGACGGTATCGTATATCTTTTGTTTTAAACGCCGAATTTTTTCACTAGAAATAATTGATAAAGTTATAATAAGTTAATTAACCTATCAATCTGAAAAATAACAAATTCTTTAAACAGTATTCATCTATTTTGCGTATTATTATTTCGATACTGATAAATGCTAATTACATGTAGCATTTTGAAAAATTCAGAATTTGAATTATGAATTGATAAAAAGTGTATTTCGCATATTGTATAAAAAAATATATTTCCATTCATGTCGAGTTATTTCTTTAAAAATATCAGAGCGTTTTTTAATAACATCGCGGAAATTTTAAGGAATTTCGTAAATTAAAATTTTTTTTGCAAATTGCATTTTAAATCATAACATAATACGAAAAATATATAAAATCGTATATGGAAAAAATTTAGTGCGCAAATTTAATTGATGCACAGTAACTTGGGGACAAAGACCGCAATGTCAAACGACATGATTTAATTAATTAAATCATGGAATGTATAGATTTTACAGAAAGAAATAAAAATATCATCGATTTTCCGTTGACGTTTCTTCGGAGGTATTGTATTAATTAAACGTCGAAATTGATATCGAAACATGGAAAGCAATACCGGGAGCATCATATCGTGGGTAATGGAATTAATACAGACCGACATAAATGGTCATGTGGAACCAGGTCGGTCAGGATAAACAATCATAATAAATCAAGAGTAGACTGTATGATGAGAATGTTGAACCACGAAAAAGTAATAGCCAGAGCAAACTGGTGAAATTGCACCTTCGCGTATAACGCAAAGCTTTGCGATATGTATTAGGTTGAACAGTATCCCGATTTTACGAGGCCAGAAAAAATATAACAAATGTAATAAATTCCATAGCACTTGTATAAAGGGAACATTAATTGAAGTACATTGATTAAAGTAAATCTGTATTGAAATATTGGATGAATTCATTTTTGATGTGATGAAACTGGTATATTATATAAACAGCTGTAATAGCGTATTTTTATTTTAAAAATGATGATTTATTTCTATCCTTTGACAAAATTCACAAGGTAATCTAATTTAACTTGCAAGCTGTTTTAAAAGATTTTTTTTTTTTCATTGAATAAAGCTATCCAGTTTTTGTTTGACATATGATAGATCAATTTTAGCATGGTGTGAAAAATACATAAAAATATACCAAATAAAAGTTCCCTTTAACGAAAACTTTGTGCGAACGGACATACCGTTACAAATACGGAATATTTCAAAGTTGCGCATAGTCCGGAAAATGATTCGTTGTTCATATCCTTTATTTGAAAATTCTCTCATATATTCTTCCATGTAAAAATCTGCATGTATATATCTACATGTAAATGATCATTTTGAAGTAATATTTCGCTAAACAAGTAATTTTTGAAATTCAGAGGTATCTATAGATAATTTCCCGAAAATTCAATATACTTTTATCTTAAATGGCAGGAGACTGCCACGTGAAATAATAAAATAAAATGATGATGAGTGTAGGAAATGGAATAAGCTTCCGAGATGTCTGGATCTGAGATCGAGTTACGATAAAATGAAAGACCTGTACGGAACTATAAGCAACTTGGAGCGCAACGGGGTTATGGGGGACCGAAATGGAACGTGATGCGGTGTGAAAGAGACGATACACGGTACGTTACGGCAAAACACGTGAAATGCAATTGGACTAAACGAGAAGTTACAAGCTATCGTTACAATAAGAAAAGAAATGTAGAACGTCAAAAGAGATTGAATGCCATTCCGTCTTTTATAATTCAATTCATGACCTCGTGTATTTGCAGGACGTTTCCTGCTGTTATGATTACGTAATATTTTTAAGTGTTCAATAATTGACAAAATTCATTAAAGGTATATTGCTTGTATATAGAATATTATCTTGTTATTCTATTGCAACAAATTCGTTTCGTATTTCTGATTGCTTTATTGCATGTCAAAATATACTAAAATTCTAATCGATATAGTCACCTGGAAATTACCTGACGGGCACCCACGGCAATAAAAGATAATGTTTTATATGGAAAGAGGCCGACTTCAATTTGTTTTTTTGCACAATACCTCTTTTTTCTATCCCCGATACCTGTACGTACGTCCCTAAAGTACCACAAAGAGCACCAAAAATACGCCTCGTCTTGTATTCTCTGGAGTTAACCCATATCGATTACATTATATACATGTATATACATATATATCCTTATAAGGCCCATTAGGTAATCTCGTAGTAATATTTTCTTATTGTAATATTGTATTATTCGCCTAATTCTGGTTCGGTAGACTTTTAAAAATTGTTTTTTGAAAAAAACAAGAGAGATTTCAATTACCTTTTGCCGTGAGCGTCCTGTAAATATATTTATCTTAAGCCAATGAGAATAAATAATCGAAATTTTAATTAACGATCGTACAGCCCGCTGGATATCGAACGGCAAAATTAGCACCAATTTGCGTTAATGAAGGGCGTTCCGTTTATAATTATGGTAAAATCGTTACAATTTCAGAACAATATCATACGTAGGTCAGTGATGTATGAAATGCATGTTGTGACCAGAATTTACAATCATCGAGTAAATTATATTATGAATTGTATTCGCGCCTGTGAATGTAAATCGAATAAATCTGTATTTTTTTTTTAATCTTATAGACTTTGTTTTTATAGTTTGCCTCGTTGCATATTTCAATCGTTTATATCTTCCTTGTAACATTGTGCAGATTATATAAATATTTCGTCGACAATTCCAACAATAACGCAGGATAACTCACAGACAAATCATATTTTTTTCTTACGTATTTATTACATCGCAATCTAATATCGAGAAACGATTGTCATTTGAACAATACAATAATATCTTTAATAATACAATAATATCTTTCGGATTACAATTTGCCTTTCTTGTGGCAGAGTAAATTTTGAGAAAATAATGAAAATAACTTAACAAACACAATATATCTCTGAATGCATTTATCTCTGAACAAAAAGGAAAATTCTCAATATATTTCAAGATTCTTTATTAATTTATCCTGCCAGGTCTTCTACTGTCAAAAGTCAATTTATAGTGGAATAATGTCGATTAAAATACCACATTTGCAGACAAATTCAATATATTTTGTATCCAGGCTGTTCAGGCAATATGGACAATAGAAGTCAACTTTACGCACGCACATTCGCTAAATATTGACCTACATTCATATAAATATGTATACATTTTTCTCTTCCTTTTCTTCTTCTCTTTCGTCCGTTCACTTTCTTTTGCGATTTTCGCATGTTGTTCTCAGGTCTTTGATTCCGTTCTTCCGCAACGAAATTCTATAAGCCACAAGATTAATTTCAAAAGCGCGATTCGAACGATCGCGATTCCTTTGTGCATAGATCCTTTTTCCATGGTAGTGCATCAAAGGCATGTTTAATACATTCCGATGCTGGGCAGGATTATCAAAACAAGAACAGTACATGAAACTATCGAACCCCAATATCGTGTGCATTGAACGGTAACAGATAACTTTGCGTCGAGAATCTTAGTAGACCTCTAAAGAGAATCAGCTGATATCAGATCTACTTTCAATAAATCAAACTTCTCGGTGGTTTGCGTTTAATCTCATATTGACTGAACTTATTCGAACTAGAATATATAAACTGTCATTATACTGTTTAAAAATAATTTATAATATATTATTTATTTTCATCTGTACATTGAGAAACAAGTTTTTCGTATTTGTGACTATAATTATTGTCATTACTACTAATAGTAATAACTAGTAATAATAATTATAATTACAGTTTTATTACAAGGTATACTAAAAATGTTTTATTATTATCTATACGATCTAAATGATTATAAATATTTTATTGTTATCTATATTATTAATAATATAGTTATTAATAATTATAAATGTAGTTACGATTATTTAAAATATGGTTGCAATTATCACAATCTAACTATGTAATTAATAATTTTCGATGCAAACTGTATATATTTGTAAAACTGTAAATATAATTAATATTAGTAACATTAGAGTAATAACCATAATTATATACTACATATAAATAACATTTAATTATAGTTACAAATATCAAAACTCTTTTTTCAGTGTATATTTTGTCTGGAATAACACTTTATAAACAAAAAATCAACATGATTAAACATAAAGATATCAATATCTTTATTAAGTATTGTTAATGATGCTTTCACCGCTATAAACTTTATAATTAAAAGATGCTAAATATTATCATAACTTAACAGAAGATTTTCCTGCGTTTCTCTTTAAGTAGAAAGCCCGATGTTTGATCAGCCGCGTACAAACAGACATTTATCGTCGTTGAAGATGATTAATTTCAGGATGGTCAAAGCTTTTTAATAATAAATAGTACATATTTCTAAGTGTATTGACATAAATAAATAAGTAATATTGTATTAACATTTTTATAAAAATTTTAAAAAATAGAAAATTTAAGAATAATAAAATGTAGTTTGTATTGTCCGTTATTAAAATAACATTTTTTGTAAATTAAATATTATTTTATAAACTGCTACAATAAAATGTACCGTAAAATATTGTATTATATCCGGTATAAAAAAATCCGTAAAATGTCATATTTTTTAATTATCTCACTCCAACTCTCAATAATAATCACAAATATATACACTCTGCAAAATATTATACGATATCTGTAAAATTTATAAAATTACGTTTTTATTTCTTATTTCAATTCTCAATAACAATAAAAAACATATACTATTAATAATTGAGTTTAAATAAAATCAATGAATTGCTACTCCAAAAATTTAAAAAGTTCCATAAATCATTTCATATCAATCATAATGTAAACATATACGACCGTATCGTCGTACAACCGTATCGTCGAAGTTCTGACATCTGCAAGCGCTGTCACAGTCGCAAGTTTCAGCGACAGTGCAGTTGTGGCGTGACGGCTGCTCAGAGCAATCGCGAAATTCGCATCTTAACGCGCGCGTCTCTGACAAACGTTCCGCCGACACGACCGCAGGACAAGCGGATTTAGGAATTCCGGCACGTAAGCACCACATACGAAATGGTCGCGTTAGCATCGAATCGCATTTCGCACGAGCACCATCCCCAGCGCACCTGTCTCAAAGTGCGACGGCACTTTGCAGTCGCGCAGATAAAGGCGATCGGATTTGTTCCCATTACTTTCGGACCAATCGAAAGCGAATACCCGTCGTTCAGCGCGAATCTCGGTTACCTCAGTGGTATCGTTGCGCTTCTCCTTAAGCTCCGGTTCCTCACGTTGCGCCCGTGGCCGCGCATCCGGGACAAGAGGCCCGGATGTCGAGAGATGGATAGAGAAACAGACGGGGAAAAATACGTTGCTGGGCGAAGCAAACAAGTGTCGTGCACTAAAGTGTCCACAGAGGGTGGCCGTAGCAAATCAGACTCTCGCATTTCGTAACATGAACAACACCTGAAAACTTGCTTCCTCCTCGCGTCCGCGTTGCGCATCCCCGCAACGTACATCCAAAGATAAACGTTCGGTAAGAGACTCCGCGGATTTATATAGCGCGTTTTCCTGGTTGGTCGTTCCTTTCTCGTTCAAATTTCGCGTAACTCGTACGTTGTCGTAACGAGGGAGAAAAAGAAACCAGAAGTAAAAAAAACGTGAAAGCGTCCTACTTTTTTCGTATGTAAATTTCTGTCGTATCCTTTCAGAGATGCAAAGAAAATTTTGTGTCGTCCCCCTTTTTATCTAACGAAAGTAATGCAACTACACTGTTAGATATCAAATAAGCAATGGTAACCCAATCCCTTGAAAAAGGGATTTTAATAATTTAGTAATTTATAACTTTTTCACTAAAAATTAAAGAAACGCTTAAAAATAAAATACTTAAAAAATTTTTAATCAAGCGTCCACCACGCAGCAATGAAACTCACAAGCAGCAATGAGACTCACTTGTCAGCCTATATACAGTCAGCCTACTATACGTCAGCCTACTATACGTTTGTTAGATTTAAATTTTTTAAGTGTTTTATTTCTTCAAGTATTTCTTTAGTTTTCAATGAAAAAGTATATTATAATACAAAAAATTAAACAACTAAAACGAAGTTGTCACTAACTGAATTATTAAAAATGTTAATGTGAATTTCGAATACTTTTCCATAGATTTAGATGAATAAGAGTGCTACCATTGCATTCAACGAAAATACAATGGTAGTACCTTATTCAATTAAAAACGACGAAAAAAACGTAGAATTACATATATAATATTGTTGCACTTTTTAGGCCAAAATCGACCTATTCTAGCCATCGTTCTTTAATACACTTGTTAAATTAAATTGAAATTCATTGTTTTAATAAAAAAAAATATAATAATAACAATTCTCAACATCAAAACAAAATAAACAATAAATCAGGGCTAATAAGAGTGCAGTAATTTAAGCGCAAATTTATATGCATATACTTAATAAACGACCTTTATACTTAATAAACAAAATTTATACTTAATAAATAATGTCAAATGTTTCAACTACATTTCGAGCGATTCTCAGCAAGCACAGTTTCTTACAATCAATCTTAAATTGATCTCATATTTCTGAAACCAGACGGAATCGAATGTTATATTATAATTAATCCTCCACTGTCAATTTCAAGTGAGGTTCAAAGTAAGCAAGGCAAATGAAAAGTCTTCTAAAAATGTGAGAATACAAAAATCCTTCCGAGTTAATAAAATAAAATTTCGCGTCTTATTGAAGAATCAAAATAAAAAAATTTACACACTAGTCAATCAAAAGTCAGAAACTGTTTAAATTAACAACTCAGACAATATGTATATCTAAAAATCGTCATGAATACATCATAAAGACGTCTCTTGGGACATAATAATATCTAAAAAAAAATATCATAAAGACATCTTCTAGACATTACGTGTTGTAGGGGCATATTGAGTAGGAGTAGCGACTCATAGAAATGATTAAAAATAATTCAAATTAAGTACGAATTTGACGTTATGAATCTAACGGTATACAAAAAATGCATTTAGCATTCATCATGTTACCATATCGGAAGTCAATTCAAGAAATTCGTCTCCTCCAAGAGGAATCACACCGGATTATTCATGAGATTCTTCGATATGAACTATGATACCGAATTAGTAAAGCTGTATAATTAAGTGACTATTATTGGTTAAAGTTAGATGGTCCGATGAAGCGCGAACGCGTTTGAAGCATATTCTGTATGAAGCATATTCTAGCATGTATCAATGTGATATACGTAGCTGCCAGTATTTGCCTACGGGCACGTTACAATGGCACGTATCGCGAGAAACTAATTGTAGCCTACGATCTACTATCTATATTGCGTATTAATGGCGTAGATTTCAGGCTGCATATAATCCGTATCATTTGTTATTCACATATTCATTCGCGAAAGCTTTAGATTCAGATTTCTGTGCGCACGCGGTGGCGAATAATGGCAAGCACAGACAAGCCCTGCGTCTACCATTTACTGTCTCGCGTGCCTTGTATCATCTGAATAAATAGGATTAACCCACGGATTAAACAGCAGATTAATTGTCGCTGTTGCTTGTTTTAAAATTTTTTCGTGACTCACGATTTTAATTATGCCTCGAAAAATAAATCAAGAAAAATATCAGCGTGCCGCGCGGCGGATGTTTTATGTTATAATAAGATCGTTACAGAAAGAGCTTGTAAAATCAACAAGAAAAAAATCATGAAAATAGAACAAAAATGGTATTCTCAGACTTTAAAATGTATTTTCCATCATACAATGCAATATAATTACTATGAATAATTAACTTCATCTCTCAAAGTATTATTTCTTGACAGTAAAACAATATAACAGCAGTTTTAAGTTTAAATAATATATCTGTCTATTTTCAAAGTAATAGATTCTCGATATAATGTTTATTAAATGTGTATTTGTTAAGTGTGTTCAAAACTATATCATTTTAGTACAACGATTTTCCGATAAATACACTACTTTTACATGTAGTGTTAAAATAAGTGTCGTCAAAAATAAAATTGTGAAAACCATACCACAAATTTATAGTATAAATTAATAATAAATAATCTATACAATTAAAAAATTTGTATTAAATTTAACATGTACTAAACAGTCCACTAAAATTTTTGTGTTTAATACAAGTTTAGTTTAATACAAAATAAATGGAAAACTTAAAAAGAAAACTTAGAAAGATAATTTTTATGTAATGCTAACACAAACATTATATAAAAATTAATACAAGAAATTTAACAATTTGATTCAATTCGGAAATAAAATTTATGAAAATACATTTCTTCGTAAAATTATCTTTTATATGTTAAATTAATGTCGGCATATATGCATTCTTTATTTATTTATCTTAGAATTTATGTTTCATTGTTTTTATATTAATTGTTCACTTACTCGTAAATCATATTATTTTAATTAAGAAATGAATATCAATTTAATACAAAATATTTAAATAACACCATCGCATTATATTAAATTAATATTCGGTCATGTTAAAAATTTAATACAAAAATTTTGATATGGACCCATTTTAACACAAATACTAAATATTTTTTGTGTAAAATTCAAATTGCTGATCAATTTTTATCGATACGCCATCTCTTTCCAGTTGTTGACCAGCATCCTAATATTCCAAGTGGAAATGATCTTTCTGATCAATCTGACATAATTTAAGTGACGTCGTCAAGATAATGTTAAAGTATGAAGATGGTCAGTTCCCAAAAGCCCTTCGCAGACGGCAAATCTCGTTCGTTCTTGCTCATATCCGTTCCCGTCAGTTCTTAGAAATGTCAAGCAATACATTTTCCTTTAAGCGAAACCCGAGTAACCGCTAAATCGCAACTCGGCTTTTTGCGACGACCCCCTTCGGGGCATTGACGGCGGTGATGCAACGTCCTTCTTGTTATCTGAGAATTTCGGATTAACCGACTTGCCAGGACAAGTTCTCGTACGGGGACTGCGAACGACCCGAAGCCAAGCGATCCGAAAATCATACGCTGGATCCGTCGTCGCGGCATCCCAGGGATCCAAGACACTATCGAATTATGCATAACTACGCGCTCTCGTACCGTAAACACGTTCACCCGGACACAAAGACAGCTCGGAAAATGTAGGTCGCCGACATCATTCCTAATTCCGTATCATATTAAGAAAATATACGAATTTCGATGAGAAAACTGTTGTAAACTCGAAAATATATTTCTTGGCCGTATCTTTTCGTATGTCTCTAGAAATCGTATCAAAAAATCATTGAATTAATATTTCGCGTGACTGATAGTCTTATTATAATTCGATGAACACTGCGATTTGTGATTTATTTAAGAAGTATGGTTAGACGTTGATTATAAGTGTCAAAATATTATCGATAAAATAAAAAAATGTATCAATTAATCATTTTTCCATCCATTACTGTAGAAACAGAATCATGTAATTAAAATAAAAATAGCTTTGCCGTTTCAAGAATAAATCATATATAAATAAATCTCTTATAAGCTTTACGGTTGTTAGTCTTAATAATATATTTATAAAGCTGGCTCCAGACAAAATAGCCAATGCACTAACGTTGACGAATGCATTAGCTAACAATGCTGTATTAATGTTGACCATATATAAATATGCAGTATGATTGATATTCACATGATATGCATAATTAGCCATATGAATATAGATCAATATTTAGGAATGTGAGCTAACGTTGAAAAAGAATGGCAATTTGTTGGCGTAATATTGGTCCAGTATATCCCTAACGCATATTCCTAATGCAATATTTAATCAATGTCCCGCCAAATGAATTGTGCTATTTGGAGAGGTAATTGTGATCGCAGAAACTGCCACAGCTATTTCTCGTGTATAATTTTTAATGAATTTAACTTTTAATTTTTATAATGAAAAAAAGAACAAAGCAACAAAAACATGAAAAATATTATATTTATTTTAAATTATATTACGATATTATATTGAAAAAAATACGTTATTATAACCCAATTGTCAACGATTTAGAGTACAAGTTAACATTGATCTCGTTTGATTTGTTTTAAAAAACTGTCTTCATAGTGAATGTCATCCAATGTCAACTTCGACAATGATTCTAATTGGCAACATGGAATTTATATACGTGACAGGGTCAATGTTACATTGATGAATGTTGGCGTACATTGGTCACGTTGTCTGAAACAGATTAAGGCCATAAGATATAATTCGCAAAAATTCAATTGAACTTACTAACGAAAACGTATCTACTCTGGATTTGTTCTCTTTAGTGTAGAAGTCAAGTATAAACTATTAAATCATGTAAAGATTTATGTATTTATGATGTAAAAATAACTGGAAAATATAGAGCTATTCCAAAGTAATTAAAATAAAAACGAAGACTTTGTAAAAAATATTTGTAAAAAAATACTTCAAAATTAGAGATTGTGATTCTAATTACATTAAACATCGAGAAGAACGTTTCTAACATAGTTGAAAATAGTAACGTTGAATTTTCAATACGCGTTCTCATTATTCACATAATTTCCGGAAAAAGGAGTTTCATCTATTTAAAAATTATTACCTCTTCCGATTTTTCGAGCGCGTAAATAACCTCGGCTATCAGTTCAAATCGTAATTTAATCCTAACGAGCAGTCGAGGCTGCCTTTTCTGTCATAGACAAGGAAATAGAAAAATAACATGCAAATGGCGAAACGACATGTTCGCGCGAAGAGAGAAACAAGAAAAAATAAGGTATGAGATTTTCGGTGCTGAATTGCGAGGCTCTGTAGGAAAAGTGCACAAACCCGAGCAGCTTTTTCCAGGCGAAATTAGTTTATCAGCCGGACTGGTGCAAGCTCGCGATATTCAGCATAACAGTGGTCAAAGGAGAAAGAAGGGGGAGAAGAGATGAACGAAAAGCGGAGATTGATGGCGAGGCAAGTGTGAGGCGAGAGAAAAGTCCAAGCGGAGACAGTGCGGTGCGATAAGCGCGGAAAAAATGGGTTAACCACTATTTCGCATTTGCATTCGCGGGGTCGGACATCGATTCGCAGCAAGCTGAAGGCGGGGGTGCCTCTCATCGCTCTCGTCGGAAAACGTCCCGATGGACGTGTACGCGGTTTGTCATTTCGTGTTCGCCGCAATAGCATCGAAGCCATCTCTTTGAAAGCGCACACGTTGATATTTCGTTTATTAAGGAAAATATGGAAGAACACCACGCATGTAGTTTGTTGTAGATACATGCACTGTTAAATATTAAAGGATCAAATTTAAATTAATTCTTTAGGTCAAATAACATTTTGTTACTTTTAATAAATTACTTAATTTCAAAGTAAATATGCACTCATAATGTATGCACGTTATAAATAATGATCTAATAATGATCTTTGAGTAAAATTAATTCCTTGAGATGAACTGTTTAATTCCATTGTTTTAATTAAATTAACACACATCAAAAAGGAAATTTAGTTGTCTTCAACAAACTATTTAATTGAGGCATTTTTAACAGCAACAAAATATTTTATTTACATAACAAAAAATTTAGTTGCTCTTCTGTTCAATACATTTTTCAGCTTTACAAATAATAAGAATATTTGTTTATACTAACTAAACAATTGAGCTGAATTTTTGTTCGGTACATTTTAACCGAACATTTCCATTCAATTCATTTTAAGTTTCATAGAAAACATAAAATATTTTTTATAAGTTACGAAAAAGTATTTCATAGAATGACTGAGTCAGAAAAAGTATTTCATTCCATGAATCAAAGTTTTGTTGTAACAATAAAATATATGGTTAAAATGTATCAAACAATGTTTGATTATACCAACTAAACCTTTTGGTATAAACAAATATTTGTATTATTTACTAAATTGAAAAGTATAGAACAGAAGCAATTAAATTTGTTGTTATATAAACAAAATATTTGTTTCTGTTAAAAAATATCAGTTTTTCTGAAGGAATAATTTTTTTTTCCTAATGTATAGAGTTTTCCAAAAGTATTGAGAAGCAATGGCAAATTATAGGAATGATTACAAAAATAACTCAAACTGAGTACAATTCGATAGTGTATGAATTTAACAGTATACGTTGATTCTGTATATACGTTACGATGAGTTAAATTACAATTGCATTTTTAGCTTTTTTTAGCAAAAAAAAAATAATTATACTTAATCCATTCTGAGCGTGTTAAATCTGTTATAAAATCGTCGATCAGAACGTTCATTTATTTGGGAGATAAAATTAAAACTTGTGAATAAAATACTGTTGAAAAATGCCATGTAGTATAGCACTTCTTTCTGCTACTGCAATACAAGTTATCGATTGCGAAACACAAAACGCAAAACACAAAAATCTTGACGCCTGTACTAGCAATTCGCAATTAATCGTGTCGACGCCCTAGAATGAAGGAATGTGCTCGCGTTCGCGAATATTGCAGCCAGGCCGGAGTAATGTTAAAGCGAGGACCTCGCATTCTTTGATCCGTCGAAACGAGTAACTCGAGCAGAGTGGCTTTTGATTCAAGGATGTGCATCTGACGGAAGTAATCGTTACGCACGAACAAGCGTGTAACGAGGACGATAAGCCATCCGTACGTCGCATTGCGGTATACTTCCGGCCAGCGAAAAACTCGATTCAACGTGAACTATTATACTTGACGAGATCAACATGGTATTTCTTGAACGTTTACGTGATGTAGCGTGTGTATACCCTTGTTTTGAATACATTATATATTTTCCTGATTTTTTTCTGCGGGAAAACGCTTATCCATGTATTTATTATCAAGAAAAAATCGGTAAATACCTATATCTCATGATATATAATTGATGTGCAAATAAAATACCGTACAATTAAGTTAATTGTAAGTAAAAATATCAAGGAAATATTTTATTTATTTTTGAACAAAATGAAAAAATTATAAAAAAATTGTAGATATAAATATATTTCTTATATTGTATTTGAAAGTAATACAAAAAATTTGGTGAAGATTTAAATATCGATCAAAAATTATTAATAAGAAATAGACATTTTTTTTTTAATATTATTAACATCCTATCAAAATAGACTCAAGTGGAATGTACTAAATGTATTAAATGATTTATATTTTTTATTTACAATAATATATACCTATAAATACTTTATTCACACATCAATTATTACTTTCATTTATCGTTTTTTCCTCTTAATGTATATCGTATATAATATACTGATTATGTATTTAATTTTTCAATTTGATTATTTCATATATTCTCAGAGACTTTAGATATGAAGTGTGATATGAAGTGTCAAAAATGTAACATAAAACATCATTAATTTTTATAAATTAAAAGTTAATTTTATTCTATATAATTAAATTACTGAAAAATATATTCTTCAAGAATAAACATTCGCCGTTTTTTCCCCTTAATATTTGACTTTGTGAGCATATAATTTACTGACTATGTATTTTCAATTTGACTATATATATATATATATATATATATATATATATATATATATATATATATATATAGTATACAGCGACAATAAACACAATTATAAAATAAATATTTAATGTATCAAAATAACTTTTATAGTAAAATTAGTTTAATTAGTAAATTAAAGAGCTTTATAATTAAATTGTTAAAATCAATTTCTCAAGAAAAAGTTTCGAGTTTCGAAAAATTATATTTTCTGAACATATTTACCTAAGGAAAAATTGAAATTGAAAATAATTAATGCAATATTAAGACAAATGAAAGATAAATTTTGTAAGTCGATAATAAACAATTATAGAAATCAATAACTGTATGTTATAATATATTACCAGCGATAGTTTACTAAGTAAAAAGCTGTAATGAAGCGATCGTCGGCCGACTTCTAACTATTTCAAGAATGATTTCCATATTGAAGAAAACATGTTACTCTTTATATTTCATACTGCACAACGTGCTTGCAACGAAAAATGTGTTCATGCGTAACGGAAGTAATCGGTCACGCACGAACGAGCATATAACAAGGTCAGCGAACTCTTAGGATATTGAGTTACTAGGTAATTCAGCCCAGCAGGAAATTTCAATTTCTACTTACACCGCGTTATCGAGTGCCTTGCGCATAGCTTTATCTTTGATACAGCTGAACGGTAGAGATTTCGTTATTCATGGAGAAGCAATAAGCGAATGGTACCTGAAACAAGATACGCTATTACCAGACACCATCTCCTCGGAAATCTATCTGCTTTTAAAGATTATAAAGATTTACTCCCTCGGTCTCTCAATCTGTTTACGAACCGTTAATGCGATTCCACGATAAAAAAGTTTTCTGCATATCAGATTTCTATTTATTATCTTACACTGAGAGCTCAGCTGCTTCTGACTACTTGTTAAAAATGTATACCGGTAAAGTGCAAATTTTCGTCTAAGATACGTGAATTCTAAAGTAAAATCGAAAACGAGCACACGCGCGCGCGCGAATCGCTAAAACTACAGATAGAAGTTTTCAACGCTGCAGATACATGAAAACGTAGTTCGCGCGTTTTATCAAACAATAACATTCATTTCAGCGGGCGCATAGTTACGCACACTGAACTCTCATTAAACCCGAAGCGAACAAACGGTCACGACGCGTTACCGGAAAGTGGTTGCAATTTTTCGCGAGCGTGGAATTACTCGGAACGAAATCGCAGGATTGCGCGGGAGTCCTGGAAAATCTGGGATGCGGGGAAACGAATTACTCGAGCGGACGGAAGCGAGTAACGTTTGAACGGATAACGTGCTCATGCGTGACGGAAGTGATCGTCACGCACGACCGAGTGTCTAACGAGCAACGATGAGCCTTCCGATGCAACCTTCACACCATCGCGAAACCATCGGGGGGGGAGGGGAAGGGGGGAAGGGGGGAGGGGATGTGGTGGAAGAGAGAGGTTACAATCCTGGGCTTGCAGTGCAATAAACATCGATCCTCTTACTCCTCGCGTATGGGGCCAATCTCTCGTTCGAATTACACTCGCCTGATCTTGGCAAATTACCTCTATTAATTCGGCGATAAGCATCTCCTCCGACGGTAGAAAAATTGTTCCGCAAGGAAAAATTAGCGGCCGCGATACGGCGATGAATTTGTTGAATATACGACGACAAAGGGAACCGAGAAATACGCTTCGTTAAACGAGAGATCATTTGTGCGTTAGAAACGCTCGCGGCAACTATAACATAATTGCTGTTCGCCTTCCCAATTTAACGAGCTCTTGCTTTCGTGCGAATATCAATGTAATTGTTAAATGTACCTCTGCGAATATTTACGCAGAACTTTCTAGATAAGAATAGAGTATTTTCTATAGAATGTCATATGGAACAAATTTATATCTCATTTTTATCTCAATTACAAATTATGTGATAGATGATACTTTCTTCACTAAAAATATCAAGCGAGAATAATTTTCGAATTATAACGACGAATACTGAAAGCTTCTTGTGAACTATGCTTTTAATTATTAATCCTATATTATTCGCATGATTTTTTTAAATGTAATTAATTGCTCTCGTGTTTCTGACACCTCAATATTATATCTCAATTTTCATTATTCTTTTTACAATTAAATAAAGATTAATAATATTCTATGTATTTTTTAGATAACGATATAAATGAAATTTTTTTTTTAACTGGAACAATTTTACGCTAAAGATATAATGTGGATACATTTAGCGAATTTATAAGGCTAAAATATCCTGGATATTCCATGCGAGTAATGAAAAGTGAAACGCGATTAACATTTTTACGTTTATAGTTCAGGTCAAACTCTGCTTAGGAACTTTATTTGATAATCGAAACGCAAAAAAATAGCAAACAGGTATAAAAATAAAAAATCGTACATTCGCGTGGAAGAATCTCTCGACTCGTCGAACCATTAAAATCAATTTATCGAAGAAGCAAAGCTAAGCACAAGTTGCGCATTCAGGCGAAATATGTCGCAACGAAACTGATCGTTGTATGTGAACGATAAGACTTATGTCACAATGTGTGTACATCTCACATGAAATGGGACATCTTGTGACCATGCAAAACTATGTAATAAAACATTACAGCAGTTGCAACATTCGCGCTCTCAATTTCAATTAAATACCGAAAGGATGCAGGATTAAATCTGTATTCGCGATAGCGCCAAATAAATTCTTTCTGTAAAATATCAAAATACGCTTTTGTTACGAGCAGTCTGAGAATCATTAGTTGTTACAATTATATTCTGCAAATACAAGCGTATAATAAGTGCCTTCATATAGTGTGATTTAGCATAAAAATAATACATTATATTGCGTACACAAAATTAGATTTACATCACATAAATTAAACGTAAAGTTAGTTAAAAAGTAATCTAAGAAGAACAACAGGCAAAGGCGAACAAAAATTAAAGATGATAATAAATAATAAATAATTTGCCCTCTAAGGATTTACAAAAACAAGGACGACTTCATTTAGTCTTCATCAACAAAAAACATAATAATCAAAAGAATAATACAAATAAAGATATTAACATTATAAATTTAAGTTAGAGATAATTAATGTTAATTAAAATGAACAAATAAAATACAATAAAAATATAAAAGCAATGGATTTGCACAAACGTGTACACGGAAATATTTAAAAATTTAGCTAGATACACATCTGAAAATAATTTCGTTGGATGCTTAAGTGTTAATGACAATGCTGCAGAAAGTTTCAAAATTCTAGTAACCAGTCCTACGTAATTATTTTAATGGTCTAAATAAAATAATTTTTCTATTTGTATATAGCTAAATTTTTTACTTCAGCAAAACTGTTCTTTTTGAATAGTATAGTTACTTTTACACGAAAAATAAATAATACATATGAAGGCACTTATTATGTACTTGGAATTATAGTGATAATCTCGAAAAATTCTGGATAAATCACATTTTTCGGATACCCAATCGCTCTATTACATTCCAAAAAGGATCGGGAATTTACTCAACGTGCATTGCCAAATCAATCATATTCGAATTCGTATATTATTGGTCGGATCATAGCTCAAACGTATCGTACGCATTCGTCATATTTATGTGAAAAACGCGTCATCCTAACAACCAAGCGTATTTTTTTTTTAAAGTTTATGTTTCCAGAACAGGGAGTGTTGTTGACTGCTGTCCACCCTGTACCTGTCGTAACACGCGAATTCTCGCGTCCGCATAAACATCGACGCAAAGCCCTCAAATGCATTTGCGGAATTTCCGCTGCAGTGCTCAATACCGCTCAAATTCATAGAATTCAATTAACGGAAGAGGAAGTTTGGAACCACAGTTCTCGTTAACTGTTCTCTCATACCGAAAGCGGTTCTCGCATTAAAAAACGTTATGAATATTAGATGTACGACGGAAGGAAGGGGATGAGAGGAAGGAACTTGGTTTTTCCATCCCGGAAAAAAGGCACCTTTCCTTTGAAGGACGAGGTATACTTTGCCCGTCGCTGCGAATTAAAAAGGCACGGCGGGCGTTTTTATTTTGAAGAAAATAGAGACAACTACCATGCGCTAAATCCTCTTATCTTTACGTGATGACGGAATATGAAAATCTCCTGTCACCAACTTTTTAGAGCGTGTTGAGGTGGTATGTAGCTACCATACGCGTTGCACAAGTGAGATAATCATCTCATATTTATTTATGAAAAACTCAGCAAAGCCGACGACACGCGGGACGATACCCGAGCCGAATATCACGCTTGACCCGCTTCCGGTTTCCTTCTGCGACGCGTTGTTCCTCGCATCGATCAGCTGCATAATCGCGTTCGACGCGTTCCTTTTCGACAACAAGGTCTCTCGCGTCTTTTGAGAATCACTGCTTTCCATCGTTGAGAAGAAAAAGAGCGACCCGTGCGTAACTAGCTTCTGTTTACATGCTTTTGCGAAGAAAAAACCTTCTCGGCTTTTGTTATCTCTCCGGAGAAAATTGCGAACCGATATAATAATTGCGCTTGAAGTTCCGACAAAGCATCGAAACGACGACCGTGGATGTCACTGGTAAATGAAGCAAGGCGCTTGCCCATTATCTCAACTTCAGACACGCGAAGTAAAGCTCCACTAGTCACCCTTCAAGTTGCAACGAGGTGTTGTTACGCTAACTTACCTGACCTGACAGAACCGATCGGTTCCTAGAGACAGGCAATTCTAAGATTTCTACCCTTAGCCCGCTATGTATATTCTCGAGTAAAGTTTCCAACATGCTTTATTCGACACGATTAGAACATTTAAAACTGACACGAATCTTACATTTCTCGGCCAAATTGTATGGCAAGATCTGATTTTTCCATTTTCTGATGAACTTGTGCTTAGATTTAACTTGATGATAATGTAAAAATCATATTTTTTTATAGCTATCGCTTTTTACTAAACTGATGGTTTTGTAGTAATAACTAAAAGTTATTCACTACAAAACCTGCATCAGTTTAGTGATCAATCATAACCAGAAAAACATAATTTTTGCATTATCGGGTTAAATGAGGTCTAAACCATTAGAAGTTAACCAGAAAATGAAAAAACTGGGCTGAAGAATTTTATACGCTGTTTCATTTTATAAAAATTTTCCATTGTCGTTTATAGATTTGATCCTGTAGAAATTAGAATGGTCAGAACTGAAACGAATTTTCTATTTCTTGACCAAATTATATAATGAGGCCAAATACTAAAAGTTTTATGCATCGTTTTATTTTTGTAAGCATTTCCCTTTGTCCTTTATTGTAACGCTGATGTAGAAATTAGAAAAGCTAAAACCGACATGAATTTTCTTTATTTTTTTATCAAATTATGTGATAGATCAAATTCTAAGACCGATATTCTCTCTACGTTTTGATAGATTAAAATCTATTATTCCTTGTTCCCACCGCTCGTGCCTTTCGATTATGCATCAGGATTTATAATTTCATGCGCCATTTTTAATAAGAATTTTCCATTGCCACTTGTTATAGCACCGATGACATAAGAAGTACAGTTAAAACTGACATAAATGTCCTCTATTTCTTAGCAAAATTATAGTTTTACGCGGCGTTTTACTTTATAAGAGTTTTCCATTGTTTGTCGCGTCGACAATGAAGATAAAAATTGGGTATTCTCTCTCGAGAATACCCAATACCGCAACAGGAAACAAAGAATTAAATTTAAATGCCCATTTGCGAGATTTTCTTCGATATCCTCTATCCGAAGGGCACTAAGGGACCATTCCACCCCTCCAACCCCCCTTCCCCCCGCCCAACAATGAACGACGTTGCATCGCACGTCACGCATCCCCTATTTATTTATCCGGAAAGTAGCACGGGGGGGTGGGGAAGGAAGTGGAGATGAGAGCGAGTAGTAGCGGTGTGGCGGGGACAGACAGCAACCCCCACTCAGTGTCGGCGTCGGCGTCGGTGACGCGACTGGGGGTTGGCGGCCTCCGGCTTCATCGTCCTCGACGTCGTGCGGATCGCGCTCCGGTTAGTTTGCTGGCTGTCCGTACGACGGCAGCACAGATTCTCCAACCCCTCGCTGGTGGTCCTGCTCCTTGCGCCGCACGCAACCCTGCACCCCTGGCCCGCCGCCCCGCGCGTTCGCCATCCTCGAAGCAACTCGAGGATCCACGAATCGGCCGAACACAACCGCGGCGGCGGGCGCGCTCAAATGCCGGCCGTTCTCGTTTATGAGACGCGTCTCGACGCAGCGGACTGATGGCTGCCGCGGCCGGTCGGAACTACGAGCGTTGCGGAAAAATCGGGGGAGGTTCGCGCGAGCACGGCGACGCAGGAAAAAAGCGCGAGGCCCGCGAGCGGAAAGCGAGCCAGGTGCCGTGCGAGGGATCCACGAGGATCCACGAGAATCCACGAGGCGCGAAACGTGTCAAAGTGTCGCGACAACGTCCTGCGTGAGGACCCCTTTCGAAATCGTCTTGTTCTCGTATTGTTGCGCGATTGACAGAAAGTGCGCGTGCGAACCGTTCTCCACGATGTGTTCTTATTTACGTTCGATGTAGTGCTTTGCGAGTGAATTTGTAGATATTGAGAGGTATCGGGAAGATACACATGCGAAATGAGTTTGGTGTAAGTAATCAGATCGTGATAGAAGAGAAGTATCCTGCATTACAAGAAAAATATTACGAATGCGAGCTTTGCGATGAAGATATGAGTAACTCTCCCGCCTTCGCGTCTCTCTCTCTCTCTCTCTTTCTCTCTCTCTCTCTCTCTCTCTTTCCGTTCTACTTTTTCTATTATTAAAATACCAATCATTTATAGAATTGCGATTAAAAGAAAAAAGGAAATTGATACTTTTTTGCGATGTTATAATTTCTATAAAATCTAAACTAGAGAGGACAGAATCGCGTAAAGACAACAAATGAAACTATGAATTTTAATTAACAGAAAGAATTAATTAAACGTCGACAATGCATAACGATTCGTTATTGCAGGACGACAGACTTTTCCTCTCCCGTTACTCTTTCATCAGCGGTTAGCTTCTATCGCAGCCATCCGGATTAAAACTTCATCGAGATAAGACAAATTGCTTGATAAATTGGTTCGTTAACGCGGGACGAGAAAAATCTTGAATGTTAGCAGGAGAAGGATGAGCCCGCGGCGTTTGCGAATAATTTTCGCGGCAAAATCGCTGCACGTCGATCTGATAATCGTAGGAAATGTTAACCTTCGTTATCGTTAATTCGCACGAAACGAATATACGAAATCAAAGATTACAATCCAGTGCAAAAATTTGTCTCGTCTAAACGCTCTATACATTTTTCTCCTCACATGTATAGCTCAACAATAAAGGTCCGTCTCTATCGATACTGAAAGTTTCAGGCAAATTAATTGCTTCATTATAACAAGCCGGTATAATTTTCTGCGCCGTGCGATACGGGAAAAAGGTCGCGAGTTCCAGACAGTGAGCTTTTGCGAAAGAGTTTCTCTTCGGCGAGCGAGTGCCGATTTAACGCGAATTAACGTAATGACCGGCGATATTACGCAGATTTGTACGCGAATGAGTTTGTCGTAAGTAACGATGTAACGACATTTTCAAAGAGTCGTGTAAGGGTCGCATCGTTTGAAGATGAAATCCAAGAGAAGTGTTCTTAATAGTAGAGAGTTCTTAGTACACGCGGCTAAACTTTTCCCTCTCCCTTCCGTGTCCTTCCTTTCTCTATCCCTATCTACCCCCCCCCCCTCTTTCTCTCTCTCTCTCACACCACACATACACATACACACATACACATATACATATGCTCACGAATATCAGCCATGAGTTGAACACGTCTTCTACCAAGATTAAAACTTCATTGAGATAAAATAAACGACTTCATCAACGATCGAAATCATAGGACGCAATCGAAGCAGAGTTGATGGAGTCGTTTGAAGATCACCTTTGACTGTCGTCAATGAAGGATTTGTCTTAAAGAAATTGCTATATGAAAAGAACAGTTTTGCTAAAATATCTAAAAATTGAGATAGATACAGATCTGAAAATAATTTTGCTGGATCATTAAAATAATTATGTAGATTGTTTAAACATTGATATTAATGTAAAAAATCGTAACATTTTTAGCAACTAGTTTGAACGTCTTACATAATAATTTTGATAATCCAACAAAATTGTTTTCAGGTTTGTATCTAGCTGTATTTTTAAATAACTTCAGCAAAGTCATTATTTCCATGTAAAACAACACCTATTATATCGATAAAATTAAGTGAACGATTATCGAGCGATACTTTTTTTTCTCATGAATATATATCGCGAAATGACCAGAACACGCATTCGTGGTGACTATTACGTGATGAAATAGCGGCAGTACAACGGCTGACGATCGGACACAATTGTGCTGGTAGCCGCCACGATTGCGGCGTCGGCGCAAAATTAATGGGGCTAATTCGGCACAATAGCAAACGACGCTAAAATGACAAATATTAGTATATGTCACTGTTGCCTTCGAGCTATTCCATAGTAAGACGTACCTATAATAGTGCCTGAAATTGCGCCGAGCATATTTAATGAGTTGTGACAAATGTAATTAAATCACTAAAAATAAGAGATAGCAATTTTTTAAATATTCTAGCAATCACATTTCTTATATCTAGTATGATATTTACTTTATCTTTAAGATCTGAATTTCCTTCTTGTGCGTATATAAAAGATATAAAAAAAAATAATGGTCAAATCGAATCTTAGGATCACAGCATGAATAGTGCCTTGTCATTTTATGTCAGTGTTGCGTTGCTTCACATATAGTCATCTCTAAGACATAACGTAAGCAACGCACAAAGAAAAATATAGCACAAACTCTTAACCACTCCTTATACTATGTTCTTTTCTGAGTGTTACTTACATTATGTCTTACGGATGACATAAGACGACATAAAGCATTACGACAATGTTTGTGCGGTGGCCCTTATTTTCACAGTCCTTTATTATTTCTACTATTTCACACTTACGATTAGTATTAGTTATTACGTCAATCTAACGTAGGAAATCATTTTCCCGAGTGTCCGAGTAGACAGATGATAACTCGGCTGACTTTGAATTTTACGAGTTTCGACATTCGTCGTAATTCGAATGTCAAGTTTTTATTGATTAGAAAAGAAATTAGTTTAGCTTTGTATTTATTTTTGTCAAGGTAGTGCATTATTCCATTTTACTCTGTTTAATTAATACCATTAATACACTCTGTTTAATTTAATTTAATTTAGAAAGTATATATATGATATCTTTGTTTTAATTGAATAATTTAATTGAAAGTCTGATTAATAATTTAATTAATATGCAATAATTTGTATCAAAGTTGTGTTGATTACTCCAAATGCAACTACATTGTTCAATTGTAGCTATAATCAGTCATGGCTGGTCATGGTAAATGGTTTAGTGATATATCCTAGTAAACGGCGAACGTTAAGACCACTCGTTAAGCACTAGATTTTAGAATAATCCTACATAGTTCCACGAGATCTATAAGATCGAATTGATGGGATTACGATAACAATTGATAACTATACTCGACCATTGAAATGATGAGCAAGGTAAAAGGCTAATTTCACATCGGAGTTATGAATCTAACAAAGTCAGAGTCGTGGTTTTAATCAATGTTATGCGATATGAAATATCATGAATTTTAGAACAATTAATTTGAATTCAAAATTATGAATTCAGAACAATAAATATGACGTGACATGTGTTCAATTGCAAGATGCAGTTTACGACTTTCTTTGAAAGATTTGATCTAAGAAAAAATATTTTAGCGAAATATATTAATTGAAATATGTAAAATTAGAAATGTTCACATATATTGAATAAATATACGAATGGTTCTCATGCGAAAACTTTCAAATGTACTCTTTCGTTAGAAAGAGTGTTGAAAATTGAAACATTTTTCTAATTGCGGTTAACCGGAGAAAAACACCGCAGACAAAATTGTACAATTCAAAAATAGCAAACGAGATTAAAAAAAATTTTCTTTTTTCATTTTTTTTCTGTGCTCCTTTTGACTTTTCAGTGAACTTATTCGGCTATTTAATTATACACGAAGATCTCGAGGAAAAATGTTATTCTACCAATACATCTTCCCTTTTACCGAAAACGTTTCCTCGCGACAAATTTTTATCGTTTCTGACAACGTAGGAAGACGAGATATACTGCGTTCGGTTAAACGATTCTTGCCGTATAATATCACAGTATATTACGAAATTATGTACATAATAATTAGAAACGTGGTAGATATGCAATCTGCAGCGTCGCGCTGTCTCTCCCGGCCATTTCTCACATGTTTAAATTTTCCTTATACGTGACGTATCACGTGTAATAATAAAAGCCATCGGAACACGCATTGAAAGTGTGGATTCCCCAAATAATTCGCAATAAGATGCATTCCGCGTGCGTTGTACATAACTATGGATGACCAGTTTCGAGGTAAACCTCATGTTGCAGCGGAACCCGGTTTACTTGGAAATTTGATTAAGCAGACACAGAGTGAATGTTAATAGGGATATAACAGGCGTATACCTACATCGCATTGTGTTCAAGGATGGCCGTTCGAGGGGGCTGAACTAAACTCCCAACGGAATCAGGCCTTGGTAGGAATTTTAATTGTTGCCATAAAATCGAATTACGTCGGCAACACACCGCGCAACGACTCGCTCGACTTGGATAGAAACTGATTCGGTATCAGAGTTGATCGTATGCAAGTAACTGGCACGTACACTGGGAAAATATCGATTCGTTGTAGAGAAAGTTTTGTCTAACAACGATAACGAATTCGTCAAATATGTTTTATACTCGTCGTAAAAAGTAACACTTCTTGTAATCGAATATTATTAATACACTGAGAGAAAAATGTTTGATATTTGTGATTACAATTGTAAAATAGTTAAGACGTTTAGAAGCTCCATTTTTATAGTTACTGTTGCTACTATATACAAAAAGAAATATAGGTTTCCCCGCGAAAAACAATAATAATATAGTCGTTTTCGGAGCTAACTATATATTTTTTTAAATACAAAATTGAAATATATTAGGCATTAACAATGGATCACGACACGGTGATAACTTGTAAACTTCTTGGCACCTCTAAAGAAAATACCCCGTGAAAATAACTCGTGAAAGCCTCAAAACTATTATCAAACTAAAATACAATTATTATTACTAATATTATAGTAGAAATACTCAGAAAGCTCCTAATTATTTTATCGTGCAATTTACTCACTACTAAACATTTTTCCTTTAATATAGATATTAGAAACTATCACTGAGTATATATATATATATATATTATATATATATATATATATTCTTATAATTTTATAATTATTAATATGTTAAAAATGACGTAACCACATATTTATATACTAGACTTAAGCAAATTAAGTGAATAAGTAATAATTTTAGAAAACATTTAATATAATATTACTAATTAATTACAACTACTCGTAGTATTTCTATCTCCTTAATTAATCATGAAATTTTCATGAATTTTGAAATATACAGATAGAAATATATTTCTGAGATATTTAAAAATAAGGAATAAATATTTATATACATATCACAAAAGAGACAATTAATGTCAGAACGTGAGTGATTTTACATTGCACAGAACACATTTAATTCCACTCGAAATCAAGCTTCGCTAAAGATTCGATTAGTGCGCGTTGACACAACTCACTACTGCTCACTCGACTCAGGCGGACAGCGTGTGAAGGGTTTAAAGCAAAGTGGACCAAGTATTCGGGCGGTAAAGTTAACTAAAATGCAGTTAAACGCGGGTGTGCCGCGAAACTTGAGAGTAAATACGACGATAGTGAGCCAGGCGCGGCACGGAAATTCACTGCGTCAATGTTGTGTTTTCTCCTTTAATTGCTTCATTGCACGGATATTTTCTACGTATTCGATTTGTAACATTTCCGGAAGAACTTTCAGCAGTTTATATTTGTAAGTTATAGATGTACCAAGGGAAAATAGAAATCAACATTGTATACGCAGAAGAAGCTACACATTAAATTCGCAATGTCAAATGTGTGGGTTATACCCACAATTGAAGTTATTTTTAATAATTTCTGTATATCGTTACTGCTCTTACTCAATATGTTGTCGTTAATTTAACTAAAACAATAAAATTAAAACAATTTAATACAAGAAATGTATTAAAAAATCCCGTGTACCTGCTACTTATAGAAAATTGAAATGAGTTAATACTTAGTTTTAACATATAATGTAGCTTATAATGTTATGAACAAAGGATATTCATAGACACAATGGTCAATGAATAGCTATTAAAGGTACATCAAAAATGCCTTATGAAAACACATTTCACACTTTTGATTTATCATAACAAAAACTATCTACATATTATTGAATTCTAAGTTACCTTGTATTCTAAGTGCCCTTGTAGCAAATAAGCAATATGTGTATAAATATTAATATATTTCATCGGAATTCAATTTTGCTTATAATTAGTGCAGAGTGTTTTGACTAAAATCCATTTTATTATTTACTATGTGCATACGTTAATATGGATATTGTTCACTTTGAAATTAAACAATTCAATCACAGAAATGAATTAATTTATATTTTTGACAAAAACGTTAAACACAACAAAATGTTCTTTAAAGAATTGGGTTACCATCGCTCCTTTAATATTTAACGATGCATTCTCGATATATTACATTCAAAGTACTCCGATATTTCAAACTTTTGAAAAATTGCAATACAAATATTTATATAATATGCGAATAAATTTGGGATTCGAAATTTACTTTTGTAACTTTTGCTCTCGGAGCAAAAGGCGGAGAAAGGCGTGGAGAGAACTTTAAGTAGTCCCTTTACGCCCTGCAAGAGACACAATACGACGAAATAGATACATACCTTGTCCCATGTTGCACATACGCAAGGACGCATGAATCGACATGCCATTATGACGTCACGGCATACATAAGCAATGTTTTGCTGAATCGTATCTAATTTACACGTCGCTTGCCATTTGTATACAACGATATTCAGGCTGACGGCGCGACAGTCGTCTCGAGTGTAGCGATAACAGAGAAGTTTTGCGATTCGCCCAGGAAAGTTTCAATAGGAATATTCAATGGACAAGAACAGCTACTCCACCTCCATTTAATTCGCCATCATGGCACGGTTTCTCACATGGTTGCAATTTCGCGCCAGCATACGAACACGGTTTCTCACATGGTTGCAATTTCGCGCCGCATTAGCGACAAACAACGATTGCAAGCGGTCCGCGTATCAGTTATTCAATCATCGTTAATGGCTAAATACCGCTGCATACATCAAAACAAGTTCTGAACCACTTGGGCTTTCATTGAGTTAATGATGTACCGGCTAATTAAGTAAGTATAACTGGTACACATGATTCGTTCTTCCATAATTCAGTTGCAATTTACTTATGGCGAGCAAGAATTAACGTCGAATCCCTGAAATATATGGTCCATGTCGAGCTGAACTATTATGGCTACTTTATCCAGTGAGGGAAAATGAGCTTTCGCTCGTTTTCTCGATATCGCATAACGTATCAAGTTCGATTTAGCTTGCTCTTCAAAAACAGCTCTTGGTGAGAAATAATATTGAACGTTACGAACGAAGTCCTCGATTTGACGAGAAAATTTTTGTTTCAAAGTTAGAAATGTCGTCATCCTTTCATCTATTATACGCAACGATAATGTAAAAACGCTTCTACCTTGATAAACTAGTTTTGCATTGTACCGAAATATTTTGTCGTCGCTCTCGCTTTGCGGTCGCAAAATTGACGCTGGAGCAACATTGTGTTCCTTTTCGCTTCATGGTTTATCTTTTTGCGCTGGCTGTGCATGAGCGTAGAAGTGTGTGAGCGTTGGAGACGTCACAAAAAATAGTGTAGCAACAAAACGGATCGAGCGAAAAGGATATACGAACGGAGTGGCGCGTGTGCGAAGCTTAAAGCCGTCACGGGGAAATGCCAAACACGTCACAGTGCTGAAAGAATCAGCGAGATCGGAGGTACGAAGGATACATAAAGCCTGTCCGTCCGCTGCATATCGCGCGCTCACGTACTATCGAATCTTTTATTTCGTTATTCCTTAGTCCCCCGTCTCTTTCCTGCCGTGCTGCTCCTGTTTTCTGAATTACCTTCGTGCATACCTAACCCAGTGTCCCTTTTCTCGAGCCTCACCGGATCGAGTCGCGTTCGACGTGTCGAATGGTCACCTACCGATATCCGATATTCGATTACCGGCCACCGCATTTCACTTCGCATTAACTATAAATTATCGCTCGTCTCTTTTCTCTTTGTTGACAAATGTCCTGGATTTAATTATTCCAGCGGTAATTTTCGTTTCATTCAAGCAACCGTGTAGCAACAGCGTACGTTACGCAAATGCGTCATCCATCCATCCATTGAATTGCGATCTACATAGTTATATAAAAACTTATTGAACGTGTGCGCAATGCCACAAAATTTATTATGTGGAAAACAATTATATCTTAATTATACTATTAAAAGTGTACTCTAACGCCACACAAATCTTTGAACACTGAGAGAAAAATTTCTGATTGGTGAATCAAATGCTTCACTGATAGAGAAATTTTTGTTGTTGTAACTATAATTACATATTATCAATCATATTTTATATGATTGTTCCAAAAGATGTGACTGTGAATTATAATTAAATTATAGTAATATAATTAAATTATAGTAATTTTTTTACATGATAATAATTAGTGCACTATGTCCTTTAATTAGAGACAAACAAAATGCATTTATTCGACATTCTTTATAGTTGTTCAGAAATTTTGATTAATATTTCACATCCTAATTAATTAACATATTGTTATTTTTTGTAAAACATGTAGTTTCTTTGTGGCTTTTTTCTCATTTTCTAAAAATTATAAATTTTAGATAAAATGCATTTTGAAAGTTTGCTCCTCATTTGTTGATACAATAAACTATACAGTATATATATACAGTTATTAAAAATGTTTGATATTTATAACTATAATTATATGTTACCATAATTATGATTATTATCGCTATATAATAATATTATAGCAGTAATAAATGGTTAGCCACAAGTATAGCCACAAAAATATTTTTCTCTCATTGTGAAGCATTTGATTGATCAGTCTGAAAAAAGAATTTAAACTGACCAATCAAAGAATGCTTCAAAACATTTTTAGCATCAAGTGAACCATAGCTTAAAATACAAAAATCCTAATAGCAAAGCTATGTTCACTTGATTCTGCAAATGCTTTGAAGCATTCTTTGATTAGTAAAATTCGTTCTTCCGATTGATCAATCAAATGCTTTAAAACATTTGTAGTGCCAAGTGAACTGTATCCAAGAGCGCATTCTGATTTTTCATAGATTGATTCTCTTGCTTTTGATCGTTATAAATATTAGCTGCACAATAGAAGAACCGCTGCCTTTATTTATTGAAACTAATTTCCTAATTTCGTTAAAGAAATGCGGAAAGAAAAATAGCCTTGGCATCTGAGGCTCATACAATATTGCGCGTAACGATTTTTCATGTCACGGATTAAAGGAATGATGTTTCTTCTTTTTAATTTAATAAAAACCCATTAACCTAATCCAAATTTTTCTAACAATTGTATGTAGTTCGGAGATTACATTTATCTTGATCATTCTTGTTAGATGCAGCCGCTATACCTATTATCTATATGTTCCAATGTGTCGACAAAAAAATGACAAAAGTCGTCCTTTGCATCAGTCCGTGAAACATTAATCTTATCTTCAGTGGAACGACATTGTCATACGTCGTTCTCTTGATGTTTCCCGACTGTCATCTAATGTAACGGGTGCCGAATTTACGAGCGACGTCGGGATGCTCGTTCCGTGGAAATTCTTTCAAAGAAACGATTCCTCTTTAATGTCAATCTCTAAATATTTTTTACCACGCCACACTGCGTTCGCGCTCCGTTCTGTTTCATGACACCTTTCAATCATCGATCATCTTCCACTCTTCGGACTACAATGGATTTTACGTAGTTTCATCGGATAGCTTTATCGATTCGCGCGGTATACCGTGTACCAGAAACGACAACGATTTTTTACCATCATATGTGCGATCGCGTGAGCTGTCGGTCCGGTTACTCTTTCGTTTCTCTGATTGACGTTTTTCTTCTATTACACCTCGTGATCGCCGAGTGCGATCAGTTGCGTACAAAAAACGCAATTTTCGTCGATGACGCTTTTCATTTATTTTTTTTTCAAACGCATACGCGCACAAATTGTTCGCAGAGCAATATTGACCTACTTGTAAAAAGAGAATAACGTTCGACGTAGAAACGAATATATTAGTCACTCATTTATCTAAAAAATGTCAATTAACATCTATCTAAATCGAACATTATTATTTCTAAGTGAAAAATAGAATAGTCGAAAGAATTTTAAAACTGCTAGAATATTTATAATATTATTATAATCCCTTCTTTTGAAAAGTAAAAATTCCAAATTGACTGTACGTGTGTAATTTCCGAGAAAAATAGAAAGTCAATATCAGATGATAAAGTTTATATGTATATATGCCAGATAGTGGTTTTGCTTTCTTCTCGTGACCCTCCGTATTTCACTCCTTCCATCATTTTCTTTTCCGAACCACGATATACTTTGGTATGGTATGATTGAAAAAAATGGTCCTGTTTCGCTGAGCAGAATTGGTGAAACACCAACGCGGATATTGAAACCATTAATTGATCCTAGAGACAAAACGCTACTGGCGCGGGACAAATATATTGCCCGCTCCAGTGAACCCCACGCCCAGCAAATATATATATTTTTCTAGTTAAATAATCGTTTGACCGAATTTCATTGCAAACGTTCGAAAGGTCTCGTTATTTCATATCTAAAGAATTTATGTAGTATTACATGTAATAATTAGCGTATCCAAGAAGAGGAGAGCTTGAGGTTCAAAATTTTTTTTTCATCTAAGAGGGGATTAGAATATGAACCTTCCCCAAAATATATTTATTTTTTAATTTTTAATTACAAAGATATACAACTTTACTTTTGACTCTTCTTTATTCGTCCTTTCTATTCGCCCTTTTTTTTTATTTATTTATTTATTTAATTTTAATATCACATTTTTAACAATATTTAGCAATGTTTCTCATAGAGGAGACTTTTCTTTTCTATATCATTTTTTATTTTTTTTTTAATTCTTTCCTAGGAAAATTATCATGAATATTTTATTTTATACGTAATAATAATAGTAATATTAAAGATATGTACGATTCATTTTTAATAATTTTTCCCTTTTTTCAGAAAAAAATTAAAGATATAATTTATAATAATATTTTTCCCATTCAAAATCAAGAATGAGATGATATTCCAAATTTTAAAATATTCAAAAAAAGTAATTTATTAAAGCAAAAAATTGCTGTTTATGTGATAGCAGAATTGATACTCCCCGCCGAAAAAAGTTCTGAATATATTCTAAAATGTAGTACATGTAGCACATAAAGTACATTATCATGCATTATCATGAGGTGTCACTTTGTGAAGATGACTTAAATAAAAAAATTACTAACTCTCTAGACTTTGCAACTTAACAAGATACATAGATATTAAGTTGCTCAACATAATCCGCCTAGAATTTAAAAATAGGAGAAAAATCCTTAGAAAAAGTTTTGATTTACTTGCATTTATAAAACTTAATTTACGAGAACCTTATTCTCTTTAACGTATAAAAACGTCTTCGTCCTTCCTGACGAATTTTCGCTAGAATTATTGTAGCGAATATACAAAGCTATAAAAGTTGTGAAAAGATTTTATGCATGAATTTTACATATAAGAAGGATACTTAGACTTGCCAGCTGTTGCGGCTTCGAAAAAAAAAAAAAAAATCGCGCATAAATCCATTCGACCCAGAGCCGTGTGTTACTAATAATTTTCCAACGTCACGATATCACAGCATTCAATTTTGATGTTGACCTGTGTTGACATCGATATAGTAGTAACATATGTCACAACACGGGGGCACACGAAAATTTGCCTTTGCTTTCAGTGCGCTTTGTCTACGCGCTCGACCGCTCGACACGTTACACGGCTTGCAGCTTTCGTTCAACCGCGCCCTGCTGTCAGTTTAAAGGCGTCACAAAAGGCGAACTCGTCGAAAATAGCTTTCAATTTGCGCGGGAAATTAATCCGTTTTTACGGGAAGAGACTCGCTTTTCCACCGTGGATTTTGGATTTACCGAGGTTGCCTCAGATAGGTCTGCACCGGAACCACCGCGATTTCTATCACATCCACAAACATCCGTGTCAAAAATAAAATAATAAAATCCCGACTTCGCTTTGAAACTCGCCCTACGTTCGGGATCGACATCGGCAGTCGCGGTATTTGTATTCGGTTCGCAAATACCGTCGGAGCGGAATCCCACAGATGTGTGGCTCCTCGCGACTAACTTTCATCCTTTGTCCCGACGAATGCACTTCGCAACTTCGGTTTATCTTGCCGTTCCTTCTTTTTAGCGGCGCTCTTTTATGGCCAATATTACGGACGAAGTCTGCTCGGTCGCCTTATTTATTTTGCACCATCAATCCCCGATGGTGCAATGGTGGTTCAGACCGTGTCGCGCGGCGAGATTTTTCACTCGTTCTTCGACACATCCTCTGATGTCCATTCCTACCAATTTAACCTACCCTAGATTAACTAAAATCTAGGGTAAATTTATTTATTTATTTTTGAATTAGAAAAATTAGAAAAAAATAAAGAATAAATTAATCCGGAATTAAAGTTAATTTACATTGATACACTAGAAAAAGTGTCTGTTTGCATTAATTATAAGTCCAGTATAGAAAATGGAGAAAAATCAGAGTTTTTTTTTAAATCTGTTATAGGCTCAGTTTCACAATAGTTAACCGTGAGTTGTGAAACTGGGCCTTAGAATTCTAATCGAGAAAATCAAATGTCCAATTATGATGATCAAAATGCTGGTATAATCAAAAAATAGTTCGTTCAAGACCAGAAATTTAGAAGAAATGGGCTTGAATGGTACATATTTACCGAATAGCAAAGCGCAGTCCACCGTTTATATATTGCGAATTTAATTTCAATAGAAAGCGCGCTTAATCGACAGCCACAAAAATTTCTACGTTAAGCGATTGCGAATCGTTGACAGGAACCCAATGATCGAAGGCAGCTGAAAACCGTCATGTGGAAATGGCGAGGCGTGAGCGAAAAATCCCAGAAATTCCCGCGTGTGTAAGAAAATTATTCGATTCTACCGCGGAACATCAGCCAAGTCTCTGCCTGCAAAGAGAGGAAGGGAAGATAAAAAGAAAAAGAGAAGGGCAGAGGGCAAAAGAAAAAATACGATGCCACTCTTCTATGTACTGCAGCGCGATACGTTAACGAGTAGTCTTCAGTAGACATTGCTCTCAATTGACAGCTGTCGACCCAGAAAATTCAGCGCTCGCGGGCACGGAACATACGGGATACACCCTTTCTACATCCACCTTCCGTCCCTACCAACCTCCCATCCTAGTTTTTTACGTCCCACGTTGCGCTCCGTCTCGTTTCCTCTGCATTTTCCGCGTGTACGTATTTGTCTCGTTGCGCGGTATGAGAAAGTTTTTGACGTACGCGCGGCGAGATTGCCAAAAACGCTCCGGGATGGATTTTCAATTACACGTTGACGATGCAGCGTCGTAAAATCGAGTTATCGTATGGAGTACTGACGAACGTTTCCGTCGCGTTCGGGATCCTGCAGGGAAGTGCGATTTCGGCATACCGTGGCATTCTGCGATTTACGGAGTCAAAGTGGCCATTATGAAAACGTCGTTGTGTCACGCGAGAGCGTATCAGCGGTAAGAGTGACTTGTCGATTCACTTCTCGAGCTATTTTCCGGATCGCCGAGATAGAAAGTGCATGAAATGCCGCGCGGCATCGTGGAAATTTTATGAGTAAAACTTTCATACACGGATTTTATATAGGACAGTTATTAAAGGTACTTTAATTACATGTAGAAAATTTAATTTTGTGATTCGCTACGTCAAGCAACGACGAATGTCAGGATTCTCTTTCGAATTTAAATGGATATTACCGAATTAAAAATATGACTATTTTAAAAGTTATTTATGATTAGTATATCTTAACTTTAGCATATAAAGTAATCAAGAATAATATTGAAATGTATGAGAGATATCATTAAAAGTATAATAGTAAATTTATCTGATATTTAATTACACTTTTAATTCAGAAAATTCTGAAACGAAAATAGATATGTTTAGATAAATTTATAATGAGATCACTGGATAATTTCATATATCAAATTCAGTTATACGAAATTATGATAAAAATTAAGTATTATTAAAAGTATTATTAAATATATCTGTTTTATATAAAACAATATACAGTTTTAATCTTTTCAAAACAATGAAATAAATAAAAAATAATAAATCATATGTTTGAAATTAAATTTTAAACGATATCAACAAAAAAAATATTTATACGATTTTTCAAAGAAATGTGCATTCTAAATTGAAACATTTTAAAGATATTTTAAAATCAATTAGAAAACTAACAGTGTTATAAACGATTTTATAACATTTTGCGCAGAGTATGCACTTAATTGTCTTACATGGAAAGTATTCGAAGTTCATAATATTATTTAAAATTATATGATTCATTTCGAGTCCATATCTGCGTACTATAGAAATCTCTCGTAACGTTTACAATATTATTTCTGAAGTGAGAATTTAACCTGAAGATACGTTACGAGCATTAATGTGTTGCTCGAAGCGTACCATTAGTGTATTGTACTCTTTCACTTCTACAGAGTATTTTGTATTATTCTTTAAAAATGCATTTTACTAATTACATAATAAAAGAAGAAAATAAACGATATTATTTATTTATATTATTATAAATGATATTATTTATATTATTATAAGCACAAAATTGTTTTTCTCAGACGTATCATTTCAATTAAACTCATCATATAGATTTAAAATCAATTACATATAATCTTAAGATCTCAAAATTTCTGGAATTATTATTATAATTAAGAAACACTGAGGACAGATTAAATTATCGATTTAATTTTCTAAAAGTATGTAACATAAAATTTTCAAAATTACTTATATCAATAATATCAATTTTAGTATATAAACTGGGCCAGTCATTTTAGCCAGACATTCACCAATGATGGCCCAGTACTAGTTGACAGAATCTTGGTCGTCAGTTGATAATCATGGCTAAATGTAGGTCGCACTGTAACTGCTGGCGACATATGAGTGTATAAGAATAATATTAGAGGAATATTATAAGAAATGTCGTTAAAAAAAATTTTAATAATAAATTTATCGAATAATATTTAATGATGCTTTTAAAATATTAAGAAAATTATGAAATAGAAATAGATAATGCGTAGAAAAATCATTTCTAATGATCTCACTGGATAATTTAACATATCAAATTCATTTAAATAATGGTAAATAGTTAATGTATTAAATTAGAATATTGTAAATGTGACGGATCAATAAGACGAATGTAGTTTCTGCTGAATGAACGTGAGCAAATCGGACAGATTGTAATTCGCGACAAAATCAGCGGCTTACGATATACATCGCATAACACATATGTCGCACAATGCAACGTTAAAGGCTGCAGAACCGCACGACTGCTGCGCTCGTAGCCATTTCAAAGTTGCAGGTCGCTGAATCGCATACATGTCGAAAAGTACTTTACGTCGGAAACAGCAGGCTGTAACCGATGGCTTTCTCAAGTTGTAACCGACGGTGGGACTTCGTTTCGATAAAAATGAAACGTGACACTACTGAAGACCTAATCGATCGATGAACAGATACGTTGTAATATTTCTACGCACGTTAAATCCACCTTTTCTCATGTTTTCATACATGTACGTTGAATACGAAGATAATTGTGATTTAACGTAACGTTTAATTTTCATTGTAACAATTAGATCGTGTTTACGAAAATAATAAAAAATAAAGAAATGTTACAACTCGTGCAATAAAAATTGATATCAAAATTAACAATAAAATTTTTATCAGACTTTTTTATGTGTCGCAGATATTTTATATTGGACTGAAGTATTGAGGATTTAATGTATTAGATCAAGTATTCAGGTCGATCAATTAAATTCTTATAAATTAATCATACTTCATATTGGGAAATATTTTCGTTTAACAAGCTATGTATACAGCAATAAATAACTAATCAAAGAATATTGTTGAATAATTTCACTTCTTTATAAAATGAAAATATAATTGTATTATACATTATGCAGATTGCGGAAATAAATTTAGTGGTTATTTATTGTAAATCGGGCATTCGTTGGTATAAATCGATTCTACTCTTTCGGCAATTTGATATTTACATGCGAATTTCATGCATATCGCATGCGGTATACACCATCTAATCTAATCTCTCAATAAAAATAATTTAATTATTCAATAACAAACTGCATGTTAACATGAATCCAAAAATATTTGCGAAAAAAGCAAATAAACCTTGTTGAAAAAGTCTAGTACATTTTTTTTCCATCGTAATCGACTCGAATTGACCAGTGGTTTTGAAAAAAGCGTACCGAACTCAAAAATTCTTTCCCAATCTCGTGTGATGTTTTTTCGATGACACCAGCACGACGCGGCTCGTTCGAACTGTTCAATTTCCGTGGCGGCACCTCAGGGCAATGGCTTTCCTCGAGGGTGGAAAAAAAGGCGGAGACCGCACCGAGAAAATATCTCGGGGAAAAGACAAGGATGACGGAGCGTGAATCTCGATTCTCCTGAGTACGGTAAAGAGAATCTCGAGGCTCCGAAAATTGTAACTCGAGCTGAATGATACTTCGAATGATAGATTTTTACACCAAAGATAATTAAAGTGTTGCCTCTATTTCTCTCTATCTTTCTCTCTGATAGAAATTTTAAAAATATCACAGTTATAATTTTAAAGTCTTTTTATTAGATTATCATTCAACAGATTCAATTTCTCGAACATGTCATCCGATTTCAAACATTCAGAAAGATTCTATGTTTTGATAGAGATCAATGTCTATGACACAAATACGGATCTATATTTAGCGGATTATATTTTTTTTAATTTTTTCTTTTAATTTTTTAATACATAAGATTTAATTTTTGCTACATAAGATTTAATAATTGTGACATAATTGAATTATATCATTGTCAAATTAAGATGCTAAATCAATTTACTCTGATCCTTTCGAGAGATATACGTATACTGAGAAAAATATCTGGTAAAAAATGGACGAATCCAAAAAAAGATTTTAAATTTTATATATCAATAAGAATTATTTCAACTAAAATTAGTAGGTTTAATTGGAAAATTCTGATTCGTCCATTTTTAATCAAAATTCTAATTAATTCAACTAAACATTTTTTCTCAGTGTGTAGTTAATTAACTTAGGACGAGAAAACTCTTAAAATACTTATGAAATAAATATGTATATAATACGATTTTATGATTCTTTAAATATATTAAAATATCATCAAATTAAAATTACGTTGCATAGTTAAACAATAGACTTCTTATATTCCATTATCATTGAGAATATTATCTGCTCATTGATTGAAGATGAAAATTGAAATGTTACATAAATGTCAGCAATTATCCACATTCAGTTAACTCCATTTACTTGAGATTTTTAATTTGATTATCTGTAATGATAATGACTGGGAATGTTTGCGAGCGCTGCTGGCATGTAATCCCATCGACTTTTAATGAATTACGGAACTACGTTTGTGATCGAGCTTACAAACCAAGCTTTTGATCTTTCGGTAATCCGCAACGTCTTCGTGTTCTTTTAATTAATTTTTTATCGAAGTTCCGTACTCGCCTTTGATGGGGAAGCATATTGAAACGTCGTAATTACTTAAGTTTCAAGTTGAATTCGGATTGCTATTTAATTTCACCACCTAACTAACTAGTCTTGTACTCTCAAAGTAACAGATGGCATGACTGCTCAATATTACTTCTTTGACTCGTTAGTTGACCGAAAAAGTTTAAAATGTATTTGTATTTAAAAATTGTACTTAAAAATTGCATATTGTACGTTTGTACAGGAAAATTAATCGTCAGAATTTGCATGTGCAATAACAATATGCAAACATTGTATTAGTAGACATTTTATACGTAACATTAGATCTTTGCAACTTTGAAAATTGTGCTAAATCAATCATTACACAAGACTGTACGAATAAAATGTATAATATGTATTTATAGGAATACTTCGATAAAAACATTTTACAGTTTGATTGTGAAATGTTTCGATTTTATTTTATATCGGAAACGCAAGTGGGATGGTTGCTGATTTAATTACTCGAATCTAACAGAATGCACTTCCGAGATAAACCTTCAGAATTAATTGAGAAAGAATAGACTACCACTGAACTGGCTGAGAATTTTTGCTCAGAGTGACGTGAAATCGGCAGAAATGGCTGGAGGTATGTTCAAAAAAGTTCCTCTCGCTTGTAGACTCGCTCAGAGACTGCAAACTTGCTGACGTCTTCGGGCAGACATTGTCTGTGCTCTAATTAAAATGGGCATTGACCGACGTAATTATTCCGTTTCGTTACCAGCTAAGTGCCAAATTTCGTTTGAATTTTTCATCTAAAATCGCAATCTTATAACAAATTCGATTGGACGTACTAGTGCGCACTGATGCATATTAAAACCATTATACACTCATTTAAAAATAAAATACAAATATTTCAAATTATAAAAAGTATTTTATTTAACAGTACCTACAATAAAAAGTATTGCGGATTTCATGATTTAATCCGTTTTTTTTTATATTTATATCACACATCAATTTGTGTATGACGGCTTTAATATTATATATTCTAGTATACACTGAATGTCCAATCGAATTCGCTATTAATTCCTGATAACAAACGATGTCACATTGTTATTCTCTAATAAATAAGGAAGTTTGAACTTGTCTCAAATTATTGCAAAATTATTTTAAAATTATAAACCGAGCAAAAATATTAGGCATTGCACTGTTAGATATTAAAAGAATAATGGTAACCTAATCCTTTGAATTAAATAACATTTTGTTATTTTTAACTTCCATATATCTCAAAATGTAAATCAATCTATTTCTATGATTGAATTGCTAATTTTAACATAAATAACATTCATATTAATGTATGCTCAGTAAGTAATAAACTAAATTTGAGTTAAATTTAATACATTTCTTGAGTTAAATTATTTAACTTCATTGTTTTAATTAACTTAACATATGGAATAGGAACAATAACGACCTGTAGAAGTGATTAAAAATATCTAATTCAAATTGGCTATAATCCGACATTGAATGAATTTAACAGGGAATTTTAAAGATTTTAAAGGGGATTTTAAAGATTCGCTATAGCCAAACAAGACCTTCACGTTTTTGCTTATTTATGTTATTCATATCAGTTGAATTTCTACTGCAAAATTATTTGTTGAAATTAATCTTAAATTGATTTATTCGATCATTTACTAAGCAAATTCAGCCAATCGTTTTCCAAATTTGAAATTACAGGTCGTAAGCATTTAATATGACTGCAGTGAATGCAATGTCGATCGATGGCTCTTCAACAGTATTATTTCGCGTTCATCATTTATATTCATATCCAAATCCAGCGTATTGTTTCAAAAACATTATCTTTCACTATCACCGGTAAAAGCGGAGAATTGGTTATGCAACAAAACCGAAATATGTCGAACGAATTTGTTCGCGTGATAATAAACGGCGGTTAATCGAACGACATATTCTCTAATAATGACACTCGCTCAGCCGTAAAAACAACCCTTGTAAAAGCTCTAATGGCTGTCAGTCGGTGTTATGCCGTCGTCGGGAGAGCGTTCAAATGGCGAATTTCTAAGCCAAAAGAGTGCGCGAATATCCGATTACTACCGCGATATCACATGGGTGTACTTCCAAAGTAAGGGCCGTACGATTGGCCAATCCGACAAGCTCGAACAAACGGAGAGAATAGCGAGAAAGTTAAAACCCCCTTTATTGCACGAACGGGACCGCCGTATGGCCCAACGGGTTAGCCTCGAGATGGCCGAATTGGCGGAAGTGCTTTGATTTGCGTAAATGTGTAGAATTCACGTTGCGCGAATGCGCATTTTGCCAATGCGCCAATGCCCGTTTTCTCCCATTTTCTCGTAGTGGATAAATGCTGGAACAGCACACCCGTGGAAATTACTCGCTTCCTTTTTGCTCGACCACGGAGGGAATTATTAAAAGCGTCGTCGTCGGCCGCCGACGAGATGTCTCCGTCCCGCATGTATCCTATATATAAAAGTGCATTCTTTCGTATCGTAATATACTCGAAATAAAATCACAATTGTAGCGTCGTATTTCGTGCAAAATATCTTGCGAAATGTCTGTACGTAATAATAAAGGCGTCAACAATAAAGTTTTGAGGCGTAAAATTTAATAGTAAGCTTTAAACCTTAGGCCATAAGAAATTAACTGAACACAGTCGAATGTGAAGAAAATAATCGACTACAATTGGTTAATTTCTTACAACTTAAAACTTAAAACTTTATACCTTAAAATCTCATAAACGTCACTCTAAGAGACTGGAATATAAAGAGGCATCGCATGATAAGATTATATTTATCTCGTAATTTTGTCTTGACACACATTCGGTTTTTTATCAACTGCTATCAGAGTGATTCAATTATTAAATTATAAGTTTTCGTATATTGTATATGCTTCTGTTAATAAAAAAATCTATTCTGTACAATTTTTAATTTCTCGAGCTGTTCTAAAAAAATAACATTTAACGTTCTACTTGTCTTTTCTGACGTGTCATAAATTGAAAACAGATTTTACTTCGAGTATTAAATTATTCCAATGTTCGTATCGTTGAAAACATCCTACCAATTTCACAAATCAAACAAGATAGAAACAAAGTTATTTCTGACGGATGTTAAGAGCCAATTACAGCAACAATAATGACAAGTGGATAAAACAAAACGTATGTTTCCCAGCTACAAGTATGTTACATGGAAAGTTATCTAGAATAAAAATCGAAAAAATGAGAAGCAGCCTCCATACACTTTATACGCCCATGGAATAGCCATAAAAAAATTTAACGAGATGACATGCCACTCTCAGGAATTTTTAGCGACGGCGACTGAAGAGATAGCTACCGCGTCGTCCCTTTTCTCTCCGCAGAAGTGTAATGAATTGCGAGTGTAGTATCGGAGACGAAACTAAGTAAAACGTATAGATAAGCGCGCGAGATTGGAGAAAAGGTACAGTTAGTTGCGTGCGAGAGGACTTTTCTCCTTCGTGCTCTTTTATACAGTACGACAATCTAGAAAATACTGATGCTTTCGTAGAAAAGAAGGCATGCTGGGCGAAACATTTCGTTTCGTGCTTGCAGATACACTAACGCTGGATAAACGGAAGTAACCCCGTGTGAAGTATAAAAATAACTCCGCCATTCCCGTGCAGGGAGAATTCCTGTTAAAATTTTCTTCTGCTTCACGTAATTTTTTACTACTTCATATTATTTCGTTCTGTTTTGCCCTGATAATTTCAAAATGCGACGCCACATTCATTCCTTTGCTTCTTCGTTTATTTTCATTCTATCAACATTATGATCATTGCTGTTATAATTAGTTTGAAATTAGAGAAATCTTAATCACACAATTCATATAATTATGAAATAAGTATTAATAAATTATAAATCAAAGATGTATCGCTTATTTGCTATATACAATGGTATAACTCAAAAAATAAAATTTTCCAGAAAATAAGATTGAATCTTTTAAATTATTAAAATTTTCTAATATTAATTTTGAAATGCAACCTTAATGTAATAATTGATTGTACAGGAAAAGTATATATTTATAAAATATTTTTAAAATTATACATGTTTTCTTTATGTTTCTATTCTTTTTAGCAAGCAATTAAAAATGATTTTAGTTATGTCGTTGTAGTAAATGAACCATGTATTGTATTGTAAACCGGGAAAACCATTATAAGCCAAAGATTAAAATAAATAATAAATAAAACAATAAATATAAATATTACTTGACATATTGAAATTATAAGTTTACATTTTTATCAATACATGTACAATAATATCTGTGTATTATCGGTTTTATTTTCATATTATTATCAGATATACGTATATATTTGCCAATAATAATGACTCAAAATATTCTATTGGTTTTTCATTTTTATTTAACTTTTTAATTTAATAATAGTTAATATAATAATAGTTAATATTAAATATTATAAAATAATTAATATATTATAAAATATTTGAAAAATAACGATAATATGACGTTAGAAAAGTAAAATATTGATTGTAGAAAAATGTTTCAATATTATATCTAATATAACTTTTGAAAATACTTATCATGTCTTTGAAAAATATTTCAAGTATCGTAAATGAGATAGAAAATTGAGTTTCCGAGCTTCCCGGAAGGCAAGGTTTCCTTTCCGAGTAGAAATGGCGCAATGAAGTGATAAGAGGCGGTCGTAAAAAGAGAAGAGAAACGTCAAACAAAATGGGTGTATCAAAACTATTTGTGGCTGAAAGTTGAAGGCCACGAAGGAAAGAGCACGGTAAAACTAAGTAATTTTTCTTAGTACTTGACACAGTGACCCGCCCTTTTACACAATCCCTTTCGAACTTTTCCAATCGAAAAGACTATCAAGTTGGAAATCTCACAATCTTGATAAGTTCCTCTTTATTTTACTTATTTCTAAACAGCGAGTACTTCGACTTGAGCTCGTCAATGTTATGTGAAAAGCGCTAAGAAAAAACTAGAGTAAAAACAACAAGTGAAAGAACAATAAGAATACTTAGTTCAATGCTTTCTTCTATAAAATGATATAAAAATAATTTAAAGCTATAATAGTTGCAACAAAATGCAAATAACAAATATTTTTATGAGAATAAATCGACGAGAGAGAGAGAGAGAGAGAATATTTTTAGAGTGTTTAATTAAAATAAATTAAATAAATAGTCTTTATGGTTCCAAGAATAAATCTAATACAAGTAAAATGCTTATGTGAGCTTCTGCTATTGTTTGTAAACTATTCATAAGGCGATACTTAATGAAGTTAAGTGTACATTTCGACTCTGGGTTTGAGTCCTCTTCAGTACAATAATTGGTGAGGTCGAGTACAAACTTGGAGTGTTTATTACAAATGCATTGGAACCGACGAAATTATATAATGAAAAGATCGTTTTAGCTTTTGAAATTTTTCTTGAGAGAAGATGGATACGAATTCTTTTGCCGAAGTAAATTATAAAAGAGTAAGCAAAAAAAAAAAATTTCTTGAATTTACATTTGTGGAACGGAAGAAAACAACAGGAAGAGAAACCGGTGAAGTCTACATCAGTGAAAAGGATGTTCCGTATCTGTGCGGATCGCGTAGATTGTAAGCGTCATATTTTAAATGAAGCTCACTCGTTTACATACTTCTTCTTCGAACTGATTAGATATTCCATCTTTCAAGCTTTATTCCAGAATTATTCTGCGATCTGTTCTTGCAAAAGAGAACATCGAATATTTCCCTGTAGTAATTTTTGAACATCTTAGAGACGTGTATATTACATCGATTCTTATAAAAGAAATATTTCAATTTTATCTCATATTAAATTTTCAAAAGCATAATATAATGCTCTTATATTTGCATTTAATTCTTCTGCTGGGTATAAAAAGCTCTTTAGACGCAGATTTCTTGAAAAAAAATTCAGTACAGAAAAAACTTCAAAACTGTGACGGTTGTTAACAATTTTACGTGTACGAAAATAGTGTAAAATCGGCGAATGTGCGCAATCCTTTTGAATTTCTAACTCATTTCCTGCGGCATTATACGGCATTAATACGCTCATCTCTTATTCGTTGTAATTATTTTTTCACGTTGATATATATATATATATATGTATACATCGGTGCGATTCGACCTCATTTCATATTCCAGTGCTATAATAATTATCTTCAACGAATATAAAATTATATTCGACAAATCAACACGTTTCTGCACTTTAAACGCCAGAGTATCGAATACTACGATTACGATATTATGATTAAACTTTTGTATGCTAACAAGAAAATGTAAAGAACCACGTTATTCAGACAGGCATATTAAATAATTCGCGGTTTTCTCTTGCCCGTGCAAAATTATGTACCGACGGTATTCCATAAAGACTGCACTTTATTATGTTGCATTTCTCTCGAAAAGATTCTCTTACAAGGGAAATAGTATCATTTTTTAAAATACTTCTACGGTAATAGAAAATTCATTATTTTCCGCGCGAGAAAAGTAATTAAACAACTTATTGTATATTAGGATATAACATTCCGAGAAAAAAAATCTTTATTCATTATCAACTTCATCAATTCAAATACTAGTAATTATATTGAAGCCAGAAAATTTTAAACGAACCATTACGTTATTTGCTTTAAAAAATTGATTAATTTAAAATACAAATATAAATATAAATATAATCTCATTTATTTCACTAATTAATAGTATATAAAAAAAGTAATAATTCTCAATGATCAGCAACTATGTTATTATCCTCTTAAATACCATTAGTTTTTCTCATTAAACAATTTTCTATTTTTTTTCTTTTTTCTTTTTCTATTTCTTCTTCCCCCCCCCCCCTCTCTCTCTCTCTCTCATATAATGTAAGATAAGTTAAAAAATCATAAATTAAAATTATAGAATTACGATTAAAAAAATTCTTTATCTATGTGTATATTCATTAAAAAAATATATTTATATTATTACATTCAATTTCGAACGCAATTTGCATAACAATAAAAAGCAAATATTTATACAGCGATCGCAAAGATTGATAGGCTCAAGTCGACGACTTCACTACTTTATTCTTATCAGCGCTCCTCGATCGAGAGAGTATACACTGTATTTGCATCTGTCATTTGTTAGGACGGCACGAAGCGACAACGTAGACGACATTGCGTTTTGTGTAAAATGAAAATAGCATTACCGAAGAGGATAGAGTAGATGGAATGGAAATAACTGTGCCACGCGCCGCGTGCAACTCGTGAAATTGATTTTCGTGTTTAAGATCTCGACACTCTACTCGGCAGCTCTGTGCTAATTTATGTGGATGTCAATTCGATCGACGGCGAAAATAAGACATCTCCTAAGCAACTAGACACCTTTCTTGATCAGCACCGTCTTCGTCTCTGCGTGTCTCTAATAAATTTTATCTTTAAATAATTTCATTTGAAAGAATCTTCTGTCAGAAAATAAAGAGATATTTTCAGTGTTAAATCAAAAGATGTTATTAGAGAACAAAATTAAATATTATTATTATATTTCTTTACTTACCATCGCGGTAAGAGCAAGTTTGAATAATCAGCTTTAATATTATCTGGCATGTTTATCACAAATTTCACCTGACCCAAGATAATAGCGTTGGTAACGACCAAAGTCAACATATTTAATATGCAATGTCGCCAAGCGATCGTTGTAACGCAGAAGCGTAGAATCATTATTTCTAAGATGTAAACCGCGGTAAGTTTCCTCTACATTTAAAGGCCTTCAAAGTTCGTTTCCGAAGCGCGAAGAGAGTACAAGGGTTGAAAGGTAGAGCGAGAAACTAGAGTCGAGAAAGAGAACGAAACGAAGGGGAGAAAGAAAGAAGGAGGGAGAGACAGAAAACGAGAACGGAGTGGATTGAAAGAAAATCTAAGAAACTCGAGAAACAAGAAGTTGCGTCTTCGACCCCGCTCCGTTCTGCTTTGCACTCTCATTATATGCATCCCTACAGAGAAATATCGTCGTCGGTATATATACCTTGAGGACTAAAACATCTCTCGAAGAATTGTATTGTTGATTATTCAGACGAATTTATCGCGGGTCGTTGTTGTTGAGCTGGTGCAAGCGCTCGTTGAACTTGTTGATCCATGCGCGTGCATCTATTGGACGAACTGAAAGAATTCCGACGCCAGAGAAGCCCGCTTGAAGGTTCTCGAAACGACGAGGACGCTTTCTTAAAATCTTTCGAGACGTTGAAAGCGCCGGAAAACTCGCCCTAACGTGCCAACTCGAGAACGTGAGATTTTCAGATAAGACGTCATATATAGGTTTTTCTCCTCACCTGCTACTATATATCGCTCCGAGACGACGATTTCGAGAATCTTGTGCAATCATCGACGAATCCATCGAATCGTTCGTAAGTGCAACAAGGAAGTGATACCGGAAGACGTCGTGTCCCAGTGTGTCGCATCGAGCGGTCTCTCAATTAAATTGCTTCGAAGAGGTGAACGCGTCCCAAGCGACTTCAAGAATGACACACGAGAATTCGTTCGACACGTCGTCACCATCGCCGTCGTCGTCGATATTCGAATGCGAGGAAGTGATAAAGTTATAATGATCGCGCAGCACCGGCGCCGCGCGACGAAAAGAAATTATATTATTTATGCCTTTGAATTCCCCGAGTCCCTCTTGTCATAAAGAAAAAAAAAAGAAGAGCTATTCATATACATAGAGATATATATACATAGATACATATATACGCATGTTTTCGATCCATCCCGTGTCGGATGGATAGCGTTGTTTGTTAAGTGTAAATTTCTATATTATCGAACATTCGAACGAGTAATCGCGACGAACACTAATTCGTGGGAAAGATGGCGATGGTAATATCGCCCCGCAGCAAAATCGTGACACTGTCCTTGCTGATTGGTATCATCACCCTAGTGGCTCTCATTATAACAGGCGTAATCGGCATCTGGAGCGGGAAGAGCGAGAAGACAAACGGCACGGGAACGAAGATGGTCAGCAGCAAGCTCCAGCAAATCACCGGGTATGCCGCGATGCAACACGTGAGTAAATTTAATCGAATTCTGATAAGACACGACATCGAATATTCGATACTCGTTAACAACATTAATCTCGACTTGTTTCTTTATATAAATATCAATCAATTGTCTCAAAAATATGACTTAATGAATCTACACGTAATTTTATAGGATCTCTTATTTATGAAATCTACGTTCTATATTTGGCAAAAATATGACCAAGAATTTTAATATTAAAATGTTTTTACGAAATGATAAAATAAAAAATGAGTTATATGTAGATTTTAATAAAATATTGTATAAGTTACAATTAGTATATAGGTAAAAATATATCAGTGTATGGTTATTTAAGATGGGATAATGGATAAGTTTTTTAACAGATTAAAACTTTTATATAAAATAAATCAAGTGCCATTCTTAATTATTTTAAATTTAATTATTAGTTATTTCAAATAATTCAAATTTAGAAAAATTTAAACTAAAAAAAAACCAAGTGCTATGTTCATCTTTTTAATAATTTAAAATAAAATTGGATTTCCGTGGTTATACATTTTAAATGTGAATATATATTTATTCAATTGATCATACATATATATAGTTTGTATGATTTTTTTAAAGAAAAATACGTAACATATTTCCTATTCCATAAATGTACATTATAAGAAAATTAATGTGTTAGTCAACATATTAATAATATATTATAATATATTAATAAAAATATAACATATAGTATGTAATATCTAGTATATAATATTCAAATATATTTAGATATTATTTACTATTAACTAAAATAACATACTAATTAACATGTAATTTATTCTTTGGCACAAAATACATTACAATACTTTTCTTTAAATGAAAAAGCCTTGAAAGCTCGTTTCTTAATTCTGAGAGAGAAAAACTTGATTTCTTTTATATAAAACGCTTAAACTCTTCGTAAGAATTTGCAGTCAAACTTCCCGTTGAAATGGCTTTGGTGCAAAAATTTAAGTAATTGATGTATTGAATATGCAGAACCCTATTTCTTATCAATAGAAAATATAAACTAATTGTTTCTTATAAATTGTAGAAATAATAATTTTTCAAATTACGAGAATTATTACAATAGAAGATTTTTAAGGATTAAATTTCTGGAATACAAACGAATAATATAATTTGACTCTGTGGTTAATTTTAAGAAATCAAAATCTCAATTTAAGATACGTTAACATTTAATACTAAAACTTTGAAAATTGCGAAAAAAGAGCGTTTAATTATATTCTACTAGTACAAAAGTCGCTTCATTCCTCCCCAAGGAATCCTACAGCTCGTTTCATCAACTGCGTCAATTACGGAGCGCTCTGCATACCTAAAAGCCATCCAATTTTCGCGAAAAGATCGGCTCTAAATTCTTACGAATGCGGACAAGTCCTAATTTATATATGTTTTTTCGTGATACCGTGTGTGAAAGATTCATCGAATGAAATAATACCGTAAGATATTTCTTGAAATTCATCTCCACTTTTCGATTCTCCTTCCTTCGACCTCTTTCCATAATTAAGTTAACATGCTCACATCCTGCTTGATTGGATGCACTTATCTGGAGATGCAATTTTCGACATTGCCGCGCTCTGCACGCGTGTATTATCGTCCAACATATATTCGCGCGCCTGCATGCAGAGGAATGCTCTACGTCCTTACCACGCGCCAGACGCTTTACGCTCATCTTCTCATGCATATTAATAATGTTCGATGTGAATCGCGAATCGCTCGAGGTTCCTAAATCACTGGGCCTTGCGCTTGAGCAGCACAACGCCGTAAATAAACGAAATTAACGTCGCCATTATCGACCGTGCTGCGCCGGGAATAAATTATCCCCATCTGCATCAAAGAATAACGAGAAAGTACTGCAGGTTCGTCATTGTTTATTGAAAAAAGAGAAAACGGTATGCGGAAACAAGAGTCGTCTGAACCGCGCGAATATTCCGCGCGCATTAGGAACGACGGTTGTTTAATCCGTTTATCGACGTAATAACACGTCGTGACAGAAAACTTTTAAGTAGGTCTTATAATTTACATATTTAAGCCGCGGCGGTTACGTCATGAATAAAATTATACATTGATTTGCACAAATACACAGATACGTATTTGCATCCTCGAATCTGTTTCGCTCGAATTGCTTCGTTGATTTTCACGGTTTGCATACATATGTATTAATACTACACCATGTAAACTAAGTCAGTATCATAGTTGCGTCATGCCGGAAAAGTCTTACATATATCTGTTATTTACATCCACCAATAGGAGCGTAAAACTGTTTGGCCGTTAACACTCGCGATTGAAATATTTTATTTATGAATGAAACGTCAAAATTTGAGAAATTCGATGCAACGTTAACTTGGTTAGCGACCGCGTGGTTATTCCATGCAACCGTACGTTGCTGTACGAATTAAAAAGTCATATCAATCATTTGCTAATTAAAAATTCCTACCTGTTCACGGCTACTTCTCGCAATTATCAAAGTTCCGGTCTACGAATCAGTGAATTATTCAACATCGCACTCGCGGTAATTAAAATTGAAAACGCGTCCCGCATTGACGTATCGTTAATCAACGATAATCATACGAGTTGCGGATTTTATAACGAGTAAATCAATTATTTTATCATGAAAGAAATGTTTAATGGAAAAAAAGAAGAGAAAATATCTGCAACTTGAACTCGTTAGTTTAAATGAAATTTCCTGGATGTGCACGACGACTTAAGACATGAGGAAAAACTGAAACGTTTCACATAAATATACGTTTCATGCTATCTTAATTCCCAAGACATTTACAGCGTCGCTTGTATGTTAATTAAATTTTTACCGTGAGAAAAATAAAAAAAAAGAATATTGTTAAATGTAATTTATTTACAGACAACTTTCGTGAGTGCAAAAAGATCGTCGTTTGTATTACTGTAGAGAAAACATTTTTAATCCTGTTTTTAATTGTCAAACCCCCCCAGAATGACAAACATAAAAAAATCGATAAAATTTATTTTCGCTCTGGACTGACACTGATATATTTTATACACTTTTCACTCTTGTCACCCCGATCAAATTTCCTGTGGTGTACTCTAGTTTCAGATATTTTCTCAATCAATGTGGACCCACGAAATGTTGGATATTTATCTTCGGGAATAGAAAGAGCGTGTGAAAAATGCTAGACATGGATATAATATAAACCATCTTTATGTATGACTATCGGTAAAAAAAGAAAGTGTACTAAAAGCAAAACATAAGTGTCAACTATAAAGATGACAAAATTGTTTTGAGAAATTGACCTAAAAATAACTGTTCTATTTTCTGCTCATTTCTGCTGTTTTTGTGGCAAAAATAACAATGCATCTCTTTTAAAGATAACGAAATGGTGAAATACTGATTATAAATAATTTCGACACGTAATCTCTAATGAATACTATCTATTTTTTTGAATGAAATAAGAATAACTATAAAAAAGTGAAATAATAAATGTAAAAGCAAGAAGAACATATTTATTTTGACGAAAAAAGTAGAATAGAATTCTATTTTATCTTGATATTTTGTACATACAATGGAAAAGTGATAGCAACTATAAAGGTTACAACTATACAAGTTTTATATACAATTAATGTGTAGTTGAAAAACAATTGCAACTATAAAATAGTTTATTCAATTATACACATATATAAATTCTACGTAAAACTTGCTTAGCCGTCACTTTTATGATTATCAACTACGTTTTTCTCTGAGTATGGATCTGATTTTGAGTGCAAAAAGCGACAAAAAGTAATATATATCTTTGCTGGTACATTTCTAACGGCTCTACAAGACAAAAGTGCGACTACAGGCTAAAGTGCTCAGAGAATACAAGCGAACACGAATCGAGGATTTCAGTGAGATTGACGATAAACATGTGTGCGACCGCACGGTGACTGGCTATTTTCGAGAAGTCCTCTTGAGTTCGGACGTGCAAGTGGCTCAAGAAATTGGCCTTGCAAGTTCCTCTGAGGAACGACAACGGATAATCTAAACTGCTTTAAAAGATGATACGCAATCTGTATGTACAACTCAAAGTCGATTTTTGCAACAATGTATATTTAAACGATGATAACGTATAATAAATTATTTTAAACTTCGCATTGGTTAAGACAGTAATTATAAAATAATTATCATAATTCGAAGGATTCTTAGTACTTTATCCCAGCTCAAGTAACTCACAATCTTTTCTCTTAAGTTTCAAGATAATCCGGGATTCCGTTACTTAATGTCAAAAGTTGAAAAGTTAGAAGCACTGAGAACAAACATAAGCTTGCATAGTTTTATAATGAGCAGCAGCTTTTTCCAACAACAACAGTTTCTTTCCAGGCTAACAAACAAATAAAAAAATGCCCCGATGAGCACCGATGTGTGTTCATAACGTAATAATGCCTGAATCTGACCAAAACCTTCCGAGGACAAATCGTTCTCGACATAGAAATGGTCACGGAAATCTTGGCGATATCAGTCACGACACTGAGAAGGAATAGGTAATCCAAATCTCTTTAGGAATCCCATGCAGTCAGGTAGACGATATATTCACGTTCTTGCAAACATTACGGAGGTCTCTCATGCCAGGGAACAACTAAATCTTGCGGTAGCGAGAAGCGCTTCTTTTTTCTTCTTTTTGTTTTCATCGTCGAAATGTCCCGAGAAATTTGTCTACTTTAAATACGGCACAGAATATCGTCGTGTTTAAACACAAACTTGACAAATTATCGCGTACTCGTAGAACACTATTTTTCTCAAACATAAACTCAACATGCGAATCGCGAAACAACAGTATCAACGATGTAAGAGTAAACAAAAACGATATCGAAAAATAGATACTTTTTATCATTTTCTTTCTCAAAAAGTCGTTTGGTTCATTTTTCTCATATTTTAGCATATACAATTTATGATAATAAGAGAAAAATTGACTAATATATAAATAATACAAAGCAATATTGCTAAAAATTTAATTAAATATAGATCTAAAAATAATTTTGCTGAACCATCAAAATAATAGGATGGGATGACAAAATTGGTTGCTAAAATATCAAAACATTTTGCAGCATTGTTCATCATACTTAATAAAATTCCTACAAAAATTATTTTGATGATCTAAAATTATTTTTAGTATCTAACTAAATTTTTAGATTCTTTAATAAAATTGCTTCTTTCATGAACAAATAAGCGAAGAAAGCTGTATTCAATCAAAGCGGATCTTGGTGTTGAATAATGTTTTTACATAAATTTCACAATGTCCAACATAATACTTTTATTTTGATTATTTTCATCTTACTATGAATGAAGTATAGTCGAAATGTCACTGTCTAAATTTTTAGAAAACAAATTTTTTATTGTTATTTATTTATCATCTTTAATTTTGTTCATTCTTGGCTGTTGTCCTCTTATATTGTTTTACAATTTCCAGTTTATGCGAATATTATTAGGCATCAAAATCTGCTTTGCTCGAATAAGGTTCTCTTCGCTTATTTGTAATATACTTTAAGTTTCATCAATGTTACAGTTAAATGTTTATAGATTTTACAAACTGCGTGATGCATATAAGCCATGAATTTAATAGCGATTTAAGTAATTATAACTTTTAGGAATTTAAAATAACTTTCTTGTTGAGATTCTTGTTAAGAAGCCGTCGATAATATCGAAATAAACTCTGACTTAACAATAAATGCTCTCAATATGGATGCCCTCAGGTTCGCGATGGTTTGGAAAATCTCACTCGAAGTCAAAGTAAGGCACATTTACGAGGTACTAAATGGTCGACGGTAGAAGGAATTCTGATATACCGCGGAATCGTCCTTTCGTAATCCAAATCTCCTTAGAGAAACGAAATGGAACTTTCCATAAAATATATTTCCTTCCCTAGGAACATTCACCGTCGAATCTTATATAACTTACTGTCGGCAAGTTTATATTGCGCGCATTAAGTTATCGCTAATCGTAATTGCAAGAGCCATAAAAGATTACACGTTGACGTTTCCTTCGTCGATTAATATCCATGTACATCCAAGTATAATTAATTGTTTTACAAAACAATTCACTTCGAATTTATAATACGTACCTTCATTTCTAAATATTTTCGTATAAAAGAAAATCAAAAAAGATATGCGTATTTCTGCAGCTACACTAAAAAAGCAATTTTGTCGAAGATCTAAAAATATGGCTAGATACAGATCTGAAAATAATTTTGCAGGAATCTTAAGCATGATAAGCAATGCTGCAAAATGTTTTGATATTCTAGCAATAAATTTTTTCATCCTACTTAATTGTCCAGCAAAATTATTTTTCAGATCTGTAGCCAGCTAAATGTTTAGATTTTTTAGCAAAATGTTCTTTTAGTGTATACCTTTTGTTGAAATATTCAATTTAGTTAAATATAGATTTGAAAATAAATTATTGGATTGTCAAAACATAATTAGATAAAAATGTTCAAATTAGTTGCTAAAATGTCAAAACGTTTTGCAGCATTATTGTCATATTTGAGCGTTTTATGTAATTATTTTCAGATCTGTATCTATATACATTTTTTAATACTTTAGTAAAATCATTCCTTTCGTGCACCTATATTTAAACTCGCGATATCTAATTGTTTACAGTTAGGATATAATTTAAGGTTTATTTCGCACCTTTGCGAAATTTGAAAGGTAAAATAACATCTCGAATTTCAAGATTTGTCGAAGACCGAGAAATTGACTTATCTCTCAACGGCAACATGCCGGTTAATTCCACAGATGATTCGGTAACGATGTTATTTGAGCTTGAGATGATTTTATCCACGCCGCGGTACGTCCCCGACGAGAACGGCATTGCTAGATCACGAAGACGACGATGTAACATTCCCACATCGCTTCAGCCGGAGATACTAAACCGCGCGGGCGAGAAATGTTGGATATCAGACGCGGCTTGTCGGCGGCGAAACGATGCGCGCGAAGCCGAGGCGTTCTGAAAGGTATTTCGACAGGAACGGATGGCTATGCGGCCTGCCAACGTCCATTGAATTTCAAGCGAGTCCGTTTATCGAGCTAAAGAGAGATGGAGAGAATGGGGGGGGGAGAGAGAGAGAGAGAGAGAGAGATGGAGTGAAAGAGGTATAGAGAAAACGGAGGTCACGTCCTCGCAAGTGTCCTCCGCAACTGAGCGAAGAATCGACCCGCTGTTAACTTCGATTTATTTCCTTCCTGGCATCCATCTATCTTTTATCGCATTTTTAATTCGATCCCTTGCCATCTCATAACCGAATTAGACACAACATGGCGACTGCGCATCAAGAAATGGCGATTTCGCGTTGCAATGCTAGTTTGTTCTTTGTACGTTGTTAGAAACGGGTCAATAACTTCGTAATATAGAAGCCCAATTTTTTATCTTTTTTCTGAAACCATTCTGCCATATTTAGTGTGCTAAAAAATCATATACAGATGTCTTATTTCAAAGGTGATATAACTTAAAAATATAACTTTCAAGTTAGTAATGAATGAGTGAGGTAAAGATTATTCTAGCAATCATCAAAAATAAATCAACTTAACTTCACAGTCCGTCCACTAGCATTTGTGTTAGTCTTAAAATATTTCCAGAGAAACTATAATATGTTCTATTATACAGAGTGATATATTTTGAGTTGTGTCGTTTTTTGTAAAAATGACACAAGAACATTTTTACAGAGAATATTTAGAGTTAACACAATTTTAGTAATTGCATAATTGATTAGTGATAATGTAGTTTGAAAAAGGAATTGTTTTATTTTGAATTTAATGATTTTAACTGATTAAAGTAAATATAAACTGGTGACATTTTGAATTATGTCACTTTTAAAGAATTATTATGAATTTATTATAACTTTGTAGGACATCAAAATCATTTTATTAGTTAATAACTGTCTGTTAAATTGAAAAACGATTCTTCATATTTGATCAAAAACTTATAATGTTTTAATATCTGACAAAAATCATTTAAATATACTCTCAAAAAGTGAATCAGTGACTTCAGAATTACACTTATGGTATAACTGATGTAATCATCAGCGAATATTTAATGTATTATTTTTCAGTAATAATACACTGATTCTCTTTTAAAGAGTATATTGATGTACTATTCCAACATCTTACTTTAGCCGCGCGTGCAACTATTTCTTGTACTTACAATTAATTACTTAATTTTTTAAGTTATGTCACTTTCGAAGTAAAAGAATGATATAAGATGTGATGTGTCGTCAAGTATGCAACATAAGCATTTTTTAATGTTTCTGTTTAAAATCAATAATATTATTTTTTATTTATATAGATTACCGCACATATTCTTATTGTACAATAAATGTGCATATTATCTCACGAATAAATGTGGCTGCCAATTTTATTTCTTATCGTGAATTTATCAAATGTTAGCGATTTAGTGTAATACAATATAGAAAACTATATTCACAATGCAAACCACTATTAAAGCGCGGTCTTGTTCAACGAGATCGCGAAGACAGGATGTAAAGATTGAGCGTTAAAATAAACGGTTGTTCCGCAGTTAACTTTTGTAACTATCCCTTTATTCTGCATTAGAACTCATAAAACTTTCGGAGCCCGCCAAGTTCCTCTTCCATCTCTGATAGCTTCCCATGTAGCGTTGCGGCAAGCGGAACTTTAAAGAGTGCTTTTAACTAACTCCGAAAAATCGAATTACGGTACAAAAACTCGGTGCCACTCTACGTGTTTCCAAAGTTTCGGCAAAATCATCGGGTTTTGCTGACGCTTTTCTCCGCCACGCGATTCCTACTGGGAAGATTTTTCTGCGCTCTCTGAAAACTTAGCGAGTAAAATAGAGTGTTTTAGGATTACGTCCTACGAATACCCACGAGAAAGTCGTCACAAAACGGGTGAATTACATCGCATTCTTGACATTAAGCTTGAAAAACTTGCGGCGTATCCTAAAGCAAATTAAAAGCTAGCCCTGGATTTAAAGTTTCTTTAGGAAGTGCCCACATGGGAGATGTATTTCATCTAGAAAATATAAGAGCTCGTTATGACACAGTATCTAAACTTTTCGTATAAAGTTACCTCAAATAGTTGGTCAATGTCTAAAGAGAAAGAAATTATTTTGTAAACTGACCTAAAAATAACCGTGGTCTTAATGGTCTACTTATTTCTGTTCTTTCCGCTATACAAATTTAATGCATTTCTTTTAAAAGCAATAAAATGGAAATAGATTGTAGATATAATTAAATGAAAAAAATCCTATTCACGATTAAAACAAATATATATTGTTTTTATATATTTATATTTATATGTATATATATATATGTATATATATAAATTGTATATATAGTATATAGTATTTTTTGTCCTTTATAGCCCTTTTTATAACAATGTTTTCTAATCTGTGTTCCTCCCCCTCCCTTCTCTCTCTCTCTCATTCGCCATATAATTTTGTTATTGTAGTCGTCAGATAATTTTTAACGAAGAATGATGCTTTCTTCTACTCTTTAAATGTGATTATGCACTGTTATATTATATATATCAAAGGAGCAATGATATTGGAGCAATAATTAACCTAATTTTTTGATTTATAAATAACATTTCATTATATTTTTGACACACTTTCATGTATGTCAAAATGTAAATTAATTCTTTCTGTAGTTTTAAAGTAAACAACGTTCATATTAACGTTAATACTTATAACAATTAATAAATTAAATTTAACTCAAATTTAATGTATTTTCTAGAGTTAAATTTAATTCTATTGTTTTAATTAAATTCTATAGAAATGATTAAAAATAATTAAAATTGAATATAATTTGATATAATGAAATAGTATATGTCAAACAATAAGCTAAATAAAAGCCTTAGGATATATCGCGTACACAAATATATATCGCAGATATACCTATATATTTGTGAAATATACAACGCGATAAATATTTCAATCGATATGCTAATCGCGCGAATTCTGTGAAAAGCGAAACTTTTGGCATATCCCGACATATCAGGGTACACGTACAGTGGTTTTCGATTTCCGAACAAAAAAAATTACTTCCGGACGAATATCCGGTAAAGCTTCAACACGACAAATCCTCAAAACGCACGCGATTGATTACGGTGGCTTTTCCAGCGTTGATTTGCCTGCTGAATTTTTTACATTCGACAACATTTATTTCGCAAAATCTCTCACCGTTCTGTAAACGCATACAGTGCAATGTGCGTCTGATGACGTCGTGACAGCAATGGTACTTCAATGCAGTATTCAGACCGGCCGAGATATCGTTGACCCGCATCCCTAGACGATACATATCGCGGCCAACGTCGCGGAAGCTGCGAATCTGCAGCATCTGCACTTGTGCACCTCCTCTGCAAAGTACGGCATAATTTGCAAACGAAGAGAAACGGCGTGACTTTGTCGCTTGTGTTTAATATACAACCTGCAAATACAACCGAACAAATAGATCCACGGTGATGTACTATATATACATGTACGAGGATTTAGGACAAGTTGGTTCATTCGGTCGCGTTTACTATTGCTCTATTCGCGTAACATCGGCATCCAGAACATTCCGGAAAATTTATCGCTGATACAAACATGATGTCTGAATTTCTGGATATTTCGTTAATGTCATAATTGTCTTTAATTATAGATTATACACGAAAGAAAATGTTATATAAGTTATTAGAAAGTGTTAATCGTTTCATGATATCTCATAATGATAAATATAAATAAAAACTTATGTTAAAAATATAAAGTAAAGCAAACATCTGTAAATATATGGAAAAAATGATTTTTCTGGAAGATCAAAAATTTTACTGGATACAAATTCGAAAATAATTTTATTAAAAATTCAAACTGGTTATTAGGATATTAAATTTTTTTGCAGCATTGCTCATCATTTTTTCCAACATAACGGTCCAACAATTATTTTCACATTTATATCCAGCAAAATTTTAAATATTTCAACAAAATCGTCCTTTGCATATATCTGTAACGAGTCAATAAACGTTTGCTCGCTTATTCGTTGATGATCACGTCCATAAATGCGCCTTAAACCTAGTAAACTTATGACTGAGTAGATAACGCTCAGTAAAAGTTAGTTTGCAGTTATTATGTTGGGAAACAGAGAGGGAGGGAGGGAAAGAGGGAGGGAGAGAGAGAGAGAGAGAGAAAGAGACAGAGAAAGGACAAATTTGTTTAATAAATTATTTCATCACCAGCAGATATATGATTTTAACTGTGCATGCAAAACCTACAGCAAATTTCAAAAATCACAAAAAACTATTTAACAAAACTGTGGAAATTTTGAAATAAATGTTTACACAACGTATTGTTCATTAACGGTATCGCAGCAAAAACATTATCTTATTCTCTCTAAATATATTTTATAGAGTATTTTTATTTTTTATAACTAAAATAGATCTAACATGATCAATAAAGATAAAAAAAATTAGTTGATGTATCTAATACTCAATATAATTGACTTATAAAGACAAAAAAAATTTGATGATGACCTTTATATGCGTATCTTGTTATTCAATGGTATTTTCTCCTTTAAAAAGGAAAAAAGTATAATATTACGGAAATCTCTTTTCAATAAAAATCAATTTAAAGCGAAAATGATTTCTAGATATATTAATTCTAGATATATTAATTCAAAAGAATTTAATATTTTACGTTTTATAAAACTGTAAAATAAAATAAGTAAATATCACAAAATAAATTGATATCCTAATATTTCTGGTAATTTATAGCTATTTGATAATTTATAGTTATCTTGATAAAGGCGACGATGCAGAAATGTTCCTATCGTCGAGTCATATTGAAATACATATCAAAACTTGTTGCATCTGAGTTGCCACCGACCAACCTATCGACCAATGAACGAAAGATTCTAAAAAAAACCTTGTCACTCGAGATTTCTATTAAATTCTTTTAATTAATCTCCTTTGATACTTTGATGTTCGCCTACTTTAAAATCAAAAGCGCACGAACAAGGCTTCTCTTTTCGAGGATCGCTACTCAAGTAACTCGAGACTCGAGAGCAAAACTCCTTTTTATCGGCGTAAGTGGCAATCAAAAGAAGTTTTATAGTGTCACCAACGGAAAGATAGAAATTGCTACATTGCGTCTTAAATATCGAGAATGGTCACATTCAAATAGTGAAGTGAAAAAGTGTATACATACAAAGGAGCTAAAAGAACTTTACATCAAAAAAATCATTCCAAACTTAACTTTGGGGCTTCTATTTGAAAATCTAGCTCTCATTTCGAACATTCTCTTAAGTAATTGATCAAATATCATATAAATGCGCGATGATACTCTTTAAAAACTAGTGACTTCAGTGCATTACAACTGACATAATCATTAGTAAATAATTACTGTTGCATTTCAAATCTGCAGAAAATCAGATCCTTTAAAGGTGAATCAGTGCATTATTATTGAAAAACAGTAAATATTCACTGATCATTACATCAATTATAGCTAATTAAAATCTATAATTATAAATATAGCTAAAATAAATATAACTAAAATCTGCAATAATACATCGATTGACTTTTAGAGAGTAGATATTCGCGTATTATATTTATTTGCAAACCATTCTTATAATATAACAAAGAACGGTTTTGCCGAAATATTCTAAATTTAGTTAAATATAGATCTGAATATAATTTTGTTGTATCATTAAAATAATTGTGTAGCACGCTAATTATTTTGATGTTGCAAACAAAATTATTTTCAAATCTGTATCTAATTAAATGTTTAGATACTTTAGCAAAATCATTCTTTCTGTATCACGTATTGCATACACATTGAACAAAGAAACACATATAATATACTGTAAGTATATTCTGTATAATACGTGTCTATCATCATGCGTATAATTACTTATTACGGGTCTATGGTTCATCGCACGACGTTCAAATGAGCGCACAGCCCAATGCAATTACACCAAAGCATAGCCACATAGTGAGGTATCGAAGCAGAGAGGACGAGCCGTGGAAGCGAGACGAACAAGAGACACGGAGAGCCGTACAAACGCTATTCGCAAATTCGGTTCCGCTCACACGGCTGGGACTATACCTGAATCTGGTTGTAAATTCAAACACGTACGTCTATATTGATCGTATGAAATATATCTCTTTGATCGTGCTTGGAAATCCGCTATCAATATGAGTTTGTAAATCTTAACGCAAAAATAAACTCTTCCATAACTATATAAAAATTTTTACGCTACAATTTTTCATATTAACTCATGAATGAGCGATGGGGAGATAAATGTATTTAGGACATCCGACGCTCCAACCTTATAATTGAACGCATATATTGCAACGCTGTACCACTTATTCAAATAGCGCGAATAGCGGACATGTTGACACTGGTTAGTACCTCGGTTAGTACGATGCACCCACAAACCAAGAGACCAACTGTTCTGTTCACTACCAGAATTACTGTCCATCTACGAATTTACAAGAGCGGAAGATTTGATCTGCTGAGCTACCGACTCGGTAATAGTCCTTGAGCCGCACTTACATCCGCATACACACACGATAATATGTAATAATAACAAGACCGCCCTCTCTTCCCCTCTCCCCCCTCCTCTCGTCTCTCCTTATCTATCTATCTATTTGTCTATCCATTTCTATCTTTATCAAAAAGAACATGCCTCACAATAATAACAACAAGACATAACTGCTCCATAAATCAAAGTTATCGACAATGTACTTCCTTAAAATTAGTTGTAAAGGATAAGAAACTTAAGATAACAAACCGTTTGTAAGAACAATACCATAATCATAACTCAATTTAAAAAATTTAAGAATGCGTTTTCGTATGTGTTGTGTGCTCAGGATTTTTAAAAGATATTCTAATAAATATCTTTACGAATTTTTTAATTTGTCCTGTTTAATTTGTACTGTTTTTTAATTTATCTTCCGTTTAGTATAGAATGTCAATTTGAGGGGCGGGGGGGGGGAGGGGTGTATTATTTTGGCTATAAGTATACTTTACATTTATGACCCAAACAGTATATACACACATATACAATTTTCCATGATATGTTAAATAGTTAATAATGCAACATATATTAACATAAATTCTTATACATTCGTCTATTACAAGTATAATGAATAATAAATATAAGGATATAGTTGGAAATGAGTTCACAACAATCTTTCTACAGAAACATTATAATAAAGAGAGAATGTAAAGTTATACTATTGTAAAATAGATTCCAGAATTTAACGTAATCAATAAACGATAAAAGCTGTCGTTTCTATCATTTTATTTTTAAAACTGTCACAAAGTATTATAAATGTCAAATTATTTGCAATTCTAACCACTCATTATTTTTTCGATCGAATAATTAAGAAAAGAAAGATATTGAATATAGATTAAAGAATATCTAAGAATGATTTATCCATATTTTATGACATATTAAATAAAAAAAAGTTAGATAGAAAGTATTAAATATAATTGCTCTATATTCGCTATATAATAAATCTATTATAAATCTAGCATTAATAGTTTAATGTATAGGGATATATGTTAATGCATACATACATAAAAAAATTATCAAAACTTTTCTTAAATAGTAGTTAGTTTTTTTGTTAATTATAATTTCTTTTTTATTATTCTGACTCTTTTATGAAATTGTCATTATTCACACTATTCCAATATTATAAATATTTTAATAAACACTTTGAACGAAAATTGTGGAATACTAAAGTGGAATAATGAAATAATTTAGTTAAATATTTATTATATCTTTTTCTTCCAATCTCTCGTCATCTCTCTTTCTCTCTCTTCCTACGAAGAGTATATTTCATAAGAAAACTCTCTCTCTCTCTCTCTCTCTCTCTTTCTCTTAGATAATACCAAAATCATTCCATTAAAAAAAAATTATTTTTTTAATAATTATCTTTTTAACAAGTTAAAGAATTTATTGTTAAAATTAAAATTTAATTCTATAATACGTATCTCCTGAATCAATACGGAATGAATATGGAAAAATCTAGAGGACATTGCGGAAATTATACGGTATAGAGGAAAAATTCTCATGATTTTTAATACAAACACATTTTAATACAAACTTTTAATTGGCTATGTTTCTTCGATACCCTCAGGTGCAATTACTCCCGTTGTAACTTTGCAGATCGCCACGCACGTTCTACACGCGGACCGAGATTCGATTAATTAAACAAGCGCTACGATTAACCCATTTCTGAAACTACTCGAAGTGCCAGCAAATCAAGCAACCATAAGAGAATGTAGTTCGTGTGTGCATGCCACGTACGCAGTGATGTTTTATTGTTATGGGTGGATCATCGGTTAAATTAATTATTGCTTTACATATGCGAGCCGGCAAGGATAACACGTTATAAAGATGCAGTTATTATTTATAGTCGCATATAATGTATTGGAAAAGTAGGTATAGCGTGAGCATTAAGCGAAAGAGATTACAATGGATTATTGTTGTAAGCTCGTTTGTTGCAGTTCGTATCGTAAAATGTCGAAATATAATCTCTTCTTGGCTAATAATATAGAAATTTTCCAATAAGCGAATGGATACGCAATCAATAGTTAATTCACTAATCTATGTTACATATTAATTATAAGTGTGCATGTTCGGGAATATATACCACTTTCAAATATTACAGAATAACTAATTATTTCAATCAATTCCCAATTTCATTTATAGCATTATTCTTATCATATTATGTCATTCATATAGTTCGTAATAACTTGATGTCATTGCATAATTATTATTATTTTGACTTGAATTAATTTGTAATTACTTCACGGAAAGAACGCTTCTGCTCAAGTATCTAAAAATTTAGATAGATACAGATCTGAAAATAATTTTGTTGGACCATCAAAATAATTATGTACAACGCTGCAAAAAGTTTTAACATTCTAGCAAGCAATTTGAATGTTCTCATAATTATTTTAATTGTTGCTCCAAACGAATTTATTTTCAGATCTATATCTAGTTAAATTTTTAGATACCTCAGCAAAATTATTTTTTCCGTGATTATTTTGACATGTACTTTTTATTTACAATAGAAAAAACAAAATAAGGCCAAATAGACGATGAATAGACGGATGAATTCCATTTGCTTATTTAAGTTCTTACGGACAAGAAGAGCTTTATTAAACCTGTCAAATACGTATTCGTATCTATTTTCAGTTTGCTTCGATATTTCATTCTAACATCTATTACATATTAGACGATACCTACATCCTCAACGTTTTAGATATTGATTCAAGATTAAATTGTACTTTTTTGATCGTACTCTTTTTCACATGTAAACGGAAAATTAATTATTTTTTTTTTAAATCTGGACATTACTTCTTTTGAATGGACTGACTTTGAGGAAAACAACATTTTTTTTATCTATTTGACCCAACTTTCCTTTAATGTTATTTATTATAAAATCAATGTCATTTTCTATTTATGTGTTTGACCTGATGTGGCTTCTTGCTATTCTTTTTATTTATTTATTTATTCTACCTTTCGTTCTATGGTATAATTTATTATTTAGTCTGTTATTTTTTTTTTATTCGTTATTTTCACGCGGCGATTAATTTTACGGCTAAGAATGGTTCACAATTAGTGAAGTTAAAGCGTACCGTATTAATTTTACTAATTTATATTAATAAATTCTTTTTCATCTAATTTTTCTTCGTCTAGGGATTTTTTTTGTCTTTCTTTATTCTTTTATTGTTTAAAATATAATACAATTATTTTGTTCACTAATTTAATTTAATTTATTTTTGTCAGTTAAATTAAAATACGATAAAAAGATTTCTTATTTATTTCAGTGTTCAATATCGAAGAAATACAGATTTTCTAATCATTTTAAAATAAAAACAGAATTGTACAATCGCAAAAACATTTCATCAACATTCCTAGCGAGCGTAACTTTATTTTTACGATTACCCTATATACATGCAATCTGTCTTTCGATCTATTGACAACAAACAAATTCGAATAAAAAAAATATAGAATACAAACCTGTCCAGACAAATCCAAAAACCAATAAAGTTTTAGATTCGTAGCGTAAAACGTAGATCAGTTATTTGCAATTCATTAAACTTATCCCTCTCAACTTGCTACAGTTTATTCTCAAAATTACTCTCAAACTGATTAATACGCGATCGTAACCGAACTGAGATAACCACGTTCGTGCTAATTCTGCGGTCTAACAGTATCGCAAAGTTCCGAACGTGCGACGACCGTCGCAATGCCGATGTGGGATTAGAGAACGATGAAGTGAAATCGCGGACATTTAATGCGAAATCACCTTCAACCACCACGGGTCCCGCGGGTAATCGCGGAATGAAGTAGCCTCTCAGATTGTCCAATCACGCGTCGAAGAACCGGAAACACAACGCGTGCAGTAGACAACGATAGACAATAGCGTCCTCCATGGACCAAACTATAATAACAGTAACACCTCATCGTCGCCGTCGTCGTCGTAGTCATAGTCGTCATAGTTGTCGTCGGTACTGTCGGCGTTCCATAGTAGGGTGGACCAAATCAAGTTATATCGTCGCGCTCAGCGCCCATTATAATAATTGCATGCACGGGACTCGGATCCATTACGATGGTCCACCGACGTTCCCGTGAACCGGAAGTCGAAGTTGTCCCTCAGGAGCGCGCCCGGAATTTCAAGAGGAGAATTTCCCGCGTGACTGCAATTTCGCGCAACTGCGTTCAGACGATGGCGACGTCCAACATAGTCGGCACACCCGTATGTTACGTGTGTAAAACAAGACTGTCTTTTGTGGACATCGACGTACGAAACTGACAAAGTGTCTTTCGACGTATCCATGTTCAACTTATTGATGAGATTGGAAGGGAGAATCGAGGAGGGTTGACGCAATCTTACGTAAAATTCAACTGACTGATTTCACAGTAGGCGTCGTTATCGTGCCAGGCAAATCACGAGTACATAGAGCTGTTTCAGCACCTTCTAGCTATGTTCCTTCCCTACCGTACCTTTTGATAACGTATACTGTTAGCAACATCAGCGAGAATTCCAGGCATAAATTTCCGAGTCTTTGATATCAAGAAGAAAACAATGAAGTGAATAAGAGAAATTTATACCTTGCCTTAATTTACATCTAATTGGCATTAAATTGAAAGTGACATACATGTGTCAAAGCGCTAATTATCATTATTGAAATGATACTTCATCATCACAAATTAAATTTAATCATAAATTATAGCGGTCGAATAAAATAAATGTGAGAAGATAGGAATAAATTTAGTTATTAATCAATATTCCGTTTGACAATTATTTTATCAAACATTTAGATCTGGTTCCACAAATTTAAAATTAACTTTAATCCCGGTTTAACTTATTCTTCATCTTCTTTCTAATTCTAAAATTAGAAACAGATGAGTAAGTTGATAGAGAAAGTTGAACCAAATTTTCTAATTTTAATATTAGGAAAAGATGAGAAGTAAATTAAATCGTGATTAAAACTAATATTACATTTATGGAATCGATCCTTATTCGTGAAAATTCAAATCAATCAAACATGATTAATTATGACTAATTTAAGAAGTGATTTTTCTTTCGCACATAATTGACTCTTTATGGTCATTTCAAATAATGGATCTAATCCATGGATGACGGACAAAATTACAAAAAAAAATAATCTTATTATTATATAATTTGATTTTATAGGGAATTTTTAATTGCAAAATAACATCAAGTTTCAAGTTTCGATTTATTAAAAATTTAAAGCTCATCAGTGCTAATTAAAGATTATTTAAAGATTATTTAAAGATTAATGGTCCATTTTTTTGCGTCCGTCTCAATAAAAAAATTAATGCATCACTCACCGAATCGATGTGCAGCGGAATTAAATCTGCAACTATTACAGGTATGTCGCTACGATGATTCTGTAACAAAAAGAATATAAAATCTAAATTAAAACAGAGCAGAAAAAAATCAATCAATATTTTTAAAAATATTTATTAAAAAGTAAAGTAAAGTTCTCTTGAAAATAATCATATAATTTTCAAAATATATAATTTTTATAAGCATCGAATTTTTTTATTCATCATTCAGTTAAATATTTATAAAAATAATTATATATGTATTTTACAAAAAAGATCTTAAAAATACGTATTAAGTTTCAAAGTAATTTTAAATAATCTTTTTCTTCTAATTATCATTTTAAAATAATTAAAATAATTAGAATAAATAGAAGAAAGATACTGATATCACATAAGCAAAAAATGATATTTACCACAAGGTTGCTCCGCCGATGCCTGATGCCTCTCCCAAATCTCTTTCTCCTCCTCTCAGAATTGGGATCCTTGGGATCCTCGCACAGGATCCTCGCACAGGATACGCGTAAAACACTCGTGAATATACTATAATCGCGCGCGGACTAATCACTTACAAAGTTTTTCGCGCGATACTGCGATATTTCACGTTTACAAAATCTATGTAAGGATATTTCCATTTCAATCGGTAGAATCAGCACTACACGTTGACAGGTACATGCGAAACACACGATGAATGCCGAACAAGAGTTAAGCCCCACACGAAAGAAGACGAAATCGATCGTATCGAGTCCATCACCTCTGTTTTACGCAAAATCACGTTTAAAATTGATTCAATCATACGCCCTAACTGCTAGTTCTAGTGAGACACAAGTGGTGCTGTACCACGAGCGATTCGAAAAGGCTGGTAGACGTGACAAGCGCCTCTAAGAGAAAAGTTGGTACCATTGCCGATTGTCTAACAATCTAGACAATTCAGGAAATGGGATCCAATCCCTCGTCACGAGCTAGTTTTAAAAAAAAACTACTAGAGCTAGGCTCTGATCAAGTCAGATTAAACGCGATTTAACTGGTAGATAAACACAGAGAAATGACCGTCCTGACCAGAGTTATACAACTCCTTTTTGGGCGACCCACCAGCCGAATTTTGTAACTCGTCATGCAATCGTTATGAACTCATAACGACTATATAACGAGTTACAAAATAGGCAGAGACAAATCCGAGTCAATCGATCGCTTCTTATCGTTAAGGACCGAACTGTTTGCCGACAGACAGAGCGTGTCCTCAATTAGCCGACAGCAACAGTAGTTGCTAAACCGCGCGAACACTGCACCATTACGAAGTGCGTGACATTACGCGGTCAGCATCACCTCGTGCCCGAAGCACTTGGCGTGAGAGCGTTGCAATGACCGCCGCGGAGGCCACATGTAGCAACGTCTCAATGAGAGTTTCGCTTACCGTCAAAACATCGAAGATATGATTCCACCGTTGAAATGGATTTCCATCAAATAGGTTTTGTCAAAAGTCTATTTAATCCGATAACTTTAACGGCACTCCCGAAGCAAACGCGCGGCGCGACGAACCGGCTGCGGTTCGTTTCCTTTCAATTCGGCGACGAGGGTACGTTAGCTTCCCCATCGTTGGATTTTTATACGAAGAGAACGATTTTACTCAATACCTAAAAATGTATCTAGATATATCATTTAGATAGATCTAAACATTTTTTAATATTTAAGAAAAATCGTTTTTTTCGTATATATCTTCCGGATACTGAGCCCTCTCTCCACGTCAAGGTGTACCCATGGGAGGGAAGATCATCAAGGGTCATCTGAAAAATATTATATACAATATTATTTCGTATTAACGTGACGAGCCCTGCCGCCATCTACACCAAACAGTCCCAAAATCGCGATCATCTAACTATCGAAACATATTAATGTATTAGGTATCTCGTCTACGCGTGATACAGATTACTAAAGCCATGTATTGGAAAAATAATGGATTTGTTTTTACTACACCTAATATATTACGAAATCGATAAAATAATCTACACTTGTTAAATTTTTCTTCGATGAATATTACACGATGCTTTATAGCTACGTAAATGATTACAACTTATTCCCAAAGTGACTTTCATACTCTGATTATGAGTTCCGAGACACTAAATCCTTCTTCATTGTAGGTTACTCTTTTGAAAAACATTTTGAAACTACATTCATTCAACTATATCAAAAATTTCGTAAAACTGAATTTCACAAGATTTAAATTGTTTTTATGATATTTTAATAATTTTTTGTGACCAGAATCGAATTCAGTGATCTCAAATATTCTTATGTTAAAAAACAAGATTTTTCTAATTTTCTTTATTGAAAAGTTTCCGTTTTAAAAGGATTAATCTTTGAAATAAAGAATTAGTTTAATTTTTTTAATTCTAATTCTTTTCGCGTGTTTATCAATTATAATTAAGTATAAATTTCATAATCATATTAATAGTATTTCACAAAGATATAATCATATTAAAAAATTTAAACAATTTCATATTTCAATTAAAGCATTCATCATATTAAAATACGTGATACAAAAATTATATATATATATATACACACATATGTATATGCGACTTGATGACTACCTACGTCTGTTTTCTGTTTACCCCGCGTAGTAGATTTATTTCGCGCTGCTATGCATCATCTCAGGGAACTTTGTTTTCAAACTTAAAATTAACTATTCACAGTTTACCGGAAAATGCATTTTATGCATATTTTATGTATTCTAATATATCTCAAAATATTGCAGTTACTTAACATATTTTAATAATCTTTTATGGATAAAGAAGAGCAAGAAAAAACATTAAATCATAAATAAACAAAAGCGCAACAATCTGTAATTTATTCATGTTCCAATCTCTCATTATATATACATAACTGTACAATTTTTATGTATGCACATATCTTTGTTAGAAGTGATAACAAAATAAATAAAGAAAAATAGATTAAAATATCTGATCCATCTTTAAATTGATCCATCTAAATCAATATTTTACATAATTTCATTTAAGTAAAATGTAATATCAAAAAATATAAAATTCAACCAACTAAATATTATCGATATCGAGAGTTAATTTCAACAACTATGGACGCATTCACAAGATATTTCATTACTAACTAAATGATTTTTTTCAACAACGATGATACTATTCTAATTGAGTCTATAAGTGTAAGATTTTCGGTACCATAACGTATACGAAACTGGCGAGAAAGTTAGTGCAAAGACATTTCATATAACTACCAACGACATCGATCTATCGGCATGCTTTCGTTACAGTGTCGTAATCACAGCTGACTTTAAAATAGTAGTTCAAATCAATCATCGCGATCCATTCCATGAATTTGTGCTTTTCTAATTATTAACATAAAATGTCAATATTCTAAGACTTGTAAAAGGATAGCTAACAGCTTTAACCATAAATATTAAGTTGAAACTGTTCGTGGCGCTGCTTCATTTATATCATATCTATATCTTTTTTTAAAAAAATTAACAATTATATCATACAGAACAAATATTTTAATTATATTCTACAGAACAAAGTTTCAGTTTGAAGAGTCTGTTTTTTGAATTGCAATAATTTTTAACGAAGCTATGAGCAATCGAAATATTCCTTTTATTTAATTCGCGATAACTCAGCAACAAAAGATTTTAGCAACAATTTGAAAAAACCAATTATATTGGAAAAACTTTAAGTTTTCAAGATAGAAAATCGAAAATTTTCTCAATTTTTTTGTAGACGTGATAGGCCCATAAAGTAAAAATGCCCATTCTATCTAGCTCACAATTTTCTACATGTAAAAATGATTAAATTCACAAAAACTTAAAAGATATGCACCTTTCAAAAATAGAGACTTTAAAACCTATTTTTAATTTAAATTTTGTTCATTTTTAACGAAATTATACGAAGCTGTTTGAATTTTGAAGTTTGTAGCGCTATAAACTTTTGTTTCTATGTAATTTATTTGTAATTTATTGTAATGTAATGTAATTAATTGCATTTTTTTAAAAAACGGTAATAAAAGCCAAAGGAAAATTATTAAAATTAATATCAAAATAAATATTACTCTTCAACTGTTTTTAAATTTATTTTTAAATTTATTTTTCATTAGATATAAAACGTTTATGTCAATTTGTGGGTACTTTATACTTGTGACCAAGGCTGTATATTATATCAAAAGATTAGGTAATAAATCACGTTTCATATAAAAGCGTTTAAACTTCGAAAATCGATTAAACAGATTCAAAGAGACCCGATAATGATATGACCGTAATTCACTTCTCATGATATTTAATAGATTGCTCTTATAAAATAAAATAGTAACAAACAATCTTTGCCGACTAAAATGATCATTCACGAAGTTATAATTGCGAAAACATCATCGTACAATTCCTATTTTAATAGAGCAAGGAATTATAAAGTAAGATTTTCTCTGCGTTTCAGCTTTAATTTTAACCAAAAAATAAAACAAAAGAGGAAATAACTAGTAACTCGTATCACGTAAACTTTCGTCCATATTAATTTATTCCGTATCCAGATGACATGCGGAATACAAAGATAAATATATATCTCACCGGTAGAAATGGTGCGATTTGATTTTTCAAAATGTCATCTCATCGACGTTTATTATACAGCCATGATTAATTGTGCGATTCTGTATACAAGGGCAGGTGGTTCAGTTATGAAGTGCTGCTCGCTAAATCCCATTTGGGTTTTAGGGATACAAAACGAGGTTTCGAGAGATAATGACGAGAACGGATAGCTGCGACAAAGCCTGCCCTCGTGCGATTGCATTTCACATATCAATCCGGTACACGTTTTAAAATTGTGGCTTTTAATGGATGTCCCATAAGCTTGAAGAGATTTAACGGTTTATATTGAAAGCAATCCTTTATATATCTCTTTGACATCTATCGTTAAAAAATATACCAATACCTGCACTAAGAGAAAAACAATTGATATTTATGACTATGATTCCATAATAAAATAATTATGATTGAGAACTCTATTTTGATAATTTTTACAATTATTATAAGCGTTATACACAAGTTGACATATACATATGTGTTTAATATAAATATGAAAACGAGTTAAACCATGAAATCCTCAATATTAATTTTACTATGTTAATAAATAAAATATGTATTTTATAATTTAAAATATTTGCATTTCACTTTTCACTTAGATTAAAATAGTGTACAATGATTTCAACATTTACACTAATGCGCATTAGTGTGTCCAATCGAATTCACTATTAGTGTGATAATCTAATATGTATAACGAATATGTAATATCTAATATAATTTTCATAAATATTATCGTCTCTTATAAGTAATATAACTAATATCAATTACAAAAAAAATCAATAATATCTATAAAAATATGAGCTTTATAATCGATTAAAAAATATATCTAATCGATTATGCTAATATTTTTTTCTGAAGATACCATTATACATATTGTATCTCGCATAATATAAGCTTGTATATTTTGCACATAATAAGCAAGGAATATTAATAATCTATGTTTTCGTCCCTTCCTTCACCTGCAGTCTCCCAAACCACCAGCTCGGCTCACATCTCAGCGTGTTTGCATAATTTATTCTGGTGACGTATGCGCACGCGTTATGCCGCGACTTGAATTAACGGCACCCGTTTACCACGAATAAATCGCTATAATTATCGGTGCAGCCGAAATGAATTGTACTTGCAGCTCGCACACGGTGCCTCGCTACAAAGTTTGCACACCGACCGAACTTGCCCGCTTTCCGACCGATTTGCGCGGACTTCCGGTAAATTCGGTTCTCCCTTTCTCTTCCCCCCACGCTTGTATTCCACCTCAACCAACATCCATCATGACTTTCCCGTCAGTAATTATCGTTGACTCACAAAGCAGCTGCAAATTTAGCTAAAATTACTGGAATACTTTGGGATTATCATTCTTACAGTGCTTTGAATATGGATGATTAAATCGCAATAGAATGTATTAGATACATGAAGAACAATTGACTTTCTTTAAATCGATGTAATACCAGGATATTCTAAATTCCTCATGAGCAATTTTAATCTTAATAATTTAGCATTGAATATTTATGCGATTGATTTACAAATTTCGAACTAAAATTCTATTGGATATAAGAAATAAAATAAAAAATTTCTGGATAGCTTATGCGTCGTTGATAAATTACAAATGCTGTATTTATTTCGCAAACAATTAATCTTTATAAAGAAGAATTTGCTTAATTTTTCTTAAAAAAATGAATCGCACATATCCGAATTAAGCTTAAGTAGAAATAATTAATTTTAAATAGGAACGAAATTATATTATTACATCATATTAATAATATATTCATAATAGATAAATATCTCAAGTGAAATATTTGGAACAAAATTATCATTATCATGAAAAACAAAGTCTATTTTGTGTTAGTGTAATATTATAATTGTAACAAATCGTATCATCACACGAAAGCGTATAACGTAGAATAAATTTCGCTCAACGTCTCGACAATTTCAAGTTATACCCAGGTGTACAAATATCACATCAAAAATTCAAAAATATTACTCGCGCGCGTATATTTACGCTATGAAAGAAGACGAAGATCTGACAACAGAGACATATAATACATAAGACAAAACACAAGTTTTGCACAACAAGATGTGGAAAATGATTTAGCGAAGAGACCAGAGTTGGAATATATCGTCGTGAATTACTTTTCTGTATGTAATTAATATAGAACAATTCTAAAAGTCTTAATTCTATGTAATAATTATTTGGTAACAGCATGATGTACATATTACATAGAAAATTTAATTTGTTTATTATCTATTTATCTAATTCGTCTTTTATTTAAAAAAAAACTAATAATCTAATAATCTTTTTTAAATATACAGTAAAAAATATTGCATTTGTGTTAAAGTCGATTCTTGTAAAAATTTTTGTGTTGAATTTTTACCGTATCTTAATATTAATTTCACATAATGTGATTGTGTTATTTGTATATTTTGTATTAAATTAATATTCAACATTTCTTAGTATTAAAATATAATTTACTTAAAGTAAATAACAAAAAATAATGAAATATTTTAAAACGTACGTTAGATAAATGAATAAAATGTATGACTGAAGTGTTAATTTAACATATTATAGATGTTAATTTTACTAAAACAATTTACTTCCACATTTTGCTTCCAAATTGTGTCAATATTACATTTTTGTCTTAATTTGTTATATAATACATATGTTACTCTTTCACATCTCATACTAAATTAAAATTAACGTAAAAATTTAGAATTGTTTGGGAAATTTGAAATATGTGAAATTTAACACAAATTTTTTAACTGTGTAAATTAATTCATTAATTTCTTTGAAGTTAAGAAATATTGGCTAAGTATATGTCACCCTACTCTTGTTCTCAGCCAAAGTGTATCCAAAGTCAAAATCAAAACAATAGTACATTATTACAAATCAGATGTAATCGAGTATAATCGATTTATAATCTCTATGGCGATGTATTCCGCAGCTAATAACACATCTATATGCGCGATTGTTCTCAGGCGACACGGTCGACGTAGCAAAGTTCGCGTTCTCGTAGTGCTCGTGCAATTAGAGTTTCGCGGCATGTGTACCATCGTGTTTGCAATGTGTCGGCATGTCTTGCCGCAAAGAGCGAGATTAATTGGCGTGAATTACTCTGGTTGCTCTATTCTCAAAAGCGAGCGCTGCGACTCACGTTTGAACCATGCTTGCCGATCGCGTCACAGATCGCGACCTGAAACGTAGTCGGCACTTTGCCACGCGATACGTGTATTTTGCGAGCTTGCAATGGAAGCACACAATGGAAATGTAGGTAAGAGAATTGTTCCTCTGAATTTTTAACATTTCTTCGAACAATATCACTGTAAAACAGATGAGATTGATCTCTGCTATTGTCGGCGCTTCGTCGTTTTAATTAACAAAAACTCTACTTTGAAATTCGATACGTTTATTATTGAAAATTGAAGTAACAGCCATTCCAGTTTGTATAGCCTTAGAATTGCGAACGCATCAACGAAATGCGATTTAATAAACTTTTAACTATTCTGCCAGAAATTCCCAAATAAAGGTCGAATAAAGTTGGTATAGATTTGATAAATTTGATATAAAAATATCATGATATAAAATCGGTACGTATTGTATGGAAATAACAGCGCTTCAATATCCTCCATAGCGTACTGCCAATGCATAAGTATTGTTTTGTAATGAACAAAAACACGGAAAATTGAAAAATGGAGAATTGAAAAACGAAACGATTCATAATGTAGCGACGTTATCATGAACGTAAAAAATTCTTTAGATCGCTTGACCCAATTGCTCGATTAGCGTGCAGAACAGTCAGTAATTACTTAAAATTTACATTATTGATCGCCTAAAAGTATTGCAAAACGGAGAATAGACAAAATTAATTGGAAATTGTTATATTAATGTTTATAATAATGACTAACGTTTTCACCATTTCCATAAAAGTGCAAACTAGGATGATGGAAAGTGATTCTTAATGCAAATATATAAAACTTTCATCAAATTAGTTTCTACAAAGTAAACAAAGTATAAAGTCTTCAGAATAGATTATTATAAAAGTTAGAAGTTACGAGGCTTTTATATTTATTTTTTCAAGATCGTGATTTAATTTTTTCGTGAGTTAATATTAATAAATGTAAATTACCTCAAAGTAGATAACAACAAATTAACAATATCTGACTCGAATAATAACAAATGGATATGTACTCATAACGTATTTAGAGCGAAGAGAGCTGCGGATTCACATAACCAAAGAAGATTATATGTATAAAATTTTAATCCAAAAAAAAATCACATTTGGATAGTTTACTTCGATCTGAGAAAAGAAGATTTTTACGATGCAATGATTAATTATTTAATGTGCAATATGCTAATCCTTCTATTGCGCGCAGATTTCACAATATCTTTTTTACGAAATGTTCCTATAGTTTCGCCGGTAGCGAAGAAAAAGAAAAAGAAATCACACTAGTATTCCATTAGCGGAAACGAACGTGCGCGGTTATCGCCGGCGGCTGGTTCTTCGTATATATTGACAAGAACAAAACGAAGGGAGAACTCTCTCGTCACTGCGAGACGTGCAGCATCGCATTTGCGTATAAAAGTACTCGCAGAGACGTGCAAAATGTCATTATAAAAGTATAATACTTGTACGATATGCATTTTGAAAATTGGGAAATGTCCCGATGAAGCGACAGCGAAAACGGATTTCGCGCCATTTTATTAAATTAACAATAGGGTAACTGTTCCAATTATTGTGTGTCCCTATTAGTGTGCTTTTGTATTTCGATAAGTCATCAAATATTAACATTTTTTAGATTAAAGAAATATTGTAAGAAAAAAAAGTAGTTGAAAACCCGATATTGATTGCAAGTAGATAAAATTAAAGCTACAATATTTAATAATTAATTCTGTAATAAGTAAATTGGCTAAAAGGCACATTAATAGGGACAGTTACTCTACAGGTCCACGAGTAACATTAGCTGAGAGGAAATATCAATGAGCGAAATATCAAAGGACACAAGAAATGAAATATAGGACGGTCAATTCATCCAGTACATCTATATTTATTGATGTCCACAAACTCGTGCGTTTTCAAAAGAATTTTTCTGTGGGTCGAGCGCAACTCACATACTAATTAAATACAGGAGCTTTCTATTTGCACAGTCGTTTACTATATAAAAATTCCGCACAAAGACTAAACAGACTGTATGAAAAATGCAGAGCTCTTTTTGGTGTTGCATTAACTTATTTCTTTGTTATTGAATAACTGAGAGACTTGCACTTCCTTGTCGGAAGTACATAACACTATGAAAAAAAATATGTGCAAAATAACAAACATATGTGCAAAATAACAAACATATGTGCAAAATTTACACATTATATAAAGTTGTGCTTTTATAAAAATTAATACTTTTATTTACTAGTAAATTTTTTTTTATTAAATTGATCTTTATGTTGGATGAAAAATTACAATAAAAGTATATTTTATAGCTGTTATGTAAATGTACAAATATTGTAATATTATGTAACATAATGGTAATATCACACATATTATATATTTGCATTTTTACGTTCGTATATATATATCCATAACAATTTAAAGTTCACTCACCATTACAATCTCAGATTGTGACGTCAGAAACGAGGAAATACCCAATAAAAAATTTTTATAAAATATATAATATGGAAATATATTTCAATAAAATAATATTTACAATCACTTGTAAAATATATCAAAATTCTTTTGTTTTATTTATTAATAAATAAACTATTTGGAAACAAATTACGCATAACAAAAACGAAATAAGCTATATTTGAGTTATGACAAATTGATAATCTATAAAAATAAACATGATTTATTTTTTCTCTGAAACAAGAAAATAATTTTCAGTATATTTTATCTTTAATCTATTCTATTATACATGTTGTTTTATTGAAAAATATTTTTATTCAAATATAATTTTTACAAGAATTTTTATTATATATTTTCTCGCTTCTGACGTCACACTCTGAGATAGTAATGGTGAGTGAACAGGAGAGAAATTATACGTTATTGAACTTAAGAAAAACTGTAATTCATTGACGAATTATTACGTAAGTATTTCTGTAAACTTCAATTGTAATTTCAATTGTACATTTACTTTTGCAAATTGTTTAACTATTATAAGAATAATTTTATTTGTAAGACTTAACTTTTCTTAATATATGTGTATAAATATCTTTAATAAAAGATGTATAAACATCTTTAAATAGTACGGTCTACAATTACACTATTTATTGTGATTTTATATGAAATTTTTTTGCAGTCATTAGGATTAAGAAAATATTAAAATTCTGATACGTTACACATTAACAGAAAAATCGAGAATAAAAATGCGGCTAAAGATTTCGTACTAAACTTGTATCTATATAATGTATCTATTAACTGAGCAAAGATGTATATATCTCTTCTTTGCGAGTTACTCTTGAAAAGTGTCTGTAGTCTTTTTTAGTGAAATGTTAACGAAACTTTCTTCCGTTGGTATTATCCGAGCGAATAAATAAGACACGGAAATATTTTTTCACGGATAATCCAGGGAAGTATGTAGATAGTAAAGGTGAAAGAAACTCGGTACAGAACAATGAGAAAATACGAAAAATCGCGATACACGCCGAACCAGAAACTTCTCGGCAATGCATTTTCCCCCGCGCAAACGGCTTTAAAAATGCAGGACGCGCATCGCACGATGCATTCGCTAAAGACTACGTGATGTTTGGCTAGCGGTACTTCAAGCGGTAATTACCGGTGAATTTGCAACTGTATGCTGGTGAATTCCCACGAGCGTGCAAATTGAGTGTGCATAGACTGTTGCTTTTTTTTTAAATTGTACAAAGAGCTATTGCAATCATCAATATTTCACGTACCTCGCGATCGAATAACATGATTATCAAATTAGCTCGTCAAAGTACACATTTCCTTTTTCTCATTCCAGATATATTGTATTTCCAGATTAACTGTAATATAATGTCAAAAGTCGAAAAGATGGATGATATTAAATTTACACGAACACAAAATTATTGATGGATTTATAATAATGCATTTATCGCGATTTAATTACATTGTTCAACACCTTTTTCTTATGTATGAATAGTTATTTTTGTCTACTGAATACGAATCCGTTATCTTAATTTGACCATCAAGATGGAATTTTAAGAAAAATAACAAAGAAGCAAAAACAATAATGATTTTGAAAGTTATGATGTTGGTTAGGTAGCACCGGCAAATTTTTTCTTAAATTTTATTATTATCACACGAAAGCATCAACTTTTATCTTTAAAATGCATTTTGTTTCATTTCGATATGACTTTTTACTTTATTAAAATATAACGATTTGAAAATAATTTGTTCTCATATAATAATAGAAAAAGCACTTTATTCCATCTTGATAATTCGTTATGAAAAGTAAGTACTTTTTTGTATTTATATAATCAAATCATTCTAAATAAAACACGATAAAATTGACAAAATACAAGCGATATGAAATATGGCTTGTGTTTTCAAATTATTATATCAAAAATGAAAAATTACATCAGAACGAAATAAAATGCATTTTAAAGCTAAAAGTTGATATACAATTGCGTGGCATAAACAAATTTAAAAAAAAACTTACGTCATAAAATGTATTCTCAAAATTGTCATCTTTTTATCTCTTTAACGCCATTTTTCTTACAAAATTCTAATAAGAATTTGAATAACGAATTCTTATTCAAGCAAAAATACATAAAAAATAACTATTCATAAAAAAAAAAAGTCTAATTTTATCGCGTAGTTATTCTTACATCCAAAGAGGCAATCTCCATATTTTATTGGGAACAGAAAGAGAGAGAAAGGCAATTTAATATATTCTTTTTACATTGCGCTTCCGGACAAAAGATCACGGACTAATCTAACAATAAGAAGAAAGGAAACGCGAAGAATGAGTTTCTCTTATATTTCTTTTGTATTTATCTCTATATGTCTCTCTCATTTCTTTGCAAGATACGCGAAAAGTAACAATAATGCAATCTTATAAACGCTCACAAATGTTGCCCGTATTACTGTTCAAAGAAACAAGTAGTACCGGGACAAAAGCGTTATGCGCGGTCTGATAAAGCAACATCGAGCCAGTTATATAGCGAGCGACACAGAGTATAGTATCAGGAGAGAAGACCTTTCAGTGGTTTCTCCATGATATAGCAATAAACTTGGAATAGCTTGTTAGCCGGAAGCGTCCACTAGCAATCGGGAAGACAACCCTCGCTCCCTTATAACATCGAAATGCAGAACTTTAATTAAGACATAACGTGGTTAAGTCAAGTGGCGAATTCCTGCCTGGAATTTAGATTTTATATGACGTCGCTCGGAATATAAATTATTTTTGTTAAAATAATTAAGAGCGTTGTCCATAGTTGACAGATTGCCCAAGAAACCTACATACTCACACAAAAATACAGTATTTTCAAGAATACTTGTATATCTGTGACAAACCAAATTTGATTCTATTACATTTTGCATGAAAAACATTGTATTATTTTAGATTGTTAAAATAATTTGTTTTTTTTTAGAATTTTTTTTTTTTAGAATTTTTCCTTGCAATAAAATACAGAATTTATTGTATGTAATGTATTACGTGAGAGATAAAACGTGCAACAAAAAAATTTCCAAGTTTCCAAGAATACTTCACCATGACAAATCAAATTTGATTCTGTTACCTACATTCGTCATAAAAAGCATTTTTATTCCAGAGATTGATTACGATTACAATAATCTTGTATCTCTTTATAATTTCTTTGCAGTAAAACAATTTATCCGTATAACATACTAGATGTGCTATCCAATAAAAAATTTTCCAAGTTTCCAAGAATATATCGGTACCGCGATATATCAAGTTTGATTTTATTATTTTCTGCATTATTATTTCTGCATTATTTTAAAGATTGATAAAAAATCTCGTTAAAATTTCCTTACAATAAAATGCAATATTTATGTTACATAAATGATAAACTGTACCACAAAAAAATTTCCAAGTTTCTAAGAATATATTTGTAGCGTGAAAATCAAATTGGATTCTATTACATTCTGCGTGAAAAACATTATTTTTTCAGAGGTAGATTAAGAAAAATTGATTCTCTTCAACATTCTCTTGTAAATAAAATACAGAAAAAATAAAATACAGAATTTATTTACGTGTTACACATGAGATACCGTGCAACAAAAAAAAAGAATTAGTAAAATCGATATATCAATGCAACGAAATTTTCATCAACGTATGCGTTAACAATCAAGTCTTAATTCGATCACGCAGATAAGAGTAGCATGGTATCGCTCGGCTGGGGCTAAGCTAATACTGATCAAACAATCCATCACTCTCGAATAACTCAGCTTTCCACGCGTCGTATGCTATACAGGCAGAGAGAGAGAGAGAGAGAGAGAGAGAGAGAGAGAGAGAGAAAGAGAGAGAGAGAGAGAGAGAAAGAGAGAGAGAGAGAGGGAGAGGGAGGGAGGGGAGCAGCCACGAATAAACGGATGTCGTGTTGTCTATATAGAGAATGAACGTGAGGGCTGATAAGGAGAAGAGGGAGAAGGAGGAGCAGGCAAGTAAGTTTCGCACTCTATCAGAAGAGAAGAGGCCACGGGGTTTCCCCGAGGCGGGTACTGTGGTGAAGTTCGAATGGCTTGTTAGCCAGAGGGGTCTGCATCCGTAATCGAAGAGTAGACTAGTTCGCGGGCGAGGGAGGATGGACTAGTTACATCACCATGTAGCGTGCGCGCGTCTATAAGCTCCATCACCATTACCACTACCACCAGGGTGAACCATAACTGACCCGTCACTAACTTGTCGGGATACTGACTCCTGACGAGCCTCACTGATTCACAAATCGTGCGGCTCGGTTTGGCCCAACCCGGTCCGGCTCAGCTCATTGTCAGCTCAACGTGGCTGCGGTCACGCAAAGATGCCAGCAGCGCCATTTAACGCTGCCACCGACTAACTCTAATACCGTTAGAGTTAGTTTGGTCCGATGCGCGGTCGGATATCCGTATTTTGAGCACTCGACCTGCGGGATACACGCGGGACCATGCCCACGAGACACGAGGAAACAGCAGACCGTGCAAATACAAGTACATGTAGGGCAGCAGAGCTCGCGAAATTTCATTGTATCGAGCGAGCTGGGATTGCTGGGGGGAAAGAGGAGGGGGGGGAGAATAGAATCTAAAAAACGCGCAAAACTAACTTAATGAATAATTGAACAGTCAAGAAGAAAAAGTCAATTAAGTTTTTAGTGATTCGCCATTGCAGCTGTAATGGATTGATAGAAAAGCAGACATAATTTTGGATTGTGTATTGTCTAGAATTAAAATACATATGCAAAATATCACGTATGACAAGTCTTCTTTTTAGTTTATGCATTAATAACATTGACAAAAAGTTACTTTTTTTTCTCTCCGAAGTGACATAGTACATACTCCGATGATCTTTTTCGGGCTGAACAATGATAGAATTGACGTAACACGTCAATATTTTAAGTAAATTGAGATAAAAATGACGTTTTTCATTTTTAATATTTTTTTTTTAATTGTTTCTAAATAAAGTCTACGGCATGTTAAAATACAATTCAAGAGTTTTTTAAATAAATTTTATTTCATTATCGTCTTATTTTTATCAAATTATGCTGTTTGAATTTTAGATTTTCTGTATAATTACAATTCAATAAAATCTTGTTTTCTTTGCGAGATGCCACAAATGTCACAGTACATATCTTTAAAGATTTTTTTGTGCTGAGCACAATGCCATTGTCAGAACTAGCATAGCAAGATTTTAGCAAATTGGGTGTAATAGTAAATTTAGATAGTTTTTGGCCTATTTCGTCTTAATTTACAAACAATTCTGATGTATAATATAAATTCTGACAATAAATATATTCACGCGACAAATCTTCGAAATATATGCTATAATATCTCGAAAAGCAAAAAGTTATTTTTTTATTCGAAATGCATAATTATTAGAAAATCTAAAATTCAAACAGCCCCATAACTTGATGAAAATAAATTGTATGATCATAAACCAAAATTCATTTAAAAACTTTTAAACTGTATATGTACTTTTGGATGTCGCATGAAAAAAATTTTGTTGAAATATCTAAAAATTTAACTAGATATGAACTGAAAATAATTTTGTTGGACTATTAAAATAATTAATATTATGTAGGAAACTTAAATATAAGAGGCAAATGTTGCAAGAATTTTTATATTTTAACAACTAACTAGAATGCCCTACATAATTATTTTAATAACCCAACAAAATTATTTTCTGTTCTGTATCTAGTTTTTAGATAAATTTTAACAAAACTATTCTTTCCGTTTTTTATTTAGAATGTTTTTATTTTGCTGTAAAAAAAATACTAAAAATAACAAAGACATCATTTTCGGCCTATTTCAATTTACTCAAAATTATTAAAGAATTGGCTATGCCAATCCTACCAACAGCATCATATTTGGTGCAAAAAAATCATCGGAAAATGTACTCTATCGCACTTCCAAGAGAATTTGGCTGTTGAACAATGTGTGGTGTGTGGTATGTGATGAGTGTATATGTGTGTGTGTGTGTGTGTGTGTGTGTGTGTGTGTGTGTATTTTATTCGCTATTATTTTAAAAAATGTAACAGCGTAAGCTATTTTCGATAGCTGTAAAAAAAAACTGGAAATTTAAAACGCGTAATGTAATTTTATTCGAGAATCTAACGCACCGAAAACAATGCAAAGAAATTACTAAAAATCTAATCAATTAATTTAAAAATTAAAATTTTATAATAAGTATATAAAAACCATATCATATAAGTGTAAAAATTTAAAAAAAAGAGTGAAAAATATAATTTAATATTATACTATATTTTAAAGATTAATGTTGTATGAAATATAACTTTAAGTGAAAAATTAATATAAATGTGTCTCACATACATATAAATAATACATTTATATTAATTTTTATGCATTTGACAACTAAATATATTTACTTAAATGTTTTCATGTCATCTTGTTGGGAAGGTCACAAGGAGATATAAACAAGACTGAAACGATCAAAAATAGATATTTGTAATAAAAATAATGGAGTATAATATGAGATCACTTCATGAAAACTATAAGGACATCTTGATTACAGTTGTAAAAACGAAAATACAATATAAAGTCTGTTATGTAATAAATAAAAATCAAGAGTACTATGAATAACAAAAAAAAAAGAAATAAACAAGATTAATAAAACGAATACAAATAGATATTTTAAATAGAAACAATCGATAGTGTCATATATTTAATATAATTTACTAATGCAGATATTTTAAGTAGATCCTACTCAATCACCAATATCAATTTATATATTCAAGTTGAAATGTTAAACAATAAATCGTATTAAATATTTATCATCATTTCTATTAAAACCTATTTTTGTATGTTTTATTGATTGTGTGTGTTTATTTGCATTTTTCGCTATTCACAATACCAATCACCTTACTTTTATTTGTTACATAAAAGAGTTTATATCATATATTGTATTCTCGCTTACAACTATAACCAAGATGTCATCTTATAGTTCTCTCGGAAAGAAGTGATCTTACGTTATACTGGCGTGCAAACGGATGTTGTTACGGAAAAAAAACCGCTATAACCGCTTATAAAACAACTCATAAACAAGTTGCATTGTAGAATGTGCATTCATTTCTGTGTTAGTGGCACGTCGACGACAGACGAAGTAAAATAGGACTTCTTATGCATGTAGTGTATGGATCTACCCAGTTTCTAACTTCACATACAAAGTGAGACCAACGAAGATCGGCACCAACACACTAACTCTCTTAACGCGGTAGCGACTTTGAGGGGAGTTAAATGGTCCTCCTTAGTAGGTAAACTTATTGGCTACATCGACTACAAACAGCAAGAGTGGCTACCGTGAAATAACGTTGTCTAGGCTAAAGTCTTACGCTTTCTTGACTATTTCCAGGAAAGGCAGCTGACGCGATTTGTGCCGAAGATATAAAATAATAACTTTTCAACTTGCATACGAACAATAACTCTGTTCGATAAAAGGACATTTTTTTTTCTCTTCAAAGTGTATATTGCGTATACGCTGAAGATTTTTTCATATCGAATACGATAATTGGCAGAATTTGCGTAGTTGTAATGAATTGATGTGTAATAAATTGGAGTAGATTTTAGTCCATTTTATCCCAATTTAAAAAAAATTCTGACACACGCTATGCAAGTTTTGCTAACAGTATTGTGTTCAGTGCGAACAAATCTTCGAAGTATGTACTGTAGTATTTCAAAGAGAAAAAAAAAATTCTTTTGTTGAACTGTATAATTACAGGAAGTATAAACTGTTTAAATACAGAAAGTCTAACATTCAAGCTATAGCTTGATGAAAATAAGAGTTACATCATGGTCATGAATTAAAATTCATTTCAAAGTTCTTAAATTGTACTTTAGATGACATAGGTTTTCCTTAGAAACAAGTTTCTATTTCGCTCCAATCTAATCATGTGTCAACCGCGAAACAAATTTTATAATATGTTCTGTGACTATTTCGGAGAGAATTTGGATGTCGAATATAAATGTAATTATCCCGTTCATTTATCAAATAATGGATAAAATTAAAGAAGAATAAAAGAAAAATGAAATAAAAGTCCCTTCGACGTTGTACTCACTTAACACTATACGGATATAAGAGATACGAATTTCTTTATTTACTACTACGCACATTTCGTAGAAAGCTTTTATAATACAATTTTCTTTATGACAACAAACGTCAGCTAGAAGATAAAAGGATATAAAAGATATTTTCGTTTTAAGACTTATGCAATTTCTGAAAATTTCTTCTGAAGTAGGTACAAACGATTCTTGAGATAGAATCCTATCCGTTTGCTGCATGTAACACGCACAGAAAATAGCACGAGATCTATCAATGAAAGCAGACAGCCAGACAGCTTGCAACAAGCATTGTTGCAAGCAGAACACGCACAGCAGTAGGCAGGGCAGTTTGTCAAGGATCCAACAACGCTCAGGTTTAGCGCTTCATTGTCTCGCATATAACTACTTTGCTCACAGATTACAGATTTTAGATTCACTACAGAATTTTGTAGGTCTCTATATTTTAGATTACGTTATGCGCCCTTATTTTTTGTGCGACACAGAAAATCTGCAAAAAGTTCTTGTTTCGCGAGATGGCATATGCCATATGAGGAAACCGACAATAATATACGCTCCGTGTATCGTCAGACTTTAGTTTCGCGTCCCGAATGTTGCGAAAACGCGCGAACGACGTGACGCAATGAATAAGTGAGTGCTTGACGGTGACGTAGAATTTTGTCTCGGAGCCTTTTCATTTCCAAGTTTCCGTTCGTCGCGGCCGGAAATAAACTTTTTACCAACGACGACCACGCCTCGGAGTTTTCAAGCATTTCCTCGCGAAACATAAATGTACAAACGCCCGTTAAATACATTTTTCATCGACGTCGGAATAGCGAGAATGACTGACAAAGGAACTGACATCCTACTGCGATAAGAGAAAATTTCACATTGTACAAGTGGATAAATCACGGAGCGTTTCGTACATGCACCTCACTCAGCGAAGAATCCATTTGTGCTAAGTGGGACGAGAGAGAAACAGAGAGAGCCGAACTTTTTTATTTTAACCAAAGTTTCGTCAAACGTTAACTTCGCTCGCGATCTTTAAAGTTTCAGCGTTGAGATTTCAAAGTAAATCTTGATAAGCAGAAGTTAAGATCGACTTATTTTTTTTTAACGCTCTATATATTTATCGCTACTCGTATAAAACGCGTGAACAGGAACGCGTTAACGGGAATTTCACGCTCTTATTTTAAAGGCTATCATAAGGAATCCTTGAGTTCAAGAAACGAACAACTTGCAACAGTACGAATGGATAAACGTACCCGAATCAAATAGAGTCTCAAGTCTTGAGACGTGTTCGTTTCTGTGCTTCCTGTTTTTCAGCAAAAATAAAGATTTTACGTGCCATGGTTTCGAGCTACCTTCACCGTCAATATATACCGGGTAAGCAACCAAGCATGCGTTAGATGTCTCTCCTCACATTGACTTTGAAACTTGTGCAAGCAGTAAAACAGGCTCAACCTAGTGGTATTTCGCCATCTCGAGCGAATGACGATTTTTAGATGTGGGATCACGAATATCGCGAGTAGCATTGAAATCTAGTAAAATGTATTCGTATTTTGTATGCGTGTTTCAGAACAAATTTAGAAGTCATAGAAGCGAAAAGAGATTTTCTTACGAAAACATTTATAACGGAAAATATAAGATCTTATCTACACTGTTAGATATAATCTTATCAAAGAAGCAATGGTAAACCAATCTTATGAGTTAAATAATATTTTGTTACGTTTAACTTCCACGTTAAAATATGAATCAATCCATTTCTGTGGTTCGTTTCGAAGTAAACAACGTGTCCATTGTTCATTATATTATTTTAATTAAATAAATGACTTACTGAATAGCAACAGTGGGGAATCAAAATAATTAAAAATATCTCAAATTGAGCCTTATTACAGTATACAAAATAAGATATAAGAAAAAGAAACAATTTCATTCTTGTGTTATTTTGGGACAGTCATGTAATGCAGTCTTTTTCAAGAGATCGCTTCAGCCCATGCTTTGAAACGATCCTACTTGAAAGAAATAACACACGAGCACCTCGAAATAACGTTGTACGCTTGACAAACACTTGAGAAATTTCTTTGAAACTTCGATCAAGCTGTTCCTGATACGAAGCAAGTTCTGGAGTTTTGATCGGCGAAAACGGAAGCTTTACAGCGTGAGAAAATTTAACGGAGTTATCATACATCGATTACATCGATCGTTGAAAACAAAGGATTGTAGAAAAGTCAAGCGTAAAGTAACTTAAGTAACGGATATATTCAGCATATTAAATTGATATCCTTACATATGATAAATGCTTTATAAACTCGTAATAATTATAAACTGATAGTGTCACTGGTTCTATTTTTACGAAAGTATAATTCTACTGTTTCTTATGACTATAAAAATAAATCTCAGCAGCTAAGAGACTTTAGGGACATTTTATCCTTTAGGTCACTTTAGGAAACAATACATGCTCGTTCCCTATCCATTATTTCCATAAGAGAGATTTAATTTTCCATTTTGCCTGCAATGTTCATTTTTAATGGTAAGTAACTTCAAATATCATTTTAATATAAATTATCTAAGAATTAATTTTATTAGGTGTTGGAATTAATTCGTAGCGTTTTACAAGAGATGGGAAGTACTTTCATTAATGTATTTTTTAATGCTCATGTGAAATAAATAACATTCTTTCATTAAAAAACGCTACGAATTAATTCCAACACCTAATACTTTTCACTTAACTTCTTAATCATTGTGATTTAATACACTATTAAAATCCATGATATACATGGAAAGAACAGTTTTATTAAAATATCTAAAAATTTAGCTAAATACTAATAGCTAATACTAAATTTAGCTAAATACTAATCTATAAAAATAATTTTGTTAGACCATTAAAATAATTAACGTTCAAGTCGATTGCTAGAATGTAAAAAATTTTTGTAATATTATGGTTAAGATTTCTACGTAATCGTTTTGATAGTCCAAGAAAATTATTTTCAGATCTGTATTCATATAGTTACATTTTTAGGTATTTCAGCAAAATCGTTCGTATACCATGTATGCGGTACATGTATAATATATTAATATAAAAATTGCTGGAACCTCTTTTCGAGAGTCCTAGAAGAGACTCTCAAGCTCGGAATTTCTATTTGCAAAAAGTATTAAATAGTTGCGTGTTCGCGTAGATGAGAAATTTTGCTGTGAATCTTCGCTCGCGGCGACAAAGGATTTATCAAGATCACAGAAGTGGTAGAAATCGCGCAAAGAGATGGTGCTATTGAAATTATCCGCCCGCGTGATTCTCAGTCTGTTAGATCAAAGTTATTTCCAATATATCACGTATATCGCGCTGTTACGAGCTACTTCATAAATATACACAGGCCGTACGACGCGACGGAACGAACGGGTTTCCTAAATTACTTTTACATCGTACGCTTTGGAACGAACGGTTCCAGCTAACAGAGAAATAACGCCTGGCCCGCTTGACAAAAAGTTTCGAAATCCCTTTGAAGTTACGGGACAGGGGAGCTTTTCGGCGAGTAGAGCGTAATGGAAACTTCGAATCTACACCGAAACGCGTAGACCTAAACGAGTTTCTCCGGGAGAGTAGAATTCCGCGCATTCGCTACCCCCTGTCGGCGCATCTTCGCGCAAATATGGGCGTCTGGGGGCGCCTAAAGACGAAGTTCTATTAATTAAAAGCCGAGGTGCGTAAATTACAAGAGTTCGCTCTTTCCACGTTTTAAATTACCCTTCATCACTGCAAGTCGGATATATAAGTCACTGTAAATGACTTTCCGCAAGGTAGCAAGATACGCGGTTTTGTCTGAAATAATCGCGGTCCCATCGGTAGATTCGCTTCGTGCGAATTGCAGTTTCTCTAAGCAGAGAGAGAGAGAGAGAGAGAGAGAGAGAGAGAAAGAGAGAGGCGTATTTGTATAATGTTCAATGTACGAAACTACCATTTGCAGAAGTATAATGCACAGAGTTGGCGCGAAACGACAGAAACTTCCCATTCTACGTAATAACAGCAGTTAAAATTAACACTTATTTCACTCCCTTTTTTAAGAACGCTGTGGAAATATAATCGTCACGAGCATGTACAAAATGATTCTAGAAATGGTTTGAAAGTTTTTTCTAAAGTTAGCTACAGCACAGACAATGGAATCATACAGCGAACCGAAACATCCATTAAAAATTTCAAGGGTTACACTTCAAGAAAATTCATCGTAATCATGAATATATTCAATATTATAAAATGTATAAAAACATTCTTTTTATCTTGTGCTAAATCTTTGAATTTGAACATAAATTCTGTTTGACATAGCATTCCGTATATAACTGACTAATTTTTATGTTACTACAGCAAAAAAAATGGTTGCGTAATTTAATTATAATTTATAATCATTTGCGGTGCCAATAATAAAAACTTTTTGTAGCGTGAATAAATGTATAGAGAAGAGTTGCTAAATGCGTACCGTTTAAAATCACATTTCATTAATATATCTTATATTATTATTTATAAACAATATTATGATAAAAATATAAAATAAATGATAAATGAATAATATAAATGCAAATTTTACAAGTTATATCTCGTTTTATGTGCTAACAACACTTTTAAAAATCAGATATAATTGATGTTAATTAATTTATGTAATTATGATAATAAAGTAATCATGCAATTTTCTATTTAAATTTCTATGTTTTTTTAAAAGTAGTTTTATTATGAGCGTACTTTGCATTTATTATATATACATATTCGCAACTATTATAAGGATTGAATCATATTGATTCAATCCTTATAATTTATTCTAAAATACATTAAATTTATTCTAAAATACATTAAAAATTTATTCTAAAATACATTAAATTTTCAAAATACACGTAAATTTGTAAAATAAGACTGATAACTGACACAGCAAATCTAATAATTGATATAAATAGGAATGTCAATTATAAAAATAAATTCAAGTAAAGCCAATTTTATTTCACTGTTAACATAATACTTATTCATTATTAAATACTTAATTAATAATCTTTTCTTCGATAAATAATTAAAATTAGATATTGATTAATTATTAACGTGTGATCTTATAGTAATTTTATATTTTCAATTATTTTTATTCATAAAGTCGATACTTTCAAAAAAGATACAATTCAGAAAATATTTCGGTTACCGAAATCGAATTTTTTGCAACATATTACAAAGAAACTTATAACAAATTAATTCATTATTGGTGAAAAATTAAATATATAATAATGAAATATCTGAAACATCGAGTTGCAATTTTCAGTGTTTATTTACAAATTACAAAACGACAAAGATTATAAAAAAAATTACTAAGTGGTATAGGTTTATTTTTTCGGTAACTCTTCTCTGCATAAATAATTTACATCTAACTTACTTTTTTATTTTAATATACTATTTCCTTTTACAATTAATTACGAGCATTCACATTTGCTTAAGCTTGTAAAGAACGGATAATAGATAACACGTTAGGGACCACCGCCGTTAGTTGCTGTTGTATAGAAGCTATTTACAAGCTAAATAAATTGAACAGAACCGCCGCGCCATGCATTACCGCTTTCTTAATGCTAAATTCTCAATACACACCCTCATATAAAGCGCGATTGTGTGCGAACAGAGGAATTCTTATTAAGCATCCGGAATCTTGGAAGACACAAGCGAAAAATCTCGTGTGGACGGATGTATTTACGATTCCGCCGAGATTCTCCAATGGAGCTCGCTGTTGACGCAGCGCAGTTGACATTTGGCTCCCGCCGGAAAAAGAGAGAGACCTATCGCGAGAATTGCTCGTGCAAACAGGGCTGGGTTTGTCGAAGGCGAAGGAACCGCAGGTGGACTGTGAAGTTCGTAAAAAGGATGGCAAAAGAGACGGGCGACGGAGATCGTGTGCGCGGCGAAAAAACACGCGCGTTCCCTCGGCGACGCCTCGAGTGTTCTCGTAGTCGCGAACGGAATAAGTAATGCGAGCTGCGACAGAAGATTTAGCATGGAACTTCTTCTTCGTATACAACCTCATTACGTGCCGAGAACGTATTTTTGGGGCTAAGCCGACGTAACAACGCCATAAATTGCGACAATCGTTCAGTTACTCTCTCGTTTCATCCATCAGTCATTATTCATTCTCGCGCGTCTTTGAGAAAAAAATGAGAAAAAAAGGTCATGTGACAGATGATTCAGTAATATCTATCTGATTGATAATAAGAAATTATGTCAAAAAGGCTTTCTTCTAAATGCATCTTTAAGGAGATATATATATATATATATTAAGGATATATATGTATAGTCTCTGCAAAAAATGACTAAATCAAAATTTATACTTTCCGTATAAAGATAAATGTTATATATATATGAAATAATTCAACAAGGTGATAAGAACACCGTGTTATCTATTATCCATATTTAAAAATAATATTTAATAATACAATTTTATAGTTAAAATGAAATTTTCTCATTTTATCTTAATTATTTTTTAAAAACATATTTCCCTCTTATTAAATCTTGTAGATCAAGTTTCTAACACAATCAATACTAGAAAAATGCCTATTACGACCGAAGCTGGATCTTCATTGCTTTAAATAATTCAATCTTGAATTACTAATATACACTATATATGTACTTGCATATATAATATATTGTAATCTTTTTAGAACTATGCACCAAATTATTTTTCCGGACTTATAACACAATTAAAACTATTCTAGTAATCGCGAATTAAATTAACAAGCAATATAATAATTTGATGCCACCATCAAGTACCATATTATAAAGATGTTAATATGTTGAAACTATTAATAAATTTCTAAAATTGTCAAGTTCTAAAATTGTTACCAGATTTTTATGTTATTTCAAAATACACTATAAAAAGATTTATATAAATATGTGTAATATATCCTTAAGTAACAATGTGTCATAAAAATATGCAGTGTTATTTTTTTAATTACGTGATGAATTATTTCTCATGTCAAATATATTCTTGGTTCTTCTGAAAGATGAATCCTTTTTTTTTAAATTTGGCAATTTTTTAATGGAAGCATATACATTACTTTTCATCAAAGTGAAAAGGGACAACCAGAAAAAAATCCTATCTAAAAATCTTGGGTCTCTACTGATATTTTCTGAAAATAATAGAAGCTTATTATACTTCTAATTATAAGTTAAATTAAAGAATCGGAAAAATATTGATATGTAGGAAAAATATAAATTTAGACATCATGATCCATTTTTACCCTTTTCGTTTCTTGAACTTTAAACGCTTTTAAAATAAAATTTTTTTCTCATATAATATTTTTAAGACACATCACAATAGTAATAAGTCTTCTGAATTTTTGACGAAAACAAGATCGCGAAATTGGTTTACTCGGCCAGTGTGTCTGCAATATTCAAGTAAAACTGCATAAATTACGTATACGTTCAAATTTTCCCACGGACAAATTTTCCTAGTAGCAGACTGTGTTTCAGAATCGTGATAATTTTTGATAATAATATTCAACTTCCATATAATGAGATGCGGTTCAAGAATTATTTGAATTTTCGTTTAACAGAGATTTCCATTTAAAATCAAGGCTTTTTACCAGCGCGGAATAAAAATTTCAACGCTGCTATGTCGAATGGAAATTAAATAACACGTCGCGACGATAACAGCGCAAATATTAGCGTGGGATATCACAAAACGACAAGAAGCACAGCATCACTGATTGGCAAGGATCCTTCAGCGACACAAGCTGTAAAAATATGGTCCATTGAAAGATGAGGCACGCAATATCAAGTGAAAATTAGGACTTCGTTGGAATGTAAAGGAATCTCGAAATCTCAACTATCAGCATTAAAAATCCATGCAACATTTCATGGAAATACGAACAATATATTGTTTCACACAATGCAGTTTTAAATTCTCAAACCACGTCCGACATTGTTTCCGTTCTCTATTCTGATTTCTCACAATATTCCAATCAATATTTGAGTTTACAATTCCGTTTGTCAAGCGATTCGATGAACGCGTGCTCGTCGAAAATTTCGTTGCGAGCTTAAAAATTTGAGAGAGTTTATTTCGCTATAAATTAATTTCGGAATTATCCGATGAACGCACATCAGCTTTCGCTGATGAATCCGGTTAAGCCCATCCGCCTTCAGCGGATTGAAAACTGAAATCATAATGCATTTTCCGAATATATACATATACATTTCTGCCCCCCTCGGAATTCATTACAATACTGATAAAGTAAATCGCGCCGAACTCCCACTGACGTATGTCAGTGGAGTAGGAAACGCAATTAGAAGATTAGAACGGGAGTACCACGGTACGACCGAGTTTCACTTTCGTATAACGCTATGTAGAGGTATATACACTGAGTACGTCACCAAAATTTCCGGACTATCAACGAAACTGCAGCTGCAATTTACATCATCGACAATATTTGTGGTAAACCGCATGCGTATAAATTTTGCTATCTATTGCTATGTCTATTGCGCGCATCATTTATCTTTCAAAAGCGGAAATAATAGAAAAAGCAAATAAAAAATAATTTAACATTATATCAATAATGAGATTATTGGATTATCGCTTTTCGTCTCTGTCGCGTAAGATGTGAGCGTTTTTATTATATCAAATTCTATAAATATCTATTAATCGCATTAATATATTAAGTATTAATATATTTCACATTTTAAAATGTAATATAAATATAATAAATATAAATTTATTAAATTTTAAATTTTTTAATTTTTTTCTTTTTTGTTATGTAATTGGTAAACGATTAATTTTATATCTAATAGCAAAAATACATAAGAACGATAATTATATATTTTTAATTTATGTAACTATTAAGAAAATGATACTAAATTATCATATTTTTTTCTTTACTCCATCGTGTCATGATGTGAGCGTTACATGCCAAATATTAAATATTAATATATTAATTAACGATCGCATTAAAATATTAATATATTAATTAATGATCACATTAATATAACTTCACATTTGAAAGTGCAACATAAATATAACGGAATGTACGAATACTTTTCAGTATTTTAATTTTTGTTAGTAATTTATAAATAATCATCAGTTTAAGAATCTGACAACAAAAATGCATCATAAAAATTATATTTTTTAATTTATATACAACTGTGAAAAAAAGACTTGTTCTTTAAAAACTTTTTCTTTAAAACAAAATAAACATATGAATAATAAAACATCCAGAAATACTATGCGACATATAGACTCCTTTTCGCAATATCTTTTTCTCGATAAACGGAAGATTGCAAGCGAAGATCTCTTTTGAAACTATTTATTGCACTAAACGAGAATCCCGCTCCATCTTCTTAAGATAAATACTTGGCGATCTTCTCTTGTGAAGTAGAGATGAGCAGTGTTCGTCAATTGTTATACAATGTTCTTACCTCTTATACCCCTTATAACCAAATCTGGGTTAATGGAAAAGTATCAAAGTATCGGAAACGCGAAGTTTTCACCTGCCAGCTGAATACAGAGTGCAATCTTTATTTACAAACTCATTGAAGAATTAAGAAATAAAGCGCGTCACGGTCCGGGAAAATATTAAATTATAAGATATATTTGTTCATGATGGAAAGTTCCGGCACTCCGTAACAATTACTATCGTACATAAGATAATAGATTGACACGTACATAAGATCGTAGATTATTCCGGGAACCCGCTAGTCAACGTCACTCTAGTGCCAAATACGCAGCTAATTTGGAAACACCGACTTGCCATATCAATCTCACCGGAGGAGAGAGCAGCTTTGTTAATGTATATTGCATCGAGATGGTAGAATGGTCCATTATGACGTATTCTACATACCTCAATTTTCGAATATTCTAGAGCCATTATCAATTTTTCGCACATTAATTACATTATCTCTTATCAAAACATTAAGCTTAATATATTACTCTAAAAAATATCAACATGGATTTAACATTATGCGGTGCTTATATAATTCTCACTGCATTGATATTGGTGTTTGTATCAACGGTGAAAATTATATAAATGTCACATCTATATTTTCAGAAGTGTAACGATACTGACGCAAATTAAACATTACAGTTTGTTTTTATTTCTTTATTGTTATTATGTATTATTGTTTTCTATTTGTAATGTACGGAGGTGATGAATTCAAATAATATCTATATGATAATTAATTCCATCAAATATCAAATGAATCATTTATAATATTAATTTATTAATTAATGTGTTTCTGCGGAACGTTCTGATATTGAATGTACATTGCTTTAATAGGAAATAGACCTAGCATATCGAGTTAATCTCGAGATAATGAACCTACCTAGAATCACTCTAGGACTAATCTGAACCTGATGACAAGCTGCATGCACACAAGTTCTCAACTGTTAGTAAACCGATTAAAAATTGGAAGAACTAATTAAACGGATGTTAATTAAAACTATCCAACAAATCATCCAAATGATCCCCTCAGTTTAGCTCACGTATTTTTGAAATTAATGTCGGATATCGATCTTCTAATGACGTACCTGATTATCTTCCATTTCACTACCCTTTGACTTCAATCAAAAAGGTAACCTGCATTTGTAAACTAACATCTACTTTAATCTAATATCATAAGTAAATTATAAATTAATATCTTTTTTTAAATAGAATATCATAACATAATTATGGACTCGATTGAATCAATAATTAACATTTTTTCTGAGAATCAAACTTCGTTTCATTGAGAATATTTAATATAAATTATGAATAAAAATATTGATGATTAAATAGTATTTATATTAAAAAATGTCTTAAAGTATATAAATTAATTGATTTATAAACATTAAATAAAACTTAATTTATTATAATTAATTCTTTGCAAAAATGACACTAATTATCACAGATTACTACAGATTTTAAGTTACGAAGATAATGACGGTAAAATTAGTATAATCCGTCTTGATTTTTCTTATCTTCCTCGCTTATCGGACACTTTTTCATATAATTGAGAGATTACTTTTACTATCTAAAGAAATAGCGGTAATCCCTCTGCCACCTCACTTTTACATTTCTTATCTTTACTCATTCAAGAAACTAACGGAAGTTAAATAACTATTCTAGCAAGAATAACTTTCTTATTATGAATGTTATCTCGCTCAATATAATCGTATATTAAGCAACTTTTATTAATATACTAGTATTTCATTTTTCATATATACGAACCAGAATACACATACAAATATATATATATATATATATATATATATAAACACGCGCACTGTAAACTTCTAAGTTATGTACAATATTTGCGTGACTATCAAAGCTCCAACAGCCTTCACAGCACTTAAGATATTAAATTAGAAACACAGCGTCATATTCCACAGGGCTTAGAGAATCGTGGAAACTCGCGTCAGTGAGACCGACCGACCGCGGGCGAATATTCCGTAATGTAAATCCCGCAGGAACAAAATTATGAATAAAATAGCCGGACCAGTGAGCGGGCACGCATATAATCGGAAACTATTTCACCGTTCGCGCAGTATCGTTTAGCTCGGCTGACAATTATATAGCGACAGTAATATGAACGACGTACATATTCAATGACAGTAGTAATCGCAATGATGGGGGACTCGGCCTCTTGTCGGGAGTTATGTGTCGAATAAAATGTCGTTGGCGTTGAAAGGAGGATCAATTTAACGAGAGCAATTCTGATTCTCGCAAGAAGGAGTGCCTCGAGGGTGGTCGAATGGCGAAGAGCCTTTATACGAGCTATTTTATACGGTTTACGCATCTTTATCTTTATGATTACGCTCACGTAAAATCGGGGTTTAATATGAAAGCCAGCAGGACTTCCTAGAGCGGATCTTATACCGTGCACTCTTGGACACATCTATCTTGGAAGGTCGCGCGAAAGGAGCGCAAGGAAAGTGAAGTGGCTTGTACTTTTAGCCAAAAAAAGAGCCCGAATGCATCAACTTAAATATCTTGAACATAACTTGGAAAGTCCCAGGAAAGTCTCGATTAACGTATAAGGCTAGGTTCTTTGAAAAGCTTCTTGAAATTTTGGCTAATAAGAGTCTTCACACTTACAGCAGCTGTGTGTAGCGGCTGTTTTGACATAATCAAAATTGAATTTTTGTCACAAATTGTTTAAGAAGTATTTTTTTTAGTTTTAATAAATAATATTAAACAAATATCAATAATTATTAATTTTATAATATCAATTTTAAGAAATTTAATATTTTTCGCGCATGAATGTTGTTATTAATTCGGAAGTTAGTTTTATAATTGTTTGCAAATTGTTTCACCTTATACATATGAATTTATGCAATGATAATCGAGAAGGCTTTTATAGGCACATTTCTTACACGGAATTTAATTTTGGAGTCAAACAAGACTATTTGTCGTGTTTTATTTAATTAATATAATGCTTTTTTATTGCAAATTTTCAATGGAATTGCCTGTTTGATGGTTTGAAAAGAAGTTATTAAAAAAAAAGAAAATATGTGAATATGAACAATATCCATACAAAATAATATTTTATAACAATTCACATTTTATTGCCGCTGGGATATAAAAATATTCCCAGGTTAATAAAAAATATTATAACGATTAAATCTACGCCTTTTTCATAAATAAAAGTGATATCAAAACAGTAACTATAACGATTCGTTTTATCGTTTGATTTATCTTGAAATAAATCATCAAGTAGTATTGTAATTTTTCATGCGAATATCGAAGAATGCCAAACGCAAAATTTCGACAAATGCAAAAGATTTCCCGCGTTTAGAATGTCGACAACGAACGACTCCAAAGACGGACGAATGTGATTGACTTACGAGTTTTCAGATCCGGCGATTTCCCGAGCAGTTATGAATGCGATTCGAGACTTCCTAAAGGGAATAAAAGCGTAACGGGAGGAAACGCACAAATCACCGAGTATCTTCCGAGTATCTTCCGAGTATCTAGGACGGAGAATTGCGAGCATTCATAACGCAACGAAGGTGCAGTTCGCGCCACTTACAGAACGACGATAACTTTGTCACTTGGGGTGCCTTGTGGCGGTTCTGTATTATTCGCACCCCGAGTGCGCGTATCTGTCGGCCACGATAAATATTGCGAAACCATCAGATTCTTAGAGTCCAAGGGACCAAATGTTAAAGTGTTCAACGAAGTTGAACATTCATTATCATTGACATTCATATCGAATTTTCTGTTATAAAAACACATAATGATATAATTTAGATTATAGAAGATCTGCCACAGTTCTTAATATCGTAAATTATTATTTTTTCAATTGAATTAGTCAATAATTAACACTTTCTGTGAACCAAATCTCACTTTCTTGACAATATTTAATATAAATTTTGAATAATTAAATAGCATTTATATAAAAATAATGTCTTAATGTGTCTAAATTAATCGATCTGTAAAATTTAAATAAAACTGGCGCATGCAGGCTACTTTTTCGTAAAAACGGTTTCATTAAAATTAAAATTATTAATTGTAAATTAATTACAAACTACATACTGCAATAGATATGTTACTATAACTATAAGAACTAGCTTTCCTATCCGATTTTTGCTAGCATTTCTTCATGTATGTTTCTCTTCAACTTTAATGTTTCAACGTCGTCGTAAATAAGCGAGATAATTCATCCTGCACGGAACGTTCTAAACACTTGCTACAAGAAGTTGAAAAAACTACGTGTATATTGTTTCCGAGGCGCAATAACAGCCATAGTAATACCCAATATATATAGCCATAATTCCACCGGCCGACGTCCGACGACGTCCATGAAAGCGTGACAGGTCGATCGATCGCATGATTGGTTTGATCAGCGTCCGTTATTGCACATGATGAAAAAATCGGGTCCCTTGAGCTCACCCTTTCACGGTGACTCATTATGAATATCAATCAATCTGCGTCATTTGATCCCCGTTCGTTATTATCGCGATGTCGTGAAAGTAATCTTGAATGCAAACGAGTTAATAGTCGAGAAAGAACAACAAGTATTTAGTAACTTTTAGTTTGGATTATAACTTGAGCGGCAAAAATATTTTAAATTATCTTCAATATCTTGGACACAAATAAAAAATTAAAAAATTCCGAAACTTGAATATAACAGACTACATGCCCAAAAAGAAATCTACGAAAATTTACAACTTCTTAATGTGACAGCTTAAAGTTTTCCCTATAAAATCTTTTTTTTTTAATGTTCTTAGAATTTTTTTGTTACTGAGTTATTGCAAATTAAATAAAAAGAACATTTTGATTTGATTGCTCTATTAAAAATCATCGTTCCGCAATTAAAAAACAGATTTTTAAAACTGGAACTTTAATCTATCGAATAGCATAATCATCACATTTTTTTTTAAATATGTCAACATGATACAAATAAAGTAACGCAATGAATTTTTGTTTCATGACTTAATATTTTAAATGATTCTATAAACACAAAAATATTAAAATATAACGTAATAATAAAGTATAAATAAATTTATAAAGAATTAGTAAATTGATATCAATAATTGATAAATTTTAACAATCCAACTTTACGAAGTAAAGGAAACTTACGTTTTTCTTAATTTTACTTTAGTAATTGATTGCATAATAAATGATATCAGTAACATAAGCTATTTTATTAATCAATTAAAATCAATTCCTTTAAGTATTATTGCTTATTCCCATCTAATCCCCTAATGCCTAAAAAGAGAACAAAAGAAACAAACGGAGAATGGAAGTAGAAGAGTTAAGAAACGGAGATGCTGAATGCAGCAAGAAAGAGTAAACTTTATCTGCAATTCTCGATACGTAAGACGAATTGGCAGCGAACGATTCTTCATTTCCTCCTCTTTCGGCTTTTGTGTGCCACCACGCTATACGATCTCGTTAATTAGAATCGATGCTACCGGAGCTCGCCTCGGATATTCCTTTTTTATCCCCTCCCCCAACAGAAGGGGACAATTGTTTCTCAGGCTTCTCATTGTTCCTTTCTTATCGACGAATAACGAAGACGCTGCCTTGAGAAAGTCCGGAGCAGCACGTAATAGAGATTAATCATTCCCGTTTATACTTCCTCGACGCGTTTTTGTTACTTTGATTTCCTCGAACGAGGTTAACGGATATTATTTTCATTATTTTAACAAAATGAGCAACGGAGTCTGAATCAACATTAAAGTTGCCAATGAACAGAAAGAATCGCGGTATTTTAGGATTACGAAGGATTCTCCCAGTGAGAAATGATCATCAAGTAGATGTCGAATAGACATCAAAAGACACGGTAGTGTTCGGTGCTAAGAACACGCGTAGCGACGAGACCAGCTTTATCTAGTATCTTTACGCGAGCCAGTAAATTGCTAGGATCTAAGATCATTGGATCTCAATAAAGGTTAAATTGATCAAGTTCTGATTTAATTAATGTCGATATTAAACTGTATTGATACCAACTTGCCACCAATTCAGTAAATTATTTATCACTAAGTAAGGATTCTTTTATGTAAAATCACACGTAGCGAATTATTTTCGTAATAACACGCGACGTTTGCTTTGTATTTTCGACGAATTTCGGCTGTGTATCCTATGAAACGTGTCGCCACTTGTGGAGGGGAAACATTATTTCGTGCTAGGGTTTATTTACTTTCTCAAACTCCAACAGCTGGAGTGTATATGATGATAAAGTCCAACGCGGGTGAAACGTATCGAAGTTTGATTACTCGGATCACGGATCACGGAGGAACGAGCTGAAGTTACACGTCAAAATTTGCGTCTGTCAAGTAACTTTCGGCATTTAACGGAACACCCGGTATACTTGTAGAAAGCGTTTACCTGTTATTAGCCGTTGCTCTTGGAAAGTACGTATGTGCCTTACCGTTCATACGACTGGAGGAGTCTGGAAACAGAGCAGAATGCGGGCGCAATTACGATTAGCGCCACGCGCTAATTACCATCTAATTGCCTAATTACGGTTGAGTGCTATCTATTTTCAAGCTGAGACAGATTAACTTATTATAGGAAAGACAATAAGAAATTCCCTCCACATGACTGCAGGAGTATCGATTAAGTGCCCTCGAAGAGATTTAATTACTTTCTTACTACATATATCTATGGACGCATTAAAAAATGTACACGGGATAAGCATTATTGCATCAAATTTAAATCAATTTCTTTTACGAAATTCAACATAATTTTCCTCCTTATTTCAAAAGGGAAACGTATTTTTCAATATATGACAAAATTATTAATTAACTCGACAAAAAGAATATATTCTTAACATGATCAAATGTCACATTTGTCATTTTCGTTTTACGACTCTTAAAAACTTTCACAAACTGTGACAATTTTGACAACTTGTTTTTAAATCCATCCTTTTTTTAATTGTGACGATTTTGACGATTTTTTTATGAATTTAAGTTAGTTTACTGTTGATGATTGACAGAGTAATGTTAAAATCTAAAAAACTCATTTATATGTGGTAATAACTCGAAAATCACGTTTTTTAAATTGTGTCCTTCCTTCTAAAGTAAGGGAGTGATACGCTTTGTGCTCGAGCTTATTTAGAAATAATTTATTTTTTAAGTTTAATCACATTTACTCTGTAATTAACTGTACATACATAAATTAATCATAACGCGCGATATGCACACACTGCGAAAACTGTGTGAAATATACATGTGCAAACGTAGTTCAAACAAACCTCCAACGTAAATCTTCATGCGCGTAATATAAATCAATCACCGCGAAACGCAGGATAACAAAACAAAAAGATTAGCATGCAAAATATTAGCGGGAAATTGTCACGAACTCGATTACAATCTGTTCGTTCGCGCCACGTTACTTCTCCCCTGTAATCGAATGCACGTAATATGGAGAGAGGATCGATAAACGTGTAACCCATCCCGGCTCCACAATGCGGTTCCCTCGCACCACATATGGGCTCTTACATCTCTGTCGGAAAGTAAAGCGGACAGTTTGCTCAGAAGCTTATTATGCGCTCGCGGCCAATAATAAGCGATATTGTCAAATGCAATATGCGCACCAAGGTGATGGCAAAGCTGGTATTGTACCTACCCGCGTCATGTAATCGTAGCGTACATTCGGACAATTGGATACCGGTCGTGAAACCCGCGGGACTCGTGACATCGCACGACACCACCAATTTTGCCTCCGCTAAAGTTCTGACCGTCTTTATAGCTTACAGAACGAGGTTAAGATAGGATCGACAACCGTTGTTACTATTGTCTTTTACCTGCTCACGCTTTCAAACGATTTTCATGCATTTGTTATCGCGCGACGCTACGAGTACGAATCGCAACCGCGTAAACAGCATCGACGGCAAACGCTCGCCCTGTTTGTAATTAGCACCAAACGCGGCGTGTAATAATTTCGGACCGCATGGCTCGGTAACATAACGTTAAATGTTATTTCAAAAAATACTTAAGATAACGAATGCTTTTAAAAATATAAGAAAAAAATTGCGCTGCATTCGACATAGATATACTTGAAAATTTATCAACTGTTAAATGCCACACTACGGGATAATACATTTAAAAATAATTATATAACGCATTCAATCCAATTAAATTTTACTTATGATTTTTATAAAAATGAATATATTGTAAACATTTTTTTTTTATCGAAAAGCCAATGTTAAATCCCAAACATAATGGTGTAATAAGCTTTAAACCATAAGAAATCAACCAATCATAATCGATTATTTTTCTCACGCTCCTTCAGGTTTAGATTTTAATTGGCAATATCTTATGGTTTAAAGCTTGCTACACCTATTGTGTTTCGGGATTTAGGAACATAATGACACTAAACAAATGTATATATCTTTATTAATAAAAAAATTATACGAGTAAAAGAAAAAAAAGAATAGAAAAAATGTTGGATATGCTATATAAAAAAGGCATTTGAGGATTAAATCAAGAGACGGCCAAATATTTTTATTTAATACAAAAATGAACAAAACGAACATCAGAAAGCTCAAGTGTAAAAATAGATTTTAATGGAGTATGGTTACTACGCTATGTTACTTTTGGTTTTTAAATTTTTCTCTGACAACGCGTGTTTCTTTAGGCGTGCCACTGAAAATGCTTTTGCGTGCCGCAAGTTGGCTACTCTTGAACTAAACAACAATATTAAATTAATGCTTTATGATGATATTTTAACGTAACGACTATGGATAATATCACTTAACCAATTTGATCGATTTTAAAATAAAATTCGATATTATAAATTTTCACGAATTACGCGATAGTTAAATAAAAGTCCATAATATTAGATTAGCAATATTTCCAGGATATATTTCAGAATTATCGTAAACATATTTATATAAATATTACGCATCTATGCAATTAAACTTTCCCTGGTAGAGCTTTTCAAAATTTTGTTTGATTATTTTCGGATTGTATTTTATAACATGCGTGATATTTAGTAGTGCTTTACATTAATCTAACCTACATTAATCGATATTTGGCGTGCGAATAATCTTTGTATTATAAATCATCTGATATATATATATATATATATATATATATATATATATATATATCGATATAAAAGAAGATATTACTGATCTCGTGGCTATGTAAAAAAGAGGCGCACAGATGGTCGATGTCGTAAAATTCTTAGTGGGAAACGCGCTTTTGATATATCACGTGCAAAATACACTTATTTGGAAAACTTCCTTAGCATCGTAATTTGCGGGTGTACATAAAACGTCAAGGGAGCTACGTCTAATTAATACGTGATGCGGAACAAATGTTTACAGTGTAATGAAGTCGGTAACGCGCGTGCTAGACACGCCTGGTTAACGTAGATTAGAATTTATCGTGTAATGTTGAAACATATGAGGTTACGCTGTGGTTGTAGGAATAAAATAACGACTATATTAATCGATGAGATAAAAAAAATTAGAGCGCGCGCGCGTGTTGTAATTTTTTTTTAATGAAATAAAATTTCAAGACACGTAAAAGCTTTGATTTAAACAATTTCATTCTTAGCTATGCTATTATTATTATTATTATTATTATTATTATTATTATTATTACTACTACTACTACTACTACTACTACTACTACTACTACTACTACTACTACTACTATTATTATTATTATTGGAAAGAGAATTTCATCTCTTATTATATTTACGTCGTTAATAATAATTGAAAAAATAAGATATGTATTGAGAAGACAAAAAATACGATGCCATTTTATTTCATTATTTAATTATTCTTATTTATTTGAAATTCTATTTTAAAATAGTACGTTTATCACTTCAAAAGAATTTTATTTAACTTATTTAAAAAGTTCAAACATATATGAGAATTATATATACAATAAAGCTATCGGACAGTTCTTAATTTAACAATCAATCAGTACCAATCGCATAAAATTCAGTATATAAATATACTATATTCGTAAATATTTTAAAATTTCAACACATGTTCTCACACGAATCGAGAATATCCAAAATAAATGATGTGGCATTATATATTTAAAAAAGTAGTTAACTTCATTTTGAATTAAATTGACTTTCCAACACTAATAAATACACTTTCAAATAGAAACTTGAATAACATTTAAATCACGCTGTCAATAAGGCAAAATGAATTTGATAGTTTCTAATGAGATACAATCATAATACTGTTTCCGTTTCCGGTAGTCAATCGTCGATCGAAATCGAATCTTACACATTTGCTCATGTCATTTGCACTTCTATCAAGACATTGACGAATACGTGTTCATTAACATGCGACGATATTCGTATCTATCTAGTCGCGTTAGTTTAACCGCCCAATATGTCCGGCCATACATTGATATTCACTACAACTTTCTCTTAATACATTTGCTGAATTTATTATAGCTAAACTATCGGACAACGTGTACACTAATGCGAAATCTCTCAGATTTCATAATCATTTAAGTTTCCATCCAAGAAATTCATCAAAGAAATTTTCATTAAAATTAATTGTTAATTTCAATCGTACCGGTTATTCGCTTATTCTAACAGACGAATTAACTCATTAATCCCACTTAATTAATCTTATTAATTAATCGTTCTGTTAAATATGATTATTCCTAATATTTTAATAGCAATGTCTCTCCAGACAAGAATTTCTTATTTATCTATTCATTATTATTTTACATATGGTAGTTATGCTACAGTATTTAGTTGCTTTTATTCTATTTAAATTAAATTAGAAAAACATGTTACTATGTTTATATGCTCGTAACACCCAAATAAAGATAAAAAATGCAAAAAAATTAAAATTTAGAATTTCTCGTGAATATATATACGTATAAATGTACAGAATTTAATGGAATCTACCTTGGCTGTAGAGGAGTAAAGTATTCCTACAAATTATAATATAAACTATATATCTAACAAAAAATAATCAAGAAACAGTTTCACACTGAAAAATAATATATATTTTTATAACAATTTTAATATTTTGTTAAACTATATTACTGCCTTTTCTAAAAAAATATAATAAATTGAGAGCTTTATATTTATGGCCAACGTTGCAAAAAACTTACACTACTGATCTGTATTAATTTTTCAGAATTAGTATTAATTTTGAATTCAATTATATATTATATATATATACACATATATATATATATATATATATATATATATATATATGTATATAAAGACTTTACTAATATTCAATATCATTATTATTTTATACATGCATAATATAATGTGCACACAAATATCATTAAATTTGTATCACTTCTTGAATCAACATCGCATGACTTTTATTCAAAAAGAATTAAATGCCTTTTATTATGTTTGACGTAGAAGCACTCAATGCGTTTTACATAAAAGCCGTCTATCCGATCCTCTCTTTCAGCCTCATCTGGTATCCTAAATGCAAAATCCGAGATTAATCCAGTGACGCTGACAAAATTCGCGGATTAAATCACTCGGATTTAGTAAACGAAACGTGACGAGGAGATATTCGACTGGTGAGATTTAATGGACAGACGTCATATCATGTCAAAAATGCGCGTGTTGAATTGATGCCTCGTTGCATTCTCAGATCCGGAAACGACAGAAACAGAGGTTTGAAAGAGAAAAATGTAGGTGCGAAATAGTATGAGCTTTATTCTCTCGCAACGCTGTCAGAACAATACAGTATGCACTGAAAGCATTAGCACAGTATTAATTTATCTGTAAAATGTATTTAAGAGGATCAAGTATAGGATCCCATGTTTTGGAATCATATTGAGAAATAAATTATGGCAAATATTAGAAATAAGCACTAAACGGCTTGTTTTCCTTTTCTTTCTTCTTCATTATCCATTATGATTATTGTTAATAGAATTTGTGCTATCCGTGAACAAATCCTTTAAATATGGCTTTATGATAATCTGGCTTGTGAAACTAATTTCGCCCACGCTCATGAGCATCATACCAACATGATTTAATTAAAGTTTCTTTTAATTTTTTAAATTCTTTTTTTTTCATAAAAAATGATAATGTTCTTCATGGTTAATTAATATAACAAGATATTTGTACATTGTTAAAAATAAAATGTTAATTTTAACTTTAGACGTATATGGACTTTCCGAAACATGCAAAAATGTTAAAATTAATACAAAAATGTTATTTTAACATTTTTATGTCTCAGAAAATCCACTGTATGTCTTTAAGTTAAAATTAAATTATATAATACAATTATGTTATTTTTTATAATATTATATAATATTTTATATATAATATTTTATAATATTTTTAATTGACTTTCTTCATATATTGTAGAAATACTTACTTAAAAGACCACAACTTGATGTCTATAAAGCTAGCACTTTATTTGGATAATTAAAAGTGTTACCCCGGAATAATCATTATTTTTTGAAAATTAATAAAATAACGTGCTAACTTTATAGACACGAAAACTTATAATATAAGTTCTAATATATCAAAAACTTTAATATATCAAAAGTTGATTCACTAAATAAATACTTTAAATTAATAAAAATTACGAATTAAAATTGATTTATCAAATTCATTTATTAGTTACAGACATTAATAGTGTAATATGAGTAGCTTTGAAAATATGTTTATCTTGATTCAGTGGACTGAATTATTGTCATTTGAATAAACGTTCCTACATATTAGCTTAATCATTTAACGCTTAAGTAGCAATCAGTATTGTTTAACATAATACAATCCAAAATACACGTACGTAAATCATAATTTGGGTTAATTCGGGCATCGTGAGTGCATTTCTCATACTAACCACGAGGAATATTACAAACTGACATTTACAGTTGCAATCAATTGTATGTGTAACATTAAAATGTACTCTTCCATGCGAATATTTTACTTAGCGCCGAAATTAACGCATTCGTTATCATCGTTCTCTTACTCAGCATAAATTTTCATTTTATTAAAGAGAATAGCCGCATTTATTTATCAATAATTGAATACTTTAGCAACATGCAAATTTTCCACAGATTTAGTCGCGACCTATTTTCTCAATCCATATTGCCAATTACGATTTATTTCGACTAAAACTAATCAAATTTCCAATAAGAATATAATTAAGCATCAATATTAATAAAATCCAATAAAAACAAAATATTAATAAAACAGCAATAACATGCTTAACAACAAGAATAAGAAATAAAAATATGAAACAAATTTATAGATTGCATTCTAAATAAAATCGGTAAACATATTATTTTATTATTATTTATTTTATTTTATATACATATGTGTGCGTGTAACTTCTGACTGCTTCTAAGAGAAACTATAGAAAAAATAAAAATTGAGTCAAAACATCAATAAAGTCAAAACATTATTTTGTACAATTAAGATATTATCTATGTTGCCAGGTCATTCACTAATGCTGTCTAATAATATAAAGGCAGAATTTGTAAAATCAAGTAATATTCACAAAAAAGCATCTAATAAATTTTAATAGATAACGAGTTAAAATCGAGGATAAAAGTATCTTCTACTATGTTCTCTTTATATCTTTCGAAGATAATAATATTGAATAGTAAATTAAGAATATTTGATCGACTTTACTCACAAATATTTAATCTGTATAGTCAGCTTATTGTTCGTATTCATCACAATAAATTATGATATTACGACCTCAAATATAAAGGCTATTTGTAACTGAAGGAGTTACGGTAATTCCATCGCTAAGTTTGGAACCGATGCGGGCGAGAGTTAAGTATTTAAGACGCTGTTAAAGTTTCACAGACTTTCCCGTGGACTCACTGCCCGAGCTTTTTGAAGTAAGCAGCTGCAAGGAACTTTGCTATATATAAAACATGTTCAGGACACATACGCACTCTTTCTCTTTATCTTTCTCCCCCCCCCCCTCTCCTCTCTCTTTCTCTTCTTTTCTCTTCTTAATCTGATATGCCCGGAAAATTCTTCTAAATATTGGACCATGCGGTCCAGTCTAGATTTTACAGGCCGTACAATAATCCTCACGGTATATGCCCTCAGCTAACTCAATTCCCTCTCCTCGTGTTCTAATAACTCGACGAAAATTAAGCTTATTCTTGTTATCTCCGCTCTCAATTCAACAGACTCCTTTCGCGCGCAGGATTAAATTTGTCTAACTCCAATTGAGGGCCGCATATTCTTTCTGCCTAAGTAAAATAATTGATGCTGACTTAATAAATTAAGAAAGAACATAACGCAATATTGTGACTTTTATTTTGTACTGAAATAAATAACGTCTTGAATTTTAGATTTTTTATCTATTTGTTTTAAATATACTGCTTTTACTATTAGTTCATAGGTATCAACGAGAATTTTTGATGAAGTAAAAATTTAGCATTAAATATGAAAACTATAGATATCAAGAATTTAGATAAATGAAAATAATTGAATTTATTATAATATTAATGTAAATAGAAAAGTTATCTATAGAATAGAAAGATCATTGAAGTATATGTATATCGAAAAAATATTTTAGATATTACAGACGCCGAAAATATAAACGACTCTCACGAACAGATATTTTCCCCTTCTCTCTCATGCTTTATAACAGGCTTTAACTTCCAAGACGACTAACATGCTATAACGCAGTCAACCTCAGTCAACCTCAGTCATCACGCGTAGAACGTTCGTAGCGAAAGGTAGTCAGAAGTCGGAGAAATCGATCGCAATCGAAATCGTTATCACGATATGCACAAATGTTCGACATTTTTCTATTATTTCGCGACTCTTCATGCAAATGTGCACTGCTGTGAAACAATTACTATTTGAAACTCGTTTTTCGACAATTAAATTTTATTGCCTATGTGAAACAGTGTTCAATAAAAAATTGTTAAATAATTGTACATTAATAAGGAACTCAATTGAGTTTAAAAAGTTATTTATTTACGCACGTGCACGTTTGAGTTTTCAGAATATTTTTAATTGCATGAAAATCCGCAAAGTTATAACAATCTTGTTTGTATTACGGCTAAAACCATGAATATTAACTGTTTAATAATATATACAATGTTAACAAGTTCAGAATATGGTTTAATCTCCCGCAAAGGTATAGAATGTTATGAGAAAAAAATTTCATAGTTTTCCTCGGAATTTTAAAGGTTGTTATTTGCATTTTTGACAGTTAAAACCGACATGTGTAATGATTCATTATGCTCTATTGTTTCCCTTCGCAAAATATTTTATCAATGAATCAATGAAGTAGATAACCGTAGGCAAGCACATTGCCGATACAACCCTGAGCGACTTTTCAACTGTACAAATCCGCGGCAGTTGTTTCGTGAACGAAAAAAGTATTACGACTGCAGTAGACTAACACAACTGGTGGGAAAAAAAAAGAAACAAGCTTTTGCACCGACCGAAAACCGTAAAATGCACCGTAAAGCGCGTTACTGCGGGCCATTTAGAAAGATCGATCGATCCCGTGAACACTTTCAGAATGATCGATGCACCGTCCCAGTATGCCGGTTCCTTTTTCCAAAATAGAAGACTGGAATCGTTGCTAGTGCGGAGATAAATCACCGATTTTCTCCAGTAGTGTGTATTGAAAAATACGAGAATCATAAATTGTGGTAATCTTGATAATATACAAAGTTTCAAAAAGCAATCTATTATTTATTATCGTGCATATATTTAAAAAGTTTTTATATATACCAAACGGAAGACATCAACTTATGACACAGTTCGTCAAATATGTCAAGTATTTGATCGAATTAACCGATTCTTCATTAAAAAGATAGGCGTCGCGACTAAAGAATAACAAAATGCTATCTAATGTATCATTATTTCTATAATATAACAACTTGATGATCCTTTTCTGAGAGCCCTCTTAATACACGATGAAGTAAAATGGCCGTGTTATACATTTTTATTTCATGTTTTTTCATTATTTCTTTAAAATCTGATATCTCATAAAAGAGATAAAAATGTTTTAATGGGAACAGTGTTCCTTACCAGAAGAAGAGAAAAGGAGCAGAAACGAAACTCGTGAAACAAGACGATGAACCTTATATGTCGTATGATAGTCTACTATTTCCTGGCTATTTATTTAAAGGGTCTACTGCAATCTTTGAAGTTGTACGCCGGTCATCCTTCGGACCTTGTAAAGTGCACTGCTGATTTTGACGTAAGTACACATTTTCATTTTTTTTTATTAGGTATATGTATATAATTTTTAATCAGAAATATAGAAAAATATTCGTTGAAAATATAGCAATGAAATTACATCTCATTTTAATTCACAAATATTATAGGTATAATAATAAATCATCATTTTTCTAACGTGTTGAAACACTTTCAGAATTTACACTTGTCTCTTATTTTTATTTCGTTGTAATTTAATTATGTACTTTATATTTTTGAAATTTCTAAAAAATTTTTAAAATTTTATTAAATTTTATGTCATAATATTTAATATAAAACATTGATAATATTTTATATGGGCAAAATAAGTATTTGTGCAAATTTTTTTTAAGTACAAAATAATTTAATATTGTATATTGCAAAAGAAAATACAAGATTTTCAATATGATCTCAATATAAACAAAAATTGTATATTAGCAAATAAAGGTAGCGATATTCGATATCGGCAAAGAATGGGTAATGCTACTTTGTCGCTCAATCATGGATGCTTGAATGTCCGTGATTATCGTACAGGATATCCTCGACAATTTTCGAGGACTGGTTTCTCCATAGCTCACCTGTGCCGCCCAGTGGGGTCGGTGGATACCCCTTGCGGGCAGCAATGTGCTGCGAACGGATCGCGGTGAGTCAGCAACGATAAATCGAGCGATTTATGAAGCGGCACGGCCAACGACCATTCTCGAGGAATAATGTCGGGATCGATCTACGACGTTGAGGCGGGTTGTCAGAATTTTTAGACGCCCATCAGCCCTGTTAATTGTCCCAGACAAGAGTCGGACGCTTTTATATGGCATGATTAAATCAATTCTCGATCATAATACTGAACTAACCACTTAGAACACAAAGATGCTCTTTGAAAAATATTTTAAACATTTAATCATGCATATTTTTTATCTGCCGAGTGAAATAATTCGCGAAAAAATATGTAAAAATTAATACTGTACATTTTATATAAAAATATAATCTTTTTACTTTTACATTTAACTTTGTACTATGTAGATATTTGTTATTAAATTTTTTTATACATACTTGTAACATTAATAATTTTTGTGTTTAACAGGTTCAATAAATAACTGTCTATGCCAGATTTATAAATTGGTTTAAAATTAATTATTTCGTATAATACAACACACCAATATTTTTCGAAATTTATTTGCTAAAAATATGAGAACAAAGAACTTTTCAAAAATTTTATGGATACATATTTTCATTAAGCTAAAATTAATTTCAAGTTTATCAAAAATCTATCATTAAATTCAAGCTTATTTTGGAATATTCATGTATGATAAAATAATTAATTATATAAAAACATCGTTAGATACATAAATTATATCAAAAAGTATTATTAAATCACAGATAGTTTTTCCAGCAAGCACATTTATTAAAGTGCTCAGTAAAACCTGTTTACGTTAATTATCCGCGATATCTCTTACAATTTCCGTGGTAACTTTTATCAGACAGGGCTAATTTAATCGATCACGCAAAAAGCTATGTGGCTAATTAATGTCGCAGTTTTTACACCCATTTTACGCTCTAGATATACGTCGTGGCCATTAGTGGTATTACAAGATTACATCACAGCTCATTACGATAAGTTACTATTATATTACGCGAGAAAATGTGATTTGTAAGTAATACTTTTACGCAAGAAATTACTGAGTAATCTGTGGATTGTCCATTTGATGTAATACAATGTCGCGTTTATTAATATCCATAAATTATAAAATATTGAAAACCTACAAACCTTATGTCTTAATCTTTTAAGGTTCCTATTTCCTCATCATTACTGTCTCAGATCGTGACATCAAAAGCAAGAAAATACAATAAAAATTCTTATAAATTATACTTGAATAGAAACATTTGTTAATAATGCAACATTTAAAATCGATAAAATAGATTTATAAAATCTCCTCCAAAACTATCTTTTTGTTTCGAGGAGAAATTAAATCATATTTATTTCTATATATTATTACATAATTTAATAATTTTTCAAATTAATAATATATAGAAAAAAATATGATTTTATAGCCGTGAATATATCATTTTTTATTACACGACTAATTTCAAATATATGGTAATTTAATTAATGAAAAGAAGAATTTCCAGTACCTATATTTTACAAGTCAGTTCCATCGATTGAAAGTGTTATTTTATTGAAACATATTTCCATATTAACATAATTTACAAGAATTTTTATTGTATATTTTATATATCGCTTCTGACGTCATTGACAATCTATGAAATAGTGGTGAGTGAATGAGGAACTTTTAATACAATTCGAAATTTATTTTTTTTCTTAGCACAGATTTAATTCGATACTATATTTTTTACGTTTTTTCTAACATTCAATATCTTGGTAATTAAGCATCACGTTAAAATTCCGTTCGCATAAAATCCATTTGGAATTAAATGAAGAATAAGGATTGATTATCTCTATTTGCACTGATGAAAGTTTCTTCATGGAAGACCGTTTAATTTCAATCGCTTAAAAAGAAAGTTTTGCCAGTTTCATAAGAACTTTTTCTCACTTAACTGTTCTTAACACAATGCAAAAGTTTTTGTGTGTGTGTGTATATATATATATATATATATATATATATATATATATATATATAGAGCTCGTTTCTTTCAGCCATATCATACATAGGTACTTTTTTCTACAAATCATATTAGAACTGTCAAGTTATCCCATAGAAAAAATTTCCCGCGAGCGTTTACGTAATCTCTTTAAAAATTATGCAGAGATTTCAACGGCGCGCATCGTAAGCAGGCATGATATTTTGTCCCAAGTATAATTATATACAAACTTTACAGTCACAAATTTTCTCCAAATTCTCATGAAATTTCGTAATAATCACTTCTGAATGCCACGACCTCGAAATCATTTCGATGTAAATTCATTCATTAATTCATTCGTTTAACTCTATCGCTTCGCGAGATCACAAAATTTAAAAAGTGAATATTTTGTATATTTTAGAAAGAAATCCGGATTCAAATCCTAGTAGAAGTAATTTTCGCAGTAAATTATTCACAGTTTTTAAGATACTTATTAACATGAATATTATTAAATTGCTTGTCAATATTAATACTCTAAGTCTGTTCATGATTGCATTTCAAGATTTCGACGTGCGGTTTACAGAATTGGATATTTGTATATATAAATATTCAATTCATAACCGAAACATTGAAGCACTAAGATCTGTTTTGGCTGAAAATAGGATTAATATTTCTCTCAATTGAATATTTTGTATTTGCATGTTTGAAAAGAAATTAATCTAACGCGACATAATGTTTATTCAAACGATATTATACGGATGTACATATGGATGTAGACATTTATGCGGATACATCGCATATGTATGTTACACGTTCGTGGAGTTTGCGTTTCTAGCATAAGCGATACAAATAAATCGATCGGCATGGATTTCATTAAGATTCAAAACATCTCACCGTTGCTTAGATTAGAAAGTCTTAAGATTTCAAAGGAAAGTACCATTCTCTAAAGACGACACTTTCCTTCATCATCGATTTTCCTTTCCTTTATCGCATGCAAAATACAGACAATAATGTTACATACTGCAATAAAAATTCCATATTTCATTTATCGTGTATTATTGAAGTTTCGCGATCGTGTAGTGGTCGATAATTAAAAAAGTTGGCGAGCAGAGCCGAGCATTTGCTTGAAAGAGATTGCTGCAGTAAAAATGCATTATACCTAAGCGTAATATTCGCCGTAGCATTTTTTCCGCTTAAAATTAAAGTCGGTCGATCAACAATTAATTTTTTAATGGCACTGTCGTGAAAACATTAAATTCCGCTATTTCATGCACTGATCCATCTGACTGAAATGTATCGAAAACTAATTGGGCTTTTTCGATAGATTAACGTGCTTCATCAACTATGCGATTGGGAAAATTTGTAATACGCAAATAAAGCGATAAACACAACTTCGTTCGGTGTCTCTTAATCCCGTCGTTTTACAAATATCATTGATTATGCATATCGCAAATCTCTTGCATGCTATTATAAGTAGATACATTATTAATTTCTAAACTAGCGACGAAACATACAAACAAATATTTTGAGATAATAATGATAATTTTGTAACAAAAGCAAAGTTATTTATATGGAATATAGTAGGATAAATTCCTATATCCTCTTCGTACTATTGCTTTAACTCTCCAGAATTGACGCCAAAATCTGTAACAATTATTGACCCTGGAAATTTTTTCCAGCCACTTTTATTACAGATTATATAATAAAAAAGCTAATTAATTACAAGAAATCAAAAAAAAAGAGATAACTTGTATAAGAAAAAAATAAATACTAAATTTATTTTAATAATAAAAATCCAAATTTGCAGACATAAAATAAAGAAAATTAAATTATTGGACATTTTTGACAAAGAATTAAAAATGTCCAAATATAATATATGTTATAATTATGTTATAATTTGTATATATGTTACAATTGAGGGATCTAATTGACCCACCATTATCTCCAGAGAATTAAATTAAAATAAATGCTTTTGTTGCTACTTTCAGCTAAGAACATCTGCTTGGTATTTATTTACGTGATCCCTAATATAAATATACATACGTGTATATACGTACTTATTGAAATTATTTCACATTTGAGTTAATGATAAATAAATATATAACTATTAATAGGTGCAAGTATTTGCGAAAATGCTGTTTCTTCCCTGTCGCGAGTTTGAGTGCAAACCGAACGCGGGTTCTAAATAACGAGTCAAACATTCCGGCCTTGTATGGGACCGGCATGTGTGGGAAGTACAATTTGTCTGCGCCGACATGTCGGCGGGAAAAAAATAGATTCCGATTGAATTTAATGCTCTACGCTGGCTGCGTACACTCCAATCAGCCGGAGTATCAAAGAGCGAACCGGGGCAACCCGATAAACGATCAAGAGCGAAAAGAAAGAGAGAATGAGAACGGACAAAGACGAACAAGACACGTGCGGTCGAAAAACGATTAAAAAAAATAGTGATAAAGAGAAAAAAAAGATTTTAAGATAGAAAAAAAATATAAAAAGCATTCCGCGTTAATTCAATTTTCGATTATACGATAGCATCATCGATCGATTAATCGTCGATCGATAGACCCGCACTTTTATTCGTTCGTCCGGCATGTAACAATGTATCTTTCGCGAAGCACTTTCTGCCCGTCTGACATCCAATCTTTCTTTGACTTTACTTTTTTTTTTTTTTACTGTCTCGTCTAATCGGCTTACTCGCGATATGAGCAAACACCCGTGCTACTTGAACGAAATTTATTACATTAAATGAATAATCCCGCATTCTTATTTATCGGTAATTTATAGTCGTCCGTTTAATTCGGCGGAATCATCCACTCCAATTCATTTACTCATGAACAACTCTCGCGTCATATATTTTTTCACCCCCGATTAACGCTCAAGTAACAAAATGAATGAAGAATGATGGAAGATTTAGCGTGCCAATTTTTATCGCGATACAGACATCTCATTTTCTCCATTACAGCGATAAACTCGATCGTATTCTACGCCAAGTTGGAGCCAATGGTTTTGTTATAAATAAGCCAGCCTTGTATATAAACCGTGTCCAATTTATACGCGTCCCCCTTAAGGGCTCGATCCGCGATACATACCATAAATATTCTCCTTCGCTCCTGCTATTTTCCAATCTCTTGCCACTCACGTTATACGGTAACGCGATACTACCGTTTTACATGGTAACATGCAGGATATCCAAGTCCTACATTTTGTTGTAATGACGAAATATCAAGGCGCACGTAACGAAGTATTATTTCACCGGTAACACGTAATTATCGTACTGTCGGTGAACGAATGGAACAAATCTTGAAAAATATAGAGCTTTCCTGTATTCATTACCGAGGATATTGTGGTGAAAAATATCTATCAGTAAGTAGAAATCTTAAAAGATACATACAGCCAATGCAAAAAGTATTCGTACAAGGAAAATTTTTATAAAGAAAGTCCTATTTGTAGAAAATAAATATTAACAATTTTATAATAATAAATACGTTCTGTTTTAATATAAACGAATGAATTTCGCGTGTGTTCCTAATCTTAAAAGCCAAATTTCTGGACTGTACGAATATTTTTTGTGCATTCAAATAATATCATTTTTAATTTTTGTTTATTTTTAAGATATTACACGCGCGCGTTATTTAATTATTTACATCTTTTTGGTATATATTAGATCATTTAAAAAGTATCCGCGGTTTTTTGTTCAATTTTTGAATGAAAAAACCGCGGATACTTTTTAAATGACCCAATATAATTTCGAGAATAATATAGTCTACTTTATTATTTATGAATAAATTGCTAATTATCCGGCAAGAAATAACCGTCAATTAGACGTTGAAACAATGTCGAATTAATGTCTATATGATCGTATCGATATCAATTTGATATCAATTTGATGAGTCGTAGGATAATGTTTAGTTTTTAAAGAAAGGTTTTTTTAAATATATTTTCCTTATACGAATGCTTTTTACATTCACTGTACGTGTCTTTTATTGCACGTTTTCTGAGATATCCAAGAAATCCATAAATGAATAAAATGTTGCCGGTAAAAGGATATTTAAATAGGCCGCATTTATGAAATGCTCACATTTTCCACATTCTTGTATAAACGATAAATTATCGAGATGTTCGAAATAGATTGGTATATAATTCAATTATATTACACGTAACTGTCATCCAGCCTCTCATTTTCTTTGTAAATAAATTGGCATCAAGTTTCATAAAATATAAAACTCTCATATTTTCTTTCTATAATATTGTAATATTTAAAAAAAATACTTTATCATACACAGAATAATTATACAGTTCTTATAAACATTTACGATACAAGTTACTAAAAATCTGTACATCATAAAATACTGTTTTTTTTTACACATGAATGGTTTTGTTGACGTATCTAAAAATTTAGCCAGATACAGATCTGGAAATAATTTCGTTGAATCATCAAAATAATTATGCAGGATGCTTAAATATGATGAGTAATGCTATAAAAAGTTTTGATATTCTAGTAACCAACTTGAGTATCCCACATAATTATATTTCGATGATTCAACAAAATTATTTATAGATCTGTATGTAGCTAAATTTTTAGATATTTCAGCAAAACCGTTCTTTTCATGCATATTTTATAAAATAAATAAAAGCGTATGAAAAGAGAGTAATCACTTCAATTAAGTTTTTTACGTTTTTTTTTTTCAATCGAATTACTTTTTACTTATTTCTCGAATTACTTGAGAATGAGCTTTTGTTGTTGGTTTAACAGGAAACGTATTCACGATAGCCGTTTTGTCTTCCACTCTAAAGGTACAGGGTTTCGCGAATTTCTTCTGAAAACGGAGACGTTTTGATCAATGGCTGGATATCAATATACAAAGCGCAATGGTCAATTTTGCAGTACAAAGGAAGTATTCTTACGCTGCAATTTTGCATACAAACTCCAAAATCCTTCTTTCTAAATATTAAATTTCATGTTCCTCTTAGCTCTTAATGATAAAAACATTTTATATATATATCTCATATGTACTAATTTTAATATTAGCTTTAAAAATACTACTCTTTTGTCTGATTACATTAACTGAGATGTGACTTTTAAGGGGATCCTAAAGCCTCCTGTTTTACTGATTAAATCATGTAATTTTTGTATAACAAATACTTTTTTCCTCTTTCAATTTCCGATTCAAAAATCCTTTTCCAGAATTAAAGTATACGCATTGATATGGGAAGTAGAGTCTATGCCGAGAACGATCAAAAATTTCAAAATTGATATATTTTTTACGATTTTTTAGTGCAACATAGCGTCTCAGCTGTCAAGTCGTTACAACATTTGCTTGATATGAAAGCTCTGCAATTTATAGGGGAAGTCCAGGCAGCGCGGACTGAGAGACTGTTAAGATTGAGAAGAAAACTTGACACAATTAAGATTGAGATCAGAAACCATTTTTATTCTTATAAATCTTAAAGGGTTTAACTTTAAAATAAAATTTAAAAAAATTAAAAAACTTGAACATTAATATATCGTCTTAGTTAAAATATAAAAAAAGAGAAACCATCCGCTTTGTCCGACCCTCTCCCCCCCCCCCCCAGGCAAAGCGAATGGATGACTAGAGCAATGCAAATAAAATTTAAAAAATTAGAATTAGTCTTGGCAATCATAAAAGTAGCTACCAAATCCTCTATATGTAGTGCAGTCTTCATGGGCCCATTTGATGAACCACTGCACTGACTGCACTAAATCAGTCATACATAAATCATCATACTGCGTTCAGAATCATCGTCTGGATGCACCTAGACGTCATTTTATCCTTGTTGTTCACCAATGTTAAACAAGGATAAAAAACATCTCGATGCACCCAGATAATAATTCTAAACGCAGCCCATCATTGTGATAAAAATGAGATGTAAACATATGCCTTTCGTACACTCGAAAGATTATCTGTCCCTCCGTATTCCCAGTATTTTCATTGTAAAGAGCTCCGCACAATAAAAGGAACAGGGAACAGAGAACAAAGAATAAGAATTTCAACCTATCAGAAACTGTGTATTCCACAATACATGATTTCTGATAGGTTGAAATTCGTATTCTCTGTTATCTGTTCCCTGTTCCTTTTATTGTGCGAAACTTCTAATCATATACCGAGTAAAGAGGATGGATCATCCGTTTTGCCCCCACCCCAAAAACCCTATCTGGCGCGAATTTGGAAAGGTTAGAATAAGTTGAAGCACAAGTTGAAGTGAAAAATTTAAAAATAACCTCGAATTCACGTTTATAGACATAGAATTCTCATAAAAATTATTCACACTGATTAAGAAACAATTATAATAATTGTTAATAGATAATAATTAAGCTATGTAGCGAAAATCGCAAGAAAACATTCAATTTTCTATGTGTCTCTAATAAACACAATCATATGTCGTTTCGTACTTTCATAGCGTTGGTCATTCTTTCAACTACTAGAGACTCATAGCGCTATCTCAGATAGATAAGCGAAAATAAAAGGTATTCGCTTTACCCAGGGTATCCATTTTGCCCGGACTTCCCCTACGTACGAAATAATGGTTCTCAGACACGTAGTTTACACGAACAAACAACGTCGAGTTCTTAGAATTAAATTTGAACGCTTTATCGCGACAAATTTGTTATACGAAAATTGACACGAATGTGCGACTGCGTATCAAAGATTACGTGAAATATTAATGTGGTAGTATACAGGTTTTAACATATTTCATCACCCATCATGAGCAGGTAGAGTGAATCGAACTAAGTCGAAAAGTCCTATATTATTTTACAATTTTCGCAATAATTAACAAGATATTAATTATTAAAAATTGTCAAATATTGGTCTTGAATAATTTTTTACTCAAATACTATCAACTTTATAGAAAAGCTGCAAGAGACAAAAATCATTTATTTTCTTCTCATAAAGTTCTGAGAATTTTTTCAGAATTGTTTAATATCATATTTTCTCATGTTGGTAAAAATAAGAAAATGCAGTACTAAAAAGTTGATAAAAAATTCTGAAAAAATTTTTAAAGTTCTATGAGAAGAAAAAAAATGATTTTTGTCTCTTGCAATTTTTCTATAAAGTTGATAGTATTTGAGTAAAAAATTATTCAAGATCAATATTTGGAAATTTTTAGTAATTAATATCTCGTTAACTATTGCATAAATTGCAAAATGGTAGATGACTTTTCGACTCAGTTCGATTGACTCTACCTACTCATGATGGATGACAAAATATGTTAAAATCATCCTGTATAAAGACATGTCGATGTGTGGCATGTCGACCTCTGGTGACTTTATCGGAGTTCGAACATCGCTCGAATATTCCACTTATGCATTTCATCTTTTATTGATCATATTTGTAATTATTAAAAATATTTTAACATCAAATATAATAGTGTACGTTGTTTCTTCAGTCAGTTTAAAATTTTAAAGTAGTTTTAAGCATTAAGTTAATATATTAAGAAAATATATGTAAGTATTATTTGTTGCATTAGCATTTATGGTATTTAATTTTTAAGAATTTTCATAATTAAAATTTCCACAAAATTAAAAACTGTTAATAGATTTTATTTTACGTTCGCGCAATTCCTTCTTAATTTTAAATCCAGAAGTCAGAACAGAAGCAATCCGAAGGGAAATGCATCTATGTACCGACCTCGATTCGAACTTGTTGCATTAAACAAGCTTCATTGCACTGTCCATAGATGCATCGAAAATAGCAATCAACCACATCAAAGACGAAACTTCGCACGTGTAATCCGAATTCTACATAGCGAGACTTGAATTTAGTGAGGTTGGACTGGCAATTGCTAGGCTCAAAATACATCTACGAAAATACATCCACTGCCCAGACGTATACATATGAACGATACAGGACAAAATTTCAGAAGAACGCATTGTAATGCGCTGAGGCGCATCGACCTTTTTTCGATAACAAATCACGACCAAGAGAAATTAAAAGCATTTATCGATACACATTGACTCACAACAATTAATTAGAATAATATAAAAATATAAAATAGAATAACATAAATCATACATTATAATTGCAATATTTCTTTTATATCTCCTGTATAATATAAATCATATTACTTCCGAGATATATTTATGGCTAATTACATCATTGCAATTATAAATCTTCTTGAATCGGATATCACAGTTATAAAATACTAACGTAAGAAATAACATGCGAAATGATACGAGAGATCAATAAATATGAATTAATTCAGAGATTACGCGCGACGCGATCTGAATTTTTGATAAAATGACGTTTGAAATTAATAACAAATTCTCTCCGAACCGAATAATTTCTAAATTAATTTAATCGAATAGTAAATAATTACAAATATAAATTCATATAACAAAGAATACAATCATCAAATTTATTGGATCGACCTACATTATGCAATGGAATCATTAATAAAATAAACAATCATAATTCCCACCTCTCTTAATCTATTTGCATCATTCAGATCTCTGTTTTTCAGATCTCATTCCGTTCATTCGACACTACATTAAATATGGATCTCATTCGATATTTCATTAAATATGCATTTAAAAGGCTCTATAATAACATCGAAACGGAACCATTATCGTTGAATTTATTAGATAGGACGCTGTGGTCGATAATTACCACGTCCGATACGTTTCTGTGTCTAAACAACAGAACGCCGTATCCTTTGGAACATGCCGTTAATCATGCGATCCGCCCTAAAGTTTGCTTAGACTCTCGGCTCCCGATTAAGTAAAGAGGTTACGAGAATATATAGGAGAATCCTGACACGTGATCGTTAAGGTTTCAAACGGCACGTAGAAGATGGTTTTGACGTTAAAACCACGGTAATTATCCAATCCCGAAGAACATACACGAGTTGATATAATCTCTTAAATCTTGCATACAGGACGTCTACTTTTGATATGAGAACAGCGCCGGCTATAAATCAGGCGACACGCTTGTTTCGTGTCGTATATGGAATAATATATTTTGTGCTTTATTTAAATATTTCTGGCGTGATATGTGCGGCGCGGGGCTTTAACAACGGTACTTAATGTTATTGACGAAAGAAATATCGGTGGAAAATAAGAACGATTCGATAAAAATGGCGCAGTGAAAACGGCAGTGATTGGAAAATCCGCTGCTAAAAATTCTGTTGGAAATATGCGCACGCTCGATATAACGACAAGATAAACATTTCGGAAATGGTTGGAAAAATCGACATGGGCGCAGCTCCGCGTATTTTTACAATAAACGAAATGTCCAGCGCGCTAACCCGATTGCTTAAAAAATATAACTAATACCAATTGACAGATGGGAAACAACAGTTTTTACGCTTGTCCCCGAATAAATTATTTATCTTCGCTTCAATTCTACATCACTTTACTCTACATCGACTACCCTCCTGTTTATCGGCTTGAAAATAGTTTGCATTAATTAATTAATTTGTCGAAAGTATAGCGATTTAAAGAATTATTCAGAATAAATAAATGATGTATAAATAGAGTGATATATACAAAATGAGTTATTAATAAATAATCAATCGAAATGCACTCTTCTGCAAATAAAATGGGATAGATCCCAAAACTAGACTTTCATATATAACGTTGGCGATGAAAAACATTTTCAGAAATTGCGACTTCAGCGTAATATATGTATACATGTTATTCAATATTAAAATGTTTTATGAATGCGAGGCGGGATTACATTTTTTCGTGCATTATCCTGCGTTTATTCCGAACTAAAAGAGCACTTTTAATGATATCATTAATTGACGTAGTAATGAACGTTGTGCCTTCCATTGAAAATCCGAAATAAATCATTCATTAATCGTGTTCACTCACTAGTCAGAATCTGCTGCTTCGATATGGTAATTAAGAGTTGTCCCCAGGCACGATTTAATTCGGCGAAACTCGGCTGATCGATTCGCATCAAGCGGAAACCGAAATTTATCGGCACTTAAACTACCTCTTTTTTTTAATTTTCGGTAGTTACGCGTGGTGCTCGTTAAAGTGTTGGAAATTCCCGATAATGGTACCGTGAACGATCGAGTCAACCGCCAGGCACGAATCGTTAAAATTTTCCAACGGAGGGCCATTGCGCTGTCCGATCTTTTTTTTTCTGTAATAATCCAAATAATTTAATCGAAAAGTAAATGAATGCACAGTTGAATGCTCGCGTAATAATATTGCAAAACTTGTTTCGTAAAGTCTTTCTCCATGATGTGTTTTTCCATGAAGAGAGTGGAATAACATCCCTTCCCTGCGGCCAGTGTGGCTTAACGTCGCGATAACACTCGTGATTTTATCACTTAATTTCCGCGCCGAAGAAATATCTATTCGCGCGCTCGCGAGTCGACCGTAACGTGAAATCACGACCGTAATATGGCACAATACCGTCGCTGAAATTGCCCAGACATAAACACGCGGCGCGACACGTAAATCAATAAAGCGTAAACGTCTGCTAAAGAATCGTAAAAACGCTCTCCGCCGCGCCGGTCCAGCATCCGTCGACGACAAGATTCAGGATTTTCAATCTTCCCAGATCGATAATCGAGAGATACTCTCGAGAATGACGAAAGAGACAGAGAGAGAAAGAGAGAGAGAGAGAGAAATCTACTATGGGATATAAGGAACGTGCGCGTTCCGTCATTTTAGCGCGTCATCCACTGAAAATACGGGGATTCTTTCCCGTATCTGGGAAATGGAAATGGACTACCGATGTTGGATAACAGGCAGCGCAGCTTGACTATCGCCGCGAAGTAAAACAAAGTTGCGCGAACGTTATTGAAATCTCGAGCGAACGAACAATTCTGCCGGAATGCTCGTGTTAGCCATCGACGTCCATTATCTCCCTTTTCGCTACGAAGAAGAGTATTTTCTTTCAGATATAAAAGATCGTGTTATAAGAAAATATAGGTAGATTTGCAGTAGCTACACCGCGATGGTCGAATTTATTAAATTGACATTATTAAATTAAGATGCATAAATTAAGAAGCGATGTAATTAAAACTCTACAGCTTGCTTTATATGACATAAAAGAAATAAAAGTTTAGACGAATATATCTCGTAAAAATTCCTGTGATAAAAATCTAAGATGTCTTACTTTTATCAAATTTAACAAATTGATCGAGATGTAATCTAGATTTGATCTAGATTTTGATTGTAATTATATTCATTATTTTTCAAATTATAATTGAAGTATGTAATTGATTCAAAATGATTTTTTTATTATCTCAATTTATTAAAATAATAAAAAAAAATTCATTTTAAAACTAAATTTCGAATGGATTTTATTCTCTTACCGCTTCAAGTCTTCAAGTTGATAATTAAAAAACCGTTCGTATAATATAAAAAATATTTTTTTCTCTTTGTAACATTATTATATCGTAATAAATTATTTAATTATTACTTTTTATTTGATTTTAATTCGTTTTCCTCGAATGACAAAACCATTTGAACATGAGGATTACAAAAACACAGCAAGATATTAAATTCGCGAAGAAAAGGAATTGCTTGTCGATAAGAAGACCAATTTCTTCGATGATAAGCGCATTTATCTTGATCCTAGTTCGGTGCGTCTTTTATCGCGACACAAATCTTGTGGTTAATATCGCTTCTCGTTTACCTTAGCAAGTTATGAGTTTTCCTTGTCCCAGCAAGCAACCTTAGAAAGGATGAAGCTGATATTTTTACCTAAATATTAACCGCAAAACAGAGAAGAAATGGCACGCGTAGTGAGAAGAAATGGCAGTGTATTCTCGCGATCTCATCCAAGTTTCAGAGAATTTTTGGTGATATGAGAGTACAAATACACTCACGGCACACGCTCAACGGGAATTGCCCGGAAAGCGAAACAACAGCACAGATATAAATCAAATTTCTTCCAGGAATATTGCGACTTCTGAGTGATGTTCCTGCGCGCGGCATAAAATAAGTTGCTCCTAATTCGCTGGCATAGGAAAACAGTCAAAGAATCATGAATTTTACTCAAATGTAGACTGCTTTTTACTTTCAACCTTTCTTTTTATGAATAAAGAAGAACCTCTCAGAAAAATATTTGACTAGTTAGTTTTTACAGGAATAGAAAATCATATTTGGGATCTTTATCAATTACATATTTCCATCATAATATTTGAAAAATAATGGAATTATTTATAATTACATTTCGATTAATTTAATAAATTTGATGAAAATGAGATATTTATTTTTATCAAATACAGTAAAAATATTCGTTTTGACATTTAATGAAACTTTAATACTTTTTCATCAAATTTACCGAATTGATCGAGATGTAATTAAAAACGATCTCAAAAATATTGCTTTCTAAACTTGTGTGTAGCTACCGCAAACTAATCAAATATTTTATTTCGACATGAAATTTACTACACACACACACACACACACACACACACACACACACACACACACATAAAATATACATATATATAATATGTCAATTCACACCGATATATTATTATTTAAATACTAAAATCCAGTTGAAACTAATAAAGTTTTCTCGTTACTTACTATTAAGTATTCGAATGCTGTCTAATATCATTTATTGTTATTCTAATATTTCAATTATATAATAAAAATATATGTCAAAGGAAATACGTTAACGTATAGTTGCATTGAAGCAGACTGATAAATAGCTAATAAATATAATAGGGAGAAAATAAATGAAGAGATTTTGAATAATACAAAGAAATAAAGAGATCAAAATTTCAGCGTTGAGAATTGGGTGGTCGTATCAAATTTGCAACACCCGAGGCGTTTAATGCGTCGATGAATCCACCAAAATCCATGCTAATAACGATAATCGAAATTTGGCTACGGAGCAAAGGCTCACCGTGCCTGCTCCGTAGCCAAATGGCTCCGTGCCGGCCAATTCGCACAAAGACGAAACGTGTGAAAAAAAGACTATCAGTGGATCGTTACGACAGGGTCGATCGGCGAAGGCGTGAAGATTGGCTGAGCCTGAGAACGGCGAAACAAATGGGAAAGGAAAGCAAAGAGACGAAAGGTGATGGCAGCGAAATCACGGCGTTACCACCGAAAGAGAGGTGTGTCGAATCTCCGTGAATTCTAATCATCGAGGGTGGTATTTTCAGTACGATATACGGCGAAACGTTTATTTACTCGACAAATTTACGAAACAAATTAAATACAGGTACACGACTTCTAATTATAATCGGTTAACCCGCGATAGTTTAATCGAATCCTTAAACAAGAAAATAGCTGGATTAGTTTTAAGCTATATATTAGGTGTTGGAATTAATTCGTAGCGTTTTACAAGTGATGGGAAGTACTTTCATTAATGTATTTTTTAATGCTCATGTGAAATAAATAACATTCTTTCATTAAAAAACGCTACGAATTAATTCCAACACCTAATAATTGATTTGGTACAATAAATTTGTTTGAACAATAAATGGATAATGTAAAATGAATATAGAACAGTATCGTATTCTATTTCTCTCTCGCTCCAATAAGTAGATATTGATTCTGCAACGATTGGATAGAAATAAAAAATGCAAAATAGATAACAATATTTGTACGACAAAAAGCATTTCTGATAGGTATATTATTCTAATTTGATTAAATTTAGTATCTTTCCCGATAAAGAAGATAATTGAAAAATTTAACCATTTAGATAAAGATAAAAAAGACTGATTGTGAAACCTTGTAATAACAAATACGTGTAATAAAAATACTTGGTCAATGTTCGAAAAAATAAACTTACGCTCGCAAGAAATAATATTATGCAAAAAATTATGCTTCAAAGTGTTATCAATATAAATATATATATATATATAAAATTGTAAATTAGTAATAAGAACGAATTACGTAAATTTATGATAGTAAATGTTACGTAGAAGAGCGAAACGGTTTCTCATTCTTCTAACGATGACGACATTTTAATTTCATGGGACGTTAAATACATTTCCGAAGACGAAAGAGAGAGAAAGCAAAAATGAAGAAAGTCTGAGGAGAGATGAGACAATAAGAAGAGAAGGAGAAAGGACGAGCGAAAAGAGATAGAATGACTGTTCTACGAGCCTCGGGAATACGTGTTCTCTCAGCTTAATATAAAGTCCGTTGTTAATCCAAAAAATTCGTAGTTTAAATTTCACATAAAAGACTCAACCAGCTTTTCCAGCAAGAATTTTTCATTATCTGCATTTTCGCGTAGACCGAATCTCACTTTAACTTTGTTCGTCTTACTTTAACTACTATTCACAAGGAATACAAGCGATAATGTTAATTCACGATGATAATAATCATTCATGAATGAATTTTTCAAGACTATAATATATGATAAATCGAGAAAGAAAGTATTGTTACGCCATTTAGACTAAAATCAAGTAGGATCAAATATAAATCGAAGTACTCGACGTCATTCCGCGATATTCCAATCAAACTTGGAGCTTCTATATGAATTATTCATAGTACCATCTGACTGAAATATCGGAAATACGTCATTGTGAAGTCTGCCTGACTGGACACTGCACGAAGTAAATCTTGAAAAGGTACTCCTACGTTTCAAACATTCCCGTATTTAGTTATTTATAACAATTAAAAACAGTCTTCTTTTTCTTGAAAGTTTAACTGTGAAAATTTCACGCGCATTATAAGTCTTTCATACAGGAAATCGACAATTCTAATGAAACAGACAATATTTGCACTAAAAAGCTTTAATAAAAGAAGAAAATTTTTAATCGTGTAGGTATAATAATACGGAGAATAGATATCGAATGTTTAATGAAAAGCGTCGCGTCATCTGAGAATCGGGAAATTTTATCAAATTTGTATCCTGTATAGTGCATCTTACACAAAATTTCACAAGCAATCTCCATTAATCAGAAACTACATATTTATGTAGAAGAGACGACTCGCGTCTTTGCACTCGCATTCACGAAAATGTAAGTTGCGTTTGCACGTGCGACATGTAAATTTGCTCAGACACGGTTAAACGCACGTAGACCGCGTGGGTGCCGATAATGCCCTTCTATAAAACACAAGCGTATCGAAAAAGGTATAAAATCCGGCGGGAAAAAAAGAGAGAGGAAAGAGAAAAAGCCCCCAAGAGCTCTCGCGTAAATCGAGTTACCACGCGCTTTATTTCTTTTTGTGACTCGCGGCAACTTGGAATTATCGTTATTTGCAGCTCGCGGCCATGAATTTAGAAGCAGTCTATATATGCTTTATACGTATGCGCGAGATGTAATTCGTCGCAATCGGAAGTAACGTTGACCCCATGGATCTTACGAGATCACAAGAGTTACGAAAACAGAGAACATTGTACAGAGAATTAAATAATCGATTACTCTTATAAAAAAAAAAATTTATTTCCACTTATTGCCATGTATTATTCATACCATCGAGTTTTAAACACACGTCAGAAAGAAAAAATTCTCGTATCTTCTTGCGTCTGCACTATTTTTTTTATTAAGAAATGCAAAAACTTTTATTCGTGTATATTCTGAGTTTATTTTTTTTCCGTCACAAAATGGAAAGCTTATTTAAATATTTGATTTCTAGTATAAAATTTGGTAGAAACAGAGTCGATATATAGAAACCCTAAAAATCTCGGTACCAATTTAATCAATACGTTCAATCTTTTTATGTACGTATACTGACACGAGGCGAGACGGGTGCGCCGATTTTTCAGTTTACTTTACTATTTAGCACCGCGCGCGCGCGCGCAACTGTAACCGACAAGTTCAACACTCGCATCACGTGCCATGGAATTTATATTTCGTCAAGCCCAACCCTTTTACAATCCCTTGCCACCTTATATAATACTCTCTTTCGGAAGATTTTACAACTCTACTTCCCTACTCGTATAATGCACGCCGCGCGTCCATTTCAGTACATAAAATTAGGAGATTTTTGTCGAGATCTCGTGCCTCATGCGAAATACGTATTTAAATGTGAAATTGAAAAACATCAGCATACGTAATAAATAACTCAGTTTATTAGATTTCTTTAACCTACATTTTATTCTAACGAGATAAAAATATATAATAATTTTATACGTTCCTCATTGGAGATACTAACACAAAATTATTAGGTGTTGGAATTAATTCGTAGCGTTTTTAATGAAAGAATGTTATTTATTTCACATGAGCATTAAAAAATACATTAATGAAAGTACTTCCCATCACTTGTAAAACGCTACGAATTAATTCCAACACCTAATATACTATTATATTATATACTAATTATATTATATATATTATTCCGGAATTAGCGGAATTAGCTAGCACTGCCCTTTTTGAATTTTAGACTAAACTTTCAAATTTAGAATAAACTAAAATTAGCTACTGATAATAATTGATCCTGTTAATAATTAAGCTATAGGTTGAGAAGCTTTTTATAAAAATTAAATTGTAGAGAAAACAATGAAATGTTATTCATTTAATTTAACATAGATTTAACCCCAACAATATTTTGTTTTCTTCATCCAGAGAAAAGTTTCTTAGAATAAAAAATAATTTATTTGAATCAAAGAAATTTATGTATTGCTACACGCCCACGATCCTCGTAATCGAACATGCGAGACTCGAAATGTTTAAATACGTACACATGTAAGTATTTGCGACTCGAGACAATAGCGGTATTTAAATTTTCTTTTATATAGACTTCGTATTGAGGTAACGAGTCGAACTCCTTCAGATCCTTCGCATTTAAAATATACTCTCTAAATCTAAATCAGTGGATAATTATACTGATATCAATGCCAAGTATGCCATTGGTAATCAATGAATTAAATGTAAGATCCTTAATTTAGTTAATAATAATTTATTATATGATCACACTAACCTTGTTTTAGTGCTTAAATTCAATGAATATGGTATTGAAAGATTGAAATTAATATGCAAATATTATTATAGTATTTTAGTTATTAATGCTCAAATATTCTTCCTTTTTTAGTTGAACTTTACTGATTATCAATGCCAAGTATACCACTGGGTAATTATAGTGATTATCCACTGATTCAGATTAGAGAGTAGACATTTAACTAAGAGTAGCATTTATAATAATTGTATAAGTATCTAATTGCCCAAATTTAGACATATTCAATCGCTAGAAATAACTGATAAACAAATTCAATAGACAAGAGAAAAATATTTAAATCCTAAGAGAAGAATCTCGAAAGAGAAAACGCTTAGCAATAACGTGACTTGAGAAGAAAAGGTCGTGGAGTTTGTTGAGAAAATTTAACTAGAACAGATGTTGTATTGCCTTCAAATAATTAAATATTCGAAAGACCGAACGAAATCTCTTTTACTCGATACCCTATCACCAAAGTTCAAATTAAAGAAACTTCTTTAACCGATGATATATATATATAAAGTGGAATATTAAATTTAAAGTTTACATAAAAATCTAAATAAAAATTAATAATCTGTCATTTTCTTCATCGATTCAAAATAAAACTAACTTGAAATTCATTTCAAATTAATTCCAAATTTTGCTAAGTATAATACCGTCTGTACCAATTTTCTACCAATTCTGAACTATTGTATAAATCTTTGTTACAGATAGATATACAGAGCTATCTCCAAAGACGGATTAACGTATTGTATGACTAATATTCCTGTACTTGAACCCTAACCTCTACTTGATACCATGAAATACTCACTGCAAATGCAACGATATTTTATTTCTCTACATCATCGAATATTTTGGGCTTGTCTGTGATCGGGGTCAAGTGCTCTTTCCTTCGAGTGATCCGCTCTCGAAGATACGTTTATTCGATACCGATTCGGAAAAATTTCAGAAAAATGCCGATATTTAAGTGGAAATCAACGAGTTCTGATGAGGAGAGGAAGTACTAAAAAATTTAGGATTACCAATGCATTACATCTATCATACACACACACACATATATATATATATATATATACGGCAACCTTTCGTAAAGTTCAATTCAAACAAAAGTTCTATCTCTTAACAATGATATTTGGCATTAATATTCCGTGGAAACGAATTAATCACATTACAATGACACGAATAAGTCAATCGAATCAATCTATAGCTGCTTTCGATACTATTGCAGGTTTTGATTCAAATACCATGTTTAATAGATGAATTTATTTATGTGTTTGCTCATCTGTGGTGTGATATGTACTGTGTCTGATGTATATGAAATTATCCCGGAAATTATAGTATGATACCAAACGTATGAACGTGCTATATATAGAAGATCAGATAAATCTAATTTGATCAAAATCGAGATATATACACTTTCAATTGGATGTTGCTGGTATCACATTTCCTCTATTATTGCAAAGTATAATATTTTCTCATATTTACATGTTCAAAGGAACTTTTAATCACGAAATGCAAATCGTAATAGAATATCTATGCAGGACAGATACTTATTAATATAATTGACACGGTATTTCATTAATAATTTAACGTTTCCTTGTTATACATACATAAGAGTGGCCCGAATTTAAATGATCAAACTTCGAGAGCGTATAGAGAATCGACAAACTAAGAAAAAATTTTTTAAGCACCCTGTATATGTCAATTTTCACAATGTTTAACTCTGAATATATGCATAGATTAGGCGTTTTTTAAATTTTATTTAGGAAATATTCATTTATCTTTATTGTATATAAATATCCAATATATTTAATTAATTATTTCTAACTCCAATCTTCATCATCTGTGACTTATGAATATCACCAAAAGAAGAAAATTAATAAAAAAATCTTATTTTTCAAAAATTTCAGTACTTTACTTTTACTTTTTACTTATATTTTTTCCACTTATTATTTATCTTTTATATCTATTTTTATTATTTAACAATAAATTCAAAAATTTATAAAAATTTATAAATAATCAATTAGACTTAATTTTAAAGTTAATATTTATATCACACATAAATAGTATTCTCAACTGCATTTTTCCTGAACATTTTGTGTGAATTCGTATATATAGAACGCTAGTAAAAAATGTAAGAAATGACTATCTCTTATCAGATTTCAGAACTATCAAGAGACACGACAATGTCTCGTGACAAGTCTACCAATATACATGTATATGCAATATGTATATATATATGTATATATTAGGTGTTGGAATTAATTCGTAGCGTTTTACAAGTGATGGGAAGTACTTTCATTAATGTATTTTTTAATGCTCATGTGAAATAAATAACATTCTTCCATTAAAAACGCTACGAATTAATTCCAACACCTAATATATATATGTATATAACGTCGCGAGATCATATATCTATACGCGAGCCTTTTTCTTTTACCAAAATTATCATTTTTTTACATTTTTACATTTACTTTCTGTACATACGAGAACTGAAATTTCCTATAAATTGCAAACAATTTGTGACCCGACAATTGCTTTCTTTTTATAACGAAATGTGCCAGTAAATAATCAAATGTACCAGTTAATGATACGTCGATAGCGATAAATCCCATTCTATGTTGGTACGAGCTTTGTGAATGTGCATTCTTGTATGCACAATGGATCAACGTACATTATATATAGTCCAGAGTTAAACATTGCGCTAATCTGTCCTATCCCATCCATTTCAAGGCAATGGATCTACGAGATGTAATATCTATCTGTGATATTCACAGATCTATTATCTCGAACTTTATAATAAAAGATCTAACACTCACCGATACGATGCGCAGCAGCGAAACCGTGACTACGTTGATCTGCAAAACATAAACGTAAAAAATTATTCTGATGTCCATAGTAATTAATATTCAAAGAGATAATTATTGCTCGCATAAATTTCTTTTTCTTTTAAATAGATTCTTTTAAATAATAATGTAAGAGCTTTCATTAGATCTTCTAAATGAATCTTTTTCTCGAATTTTTTTTAAACAATAAATAAAAGAGTAGAACAGCGACACACAGAATGTTGATAGCGAAAATCATATATTTAAAACATAATTATTAAGACATAAAAACATCACGTTTCGGCAATATTTTATGTATTAACAATTATATTTTAAATGTATGACTTTCTAACGACATCCTACTGTACTGCTCTTTTATTTATAGTTTATAATTTAAGCCACGTTATATATTGTGATTTTAATTCTTTTTTAATTCCGTTAAATACATAGAAATTATTTCAATAATTATTCGATAATAAATATTCGATAATAAGTTTCGATAATAAATAACATATAACATTGATATAAATATATAATGATATAAATAACATTGATATAAATCTAATAAAATCTAATAAATTATATTTACCCAGTAGTTGTTTCGCCGTTGCCCGATGCCTCCCAGGCCTCCTTTTCCTCATAGATTCCTTCGTTGCACTCACACGTCACTCGCGAATTAATTACGATTAATTACGACCGCACACGTACTAATCACTAAAATTTGACGATCACGCGACACTTTGCACGGCACTCTCGACGTTAATTGTATGCGACGCGACATGGAATCCTGGAAAATATATATGAAATATTATTAATGTACGATATCACGCCTTCAGCTTCGCTGTTACTTGCATTATTCAATCTAGCGCAATTTGCATATTGCTATGCATTCTCAGCAAACAGTATAAGGAATTAAAGTTTTTCTTTCCATTGGATCTTATTTACTCAATTATAAATCTTTTTGTCAAAAATGTCAGTTCATTTTCTTGTTACATTTATAAAAGATTGAAGTATTCTTATTAAAATAAACTTAGTATTCATTTTTTATCTAGAAATATAATTATTACAATAAAAATGATTATAATTATTAGAATTTTTTATCACCGCGCGCGTAATTTAATTATAATTTAATATAATTTTTATGATAATAATTATTATATTTATAATAATTCTCGATACTAATATTCTTATATATGTTTATTTAGTAGAGCTAAAACAATTATTATTACTACAATATTAAAATACAAATTTTAATTAATACAAACTTCTCATCAATTTAAATCTTATCCATTCTTTTTCGCCTCAAGGACATATAATAAACAAAAATCGACAACTCGAAGGATTTAAAATAATCATGATTCCTCCTTACATTTATTAAACCAAGCTGAATGTAATTCGTTTCTTTCAGTAGGTATTATTACAGAATTTCAGAAATATCAGTCGCACATTTTGCGCTTCATTTCGCGATCCCGTTAACGTTATTTACATGAAAAGAATAGCTTTGCTAATTTAACTATCTAAAAATTAAGTGGAATACATATCTCTCATTTTATATTTGAAATAAGTTATTTATCTACACGAATAGTTTTGCTGATATTAAAAAATCATTTTGCATTTATCTTTATAGAAAGAATATGTATGAATATTATCAATCTTCATTTAAGTATAAATCATCAAAAAGAATAATGTTGAAATAGTAAAAATATCCCATACGAATAATTACTAATTACGTTTAGAAGAACCGTGCAAGTAATATAGAATTGAACAAGTGCCAGAGATATTATACAAAGCAAAGAGCATGATAATGTATGACGATACCCATTCCAAAATTATGTAAAGTAAAAGAAAGGATAATTGAATAAATTAAATATTTTTCATACGCGACAATTAAACGTCCAAACAGCGCGACGGCAGCCGATGAAGTGTGAACTGCGAGGGGGAGAAGGAATGCGGCGAATAACAAGGGGGAGCGCGACCGACTACGTCATCGTCGTCATCACTTCGGAATTCGCTCGGTGCCCTTGAAGGGGGGGAGCCAGAAGTGGTACGAATCGTTCCACGCGTCGCATTAACTTAAATTAAATATCAACGAACGCGAATTATGTGAGGGTACCCAAGTAATAAGGTTGCTAAAAACTAAGGTGTTTATTAAAGTATTCTACAAAGTGTTCTACGTGCTCTTTGCTTTCTGTTTCTTGCTTTTTACCTCTTACTTTTTCCCCCTTTACAACCGTTTTATCGACAATTGTATTTCTTGCTACGCATTTCCTGTTTCTTTCGAAGTTCGTTAACTTTTATCTCGGACGACATAAAATAAAAAACCGGATAAGAAGCAAAAGGACAAGATGTAAAAAATAGTAAAAAGCGGAAAGCAGAAAACAAAAAGCACATTGTAGAATAGACTTTATAGTTGAGAAACAGATCGAATGAAATTATTTAAGATAATAAATTTTAATATTTCGTGTACATGCATATTTTCTACGTATATGCGTGTACACGGAACAATTCTTTTCCGTAGGTATACTTGCGTAATCACGTTTCAAGAATAGGCAAAGCAACAGCACAACGCGGAGCGGTCCGTATCCGTTCGAGTTTCGTCACGAAATAGTAATACGACGCGACGCGGCGCACGGCCGGCACGGCGCGCGACGACCTTACGACATTCAAATAATAATACGCATCGTACGTCGTCACCGAACACCGTAACCGTCCAAAATATTTCCCGGAAAATTAGATACGTTGCCGTGCACAATCGCCATGCTACCGTTCAAATGTACGAGCAAATAATGTGTGTGTGTGTGTGTATTACTAGTAGAAAATGGAATTACTGCAGATCATTTTATTCTTTTTTAATATATTATACGTTTAGATGATTAATTAATTACTTTATTTGAACGTATAATAGTTCATAGTTTACTTAAACAGAATGATTAATATCTATTTTTTAAAAGTAAAATTCATCTAAATTTTGATTTTAAAACTAATTTGCTTAAATGTATTTGCTTAAATTAACATGATATTTTATTATAATATTATCACTTTTTCTGAAATTTTTACATCAGAAGAACCAAATACAATTTTAATTTTAGAATTTTTCGCGTGATTATAAATAGTCCAGAACATACGATTGAATCATCGCAAAAAATATGATAATCTCATTTTTCATCTTGATTTATTAAAACTAAACTTAAGCAAGCTCTTAATGGATTTCTCCATTATTTATTATGTTTTTAGCAAGCGATATCGCGCATATTACATCGAAGAACATTGAGCAAATCGATAATTTATTACTCATTTATTAATGCCACGTGTTTTTATAGTTTTCAGCAGATGAAGAGTTCGCTTCTGGTGATTACGATGTCAGTTTAATCGACGGTTCCGGCGATGCTGAATACTTAAATAAGGTAGACGACTGCCGCAAATTGGGCTTCGCTAAATTAATGCTATATTGAAAAACATGCAATTATAACTATAATAATTATAAATAATTACTATATTTACTGCTCAAATACTAACTAATAAACGCTAATGTGCTTGGGTTATTCACTAACTGGTTTAAAAATTCTCATGCATGGACACCGCCACGCCGTAAAAAACTTTTTTAAACGAGAAAGTAACATAATTTAAATGTCATAATTTGTATTAATGATATATAATTTATACACAATGTTTAGATTTTCTAATATACAGCAAGTATCTTCTAAATTATAAAAAAATTGTGAATATAAAAATTGTGAATATACTTCAAAACTTTATTTTCTCTTTATTCTCTATACTTTTTTAAGCACTTTAAGAAAATTAACAAAGATTACATTGTGGTAATATTAAAGTTCTTGAAAAAATTATTCTCTAAATAAAAGAAGAAAGAGATGCTCGTATCGTAATTATTTTTTACATCATTTTTAAACGACATCAGTTATAGACCTTAAGTTATACACAATACAACATTATCTATATTGAATTATTCATACAGGATAATTTATAATCTCGTTTTATGACCATAATCATAAACTATGATCTTATTTTTAAATTTGAAATATAAGCTGGTTTTCATTCTATTAAATTAATGTAATTAGATTAACATATTATAATATTTCTTAAGTACTTACTATCAATTCAATTATGAGGGATAATTAATATAAAATAATTACTTTATCCCTATATATTTACATCCCTTATAATAATTCAATTTATAGATTATTGATTTTATTCACTAATAACATTCACATTATGGTTTATACCTCTCAAATTAACTAATCCTCATAATGGAATAAAGTTTTAATGAGAACTTCCTTAAAAGTTATCGACCATTAAGAGAAAGCCGGAAAAGAAGAGGGAAAGAGATGAGGGGGGGGGGGGAGAGACGAGAAATTAGGTTACGTGGATAATCTCGTAAATACCAAGAAGATAATCTCGAAAATTCTGTTAGGATTTCGCATTGGTAACTTTGCTTACCCGAAATGTCCTGTCGCCACTCCATCTTTGCCATCCACTCACAGTCATTACAAAGTTGGACGTGATCCGAATGAAATTTGCCCATAATCTGAAACAATACGCGTATAAATTATATCAAGCTAAGTACACCTTTAAAAGAAACACGCAACTCTCGCGAATATCGCAGTAATATCCGGAATCTTACAGTAAGTAAACAAGGTTTAGTTACTTAGCTCATATTCTAAGTCACATGTACCGATTCATGTAATCTATTACAAGCAGATTAATTTCAAGGCTCTTGTTTGTTCACTCAACTATTATTATCTCAACACACAGACTGTCACGTCAAAAGTGAGAAAATACGTAATAAAAATTCTTGCAAAATACAGATATTAATATACAAAAATATGTTTATATAAATAATAAGACAATACAATTGATAGAACTGCTTATAAAATATACCAAACTCTCCTTTTATTTTGTTAATAAATAATCATATATTTAGAAATGAATTATGCATAACCAAAAAACGAAATAAGCTGTCAAATTAATAATATATATACAAATAAATATGATTTAATTTCCCCTAAAGCAAGAAGATAATTCGGAATATTTTATAAGTCTATTCTATTGATTGCAAATGTTGTTTTATTAAAACATATTTTTATACAAATATAATATTTATTGTGTATTTGTATCTGACGCTACAATCTGAGACAGTAGTTAACAGTAAGTGAACAAGAACTTCAAGAAAATTTTAAAAAAGTTTATCTTCGAGAAGCTAGGTTTTTTTAATAAAAGCGGCTTTTTGAAAATAATTTCAATTCAATCTCGGCTTTTTCGATAATTCATTAGTGACATTTTTGAACTCTGCAAAACTCGCGTATAACGCAATCGATGTAAATTACACGTACGAACATATCGAAAAGAAGAAGAAGAACTATCTCTGATATACTCCTGGGAACGAAGCGGGTCAGCAGGTTAACTTCTGGCAAACTGCAACGATGCGTCTAATATACCGTATACAGAAATAGAGAGAAAGACAGACAGACAGACAGACAGACAAGATACTCGCCTTTCCTCCACTAAATTCGGCAATGAATCGACTACGATCAGCTATGTATTATATATATATGTATATATATATATACACACACACACACACACACACACACACACACGTCATCTGTTCCGTCTTTCCAGAAGTTGAAGAGATAGTTTGTGTCAGAACGACTGGTGATCCGTATAAGATCAATAGCATTTTGATGAACTCGTTTTTGACCCAGTTTTCGATGCTTTTACCGTTTGCTGAATTCATTAGGTCAACAAGATTTATGTACATACGTACACCACGATATCTCGTCCACCGGAAATGATTGCCAATTTCAATTCTACTTCCATTAGACACGAAAAGACCGAAAATTTGTTATATCCTCTTTTAACCGATTTCTTTTTCTTCTAATATATCAATATGCAATAATGAATCTATACATATAATGGCCGACAGACGATTGTATTGGTTTTAAGTGCAAAATGTAAGCATTTACTTAATTAACTTATATATATTTAATTTGCTAATTTAATTTTCATTCTGATTTTGTCTTAAATCGATTTTATATCCAAAATTTGCTCAGCATTTAAAAATTTAATACTACTAAAAATTAAAATATTCTCTAGTAATATTAAATACTATCTATTATAAGCATTATACCGCATTCCCACGTGAACCATAAACGTAAATGTGTATTTATATTTAGCAATTTTATATTACATGAAAATTTTCTCTTAATTTTTGTCTTAATTGTTTTTTAAAAATATATCTACTTCTTACTGAAATAACTTTTTATTCAGATTCTAAGTTGCCATCAAACTTTTCGTATTACTTTTAAATATATGTACAATATAGAAAAATCTATAATTTTGTCATTATTTCTTTATTTTGTTAACAAACTGTGTAAAACTGAGTATACACTTAGTGAACAAACGCTGAATAAACAGCGAATGCGAATATTCGGAGGAATATGCGAATATTCCTATTTGTATTTATTTCTTTTCTTGATTTCACCGAACATGAGCATTCAATCAGATTCATTAGCCGGTTCGTGGTTGATTCTTACATTTAAGATTGTCTTAAGTACAGCCTTAAGATGTCATCTATATTTGTATCTTAAGACATTACTTAAAACGATCTTAAAATGAGAACGGACTATGAATACCGTCTGTCAGTGTTCACTGAGTATAACATGAATTTGTGCGACATTTGTGCAACAAATAACAATAACTTTTACGTTTACTATTCCTTCATTTATACGTATATATTCAGCTTAATATATCTATCCTCAAATATGCCGAGAAACGAAAAAGGTTAAAAAAAACGCTGGTTTCGAGTTAAGAAAAATCCGGTGGGACCGCGTTTGGTCCAAATGGTACAATTGTAGTTTCAAGAAATACTAGATACTTATTTCACTGCTTATTGTTAGTAACCGAGCAGGAAGCAATGTTCAATACCATAACATCTAACGATCAACTCTCTCCGTGAATTGATCCAACGTTTATCCAGTCCGACTGCAGAAGTTCACGAGATACATCGAACAAATAATGGTAAATGCGTATTCTTATGATAGCAATCCCGCATCATCCCGAATCCTTCGCAGAATCTTCCCGCTCGTCCGGAAATTCAGTCAAAGTTCAGCCGCATCGGACTCGCTCGCGCACGGGGGAGCTTTTCTTAGCTCGCGAAGAAGAGCGGAATTTATTTCACCCGTGAAATCCCACTCTCTCGCGGAAAGCCCCGGAAATGTACGGTGGCGGGATGCAAAGACGCGATCGTGCATGGGAGAGCTGATCAGAGTATATACCGGGTGAACGATTTTAAGGATAACGCCCGGAGCGACGTGTCGTCGCGATGCTATACGTGTATCTGCGATCGTGCGGCAGGTGTTACGGAAACCGAATCGTTTCCCTTAGTTATCCGTACGCGCGTGTACGTGCGGATGCGTGCACGTCCCGCGTAATTTTACCATCATCGTGAGTTTATATAGAGGGAAGGAGGGGGCTAGAAAAAAAAGCACGAATTAAACATGACGAGCGCCGCGCAGCGACTGGCTGAAACTGAAAACTTCTCTCTCGCCGAAACTGAAAACCTCGCCCTCCGTATTCCCAGTACGCACGTTTTCGTCGGTTCGCGATGTAACCCCCGTGTGCACGTCGAAATACATATAATTATTCAAACTACATCGACCGCGCGCCGTAAATCTCTACGTAGTAGTCGGGCGGATATCGGAATAGCACGTAAGAATTGCAGATTATTATTATTATTATGTGCGCTATAAATTCTGACAAAGTCGGATGAATACAAAAGTGAGATAATAACGATCGATTAACAGCCTGGAGGTATCTTTTGTGCAAATGTTACGATATAATAACACAATTGCGTTCTGTAGGTCTTCATTGTAACGTATTATAACGTTTATTTACGAGTTATTGTCATTTTATTTTCTAAATTCTCATTATACGAATGCATTGTATTTGTAAATAACTGTTAATAACAAATGGACCTAATTTAAATGCAAAATTATAAATTTGCCGTAGCGTGAAATAAGCGAAACGTATATATAATAAATGTAACTTTCATATAGATACTGAGACTCCTTTTGTTTTATTCGATACTATGCGTTATTGAAGTAGCGCGACAGATGCGACAAATGTATTTTTTGTTCGCGCGTGTATATGTTTGTGTAGTATTTAAACGCAATATAAATAACTAAAAACGTACGTGAAAAAATTTTTATAAAATTCTCAAAAAATCAAGATCTTATAAGATTATAACGAAAAATATTACCCACCTATGAAGTTTCCTTTTATTAAATTGTTTTAAAAAATATTAAATTGTACATTAGAAAAAAATATTAGTTTTTGATAAATACTAATTTGGAAATATTAAATTGATGGGGCTTGTACAGATCATACTGCACGAACAGTTACGAATAACTTCATTTAAAATAATCGAATCAAGCCTTTGAAAAATGAATTATATCACGAACTGTCACCATTTTTAGAAATGAAATATATAACGCGTTCTTTTTTTATACTAGCAAAAAGAAATAAATATCATGCTTTTCTGCTTTAGAATTACATATTCTATGTGTTATAGATTTTTATACATATATTTATAACGCATAATATGAAATATATATACAGGATGTTCCACTTAACTGATCATCTCTTATAATTTTGCTAAGTAAGATCGAATTAAAAATATATTCAGATAAAAGTTGTATAACATAAAGAAGCAAAAATAATGGTAAATTTAATATTTGAAAAAATTACTTTTTAAAGGACATATGAATGTTATCGCCATTTTTTAAAATAATATTATATGATTTTTTTACATAATATTCCTTTAATTATTCTGCATATAAAAGTTTTAAGATAGAGATATCGAAGTCAATAGTTTATGAGATGTTTTATACTTCATTCTCACATTTTGACATAAAATATAAATAGCCTTAATCTTACTGTTATTTTATTATTTTTGTAAAATATAAAATATTTCGTAAATTATTTTTTTATATTTCTATTTTAATATTTTTTTACAAGGAAGATCGAGACGCACCATGGATGATTGATTGCTTAAAGTAATCCAAAGTATTATATTTAGATTAATATAACTGATATTATATAAACAAATTAAGCATATGAATGATATAGATTATAATAAAGCTATTTATATGATTCATTTTAAACATCATATTGTGTTAAATTTTTAATTAGACCATTCGTTCATATTCTCATTGTTTATATAATGATTGAAAGTTTATTGGACAAACGCTATTATTCTATAAATGCGAATTTTATAAATATGCACAGAAGGTAAAGTATTATAAAATCTCATAAAACAATAACACAATCGAATATCCTAGTATTTAATAATATTTTGTATATTAATATTTCCCCAAGTAAGAAAATATGAATAAATTGGGAATATGGTGGTATCTCTTTGGCATATTGGAGCAAATTTAACAGATTTCAGATAACGGAAATAGGAAATGATAGTTTTTGTAATAACGTAAGAACGCGTTCCGATCGCCGAAAAATCCTGACCGGACGTCGACTCAGTTCGATAAAGCGCCATCGTTACCGATAATTATCGGAAAACACTTAGGGCTGGTGTCATGTGTGCTAACCATACTGCCTGATTGGCTTGGAACTTCATTAATCACCGTCACTGCTTGATGTATTATTCGCTTTTAACGTACAAGACAAGGCCGGTATCACGTCTGAGGAACTTTACTTGGACATTGCATTGTTCACAACTGGCGCGCATGTGATCATTTATACTACTGACTAACAATTTGCGATGGCAGTTATGACAGTTGGAAAACGATGAAACATAAGAACAATAATTGCGCATTTCCTAAGATTATCTCGTTTCATATATATTAGTAACATAAAATTTTATTGCTTACATTGAGTTCTGTGTTTCCTTTTATTGTGTCTCAATTTTTAAAATCTATCTTGTAAATAATACAATTCCAGATCAATTTTAATTCTTGTCCTCCATCATAACACAACCGATATCATCTGTAGTAAAAAATAAATCCCGTTATATTGTAAATTTCAACAATATTTAAATGAACAATTCGCAAATATTTGTCGTCCCTTCGCGAAACTAATCGAAAACAGTCGACACACATTCCCGCGTGTGTCGCTTCAACAGTGTGATTTAATATATACCTGCAATTTGCATTTAAAATAACTAATCGGTAAGCGATCGATAAACCGACCACTGCTTCGCTATTCACGTCGCAACTAAGTACTGTAAATAAAAAGTACACGCTGTTTACTCGCACGCCTGCACCGAATCCTGAATTAGCAATCGACGGCAACTACAACGACGTTGATAATCGTCCTATTATGTATCGTTAACGAGATGACGCAATCCGATCTTATCGGCTCCGCTTATGATACATTTTCAGATCGGTCGAGATGCGGACGAAGACAAAAGCGAGGAAAGTAACCCGCCGCCATTCATCACGCCCCCACCTCCAAATCCAGATTGTGAGTAAGACCATCAAATAGCCGAGTCGATATTAACGATTTTTTAACCGCTTATAAAGTATATAACGCTTTTTATTAAATCTCTCGTTCTAACAAATTAAAAGACGTCTACTCGACATGATGTCGTACATGTAATTGAGAAAGTGAAAGAAATAAACAATTCATGAAATGACTCATCTCTCTTGTCTCTTAAAATAATTCAAATCAATTAAAATCATTTTGCTCCGATTTAATTAAATGATTGATACTGCTAATTTAATATTTCCATTTTTCTCCCTTTTATTATATTACTAATATACATTTATCTGTTTTTACAAGACTCATTCTTTTGAGAAATGTAAATCAAATTGTTTTTTTATGATCCAGGTTAATACAAATAAAATCAAAATTATTTCGTTTTTATATTTTTCAATCAAACGATTGAAACTGCTGAAATCGATGTTTCCATTTCCATCGTTTATTACACTTGATGTGTATTTACTGTTATTACAAGATTTTCATTCGTTTTATAATAAGAAATGTAAATCAAATTATTTTTTCTCGATTTCGAATATATTTTTTATTATCTTTTGTCACGCTCGCGACATTTATCTAATTTATTGCGGGGATATTCAAAAATTTAAACTATCTATAAAAGATCAATATATCGTATCAGTATTTTGGGACAGTTTTAGTCTGACAGTTTTCCAATTAATCAATGTACCAAAACATCAATATCTTCTCTCTCTCTTTTTTTCATCCGATCCGACATCCCTAGCTTAGCAAAGATAGGACAGCGCGTTAAAAATCGTTTATTAATTTCGCTATAGTCGACGTCGATGCGCAACGTCGACTTCAGAGATATCGCGTCGAAGAAACGATGATAAAATATGAAGCAAACTTTTTTAATCTACTTTTCGCGCGCATAAATCACCATGGCATGTCAAAACAGAGAACGACGAAGTTGCGTGGACTTACGCGTATTCGTTCTTTTTCAGATAAAGGTCCGAAAGGTGAAAAGGGTGACAAAGGGGACAAGGGCGAGAGCGTCAGGGGTCCTCCAGGACCTCCTGGTCCGCCTGGTCGCGACGAGGTGAGTGCATTATTCAATCAACCAACTTTTTTTTACGGACTAATTCCACGATGAATTGTCCTAAAAACGATTATTATTTCTTATGCTTTCTCCAATAATACCTAAATCAATACAGTTGAATAATTAATAATGATTAAATTAATATCGGTAGAAATTATTATCATAATTAAAATAACTTATTAAGAAGTTATTCCAATTGATGAGAATAATATAATTATTTTATTTTATTGCAGTTATTATTGTGCCCCTTTATTTTGTAATTATTATACACAAATGTGTGTTCCCGTTTGCAATAAAACACGAAAGAATTTCAATATAGCGAATTACTTATAATAACATAATATATCTGCATCATTGCAATTAAAAAATTATGCTTTATTTTATTTCAAAATGTATTAAAAATATTATATATGCATGAAATTATTCGTGAACTTATTTATTAAATTATATTATTCCGAGTATTATACTATTTAGCTATTCATATATCTCGTACATATCACAGTGTAAGTTTTCATTACTCGGGGAAAGTGTCTGTGCTTCCTGTAGGTGTAGATATCTCGTTATATTAACTATAGAGACCACGATCGCGTCCGCAGATCCGTGCACAGGTACGATATTGAAGATGGCCTGAATACGCCTGAATCCGGGATCACTCATTTATCTTGTTATTCGCGTGAGTCAATTTAGCATCGACACCAGAGAACCGGCGCCTGTCGCATGTAACACTGATTACACCAAAGCCGCTTTCACGGCGCTTACTATCTTCCGCTGTTATTGGTACGCTGTTATTGGTGTACATGCGTATTTGCTTTTAGACATCGTCGGAACTTGATTGTATCGCTTTATTCATTATTGCAACTAATAGTTTGCTAATATTTGATCGTTAACGCTATTATAACTGATTCTGGTAGAGCGGTATTAAATGCAACAGCGACGTTAAATACATTGATATTTCAAGGATTGGCTAATGAAGATACCACAGGGACCACCTGGTCAGAAGGGAGACCCCGGTACTTGCACCTGCAACGCCACGGCCTTAATGTCTTCCTTTACGATGCCAAAGATGATACAAGGGCCAAAGGGCGAGCCAGGAGTACCCGGACAAGAGGGCAAGCAGGGCTTAATGGGTCTCACGGTAATGATTTTCATTCTTACGATTCTGACAATAAGATTTAACGATAACGCTAAAAGTGACATATATTTAAGCTACTTGTGACCAATTTTATTTAACATCTTTAGCAAAAAACATCTAATAACGTAACGAATAAATAATTAAAATATAATTATAAAAATTAAATTTTACAAATCAGTTTGAATTATAGAATTTCTCAAATTCTCTTTCATTTTTTTTCAAAATTTAATTTTTTTTAGTTTAAAACCATATATATCACTTTTGGTGCTTCAGTTAAATTTGTTAAAAGGACAATACCGTTAAATATATATCTATATTGAATTATGCTTAATTAACATGATGATTTCAGGGTGCGGCAGGACCGCCAGGGGAAAGAGGACTGCATGGTCCATCTGGGGCTAAAGGTGACAAGGGTGATATTGGAATAACGGGACCGGAAGGTTCTCAAGGTCAAAAGGGCGAGCCGGGTCGAGATGGAATATCCGGTGAAAAGGGTGCACAAGGTCCACCGGGGCCACCTGGAAAAGGGGAATTTTCTGGCTATGACGTAAGTAGATTGCCACGCTTGAATATGATCTATCATGCTGAGGGCGAAAGCCAAGTTAAAATATTTTCTCCGGCGCCTTCTCTGCGGCTTGCATTCACTATTTCTACTTATCCTCGCGAGATTTTCTTTATATTTGGTATTTTCGCGACGACATAAAAATTTCCCTGAGATTTGTATTTACTTTCTATTATTATTAATTATCAATGGCCACGCTATTGTAACAGAAAAGGATATGACGATACAGTTATCTTTCTCAACAATTCTCTTTATGCCTTTATTAAATAAGAAATTGCATTTCTTCAACATAATAACTACGGATGACATAACATATAATTCTTTTATGTGTATTTGATAATATAACTATACATTTAAAATAATAATGGATAACTATTGTAATAGAATTAAAAATACAATACATTCTATTATCGTCAAATGAGAAACTGGAAGAAAAGGCAGGATGTTTGTTTAAATGGTTTTCTGCTGGATACAACAGCGATATGAAAACGAAGAGCGAACGAATGGAGAGGTAATGTTAACGAAAGGGATATGACATTGACAAATTGGCTAGAGAAGAACATTTATTGTGTACGCGATTACTGACAAAGTAGCGGAAATTCAGGCGCGCCCGACCGTACAAAGTCATCTCTATAATAAGTAGATAAGTATCTCCATTCAAGAAATTTTCATTATCCTCGTATGAATCTAGCTCAGTCGTATTATTCGCTATTTTCCCGAAACGGACACGCGGCAGCGAGAAACTCAGAGGGAAATGGAGGGTCATATCTTCTCTCGCGGAATCGTCGAGTATTATCAAAAGTATGCTATTTAAACATCGTGTTCGACGCCATCCACTGTATATTAACTCAGCAAATTATCCCAGTTAACCATTTTTGCCTTATTATTTGTAACTATCATTATATGAAAACTACTTAAACAAATATTTAATATTTGTTAAAATAATAAGAAATGGAGTGGTATCATTTTAAGTAAACTTTTCTCAAGACAAATGTTTCTGTATGATGAGAATTATTTGTGTTACAAATAATTCTGTTATTTGAGCTATTTATTTGAAAAGTAGACAATTTGAATTTTGAGATATTATGAATTAAGGCTCCTGTTTATTCATCACTACTATCTCAGATAGACATTAAAAGTGAAAAACACAATAAAAAAATTCTTGCAAACTACTTAAATAGAATATTTTTTAATAAAATAATACTTGCAATCGTTAGAATAATAGAATTTATAAAATTAATCGAAAACTATATTCTCATTTCGGAGGGAAACTCAACCTTACTTATTTTTTTATATTATTATTAATTTAACAATTTGTCATATTTGTAAACATAGCTGATTTATTTTTGATTATGCATAATTAATTTCCACATTATGGTTATTTATTAACAAATGAAAGAAAAGTTCAATATACTTTACAAGTCAGTTCTATTGATCATAAGTGCTATTTTATTGAAAATTAATATTTCTATATATTAAGATATTTTACAAAAATTTTTATTATGTATTTTCTCACTTTGAACATCATAATCTAAAATATATGATAGTGAACAAGAGCTTTAAATTCAAAAGTGACGCAACGTGACACTTTTTACAATTTTTACAATTCTTGTCATTAAATATAAAAGACAAAGTTACCAAAATTATGCTATAAAGATATTTATAGCATTAATCGTATAAGAATGTTAGAGTAGGCGATCCAATTTATATCTGATTATTGAGATGGCGAAGTATTATTACTATATTATCCATGATATCGCGTTCCAAAGTGCATGAAAATGCACGCAAAGGTGTATCCCAAGCTACCGTTGGGCCACGTCGCAGTGTATGACTCCCTGTGCTATCGCTTTTACGTGTACCGAAACGACAACTACAGCGATCCTGTTCCCACTCGCGATCCGACAAGAAATTCGTTGAATGGGAATAGAACGCGTATCGCTCCACGGGGAATAAGAAACTGTGCACGTAATAACGGTCGACCTGTAAGTCCGATCCTCGGCCTCCTCCCTTTTCTCGTTCGTGTTTCCTGTTGAGCACTCTCTCTCTCTCTTTCTTTCTCTCTCTCTCTCTCTCTCTCTCTCTCTTTCTTTCTTTCTCTCTCTCTCTTTCTTTCTCTGATTCTCTCCCTTTCCATTGAGGTCTATTCTTAAAAACGCAGCGAATCTCACTGGATTTTTGTCAGCATACGAAAAATGATCCCGAATCGCGTTGACAGGCCTGCGATATTAAAGCGATGTACCTACAGCACATAGCAATACATCTGCATATGTGCGATATTAACGATGGTAAAAGTTTTAGCGTATGTATGAACGAATATAGTTTCGGGGACGCTACCCATAAACACGAAAAATTCCCTCTTTCCATTTTCCCCGATAAACAAACTTTTTTCCCCGCCCGATCTTATAACGAAGTATAGTTACAATGTTTCCGACTTTCTCTATAACGGTACCTACAACGTTTCAATTGTTTCAAAGGTATAAAAAAAAAACTCGACCGATAACGGAAAAATGAAAAAAATCGGTGCGTGCTAAAAATGAAAGAAATTATAATAATACTTTATTATTTTTATTATTATATTTACTATTATCATATTAGCTACAAACGTGATATTATTACAAAACAAAATATAGATATTGCTCGTTAAATAATTTTTTTATTTTATTCATTGCGCTAAGATATTTGTAAATTCTTTTTAGTTTTACTTTCTTAACTTTTTCAGTATTCTATTATAACCTTGATTATAAAACGCTCCTAAAAATTGACATAGCATTTTATATTTAAACAACAATGACAAGCATTTTATATTTAAAGAAAAATAAATTAAAAAGTTATAAACACAAATGAATAAAAAAAATATTTATTTTTATAATAATATTAATATTTTGTTAGTTTTCCTTTGTCTTTTATTGCCGCCAGTATTCTTTTAAGAGAATAAATTAAAAATGCTTTATATTTGAGCAAGGAGTTGTACATTACAATGATTTGATTATCTTTTTCGATGTTTTCGATTTCCCGACTTGCAATAATTTCTTGGAGCAAACATCGATTGTGGCAACGCTCGGATAATGCATGGAACAAGCTAAATCTACTTAAGATTGATATTCCACGCTGTCAAAGTCAGCAGTAGTGGTTCAAACCACTATTCCTGAAACCCGTTTCTGGCCACGGGAGAGAAAAGAAATCTCCGCGCTGTCGCGGGGACGTAACGATCCTGTCGCACCTCAAACCGTCAATTTACCTCCGGAGATGCGGTCGTTTTTCATCTTGTTCTCTTGTTACGCGGTTTTCGCGGTGGAAAACGCAATGACGTCGTCGCAGAAATATAGTGGCGAGCAGCGTGGCAGAACGGAGGGCATCATCGCCACGCTATCGAACCGAATCGCTCCGCTTTATCAACGACACAAACCCGTAACGTGGATGCACCCGCATATCGCTGAAAGATCAGCGCGGTGACGCAATATTTATCCCACCCTCATACCCTCATACCTTCTACGAAGATGTGAAAAAAATGAAAGGGCGAAAAAAGAGAGAGAAAGAACGCAGTCCCGTACAGTACGGTTTTCTGTTTCCATGCCGGTGGCACGCTTCCAAATGTTACACCGTCGGAAAAAAGGCCGAGCTGACCTAGCCTGGTAATTGTTGAGACGTCGCAACGGAGGAAAATCTCGTTACTCTCGGAACCGAAAGCGTGGAAAACATTGAGAGCTTTCTGCTGCTGCAATCTTACTCGAGATAATAATCCAATGTAGGATTATTTATGTATATATTTGAATTTTACCCACGCGTTATAATAAATAAACCTGATAAATGTTATTAATGTAACATTATAATTCTTCGATTAAATTTTATCACTTACTATGAGTCAACTTGATCCGTATGATACTGTATGGCAATTTCGAGTTTTATTAATCTTTATTAATTTAACGAGAGATGATACAGACATAATGAGTCGGTACGATGCTTTCCAAGAACAATTTTACATTTAATTCTGATTTAAATAAATCGTAGAAATGAATATTATATAATATTGAATAATAGATATTGTATTTCTCCTTTAAATATTTTGAAGTTATATAAGGGTAAGAGCAAAAATTCGTGTCTAATTTAATATTAAAACTCACACAAGCAGTAATTTAGTATATAAAATTTAAAGTTCACCGTTTAAAAAGAATTTTAAAGTTTAAAATCCTCTCTGCTTTCGAGAGATCACTAATTTTTTTCGAATTTCTGAGAGTTTGGTAATTTTTACATATAGAAAACTACAAGCTAAACAAAATAGAAAATTTTTGTCTCACTTTGTAAGCATGTCACGTGTCCAAAAAACATTTGCAAAAATGTTCAACTATCTAACATAAAAGTTTAGTCCTACAAATTTTATTTTTAATATTTCTAAAACTTTTTTGTTATTTTTGTTATATTATTTGAATTGTCCGGATTAAATAAAAAGAACATTTTAACTCTGATTATTCATAATTCTGTTGAAAGTCATCGCATCGCAATTTAAAAAACAAATTCTTAAAGCTGAAACTTTGCTCTATCGATTAGTATGATTACCAATTTGAATAAAATATTGCGTCCTGAACTTGCATGAAAATTTTTTTTAAACGAACACGAATTGTACTCACCCAATACATGGCAAAAATCTCATTTGTCGCGCTTGTATACGTAGATCCTTTCTTATAAAGAATTGAGCACATTATAGAAGAAAGAATAATTATTTTGCGAATTCGATTATACGTGTAATTTGTCTATCGTGTAATATATTCTGGCATTGTGATTATGCAGCAATATCGATGATTCAAACAACTATAAAAGAGACATGTGATTTTACGATATAACGAAATGATAAAGCTTGTAGCTTTACTTAAGAATCGAGGAAAATCACAAATTGCGATTGCAATACAATAACCTGTATCGCAGAATATATATACATGCCGCTAAATATAGGACAATCTGTGAAATACAATAGAACTGCGCCGCTATATAGCTAATGCCTGTTAGCACCGGATGTATGTCATTAATAAATATTCTCAAGAAGGGAACAGTGTCAAAACTGTTATAATATTCGTGATTGATGAAAAGCAGCGTTCTAAAGCGCTGTTTGTATGCTCTTGGGCACGTATTATAAAATTATTTGGAATGGAGTTCCGATCGAAATTAATTCTATTTTCCCTAGAAAACACAATAGAAATCTAGGGAATAATTGAACGTTTTCGATTGCGGAATCCATTTTGTATATAATTCCAACTATACCTAATATGTTTCCTGTTCAATCATTATTACTATCTCATATTATGACGTTAGAAGTGAGAAAACGTAATAAAATTTCTTAAAAAAGAAAATTATGTTTGACTAGAAATATTTTTTAATAAAACAGCATTCGCGCAATCGATAGAATGGTTTTATAAAATATATCGAGAACTATACATCTTCTTAATTCGAAGATCTAATTTCGAAGAGAAATTAAATCATATTTATTTCTATACATTATTAATTTGTTTGTTGTAGCTGTAAATATAACTTATTTCATTTTTGATCACATAATTTATCATATGATTATTTATCAATTAACGAAATAAAAGAAAAATGTTCGGTATATTTTACAAGTCGATTCTATTAAATGTAAATATTGTTTTATTGAAACGAATTTCCAGATTAATATTATATAGATTATCTGAAAGAGTGGTGAGTTAACAGTCTTTATCTTCTCGAAAAAGACTGTTTATTTATTCCTCAACAAACATACTTATACAATATTTCGCTCAATGAAAACTAACCGCAGAAATGTCTAAATTAAAATTTAATCATATCATATTTGACATAGATATTTTAACTTCTATTAATATATAAGAAACTAAAATCTTTAATAATAAATTCGTTGTTTAACACAAAATCATCTTTTATTTAATAAAAACATTTGTCTACTTCGTTTTTCAAATAATTAGAGATTAAAATATCGATATTCTTTTAAAAAACTTATATAAATTATTTCAAATTAGTCAAAATTACTTAATAAACACTGAAAATATATTAGATTCTAGATTTACCTCTATAAATATAATAATATATAATTTCGATCGATATTTTTGTGTCACTTTAAATTAGAAAACCTCTAGTCAGAGTCTGAACACGGAGACAAATAAGTATGGCGGCAATATTTCGTTCTTTATTGCAAAGTATATAGAAAAGCGCTTATGATGCATACAACATGTGAACGTCCAAACCAAATGCAGCCATAAAGTACAGCAAACTACTATTCGTAAAAATATATGTATACCTATAACAAAATATCGCTAAACAAGATATAATGATAAAAATTTTTATCATTTTACAAGAAAAATGATAGTGTGTGTTCAATTGTAATGTTTGGCTTAGTTTGTTTAGTTCAAGATTGCCCTATCAGGAAAAAGTTGAGAGTGAATCCGAATTTTCTTTAGATTATTTCCACAATATTACGAAATAAGAAATATCAACCAATCGATCTGATTTACAAATAGTTTGATCACTGCTTGACTAATCGTGAAGACGTAGAATTCAAATGAACCAGAGAAGAGATTTAGAATACGAATACGTATCTAAACAAGGCCTAAATATTTCACGGCAGGCTCAGAGACCAATCTTGTCATCAGGACAGTTCATGCAAAGATAGATACCCGTGCGCACATGCATACAGCAACGGTTATCTTACGTGACCCCGCCTCGCACCTCGGTCCTTCCTCGAATGTGCGAGAGCCCGATTTCCCCGGGGAATACAGAAACCAATTTCTAGGCTGCCTACTGCATGTGTCGGCTAGGTGTACACCAGGTAGGAAGGAAGGCAGGCTTGGAGATGCGCGGGTGTTGCGTCCCGAAAGGTAGTTGAAGACGGGCCAATAATACTCGATTCAGATGTTCGCGCGTTCCGATGTGTATATGTGTGCAAGCCGCCGCGCCCACGCCAATCGGTTCGGTAGATGTTCCTCAGCGCGAGCGATCGCGCAGACTGGAATTTGAATGAACAGAACCGGGTAGAAGAGAAAATTCGGAAATTGTATTAAGGCCACGCCACAATGTATTACCGCCAGAGAACTGCTTTAAAGTAGAAGCGGATTTATAGGTACATGCTGTATATACGAGGTAGGAAGAATTCAGTGTGAATAAAAGTGCCATTGAATTTCAACAGAAAGATACGAGATGAGTTGTCTAATTTTACGATTTACTTGAAGAGAGAGGGAGGAGGGGAGAGAGGGAGAGAAAGATTTGAATAAATTTCACTGCGAATAAGACCCGCATTAAATATTAATTGGATAAATGTGCAAATAGCAAATAGTATGCATACATTATATATAATATCAATGTGAAATATTAATGAGTTGCAAAGCGTGTCGTTAATTGAATCAAATAATATCGTTATTGTTATTAATATGTTTCCAAACAACAAAGCTATTTATGACGAAATAAGATGGATGCGTAAATAATTCTCATAATTTTTTATTAAAAAAAGGGACTATATCTATGCCGATATATAAATAGTTAAATATAAGAAATAAAAAAGTGTATCTATAGCGTTGCTCTATCAATAGCCGAAGAAGTCTAAAAGTTTCAAACCATTTGTGAGAAGCTCTGAATGTATATGACTAGTTATGAAACGGTGGCATTGATATATAGATGTACAGAAATCGCAGCGACATGATTTACAGCGAAATGCCGTACTAATGCGAAACAGAAAATAATCGCCTCACGGACTGTAGAAGAAAATATTAAAAAGAAGAGCTTGAAAGTATCAAGTATTTTCTGTATCAACATTCGTTCAATTTAAAAATCTGCGTACTAAATATCATGAATTACGTGATGAATTACGTCATTGCAAAGAAAAATGATAATTAATCATTTTTCGCATAGAATTTATTTTAAACATGAGATATCTGTAAATAATATAAAATATTAATTTATAATTTTTTTCTCGATTAAATATACAAATAAATTTACTTCTAAATAACATGACTTTTAGATAGCATAAGTATGCAATTATTGGAACATTTAAGTAGAAAATATACAGAATATAAAATATTTTGTATTTTGTTATTATTAAAACCAGTTCTGATTAAAATTTCTTAAATATATAATATATATGTATCTAATTATTAATTTAACTTAACTGATTTTATTATATTGATATTTTATATAAACTGATTTAATATTTCTCGGTGTTAAAATAATATAATTTATAAATAAATGAATAAATAACATAAAGATAATATAGTTCCCAAATTTAAGTTCTAAAACAAGTAAATGAATGAAAGATGAATTTAATTACATAAATATTAATTTTGTTGGAAGAAATATCCAAAATTCTTCACAATTTATTTCCAAATTGTGTCAAAATATTACATTTGTATTAATTTTTACTTATCATTCGTATTATTTTCTGACATATTCATTTTGTGTTTAAATAAAAACACCAAAATTTGAGTGGATCATTTCGACACGTAAAGTATTGTATATTAAATTTGACATATGAATTCTGCAACTCTGTATTTATTATTAATAAATAAATAATTTTCTCCGTATAATACACTATATTGTTCATAAAATTAAAACGTATTAAACAAATAAAAAAAAAATCTCCTCTTCCGTTATTTTCCGTGTGCCTATAAACTTATTTCAACTTTAAGAGAATCCAAATTATGTAACAAATGAAAGAAACTTCCATATTTAAGAATGCAATTTGCACTTACGATTCTATTACCTAAATCGATATACACTAAAGCAATTGCGAATCATGCACCATCAACAATTGTTCGTGCAACAATTGTTCGCCACTAATCAATAGCGATGCAAACGTATAGACGGCAGTGTCAGGCCGGCTCGCGAGGCTTTCAGTCTCGCAACGTTATTCCAACGATCTAATGGGGAAATTTCGATTATTATGCGCATGCAGCCTAGTTGGAAACCTCGAAATATTTACAGAGTGAGTACGGACTGGAGCATTCTGATTGCATCGTAAATACCTTCTCCAGATCCTTGGAATTCCTTTTCCAAATTATAAAATCTCGATAAACCATTCATATATATGCAACTTCATCAATTACATAAAATAATCTCTTATTTTAATACTTGTCTATTTAGCCGGAAGGTATCACAATGAGACCAGGACTTCCCGGACAAAAGGGTGAGCCAGGCATTTCAGGAAATCCCGGTCCTAAAGGCGAAGCTGGAATACCCGGATCCAAAGGCATCAAAGGCGAACCTGGATACAAAGGTATTAAGGGCGATCATGGAAAAGATGGTCCCAGAGGAATTCAGGGTTTCAAAGGTGAACCTGGTGCACCCGGTGCACCTGGATTACCCGGCGCACCTGGAGAAAACGGGCGACCGGCAGAAAAAGGTGATAAGGGCGATACAGGACCTGAAGGAAAACTGGGACCTCCAGGACCACCCGGTCCACCTGGTGTGAGCGGTTCCGGTGGTATAAACGTGGGAGATCTAGGTGAGCAAATTTTTTTTTAAACATAGCAATGACGAATTTAGTCCAATATTTATTCATTTAATCACTTAATTGATTTTTTTTACGTAATCTTATCTTTTATATAACAAAGTTAGCTAAATTTTTTTTATTAACCGTTCTATTAGTCTTCAACGTAATAAAATAAGTTTGATATTAATAAAACATTAAGCAAAATTAAATAAATGATATTATATAATTATAATTCAAAATTGGACCGATGAGACTAAATGTAATTAAGAGAAATAAAATTAAATAAATGATATTATAATTGCATCACATGAAAACGTAATACTATCATTTATTACTTATATCTCTGTACTGTTTCATTAATAATTATTTTTAGTAAACGAAATGGAGATACACATATTACATAAATTTGTAAAAAGCTAAGGTAAATTTGGCTCTCGATTTTCTAGGATATTTTTTACATCGGATATGATGACCAATTAAAGATTTTGGATTATTAATAAAGTTTTTTTTAGATGAAGAAATGCAATATCTGCATTAAAACGAGAGCAACAAAATTAATATTTGAAATGTTATTTAATCAAGGATTTGGCACAAAAGGGGACAAGGGCGATAGTGGAGCGCGCGGATACAAGGGCGATAAGGGCACAAAGGGTGAGAAAGGCAATAAGGGTGACGCCGGGCCAGCTGGTATTCCTGGAATAAACGGTATTCAAGGGCCTCAAGGAGATAAAGGCGAGCCGGGTAAAGACGGAGTATCAGGATTACCCGGCATACCTGGCGCTAAAGGCGAAAGAGGTGAGAGAGGTCCTCCTGGAGCCACTACCGTCGCCAATTCCGGAGACTATATCACCATCAAGGGTGAGAAAGGCGCCGAAGGAAAACGGGGTAGAAGAGGACGGCCTGGACCGCCTGGTCCCGTGGGTCCTCCCGGAAAGCCAGGAAATACGGGAGAAATCGGTCTACCAGGATGGATGGTACGTTTTGTATTTTGATTTGTGATCTCACTTTATGTTATAATACTAATCAAAATAACTAAATTAATAGATGTGAATAGAATAACAGTAACAATGTGAAATAATGCTAAATAATATATAATGAAATAATAATGATAATAATATTGTTGATATTTAATATTATTTAGAGAGAGTGTAGAGAACATAATTAATACATAATTTAATACTATCTTAGTATTCAGTATTAACAACATCAGATAAATATTCTGTAATAGCGTTATCTTGCAATATCTCATTTCTAAGCAACGCTATTTTTATCTTTTTCACAATGCCAACCGAAGAACTCGATGAAGGTGAGCTTTTAATCAAACCGCACAAAACAACATAAATCTTGCACAAGCGCTAAATACAGCCTTTTTTTATTCTTGAAATAGATATAATTACAAATGTTTTTCTTGCATCTTCTTGTAAAGTTAAGGCGAATTTAGTCGTCGCAGTTACGCAAAGAACATTTATTAAACGTTTAAACGCATATCAAAATTATATCACTACGTGTCACAGCAACCAAATCCCTTGCGCTAATTAAAATGCAAACGAGCGATTCATCTGTCACTGTCTTCCGCAGGGTCGTCCTGGGACTCCTGGAATTCCAGGAAGTATCGGACCAATGGGACCCAAGGGAGAAAAAGGGGAACCTGGCGCACCGAGTCCTTACGGTGTTTCTGTCGGTGTAAGTATAACTTCTAGTTTCTTGTCGTGGGTATCGTCTATGTAAACTTCTCTCGCGCGCTCCAAACTTTACATATAAATCCAAGCGCCTACCAAAAGGCGAAAATAGAGAAGTCAAGCCGAGCTTCCTCTCAAAGTGGAATCTCATGTGAGTGAGATGTGAGTAACCTCGTCAGTCGATCGTCCGCGAGCGGGGAGAGCAAGAAATGTTGTCTTTCAAAGGGAGAAGAAAGGGATGTGGAAAAGGAGCGGAAATAAAAATAATGGTTTTCACCTCGCGCAGTTTCGGTCTGGCAGATTAAAGTGGCGGGGGGCATATATATCCTTGTGAATAGGACGATGCGGAAGTCTTTGAACAACGGGCGGCGCAACGCGAGTGATGGAAATTAATGCAAGAGTGCGCCTGGCATGCTCCCTTTTTTTTCGCGTCTTCGTCGCTGGATTTATTCGTTGCGCCGAACAGAAATTTTCTCCGCCGCGGCAAACAGAGTTTCGCGAGCTGTCATAGCTGACAACTGACAAATAACGCGTGTTGATACGTGCGATAGCGCTTCGCTTTTCTGCCTGTGTACATGTATAACGTATTCACAACCATTGCAGACGAATAACAATCCTTTTAAATATTACAACATCAAGTTACAAAATATGTAAAGCAGACTAGCAATTATACCATATGAGAAAACAAAATATTATGAAAACCTACAATTTATGGATACATACAAGAACAAAATATTTTATAAGATTCTTTGTCCGATAAATTTGAAACTAATTTTTCCTTGATTAAAATTTTTAGAAATACCTTATCAAAATAAGATTTTTCATGGATTAAAATTTAAGGATGTATTACACTTATTTCTTTTAATAAAAAAATTATGAAAAAAGTACAGATTTTTCTATATTGTATTTGAAAGTAATAATAAAAAGTTTGATAGCGATTTAGAACTTGGATAAAAAATTATTTCAATAAGAAATAAACATATTTTTAAAAATAATTATGATAAAATGAAAAAGTTTTATTTAAATTTTAATTTTATTATATAAAATTTTAATTTTGTTAAATATATATAAATTATAATAATATTAAACTTATTAAATTGTTTCATACACCTATATATAACATCTATATATAACATTCATTTATACGGAAATCAATTCCAATTACTTTTTGCAGAAACAATATATACATCCTTAAGAATGTAAAACGTAACTTTGTTTTCTAATTAATTTTTATTTTATTTTGATTGTCCTCCTGTTGATTGATTGGATTCCTGTTGAGACCTAAAGAAATTCGACAAGAAAATCGTTGAACAATTTCTAAAATCTTTTTTGATACCTTTGGGACATCCTATCAGAATTTCTTACGGCTATCAGCCAAGAGATCGTAAAGATCTAGTGAATGCAATAAAAAGAAATCTCTTCGACGGAAATTCCATAAAAATACAAAGTACATAGATAAAAATCGCTCAAGATATCCATCATTTTTTTCTAAGGGCATGATACAACATTGATAACGACAAGGATAGATTATTCCTCGAGAAAGAGCGATTACAGTCAAGAGCAACAGGAAATTCCGATATCGCCTTCCTACGATCGAAAGGATGCCTCTCGCGCCTAGCATGTAAACCGTCGCTGTACATTCGTGAAAAAGAACGCAACGAAGAGACGTCGACAGAAAGCCGACGTGATGCGCCTAAGCGATCATTGCAGCTCATTCCTCAACGTTTCCGATAAATCAACTGCTCCTATATGTTCCTAGCAATACTTGACTACTTATTGACTCCCTACAAATCTATCTACCTGTCTACCGAAGCGATGCGATGCAGCGAAAAAAGGAAATTGATAACCACAGCTTTACATTGACGAGCTTCTGCGAAAATATTGTAACGATCTATTCACATATTAAATATGGTTTTTAAAATATATATTTTTAGATCAAAGGCGACAAAGGAGACGACGGTTTTCCCGGAATTCCTGGACAGCCGGGAAGAGAGGGCCAAAAAGGACCTCCAGGACCTCCCGGACCTCCTGGAATACCATCTAAAGGAAACTATTATCCAGTTCCAGGACCTCCGGGTCCTCCCGGACCTCCTGGTCCGCCCGGCTTGTCTTTAATCGGACAGAAAGGAGAACCCGGGATCGGTAGAAGTCACGTTTTCGGAGAAAGAGATTACTATCCCCCTAGGCAAGGTAAAGACATTAAGATATTACAAAGTCGACAGTTATTACAGTTTGATGGTACTTGAGTGACAGAGTACTTCGATAACAAAATTAAAAATATGACTATGTGAACCTCCGCTGTTGTTAGTGCATAAATTATTCATAAGACAATAAGATATAATTCGCGAACAGTTGGAATGTAGTTATCAAATAAAGTTAACTGCAGACGTTTCGACTCTGAATTTGTGCAATGCGATAATTGGTGAGGTCGAGTACAAACTTTGTAGATTGCAAGTTAACTTTATTTGATAAGTACATTACAATTGTTTGTGAACTGTATCTTATCGCCTTATAAATATATCTAATTTACGCACTAACAACCATAGAAATTCACACAGGCATTTTACTTGCACGAGATTTATTGTTGGAGCCATAAACATTATTAATTTAATTTATTTTAATTTAAAATACGAATTATAAATTATTATATTAAGAATAAATTACATTTAATTTTAATTGAATTTAATTTTATTCAATATCATATATTAATTGAACATTTAATAACATAATATAAATTAACAATTAGTCAATTAATTTAATTAATAATAATTTTTTATTAAACTATTCAAAGTGCTTTAACGAATCCCCGTTTTATGGAGCATGCTCTTTATATCTATTAAATAATAAAATTAAATTTCACACTCGCATACCCGTAAGGAGCCAGAAGTAGTCTAGACGAATTGAAAGCTCTACGTGAACTCAAGCAACTGAAAGAACTGAAAGAGCAATTAGGTAAAATTTATTATCTAGCATAATATTAAAACGAATATGCGCCAGAATCGTTATTCCTTCGAATGCTTTATAAAATATCTTTCATTAACTGCATATTCTTAACATCGATATTCTTATATTTTTAAACTTGAAAAATTATTTTCAAGGTGTTGTTACTACCGCTACAAGGGGACCTTTAGAAAGTACAACGAAAATTGTGCCAGGAGCTGTTACGTTCCAAAACACAGAAGCCATGACAAAAGTAAAATTCTATATAATTGACAATAACTGCTTCTTCATGTGCGTGTAAATCTAATTTTAATACTCTTGTTTTACGTTTACAGATGTCTGGTGTTAGTCCAGTTGGGACTCTGGCTTACATCATAGACGAACAAGCTTTACTAGTCAGAGTTAATAATGGATGGCAATACATTGCAGTCAGTATTAAAGAATTGCATCTCTATTACAAGTTCATAGAATACTATAATTGTATTAAAACTTCTTTTAATTGTACCAAACTTCTTTTAATCTTCCTTAGCTCGGGTCACTTTTGCCTATCACAACGCCAGCACCACCAACGACATCACCACCGCCAGCAAACCCTCCTTTTGAAGCATCTAACTTAATTAACCAAATACCCGTGAAAGCTGACGGAACAGGGGTAAGTTGACAATTTAAACTCATTTCACGATACATACATTTGTAAAAATTAAACGTATTAATACCGAATTTGCAATTTTTTTCCATGCAATGCAGTGGTATCCGCGGATGGTGAGAATTGTACCATATTTAATTATGACTTTTTCAGTTCATTTGTTTACAATTCACTTTTTTTTAATTGGTGTGCACAAATAAAAAAAATATAATGTTTTAATTAAAATTTTTGTAAATTTATCTTTAATTAAAAATATAAAAATGTGCACTATTATTACGATTGGAAATATTTATTCATGCGAATTATGTTTTTTAGTTGAGGATGGCTGCGTTAAATGAACCATTCACCGGAGATATGCACGGTATACGAGGAGCAGACTACGCTTGTTATCGACAAGCAAGGCGAGCAGGCTTAAGAGGTACCTTCCGCGCTTTTCTTAGCTCTCGAGTTCAAAATGTCGATAGCATTGTCAGATTAGGAGATCGAGATCTTCCCATAGTTAACATAAAGGTAATTAGGAATAATATCCATTTATTACCATGATGATCATTGTTAAAAATCAAATATTTTTGACTAATAATCCGGCGAAATGTAGGGCGACGTGCTATTCAACTCTTGGAAAGAGATGTTCAATGGAAATGGGGCGTACTTCTCTCAGAATCCCAGAATCTACAGCTTCAATGGAAAGAACATCCTTACTGACTTTGCGTGGTTAGTATAGAAAAAGTATATATATATAAAATATAAAAGAAAATATATTGATTTTACTGCATAAAAGAAAATCAATATATATATAACCACCCTCAAATATATAAATTGTAACGTAACTGTATACTGATATTCTATTAATTTTGAAATAACCAACTAAAATTCGCGAACAATATTATTTATTATTAATCACTGCTCATTAATTTACAAATGTATGTATATTATGTCTAATGTTACACATATATATATATGCAATGACCAAAAGTTTTCGGTCAATGAATGATTTTATTATATTGGTCTCACAAGGAATCTTTATAAATAAGGATCTAGTACATAAGTACTTATAAGATATTCTATTTAAAAGAATCTTATTAACTGAATAAAATAAACTGAAAATCAGATTAACAAAAATTATATGTAAAATTATGTGTTGTCAGTCGAAAACTTTGGCAGTCATTGTATAACCGATACATTTCCTTGCTATTTCCTTCATATCATGAAATTAAAATTGTTCTAATTACAGGCCCGAGAAAGTTGCGTGGCACGGTTCTCATAAACTCGGCGACCGAGCCATGGACACTTACTGCGACGCCTGGCATTCGAGCAGCTCGGATCGTTATGGACTAGGCTCGCCGTTGACCGGCGGTCGATTGTTAGAACAAGTACGATACTCGTGCGACAATAAATTCGCGCTGCTCTGCATCGAGGTGACGAGCGAGCTGGTGAGAAGAAGACGGAATGCCGACAATCGGCTAGATGACGTCGAGATGTCGGAGAACGATTATATGGAGTACTTGGAGGAGTTCATGCAATACTGAATACTCGCACCTTCGACCATCCTTTCGCAACGCGAAAATCGAATCGTTATGTAAATAGAATGCAGATGCGCGCATGCTGCGTTTCTTCGCGCGACATATATAATAATATATATATATATATATACAATATATATATATTATATATAAATATATATATATAAGAAAATCCCACGTTCGAGTAATAATTCATATCGATATACATATCGTGAAGTCATAGCGTGTGCGAATCATCGCGAACAGCGTCACATTTCATCGCATTCCCAAGATCACGAAACTGTCTCCGATTCCAAAGGTATAATTATTGTACTTTCGCCACGAACCACCTAGCCATCCGCTTCAGTCGCGTTCTGAGTTCTCTCTTCTCTCGATCTTTCTTAAAAATAAAAAAAAAGACTGATCGTCTAAATACTCGTCAGTGTTTCGTCGTAATGCGTATTCGCACCGGGTATTTCCCCTTTTATCAGTCGCTTGCAAAAGTTTCGAGCGTTCGAGGTCTTTCAAGAAAGCTCTACCGCGGTTCGTTAAACGTTTCCCTTCATCACGATAAACGTCCAAAAATACTTGTAGATCGCCAAACGAGCGACGCGAAACGTGTGCAAGTCTCGCTCAAGCCCGTGTTTATAGCGCACTTTAAATGCTAAAAGCGGCTGGTTTTATCTTTTCTTCTCAACAAGTATTATATATTAGACGATGTCTACTCAGCCTACTCTTGAATTATTCAAAAGCCAGAAGATGCAGGAGAACAATTTTTGTAACTAAATCCTTATATCAAAAGCGCATCATCACAAAAATTGAAGATCTGAATATCAAATCATAGTAATTTTAAAATAAAAATTTTTAGGAAAAATCTAAGATTTAATCATTTTTCTATTTTTTAATATTCATTTTTTATTTTTTCGTTTTTAACTTATATTGGAAAATTCACACATTTTTCAAGATGTACATATCGCTCCCTTACTTCAAAAGTTGAGTTTCATAACTCAAAAAATTAAGTTTTCCAGAAAAGGGGAAGAACTATTTTCCTATTTGAAAATCCAATAATATCGGCAAAAAATATTTTTAATGGCATGATTAAATGTCATATTACCATTTTGATAATTAAAAATCACCCTTTTTAAATTGTAACAATTTTTTTTTACTATCCATTTCAAGTGACGATGAACCATTTTTTAAATAAAATTAATTTAACAATTTAATTTATTTTATTTTATTTAATAATAAATATTATTTCATTAAATAAGTATTAATATTAAATATATATATTTAATATACATTATATATTAAATATATTTAATTTAATTTAACTTAGTTTAATTTATTTATTTTAACCATTTTTTAATGACGTTAAATCACTTTTGATGATTGATAGGATAATATTTACTTTCATTCAATAACTAGAAAATCGTGTTTTTTAAGTCGTATCATTTTTGAAGTAAAGGAGTGATAGACATCCAATTATATTATTTGAAAAAAATTGTAATAAATAAGTATAAAGCGTAGATCATAATTTATATTTCAGATGTGTATTTATAGATTTCTCCATATAAAAGAAAACTTATATCTTTGTATTACGTTCTTTTGTGAATCAAAGGATCTTAATTTTCATTTTTCTGGATTTAATATCGTTTTAAATTCAGATCTCAAATTTCTTGTTGCTAATAATCTAACATAAAATAACAGGCGTATTTATATGAACCTTCAAGCGATTGAAATCGAAATAATTAACGTTCGACACTGCAAATATCGAAATAATGTAAGTGCGCTGGGAATACGGGCTATATCATTTAGGGAAGTAAATACCTAACACTGCCCTAAATCAACTGCCCTAAATAAACCTAAATGAAGTTCGTATCCGCGATCAAGTTGCATTTACATTTTAGCTGATACATATTGAGTGTGTATGTTAGATGTAAGAGGCACAGCGATTAAGGAGTTTTCAGACGAGTCGCTTGGCTCACTGTCGAAGATTTATGCTCTGTGTATCTTACGAGTCACTAAGGAAGAACTTACTTTGAGTCATTAATCACACCTTAAAAATAATCGGTTGTTTTAAATTTGAGGAATTATCTTTGGAGAATTGTTATTAAGATTTTCATAAAAATTCTCAAAAATTTAAAGAAACTAGAAATTAATTATTAAGAAAAGACTAAAAAAATAAAGCTTATATTTTTAATTATATTAAATTCCTTGCTGTACTTATTTATTTCTTTTTAATTTAATTTATTTTTAATTAACAGCTTCAATATTATTGCATTTAAAGCATTGCAATATATTTTTAAATTCTACATTTGACTTCTACACGATTACAACACAATTAATTTAAGATATACTGTGTAATGTCATCAAGCCTAAATGCACACATATCTGTGCTATTTACTTATCATTTTTTTTTGTGTTTGCTCCATAGGATTTATGTTTCTAACCCTTGAATTACACCGAGCATAAATCAGATCTAAGTCAATGTCTATAACTCGAAGATATATCGTTAATATTAACATAATTTATTACATTTATGTAGATTGATCGTGAGACCATATGTATATTTAGGTTGTCAGCAAGCTTGTTGGTGAATATTTCTTATATAAGTACATAAACTTTTTTAAGTATTGTCAATAGTAATTCGTAACGTATTCAATGTACAATCGATTGTCCTTCGATATAGTTTGCATCGAAAACATTTTATTTCCAAATTTTATATTATTTGTACACTTTATTATTGTCTTTCTAAATAAAATATGAAAAGGAGTTTTCTCGAGTCATGTCTCCTTCCTTTCGCTTCTATTATACATATATAAAAACAGTGCTCATAAATTATAGATATGTATTTTTTACATTATATACAATAGTATACATAATATTAAGTTATTAAATTTTTAAATCAAAATAGAAATAAGAAAACTTTAATAACCGTCAATAAGAAATAGAATATATTTTATTATGAAATTGATAGAAATTATTATTTTCATTATTTCTATTTAATTTAATTCTAAATTAACTAAACATTAATTAGCTAATTAATGTTCATCGATTCGATTGCTACAGACAAAACTTAGTTTTTTATTAATATTTTTACAATTTTATTTTATATAAAATATAAAGATTTATATAAGTATTTTTTCAATTTTTGTTCTGTCTATATATTAATAAACAGAATGAAGTATTAAATCATGTTAATATAGAAAAAAATAGTAATTTTTATAATTTATTTTATTTAAAAATTATATTTCTCAAATAATCAATTAATTCAAATCTCATTAACTTCAAAATATTTTGCATTAATAATAGACATAAATACACATATACATACATAAATACACATAAATACACATATGTATATTAGGTATCTTGTAAGATTTATTCGCATGCAACATATTCCTACCATACCTAACAAACGCGTTTGAGTGAGTAGAAGCTACAGTTAGAGGAAGTAGGAGCACGTTGGAGCATGCGACGCGAACACACCTCTAGAAAGAAGACTTCTTACCTTGAATCCTTATTATAGGCCATGGAAGGCTGCCAATGTCCTATCCCATCTCACTCCAAACAGATTATAACGGATTTTTCATTAATTATAAGCAGAATGCACGTAACGGTATATGGGGTTGTCATATCTGAATCACAAAAAAAAAGGAGTAAGTACCCTTTTTAAAAAATGATCCTAGAAGGAAAAAGGAGTGTATAATTTTTGTATGCGTTAAATGTAGGTATTTAATAAAATAAAATTTTCTAACAATTCTTATTTAATTCTAAAGATTAGAAAAAAACAAAGAGTAGGTTGAACACCGAAATTAAAGTTAATCTACGTGGGTAGAAATGGGCACAAAAGAGTATGATTGGTAATTCTAAAACGACGAACCAAATTATGGATATACCATTTTAATGGAAGAAAGACTTGCTAATTTTCGATTCTTTCAGAAAAACATCGAATCATTCTTACGTATCTTACGGCATCAGAATCTATACTTACCGAAATCGGTGAAGCGACGCACAGTAATTTGAACTGATGACGCGTCGCAGTCAATTATGATCGACGAAAAAAGATTATGAACGACGTCGATCGCGATAATTAACACTCCAGTGATCCTCTGTCATCTCGAGCAACGTTCGCGATTAAAATATGCTCTCTAAACGCATCTTAAACGGACAAAATTCGTAATTAATCGTAGAACAACGCGCTATCGCGTCCGAACCGTTGAACTGTCGAAAGTGTCATGGCGACCAAGTTTGGGCGCGCAAACATCGCAACTTTCAATTGTTTCGCGCGCTCCGAGATCAGGAGTGCCACAAGCAGGAGTGCAAATTGTGCACTGCACAGTGCGTTAACAAGGCGGCCAAATTAAATTTTAAAAATTAATTTTTCATTTCTATAATGATTTCTATAAACAATTGCATGTGTTCGCTTTTGTTGGATTCAAATCTTTCCGAAATGTACATCGATTTAAAGAAACCATCACGAAATCTAAATCGAATAGATGTTTATTTCTTGACTACTAAAATTTTTTCATACATACAGTGCCATACTAAGCCATTATTTTAGCCAGGATTTTGTTTATGTAATATTTTTGTTAAAGCGAAAACGTGAAAAGTGAAAAATTGCTCTTATACATATATTAACTTCAATGATAAAAATTTGTATTTCCGTCTAGAGAAAAAAGTTACAATGTCCTGATACAAAAATGAAAAATTGCGCCTTTCTTAAAAATATTTAAAACATTATTTAGGAATAGCTTATTTAAAAAATTGATAGATAAAAATATTGAGAAAAGCGGCAAAATCTCTTTTGCATAAAGGCGCCTTATCAGCGGAAGCTCTAATCTAAAATTGAAAAACAAATAATTAAAATTCGCGACGAAAATGAAATATTTTCTGCTTTGCTAAGTCACAATAAATAACAATATTTTGTTCAACATTTTTGTAAGATTTATGAGATTTTACATACGAAGGATAAAAAAGATGAATAGATTTCCGATTTAAATTTTGACGTGACGTGTTATGCTATTTGCAATATATAATTATACAATTATCATAGTAAAAGAATAGGTCGATACTACACATACAACATTATAATATTGATATGTATGTACATTTCCTTTATTTTTATATTTATAGCCTGTGAATTTTTACAAATATAAATATCATTTGCTCTATTTCTTTTTTCGGTTGTATAATCTCTCTCTCTCTCTCTCTCTCTCTTTCTTTCTCTCTTTCGTACGCGCGGTTTTTTCATTCGAAAAAAATTATTTAAATTTATATAGCAATTAAATTGTGTAATATGCAACTATAACAGACAAAAAACTAGTAGTGAAAAATAACGTTTATGCTTTATATCTTAACATAATATTTTCTTAATCCAAATTAAAGTTAAAATTCAAATTAACCAAAACAGTTGGTTTATTTAATTTAAAACACATGTATATAATAGATTAAAAATTTTATTACAAATGTTACAATATAATATAGTTTTGCTTACGATTAATACAATTGTTATTTTTATTCAATTAAATTGTTCAATTGTTCAATTATTTTTATTCAAATTAAAGAATATATTTAAGAATATACTTAAGATTTTAGAACGGCTAATGCCTCTGTATATTTTAAACCTTCTAAAATATAAACTAAATTTTCAACTGATGCATCTTCATCCTCTTCCGCCCAGATTTCAAGCATAGTTTTACATTGTTCATATGGCGTTGTTTTGCTTTGGAAGAAAGCAATCTAAAACACATATAATATATTAAAATTCTGTAATTATAAATAATAGTGTATTATACTAAATTTGATATATATTTATATACCTCATCATTTGTATAACCAAATTTTATCGCTAATTTTTTCCAATCATTTTTTAAACTTTCCGATAATTTTGCTACCATTTCCGGTGTGACTTTGTTCAATTTTCTGGCTTTTATATCAGCACTTTCAGCATCAACCTGCTCACTTTCCTGTTTCAAGACGTCTTCATTGAATTCTTGATCGGTAGATTCTGATGGCGGTGTCTCCTCAGTTTCCAATTTCGTATCGGACTGTGTCTGCTACGGAACATAGTAAAAAATTAAGAAACATTAAGATTAAGTATATTCATAGGAAAATAACTCACTGGACGATCTTTGGCAATCTTCTTAATCATCGTTTCAAGATATTCAGGCAATTTATTTATAGGATAATTTCCGTGAACAAAGAAATGCGGGCTTCGTCTCGCTAACAGTCTTAACGCTCTCCAACCAAAATTACCATCGTTCACCTTCCTATAAATATAAAATTATTTTATTAATATTAATAATCACAATGAGGGATGAGGCGTGTTTTTCTATGAGTGATTGACTCTTAATCAATCTTGGATCTTGGATTTAATCCCGACCCGTCTCAAATATTGCCTCAGAAAGAGATTGATTGGAAAGTTAAAGATTATTATTAATAAAAGAAGAATATTAGGTAAATTGTAATCAATTTGGGAAACAATAAACCAATACATTATCACAACAAAAATAAATATTCCGATAACAAAAATAAATATAAACGATAACGACACTTACTTGTATTTATCATCGACCATTGCAGCAGGATCCAATTCCATTATGGCATCTTCAAAATATGTTTCTAAAGACGGCAGAAAATCTCTATCCTTAGATTTGCATGCCTCGAGATTGTTCGGACATAAATTCCATAATTTAGTAAGTTCTGGACTGTTGAAGAATAATGTAAATGTAATTATTCAATTTTCTATGCAAATGTTAATTCACTTCATTTTTAAAAGCTATTTACTTTCCCATGTGATATTTGCCAACCGTTTGTGCATCTCTAATTACATCACCGATACGTCGTTTAGGTCTTCTTGGTTTTCGTGGCTCTTCGTCACTGACATCCGATGCTGGTCGTTTGAATGGTGGACAACCTTCATTCTTCCATGTATTCCAATGCTCTTCGCGTTTCAAGATGTTCTTCACAGTCTCCGCGAACGTGGGACCGTCAGGTGGTGTTTCAGTCAGTAGAGTATAAACTTGTTCAGTAATAGTCTTCACCCATTCCACTTGATCCGGCTTGAGTTCGTGTGTCTCACTTAAAAGTAACAAATATCATAGAGATTCGATAATGTATATATCACGAGACATTTAATTTAAGGAAAGCAGACCTTGTCTCATAGCCACTGGCAAGGAAGCTTTGAAAAACAAACATTTTTATGACTATTCAGAGGCATTTCACTAATTACCAAAGAATTTGTTAATTCAAAAGTATGAGGCTTGTAAATTCATTATAAAATATCCATTTTAATACAGAGAATACTTACGCCTTAAATTTTACAGTGCTATTCAGATACTGGAAAAGAATGAGAAATTGCAGCAATACATATCGTCTGAAATTGGAGTCTGACAGTTGCAACTCCAGTAATTTTTGATTGGTCAAATATTTAGCAAAATAATGCGTCTCTTTGTGGGAGTCTTCCATAGAAGTATCCATCTTGATGCACGTAGAAGGATAACTACGTTGCTCTTCCAATTTAAAAGAAGCAAATGCTGATAGCACATTAGACGCATGCTATAAATAATGTATTATTATATATTATTTATAAATTTTCTACAAGTTTATAGCTGATATTTATAGTCTTATACTTAATTACGATCTTAAACTATCATAAGACAATCACAAAGTCATATTAAGACATTTCTAAAATAAAAACCAACTATGAATATCAGGCTATATTACTGTTTAGAGAAACTATTGGAAGATAACAACTTACAGCTGAAAAGACCTTCCAGTGCATTTTATTATAACATTGATTTGGATTTCTGAAGAAATCTTGTAGTGCCCAAAATTTTCTATACAAATTATAATCAATTGGTATCTTGCTTTCTGACTTGTCATCATCCTTAGTTATCTGCTCTAAATCATCTTCCTCTGCTTTCTCCAAGCCAAATTCTGTCTGATTTTCCAGATTAAATTCGCTAACAATATTCAAGCCAGATCTCTCAGAGAAAGGAAAGAACTTTGCTAGGAACAACAGAATTCTACCACAAAATACAGTTTGCTGTGAACGTGACAATCTCCTTAGGAGATCGTTGCACATTCTCAACAAGTTATTTTTACAGGCAGTAAAAAACAATTCTTCTTTCCATACAGTGACATTATTCTCCACAAAAGTAAATAACTGTTCACATCTATCAAGTGTCATTGAATCAAAGATATCACCCAGTAGCATCACTGGCATACTCGCTGTCGCAAGATCCTTTCTGCATAGTTCTATACAGAACGTGATATATGATTCGAGGGAACGCACGTTACCCGAAGCATTTTCCGTCAGTACGACTAGCAAGGTATCTCGAAGCGCCTGATCGATCGCCGCTTTTCTGTCACTGTCATTTGCACAACGTTCAATGCACTTTTTTTGAAATAACGAGACGTCCGACAGCTTGAAATATTGCTGCAAATAATCCTGTGAGAAGAAAATTAAGACGTTTTGTAAACAATGTATAGTTATAAATAAAAATTTGTGAATAGAATAAGACTTATTTCAAACGTTGTACTTACGCTATAGTCTTTCCTTAACCCTTCGAACATCGCCATGATTTTCTATAGTTATGCTACCATGGATTATATTTTATTAAAAATGATTTCTAGCAGAAACCTCTTCTCTTCTTTTTGTTTATTGATTCCTATCTCTGTATTCCATAATGAAAGGAGAGCCTGTTTACATTACTTGCACTTATTGCACTTGTAGCGTTTTCGAGTGTAGTTGAGTTTGAACCAGACCATAGACTACGTCAGAGAGAAACCTAAGAGAGCTCATGCTGACCTTCTTCCTGTTACCAACGAAATTATCTAAAGTAGACTAGATTAACAAAGTACCACGAACTGCCACCATTTAGGCTCCATGACGCGCGGTTATTCAAAACTTCAACAGAATCAGGTTAGAATAACATTTCAACGCCATTTTGGCTCCAAATATTAATTCAATGAATTTTCTCATCGTGGTACTTTGTTAATCTAGTGACTTTAAAAATTATCCGTACATAGAAATCTTTTAATCAAAAATTGGCCATCAGGATTTCGTCAAATTTCTTCGAACGAGAAAGAAATATAGGCCATCTCATTTCTACCCCATTTCTACCAACATAGATTAATTTTAATTTTTCTAATTTTTAGAAAAAGACAGAATAAAGTTGAATCGAAATTAAAATTAATCTATGTTGGTAGAAATGGGCATAACGGATCTCTAGTTTCTTTCAGTTCTATTCAGCTATTTTTTGTTGACATTCGGTTTGTTCGCGTTGCAGAAAATCTCCAAATATATTTGCACTTAAAATGAGATAGATATATATTTGGCTTTAAAAAGAGAAAGAGCAAAGATGCCGAGTGCAAAAAGTGCGAGCAATGCGAACAGACTTCAGTACGCCTGCGCCATCGTGTCAATGCTCATCAATGTTGTGTTTACAATTCAAAGTGATTCGGAGACATGGAGGATCAATAGTTTGTACGTCGTTTTCCATTTTGTGTAATCGCATTAATTCCATTTGTTCTGTGATCGTGCCTAAGTATGCCGTCTCGCGGGGAGGATATCCTCAAAGGTTTCCAAGTGTATCCTTTAATTTATGATGTAATTTAAGCGCAATTAATCATCTGGTAGTTTTTAGGTTAGAACGAAAGATCAAATCCGAACTTTATTTCAAAACTAAAATTAAAAATATTATTAGGCACCAGAATCTTTCTTGATTGAATAGAGCCTCTTTGCTTCATTGTATTGGACATTTCTTTGTCGACTTTCACAGGCCCATTTTCACTTATGATTAATTCTTAATAGAGGTTCAACTTATTTCTCACCTCTTTCCAATTCTAGAATTGAAAAGAGATAATGAATAAATTGAACCTCGATTAAGAGTTAATCTTGAGTGAAACTGGACCTTGGTATTACTTATTTTATTTAAAACGTTAATATTATAATGGTGTATCTACAAAGAACGGTCTTTTTAGAACGTTGGTTTGACAACAAGTGAATTTATATGAACAAATGTATCTCCTTAATTATTATTCCATCAGTAATTGGATGAATCTACGCGATGCCGACAGTGGGAAAATTCTCTGGCAGGGTAATGAAGACTTGTGAGTAAGACTGATTTTCCAAGTACATCATTGAAAGATAATAGATGTTGAATGCTTGGTTCTTTGCTTGATTATAGATCTGTACCTGACATAGAACATGAAGCACGTGTACCAAAAAAAATCCTGCGATGTCGTGCAGTATCAAGGGAGATAAACTTTAGCTCTGCAGAACCAATGGAAAGGTTTCGCCTAGAACAGAAAGTACTGTTCAAAGGGCGCTGCCTAGAAGAGTGGTTCTTTGAATTTGGATTTGTTATTCCCAACAGCACTAACACGTGGCAGAGCTTGATCCAGGCGGCACCAGAAAGTCAAATGATGCCGGCAAATATACTAAAGTAAGTAGAGACACATCCTTGGAGTTTTATCGCTTATCTGTTGATTAATTTTGTATGGTTTCCTTTACAAATAGCGGCAACGTCGTAATAGAAACAAAATTCTTTGACGACGATCTCTTAGTGTCTACCAGTCGAGTCCGTCTCTTCTACGTCTAAGGCGATTTCTAAACGGTCCTAATCGTACATAACACGGGACCAATCAACATAAACAGAGACCCTATACAAAAATAGAAACAACGCACGTGTGAAAAATTTCTTACAAACTGAACATTTTTCATTCTTTAATATTAGACACTTCTTATGCATACATTAACTAGATGATATTGATAATAAATCTTGTAATTTTGTAAAAATTTATTCTTAGATTCATGCAAAATATTAACAGTACAATTTTTCAAACAGGGCCTAATGTGTTTAAAATATGTTTTTCACTCTTGAAAGATGAGGGATTCACTCTTGAGGATATGACTTGCACTGTTAAAGCACATAATTTATTTGTTATTTATTAAGTAAATAAATGCAATAAGTTTTGTACATATAATAGTTTTGTGCATATAATACATTACATCACGAACAATAAAGTTTAAAAAAAAATTACTACATTTTATGTATATTCTATATTTTTATAATTTTCATTCCATGGCGCAACATCCCAAGATGGGACAGAGTCTACCTCTCATGAGGTTTTTGTAATAGATTTTTTTCCAAAATGTGCAAACCCAGTTTCGGGCCGAAAATGCTCGCAATAAATCACGAGCACTTTTCGTTCGAAGCACGAATGTGTCCTTCGAACGACGACGACCAATCTGTAGCTTGCGCACGAGTTCTCATTCCTTACTAGAAGATCCCTATTCGCTCATACTTTGGTTTCTTTCGGTTCCTGTTAATTTTTTTGACCATGACTGGAACGTTTGCGCTCGCCAGTGTTTACAATTCAAAGTGCTTAGGAGATCGCAGACAAGGATCAATGTTTACGTTTACACGGATCAATTTACACCGAAGTTAAAACATCAATGTTAAGAAATTTGCCAATTACAGTCATTCCATTCTTCAGGAACATGCTATGATTGGCCATTTTTATAACATCGATGTTATAATTTCAGCGTAAATCGAATCGTGTGAACGTAGTCATCAGTTCGCGCGTCGTTTTCCGTTTTGTATAATCGTGTCAATTCCGTCTGTTCTGTAATCGTGCTTAAGTATGGGACTATCGACTCAGGAGAAGGATATTTTCAAAGGTTTCCAGATGTATCCTTTGATTTAAGATTTAATTTAACCCCAACTGTTACACGATTACATAAAAATGTTTAGGTTAGAAGGGAATATCAAACTGAACATTTCTGAAATATGTTTTTTGTAGCCGTTCCTTTTCATTTTTTTTCTCTCTGATAACTATTCATATGTTTACTTTATTTCAAAATTATAAAATTTAAAATATTGGACACCAAGATTTGTTTTGATCGAGGGCTTCTTGTGTTGAACATTTCTCGATTTTTACTTAATATTATTTTATTTTAAACGTTAATTTTATTTTATTTAAAACGTTAATATTATAACAGTGTAGCGGTCGAACAAAGAACGATCGGTTTGACAACAAAGTGAATTTATATGAACAAATGTATTTCCTTAATTATGATTCCATCAGTAATTGGATGGAACTATGCGACGCCAACAGTGAAGAAATTCTCTGGAAGAGTAACAAAGACTTGTGAGTAAGGCTGATTTTCCAGATACATCATTGAAGGATGATAGATTGAATCCTTCGTTCTTTGCTTGATTGTAGGTCTGCACCTGATGTAGAACATGAAGCACATGTAACGAAAAAGATCCTACAATGTCGTAAGGTACAAAGGAAGATAAATTTCAGCTCTGCAGAAAAAATGGAGAGATTTTGCCTAAAACAGAAGGTACTCTTCAAAGAGCATTGCCTAGAAGAATTATTTTTTGAATTTGGGCCGAACCTTACCTCTATTACATGGAAGAGCTCGATCCTGGCATCGCCAGAGAGTCCGATGATATCAGCGAATATATTAAAGTAAGTAAAGACACATTCTTGGTGTTTTATCGCTCATCCATTGATTAATTGTGTATATTTTCCTTTACAAATAGTGGCAATGTCGTAATAGAAACAAAATTCTTTGACGACAATTTCTTAGTGTCTATCAGTCGAGTCTGGCTCTTCTGTGTTTAATAGTAAAGCGATTTCCAAACGGTTCTAATTGAACATAACACGGGACCTATCAATGTGGACAGAGATTCTATACAAAAATATAACAACGCACGTGTGCAAAATTTCTTACAAACTGAATGTTTTTCATCCTTTGATATTAGATACTTGCTATGTATATATTAACCAAGACGATATTGATAAATATCATAAATTAACATAATAATAAATATCATTAATAAACATAATTTTAAACTCATCTGGCTCTGTTTTGGAAAATGATACTGATAAAACTTTTAATTTTGTATCAATTGCGTAAATCTCTAAGAATGTAAATTTTGTAAAAAATCTCGTTGACTTTACGATGAATAAATTTTGTGTATTTACAATTGCGTTTTGTAATTTTATAATCGCATTTTTATGCAATTGATCATTTCTTCGATTATTTGAAACTGAAAACGTAACAACTTCACATACACTGATAATGACATGTATAAAGCTATATTAAAAAATTCTGATCTTTTTAAAATCATTAATATAAAGGATTTATTAATAATACAAATATTATAATTCAATGAGGCATTGAGTGGCTTGCTGTTCCGTGATTGACTCGTGATCTGTAGATTCGGATTCAATCTCACCTGCGCTTACATAAGCGATTTTTTGCGTTTAAGGAGCCGAAAATGACTCCATCTGGTGATTAAGAGATCTTTGATCACCAGCGCTGTTCGGATTCGGCGTTAAACTGTAAGTTCCATATATCATTGGATATATGTAAAGATCCTCTAGGCTGGAGGCAAGATGTTAGGCTATCAATTCCTTGCTTAATCTCTTGGCTTAATTCCAGAAAAAATACATTACGAAAACCTCATGAAAAGTAGGACCTGCCCCTTCTTGGGATGTTGCATAGAATAAATAAATTATAATTTAATAGTATTTTTAAAACCTTATTGTTCGCGGTAGTGTATTATAATATATACAAAACTTATTTACATTTGATAAATTACAAATAAATTATTATGTGCTTTAGCAATGCAAGGCATATTAATGTAACAATTTGTTATTTATTAAGTAAAATAAATACAATTTTAAAAACTTATTGTATTTATTCCAGAATAAATATAATAAATTTTTTACATATAATACATTACACAGCAAATAATAATATGTAAGAATTCTTACATTCTTCAACTTTCGCAACAATGTTCGTTACACGTGAGTCCTTCTATTTTCATATATAAGTTCTCTGTTTACGTTGATTGGTGTTGTATACGATTAGGATCGTTGGAAAATCGCCTTCAATGAAAAACAAATGGACTTGATAAACACTAAAAAATTATCAACGAAATTTTGTTTCCACAATGGCGTTGTCGTTATTAACATCGTAATAAAAACAAACATTTGGATGACAATCTTTTATAATTTTGTTTCGTGATGGAAACAAAATTCTTTGATGACGATTTCTTAATGTCTACCAGTCAAGTCCGTTTCGTTTTCATCGAAGGCGATTTCCAAACGATAGAACAGAGAACAGAGAGAACAGTGAACAAAGAACTTATACGAAAGTAGAACTCAGTATGAAAACTTTGATATTAGATACTTTTTATCCATATATTAACAAGACGATATTGATAAATCTCGTAATTTTATAAAAATTTACATTCTTAAAAAGATTTATGCAATCGATACAAAATTTTATTAGTAATATTTTTCAAACAGGGTCTAAAATATGTTTGCTGATGTGTCTAAAATACGTTTTTCACTCTCTGAAAAATGTAAGAATGTGACTTGCATTGCTAAAGCACAATTTATTTGTTATTTATTAAGTATGAATAAATATAATAAGTTTTGTACGTATTATAATACACTATATCGCGAGCTAATAAAGTCTTAAAAATACTATTGAATTATAATTCATTCATAATTCTATAGTGCAATATTCCAAGAAGAAACAAAGCCTATGTCTCATAAAATTTTTGTACAATATTTTTTTTTTTTTTTTTTTTTTTTTTTAGAATTAGATATTAGCCTAATATCCAACCTCCAGCCTGGAGGATCCATACATATATTTACTGATATTGATTTTAAAAAGATCAGAATTTTAATATAGCTCTATACGTCTTCTCACTATCAGTGTACGTGAAGCTGTTCAGTCTCAAATAATCAAAGGAAAGACTAGTTGTTATAAAAACGCGATTATAAAATTGCAAAACGCAATTGTAAATATACAAAGTTGATTCATCATAAAATCAACGAGAGATATACAACTTTCTTCATCATATGGACATACTATAACAGTCGTACGCTATTGATTAGTGGTGTACAAGCAACACATTTTTTAGGCTTCACCACACCCCTTGAGGGAGTTCACTTTGAGTATACTCTGTCCCCTACTCCGTCTATACGCGTTGTACAAGTGTAAGGAAAAGAAAAAAAACCTCTGAAGAAGAGGACGAGGAAACGCCGAAGAATCACTACGCAGTTAGCTTGAATACAAACTTCTTGTTAATTGAACTTCAACATCGTATCGCGCGCTTTGTTTCGCGCGCGATTAATTCAATTATACTCGACTTGGTGACTTCCCTCAGGGAGCCAGAAGTTCTCGTGGAATGGATCTGAACGATGAAGACGAGAGCGGAAACGAGAATGGCAGGCAACTATTTCTGGTCGGCACACCGCGCGATCCATTGGTATCAGCCGGTGCGATCGTAGCATCGTCGACAAATGTTTCCGACGACGTCAATCAGAGTGACGATCTGCAGTCGACCGCCCTGACTGGTCTAATCGATGGCGCGCAATTCACCTCCGTCTGCTTCCCTGCAAAATTCAGTAAGTACACGACACCGTGTGCCAACCTAGATCTGATTTAATTAACCGCTTCTGTCTCCGCTGACGGTATCCCAAGTTGGGGTAGAGTGTCGCTCAATTAAGTTATTGCTAAGTGCATTAAGTGGATCCGCAGTCAACCCTTTTTCTTAAATAGAGTTAGCAGTAATCAGTTTAACAGTTATGAAGCATTTATCGCTCCGACGTGCCTGTGGAACATTGCGGCATAAAATCTGAGCGAATTACGTCGTGGATTCTCATACCGCGCTGAGACTAACAGATGCTATTTATTCTGATATCCTTATATATCATATATCAAGACGATTTTGTCGAAAGAATATTGTCACGGATAAACTGTATCTTCTTGTAGCATATGATTTCTCGACTGGCCCTGAAAGCGAAGAGAGACCATCCTGCGTCATCGGCAAAAGGAAGCAACGTAGGTATCGTACCACATTTTCCAATTTTCAGCTGGAGGAGTTGGAACGTGCTTTTCAGAAGACCCATTATCCCGATGTTTTCTTTCGGGAGGAACTCGCAGTTCGTATCCAACTGACAGAAGCTAGAGTACAAGTAATTTCTGCATGTCTCGCTAATAGAATTGTATATACTTGGAGTATATCTGGTTAAAAGAACTCGTGTCATTATTAATTTCCTTGCAAATAGGTGTGGTTCCAAAATCGGAGAGCAAAATGGCGCAAGCAGGAAAAGCAATGTAAAATCGCAACTCATATGACGTCATCGCACTTACCACCGAATTGTCAAGAAGTGCAGCAACATCAATCGCAACACTCGGATCACTTGTTATTGGAATCACCGTGTAGTCCTATATATCTCGGCATGGAATGGGCAGGTTTTTCTCCTTATAACAACACAGATAGCGCATCATCTCTTATCGTGAACAACATGAACAAACCAACGGAGACAGAAGCTGACAATAATCCACTGCTCGATCCTGAATTGTTACAATTAAAGCCTCCACGTTCCTAATAATATTAAGAATATTCGTATATATTGTTTATAATTTGAATGACGTTCCATGCTTTCTGAGAAAGAAGTTACGCGATTAATATTATAATTGAAATAACTTGCAATATAATTTTAACATAGAGAATATATATTGCGCGCCTAAAGCATAAGAAGGCTTGTCGAACAACGAATGAAGTTTTTATGACGAAATTGAAATTTTTATATTGATTGTACGAATGCATACATTATTTAAAGAATGACCATTTGGGGCCTTATTATATATTAACGACCTATCATTCGTCGATGAAAAAAGTCGCGATCATATTCATAAAGATGGTCGTATGTACATTTTGTAAGAGGAAAAATGTATGTATAATGGAGTGTCTGTTTCTTTCGGATAAGTAGATTCTATTAAAGGAAAAGTAATAAATATTTATATTATGTACAAAATTACTCTTTGCGAAACGTGTTACTCCAATATAAAATAGTAACGTCAACTTTTTATTCAGTGTGCATATGTTACAAGTCAGTAAATTAATTAAGGTATTTATTAATTAATTGATCCTAAGAGCGAATAAGCGAGCTAAGATGCTTTTCCCGATTTTTTCAAATCATTTGAGAGCTCATTTCTTTTTTTCAATAGTGTTTTTCTCTTTTTTTATGACTAATTATCCTCGAAATTTTTTTTCCGAAAGTAATTAGTCAAACAACAAACAAAGTTTTTATTATATAGCCTTGTCGGTGAGAGATCTGTTAACTTCTAACAGAACTGTTTGGGATGCATCTCGAGTGAAATAAATTAGTGACAGACGTTAAAAGGTTACGCAATGTATGAGTACTCGTCCGCGCTATTTGGCGTACGTTCGATATACTGTTTATCTATCAGAGTTTCAATGCACTTTTTAATCATTCCGATAGAAGGTGCGAAAGTAACTTTTGATTGACTCAATACCTGAAACAATAGAATTATATTAAACATCGCTATACAGCAATTAATGTGCGCTTGCATTACACTCTCGAAACTCGCAACTCACCTCCTGTATGAGCTGATTGTGTTTTAATAGCTTGCGACTCTTCATGATACGAACTATAGCCGCCTGCAAGAACATCTTCCTATCTTCATCTACACTGCGATGTGTGGCCTCCGCATCCTGTGGCGCGTCTCGCTGTAACACCCCTGTCACGCGAAACTTGGTTCTCTTGTTGGAGTAACTAAAATTGAGCGTGAGAATAGTATCCTCCTCCAATTCACCGTCGTTGGACTTAGTGAGGATCTTACAATCCACAAGGCTAGCGGCATGCTTCATTAGCTGGTCATGCGATAGACGTAACGAGGCAGCCGCTTCTTTACATGGTATCGTATCACAATGCTCGAAAAGCAACAGCAACGCCATTTGATACGTTTGCACAGTGACCAAATACGGTTTCTTCAAATAATTAAATTTGAGCTCGCCTTGACTCAGATGATGCAGCCACGTAAGCTTCCGACCACTAAACTGCATGTGATAGAACGCCTCGAAAGCCTGGACGGATTTCTCCAGTTGTTGTGGAACGTGGAACGGGCCGGGTGAAGGTGGTAGACCAAGTGGCCAAGCACCAGCTTGCAACACTTTAACTGTGAAACCGGTACCCAATTGATTCTCTCCGTCGCCTTCCCGTAAGGTCGTGATAAACTTCGCGTTGAGATCCGCTGAAACGGACATATCCGTGAACATGCGATGGAGCTTGTTCGTAAACTCATAACCACACGCCCGTTTCAGGTCATCGATCATCATCTCCTCGGCATCCATCGATTGTGACTGCTGATGTATTAATCGCTTCGCCAACATACGCGAATAGAATTTTTGGAACACATCCTTATCATCCACGTACTTGAACACTGTTATGGAGCGTTTCAGTTTGTCCTCGATTTCACTTTCGGAGGCAGCCCTGGGAGACTTTTTCAATAAGATGTCGCAATACCTCGCCAGCTAAGTGAAAAACACGCATTATATAACTTATCAATAGAAACCGTATCCTAAATTGAAAATATCTATATTTACTGAAAATATCTATTTAAATGATTTTTACCAATTCTGGTGCTCGAACTGGCTGCTTCGGAGCAGGCCTGTAATTTACTATGGCAGAACAAGCTTTATCGAGAGCACCTACAAAACTTTGATCTGAATTGAATACTTCCTTAATCATTTCGGAATATTTTGAATGTACATTTAACATATTCTCCACAAATTGCATGTATACCTGAAATTGGAAATTCGTGTTTTTTTCTATAAAATTACGTAAATCTATATGTTTTAGTATTTTTAAATATTTTGTATATATTCACATTTTCTCCTTGTAAAGGTCCAATTGCTTGTAATCCTTGCAGCGTAATATGGCGAGTAAGATGTTGCACAAGTGGATCTAAACCTCCTGGCAAAGACCTTAATAATGGATAAAGAAGCGCCAAATCTCGTCTGCTCTCATTCTTTATCATCATTTCTGCTTCTGAATGCAGTAAATCTACGTGTGCAGCTACCATTTTATCTTCACAACATGCTCTGACCTGTAACAGAATATTGCTGTTGTATATATCCATTCTACAGTTACTTCTAAAATAGATGAAAAACGCGATAACGTACTTTTGCTACAGAACTCTTGTGAAGAAATTTATAAGCGCGTGCCTCCTCTTGAGCAAGTCTCCACGTTACTTTTTCTATATAACGCGTAACGTCTGATTGCTGCAACAACGATGATGCTTCCGCTGTATAAAATTCTCCACTAGCTTCCAAAAAAGGTTCCTCAAAAATTTCTTGATACAACTGGAAACATAATTTAATAGAAACTTAAAAATAAAAAAAAACTTTCTTTGCTTATAAAAACAAAAATTTGTGTAATCAATTACGTTTAATTTTCCCTTCATCTTGTGATCTTCTACCCGAACAAAACTTTCTATGACACCACAAATAACATCGGTCGGGGCAAGTAATTTCGAATCTCTATCAGCGTCGATACACGTAAGTAGAAGAGAAACTAGTTTTTTCTTAAGTGGTATTATCATCTTTTTCTTCCAAATGTCCAAACCAAGTTCACCAATCTCCATCTGCTCTTGGCACTCTTCTTCTCTATTGTGCAAACTCGTGCCATAGATAAGTTCTGCTTCAGAGAGCTTTTGCTTTTTGATGTGTTGTTGATTAAGGTATAAGTACAAGCTATGCAAATAGTCGATGCCTTGCGAGTACTCTGTCCAAGCGCGATAATACGCTGGAAGCAGCTCCCACTTGTCATTATACGAGTTGACCTGTACTAGCAAATGATCTACATGGTTAATCAAAAACCTCTTTGTTTCGTCATACAAACGGTCTGCTAGTGGTTCAGGATACGCAACACATAAAGAATAAACATCGCTGCAATCATAATATACACTTAATATACACTTTCCTACATTAATGAGATGTAAAATAATTGTCAGATTTCATACCTAAATCTATCGTTCCATATAGCACGTGGGATATTTGCTAACGTTATCACTCCCTTGATAGTCTCTTGCAGTACATGCCATGTTTTATTAAAATCCACTCTCTTGGGTTTTAGTGACATCCTTCCCTTTGATTCACAAACCCTTTGATAACTTGATTGCAATAACAATAGTTTACTAATTTCACAGAGAAGTACATTCACTGTATACCATAAACCTGCAAAATAGTCAAGTCACTTATATTATTTACATACAGGATTTGTGACACACATTCAAACGTAGTTAAAAGCTTGACTTATACAAGAACCAATGAATCGCTTGGTGTTCAAACAAAAGTAATCCCAATCGAGGAATACATCCCAAGAATAATCTTTCAGAGTACAGAGAGAGAGAGAGACTGAGTTTACACGGCTTTGTTCGTATGTTTTGTACATCGTCGGTTTAAAAATAACGTAAAAGTAAAATACACCACACGCGTATACATACACATACACACATCTCACGGCCGTTCTAAATCTCCCCGCTACTCGTAACTTTACGCGGCAAGGTGACACTCTCCGCGAGAATCTTCAAACTCTAAACAACCTTGACGAGTTTATAAGTACGTAAACAATCGTCCGTTCGAAATGAAAATCTCGAATGTAATGGTGCGTAACTGCCACGCCGCCGCTGACGGAGGCGTGCGATTTGTTACGAGCGTGTACTCACGGTGCACGCGTTACGAAATATCGATTCGAACAAAGGGGGACGTGTCGTTTTTTCCTCCGAGAGCTTGGGACGTGGAGGAGTCGGGGGACCGTCGCGCGTGGGACTACACGCGTGTACCCGCCATTGGGGGGGCAAGTACGACACAGCTGACTGGCTCGGCGCTCAGCTCCTCCAGATGGACCGCGTGCCGCGGGTCGGCCCTAACCAAAGAATTTAAGCGCGGGAGGAAACGCGAATCACCGAGACACGAGCTCGCGTGGTTCCTTCTTTTCCTGTTCTTCGGTCGACGAGGTGACGAAACGTACCGGCCGTTTATTTTTGGGGCGGGGACCCGAGTCACTCGCTGCCGCGACGAGATGATGCATGGCACTCGCGGCGAATATACGCCGAGCGCATTTTCCGTCCGCAGCTCCGCGCTGCTCCCTTTTTTTCCTTCCGCTTACGACTTTGCCCTCGCACGCTCGTGTCACTGATGATCGTCGTTCCCTCCGAGTCCGCTCCTAACCGCGATCACAGTCTTGCTCGAAACACTCCAACTCCCAGTGCACCCTCCCGTATACTCCCGTATACTCCCGTATCTGCTCGCGCGTTGAATCCTCAATAACATCGCGCGGCCATGCTCTCTTGGTGCGTGTGCGCGAGCGCGCAACGCACGATTTTCATTCGCCGTCATATGTGTGGCACTCGACGTCTCGATCTGACGTCGTGCCATTGACAAAGCGATATATAAATCACGTGGCCACGGATCTATATAGGTAGATTAAAAGCGCGAAAACAGCACTAGTAAGAGAGAGGCTGATAGAAAGTCAGACGTCAGAGAGTCGATTGTGTTCCTTGAAATGAGGTGAAAATTACAAAAGTGAGCAAATATTAGAACTTTTATCATTTTAATAACAATAAGGGCTATGAACCAGATTTCAATATATTTATATTTTTAGGTGATATTTCATTTGTGTGTTGTACGACAAATTTTTCAAGTTTGTTGATTGGCTATAGGATAGAGAGGACTTCTCTGTCCTGCACACATTTGTCGTACGACAAAAACAGATAAATAAAATAGCATCCTTAAACAGACATTTCGATCTTACCATCAGGTCATCTTCGGTGTATACAATGTAGAAAATTAATTTTTTACATTGAAGATGACTTGACGATAAGGTCAAAACGTCTATTTAAAAATTTAAATATATTGAAATTTAAATATATTGAAATCTGGTTCGTAGTTCTTATTGTTATTAATGTTTATATTATTGAGAATTAATAGCGAATTTGATCTAATATTGGTGGCCATCAATTAATGCATATTTATTAACAGTTAACTGTAATCGTTATAACAATAATAATACTGGAAAGTTATTCATTTATTTTTAGTATTAACTAGGCTGTTAACTACTGATTAATTAATAATTTATTTAATTTAATTATACTATTAACACATCAGTACTGTAATTATTATTTAAAATAAGTTATTAATTAATCAGTACTATAGTAAGTATTAAATTTCTACAAAGAAATAGGGAGAAAAGAAAGAAGCATAATTGCATTCCTTGCTTTTAGAAAGAAATGTGCATTATCCTTTTTCATTTCTATATTAAATTTTTCTTTCATTCCATTCAGAAAATATCTGACCATATATATCTTTGTCTATTAATTAATAATGAATATAAAAACATAGTGCTTCTAATCAAATTTATCATTTTCTATTATAAATGAGCGTTAATATAATAATTTCGAGCTTTTTATTTCCTGTTTATTTCGATTTTTATGTATGAATTTTTTCATAAAACGATTACATATTGATTAAAAAATCACATGATCGCATGAAACATTACAAATTTGTACGTGAAACTCGTTACGTTGCTTCCTCTCCCCACTTTTATTTAATTGGATAATTTTTTCCATTTACCTCGCGAATCTCGCGATACGTTCACGCTTCTATATCGTTCATAACTCATGGTCGTGACTCGCATTTCGTCGCGTCCTGACCGATTGTCTGGTTGACGTTTTGCATTTTGAGGTGTTAAATATTTGCACGAAAAGATGGTAAGTGTTTATTTATTAAAAAGTATTTCTTGCATTTTGTCGCATTGTGTCCTAGTAGGATTTCTCGTAATCACAATTACGAGTCTACAGAGTAATCGGTATTTATCTACAATTAGAGGTTAAGTTGCTGTCAATATCCAATGACAACGTACTTTTGTGACAAATTATAATTTCCACCCCATCCCATTCAGCACACTTTAAGGTTAATATTACATATGTTGTACAATAAATTTTTCAAGCATGTTAATTAACTGCAGAACACAGAAGTTCTTGTGTCTTTCTATCTTATCTCTCTATCCTAGTCCATCCTTATGCTTCTATCCTGCTTTCTAAAATTTTTAAATGAAAATTTTTCTGAAGAATGAAATCTTAAAGATTAAAAATTGAGATTCCAAGAACTTGGAGAGTAATCACTCAACAGGCTTGAAAAATTTATCATGCAACAAATATAATATCAGTCTTAGCTTAAGAATGTCCTGAGTTTTTAGGATATAGAGATGTCTTCTGGACTTCTTTAAAACCTTGGAGGTTTATGTTATATGAAGAATTCTCTCGTGTACTCTCTAAAATTTATAGAATAAATCTCTGAAGAATGAAATATGACTCTTAAAGATTCGATTGATAATTGAGTTATTTTTTTTTAACACTGGCTCAATCTTTACTCTTTAGAATGAGATATCATTTTAAAGAATTTAAAGAATATGCTGTATTTCAACATATTTTCTCTTTTTTTTTTTTTAGAGCATCCTTGCTTATAACGGTGGCGCCGTGATAGCCATGAAGGGTAAGAACTGTGTAGCCATAGCAGCCGATCGCAGATTCGGCATACAGGCACAGACAATAACGTGCGACTTTCAAAAGATTTATGAGATGGGACCGCACTTGTACGTCAGCTTGCCCGGTCTTGCCACTGATACCCAGACAGTCATGGAAAGGTTACGCTTTCGCCTGAATCTGTACGAGCTAAAGGAGAATCGAAAGATTCATCCAAAAACATTCACAGCTATGATCTCAAATCTCCTGTATGAGAGGAGATTCGGGCCGTATTTCGTAGAACCTATAGTCGCCGGACTGGATCCAGTCACATTTGAGCCATTCATCTGCAACATGGACCTAATAGGTTCTAGAAATATAGCCGAGGACTTTGTGGTAGGTGGAACGTGTACGGAACAACTTTATGGCATGTGTGAGTCGCTTTATGAGCCTAATTTGGGACCTGAAGAGCTATTTGAGACTGTCAGCCAAGCTTTAGTCAATGCGTTCGATCGGGACGCGATATCTGGATGGGGTGCCGTTGTTTATATCATGTAAGTATCACGATAGAATTAGCACAGATGCAATTGATACTTATATTAATATACATTGCATGAATCAAATGTATATATTTGGTTTCAGAGAAAAGGATAAGGTCACGAAAAGGACTGTAAAAACGCGAATGGATTAAATGCATTCATCTTTTATATCAATATGTGCGACAAAAATTTCATAATTATTGTTGTAATTAAGTCTAAGAAATATAAACAGAAACTTATAAATAACTCGTAATAAATTAAACCCTTAATACTATTTTAATGTCTTGATATTATTTAATATCTTAAAAATTGATTTCTCTTTCAATTGTTCTTTTTCGTCACTTTCATACAATTTTTATATTTCATCTTACCTGATTAAAATTATTTTTTATAGTTAATTTGATATTTTTCTGATTAGACAAACTATAAATGAATTATAATTTTATTTTATTAGCGATTGTGAAGAATTTGCGAAGCGACGATATCGCCATCTGTGAATTCGAGTCAACTTTAAGTACATTCGAGAATAAAACATGGAGAATGTATGTTGAATGCACGATGTATGTTGTGTAATTTCGAGAAAACTTATATTATCGGTGAAAACTTTACTCACTGCAATGTCGATTAATACATTATGCGCTACATTTCGCAAAATTACGGTGGGCAGAATAAGTATGTACCTTCAATAATTGATTTATATAATTGTGAATTACTTATAACCTAGTATTACTATCTACTTTTTAAGCAAAAATGTATATATCATTTCCTTACTTTAAAAGTGGCATAACTCAAAAAATTAAGTCTCCCAAAAAAAGGAAAAAATTATTCTTTAATTTAACAGAAAATTATTGACTAATCGAATAATATCGGCAAAAAAAGTATAACATCAAATGTCAATTTTATCATTTTCGTTTTACCACCTTTAGAAAACCCTTTTTTAAGTTATGACGATTTTTTTATGACATTAAACTATTTTTGATGATTGATAAGGTAATGTTTACTTAAATAATTCATGATAATAACTCGAAAATCACGTTCTTTTATTTGAATCACTTTTGGAGTAAGAGCGATATATGTATATACAATATATATATTATATATTAGACTATTATTAAAATAGAACATATCGTTTAAATTATTATATATTTTAAATATGTATGAGATATTTATAAATAATATGTTAAATTTCTCTATTCCTGTCTATTTCAGGTACTGCTGCTGCTGCTGCTGCTGCTGCTGCTGCAAAGTATTCGACGCAACAATCCAACTGTGATGCAAACATAGTTTTCCATTTAACGTCTAATAATTACATGCAGTGTGGTACAGAATCGATACACAGAATAAAATTTATACCGCGAACACTTAATATAGATTTTGGAATGCCTACGAGAGATTTAATAAGAAATATTATTGAAATTCCTACTACCACTTTGATTCCTCCATTGCAAGAGCCTATAAACCGTTTGCCCATTCAATATGATTCACCTATGCTAGAAAAGTCTCTAGATTTACCTACAAATGAGAGAATTATAGAGAAACAGGCGGTAAATATGATAAGAATCAGGCATAAGAAAATGAAGAAACACAAACGAAAGAAGTTCCGCAAGAAGATGAAATTTGTATTGGAAAAGATAAGGCTAAAGAGAAGACAGAAAAAAGAGAAATTGTTTGAAGCTGAACTAACTGCCAAAGTTAAGGAAGCTGAAGCATTTGATGCTAAGGAGTATGTCAATGAGAAATTAAGTATCTTGAATAAGAAGATATTACCAAGAACTTTCAGAGGTGAGATTTTACCTGCTGAGATGATTAAACAGTTTTTGGATGAGAAAAGAGCAAGAAAGGAGGCTAAACGTAATAAACCTCGTTTAACCTTATAACTTATGTATAAGTTGGCAATAAAGTTTTATTAGAATGGTAATTATAGTTCTTTTTGTAATTTATATTCAAAAAATAAATATTCGAGCATGAAAATAAGGAGGTAATTAAGAAAAACAGGATTAAATGCACAATAGATTTACTTTCTTATAAAAAATAAGTTACTTATACAATCATTCATTCATCAAAACTTTCATATATAACGATCGTATTAAAGCATTTATATAGATATACAAATGAAACTTTATCTTCATTCATTCGATTCGATTTTGGTTTTTTGTACATAATAATAACGAATGATACTTAATCTACTGCTCTTTTTAATAAATATATATTTGGAAACTTTTTATTTGGTTTTACAATATTAGTAGTTGGCATGCAAGATACCTTCAATTTATAAAATAATTCCGAAATTGTAGAACGCTCTCTACAATGTCGTATTTATCTTATGCTTATAACTCCCATTGATACTGTCATTACACATAGCACCTATTACATTACAGTTTAATACTATGATTTAATAAATAGCATCACTTTTATTCATGCATACTTTGTTAATTAAGTCATTTAAAACATAATTGGTCTCTGGTGTTTTTTTACATCAGGAGGAAAATTGGGATATTAAAATTAAAATTTATATTTATAATTTGCTACTTTGTTCAAATAATATCTCGTGTGTGGTTTGAGATTATGAAAATGTTAATGTCTGCTAATTGCATATAATTAATCATTTTCATGCTTTGTAAACAAATACATATTATAAAATAATATAACATTTTGTCTCTAAAAAACTTCTTTGATAATATTTTAATTATAACATGTATATATATATTTTTTTTTCTCGTATCTTTATATTTTGTTTTATCTTTTCATCGTCTAAAAATATTTTATCTTCTAACTAAAGAATATTTGTCACAAAGCAAACGTCAAAGTTTTAAAGTACTTGCCCATTTCATTGTTCTTGTAGAAGTAGATAACATTCTTAATTGCTAACAAGCAAATGCTTTTTTTCTAACTAAAATAATTCTTTTAAAATAAGCAACATTGTAAAAGTTATATAATTAAAAATGATCCTCCCTTTCACGGTAATATCTGGCCTTTTTTAATTTCTAAAACTTTTGGCTTATTACTTATTCTGTCGGTCATCAAAGCATTATTTCTACCAGAGAAATAGTCCTCAATCTCTTGTAACGTTCTATCTTTAGTTTCTGGAAGGCATATGTAGAAGTATATCGTGCCAAACAAAGATATACAACCGTAGAGAATGAATGTACCATGGCGAGTGAGTATACTGGCCAGGAATGGATAAGTTTTAACTACCATGAAGATAAACGAATGCGCGCACATAGTAGTCAGTCCACCGATAATACCGCGTACTTGTACGGGATAAACCTCGCCTATCATCACCCACGGAATCACTAGGAAACCCAAAGTACAAGTGATGGTGTATAAGAATATGCACATGACTGGGACCCATGTGGCGACGAATGGAAGATCATTTTCGATCCAGTAATTTTTCAACCACATATATCCACCTAATCCTATCATGGAAAGTCCGCATCCAATGGAGGATACCATTGTGAGTGGTCTCCTACCGCATCTTCTACATAGGACGCAAGCGACGATAGTAGAGGTGAGTCTGACTATTCCCAGTATAACCGCCGCTAAGTACTTGTTCATACTTGCTCCCGAATCTTTGAAGATCTCGACGGCGTAAAAAGTTATAACGTTGGTGCCTGACCATTGGTATATCAAGAAATACAGAAACAGCAGAGCGAAAGGTTTGAGAGCGTTGGGTTTTAGCACAGCGCACATAATTTCTCGGAAGCCAGTGAGTCGTTTGATGTTATTCTTGTTAGAAAACTCAACCAACGTCTCCAATTCCTGATTCACGTTGTAAGTACTTCCGCGGAATTTCTGTAGCGCCTTCTTGGCCTGGTCTGGTTTGCTGCGCGATATGAGGTAGGATGGGGTCTCCGGAAAGAAGAACATCAACACCAATGCGGTAAGTGGCAGAATGCCGCTGATGGCGGCGCAGACGTTCCAAGTAGCTATACTTCCTAGAGCATATTCTATCAGAACCCCTGTGCTGACACCGACACTGGCAAGCGCGATCAGCATTCCTCGTAGATGTGGTTGTGTCACCTCGCTCGTGTAAACGCGGGCTGGTGCACCTACCATGCCCGATCCTAGACCGACGAAGAAACGACCAGCATATATCATGCGTATGTCAGTCGCGAACGTAATTAGCAGCCATCCAAGTATCGCTGGGATCTCCGTGATGATGAGTGAACGCTTTCTGCCGAGCATATCCATCATGTAGCCGGACAACAAGCAGCCGATCGGTGTACCAATAGAGGATATGCTAGCTGCGAGAGAAAAAAAAGAAACCGATGAGAATAATATATATTTTTTCCGTAAGAATAAATTAGAAAAAAAAATCCAATCGAAATCAACTAAAAGTAATATATACCAATAATGTGACATCATAATGTAAAAATATAGGACAAAATTAAGTTTTGAAAAAATAATCTAAAGGACAGCTACTTAAAATAATTAACTTTCCTTTATAAAGGATATATAGTCACCAATTGTATTACATTTATATTGCTGAGTGCAAATTATAACATTGGTGTTACGTTATTTTTAGTTGGTGTTGACTGGGAAGAAAGTATCTCGAAAGAATGTAGATTAAAAATCCTTCTCAACGACCTACCGATCCATGATTCTTCCGTCGATCCCTCCTTGATGGGAATGATGCTGTCTGGCTCCTGGAGCTGCGGCAAAGCGATAGCGGAGAAACCAAATACCATGCCCGTGTTGATGGTACCAAGCTGGGCAACCAGGGCGGCCAAGACTTGTCTGATGGTGCTACCCCTGGGCGGTTGACCATTCTCAAGGTCGCTGTTTGGGATGGTGCCGTTCGCCAGATTCGTCCTCTCATCATTGAGCAACCCGGACGGCTGGATTTTCGGAAGCAACGTCGAGTCCACCAGCGTCGCCTTCTCCGGATCTTGCGTATCGCTATTTTTTCTATAAGAAGAACGATTATTAATTACGACGGAAAAGCAATTCGAGTGTATGTATAAGCTATAGCTGTAATGCATTATTACTTATCTAGACGGCTAAGTACGTGTCGCGTTCCACACATATACATGCGGAAAGTGAACGATAGTAGCAAAATTTTTGCATTCACGATATTTATTATCGCACTTACTATTTATATTTGTATAACAAGGAACAAACGCAAGGTTACATTTATGCAAATTACACGGTGATTAGACAGAAAGTTTTAGACAGAAAGACAATTACACAAACATTATTTATTAATTTTTTCGTTAAAACGCAGAGGTATATAAAATATGCAGTGACGTATTACCGTAATTGTTAAACACGGAAAATTGTATGTCTACACGCACGAGCTATTCACGTGCTAAGTCGATGAGAATCGATTCGAGCAGACAATACGTAATAGGCTTTCTACAACAAGCTATTATCTAAGTTTAAATTTTAAGGCGTAAGAAATTGACCAATCATGGTCGATTGTTCTTCTCACACTCGATTGTGATTGGTTAATCCCTTTAAGACTTAAAACTTAAGTAACAGCTTATTGTAGAAAGCCCATAGACTTTTTACATAAGTCATTATCTTAGTCTTAAGCTATGAGAAATGGATCAATCACAATTAAATGTGAGAAGAATATCAACTATAATTGGTGATCAATTTCTTGTGACTTAAGATTTAAAGATTAGATAATGACTTATTATAGAAGACCCATTAGATTTTCAGCGTTCATTCATTGTTTTGAGAATACGTAAGTATGCGATAAAATTTTTCTTTGAGAAGCGAGCATTGAGAGCGAGAGAAAGCGATATAAACATTGGCTCATTATTATTTATTTGGTTTGACGGAAAGATAACAATTTATTTTTGTCATAGCAGATAACACGGCAGACACTAAACGTTATAAAGTAATATGCGTTATAATATGTGGAATTTTCCACGCTAACATAAGAGATCATTTTATCAATAATGATCAGTAATGAGTCTCAAATCCCTTCTCGTAAAAACATGTCGTTGCTGGCTGCAAATTTGGCTCGGATTTGACGACACTAAAATTAAATCCGACCTAAATGTTCCGCATTCAGTTTAGGGACGTCGCACAAGCGATAATCTTGGAGATATAATTATTTTGATAATCTCTAATTCATTTAAGCGAAGTAAAAATCTAGCGAAAATAAAAATCGGATCTAATTCTTATTTTCATCAGAGAATACTAAACTGCCGATGGTATCTCGTTAGAATTCCGAAGATGCCAATTTGATAACTTTCTATAATCCTTGTTTTCGGTTAGTGAAAAATTATTTTGATATTATATATTTGTACCGTTAGAATTATTTGTATTACAAATGTCCGCAACTAATAACAAAAAGCCTCATCAGTCTGAACTGAATTTTAGTGTTAAATATTTTAGTGTGAATTTGTATAGATACAGCAGTTCTGTAAACTGCATGTCAAAATCATTTTCAATCTTGAAACGCAATCCTAAACTGAATTGAGATATACTAATATCACAAATTAAATTAACAAGTAATTTAATGACATTGATGAAAATAAGCATCTTAAAAAACGAAGTAATTTAAGCACTAATATTCTTTAAAATCTAACTCAGCCGATAAAGCTTTTTTTTATACGTTGTGTATTTGTATTGCATTTCCAATATTCTTTACTGTATAAAAGAACTACAAAAAAGAAAAAAAAATAAAGTGATTAGCGGAATCAAAATGGCATTATCGGTGATTCTAATATTAACCGAGAATATAGCAATAAATAAACTTTGTGTACAAACGTTTGATAATTAAACGTTTAAATTAAAACGATTAATAAAAGATTAAAGTTAATATCTAATAAAATAAAATAAAATAATAATATTGATAATATTATGATAATTATAATTATTATAAAATAATAATATTATCTACAAAATAATAAGGTTAACAGAAATAATATTAGATAATATATCTATAATAATACAAAAAGTCATTCCAGTCTGTAATGGATAAAAATAGTCAAATGGAAAAATAGAAAAAATATAGTATAAAACAGACAATTTGATGAGTTGTTGCTATAATTGGTCTAGTTGATCCTAACAAAAAGAACAATTTTTTTCCACGCAAATGTACGCTAAAATGCATATGTAGAATGTATTATATATTTAAAATATTTTGTGCAATACTGCACAATAATGTTATTGTTGAAAGAACAGTGCCTAGTTTTTGCATGAAGAACACGAAAGAAAAATTCTGACGAGAGAGAAGAAGAGCTATCGTCAAGTTTCTCACAGTTTGCGAGGCTGTGCGCCTAAATGATACAATCGTGTATTACGACCTTTAAAATGAAAGGGAACTCGTTTCACAAAGAATCGATTTGGCGTGTACATATTATGTTTACTTGAACAACAAATATTAACAACAAAGGTACTCATTATTCCTCGTTTTCGTCCATTCTAGAAAGAATTTCATCGATTCTCAACTTTACATGGAAAACATACAACAATAATGGCAAAAAAAATGTAAGGTCGTAAAGAAAGAAAGATAAGTAAAAAGCCATAATTGCCACAAAGGTCTTATGTAAATTTGTGATAACAGCAATGCGTTTTTGCCTCTTTCGTTTGTTTATCGAGCCCGAGCAATAACTCCGTTCATGTGCGTGATTTAACGAAAAAAAGAATTTCCTTACGTGATACGTACGCGAGAAATTATTTGCTGTGATTACAGAAAAAAGTAAAGAGTCGATGAACCGTTGCCCAAGGAAAACCAAGTCAAGAGAAAGTCAAAATGACGTACTTTGACATCAAACGATGATTTTTTTTTTAAAACAAAGTTTAACTGTTTATTGACTTTAAGCATCAAAATAAAATCATTTCGACTTTTTGTTGATTTTTTGGGGTGATCTTTGGGGATCGTATTCAGAGCTGAGCATGTATCTACTTTTATTTAAAAAACGATATTTGTAAGACAATTGTATCTTGTATTTTTTATTTCAATATTATAATAACAAAAAATTAAAAGAGAGTATTTTGTATTTTATATAAATACTAAGATTAATTAATTAATCTTATTATTTAAATTACGAAATACATAAAAGTTTCAATCTTTCAATTTTAAATACGTAATACTTTCATGTGCGCGGCTGAAATACAAAACATAAAATACACACTTTTATTGCAAAAATTATGTTTTAAATAGAAATATTTCATGTCCTAGCCCTGGTCATATTGCGCAACCGTGCAAATCGATCTCTGGCAGTATTTTTACTCGCACCTATGTTAACAATTATATTTGTTTTTAAGATCGACGAGCGCACTAACTTGTTATTTGCAGATACGTAGGTGAATTAATTAATGAAAATTAAACTTTCTTAAGTTCTTTGGAGTCTCACTTTAAAGAGTGAAAATTGAGCCAGTCTTGAAAAAGAGTGACTTAATTTTCAATCTTTAAAAGTAAAATTTCACTTTTTAGAGTGAGATTTTTAATCTTAAAAATTTTAAAGATTACATTCTTGAAAAATAGTAACTCAATTTTCAATCATTAAGAGTCAGATTTCACTCTTTAAAGCGAGATACGATTTTAGAGAGTACATTTGCGCTTTTATCGCGTTTACTCGTTAATAATTTCCTTCTTATTTTCATACCGAGTTCGAGGCGTAATTTATCGACCTCGGTTTTTCTCCAGCGTTTAAATAATTTATCAAATTAACGATGCCGTTCGCGTGTCACGACGTTTGTAACGTGAGTCGATCAGATTATCATAAGTAAAGGAAGTTATTTCTGTTTCAAACGATTGCCGAAGTTTGCATATCGGATCCAGCGTGTTTCGGACTTTTGCAATACGAATCCAGTCGTTTGGATGAAAGCCAAACTTGCATACGCATGCGAATGTATCAGAGGACTTAACGTTGTTTTTGCCGCGCAGCTGCGACCTTTGTTGACGAATTCTACTGTGTATTCCCAGTGTCCATTCACACCGCTGTGTATTATTGGAATTCTACCGATACTTACGATAATTTAATAATAATAATAATAATAATGATTTATATTAATATTAATATTTATTATATACAGTATATTCAATTATAACGAAAGAAAAAAATTATAGAATGTATATCCAAAAACTTATTATTTCCGACGAAGCGGATTTCCACATTCGAAATTGAGAAATCTAAATTTGTAAATCAAACTAAGCCAATGTAAGCCTATAAGCATAGATATGAGCAATTATTTTTATACGCTTTCATTGTTCTTCAATCATCATAGAGAAAAAAATCTTTGGTAATATTTTATATAATATTTCTTTTCTAGGTGAGACATAGTTTTTGGTTTTTTTTTTTAACACAAGAGGCATACAATTCGTCACAATTAACGGCTTGTTCGCCAAATTCGTTTGGAACGCGGTCGTCAAGTTTTATGATCTTTGAATGTCTGCCGAGTTACAGAAGAATAATTTCTAGACGTCAGCTGACATTCTTGTCAACAAAGAACCTAATTACTGCCGTCTCGGCGGACAAAGCGGTCTCGTGACAATTCAACGTGTTATTGGACCGTATTTCTCTTTGTGTTACACCCTTGGTTGCACCTTGACTTTGCGTATGAAGGCTGTGCAGAGACGACACTTCAAGGGTATCGTTCGTTCAAGTAACCGAATTAGAACGCAAGAAGGATTTCGCAAGATTTTCCATCGGATGCTGATCTCGTACACGCGGTCATCCCTTCATCGCGTCTCGACGGAATTTTCCGCGGAATCTCAAACGTTATGTTAGTTATTCTGCAGCGAACATGAATAAAGCAACAATCCAGAGATAGCCTTCACTCATGCTTCCGCTAGAAAGCGAAATGATTCATTGTGTTGAAATGACTGATAAAATCTAGAATGAATATAAATATTCTTCTTTTTGACATTCTATTGCAATCAATTTAAGTGTCCTATCTAAATATTTTGATGCTCTAATGAAATTATTTCTGGATCCGTATCTAGATAAATTTTTAAATACTTCAGCAAAACTTCGTTCTGTTCATGTATGTTTCAAAAGTGAATAATAATCAGTCTGTTCAAAAAGCATAAAATGTATACAAATTATCGTTGGCAAATTCCGCTCAATAAACAAAATATTAATATTTCTTTAGAAATATTAATATTTTAATTATTCTTTTAAACATATCGATCGCTATTTAGTTATTAACATGTAACAAGATGTAATGAGAGTCCGGTTAAGATATTCAATTTTATTATTTATTAACCTGTAACAAAATTCACTCCCGCTATCCTTTGACTCAGCAAATGCTTAGATAATACGTTTTCGCATAAACGCGTTGCATAAAATTTAACTTTATTTTTTTTTAAATTTGCAAGATAATAAAGATAATTAAAGATAGAAAGAAGATCGAAAGAATTTTAAAAATTCATGTTGCTTTTTGAATAATGCATGAAGTATGTTGTTAGCGTCAGTAATCATAGAAGTGATATTAAGAGATATTAAAAAATGGACAAAAACAAAATGTGTAATCGTGGAAAAAAACGCACGACGTTATATAGATAGAACATTTGGAACAGATGCTGCCTGAGACTCGAAGTATGGTGATGTTTTCGGTTTCGGAATGATCAAGTAAATCGCCTCATTGTTCCACGCGATTACTATATCTCCACACAATAGCTAGATATTTGTGAAAGTATGAGCTCGAGAAAAATTTTAAATAAAATATTCTTTTAGCTCCTGTCAAGCGATACGCGTAAATATTAATTTGAAAACCTTAATAAAATATTAACAAAAATATTATTTAAAAAATTACAGAGATTATTATGCTAAGCTCACAAGATTTAAGGATGTATGTATATTACACGTATTTTTTAACAACCCGAAAAATTATGGAAAAAGTTACAAAAACATTTGTTTTATTGTATTATTTGTTTTATTTGTATTTTATTTTAGATTTAAAATTATGAAAAAAGTTACAACAACATTTGTTTTATTGTATTTTTAAAAGTACTATAAAAGTTCAGAATTGAAATTATTTCAATAAGAATTAGATATTTTTAAAAAATAATTACAATAAAATGAGAAAATTTTTATTTATTAAATTATAAAATTAAATTATAAAATTGTTAAATATAATTATTAATCTTCTTAAACTATTTTATGATATTCATTTTTATGTGGAAAGTATTTCATTTCAGTTTTTTGCAGAGATTAAATACATCATTAAATTGGCATTACATTGTCATACGGCAAATTTTTTAAGCGAGTTAATTGGCAGCAGACGAGTTCTCGGAACTCTCGTATGATTAATCAATAGACTGGGAAAATTTTTGTCATACCACAATGTAGCTTTGAAATAAAGACAAAAGATTGAATACAGCGCGATATAACGAGGTTCGATCAGCTGATGAACTCAAAAATTTCCTAAGTCAGCCTACTATCTATTTACTAAGCGGTGCCAAGTGGATTCGCAAATTCTGGCACGACACGGCGGAATTGCTCGCGCGATTATTTTCGCGTTCACGCTGATTCGCATGCGAAGGTTCAAGTGTAATGCACACGCGCGAACTGCATCTCTCAGTGAACGTAGCATTCGACCGAACGAATGCGCGAACGTGTCCCTGATATTAATAGCCTAATTACATCATGCTACTTCAACAAAAGTAAATACGAGAGAGGAGACAGCGACTGTAAATCATCTCGGAAAACGGCAGCACCATTGTAACGCGTTGCGAAATATATGGAGTGTTTCGATCGCGAAGTTTTATTGCATTAGTGATCAATTGACTTCACAGGCCTCCGAGATACCGATAGTTCAAAAGAAGCATCGAAAAGAGAGAGGAGACAGACGTGTTAACGCTTATTATATCACACAAGGTAAATATACTTGATGCACATGCGACCCAATTATTGAATGAAATGGCAAATATTTGAAGTATTAAGTTTTTAATGATACACTTGGCTCTATAAATTCTTAATTATAATCGGCTAAATAAATTCTTATTAAATTTTTATAATCAACGAATTTATTTAACCGTATTTACCATTGAAGACTTAATATTTAAAATTTTTTTTCATTTCGTTCGATAATTACAGGTCATGTCCACCAACTGTTCACTAACTGATACATTTATCTTATATTATATATATAATATAATTGCCTATGAATACACGCCGCGTTTTTCCGATCGTCACGATTCGTAATAGTATTTTAAAATCATGCAGATTATTTTCACATTTTGCCTGCTGATTCGTGTCGCCGAAGTTCAATATCACTTTATGCATCGTAAAGCGAGATCCGTGTCATCGTTCGAAAATGAGTCTGAATCATTCAGAGAAAAAAATTAAGGGTGAGAGCACAAAATCTTGTATAATACACCGCATAATAAAATGAACTAATCAAAGTCTTTCATTTCGTTCTTTTCCATGAAATAAAAGACCCTAATTGATTGATTCTCTTATGCCTTACCTACGTGTTATTCGTTATGCAAGAATCTGTGCTCCTGACCTAAGAATTAACAAGTCAGAAACTTCGACCTCGATAAGCGAAGTATCTTCCATCAATTACTTCTCTAAACGAGAACTTTGTGTTTCGAGACTTCTTCTTAATATAAATTGAGTTTCTCCATGGCTATACGACACACTGAGTCACTGCGAATAACGGCGACACAGATCTCATTGTATTATCACTTAATATCATAATATTATTAATTCACACTGAGAGAGGATTTCTCACGAGAGAAACGCATTATTATCGTCAAAGTGGAAAAGTAACAACAGCATCATCACCATCATTGTTCGCAACTCGCATTTTTTCCGCTTCATTTACCTCGATTCCGCTGTTAACTAATACATCCTTTTCTCGCAAGGTCGCAATCGATCATCGCGCACAAAAAGAACTTCACGCGGCAACTTTTACGATCGTCTTCTTCCCAAGTGTAAAAATATCCCATCTCCGATGAGCATCGATTTATTATAATTGCTCGATTCTCACCTCGCAAAAGCGGAGGAAAAAATGAGACAAGTTTTTTAATCGATATAAATGAAGTCGAGATTATGAATAAATACGCGTTAATAATTATCGTGACTAATCTTCGGACAATAATCGATGATTATTCGACGGTTAAACAAATTAGATAAACGAATCGAACATTGTTCACGTCTTTCATAATAATTTCTAGCTTACGATAATGCACGGTTTCAGCCATCATGGATTAATCAAGAGTGGGCGGATTCGTGTCACATTAAAAGTCAATTAAAGTTGCATTAATGACGTAGCCCGGCTGATGGCGGTAATAATACCGTAGTAAATACGTGCAGATTGAGATATATATTGCTGGTGTCAACCGACGTAATATTAATAGATTAATTGCATCAGCAATATCCCGACCAATATGTTATCAGTTATCAATAATATTATCTTTCCAGTCTACTGCAGTTGGCAAATTTGTCAAACGTAAGAAAAACATATTTGCCGCTTTGTTCCACTGATAAAATCGCAGCTAAATTTATAATAATCGCTTTGCACTGCACGTCGTAAAACTTGAAGACGTGACGAGGACAGCGAGTAAGATGACACATCTTTTTTATATTCGATCAGAGTTCGCGTGCCATTTCAAGGAGAAGGAGAAGCTTTGATTGGACACAATTCTCATATTAAATAAATAGATTAAAAGCTTAAAATTAAAATTAGACATCTGCGTTAAAGATGCATCTCCTTGAGATGCATCTCTAGAGATGCTTTCTTAAAGATTCTCAAAGATTCCAACTAAGTTCCAATTGAAGACATTAATTTTGTTTTTTAAATCATTCTATTACTTATTAGTCTATTCTCTTATAATTTCGATCGCACTACACCGATCAATGAATTTTGCTTAGAAGCTACGTTTATCTGCTTTGTTTACAATTGATAATATCGTTAATTGATTAATCAAATATTCCGGAATATCGAAAATTACATATTCTCGAAAATATTCAACTATTTGAAATGCACTTGGACATTAGTAATACATTTTACAGTTTTTGGCAAGAAAGAGGGATAAAACGATTTCGGAGAAAAGACTGTTAATTTCCATTGTCGCGGTCCAAGATCCGACTATCATAAACATGAGCTTTCGAGATAAACTCATTTGTTGAGTCATACGTATATACATTTGTCAACTGTCGACTTTGCCCTGTGTTTTCTCATTTCTGCTCAGAACTGTGTTTCGATCACAGATCATTTGCATGAATCTACGGCGATTCTGTTTCAAATGCAGCATGCAAAGAATATATAATCCAAGGACAACAAGAAAGTTAAAATAATATCACATTGACTGAATCACGACCAAAAAAATGACGTAAATTCGATTAATAATCGGTCAATATGACGTCAAATTAAAGATATTATTATTTCGACTTTCTTGTCCTTGAGAAGTCACGTAAAAATATATGTATAATACTTTTTTTTTGTGGATGAGATAGGAAGAAGGAAATTGCTCGTCGCTTGAAATTAAAGTGAAACCGTATCGGATTGCTAACTTCCAATCTAACGATTGTGACTCAACGAGAAATGTAACGTGATGTAATAAGTGTAACAATATCACAATGACTGAATTCGCGATGGGACGTCTGTCATAAAAAAAAGCGCGTTTCTAATTTTTATTCCTGGAGCTTCTTGAAGTCTTCTCTTCTTGTTCCCTAAGAAACCGTTCCGAAAATACCATGTGTTATCAGCCTGGAACGAACACGTCAGTATCGAAATAAACTCCATCTTTTTTTAGTGCTGCCACGTTTACTTATTCAGAATTCCTGAGTGCGACGATGAGAGAGAGAGAGAGAGAGAGAGAGAGAGAGAGAGAGAGAGAGAGAAAGGAAATGCTGAAGAGGAATTTTAAATGACTCCAAGGGTGCTTCAACTTACTCTGCCATAGCGCACAATGTCGTTGGATGGTCTTTTCTGCGATGAGGTGTGTACAGTACACGTGTAATGTAATAATGTAGTACAGATATATATATATATCACAGTCCGCTGATCACAGTGTTGTATCACCACGTGGTACGCGGCTCATCGCATCCCCCTTGGGATTCTCCACCCTTGTCTCGCGAATCACGAAGATGCGATTTTCGAGGATATCCTCGAAGAGATATCCTCGAAAGCTTTACTCTCAGAGACTGGCCAGAAGACCGATCGTGCGTCCGATCTGATAAAAGCCCACGAGGGTGCTTCTCCGTGTGCGATGCATCTGCTTAGTTCTCGCCGTTCTTTCTTAATGTATTCTTGATGGAGACTCCCTTTGTATCTCTTCCCTTCTCTATTCACGACTCCGAAAACCGCCGCGTGCGAAGAGCGGACTCGTACGAAAGTCCACTGTCTACGTTACAGCTCGCGCGAAGCGAATATACTGACGGCAACAGGTCCCGAAAGCTTTATATGCCAAGCTGTCGCTGCTCGTGGAAGAAAGAGAGAGAGAGAGAGAGAGAGAGAGAGAGAGAGAGAGAGAGAGAGAGTGTGTGAGAGACCAGCCGGGTCGGTCTGTGAGAGCATGACAATAAGGCGCATGCGGATGAATAGAAGTAGGAATTTTGTTTAATAAAAGAAGAGACCGTGACATGTATATATGTAGAAAAAAAAGAAACAAATTTGGAAATGTCAAGTAGCTTTATGCTTTATGCAATTGACTCGTAATTTGTTCCGAGTTCGATCCCGTGTTCTATGCGGCTTTTTCCGCACTTAAGGAGTATCTATTGATCATTAGTTAATTGTTATATTCTTGCGGAGCCTGTATGAGTGAAATTTGTGAAAACTCGATGCGATCTGTCTATCTGACAGATCGGATTCCCTAATGTTATTTTATTTTCTTCGATGTTTTGATTAAGATACTAGCTGATTAATTAAAAGCGGCGAAAAAATTGGCATGATTCACTAAATTTTTTCTAACACCCTCACAGAAATTTAATACTGGTCAATTTAATACTAATCAATTTATTATTGAAAGATGGTAATTAATTAATTATTTATTTGGAGTACTAAAAGTACTCTAAATAATAATACTTTTAATATTTAAAATGAGTAATTAATTACTATCTTTCAAAATACAAACAATAAAAAAAACAGGACTATTAATTATTGTCTTTCAGTATATCGATCAATATTAGATGTCTGTAAGGATAACTTATCGCTGCAGAGAAATTTTCTTTCTCTCGTTGTTATTGACGACAATGATGTCTTGGCTGAACGAACAATATTTGTAATATACACAAAAAAATTAAACGTAAATGCATTTATAAACGCATATAAAATAAAATTAAAATGTAAGAAATAAAATAAATATAAATAGAAAAAAATTTGTAAAAATGTAAGAAATTAAAATATTACAAATGCTCGCTAATAACTAACAATGACGATTATGCGAACATAAAAGCGCTTCTGATACGGTAACACACGTGATCATGCGACGATAACGGTAATATTTGCCGATAACATAACATAGTTTCCAATAAAATTTTACTGTCGCAACTGTTGAATTTTTTTTATTACCGCGAATGTTCATGCTTGTCAAATTTTTCGTCAAAATTTCGAAAGAATTTAGTCATTTACGTAATCAATCGATAGAAGCGGTCACGGGACGTACGGTCACATGTCTTTATCAGAGAAAAATAGAATCGTATCTTGTCGTGGTATTCGAGACATCAAATTGTCACGATTGTTGTTCGTGAAACATTTCCTCTGCATTTACGTAAAACACGATAAATTCAGCCTCGTGGATTTAAGATGTTTTAGCGATATCTCTGATGCTTATAAAATTATTCCACTTTGATGTAAATGAAGAAGAATAACAAAAATAAAAAAGAAAAAAGATAACAAATGATAATTAAAGAGATAAGAAATCAAATAATTAAAGGAATAAAAAATCTATAAGATGTGTTTAGGCGTAGAAAATTTACACAGTTAGATGTAAGCAAATCAACATTGTAATTTGCTTGCATTATTGCCTTACGTCTCTGCTGATTGGCCAATTCATTCATTGTTTACATCTTTTTGCCTTACGTTTTTTATGTGCTATTACCAACCTTTGTTCTACGTACCATCTTTTGCATTTACAAAATTCATCATACATCATCATCACAGTGAGAGATCTTGTGATGAAGAATCTATTTTGAATGCAATCATGAAAAAATGCGTTAGAAAAATTGTAGATCGGAGATATAGTTTCCAAAAGCATAAATGCAAAAGTCGCTTCAATAAAGCAAATTGACTCACAAATGGAAATTTATCAATCTCCATGTAAAAATATACGAACTCGAGCGATAAAAAAATAATGATATAATGATACAACGATGTAACGTAAGCACTTATAAGTGTGCGATAAGGTCGAATGGGAAATAATTACAATGACGAGCAATCTTTCAGAATTATTTAATATTTATTCGATACTCGACATCTCAACGTATCATTCTCGATATTCTCTGCGATAAGAAAGTACTATAGCATCTCAAAGTTTAATCTTTCAATTTCCAAACGAGACTCATCCTAAACATCTTTTCTGAATAATTCTGTAAAAATATTTTGATAATTTTTTGGATGAAAAATTTTATAAATAAAAATTAATGCCATTGTAATATATTTATGTATGTTTATTTACTAAATTTTAATTATAACTTTTAATATCATAAACAGGCTATTGCATAGAAAACTTTTACGATTAGTCGCTTGCCACACTTGGGAACTCATATCTGGAAAATCAGTTTGGGAGTCGAAAGATTAATTAAGCAATAAAAAAAAGATAAGAATATAAAATAAAAAATCGAGATGAGCATAATATTTATTGCATAGCAACAGAAAAATAATTTTAAGTATGATTCAAATAGATATAATTTGTTCTGTATAATTAAATCAAATCTTTTAGGTATTTTGAGGGCTAAACATGTATTTGTATTTAACATATTTAATATAATTTGATGTAATAAAGTATAATTATATAATGGTATTTACGATTTTAATGTTATTCAGAATGATATTAAGCTATCTAGAAGCCCATTATGTGATTATAAGCTCATTTGCGTAAATTGGTTCATATTTTTAATTTTTCACATCGGCATTATCAGTCCATGGCCATATTCCAATATGGAATACTAGAAGTTTACGATAAATTTTTAGTATTAGCAGTGTACGTATATCAGAATACAGTCAATATCATTGCGTCCGACGATTATATATTATCAAATTTGAACATGACGAGTCACGCACCTACGTTAAATGGGATCTGACAGAGACAGCAAGATAACCCCGGTCTGCAAATATACTCGGTCACGCGGATTTATGCAAACACTGTAATCGTCACATATAGTATACGTATGCGGAGTTATATATATAATATACCATATATATAATCCCGTATATGTGTGTGCGTGCGTGTGTGTGCGTGCGTGTGTGTGTGTGTGTTTGATTAGGCCGTGCGAGCAGCATGAGAATCCTCAACGGAATTGCAAACGCGCTTGCAAAAAAACGCACTTATTTACATTATATGTAGTTTTTACATATTTAATAAACATATTAAAAAATTAAACAACGACGGTATAATTTTTTATAATCCTACCATAAAAAACTGAATGATCTAAACGTCTTGTAATTTTTCGAATTCTTACATTTCGGGTTTCATTATTATTCTGAATGTTTAATATTTTGTAATAATATTTATGATGTATGTCTTTGATCTTTTAGGCACCAATTCGAGACACAGATACGTAGCGTAATTATAAATAATTGTAATAGAATTTCATGAAAAGCAAAGATTTCACATAAAGGACGATTGCTGCAATGAAAGAAGAAGGAAAATCAATAAATTCAGAATCGTTGAAAAAAAACAATATCTATATCAGTAATTATAAAAATTTAAAATATTGTAAATATATGTATTAGCCAAAATGTACAAAGACAAATTGCGAACTTTGAACATAGAATAATGTAGTGTGTGGAACGACATTTAGTAACTGCAATTATCGACAGGCAACAGTCCATTCTTATCTTATCCGAATCGAATTGGCACATTGATATCGTAAGTGCCAATTCATACATGTGCACCGTTTACATTTCAAATCGCGGATAATGTAGCGGTCACGACAACGACATTGATAACGACGAAAAGAACGATCAAAAATCGACGTTTAAGTACTGGATACTTACTGGGATGTTGATGGCGACGATATGTCTGCCTCGCTGCTGGCGAACGTTTTGTAATTCCTGGACATGCTGGCGAAGGACTGAACACATATATGCCAATCGTGGCCGATGAAATTGTACTCAGTTTATTTATCGGTCACGAGTTTACGCTATCAATCCGAGCAGTCATGTGCTCTCTCTCGTGTATGTCTTGCTTTCTTTAATTTCGCTTATTTTTATTTTTTGCGTTCATGTTCGTATTGTATTTCGCCAAGTCACAGCGCAGACCGCGTGTTTCATATGGTAGACTAGAGAATAGAACACGTATTATAGAATTATTCGGAATAGATTCTGATAAAAATTATTCTGTTCTCCATAGAAAATGCAATAGAAATCTAGAGAATAATTGCACAATTCCAATCGAAATCCATTCCAATTTTATACGTGCCGTAATATTCGTTCTCAATGATTTTTCAGTTAATTTTCTCCCAAAAATTGGGAAATTCTTGATTTCTATCCGAAAAGAACAAAAAAGAAAATAATATCATATTGATTGATTCATGATTGGACAGAATTACGTTTCGAGATTAAAACTTAAATTCGACGCGTAGTTTGTAAGATTAGATATGTATCGAATTATGAAAAAAAATAGAGGTATTCAATTAATAATCAGTCAATATAACAAAATTGACATTACTGTGATTTTCTTGTTTTCCTTGCATAAAAATCAGCTATGATCATGTGACACTTTATCTTAACACTTATCATTATTTATATTATACTTTCATCATAAAACGCATTTTATCATAAGATACTTATTTCAAACTATTATTTCTTATTGTAATTAATATTTTTGTCATAAAATTTAAAACTTCTCCAATTAAATTTTTAATTAATTTATATAATCTAAGACTAACAATAAAACAAATTGTGCTTTATTAAATAAAATCCACTTTTTTCAGTTGGGAAAAAACATAAGAAAATTCGAAACAAAATTGGAAAACATCCATATATTTTCGAAAATCTTTTTTGCAAAGTTTAATGTACAACTGACAATGTACACATGAGTTAGAAGCAAATAAACGCATTACAGTTAGAAAGAGTGAAAGAGTGATTTCATCAGTGCTATTTAGTTTTATCATGTTTTGTGTACTTTAAATTGTGTGTTTTAAAAAATTTGCAAAAAAAATTATTGTGGGAATTCAATTGACTTGTTTTTTTTTTAGACTTGTTTTTTTTGTCGTAAATTATAATGTATCTTGTTTAATTTCCGCTAATAAAATGAGGTGAATGATTCTCAGTGATGATGAATCATTCACTAATTAGCCGTAATGCTTACATAAGATCGTCTACAAAAAGATACACAATTAATTGATTCTACGAATTCATCCGCAGATATTTCACGTTCATCCGTTTTTTGTATTAATGATTTATATAACATCTAAGTCAAATATCTCTTTGTAAAATGATGTAAAATAATCGGTATTCAGAAAATATAATAAATTCACGGATGCGAAAAAATGAGGAGCAGTTGTTTTACAGCGACGCCGATTGATATCATGAATCGATGAATAATTAATCAATTAAGTAATTCATTATGGTTATCATGTGCTATGAATTAATTGGTGCTGCAGTATATATATTCAGATTCCATCTTTCTACTTACGTTTTTCGATCCATAAAGCTATGGACACAGAAATTTAAACGGTAAGACGTAAGTAGTAAGAAAATCAACATATTGGATTTGCTATTGTCTTAGCATTATGGCCTCTGCTGTGATTACTGTGATAACTTTAATCTCGATTGAATTCGATCTTCATCTTCTTCTTAAAACTAGAAAAAGAGTTAATTAAACCAAGATTAAAAATAAATGGTAGAAATAGGTATTAATCTATGAGAACACACTCTTCAATATCCTCCTTACATAAGAATAAGGTATAATTCTCTGTTCTGTGTCTACTTTCACAAAGCACATTTTATAATGGCGCAGATGTGAATGGCGAGTAACGGATCTCGCTGGATGCACGAGAAGTAAAAAAAAAGTCACACTGATTAACAGTTGAGCTTGAGCAATCGTCTCTAACAGGTTTTTCCACCGAGTGGAAAAGTACCGATGTAAAAGATTCACGTAATCAATTGCACGTATTGGAGCTCGCATCACAATCAGTGTTGCCATCACCTCCGGATTTGGATCAGTGTCCAAGAAATAGTTTCAATAGTAAAAACGTAATATACAGATGACGACGATCATCATATCGTGAATATCATATTAATAGTAGGTACGCATCCAATCAAGTGATATGAACATCAATCAACTTACTCTTCGAGAAAATACGCATGTCGATTTTTTTCTGGTTTCAAAAAGAAATCTGCCGCAGAAAGATCAAATCTAATGACCTACTCCAAGATTCAAGATATACCACCGTCATTTGTTAAAACTATTTAAAAAATAAATACCATAAAAAATCAGAGCTGTTAGTCGAACATTTTTTTCTATCTATCAAAACGGAGAATAGCCAAAAAGCTCAACTCTTCGGCCAAAAACCGCTTCACACTTCTTTGGGTGCTTCCCATTTAGTGAAAGAAATCGGCAAAATATATTCTATCTTTCTTGGCATTCAGAAAGTAACAAATGTATGTAGAACGACATTTGTGTCAATTTATGTCCCCAAAGTAGATTATCGCAACCTGTCAATCGCACTGCTACATTTTGCCGACATGTTTATGCACGTGATTCGTTATTGGGAAAAGAAGAAGGCAATCGTGTTCAATATACGCTTATTGTAAAATAATAAGATATTTATAGAACAGAATCATGATTTGGCACGTGAAACAAAAAACATCGTAATTCCCTGGCGTGTGGATTCGATCGAACAAAGTGCACTCGCGGCCGAAGTGCATCAGTGGACTTTGCGTTCTCCAATTAGAATGAACTTGACAAAGAAAATCTCTATCCGGTTTCCGTATGTAATCTGTTTTTTTTTTTAAACCGCGGTTTCGCGTGCATTATGTCATCCTTTCACATAAGCCTACTTATGACTTGTGAACAACCGTATCATCAACTAATAAGTATAATTTATCTTATATTCACTCAACGACTTTCCTAAAGAGATTCAAGACAATCAATCAAGTATCGAATTTTAAATTGGAAATAAATATGAAGGTACATCAAATATTTTCGTCATTATGTCTCGTAACATCTCGCCCTCCGATCTAACACTAACGATACGTGATTCACAAAGGCCGTAAGTAAAACAAACGACCAAGGATGGGACGAGCATGCGTGAATATGCCGTTTTTTTCTATGCTGCATTTATTTTTAGACATGGGACTTTTATCTCCCGGTTGCTGTTGAAAGTAATCGAGGCAGCCAACTACACGGTCAACGGCCCTTCGCTGTTTGTTCGCTTTGCAGAAACAGCCGGACGGGTTCACGTATCGGATGCGTGACGATATGCACGCATGAGAGCAGCTGAATCGATCGTAAGGAGCAGCGAAGTCGATCGCAATCTAATCTCTTGCGCGCTCGTCGTCATCATTTCCAGCCGAACAGAATGATCGACTGACGCCGTGCTGACTCGTAACTTCATTCACTTCGAAACCGGGAGCGGCTCGGAGCGGCGAGTTCCGAATAATGAATCATGCATAAACATGACGGCAAAATATACGAATGCGAACGATAGATCGCGAGAAAGACACGTAGATAAACAACGCAAGCTTGAACGACAATTCGTTTTAACGCACGTTGATTTAAATATCGTTGATACTTGAACGCGATTGCTCGTCAACAAAACGCGTTGTTTGTCACCTTGTCCTACTTTTCGTCCATTCATTTTCAAAACAAGTTCTCGAATTTAACATATGCGTTTGACAAAGGCGAAAACGATATTAGTCATCCTTTTTATGATTGTTTTCGACACAAGATTTTACTTTAATACACAGGTAATTAAATTATTTGTACCTAACTAATTCTCAAATTGGATTTGTACAGATAATTGACACGATAAAGTGAGATAATAAGTCGAGTATTTACGTGATAGGACATGGCAAAAGACAATAAGATATCGTGTGTATTACTCTATAAATATTGGATTGGACAAATCACGAGATTTGATAAGAATTGATTAATGTTTCCTCGGGACAATTCGACATCGTGTCACGTGCTCTATGATACGTAATCACAGACCTGGTAAATCAAATATCTAAACAACTGCAGAGAGTATCGAATTTATTTTTAAAATGTTTATTTCACTGGAATGACGTAGATATTGTTAATTTCTAGACAAATATTTGTCAGATGTAAACAACAAACGTTAATTTTGAAGATTTTCTGCCGCTATAACTAGAATTAGCACGAAATAATAATCTTAATAACTTTTTTTTTAACACCAAGGAGATGAGCAAGAATCACATGATAAATTTCGTGCGAATATTTAGGCAAATAATCAATAATTCTCATCAGCTGATAAAAAGAATCGTTATATAATTTAACAACTGCACATTTGCGAGTGTGAGACGTCTAGAAATTGCCTAACATGTATAGTAAAATTTTCAGAATACAATTTCCTTATTTTTTTTTTAATATAAACATAAATCTTGTATACAATAAATTACATTAAAATAAAATACATTATACTTGAATTTGATATTCTTTTTAAGAACCAATTTTGATCAATATGTTTTCAGAGAAAAAGAAAAGTAAAAGTAAAGAGAAAAAGTAAAAATTAAAAGAGAGAGTTTAGAACTTCTAATATTTTCTATAGATAAGCGTAACTCTATCGTTATAGCAATATCTGTTTAACCTACTTGCATGTCATTAAAATACATATTTAACCAGTTCTTCGGAATTTGTGATGAAGTTTCAGGTCAGATGAATTACGATAAGACAACTTAAAATTAATGGAAAAACAACCAGATATGAATGAATTTATCTGTTGTTTTAGAGATTTTTGCAAGATAATGCGTATCTATAGAAAATATTTTTTTTGGCATCTCTTGATATAATATTTTATACTTGATCTTTTTCTTCCATCTAATTTTAATTTAATTTTTATTTTTAATTCAATTTTAATTCATTTTCTATTTTTTTCTATCTGCTAGACAAATTTTACGATAATTTATTTTACGATACATTAAATATTACGACAATACTAATATTTAATATTACGATAATAATATTATTATTATAGTTATTATCCGATAAGTATTGTAACAGCAGTATTGCCTAATCATTTATATTTCCTCATCTCTGCATACCTTGAATATAATTCTTCACACAAACAAATTAAATTAAATTAATAATAATATTATTAATTTAGAGAATTTATTCTAATTAGTAGAATAATAGATTTATTATAATTCATTATTTTTCATTGTATTTCTTGCCCTAAAATATAACCCTGCTTCAGAACGTCACTATAATAGCTTTTCTATCTAAAGATTAATGAAGAGTATGCTTCTCCCTGAACTTTCCTTTTCATCGCCATTCTTCATTTCATGCGATCTATGCGATCGGACTTCCATGTTTAATTCATGTTAGCCACGATGGCCTAGAGCTCACGTAGTTATTTACACAAAAATGATATTCGAGACTCTAAGAAAATCTTATCGAGAGATAATCTTATTAATTAGGAAAAGTGAAAAGAAAAAAAGAAAACAAGGTTTTTTCTTTTGTCACGTTATGGTATCACCAAACAGCTCATTTTGACAAATATTCTTCGCACTCGTGATCCGTACCTGCCGACAATAACAGCAGTTGAGTGGAAATTCACTGATGCGCGCGTGCAATTTACTATGCGTCAATATCGACCGGTTATTTACGGACACGAAGTAATTGAACGTGGATTCACATTGACACGGCGGGTCCACATGCGCTTGTCTTAGAGATTTATACTGGTGCAGATTAAATTGACACGCAGTCGTGAACTTGTTTCCGTTCTCGATATACGGTGTTTCCGAAAAGAACGTCAGATTTTTTCATTGATTTGGAATCGACACTTTTTGCCTACGAAAGTACTGGGCGAAGCCTTCTCGCTTTGCGAACTGACAATTTCAGAAAAGAGATTAGATAACAAAAATCATTAGTTAATTTTAATCAAACTTATTTGAATAGGATTTTAATCTGACATCTCATGAATAGCTATTTGAACAGACTAAAATAGAAATGATAAGTCGTTTATTTTTGACACAATGTCATACGGTAGATGAGACGTCATTTTTCCTGCAGTAAATAGTAGTTCTTTTAACTTAACAATACATCGCTAATCAGGATGGATTGCTAAAATTAGGTAAAGGAAGGAATTATTTTTTTCATCTGAGTCTGTATATGATGAATCGCATTAAAATTATTTATCAAATAAGATATCGTTGTTCTGGCCAATGGCTACATATCAAGAAATTAGCAAAACAATTATAAATTGCTACGCAGCATGAAAAAAGATTAAAAGTTTAAAGCAAAGATAAAAGCGCAATTATGTAACTTTCTAAATTCTTTGGAGTGGAATTTTAATCTTTAAAGTGAGATTCACTTTAAAAGTTTTAGAAAGAAAATTTGCATTAAATTGCAAGCGAGTCAATTTGCTTTAAATTGCAAGCGAATTAACGAATAAAAATGAGGTTCATTTCATTAAAAAGATAAATTACTCATTATAGATAAAATGCGCGAGGAATTAAGAATTATTGATCTGTTTATTTTAGAGATGTTAGATTTTTGTATAATGTAAATTATATTATTATACTCTGCAAAAAACTATCGGTAACAAAATAAAAATCTGTGGAAGATCTACGAATTAATACATCTAATGTTTCACATTTTATTAAATATACAGTCAACGAATAATATGTTATGCTTTCATGCTAAATAAATAATCATTTATTAGACCCGTATTAGCGATAATTTTTTCTGTACAATCCAATGATTAACATACAGATATAAATGCCGAATTAAAGACGCATTTTCCCAAGTTTAAAGTGCACGCTAAATGTGATATGATAAGACTTGTAATGCTTGTAAAATAATCATAAGAAAACAGGAAACGGTATTTTGTTATGGCATTAATTGATAGGAGTCGTTGAGACAAATGAATAAAACAACTAGATTATGCATATAGTGAATGATACATCTGAATTTATATTAATGAGAAATATGAAATAGAACGATTAAAATCTGAAATGTAAAAGAAAAAAGAAGAAATTGAAGAAAAAAGAGCTTTGCAAAAAGGATAAAAAAGCATTAATATTGTCAACATCCTCTATTTATTTATAAGTAACATGAGTGTTAAAAAATGATTGTGTATGTATGTGTGTGTGTGTGTGTGTGTGTGTGTGTGTGTGTGTGTGTGTGTGTGTATGCAATGAAGAAAATTAAATAAAAAATGCCTTACTCAGTATCATAACAACGCAATTAATTTATATGTAATTACATTTGTCTTAAATAAGATGCTCACATTTGTAAGATTATATCCTCTAAATGGAAGTGTTTTTAATCATAAAATTAATTGTCGGAAACTATGTGTGAGTTTTATACCATAATCAGACTTATAATTGACTGTTGAGGTAGAGTATACAAATATTGTTTCGTTGACAGATGTTTAAATTGGAAATAATTGATACTTAAACAAGAAGGAGCATTAGAAAAAAGGGTCAATTGTAACGATAGGATTAAATATATGTATATGATAATTTGTAAAAGTAATATATATAATAAATGTAAACATAAAGAAAAAAATTTTGAGCAATTAAATGATATTTAGAATAATTTCAAAGAACTGAAAAAATGATTCAGAAAAATTATTTAACTCTGCTTTCATTTTTATTTAATAGAAATTGTTGCAATTTTTCTATATTAGAAGTGCTCACGTACGATTAGTCTTAGGTATATTAAATTGTCGTTTCATAACGCAGATTAATTCGAAATAAAGTAAGAATTCGGCATCGTTTATGCTTTTTTTTCGTCGTTAATCGGCGGATAGACGCATGGAGGAGTGACTGCCATTAATTAATCACTCCGAGACTATCTCGTTAACGCGGTGAGTAAACAATTCGATAAAAGTATAGAAATGGACGCGCGTGTATACGTGACTTAGAAACTCGATGGGACCTCGTTATGGCAAAGCCGCCCGCCGCGAGATAAATACGTTAAATGAAAGAGTGTGTATCTTTAGAATAAGATACCTCGATATATCGGGTGTAACAGGACTTTAATATAATCCTCCAACGTAGCATTTTTACTCGAATAATTATTCATATAGTTATAGATTCAGTAAAGACGATTAATTTATACCTTCATATACTTCTTCGCTTCTTTTCCTGTAAAGCGTTCTATTTCAAGCACAGAAAAAAATCCTCAAAATCAAAGTCTTATTTCTTCAGACGTTACTTAACGATTAATTTTCAAAACGTATATTACAAAAATAGGTATTGCTTATTTATTACAAATAAATAATTATATTATTAAAGTTGAATTGTTCTACCTTTCCATAAACTCACTGTCTTATTTTCTTACTCCATTCTGTTATTTTTTTGTTTATCTAGTAGGTCAATTATTACATAATTTATCCCAAGATGGATCGACCCTTAGACCAGCAGATTCATACAAGAAAAAAAGGAGAAAGCCATCGCTAATTTATTACGAATTATACAGATTTCAAGTCGAATTTTCTTCACTCTTCATTTTCATCCATTGTCGATCGAATCTAAACGGATTGAAAATGATTAGCCGCTCTCTTATCCAGAGCAGCAATTCGCTCGTTACGTAAACGCAAATCGCCGCGGGAACGAATCTCGATTAAGCCAAGGGGACATTCTTTAACGAGGTATTCCGTAACGACGTCTCGAGCAAGAGAAGGATTGTTTTCCAACCACCGGGTACGTAGCGGCACTAATTCGACTTTATTGGCGTGCATGCTCACGCGATATGCGACATGCCTCTCGCCTTGCGAGCACTTGAGTGACACGTGATGCGAGCATGTACGTTTTGCACGTTAAGGGATGGGCGACAGGCACTATCGCGTTTCGCGCGAAAAGCCCGCGAGGCGCGGATTGTTGAGCAAGGTGGAGCTCGAGAACGTGCATTGAGCCGGGTCAGGATTAAACGAGCGAGCGTATGTGAGCAAGTCAAAGCATGGTCATTTTTATCAATATAGTAACCAAGTTAACTTTAATCTCGATTCACTTACTCTTCACCGCTTTTATTTAATTTTTAAAACTAGAAAAAGATGAAGAGTTAGTTAAGCTAAGATTAGAATTAAATTACACTATTAGAAACGAATATAAGTCAAAAGGACATTCTGATATCACAAATAAAAGTCAAAATAATGATTTCTGGCTGCAAAATTTGACTGTTTATCAACGTTACGAATATATATATATATATAAATTTAATATTATTTAATATCATACACATATTAACGTTATACATTTAATACATAATAATATATATAAATAATGTATTCATTAATCTAGCATATTTTCATACATTAAATTTATGTAAATTAGAAATGCATATTGTAGTTATTAAAGATTTTCGTCTACAAAGATAGAGATTAGATTTATTCGAACATTTTTCTGTGCTTGAAAAAATAAAGATATTGGAAACGAGTAATTTAATAGCATTCATTTCGATTACTAATAAGCTGCACGTGATTAATTATCCGATTGAAAGTGTACTATGTTGAAATGCATATACGTGTTTTATACAGAAAACATTCATCAGAATAACTGCATGATTTATTCCATTCAATAATAACCTGATTTACTATTACGAAACGTTGAACAGAAGTGAAAGATGAATTCGATAAGAAACATAAACAAACATGTCATGTTAAAGTAACTACATTACGCTGATTTATTCAGTTTAATAATAAATTGCTTTAGTGCTGCGAAACGTTGAATAAAAACAGAAAATTTGATCAAAAATACAATCAAAAATAAATAAAAATTTAAAAAATTCTTTTCCCAATGGTCGATCCATTTCATTCAAAAATAATTATTACGTTGAAAAAATTTTAACTGCATTCTTTCAAAATTATTCAATCTAATTTTTCAATCAATATAATTTTACCTATAATCATAATTGCCGATTGAGAAAAATTAAATTTACTACTATTCATAAATAAAAAAAAAAATTAAGATCGAGATAAGCAGTAATTGTGAATTGTGGTGTCCTCTGTAGATCTTTTTACACGATTATATAAACAAGTATAGTCGATAAGCTAGATAATTTATTGATGATTTTTATTTTCCATTTATTTCATTATCATTCAGTTCAATGAGAAGTAATTTTTAATATCTATTATATTGTAAATCACAAAATGTAACGCAAAAAAAATAAACATATGTAAAATCAAACGCATTTTTTTTATTTTATGATTTAAATCGTTTTATCAAAAATAAATATAGTGTAATCGCAAAATTTTTCTCGATAGGTATACCTATTATTATTTTATGTACTCAGGTAGGTAGCATAGAGAATTCAAAAATTAATTCTTTTTAAATCCTTGAATTATAAGATGCATTCTTTTTTATCCTATAATCCAAAAACTTTCTTAAAAGTTCTACAAGATTTCATTTCTACTTTGCTTTTAAATCTGAGCTCTTTTTCAAATGAAATTATTACAAAAAAAATTTTAAAACAGTTTAATTAAGCAATAAAAAAATAAGTAAAAAAATCGTATCATGTGCGTATGATAATTTATAAAATGATTTTAAATAAATACAATTTTATTCGTATAGATATAAGTTGTCTTATATTAGATACACAATAAATCTTTTATGTACATACGTATTTTGGAGGATAAATATATATTTGTATTTAATATATTTGTGTTTTAATGATATTAAGCTGTATATAGCAAGAAATTGAGTGCGAAATCATTAATGTCATTTGACAATGACTAATTCACTTCTTAATCACAATTCTTCATTGCAATTATCAATCAATGTCACTGCATTTGCCGGTCATTATCACAAATTTGAGTACGAATCGCATGCTTATAATAAATAATATGTAACAGACTCAATGAAATAATCTCGATCTACGAAGCACGTAAAAAATTTGACATGTATGAATATGTATAAATATGTATAAACATACATAAACATAATTTTGACCTTTTTTTTAAAGAAATGTTATAGAAACACACATAATGTTTTCTCACTTTTATATACACGTGCGTTCTCATTTTCCTCCGGTTAAAAAAAAATTTCCAATTGAGGACCAAATCTGATGATTTTTTTTTAAAGACCACTACGAGATACTAACAATTTCAAAATTTTGGTAATAGTAATTGATCTCGAGCAGAAAAGTCGTCGATTTCCGACGGAACAGTAGTTAAAAGAAGCTTTGGGCCGCTGATTCTGATGCGCAACAACGATATCCGCAATATCGCAATTCGCACAATAAAGTACGAATAATTTTGACCGGTGTCCAGGAAGCTACAAACAGACTGGATCGTCATTATAATGTATTTTGCGATTTTGCAATTCGGCCAACTTTTTGATACAAATTCAAGTGTCCAAAAGAGGCGGCATCAGTATTTGTCTTCCCTGCGCGTTGCATGTTTCTTGCCAAGATGTTCACGTATGTTCGCAAAAAAAGAGCCAAGCTACCACCTTCATGGCATAACATCAAAGATCTGTTTCCGGTAAGTAAAGAATAACAAGAAAAAGAAACATGGTATTATATAAGCCTGTATTTAGGAAGCCTATTAAGCCCATATTTGTTTGCATAAAAATATATTTGTAGTAAAATAAACAATATTCTATATAATTTGTCATATGTAAAAACTTATGGAAGATATGAGCGTCTATTAGATCTCTCTAATTGGATTATATTTTTCTTCTTTATTGAATAGTAAAGAACCTCGAAGCTAGATTTTAGTGTTTATAAATAATATTTCTATTATTTATAAAGAATGATGCTCCAGTTCTTCTGGATAAAAATTATACAAAAATATTATTAGGCAAGACTTAACTTCGATCAAGCATTCACGATATATAATAGAATTCAAAAATTATTCTTATTCTTTTTTAATATACATCTCAAGAGATTTGCCCGTTTAAAAAAATTGAGCTTAGATTTATTCGAATATATTTTTTGCGCTCAAAAAATGCACGTAAGCTTCTCATGATTAATAATCCGATTAAAAACGCGTTATTAAAATATGCATATGAGGGTGATTTATATTGTACATGTTACATTAAAGCAACTACACTAGAAACTAGTTAATTTATTTCATTTAATAATCATGTGGTAATATCGCGAAATATTGAATAAAAATGAAAAAAAATTCAGTAAAAAATATAATTTATAAAAAACCGTGTCACGTTAAAGTGATTATATCACACTAATTTATTCAATTTAATAATCTTTTGGGCTTTCTATACATAATAAGTCATTACATAAGTTTTAAGTCTTAAGCCGTAAGAAATTGACCAAATGACAGTCGAATGTGAAGAAAATAATTGACTATGATTAGTCAGAATAATTGAAAAATTTATAGATCCAGGTTAATAGTTTATTGTAGAAGGCCCGCATTTGGTATCGCAAAAAAAAAAAAAAAATTGAACTTAAATCTCAAAAATTGAATTCAAATTCTCATTTTGTTCAAAATTATATCATCTTACCCTGTTTATTTTTCTTATTATTGTTAAATATATTGTATATTGTATTCAAAAAAAAATTCCGGAAGGTTTAAGGATTATCACCGTGTTCTCATCCATTGCTAATGCCGGTGAAAATCCGCAAATCTTTCGGTATCTTTGAAGATAATGTAAAAGTCTAAAAAGTTTTATTGTGTGTTATATATTATAATATATATTGTATGTCAATATACTAATACTATGTAATAATAGTAATACATTCAAGCATCATATAATCTCTATCACACTTTTTCTTTCAAAAATCTATTTGTCTTTCCCTTTAATTCAATACGGAAAATAGATCACGTGCCCGATTCACGTTCACGTGTCACGATTTTGCACATAAATACAATAAGCTGAGCATATGCCACATGTGAGAGAGCCGATCAAAGGCTTCGATCAACTAGTGTTGCTCGTTAAATCGGATTAAAACAATGTCCAAAGCGTCGCTTTTAAGGTCAGCAGAACTGCGTATCGCGACGTCATTTGTCGTTAGAACGTATACCGCGAATGATGGATTTCACCCACATAAGGGTGCAACAGATACTTTCGTCGATTTTGAGACCACTCGTGTCGGAATCGACGGTTGAAGATAACATCGAGCAGGAAGAGGAGGAGGGAGAAGATGCATAATTTAATGTTTTTGTTTACACAAGAAAAATTGTGTCAAAGTTATAACTTGGTGAAGCGATTATAAATATTTACTGTAATTAATTTTCAAATGTTCAGTATTTAAGTATCTCTCTGCGTGAAAGATATGAGATTATTGAGCCAAATCGAAAGTTTCTAAATAAATAATAAATATGTTGTTCTAAAAAAGTGATCGAGTTTCACGTAAAATAAAGTTCAGAAAAACTATATTGCGTAAATTGGTCGCTTTAATTATATTAAATATAATTAAAATCGAGATCTCCACGAAAAAGAAGAAAAATAGTTATAAATGGAGTACATTAATTACCTCGTAACATCATTGAATGATTCATTATTCCACACATCAAACGTGCTAGATAATTTTGAGCACGCAAAATGCGGAAAGTTGAAATCAGAATTTTATGTAAGTCTCCTCATATAATCCTTTGTTCGATAGTGTCACAGTCGTCACAGATAACAATAAATATAAATCTCGCGCAATATAAAAAGTAATTTCAAAGTTAATTTGCGGTATTATTTCTACAGCATGACGAAAATGAAAATAAAGTACCTGTTGATGCGAAAGGAAATTACTATTACGCTAACTGCGATGCTTCGGTGTGGATGAGGAGCTGCGAGAAAGAAGTAATTGAACCCTTACGATCCAGCAAAGTCACCGGCGCCATCCCGAAATGGCTGAAGGGCACCCTGCTGCGGAATGGTCCGGGCAATCTAAAAGTGGGCAAATACCATTATCAGCATCTCTTCGACAGCTCGGCTTTGTTACACAAGTACGTTTTATACTAAAATAAAAACTAGAGAATTTTATTGACATAAATATATTGCGCAGATTCGGTATCGCGGACGGTGAGGTTACCTATCAGAGGCGATTCGTCCAGACCGAAGTGTACAAAAGGAACATGGCAGCCCAGAGAATAGTTTACAACGAGTTCGGAACTAACGCGACGCCAGATCCCTGTCAGACTATATTCCACAGGTAAACAGGAGTGAAACAATAGATAGAGATAATCTTGAAATGAAGATAATCTTAAGTGAAATATATTTTTCACAATTATTTAAGGAACACAGATCAAGAGAGTCAAAATGACTTTATTTTGACGTTGTAAAAGTCAAAAGATAATTTTTTGTTACAAAATTTGACGTTAGGAATCAAAATAAAGTACTGTTAATTTTTTGTTGACTTTTGTGTATTTCTTGGATAGAAAATTATATATAATATATTTGATATGTGTAGACGAATTATATACGTTGACTTTGCAGTGCTTTGGACGGATCTTTGAAGTCTTGGAAGTCGTTTCTCTGTTTTAAATTATTTTTTTAATGATTTCTCAGAGTGGCTGCGGTGTTCAATCCAAACAAAACACTATCGGACAATTCCATGATTTCGATATATCCATTCGGTGACGAATATTACACGTTCACAGAAGCGCCAGTGATGCACAGAATTGATCCAAAGAATTTAGAGACAATGGGCAGGGTAAACGCTCTCCTTTGTTTTACATTTAAATATTCAATTTAAGTTTGTAATATCTCAGTTTCGAATATTAATTTGTGAAAGTTCATAATAAGTTCTCTAGTTGCAAAAACTATTTTTTTTCGTTCGTGTTTCGCAGGTAAACATGTCGAAATACGTTAACATCGTAAATCACACCTCGCATCCTCACATTATGGCCGATGGTACGATTTATAACGTAGGATTGAGTGTAACACCAATGGGACCTCGATACAGCATCGTATGTTTTTATCCCAATTGTGTAACTGTTGGTAAGATATTTTTTTTATCACTGAAAAAAAATTTTCTAAGTTTTAATAAAGTTTGTTTAAATAATAATGTTTGTTTAACTAATTAAATATTTACTTATAATAAATAAATATTTATTCGATAAAAAAAGATATTTAAATCAAATTAATGTTCTTGTATCAAATAAATATATGTTTACATTTAGTTGATACTATTCAAGCAGATATTTATTAAAATTTATTTATTAAAATTTAGTACATTTTTTTAGTGTTGTTATATTATAAAAAGAAATATTTTTGAAAGAAGAAACTGGAAGGTTTACGGTATTATCGCCGCGTAATTAATTTTACAATCGAAAAAAAATAGATTAATTTTTTCGAGCTTTTAAAAGTTTTAAAATATTAAACTAATATATTTTAGATCATATGAAAATACTTAAAACATAAAAATTCTAACATATTTAATATTTATCCAAAATATTTAATTATATACTTTAATCAATTCAAGTACGATTATCTTATTGTTAGATAATTCCGGAAAAGAAAAAGAACTCTCCATGTTCGATCAAGCGACGATTGTGGCCAGTGTGCCATGCAGGTGGTTGCTAAATCCATCATACATGCACACCTTTGGCATTACGGAGAATTTCTTTATCATAGTGGAACAGCCACTGTCGATTTCGATCGTCCAGATGATGAAGAACCATTTCAAACAAGAACCTATGATGAATTCCTTTAAGTGGCACGAAGACAAAGGCGTATGTAATCCATCGATGAAATGAGATCGTTACAAGTATGTTAAATCATTAGTACGTTAAGGTACCTGATGTTCCTGTTATACTCTCAGACTCTCATCCACGTGATCTCGAGGAAGACGAGTCAAATTGTAAAGACGTTCGTAGCAGAGACGTTTTTCTATCTCCACATCATCAATCAGTTCGAAACTCATGATAAAGAGTACATCGTGCTGGATATATGCTGTTATCGGAACCCAAAGATGTTGCAGTACATGTACTTTGACGCGATGAAAGTATGATATATTCGCGCAGCAAAAATAACTTTCACGTAACTGATAATTCTTAACGGATATTTACGTTAATGTACAGGACATGCATGGGAACGCTAATTTCTCAAAGCTGTTCCGCGCCAGACCGCTACGTTTCGTACTTCCGATGAGAAAATCGAGCTCGAACACGCCATCGGAGCACAATCTTATTACGACTGAAACGGTGCATCAGAGCACGGAGTTCCGAGATGTCAATGGCGAGTCTGTCGATCATAGATCGAATTATGACGTCAATGGCAACGAAGACGGTGTTGAATACGACAGTGAAGCTAAGTTTTGGCGAGACGAACACAGAAGCGTTCTACAGAAAAAACCGGCCGCTCACCGACTTCTCGATGGCAAGATCTTCGTGAAGCCAGAGCTTCTCTGTGATGTCGGTTGCGAGACTCCGCGGATTAACACGGATTTTCATCTCGGCAAGGAGTATCGATACTTCTACGCGATTTCCTGCGACATGGATCTGAACAATCCTGGAACGGTCGGTACATTTCATGAGTTTCCAAAGTATACCGCGCATTCGATAAAGGGTTGCAAGTCTACGCTCTTATTATGTAATTTAGTACGATGAGATGTTGATAGCATTTTACTGCATTAATAAAATTAAATTTTATTCGTCATAGCTCATCAAGATCGACACCTTCCAAAAGACCAAGAAACTATGGCAGCAAAATGGTGTTTACCCAAGTGAACCAATTTTCGTATCAGATCCCAATGGAAAGGTATCAATTGAGCGCCATTTTCTTGAAAAAATAAGAGAGGATTCAAATTACTTCTCTCTTGCTCTTTTAGAACGAAGACGATGGGGTGATTGTGAGCTCGATCGTGTGGGCAGATAAAGAGACACGAGTCGGTTTGTTGATCTTGGATGCTGTGACATTTACAGAAATCGCGAGAGCTACCTTCGACACACCAGGACCAGTACCTAAATGTTTGCACGGTTGGTTCAGTCTGAACAAATAACCGAATGCAAAAGAAAAATTATTTGAATTACTTTGAGACTTTTTATTATTTTTTAATATTAAGTTTTGAGTATTAAATTTATCATATGAGGGAGTCAAAGTTTGCAACGTAAAATTGTTTTTATTGTTTTTAATTGTTTGTGTAAATTATTTTTTTGTAGAGAAATGTTTTTTTCTCTATTTCTATCATTTCTTTTAAAATAAATTAGTATTAATTTATTGCATGATTATATCAACCTATCGGTTATCGAATTTTGCTAACAATGAATTATAAAGATAATGCAAACAATCTTGAAAATAGTTTATTCTAATCATTTTTGCGTCCATTTTTCTTTTTGTAACTGCGCTGATAAATATTATCAGATACACGAATATAATAAATCATTTAATGTCTTTTAACGATGCGCAATGTGTTTACAATCGGTGGACGATGCCGTTGTATAAGGATGCGACAATATGCGACGCTGTTCGCCGATTATAATAAATGTAACAATAAATGTACAATCTTAACAAGATGAGAATCTAATCGAGTGGAATGTAAAACCTTAAATATCGTCAAAATCGTTTTCGCAGCTCATTGAATGGCGAAATATTAAATATTAGAGCCATACTCTTTAGACTGCAACTACTAACAATAATTATAATACAAAGTTGATTGGTAAACAATATCAATTGCACTATTAAAAACTATCGAAACAGTAACTATGATATACATGATCCTTTGCCTCTATTCTAATTGATAGAGGCAAATCTAATCTAATAGTGAATTTTTTTACAAGAAAATACTCTTCATTCTGATACATCCGAAATGCAACTTTCGATTGTTAGAATACATATCTCGGATAAATTCACCAATGAGAATTTTTAATGATAATCAAAAATCGCACTCGATTTTCAAGTTGAATAATTTCTAAACGCGTTTTAAAATAATTTCTAATTTCTGTAGAAATAAACACGAGCTAGTGTTTAGAAAAAATCCAATGGGCATTTTTCTCGGCTGTTTCTAAATTAAGTATCATGAAGAATGAAAGAGAATTGTCTGCATTTTCTTGCTAAGTTCAACCTACAACATGACGATCTTCTCGTATACTTAAAATTGACAATAGTTAACGATTAATAAATAATAACAACCATGGTCAGATACTTATTAGCTGAAGGAGCGTCAGCGTAGAAACCCTAAATGATCTCGTACGTCGATATCATATTATATTAAATCCAATTATGCACGTTTTATCACGCGGGAAAGTGCAGCGTGGCTGCTTTTGGCACTACAAATCACTTTCGCTCCATCGAGAGATCCGTTCAGCCGTTTAAAAAACTTACCTTGTCGCTTGTCGATATAGTAACGATAAACAGCGCGATTCACAGCATATTTCATAAAGATACTCTCAGCTCGATACCAAGATACGAAAATCCGTCTGATTCCGATCCAGACCTCGCGCGTGTTCTTGTATCGTGCAAATGTTATTCTAATAAAATATATAACAAAAAAAACATATGTGTTTCACGAGATTTCCAGATAAAACGATTTAAATCATCCATTAAGAAACGAATCTCGATGTGCGAATACATCTATCTATCTATCCGATAAAAATAATCCGTGTATACGAATGTGATAGCATCTCACATAACATTATGTTAGAACAAAATAAGAAATTCCGAAACAGAACTGAAACGCTTAATACTATTTCGCGTATTCGCGTCTTGTTTTGGGACTTTCATTATTTCGCTCACCTTAAGGCTTAAGTACGAGAGAAGTGTTTGAGAGAATATCATTACGCGTTACTCGCACATAACGACTTCGTCGCGTGAAAGAGGAAACAAGGAAGGAGTAAAGGAAAATGAGATAAAACACGGCTCTCGCATTATTTGGGCCGCGTCATACGACTACGGGCGACGCGGCTATCACAATATAAGCTTTTGCTTTCGATTTTGACATGGCAAAACCCTCAGACTTTGTCCACTTTCTCGCAGTCCACGGAGTTTATAGAGTTTATCGTGTTGATGTTCTTGTTGATCTCCGTGTCCGTCTCGCTTCTCGCCAGACTCGAGAGCGACTCGGCAATGTGTGATTCGGGATGCATCGGCAGGATACCAGCATTCGCATCCTCAATGGCTTTCCTGAGCTGCAATATAAAATGTGTAATTTTATTAATGGAATTAAGGTTTATAATTTTCATTCCCCAATCAAAACGATCATTCGTTGATTTGTAAGTGTCTCAGCTGGAGAATTGTACCGTCGTGAATCATACCTCCTTCAATGCAACTACTCCAACCAGCCTGCCAATAGCCGTTACATAAGCGTGATTCACGCCGACCATACTGAAGAGGCTGTGCACCTTGAGCAAGGACGTTCTTTCGACCAGCTGGAAAGGAGCTGGGTCAATATGACATCTCGAGAAATCCACCTCGAGTGCCATCTCGCTCTCCTCCCATCGTTTCTGATCTTCGGCCGACATGTCTATCACTCTCTCTCGAGGCTGATTAACGTATGCAAATGTGTTATTTAGACACTGTATTTAGAGGAAACAATTATGTTTGCTCACCAATTGTACTTTCTTCGATGTCGCCGGACTTGGGGCCAGCATGGGCGTATGAGACTGCACGTTCATAACATCTTGACTCCCTCTGGTACCCAGCTCCGGATCAGGATCCACGTCCTGCAACGTGGCGGACTTGCGGAAGATTGCCTCAAATGCCAAACGTATCCTGCGATGTATTAATAATTATTCTTCCATGTTCTATTCCATATTATTTACTATTCTACAAAACTATACTTATTAAAATATTCAAGACGCTTAAAAAAAATAAAACAAAAAAGACCGATAATGTATGTTTTTTTTATAAAACGTACAATAAATTACTGTATAAAATATATTTTTTACTATATAAAAAATTGTTGAAGCTAGAGATAATGAAGCGACTCGCCTGCTTTCCGCCCCTGTAACTGTCGTATAAGGTGTCACTGCCGGACTTGCTAACGGGCTGAATCCTTTAAGAGTGAAAGAATTGGTCTTCTTCAAAATTGACTTTTTCGGTTGCGATCCAAACACCGGTGAATGGAACGTATGCTAAGAGATACAAAAAAAATATTACATTATAAGAGTAACAAGGCTCAATAAATTAAAATAAATAAAAAGACAAAGGGCTACGAGTCTAAAACAATCATCATAAATTAACAAATTTGTATTAAATAGTTAAAAAATAAAAACATGTCATGAATTTAAAAACATGAAATTTAATTTGACCGTCACCAAGTAAACAACGTTTCGATCCCTGTTGGATCATTTTCAATGTGACGCAAAAAAAATAACAATGGAAATGTTACATAGATAAAATATATAAAAATTAATTAAAAATTCGCTCTCGGACGCAGTATCAACTATAAATCTTGCTCCAAAATAAAATGAAAATTATACAAAAATTGTAGTTGACAACAATGTGTTCCTCCGGATTGTGTATGTAGAATAAGGACGAACATGTTTCTGTTAGCAAGTACAAAATGTAATAATAAATAACGACAGGAATAAAAATAAAAATAATAAAAAAAATACAAATCGAGTCGTAAATAATAAAAAGAAAGGAACAAAACAAGTCGCAAGTAATAAAATTAAAATTAAAAGAAAGAGGCAAAATTTGATTTATAATTTTATTTTTGATATTATAAGACATGTACATAAGAGTTATTAATGTCGATAGAGAAAGTGTAAAGTGCCGTCATTCATTATATATATATATATATATATATATATATATACTGAATTTAGTATACAGATAAATTAAGAATAAATAGCTTATTATGTGTGTCAAAATGATATGTTATCGATTAGACAATGCGATGAGAATTGAAAATGATCATCTCTCTAGGAAGTTAAGAGATAAAGTGAAGTACACATATAAAGACAGGAAGGTTGAAATGGTAAACCAAAAAGGAAGGAGAACATAAAAAGGAGAAAATAAAATAGAGGGAAGAGAAAGTGGAGAGAGAAGAAATATATGGATAGGAAAAGAAGGAGAAAGAGATTAAATAATGCAGTTAAGAAGGAGGAAGAGATTGAATGATCTGTGAGTAAGTTTCAGGTAAAGATTCGGTATCATTTTGTCTATTAAGACCCTGTTTCTGTCTTTTAATATCATTTCAGACACCAATCTCTTATTATAAGAAGATTCACAGTCTAAAATTTTCACATCGTTCCATTTAAAATTATGATCAAAATTAATTCGATGATCAGTTATGACAGTAGGAGAATCCGTATTCTTCCTAATGTCAGAGATATGTTCGTGTAATCTCGTACTCAAATATTATATTGATCTACATCGAGGAGAATGATGCACAAGGAGAGAAACAACCACGATTGACGTCAAAGTCAACCACACGAACACTTGCGCGAACTCACATGATCGGGACCGCTGCCGTTGTTTGCTGACATCGTTAGATCATTAACACTCTGCCTCTGCATCTTGAGAATGTCCGGTGCCGGGATGACCTCGAATCTCGAAGGTCTTCTCGTCCTCTCCTGCTCCCTCAGCTGCCGTTCTATTTCTTCGCGCGCTCTCTCCTCCGCCTCCTTGTGCCATTTTTGTGCAACCTAGAATATCGACGATGATATATAGAAACGAAAAATAAAATCGCGAATGAACTTCCAAGGTATTGGAAATCTTATTACCTGCAACCTTCTCTCGCGACCGATGTGCTTTTCGATAAGCTTGACTAGTGCTAATCGCTGGATAGATCCAAGTAGAATCATGGAGTCCGGATTATCCACCAAAGGAAATCCACGAAGCTTGCGATTTTCTTTTAATATGTCTTTCAATTTCTGATAACTAATACCATGCCATATGTACTTGACATCGCGGACCATGAAATCCTCCACGTAAACATTGTACATTCCTACAACAATTAATTTTTTTTACCACCATTTCCTCGGTTGCGTAAAATCTGTGACAAATCGTAAAATTACTAACAAAGTTACCTTCTTATTTATTCCGAACGAAACGCTTTACGGAATAACAATATAAGTTCAGTTAATTGAAAAGAAGAGAAGTTATCATAAAACGAAGGAAATACCTACCTGAACTGGATGGAAGTAGATCAGGCAAGTAAGGCAATTTCTTGATAAGAATGATGCTGTCGTATATACTAGGCTGTAATAGCGCGGCGATAGCATTGCTGATCAGTACTGCTATCATTATGGGTACGATGTGTGTGATCTGACCGGTCATCTCAAAAATGATGACACTGACGGATATTGTATGCGTCACCGCGCCGGAAAACGCAGCCGCGCCCACTGTAGCATATCCACCTAAATGAAACAATTTCACGACATAAATCTAATTCTTCCCTCAATTTACTTTCCTCTTTAAATTCAGTTAAAATTGCCTCACGTACCTAAGTATGGACTCACCATGAATTTTTTTAAATGCTGATACGTTTAAGAAACATCAATTATTCGCAATAAGTTATTTTTCAAGTATTTCAATAGAAAATAATTTTTTTATATTTCAGTACAAAATAATAAGAATCATCAATAAATAATTATAAGTATAAGTATTTAATTTAAGATTACCTGGTACAATAGGTGTAATTACTCCGCCATAACGTACACCAGTAGGAAACCAAAGAGCCATGGCTTCACCGACTGTTCTGCCTAGCGCAGCGCCAATCTTGAATACGGGGATAAAAATTCCAGATGGTACCGGCACCGTCGAACTTATAATTGAAAAGATGAACTGAAACCGAAATCCGTTTCTTCCATTTTCATTCTGTTCTTATTATATAATCTATTTAAGAATATCGCGATCGATATTATGCGAAAAAAAGTTATGCGAAAATCTTCTTACAGTGAATAAAACAAAACTAAGAAGTCCACTGAAGACGTCGGTATATGATGTCGACCAATGCTTTACGATATTCATCTCCTCGACGCTGAGATTCTCTTTCGTCCAAGTAAAGTTAGTGAAAAGCCCGAAAACCTGATCGTGCGTGTTCAGATCACCAGCCATGAATTGGCCGAGTCCGACGGGAAATGACACAGATGAGACTATCAGAGACACAATGCCGGGGTACAGAAAACGACTGAAATTAACGAATCATTTCTTGATTACAAACTTAAAATGATCGTAAAAGAAATTCGCGCTCTGGCGATTATTAGAATTTCAATACGCGACTTCGAGTGACTTACTTCTTCTGTAAGAAGCTGTTCATGCTCTTGTTCTTCCGCATGAAAATCACATATTGCCTGTGCAGCCAGACGTAAAACGCGCCCAATAGCCCGCTACCAACGCCGATCAGGGCGAAGACGAGGAGCTCCTGCGGATCGAAAGGGAACTCCATAGTGAAATTGGTGGCGAACATTGCTGTGATGGTCTCTTCGCGCTGGAACCAGATTGCCAGTAGACGAAACATCGTAGCGCCGCAGACTGCGGCGAAGAAACCACGCCAATAGTTTCTGACTGCAAAATACACCGTGGTGACCTCGATGCTGAAGAGGACACCGCCGATTGGGGCTGCAAAGCAGGAAGCGACACCCACCGCGCAGGCCGCGGCCAGCATCTCACAGTTCCTGCTCTCGTTCTCGTAGATGCCCTGGAAGCTCGTGACTAATTTGGAGAGGAGCGTCGCGACGATGCTGGCGATGTGCACAAATGGACCTTCCTTACCGAGTGGCAACCCTGAGCCTAAAGTCGCCGTCAAGCCGATCACCTTTGACATATCACGATCTTTATTATCCCTGTCTCCCTTTTGCAGGATTGTGGCGTTCTTTTCGAATTTTAAGAATTTTGTAGTTCAACTTTGACTCGTGTACGCGCGCTTATTCTTAATTAATTTTCTTAAGCTTTAAAACAGGTTTAGATTAAATTGTTTTATAAATAACTAACCTTGGCAACCAAAGTACGAAAAGTCAAGTATTCTTTCAACGCCACACCACGTAGGATAGTCTTCATTTCTGGAATGCCCGAGCCTATACTTTGAGGTGCAACGATATGCACGAAGCCGGCGCTAAAGAGAATAAGGCACACTGGCATGGACACCCAGGCCAGGTACTTGAAAGCCGGATGCGTTGTAAGATCCTGATAGAGCCATATCCTGGCTGATGAAACGAGATTATCGTTAATGTACTATATATATCAATGTCAATATTAAAGACTTTGCGTTAACTTCTAATATTTTTGCGAAACTCGAGCCCTTTTAACTAAACCTATCTGTATTACCGTTTGCAATTATTAGAATTAGAAAATATATACAGTTTGATAATATTGTTCAATTTCAACAAATTCTGTAAATATTCTCGCATAACAAATGTAATAATTATTTAAAATGTTTTATTTGGGGATGAAATTTATATTTCCGAAAGCAAAATAGACTGACCGTTATTACACATGGAAATTCCACGATCCATGGCATAACTGATGAGAGCCATAATAATACCGAGAAGAGCAAGGAAGATCCAGTCCTCGCCTAGCCGGGCGCCGGTATGTTTCCAGGTGAAGGCCAGTAGAGCCAGTAACTTCCGACATAGAGGACCTCGCCTCGACTTCCGTAGATCTTCAGCCCTCGTTTTATCATATTTTCGTCTCGCTTTTTCTTGATACTTGAGCTTGCGTGCCTCTTCCTTCGCGTACTCACCCAGATCCTTCGTGTAGCGACCATACATCTGGAGGTAGCCGATTTCGCATCATTTTGAATGTTCGGTTGTTAATTAATCGATTCATGCGCAGACGAGAGATTCTTGCTCATTTGAATTCTGAGCCCACTTTGGACGGTCCATAATTCGAATTAAATGTGAGATTCAATATAATATAGCAAAATATAATTTTTATCTTATTATGATTTTTATATCGCATTTTCTATAAATTTACACCAAAATGTAATCCAAATTTTTCCACATTCTTAATTTTCTTATAGCATTTGCAAAATATTACTTAAAGAAAATTAATTATTTATAAATAATTTATAAATAGATAGATATTTTTTAGACACAACAGCTATGCTCGCGCGCGTGTATCATGTTTTATAATAATGTTTAAATCAATCAAAAATTTCATGCAAACATGATGCAGAAAAATTATGTATTGTTAATAAGTATAGTAATGCATATGTATTATTAACAATAGTTGCATATAGTAATTATTAACTAAATATTAAAATAACTTCACTAATTTAGCGTATCGCATAATTCATCATAAGATAAAATATTTCATTGGATTTCAAAAGTACTAAGTATGCCTATATTTATCGATCAAATTGGACACGTGCTATTCTAGACTAGATGGCTACACCTTTTCGAAAAAATAAAAAAAAAAACACAATCAGTATCGTTTACATAATTTAATATCATTCATTCTTTCCTCTCAAATGTTTCGAATATTGTGAGATCTTCTTATCAATCCTTCGAATGTAACTTGTATTTTATGTACACTAAAAGAAGGTATTTATGTACACTAAGGAATGTTATATTAACAGCATTATTTTAATTGAAAATAATCTTATTGATTCAATAACGATAACAAAACAAATAAAATTTTAACAAAACAAAAGAATGTTTGTTACATTAATAATGTTACGGCATTAACAAAATTATTTTCGATTAAAATAATGTTGTTGATAAAACATCATTTTTTCAGTGTACTTATTATGTGAAGAAAATACTTGATTTCAATAAACTTGCTTCTGACAATAATCGAAGTTGTTGCCAATTAGATCCGCAATTAAAAGTTGTCAATTGGTTTAAGTACTTTCTTACGACACTAATCGATAGAGAAATATTAAAGAAAAGCGATCGAATTTTCCTCTTTTTTAATGATGATTTAACACTAACAACTGTCTTAAAACTGATATGAAAATCATCTCTGATATCATACGGTATAAATACGGTATACTATCAAAATGAGCGATTATCTAATTTACAAAACGAGCGGTGTCTGTGATTCTTAACAGATTAATAAAATGATAAAAAATTTTCTGACATATTGCAGTAGCGAGGATTCTCTAAACGTCTCATCGATGATTCCTATCGTTAACTAGCAACAACCAATGACAGGACAACTTGAAAGAAAGTGCGGCTCTCTTGATTGTCGCTAGTTAACGATAGCGATAATTATTGATAAGACATTAGAGAATCCCACTACTGATCGCAACAATGCGATCGATGGTCTATGAAACGATTAACAACCGATTAGTTCAAACTATTTTTTCCAAATGTCATTGGATCTGTTAATTTAATATACAAAAAAAAAGAAAGTTAATGTTTATACACGCTAAAATTATTGTTGCATAAATGTCGCTTCATCAAGCATATGTCATGATTGTCCACGCTGATATTGTTTTCTTTACAAAAATAACGATACATAACAAACTCACACTAGAAACGAATCACACAAGAAACAATTATACGAAATTGTTCGTAATGGCCATAATACCGGGAAAACTCTCGCGACAAAAGAGTCTCAATAGAAAACCTGTCTTGCAGAAAAACGAGGTGAAGTTAAAATATGAGGGTGTACTTACAAGATAGCTGTCATTACAAACAAAGTATGCCCTGTTCAAAACCAAAGTCGGCAAAGAGAGCTGGGCAAGGATTTTCACGGATTGCATCGAAGATTCATCACTCGGATAACTCAACTCGTGGTAATTCGAATTTAAGTCCGAGGATGTATCTCTCCTCGACTTCTCCTCCATTTCCGTAAATTACCGCAAATTTTTTTAATCTATAATCTAAAGTTCCGCTACAATACAGTCACGCACAAACGATCCTGATTTTTTCCTTGGAAAACTCACATCTGTCCGTCATTTATAATAAAAGATGTATTTTATTTGGTTCAAAAATTATCACTTCATTGCAGGGTTGGTAAAAATCATGTAAATTGTTTAAAACGCTATTAATTAATGTTTTTAACGTGTTTAAACATATTTTTTTTATAATACTGTTTAAAGCATGTTTAAAGCATATAGCATTAAAAACACTAAGTTTTATTCTTAAAAAAAAACATCTCTTATCAACCTTGCCTTATTGTAATTGAGTCCTAGTCAGAGAGAGAGAGTTATTGAGTCATTAAAATTTTTGAAACTCGAAATCCCAAAATCCAATAGTTTTGATTAATGTTTATAATTTTTATTCTTCGTTTCTTGCGCATTCTTACGCAATAGTTATTTTTAGGATAATAAGTATAATAAGTAAAATAAGGATTTAATCTTAAAAAAGGATTAATAAATAAAATAAGAATAATTCTACATCACTCACTTTCTTTGTTATTTAATAAATTCCCAATATCAATATATTTTTAAATCGTCACGTAAATTTGTATAAATTGTTTAATATGCACAGAAATCTGCTTTGTTTCTTCCACACTAACAAATTCATAAATTCTCATCATCATCTGATTTACTTTCTTCAAATGTCACCCAAGAAAACGTTTCGTTGATTAATATTAATCCACTAATAACAAATTTTTTAATCTTTATATTTTAATTTTGCTTATATATATCCAGCATAATAAAGTTTGCACATTTCTGTCACATTTCTATTTCCTGTCCGAATTTAACGACTTGCAATAAAATTGCGGCAACGTCTGCGCGAATTTTCACGACCATTTTAAAGAATTCCTTTTTTATTTTTAACAAAATAATTCCATGCATCTGTGCGTGCGTGCACACAAATGCAAACTAAACAGCGACGTCTCGTGGATGTCTGCTTCAAAGCTCAGCAGAATATTTGTTGAAATTTGGCAACAGTCAAAATCCTTATTTTTAGCATCGCCCAGCCAATGTCAACAGGGCGAAATCCTATTGTTTATTGTCGAATAAGCTGCAACGTATCACCTAATGTTGTAAATTCATCTGACGTCCTGGTTTTCGCACCATATCTTTTATCGCAAACTGTTTGTCAATCAAAAATTAAAATCAATAATGCTCACAGAAAGCTGACACAGGTTGTAAGTTTGTAACATCGTAACTACTACAATTGAACGCGTTTTATAATCTTTAAGTGAATTAACATCTTAAAGTCAAATAACGCGATTTACTTGAATATTCCTCAATTTTGATATAGTAGTTTCAATTGATATAGTAGCTTCTATGACAATTTTTAAATTGTCAGAGGAAATATAATCGGAAATAAAGACTTTTTAAATTAGATATTGAAGACAAAAATTTCAGAGTTAATGAGATCGAGTAGATGTGTTTTCTAAAACAAAAGTTGCCAGTTCTACTTGTGATAAAAAATTGAAAGTTGTATCTCTAAATGTTTGTCTAAATAGCGGACGTTAAAATAAAAACATTACAAATATGTAAACAAATTAATTTGTTTACAAGTGCATCAATAATTGAGATTCAAAAATGAATTCAGCATCAAAAATTAATTCACTTATAGATTATAAAATGCGTTTAATTATAGTAGTTACGGTATTAATTTTAATTATAAAATGAAATTAGAAATTTCATCTAGATAATATCGAGACCTACTAAGTATTAACTTAAAAAGTAAGATCGAAACTAAATAAATTTATCATTATTAAGCATATATTAAAATTATTTTAATAAACTTACTTACAACCTGTGTCGGCTCTTTCTATATGGGCGCTATTAATTTTTAATTTTAATTTTTTTATTTAATTAAAGCTCATTGGAACTTTAATATTGTTTTCATTATCTATATAATATCACTTCTTTAAAAAAAAAATCTCATATTTGGATTACGTACGTACGAAGTATATAAGATTTATTTATTATACAATGTGTTCTATGATTTCGCTCAAAAATATACTTGGCACGAGACGCTATCATGCCTGTTATTTATTCGCCACCATTAATATACGTTTTTACTCTTTGGATAAATTTAATATTCTCAAAATCTTATATATATATTCACTCATATATTCAACACGGTCTCAGTTTATTTATCCATCTGCTTCAAATTTATATAATATATGTTATACTTTCATCAACCCTCAATAATCAGTCACGCACGTTATCGTACGAATTGTCTTGAGTAGATAAAAAAGAAAATAATAACGAGTAAAAATATCGATAAATATCGATGAGTGACATTTCTTTATCAAGATAATTTTACGATAATTTCATCTCTTTTTACGCGGAGAAATATATACATGATGTTATCTTAACAATTATCTTACAAAATGAGATCGAGCGACAGAGATAATCGAATCTCAATATTGATCGGAGTGTTAATGATCTCAATCATAACTATGATATACGATATTACAATTTTGATAACATCTCTAGAATATATTGACGATATAAATATCCGTACAGATGTATCGCGTAATTCCGTCGAATAATATTGCAACTATACTGTGCGATCGTACAATGATTCGTAAAATGCAAAATATCTCAGGATATCGATTTGATTTAATTACAGACCTAGAAATCGATCTGACAATCGTATGCATTGTAATTCTCGCGCGAAGAGAATCGTGCTGAATCATGTATAAATCGAAGAGATAATACTATTGAAATATTTATAGATAGAAGTCGCGTATTTTAATCACACGGAACAATCGATTTAAATATGAAGATATCGCGTAAAACAGAGATTAAATGAGATCTGACAAGTTTGATTCCTTGGATTAAAATACAGGTGATATCTAATACCGCTACGCACGATCGTGACGTCAATGGTGACCACGTTCCACTGGGCAATCGGCCTCTAATCCAATTTTAGTAATTAGGCCTAACCAATTGGCGATACGAATAACACGTACGTTCGAAAATAAATAGGGTAATTTGCTTAAATCATACCTTATAGATATAATTTCGATTTAAAGTTTATATAAGCTCTTTACGCTATAAAATGTAAACAATAATTAACATTATATGTCAACTATAGTTATATTTTATACCACGAGATCGCTATAAACATTTTTAAATCGAAATAATTTAGGAACAGATGCGATTAAGCAAGTTTATCTTATTACAGAGTAAACAGAAATTACTCAAATTAGTCAAATTGTTAATTTGTCCTAAACATTACAGCTGTTCTAATTATTTTACCGTGTAATTGGCATTAATATTTATTACTAAAACGATTTTTGCAAATTATTAACAGTACCCGAAGGTATTAATACCAGCCATAAAAGAGAGTTAAGCCAGGCAATGCAGAGATGCACCCGGAAATTGCACGATTACGAGAGTGCAGCTTCAACCACTGCTATGCTTATATATATTACGTATATATATATATATATATATATATATATATGCATATAAACATAGAATATGTACATGTATGTATGTGTCATGATAACATGAGGATCTCTTCATGCTAGTCACGCGTGCTCGATAAGCATAACGAGTCCTTAAGAGCTCATTCGTGCATAAAAGCGTTGCTTAGAAAGGCGTCTCTGCAAAGATCGCGCGATACTCCTTTGAATTATAAAGCCCCTACGGGAATTGATACGCGGGTGCACGAGATTATACGCGCTATTAGAATTTTCTCAAATCCACCTTGGACACTTTGCATAAATGATATAAATCAGAGTCTCCTGCTTCCAGGCAATTTAGATACCTGATGTAAATTAAAGCATTTATAAGAGATATCAGCAGATTGAACTAGTTTATCAATAGACTAACTAATTTATAATATAACGATCATTATAACTATTTAGGCGATATTAAATTTGTTATACATATTTAATAACGAAATATGGTAACGTCGATTCTCTGATCTTTGCCACAATTCAATCACGCTCGCAGACGTTCTTGCATTATAAGTACTTACAAACGTCTGAGACTCCGCATTTACACCGCCGCGAATTATGAAACAGTCGCGAGAATTGTTCGCGATTCGCTGGCAGCTGATCAACTGGTTAATTGCGATGACTAATGTGAATTGTTACCGCGCGTTGTTAAACCATGCGAGTCGGGAAACATATTGTTTTCGCGAAATAACAGTCAATCCGAGCATCGCAATTTTCAATTTGTAACGAGATATGAAAAAGGGACACCTGTCGCTCGTATAATACTTGACAGATTACAGCGGTTACTTAATATCGCATCGTATTATGTGGAATTGCCAATAAATCGTGAACATCCCGTTTACTTCAAACCTGCCCGAAGTAAATCGTAAATTTCGCAACACGAGAAGACACACCGTAGTACCTAAGCAGGATTACATGAGAAACATTTATTATAGGCTTCTGTCGCTGTATATTATATAATGCATTTTTGTAAGTATTAGGTGTTGGAATTAATTCGTAGCGTTTTTTTAATGAAAGAATGTTATTTATTTCACATGAGCATTAAAAAATACATTAATGAAAGTACTTCCCATCACTTCCCATCTCTTGTAAAACGCTACGAATTAATTCCAACACCTAATATATTTTATAATATTCATACAAATAAGCGTAAATACAATTGTAAGAATTACATCGTGCGAGATATCGCAACAAAAACATGTGTGGATTTATGCTTTTTAAATTATGCAAATATAATCGATTAAATTGAAAATCCTTTTTATATTCTGATAAGGAACATATATTAAGAAAAATGTCTGATTGAAAATAAATGAAGATTTTAATCATATCAATTAAAATTATAATAGATTCAACCAGAAAATTCTAATTTGTCCCTTTTCAATCAGGATTCTAAGCAGATTTTCTTCCCAATACAAAAGAGAAATGCAAATTGAGATTTTTCCTCTACATAATTTTGTGCAAATATTAAAATCTACGCCGGTCAGCGCTTTAAAATTTGCTTAAAGACGTGCAGCACTAGATATTACAAGACAAGGCCGATATTTTTCGGATGATATGTGACGATTCATCGTGTACATACATTCCGGTCAAGGATTAAGGATCAACCATTTTTTTGTAATGCACTCACATAATGAGAATCAAGCGTGTCTTGGCGCCAATAAGATAACACGATATAATAAAATAATATATATGTTAAATGTCGAACTTGACATCTTAAAATTACGTCGTTAACTGTCAGAAATGCTTTGCATAAAAAAAAATATGCACGTTCCTTCAATGCAGTCGTATCCAATAACCATCTCGCGAAATCATTTATTTGAAATGTAGTCTCGCCTACTTGGCAATTGTCCAAAGGTCGCACTATTAGGTTCAGTATTGCAGAATGCAGTTTACGAACCATAGAAAATCTCAGACAAATCGTCGCGTCGTTGAGTCAAAGCTAGTTGAGTCAATAATTTAATTATTAGGTAATATTAATTCCAGATAAGAAACGTAGAACTTAAAGTATATCATAAAAAAGTATATATGATAAGCGAATAATCTGCTAAATTTAATGATTATCATATATATATATAATTTGAATATAACATCAAAGATTACAAAAACTTGATAAAAAAAGATATATTGTTGACCATCAACACCATCTAGTGACAAAAAACCGCGGATACTTTTTAGATGACCCAATATATTACAATAAATATTCAACTTTAACGCGTAACGGATGTTGACAAATAGTCTTGCTTGATTTGCAATAATATTTGCGGTTTAATTATAAGCTGTAGTCATTAACGTTATTAGCAAATTTTACTGCAGTAACTCATAATCATGTAATACACGATTGTAAATGCCTTCAATTATAGTCTTTGGCTATAAATTTAAAAATTGTCACTGAAATAAAGTATACTTCAAAACATTGGAAAAACTAGCGATAAAGCGTTTTAGTGCGGCTATTTCCAAATTGCATGCTTATATAAGCAGCATACGCTAATATTTGCGATGATTTTAAGGAACAGAAGAAGACTGTGAAAGGTCAACCCATTTCCAAAAGAGAATTGCTTACAATCGTATTAATATAGTCGAAAGGATCGAACTCTTGCTGCTCTTCATCAGCATATGCTGGAGGACATGGATAGAAAGCTTGCGACGGTCTAAAAAAAGATTCCAGGTTCAAATTTTGCTACTTAATATCATTAATTCCATTCTTTCATTTTTAAACAATTTCAATACAATATTAGAAAATTTGAATTGTTCATTTGCTTCTAAATTCGCATCCAATTATTTGATCTTATCCTTTTCTTTGAAAATATTTTAAATTTTACATCCAAACATCGAATTTCTTTTCCTCGAAATTTTGGTGCTTCTGTGCTTTTTGCTAAAATCAGGGAGGAACATTCCACGTGAATGTACCTGTGTGGTCGATTCCGCCGATTTTCCTTTAACTTCGCCATTAGTCTCGTGAACTCCTCCCATTCTTTATCCACTTCCTCCTCGCTACCTTCCGGATGGTGATGTAGAGTCTCCTCCAGAAGTTCCTTCTTCACGGTTTGACTCGCCATTTTTGCGCTGTCCGCTCGATCGCCTCGATTTCACAGATTATGCACCCGCGCGCGTGCAGTCGTTCGATATTTCCTCGCGATGCATTAATATCTTACGACATCCTCCTCCTGCATGCTAAATATATAGTTCCATATTCCCCAGAGAGAACGAAAGAATCGATTGACAGCCGATTGTCTCGCTTCGCCGTGCCCAAGAGCGTTTTTGCGACGAACCAATTTTCTCGTGATACATTGAACTCGTAGAGTTTCGCCGTTTCTTTCTTTTTCGTGGAATAGTCGCAGTAAAACTAAAACCGATCAGGAGCCTTTCCGTGAACGGTGGAGTAACGAGGAAAGGGACTGGCACCGTAACACTGACACCGGATATACGCTGGAAGAAACGCGACAAATCGGCAGGGAGGAACGTAGAAAGTTCAAGAATCGCAAGCGAGAACTCGTCGCACACGAAGTCAGTGAGTCACACTGACAGCGAGACGAGAGAGCCAACCGTGTAATTCTCAGATAGAAGGCCCTATAGCCTGGTCCAATTTACGGACTCATTAGATCGCACTGACAGCCGTCGACGTTGCACATGTATATACACGCGCGATTTTCCCCCTACAGCCGGTTAAATTGCCCATTGTATCACCTCGCGTACGTCATAGTGCTGGAAAAAATCGCTATCTTCTTGTCAAATTCAATATTTTAATTCAATTCGAGTATATTAATTCAATTCAGAAATACAGTCACTATTTACCTACGAGAGCAAACTGCGTTTACATGTTCTATATTTATTTTTTGCGTTAATCAAGTCGACCATTTTATAATTTATTATTAAAAGATGCCAATAATTATCAATCAATGTCCTGATCCAACAACAGTTCGATTCACATTATAAAGAGGAAGAGAGGATTAAAAGTTAATTTGCGTGCAATAAGACACGAGTGAGAATGAGAAAATTTTATGCTCAATTCTCTATAGGTAACAGAAATTTATAAAAAAATTATTGCGTTATGCATTGATTGTAAATGTAACTGATTCTATCAAAGTATTACCACGAGAGGAATCTTATTGACGGCATTTCTAGTAGCGACTGTACGAAAGCCGTACACGACAATTGGCTACTTCCCTCGACGAGGGCTCGTAGGAAGCTGCCTTCAAAGTCATGAGTTATCATTGACCAAAATTACCACGTAATTTGATGAATGGTCGTCTTAACCAGTGCCAGCCGTCAGCTCCGATCGATGACATCTCCGATATATATGTTATTTTTAAATAATAGATGTTTAATTCTATGGATTACTTACAATGCCCATTCGTATTCACAGTATATGACGAAATAAACACAACTCGTGATCGATCCATAAGGAACGAATAAAGTTTAATAATTTTGCAGCGGATATTAAATTGATCTTGTACCGTCCAAAGTAACATAGTACAGTCACACGATATTAAAGACGAGATATCGTTACGTACCTCCTCGCACAGTGGCCGAATGTAGAGTGATTCTCGAAAGCGAGGTACAGAATAATTAAACAAGATCCGGCCGTAAGAAAGGAGCTAATTGTTGACCGATCGGGCTGTAAAAGTCGTTTGTTTGTCGTCTTATTTCTACATTGGACACCGAGATGTGCAAAAAGATAATACTGTGCGCGTAGTACGCTCAAAAGTTCCGCCGAGTGCGCAAATTTGCGCTGCACGATAATGTAACTTCCGATACGCCTCTTTCGTCGCGACTAAGATTCACAAAAATGTTTTATCACGCTTATTAATCATATTCTTAATCATGTCAAGGAATTTGCAAATTGCCATGCGAGAGAAATAATAGCGGAAGAAAAGAAGCGGCGAATTGATCAATATCGATAAACGTTACCTGCATTTCCAGAAATATCCAATCCATTTAAATAATATAGACAGACGGCAAGTATCGCTTATATTTTCGAAAGCACGAAGCACAAAGACTAAACTCATAAAAGTAAAAAATGGGCCATATATACGATATATTTCTTTGGCGACGTCTGATTAGTTGATCTAACAATTAGACATTTTTGTACGTCATAAGGAAGACGTCAGAAAATGTCAGAAGATGTCGACCTTCTTCAATTACGAAAATATTATTTCGCCGAGTTTTGCATATCCATGATTATTAATTATTATAATTCATTTGTGCAGCGCGAGAAATTCGCGGAACTGCATCCAATAGAATATTGTGAGACGATTCGCGAAAAAATCATGTAAATTGCGCATATTTTTATCGATCGCGATCGCTGATAACAAATATTAACGACAATTGTGATAATTAATGAAGATGAAGAAATGCGATGAAGAATTCTGAAAAGTGCGTTGATTCATTGTCAGTATAAACCCGAGATAAATTTTTTCCGAGAACGAACTGATCTTTCCTGAATAGTCTCCGAGTGATCAACAAGCGTTTTGCATTCTCGCACACAAATATCATTGTACAAGAATTAATACGTTTTTTTTATTACGTTTTTATACTTTTCTTTCTCTGTAATTCGAACATATTTCCGATATTTTTCATCTAATATTCTCACGTGCTTGTTTTCGCACGTGACGAAAGTTCATCAATCATCACAATATTATGCATCGTCATTAAATACTCGTACTTTGATTTATTAAACCTGCTATGTTAAACTCGCGATTGCAGTTATAACAGACGCGGATATGAATACGAATCGAATGTTATTCGTTAAATCACAATGTCTTCCCGTTTCGCCATTTTTTTCACGTGATCTCACTTAAGTAATAAAGTCTTTATCTTCAGATAAAGACTGAAAAGCATTACTTACGTACAAATAAAAGATATAGAGTATTTATAATGTACACTAGAGATATATCAGCGAGCGTTTCATTCGACAAACATTAAAGGCGGTTGAAACCGTCATGGGAATGGAAGTCCCAGAACGCCACGGATGTCCCATGGGTTCCATGACCCCCTGACAGTATGTTAGATCGCAGTGAATTAGTTAATGCGAGTCACATGGAGCGGCGATGAATTATCGTGCCCGAGATGTATCAACAGAGCAGACGACTGCATTTTGGACAGGATCGTTTGTCCAGTTATTGGATCTTCCTTCCTGTTTAGCCGCGACGGAAAGATGAGTCACATTGTGGGCTCAACTATCCTTATCATGTTCCCTTTTCCTTCGACAGATTGCACGAATGCGTGATTTGCAAATCACATGCGTATAAAATTTTGTCGTAAGACGCAATATTAACAAAATTATTAAGCGCGATGTAATAATGAATTTGAACGATTAATAATAAATTTCGACGATTAAAATAAATACAAATTATTTATCTCTCAATTATATCTAGAAAATTAAATATTTTACAATTAATTACACATAAATTTTAACAAAGCATTAATACTTTTTGTAAATGTTTTTTGCAAAACGTTCGTGGATTTATTTTTTCGAAGAACTACCTATTGATGAAGGAAATATATATCGTGATTATTGATAGTGAGCGTTTTTACTCGGAGATTCAACAAAGAGATAAGTCTAATTAACGTCAGCTATGATGCCATTAGTCGACGGCGTTTTTAATGAATCATACAGTTCTCTCTTAGCAAATCGTGCTTTGCTACTAATTCGTCGATCATCTGTCTGAATCACAGGATATAAATTATGCAAATTTTTAGAAATAAGTTTGAATTTTTATTTTCAACTTTATCGTTAACAGAGAGAGTATAACGTATAACGATAACGTATAACGATTTGCAATAACATATTTTTCATTTAAGTATTTAATTACTTCTAGGATCGACGAGTCGTTATCGCATGAAAAAGCAAGATGGAACAGCATTTCATTCCTGTCTTCTCGATAATACGGGGACAAACAAAGCGTGCCGAAGATAACTTTTGAACCTCCTGTGCATTTGCTGATTCTGTCGGACTGAAAAATATGTGGAGTCGAATCGCTTGTCACGGTCGTTTATCTCTCAAAAAGCAGAATGTAGATATAAGCAGTACATTCATTTTGAAAATTAATGCGTAAATTTTTCTAGAAGAAAAAATTCCGTCATGCAATACAACAATAGATTTAAACAAACGACTGTAAAGAATAGATTCTAAGATTCACGCTTATCAATGGTTGATTAACGCGTGCGTATTCCTAAGAGTTTTCCGTAAAATCGCCTTTCTTACGGCTGATTCTTTTCTTTACACCGCTTACGTAGATTGTCTTTTCGAAATAAAGTCAATGGTGATAATTGCGACCAACCTTCACCGCGAGAAGCTCTAATTTTATTATACTCGACGAACACTGTAGTTATTGCAAAAGTAGTTATTTATGAGATTTTTAGAAATACAAACACAAGAGAGATAATCATAATTAGATTTAACATATAAGAGACCATAAAAAATAAATGACGTTAGATTTCTATCGACACAGACCGAGAGAACGCAACATTGCAATTTTAATTCCGATCTCAAACACGCATATATTTGTATAAGGCAATCTTTCGACAGGAATTTTGAATTCTCAAAGATCTATTATTGTAACGAATCTGGTGAGGAAATCAGGTATTTCAGTGCTGCTTAAGAAAGATCTGTAACAAAATCTTTGATGTCAAATTATTATAAAACGGATCACTCTGACTCTGACGGATCTCATAGAACGAATTAAATTTTTTATCTATTCATTCCATTAATTAACTTTTGATTCTGAGAAATTAAAACAAACATTAGCATTTATATCTTGTCCTCTTTTGATAGGAATTGATAATGCGAACTCGAATCAGACGCCGCGTCTATGTCGCTTGATAACCCTATTCACTGTTTTCGAGTTAAAAAGCGAGCAAATTAATAGAAGAGTTTCTTGCTAAATTAAAATTAATTTATGAGAATATATTTTACACGAGTATGGGTAAAGAAAAGGAATAATGTAATTTAACATTATTGTATACAATAATTCTATTTTTTATGACTAACCTAGTGTACACTTTTAGACTAACTTAAGTAAAATAGGTATATATTTAGCGAAAGTGAGAAAGAGAGTTCTAGTGCAAGAATAAAAAATAGACCTAATATTATTATAAGATATATATATATATATATTTGTGTTACAAGATATATATATATATATATATATATATATATATATATTTTTGTAATTAATTTGTAGTACTTATAAAACAATGCTCTTGAATGTCGCGTGTTTTGTGACTTATTTGTTTTCAATAATGCTATGTTTCATATTATCGACACCCACTCGCAAAGACGTAACGACTGTAATCGAGAACGAGCGGACAAGTCCAAGGCCGTCATCATCATCATCGACTAGCGATCAAACCGCAGCGCTGGTTATATCATCGTAGCGAACATCGTGTCTGCTCAAATCATCGAATTGCACACGCGATCTGATTTGCCTCGATATAAATATTATTCGTACAATTTTGAGATTGACATAAATGTCTTATTGGCTTTCATAAGTAGGTCTTACATCAGTCTTGTTACGTTATATTTAGAAATAATCATTTCATAAAGCGCATATATGATCATTTTTGGGTGCAATTCAAGTAGAAAATTGTTAAGTATTACATAATGTTCATCTATCAGTATCAAAATAGATATTCTTCGTATTTTCTTTATCACAACAATTAAGTTAGCGTTTAATTAATTTTCGATTATCTTTTTTTCATATTCTATACTGAGATTTATTAAAAATAGACTACGATCGATATACATATAAAAGAAATGAGATAAGATAGAGCAGATTAATTTTTTGCTGATAACTAAAAAATCAAACGGATTTAGGTACGAGTTTCATCGGTTGTACGCCCATGTGTTTAGCGAATTCTTCCGAGGCCTTTAATTGATTTGGATGATACGTCATTCCGCCCTCCATGTCGACCTTTTCCATGTGTCGTCTTTCGGGATCACCGGCGATCAGAACCGTCTTTCCATCGGAAGTAGGTAGATCTCTCAGCTGTTTGAGCAAGATCGTCAATCTCTCTTTCGATCCGTCCGCAAAGGCCTCCGGATTAATGGCCATAAAGCACTGTCCGAGATTAGCGACTTTGTCGCCGGACTTCCAAGGGCGGATGTTCGGCCCGAAAAAACTTCCGCTCAGGATACCGCAGAGTATCTCAACCATCAGACCCAGACCATAACCCTTGTACCCAGAACTATGTTCGTCGCCACCGAGAGGCATCAATAAAGAAGTTTTGAAAGCCTCTTCGGAATTACAGGTCACTTTTCCGTCAGGTCCGAGTGCCCAGCCCTCGGGAATGTTCTCGTTCTTCCGAATGGCCAACTCGATCTTGCCCAAGGCGACGGCGGTGGTTGCCATATCGAGAACGAACTCGTCGCCGTTGCAGGCGGCCATGCCTAAGGACAAGGGATTCGTTCCTAGAGCGGATTTCATGCTGCGTGTCGGTGCCATCAGCGGACTCGTGTTAGTGCAGGTGAAACCGATCAGTCCTTGTTCCATCGCCATCATGGTGTAGTAAGCACAGATGCCATAGTGATTAGAGCCACGTGCCGCCACCATGCCGATACCGAATTTTTTGGCCTTCTCTATGGCTTTCTCCATGCAATATTTGCCGATCACTTGACCTAACGCGTTTTTTCCATCAACGAGAGCTATCGCCTGAAAGATATGAAATGCAAAACATCTAAATATTATATAAAGTTCCTAAAGTTCTGGCGAGTCTGGAGGAATTTGAAGTCGTAATCTAGTTTCGCTTTCGTATAGTTTTCTGCAAAATTGCTTCTTTATTGAAAACGAAAAATATTTTATACGCGAAAATAAAAATATTGAAAATAAAAATATTTTATATATTCATTTAAATGAATATATACAATAGTTCAACATCTTAACATTCAGACCGTAGTGGCGTTTCGTATTTAAAGTAAAAATATTTTATACTTTCTGAGTGATACTAAGATTGCGTTTATTGCGTTTGATTTGCTAAACACGTATCACGTTCGACGCACTCAAGTGTAATCGTATTATACACGCAAGCGCACATATTTCCGATGACACCTGCAATTCTCGCGAGTAAAGATACGCTTCGAAAAGTAATTAGAGCCGTGCTAATTATTGTTCACACATTTATTACCGATCGCCAAATTACCGGCGCGTTTATCCGATAAATTATCGCGCACGTGCTTCCGACCATGCCGTGCTAGCGATTTTCGCAATGCTGTTCTAAAAGGTAATTACGATGGCAGTAATTAACGTTCGTGTTGCCAATTGTCAAATTGCCAATAGAACTTTATTCAAAAAGTTTCTGTTTTAAGGAAGATAACACAAATGATTTTATCCAGTTGAGCACAAAAATACAATAAATATTAATACAAAACAACCGCTTTACAGCGAAATTACAACTACTTAATATTTACGATTGATTGAAAACACGATAAAGGAAACATAAGATAAATGTCTTTACAGCAAAAAACGCAAATTCTATTAATCAAAGGAACGAATATCTTATTAGGTCATCAGTTGTTAAGATATGAAGGTCGATCTTACAAGAGCGGCTTCAGAGAGAAGAGAAAGAGTTATCCCATCATCATTACTGTGGAACAAGTAAACACCATTTTTATGGTATCAAATGTACAACCTTCTTATTGGCTCGAAAAACATTTACGTCATTGATGACATTCGCTGCAATCAATTGATAACGAATATCTTTATACAAATATATACGAATGGCTTGATACATTAGAAACAATTACAAAATTTCGAAACGAGTGTGACGAGTAAATTATACGATTTAACTTCTTCAGACCTGATTTTAATGAAATCATATTAAAACATTTTTTATTTCAATTTAATAAGCACTTTAATAAGTAATTCATTAAAAAATTAATTTTTTTTTCAAAATTTAGACTATTTTAATATCTCAAATGATGTCTACAGTACTAAATAATTTCAATGGATAATGTCTTCAAATCTGATGTTACATATACACAGGATCTGAAAGAATCAAGGATCCTCTTTTGTCGCGGTATTCAAATTCCACCAGCAGCACCGAGAAAAGTCTATTTTTTTTAGCTGAACTGGTGCAAAAGTTCAGCTAAAAAAAAAATAGGTTTAATGAGAGAGATCCGTGATGATGAGAGCGAACCTGAAAATCAGTGACAATCTGCGGTCGGGCGGTGGGATCGGTGATTCTGTGTTCGATGTCCTTTACGTACATGTGCATCCGGTTCATCCCATGGCTAAAATGACCTCTGTAATCCGCTATCATTAGATGATGACCGACGGCGTACGCGTCTTCTTTCGTGGTACCAGCCTTACACATACAATCCTCGATAAATCTAATGACCTCGTTCTTAGGGACGACCTTCTGGTCGTAATCCTGACTTCCGGTGGACGTCATTCCGGCGGCAACGGTGCGCGCGCGTAACAACGAACTACTCGTTAAAAGTTCCAAGAAACGACTGAGCGTAACTTTACGTATTACAGTCAACATCTCTCGCCTCTGATTCTTTCTGTCTGTCGACGATCGTACGACCTCGCTTTATCACAATTCACCTTATCGAGGACGGAGCTGATTCGCTCTATCAATCAAATGTTAAATCTTATGCATATAGTTGTCCTATCTACTGTGTCTACTTTGTGTTATCACTTATTGATCGTGGCGAGAATCAGAGATGCGGCGATTATCTTCAAATATCTCCTCGATATTCGATTTTAATAATAATAAATTGATGAGCAAAGCACTGATTGTAGACAAGAAATCGATACGACTTTTGTGTTTTTATTGCGTTTTTACGCAATAATTCTTTCGTTTTTCACTTTCTGTTCTGTGTACTGTCAAGCTTCCTTATTTCGTTTAAATTAAGCGCCAGATTGCATCAGAGAAGTCACGTGTTTGACGTTAGGTTGGTCATGATTACGTATGATGTTAGCTGTTACAGACTCAGGCGAATCGATATTCTTCACTTACAACGATTTCCTTTCATGCACAGACTTAACTTCGCAGAAGAGACTGTTGACGACACTAATGTTCTCTTCTAGGAAGAAATCACAAGGAAAAAGACTTCTGTCTATACTTCCAAATATAACGTTTGATATGTTCCACGTCCTACGTTCGCTTATACCATCGCGTCGTCGACATTGGCGTTAACTAATCACATTGACGAAACTGTAACTCTGTTGGCGGTAACTTCAAACGCCGTTATCATTGAAAAAAAATCATCGACAATAAAATTAATTGAGAACATGACAAAATATCATCTTCAAGTAAAAATTCATGCAAACCAAATATTCATTTTTTTACATTATATTTATACACATATTGCATAGAACTTGATAAGAAATAAAGATTAATCTTAAGATTGATATGCAAGATGGAGAAATATCTACTATTTTTTAATAAAATAGATTAAATAGATTATGTCGTATTACTTTTTCTACATATGTCAGATTTGCGCAGATATTCGATATTTCACAACACGATACCAATGTCGATAGATTAGAAAAAAGATGACATTTTTTTGTTATAGATTTCCTTCGAAGATTAAAAAATATGAATAATAATAGTCAATCGTAATTAACGATAATTATAGCAATATAATGAATTCCTTTTTTTCTTCACATAAAACATGCACATTTTGACGTTTAAACGTTGCAAATCGATTGCTGAACCATCTGCGATATTCGCTTCGCACGATCGATTATAATTATACATTTCTGATTCTGGAAAATTAGACCACGGATATGAATCGCGTCGCGAACAAAATACAAAAAGAAGTAGCGCGAGATCGGGTTATGTAAAAAAAGACATGTATTCTTCTCAAGATGCATACGAGATCGACACGGTCCACCCACGTCGATCACGCACGGATTGGCGTTTTACGCACCGGATATAAGGAATAGAATAAGTTCACAACAGGGCAAGTCACGCGACGTCACAATCGATTCGTCGCGTTTGTATCTATAATATTCTTCTCAATTACTCTCACACTTCAAGCTAGATTTGTAAAATCCAGCTTGAAGAAACTTTGAGACAAGATTAGGACTCATGCCATTCCTATGCAATCAAATCATTGCTGTCCATTATTCAAATGTAGTCTAAATTAATCAAGTTCTATATTATTATGTTGTCCAAGAAACACATAAAAGTCAATAAAATATCGAAATGACTTTATTTTGATTCTTAACATCAAACAGTTAAACTTTGTAACCAAAAAAATCATCATTTTGATTTTTACAAAATAAAGTAATTTTGACTTTCACTTCCTTTGGTGTGTTTCCTAAGTGATTATTGCCTTCAACGGACAATTTTTCAAACATTTGCATCAAAAATGGTATAATAATTTTTTAAAAATTCTTTTAAAAAATGCCACCTTAAATTTGCTGCCTAGTTTAGGTTAGCCTAAGCACTAATACGTCCCTGTGCGTACAATGTGTTAACAAAAACTGTCTCTGTGTCAGATCGAACCGTTATACTTCGCAAACGCATCGAACGATTGACTGTGATTCTTTAAATCAATCGCATGACGGACTGTATCATTCGCAACTGTAAAAACTTGTCGTTCGGCCACCTTGAAACTGTGGCCTTTCACTATTTTGCAAAAGTATTATAATATTATTCAGCTCTTTCAGATTTCAAATTCACGAATTATGTTGCAATTCAAGGATAGAAAGAAAGAAGAGACAAAATTACAAGTATTTGCAGTCTTCTTCAAACATTTTGCAATTTTTTTTATAAAAATGACGGAAGTTCGCTTTGATTATTTGAGTAAAAAGGCCATTGCTTCACAATTATAATATTAGGTGTTGGAATTAATTCGTAGCGTTTTACAAGTGATGGGAAGTACTTTCATTAATGTATTTTTTAATGCTCATGTGAAATAAATAACATTCTTTCATTAAAAAACGCTACGAATTAATTCCAACACCTAATAATATATCCTATTTATTTGTAAGAGAGATTCATAGATTTTATAACAATATAAAAATATGTTCACTCTCAATAAAGAAACGTTATATTTTTTAAAGTTTCTTTAATTCTAATATAATTTTATTTTTTACTATAAGATATTTTACTTAGATACACAACAAAATTATTTTTAAAGAACGTGACGCATTAATTGCATGTGTTTCAGAATGCAATTTGCAACGTTATCGTGGAATTAATCGGTAATTACGTTTCCACCGCTCGAAATATTTGAGCGAGATAAGAAAGTAATTTTTCGGTTAATTCCGATACGACAGTATGAGTGGCCATAATCGCTCCAGGCGATTCTCGTCATTTTCGTCCCAGAACTTTCGTAATCCCAAACAGTAATTAATCTCTTTTTACAAAACTGTTATCGCCACAAGAGGCGATTCTAGCTTTCGTCGTTTTTGTAAACGACCGACATTGTACGTGACATGTGCAAGGACGTGTTATCGTGGAATTCTAATCATAGCGATATAATTGACTTATTATTTTTCGTTCTCGTTGGGTGCTTATCTCGTTCGCGAAAACGAGACGTTCTGTAAGAATGTTAATACGCGACCATAGATAATAAGTGAGCCCGTTGTTATGTAATATTAACAAATTGGAGTAAGAGGGAGTAAGTTTGATATAGAGATTTTAATTAGAGATCTAATCGACGAGGTGATTAGATTAGTTAGCGTATTGATAGTGTGAGTTTTGATGACTGCGTATAGAATATTATGTAACTGCATATCGCGCATGGAAATATAATATCATTAACCTAATTATTAATCATGAATATTTATTTATTATAATTGTTGTCACAAAGAATTTTACAATTATATTTCCGTGAAAGAACATCTGAAGCAGTCGTACAACACGTGCATATCTCACGTCAAAATCAAATCGAGGCGGTTTGCCAGTGATTCATATACCGCGGCATACATTTGTGAGATTACATCATAAATATTTAATTTCATAAACATGATTACGAGTTAAGCAGTGAATTAGCTAGAAGAAAACATTATGCGACGATTCAGAATATTAATTTACAAAAAAAAAGAATACAATCTTAACGTGATGAAAAACATGTTCTTTGCTTTTTATCAAATTTAATTGATCAAATTAAGAAGTAAATAATTTAATAAGATAAATATTGAAGTGCATATGATGGAACACAAATCATTGTTTTTCACTATCAATATAATCAAAAATATTTTGCAAATCGATATAACGTTAATTGATAGATAAATTATACGAGCGAGAATAAATGTTTTGATCTGAAGCATATTTAAGGATGCACGTAAGGATTTATGGCGTAACGTCAGCTTTAATCACCGATGTCCTGTCTTCTCCCAATAACTCTCATTTAATTATAAACACGCATTACGATTATCGAGATTACTCACGTGAGTTACAAATTATAGGTGTCGAATTTTAATCAAATAACTTTTAATCGCTCAAGTGTCGATCACATGCAAAGTAGCATGACGAGAGTAACGCGATTGACAGGATAGATGGAATTATCGTAATCATTCACGGATCGACAGAACGATTAGAAAAAAGCATTCAGAAAATACAGAAAAACCGTAGAAAAACAAGCTTTTCGAGAGAATGTCTTTTCTTACGACGAATATGCTTCATATCTTTGCTAATTTCGAAAGACATATTTTCTTTTCTTTTAATTCTACTTTTAGCAATTTTATTCTACATAAAATCGGAATGACGTAATAGGTATAAAGAAAATAGGAAGATTATCTCGAGGGTTATAAAATTTCCTTAAACACATCATTCGCGCGTTATGAAAGACACGTCTATAGTCTTATATGAGTACTTTGTTTCTGAACGAGTACAATAAAGTAAATTGCTCTTTACATTAAGAGGCGAGATACGATAAGCGTGCTCGCAATTTAACAGTAATACATGCAGGCTATATTAATAATAGGCGTCTTTAAATCATGTAATTTACATAATTGTTCAATTCCTCTTAAAGAACACAATCTTTACACTCAAAAGATTCTTACTTGTTAACAAAAATTGTATTTGCGATTTTAAAACGTCTTCACGAAAAATTACAATTTCGCAATTTATTTTATCATCGCTGCTCTCATTTTTCTAACAATTTCTATCAGGTCGTAATTCAAAATATCAGTTTTATTAGACTATGAGGAAACGGGCGGGAATCTACAGGTGTTGCATCTGCGACTAAGACTAATTCTACAATGTGCTCTTTGTTTCCTGTTTCTTGCTGTTTGTCTCTGTTTGTCTCTTGCCTTTTTGGCTAATAAGATAAGAGACAAACAGCAAGAAACAGAAAACAAAAAGCACATTGTAGAATTAGCCTAAGGTGCCGAGTTCACGAAGAGCGTGCATATGCGAAAAATTTTGCAAGTTACATACACCAGCACATACATGGGATGACGAATGGCGGTTAGAATTACATGATTGTACGGGGTGCTCCATAGCGATGCGTTCGAGATCACGATGCATTGTCATCTCGTTTGAAAGCACGCGGAAAGTCTGAAAATCCCAGGCAGACTTGGCAGGCAGTGCGACAAGCGATCTCGCGGATCTTCTCTACTGACTCGTTGCAAAATAGAAAAGAGAGCAGATGGAAATAGAGAGTGGCATTAGAATCTGTGACCCTTTTCGCAACAGCTGGACAAACTTCGCAATCTCAGATTGAATTTAATTAAATTTCATTGATCTCGGTTACGTGAAAATATTTTTGTTATTCCATTTCAGCGTTGCAGATTGAAATTTTAAACATGTCTACGTAAATAAAAGCGTGTTGTAAATAATTTACATTTCATTAAAATATATTAACTTGTAATATACATTTAATTTGTAATATACATTATTAAAAAAAAAAATTCCGATTTAGCAATATAAATTTATGCAAAAAAATATAATTAAAAATCAACTTTGGAGTAATCAGCGAATTAAAGAATGTCGATATGCAAAATTTTGCGAATGATACAAATATATATATGTATATATATATGTGTATATATATATATATATATATATATATCTACTTGTGTCGCACATTAGATTAAATAATAAGATTTCTCTGATAAAGGATATATGATATGCATTCGCTGTGAAACTACATCCGTAGTATCAAGCTGATCGGAAATGCTGTCATTTCAACTTTCTAAACATTATACTGACTTCTCGCAATTATTACTTTACTAATGTATTTATATCATGCATAATATCGTAAAAAAAACATAATATTATAAATATTAATGTAAAATTTCATGCATATATTAAAATATAAAAAATGCAATCGCGAATGAAAATTTAACCCATTTGTATATATTAATCCACTCTCAAAATATTAAAATATTAAAAACTCATTAATAACATACAGATAAAAAATTATGCATATTTTATTACAGTTATTTATGATCCGATCGCAGAAAAGCAATGCATCTCTTTTTTTGTGTTCATTGTAAATATAGGTTCGACGCACATCAGTGGGATTTTTCATTGCAATAATCGAGTATACATTTCTATTGGGTCATGCACTTCCGCTGCTGATGTACGAGTCGACGATCATCGCATTGTAAGAAAGCGCGAGGATGCACGCGAGAAAGTCAAGCACGTGCTACTGGCATACAGGTTCATTCAAAACATATTTTATCGATTTTGCGAACGTGTCTATGAGTAAAATATGACTACTCAAATCATCCTGCACATAAATATAAAGTTTGCTACTCGAAAAATTATACGGTTACTTGAATACGAAATAAGAACTTCGAGAAAGAAGACATATTGTTGCGCGAGCTCAGCGTTCATTAATATATGGAAAAAATATCGGTATAAATTAGTATAAAAAATATTCTAATTTAAAGAAGGATAAATAAAGTGGAACATACCGACAGCTCTTATAAATTTTTCGAACATTATGAAAACAAATGCATACTGACAGAATTACGAGCTTAATATATTATTATAAACATTAAAAAACAAACGTTAAAAAATTTTTATGTTGAATTTTAGCTACTCGATTATAAACTCGATTATGAATAGCTACCAGTATTTTCTTAATTGCTGCTTTTTTAGAAAAAATATATATAAGAAGTTTTGAGAGCATTTTTGAATCACTCGGTAGGAGATTCGCAATGGAAGAGGACTATTTGTGACTACTAGCGGCATTTCGGCCAAAAATAGACAAAGATATAGGTTTTCAACCCTTGCAATGCGTCATCATTGGCAAGATTTACTACTCTAAGATTCCCTCTTTCCCGTCTCCTCTCCCAACAATAAAAATATTGCAACAATATATTTCAAGTCCCGTTCAGAAATAATAAAGGTATTCTAGACTTTGCCAAGAGAGAGCCAGGAGTATATTCGATTTCATTCACGGGCAGAAATTTATCTGTCAGAAACGCATCCTGGTGAAAAGTTTCCTTACCTCGATTATTGATATTTCTTATCAATATTCTTTCGGTAATAAATCATAAGTAAAAACACTAATTTTATTGTGGCTGATGAATAATTTATGAGCATCCAAAGATCGGCGAAACGAATGTTAACAGCCGCGCTGAAAAGCGCGACTCTCGCGTTTACGATTTTAGCGACAGTTGAAAAAAGCTATGTCTAAGATTTATAGTGTTTTTCTAATGCATTGCCATGTTCGAAAGTAGAAAATTCAAGATTAAAAAAAGGAATGAAAAATGCATTTTGAAAACAAGACGAGAAATAATATTCTCGTGACTATCTCAATAATTGTTTAATTCTTCACTTGCAATCTGAGTCTTTTTTGCACAAGCAAAATTTCTCTCAAGTTTTTTCAAAATAAAAGAGGGCAGAATGTTCTCTCAAAATAACTTGTTAAAAAAATTATAGTAATATAATAGAGATGTTGAAAAGTAACTCTGAATTTTTCTACATTTTTGAAAGCTTAGAATAGTAAAAAACGATTTGAACGAAGGGAATAAAATATGATTGTAGATAAAGATTTGATTCTATTATTTTCAAGTTGTACGCGAAACATTCAAAATAAATGTTTATCTCGATATTTTAATAGGATCTGCAGATCATGTACTTCTCATAAAGTCAACATATAATTAGTGATATTTAACGGTTTTATATAAAAAGTTGATCCTCGTGACATTTCTTGAGGATTATTAGTATTACCAAAATATTAACATTTTTGTAACATAATTATTTACGAGGATAATTACAGACTTGTTGAAAAATCATGTAAATTATGATTTTAAATATTATGAAACACATTGCTTATTTACAATTAGACAAAACAATGAGGAAAACAAAGAGATTCAGATTTAAAAAAAACAAAATATCTCTTCTATAAATAATTAATAATTACTTCCTGATACGTAATTTTGTAATTCTTTTTAAGTGACTTTTTAAGTATCGTCTCTCGTTCGACTCGTCTGCGCATAAACTTATCAATATCTCATAATTTAATCCTGTTACAATGCGGATAAATTTGATAATCGCATCCGTCGTTCCCAGAAAGAAATTTGTCTTTAATTTACTAAACCAACAATATACCTAATTTAAACTTTATGTAATAAAATTACGTAATACTTGGAATCATGTTGCTTCTTCTTCGTATAATCAAAAGTTATTTCTAAAAATTAATTGTACGTATAAAAGTTATATTGTATTAAAAATTCAAAAATTAACAGCTATACGCTCATTCTCCATCTTTCAAAGAACATGCTTCTATAAATTTCTTCGTTCTACAAGTTTTCTACTATTTTTTCAAAAGTTTTATCCAGATAACAAAATAAAACCTCGTGAATTTTCGCAACCGTCAGATAAAATTATACATTAAATGATAGTCGTTAATATTAACTTATAATCAACAATCATGAAATCCAAACGGATACTTACCAAAGTGTTCTGATATCCCAGTCCATACTCCTCGTTTTCTCTTCGACTGGAAGATGCCATTTTAACTTGTTATTTCACGAGAATGATTAATTTGAAAATTGTTTAATCCCCGAAGAAAATTGCTTCTAAAAAAAGGTGGTGAGAAGGCAAGAACGGTTGGGAAAAAGAGGAAAGATGAGTGTGGGAAGAATCGCAGATGAATCTAGCGTATTTTTCCGAAAAACTGTGTCTCTGATGGACGGAAATTCAAAAAAGATGAAGAAAGTTTGATCCACGATTAGTTTGTCAAAGGCACCGGATCTTCTTCTTTTTCTTCTTCGTTCTTTCTCTTTATAACGGCGGCAATTCATCGATGACACTCTTCACTTTGGATACACAACAAATCAGCGTCATAAACGTTTCTATTTTTCTTTCGAGAATTTCGAAGGTCTCATTTTTAATCGAGTGTCAAGATTTGCGATAATCAACAACAAAATCGCATGAAGAATCGAATGAAAGGTCAATGCAAAAAAATTCTTCAAAATAAAACTCTGGCATACAAAAATGCCAAATATTATTGTTTAGTATTATATAAGAATTGTCAATTATTGGTCGGATTACAATTCGTATTGTAGTACAGAACAGAATTGTAGTAGGAACCAGTTGTTGGAGCAATTCGTTTATACGTACTTCTCTTCGACAACTTCCAATCGACTTCCAATCGTTAACTTCGCAAGTTATTGCATCGATAAGATCACGCTCCAAAAATGAAAACCCTGTCACTTGCGAATATTTTAAGTTATTGACTCATATACAAATATTTTCAAATTGTTAACCACGCGACGAAAAGCATCAAATCGAATTGAACTTCTTGCGCATGCAAGATTTAAATCGCAAAGACGACGCGCTTTCGAAGAAAACGCGCGAAAAGCGCTATAATGATCACGTGGACGTCGTCGGTAGCTTTCGCAGTGCGAGAACAACCACGAGCAAAAGATAAAGAAAAGCTGAAAATATCGTCCAGTCACTGTTCAAACACCGGTCTGTGCAGCGCGATCGGCCAGCAAACGCGACGAATTCGAATCGTGTGAATCCCGATGACACGGATTAAAAAATATCAAATCCAATGGTTGAACCTGCGCGAACGTTTCTCGATCGACTCAAAACGTTATTCTTCGAACAAAATGGACTTTCAAACTAATAAATATTGACGTCGAGGACGTTTTGCGAGCCAAATAAGCTCGTCATGATAGTGGCACGCGAATAATGTAACTCAGCGTTATCGCTCTGCGCGAACGAAGTTAAAAAGTCTCTATTTCACTTCCAAACACTGAGAAAAATTTCCGATTGAAAATGAACGAATCAGAAAATTACAATCATATCAATCAGAGTTCTGGTTATTTCAACTCAAGAATTCAACCAGAAAATTTTGGTTTGGTTCCATTTTAAACCAGGATTCCAATTAACGCAGCCAGAAACTGTTCTTCCAGTATGAAGTATTTCGCGAAATTCTGTTTGGACGAAGATCCCAAAATGTGGACACTTTCAGACAGACGTATATGTGACAGTCGTTAAACTATCTAAGGTCGTAAAACTATAACACACTCTCTGGGAGATATTTTATTTTAAAAAAATCCGTATCTCCGAAATGACCGATTCGAAGGAGAGAAGATTGGGCGAAATTATCTTCCAAAGACGTCGCCTGGAGCTTCGAGTCGCTCGTGTGAGGAAACGATAATATCACCCGGATCCGCGAACGTGGTTTACCTCGCGGAGTGCGGGGCTTTTCAGTCAAGGATCGTCGATCGTTGCGACTGCGGCGCGAAATCGCTTGTGACGGCGAGACGCAGCGAGCGCGCGCTTCGCGAGCGCCTCTGACTGCCCGGCTGGACGGTCGTGAGCCGACTGATAGGTGTATGAATGAAGCGGCTGAGATTTCAGTCACTCTCTGTATTTGCAGGAAATTCAAAATCCTACATCGGCGGCAGACGGCGACGGCGGCGAAGACGATAGTGGGTGTCGCCGCCGTCTGCTTCTTTTATACGATCGATTCCTCGGATTCGCGCGACGCTCGCTGACGTAAAATCGCGCAACGAGTTGCCGCGCTCTCGCACATTTTCGCAACGAAATTTCGACGCGGTTTTGCTGCTTGTGGGAAACGCAGAGATCACGTGGATTTTGCGGATTTCCAGCGGATTACGCGATCTTTATTCTATCGACGAGGAAAGAAACTTTATCGTACGAATATGTAAAATCAGTACGTGATTATCGTTAATTTTACTGCACGGGAAGAATTTTCTTCTAAAATTTATTTTGAAAATATGATAGTTGTGGTATAATAGAATATTTTAAAGATTTTTACACTTCAATAAAATTAATCAAACTTATTTTATACCTTATTTTATACCTTATTGTAATTTTATTAATAAATGAGAGAATTTACATTAAAATTCTTCGAAATATAATATTATCCCACGACAATCATATTTTCAGGATGAACTCTAAGAAAAAATTCTCTCCGTGTAGTTAATAATCTTACATTTTCTTAGAAATAATCTCTCTGAATTCTTCGAAGTATAGAATCTCATTCTGAAGAGTGAAAATTAAGCCAATCTTAAACAAGAGTGGCTCAATTTTCAATCTTGAAGGGTGTGAGATTTCATTATTCAAAGTGACATTCTAAAAGCTTTATAGAAGGAATTTTATAAAAAAATTAATTCTACGATAAGCACCATGCGAATCGCTTCGATCTTTTGCGCCGCCACTGCCGATAAAATCATAATTGACGGTTCAAGATAGTACCAGATTGTACTACAAATCGTAACTACAGCCTTATACTGTCAAACGTTTCTTCTATAAACACGACGACTGATAATATTAGCGAAAGACTCGAGCGACTTGCGCGACGACAAGAATAAACATCGTCCGTATCAACTTGAAAGCGGGAAAACGAGATTGACATTTCCCCGTGAATGTTTAATTCGACGAAAAGAGCGTAGTTTGACTTTATCAAAGACGCGAGAATCTCAACTTCAACGTAAGATATCTAATGAGTCAGGTTGTGGGCGATGACCTTTTCCTTTTCCACATGCCTTCGTCGTTTCGCTCGCAATTGATTTAAAATTTCAATAGTGCAAAAAGTATTCGTACAAGAAAGATTTCTTTAAAAGAAATTTTAAAAAGTAAACATTAATTTGCAATTAAAAAAGCATAAAATAGAGAGAGAGAGAGAGAGAGAGAGAGAGAGAGAGAGAGAGAGAGAGAGTATATATTTTTCTAAATGATTTTAGCTAAAAATATGTGTAATAATTGAAACATTATTAATAGAATGCGGATATTTATTGCAAAATATTTAACTGAATATTAACAATTGGATAGTTTTAACAGATCGCAGTTGTTCGTTAACGAGTTTATTATATTAATATTAAAAAGTAAAAAGATTAAGATTGCCATCTGTAAATATGCAATTTATGCAAAATATGTATTTTATGCAAAATATTCAATTAAGCATTTTGCATAAATATCCACAGTCTAATTATTAAAAATAAACAAAAATAAAAAGTTTTCTTATGTAGACAAAAATTCGTACAGTCGAGAAATTTAGTTTGTAAAATTATGTACATGCAAATCTGTTTTGTTTGTATTAAGGCAACCTCATTACATAAAATTGCTAATTAATATTTATTTTCTGTAGATCAGGTTTTTTTTAAATAAAAATTTCTCTCGAATACGTTTTGCATTCACTGTAGTGAACGTTATACATACAAAATATGAGTGGTTAGCCTTGACCATCGCGAATTCGCCGAACAATTCGCGAACGTATGTCGATTGATGGAAGAATAGTACTAATTGACTATCAAAGGGATGCGATAATTTTGCCTTTCACATAATGTTTTCGAGGACGTCGACGATACTTCCGATCGCGATCAGATGATTGAAGATATGAATAGTGAGAATATAATACCCGATAGCGATCGATCACGCTCTGCTTCCTCAATTAGGAAGGTATTTCAAATTATTTCTGTGTATATCGAGTTTTTTTACGCGATACATATAAATCTACATGAAATATTAATGCCCGTTTTCATCAAGATAGATTATATCAAGTTTGCTCGTTATAATTTCCACCAAGATCTCCCAAGTAGATCAACTTTAATCTTGCCTCAACTTATTGTTCGTCTTTTTGAATCTTAAAAATCAGATTATTTTTATTTTCAACGACATACTGTTAATAAGATTATATCCTACATAAAATAATTTAAAATGTTATTAAAATTAATTTAAGTTGATAGAAAACCAAGTATAAACTAAATTAATAACATTTTACATAAAATTATAATATATATAAGGTATATGAATTTCTTATCAACAATATACGATATCATTGAAAATAAAAATAATCTGATTTTACTTAATGTGACAGCGAATATATTATAATTTATAATTATATTATAATTTATGATCATACGTATTTATGATCATACGTATTATGTAGAATATATAATAAAGTTTTGCATAATTTATATCACGATAGCAAAAAGAACCAAATATTTCTTCGTATTCGTACGAACTATGCTACTTTGGAATTAAAGGTTTTCCTTCTATACATATACACGTTTATCGTGCACCTGCATCGCGTGTAATTTTTTTCTATATTTTATGAAGCAATTGACATCGCATTTGATTAAACAAACCTTCCTCTTCCTCAATAAGAACGACCCTGAATTTTTGAACTTTAGCAACGCAGAAATTACTTATCGTCGAATATGCATAATTTTCGATCTAATGAAATCGACGTTATTACGAACCGCGGAGCGGAAGGCGTCGGGACATAAATATTTATGAATGACTGATATTTTTTAGACATGTAATCAATGTAAAATCTGAAGGGGAATCCACAGTAAAAATATGTGGTTTGCGGATCACCGTTGTTCAGCGCAACACCCGTTTTTATGACGCTGAAAAAACGTGAAGTGACTCATACAATATTCTTAACGACTTCAAGACAATTTGACATGGTGCTATTGGCGAAGGAAATTATGACAATTATGACAATTGCGTAGAATATAATTACTTTATAAAAAGAACTGCAATTTCGTTCGGTCTACTTTCAATTACGTGTGATGGAACGGACAGCAGGAGGCTGGAGGAGAATTGAGATATTAAGAAAACTCGAAAAGAGTACAAACATTATATATATTATGTATAATTCATATAATAAGCATTGCTGTAACAAGATTAACATCATAAGAATATCCCAGTATTTATTTTATTATTATATTTAAAAAAAAGGAAGGCCACTTGTATTAATACTGGTTGTTAATCTAATAATCATGTGAATTCCAGTACAATAAGTCTCAAAAATATGTTCTCTTTGTTCCCAATTTTTGTGCGGTTGACATTATAAACATAATAATTCACATTCGCGCCTCATCTTCAGCCTTGGCGGTTCCCCTTGTACGTACTTTATCAAATATATAACTTATCCTAAGAGAAAAGATGATTGTTCGGTACGACACCGTGTCTTTCCTTTGGTACAACGCTATCATTTTGGAGCATTATCAGAGTTGTCTGAAGACGAACTTGGCACAACCGAAGCTATCATAGAGATGAAGAAAAAACAAATGTAACTATGCAGAGGTCAGAAGCATTAACACCAGATTCACAAGTCTGTGTCGCGTACTCACCGATAATGATGATTAAAATTATAACACATATGATGCCAAGGATGAGCATCATTTTCAGATTCTTCCACCAGTACTTTCGTTTCAATTTGCCGGCATGTTGTTCAAATTGCGTCGCACCCTGTTGTAAGGCATCTGCACGGTTTTCGAGCTCCGACAGCTTCTGATCTCGCTCCAGCACCTTCTCCACATTAACCTTCATTATACCTACGACCTCGTCTACAGTGGCCTGAGTCTGCTGCAATTTCTTGCTTGCACCCGCTTGTTGGGGGTTGTGCGGTCCGCCCATTTCTCCTCCTGCACCGCCACCCTCCATAGTCCTGAAAAAATGACAAGGACTCCTTCTGACTAACCTGTTCCAACACGATTTCTGCGCGAACGTTTTGTCAATTTACGACCATTATCCATGGGATTTCAGATTGAACAAAATAAAGTAATATAAAGAATACGAATCTCCTTGCAACAAATTCCACAAAAATCAACAAAATAAATAACAGGTACACGCCCATAACCTCAAAAATCACGCATATGTTTCTGAACGAGCTCTATTTATACGTTTATCAACCTATATAATATTCATCGCTCAGTCTTGTTAATAAACAAAGAGGACCTGCATACGCAAACATGAAAATACGATGGAAATGCAATCAAGAAAAATAACAAATAACATGTTTAATCATTAGCATTACATCGGGAACGATGATCTCGCTACAATGATCTCAATATCGTGTAATATGGTACACTTGCTTTGTTTCTTACTCACCTATAAATATGTCAAATGCACGAACAATCGAAGCTAATTAAATCTGCGAGGCACGATGATATCTAGCAAATTATTTGCGATGACGGCTACCAGTTTACAACACAACAGCGGATGACACAAATCGAAAATGGCGATAATCATGACGTCATGGTTATTATAACGTATTTAGGTATTTATCAAAAAAGGGTACTTAGCAAAAAGGCTCATTATTATACCTGCTCAATCGAGAATCGCTTTTCTTAATTTGATGTAAATAAATAATACAATTTAATATTTATTAATCAATTACAATATCTCGTAGGCTGTTGTCATTGATGGTTTGTCAAAATAGTGACTACCTACGCCATCTAAACGCGGCAATGCGATTTATCTTGATTTATTTTGTCGATAAAAACGGTAGTCGACGAGACACCGAGATGTTTGTTCGCGTTGTTTGAAATTATAAAATATGTATGCACTTAAAATGAAATCGATATATATAATTCGGGTGTTAAAGCGAGAAAAAGCGAAGATGCTGAGTCTAAAAAGTGCAAGGAACGCAAACAGACCTACAGTGGCAAAAATTACGTCGCAATCATTAATGTAATAATGTATAGTTATTATAAAAATATATGAATCTCTGAATTAAGTAATTAAATCATATTTATTGTTTGTATCTGTAATAATTAGTTAAGCTAATGGAGTTAAGCTAAAAAAAGTTTACACACGAATATTTAACACACTTTTGCTATTCTCATATTTAAAAAATTTTAGAATGTACATATAAAATATACAATTCAAATATATTTTTTTAATTTTTGAAATATAAAAATAGCAAGCAATATGTATTAAATTTTCATATAAATTTAACAATTTAATATTGATTGCCTATCGTATATTTAAAATATATGTTATAATTGTAAAATATTTAAAATATATGAGAATATAGCAAGCATAATTATAAACATTTAAAATATACAATTATAATGTATACTTCAAATGTACTTTTTAAACTTTGTAGTATATTTAAAATATTCCTCGTCGTAAAGATAGACTTAGATCGAGTGAACGATAAAGCGAACGTACATGAATCAATATTCTGCGACGAAACAAATTTTTATTAAAACAAGTCATTTATTCTGCTCAGTCTAGATCCATTAAATATGTACCTATATAAATCAATATTGAACAAAAAAGCATTTTAAACAATATCTATTTTTATTAATAATGTTAAAAATATATAAATATAATGAAATGGAGGCTGAACTCTATTTTAAAAAATTTACTTAATTTACTCTAAGCATCCATGCTTTTATTGATCAAAAAGTAAAGTTAATACTAGTATATACACATAACTTTATCGTATGTACAAATTTAATATTTTAAGACCAACATATACACATGCAAAAGATATGTGCAACAGACAAAATATTTTAGCAATACTGTTGCTATAAAAAAATCTGATGATAGTAAAATAATATAAAAAAAAAATAAAATAGCACAAAAGACAGAAGTAAAAACGAGATAATAGATTTTGTGAAGATTATACCTATAATAAATTATGAGAGGTAGAATATGATAAATCAAGCGGCTGATTGAAATAAAGAAAACCAAAAGGAGTATTTTAATATTTGTTTTCGACAGAATTTATCGAATTAAAATATTTGATGACGATATTAAAAAAAAAAGGTTGACTTAGAATGTTATGAAACTAATCAACAAACAAGCTGAAACGTTATTTATCATTATTTTGATACGCGAAAATGACAAAAAATAACTTCAACTTTCCAGGTAGAACACAGAGTCATAATTAAGTCATAATGATATCATAAGACGTCATCATGACGTCATTTGATACTAAAAATAAATTTATAAGAACAAATAAGATGATGTTTTTATGATTTTATTATGATTTCTATGTTTTATTTCGCAAGGAACACACAATAAAAGTCAACAAAAAAATCAAAATAACTTTATTTTAATTGTTAATGTCAATAAATAATCAAATTTTGTAACTAAAAATTTATAATTTTGATTTTCATGACGTCAAAATAAAGTCATTTTAACTTGCTCTTGACTTATGTGTTTCTTATGCTAAATTGTTTGTTGGGAAATGTTTGAAGAGTATGAAATGAAAATCATAAGGGAACCTGTCACAATTGTGGAATTAATTCGATTCTCCTTAAAAGATGTTGTTAAACACAAATCTAAGACATACATATTTTTTTTATATCGATTCAATATCTTAGATATAAGAGATAAAACAACCCTCCCTCAAAGCTAACACTTATACATATTTAATTCCTATCGATCATCAGTGAAACGGTGAGATGTATAGAAAAATGTTTTAGACAAAATTTTTTATAGTTTTTTTATATATTTTACAATTGTGTATTTAAATTTTTCAAGAATCTAATATTTTAAAAACTCCTATCTCCATTAATTTTGAGGGATTGTTTTACCTTAAATCTAAGAATAAGTTGACATAAAAAAAAATACATTTTTCTTTGTATTTAACAGTATATTTCTAGGAGAATCGAGTCGGTTCTGGACAGTTTTAACAGATATTTTATCAATCAAATTCGGTCTCGAAAATTGCTACGCCTAAACATCGCAATAACGACGCGAGTAGCCATCTCTCGCTAAAAAAAGTGGAAACTTTCGTCTCATAAAACCCTACTTACCACTACGAGCTGCCATAATCGGACGTATGAGCAGTAACGCAAAAGCATCTTCGACGCCATGCAGTCGTTCACCGTGACACCGACATGACTCACGACGAATATCGCAACGATGGCATAAATAAAACATCTTGCGGATGCTCGTGCGCGTATTCGTACCGCGTCGTTACAGGAACGTATACAAGGAGACAATGTTCCAACTTGCGGGGTACGATCCAACCTTATTCAACCCTTAATACAGCGACCAACGCGAAATTAAATACAATATTGCTATCCATGATAGATTTATCAAATGCACAAAACAGTCAGTCTCGACATTTATATAAATCTACTTTGTCGTGTAGAAAAACGAGAATTCCACAATTATTTCACCCTCGTTGAAACGCGACTATTCCATCATCCTCCCACAAAAAGTTAACACGACCAAGACCGCACAATTAAATGGATAAGTTTCTCTTGCTTTTTACGTGCGTTTCGAGTAGAACAATTTCGGGCTATTTATCGAAATAAAACGGAGCGGAGAAAACGCGGGTGGCACCCGATGCTCCCGGAAACGTTCCTGACGATCGTGTAGGGTGTGTTCGCGCATGAGGGTTGCAAGGCGACATCGCGACCATTTATCGACCAAAGTCGGGTGCACGTGCGCAATCGGCGAGGTTGGCGTGTCGTCCGTCGACCCTGCAGTCTCGAGAGATCGACTCTCCGTGACCGCCGTGCTTTCGAAAGCGCTTTTCTCGCGTTGGCCGATCCCCAGGTGTCCCCACCCGGGAAATCGATCTATTGTGCGATCGAGGGTACTTTTCACGAGCGGCCGAGGCGTAGAAACGCGAATAAAACGCATAGCGACGAATGCGGAGGTGAATATCAAAGTTCGAAGGTGAACCATCGAGATATATCGCTCGGTCGTACGCTTGCGCGACGATATCGCACGGCGGCGTGCCTCCTGGAAATTTTATCAATACCGCGGCGGCCATCTAGTCTTGCTGGCAGTTGCTCGCGAAAAGTTACGCGCCGAACGCCAAACGATCGACCGGGGGTGTCGCCGAGCAAGCCGATCGACAAATCGACGAGGATTATCGGAACAAGAAGAGCCCGAGGCGATCGACTACGAGCAGCATGTGAGTACACGTGATAATAATACGGAATGCTGCGAACGAGATCCCCGATAGAAAGGTTCTCCGAAGGAGGACATTGCGAGGACGAAGTTTCTATCATTCGATGTCGAAAATCTTAGACAGCGAAGAAAACAGCGAGAAAACAGCGAGTCTTTCTTTCAGCCAGTTTCGACGAATAGTCTCTAAAGACGACATAGTTGTGAAATCATGTTAAACGGAGTAATTGAGGTGATGCAGGTTTAGCTTCGTGTTAGACTTCGCGTTGCGGTACACCGAGTGCAATTTTCGGATGCGAAACTACCTGCTGAAACATACTCATTGACGAAGCCTCGCGATTACCAGGGACACCGAGCGTTGTAAAGATTGAAATCGGGATGATGATGTACTTCTAGCTTTCGCTTCGCGCCTGTATACGATGATACAAATGGCGATTGTATTGTGGAGCTACATCGAGAGTGAATTCCGTGGCCATTCCGTAAACGAGTCGAAAGCATTAACGTAATTGTGTCTCTTTAAGGGGGAGCCTCTACACAAGACTGTGACGCATAACTAGATCAATGAGCGATTAGAGTAGAACGGTGACTATTACGTGCTCTATCGCGCTCGGCCGCGATTCAGCCGCGAAAAGCAGTTTAGCGAGAAGGTGCGGCAATCGATGGAATTTTGCGGATATGAATGCGCAAAACCGCGCGTAAGAATCGCGTAAGGAGCCTGCGGCAATTCGATGAAGAGGGCGAGATTCACTGTCGCTGCGGCACGTTAGTAAGATGCGTTTTAAGACGCAATTGCCGAGGCTTGTCGCCGCCAATCGATCCTCCTCGCACGACCCGCGTCCGTCCGCGGCACACGGCAGAATTTCCGATAGAGTGCAACAGAGCTCCGCGATGCCCGACACGTATACTTGCTTTCAAGAGAAATTAATCATAACGCGGCCTACAACCGCTGCGACTCTTCGAATCTCTCGAGGGATACACCATATAATGCACTGACGCCACTGACCCCATCCGACGGGAATCTTTTATCTAAAGAGTGGAGTAAGTGGTGAAAAAAGTATTGACGAAACAGGCACGTCGCGTGAGAATTTTTCGCTATCTCTATCGGTTATATTACTTCACTGAGAGAAAAAAAATGGTTGCACTTTGTGTGTAATTTATGATCTTTTTTTTGGGACAACTATATATTTAATATTGCTTGGTTGTTTTAATCATGCAAATATACTAATTTTACTGTCAATGAAATTGATAAATTTTTGATAAATTTTTAGTTTTTTAAAAATATATTTTTTTGTTATTGTTACCATATAAATATAGTGAATTTAAGAAAATGATTACATTCGCTATAATTGCGATTGTATTTACTAGAAAAAATATCTATTTCATTTATCACACATTTATATCTTGACTATATTAATATTTGAAGTTATCATAATTTGCAGCACAATATTTTCATGTTTGAAAAATCACATATATGATTATATTACTAACATTACAGCAACCATAAAAATGGAGCTGCTAACCATAATTATTTTACCATGCAATTATAGTCACGAATACTAAATATTTTTTTCTTGGTGTTTCAGATTTGTCATTGACTTTTGTGTTGATTATTTTACATTCTGATGGATTCATTTATTTGTCTATTTATTTATTTGTTAATGGCGGCAATAGAGAAAACTAAACATGGTAATCAGATAGTATAGCACGATAGAACTACCTTAATCAATCTCGCTTTTGAACGCAGACTGTTATAGCTTTCTATTTCTCTTTCTAACTTTTCTCATTATGACCTTTCGCATCCGGTTTCCATCCACCCAGCTCGATTATACGCAATATACTCATTCAGCCAATCTCGTAGGCGTATTTATAAGCATCGCTGTTATCTGCTCAAATATTTCGCGATCTTGGACAATCTTGATGAAGGGGTGACTCAAGCAAAATGATTTAACTATCGGCTATCGTTACGACACCTACACGTCGTTGGCAAGTAACTATGGATCTTTTCGAAGGACACGTGATAATTTCGGGTCACTTTACAATCGCAATGCGAATTGCGGGGAAGATTAAAACGAAGATTTCGAGCACGTTATCAAATCTCTTTTCATTTCGACGAATTTCTTTGTATATTGAACAATCGCGATTAGAGTAATCGCAATCGACGCGATTAATTATCGCGCGTTCTTTGCGCATTTTGCGCACTCGACGTGATCATTGGATGCCTAATTGTGATCATATACGAACACATACATATATGTATAGTCGGGATCAATTGCGCGAAACGCGATGCACTGCTACTACATGTCGGCTCGCAGTTTCTATATTTAGATAATCAATGATGAGCACATTTACGGCAATGTTCTATGGCTTTGCTAGACGGAAAGGTGCGCGTACGTACGTAACTTACACATGCGTTACAATCCGGGTGGCGAACAATGAACCGTTCGCCGGATTGTTCGATCAGAGACGACGGAATGAATCCTTGGAGTGGCGGTGAACTACAATATACCGACTACAATTTTGTCCTTGAAAGTTCCGATTTAATAGACTATAAAGAATTACTGTTTCCTGAATTATTGAAAAACTATTGATAATAAAATTTTTGTACCAAATTAATATCTCACATGAATTCGACGATTTTTTAAATAAATAATTTGTGATAAAAATTTGCTATGTTAATTTCATGCATTTTACACTTTATATATCTTACTTTCATTATTTATTTTAAATGTCTTGCAAGTATAAATTTTTTGTCTTCGATGGTACTCTCTCTGAATGAATTTCTCAGCAAAAAAGTACAAATAAAAAAAAGCAAAGTATAAAAAAAAATGTTAAGCTTACTGTCTACGTACAGTACAATGCAAATATCCCATAAATATCCATCATTCAGTGCGAGTTATACTAATCTAATAATAAAAATAAAGTAGTATTCGCGATCGATGTATTAATTCCATTATGTATCCTATTTTACGTCATGGGATGAATATTTCTCGACATTTGCGCACACAATTCATAGCTATGGCGATCGAATAATATTTCGATACGTACCGTGTCAAACAGCTATATTATAAAATAAACAGTAACAGCAGAAATTTTCATATTCATCAGAAAATATTTCAATAAATCAAAAAATTTATTCGTATTTTTAGAAACAAATTCTCGCGATAAATAAATATATTGAAACAATCAACAATAACAGGAGAAATTACCGAACCGTATCGAAAAAATATTCAACGATGAGCAATCAAACTGTACTAATATATGAAAATATCGTAAACATTCAATTTAGAATAATTATATATAATCGATATAATTATTTAATTTTAATCAAATTAAAAATAGAGAGATAGATGAGAGAACATAATGGTATGAATTACTGATTTTATTAATTATTCTGCTAATTCTGCTACAATATTACTGGAATTGCGTCGAAATTTCGCGACAGATACCGGACGACGGCGACCGAATATTCCGACGTCGCGTCCGACATCTCAATGGGAACGATATGGAGGAGAAGCACGTACGACTCTCTTGTATGTTAAACTATTCCCACCGACGGTATTCGAATAGTCGATCGATCGGCTGTTGCCACTCGGTCGTTCGATCAGCTAGGCCAAAAATAAAACCCGCAACCCGTTGCCGACCGCTTTTCAATCCGCCATCGCGCGTAGCCGGCATTTTTCCAAATCGTAGTATCGTAACTACGAACACGTATCACTCGTAATCTCTGCGATTTACGTCACGTATATCCGTAACAAGATATTTATACATATTGATAAGCACGGAGCTTTTTCTGCAAGAATTAATATAGATTCATCGGTTTTATTACGATATAATTGCGTAATTTTTTTCCTAATTTTATTTAGCCAATTAATTGATAGTTCACAACGACATACGACAATTCTTATTCTTATCGACCGTATTGTTGACGCAAATTACAGCTTTTATTCTTGTCGACGATTATTTAATTGATATAAAGAATATATTTAATGAAGACTTTATATACGATGAAGAATATAATGGCATGTCGGAACAGGAATGGAAGATTTAATTATCCCGGTACATAAGTTGTTGAGTAATTAAATTGATATTGCTCGCAGCAGTACCGCAAAAGGTCTCGCTCTGTCTCTTTGCAAAAGGTCAAATAGCTTGTCGGAAATCCCATAGAAAAGAGATTTACAGAACGATATGCATATCCATAACATGTATATACATGATTTCTCACCCAAGCATTTCCATATATAGTAGATGAAAAGGTCTGTGCATCTAATCCTGTTTATAAAACGGTCTTAAACAATAAAAGATATTGTTACAAAGTGCTTTTTCTCTCGTAAGTAAGGTTTAAAATTAATTCGACATATAAAGAGAAAGAAAAAAAGAAAATGAAAAGGAATGTAAAAAAAAGAGAAACACCTTAAATATTTTCGATTAATCAAAAGTATCATAAAGATTTAGGAAACGCATGACTTCATCCAAAATCTTAATGAAATGCTCATAAAGTCGTTCATAACGATCTCGATCGTTTCAAATATTCGCGTGTAGTTGCACGTGCGTTCTGAATTACAATCTCCTGGGGTCACACGAGTAGCCGACATTATCAATGACCTTTTCTCTTTCCGTATCCGCTTGTCCAACAAACACGTTTTAATCATGAATGCGCCCCGGGACAATGTACTTGTATCATCGTCGCTTCGTTGAATCTTCTTAAGAAACAAGTTGGAGGGAAAACGCGTGGTCCAAGTTAATACGCATCGAATTTTTGCTACTAAACGGTACAAATGGCGAAATCGTGTCATGAACTTTGCCCTTTCGCGGCGCTTTCCACCCGCGGCTCGATATGGGGAAAACCTCACGCAGCACCATAGGGCAAAACGATGGCATATAATTCGCGGCTTGCGCGTTCCGGGATAAGCGACACCCACCTGAGTGTTTATTTCACTTTTTAAAGCTATCGAAGAGAGACGCACGGAGGAGATATATAAATAAATCCCACGCCGTACACAAATCGCAAAATACAAGCGATATTGATAAATACGCGTATTTGATAAATATACAGTTTCTACGGTATGTGTTATACGGATGGCCTAAAGATTTTCACCTCTATCGACCCTTATTTATCAACATTCAACTCAGAAAACATATTGACACGAGACTCGCTGCACCGAGAAAAAAATGACTAGATTAATTCTGGTTGAAAACTGATGAATCAGAATTTTCTGGTTAATACTCGTTTCTATCAACGTAGTTTAAATCTGAGTTCAACTAACTCTTCATCTTTTTCTAATTCTAAAAAGAGTAAGTTGAACGAGATTAAGATTAATCTGCATTGCGATATAGAAATGAACATAAGTCTACTAGAATTCTAGTTGAGATAATCGAAATTCTCCGATTGATGTAATCAGAATCTTTTGCCTCGTCAAATATTTTTCAGTGTCTGATTATTCTATTATATATTTTTTGTTGTTTTATTATTTTCTGAGGTATTAAATTTTATTGATGTTATACCAACATTTCCGCGCGAAGTGATATATTCGTAAAGGATCGCGTTTGTTTAACCCGATTGTATCGTGATGATACATTGGATGTGATAACGTTAATTGTTAATCTTCTCGAAATCGCGTCTTTGTTCGCAGGGCTACGGAGGGTGGTTTAGCACCGGATGCAGCTGCAGGTGCAGGCGCCGGCACCGACGGCATCGTCGGTGGCCCCAGAACGCCCCAGCAAATTGCCTCGCAGAAGCGGCTGCAGGCGACGCAAGCGCAAGTCGACGAAGTCGTCGACATCATGAAGACAAATGTGGAGAAGGTCCTCGAGCGCGATCAAAAGCTCTCCGAGCTCGACGATCGAGCAGGTGAGATCCACTTTTCACGCAGCCGAAAATTCTGCGTTAAGAAAATTGACGAGGAAGCTCGTTTTGATCAAAAGTTGAAAATTTTCATTTAATCTTAGTCAACGCTTAATCCCCTAAAATAGATTCTATTTTGCTAAATTGTATAATATAATACTTTATTTTATAATTATGCATATTGCTTCATTGTCACACTGTACTTGCTCGCGCGCACGCGCTCATTAACACTGATGTAGTCATTAATTATTATATACGTCACTTGATTGTTCTGCTTCTACGTCAGGTACTTACTTATTCATGGTAAATATCATTTGTTGCACGTCAAGAAATTAATTAATGCCTTGGAAAAGCGAAAATATATGTTGCTGTATCTCCGCATAAAAGAATATCGTCTAAATTTTTAAAAAGATATAATTATAACACGGATTCAGATCACGAATTGTATTGTATATATATCACGACGCAATATTATATTATTATTCACGATCAATGTGTCGCTATACTGAATAGAAGCGCAAAATACGGTCGTGGGAAGACTACTCCTTCCATTCATGGTATCGTGGCAATAAAGTAGTCCGACTCTGCGCGTCTGACTACACGTTGATATCGATTACTGTGACACACTCGATGCCACGTTATGTGGTTATGGCTGATAAACGTCGATCTTTTATGCAATACGCACGTACTTTTATTATTTGTGTAAACATATACCTATTTTTGCACTAATAAATTATACATTATTTTATACTCTCATTAAATATTTTTGCATTTTTTCTTTTTTTTATTTTTCTTTTCCTTCTCGAATGAAGTTACACTGAAAAAAATTTACTAAATCTTAATCATATTTTTTTTAACAGTACTGTCAATTTTTATTTACAGTAAATAAATATTTATTCAATAAAAAAATGACAGTTTGATCAAATTAATGGTTCCTGTATCAAATAAATATACGTTTACATTTAATAAATATTTAGTTAATATTGCCCAAATAAATATTTATTTAAATTTAATATATATTTTTTTTTTCGCTATACGTTGTCCCTATCAATTATTAATATTAGAAAACAGTTCTTATTTTGAGAATTCTTTTTTCTCCAAGTTATACGTAAACATATCTGAGATAAATCGAATGACACCTACGTAATTGGCTTTTGCAGATGCACTTCAACAAGGAGCGTCACAGTTTGAACAACAAGCAGGAAAATTGAAGAGAAAGTTCTGGCTACAGAATCTAAAAGTGAGTGTCAAATTCCATTTTAAAAATTTTATGACAATATTCGAAATATTAATAATAATTTTGCGATTTGTTTTTTTAACAGATGATGATCATTATGGGTGTAATCGGACTCATTGTACTGGCCATCATTGTCGGTAAGTGTTTTACTGATTCATTAACGTTTAACAGTTGTCGACATTGCCACTGTAACTGTTTAAATGTTCTGTGCCATCTCGTCGATGTATATCTCGTCCTGATTTCGAGCGACTAATTCAGCGTTATTTCCTTTTTTTCATCATCCATTTGGACACGTGAAAGTGTCGACCATTTATGTAAATAAAATATCATAGAAATTAATATTTATTTTTAAATTCATATCTGACAAATATGAATTTTTATTAGATAAATTGCCGTTTAGAATTTATTTTGACGGTGATCATTGCATTACATTGAATCAGTCGTTCCTATCTAATGTCTCTCTGTCGATCTATATCCTTTGTGCTAAGGAAACATCTACTACGTACAGACGATTGTGTTTGCACGATGCGAAAGACGTCGCGATGTGAAGCGAAATGTCCACGGATTTGCATAGCTTTTGAGAAATCCTTTCGGAAAGATCTCTTGAAGCTTCTCAAAGAAATGTGCCGAAACAAACTGTTTATCGTGCTTTGCCTGAAAATTACGTCGACTACTTGGCCTCATAATTCATCTTCACAAAACTTTACCAAAAATATCATACTCGCGAGCCTTTTTCTCTAAATCCTTTTTCTCTAAATTCCAGAATTCTTTAAATTTTACAAAAGTTTTACATATCTCCTAGCAATATCGTTCTGCTGCATTTTATGACCGAAAAATGAAAGTATATTACTTTTTTTTGCAAGAACACGTCTTTATCGCGCGGAATACGAAATGCGCGAGAGACGCCACTATGTAGCGTGATCTGTTGGAAAAAGTGGCGTCATTTTGTCTTCCTTTTTTTCATTCATCATCTAACACGTGTGAAATGTATGTATTTCTCTTTTCCCGTCTAGCGAACTTCATGTAGGCGCGCTGATTGGTGGAAGAGATTTGTGTGTGAGTGAGTCTGAAGGTAGAAAGCAAAACAATTGCGATATTGCGTATCGTTGTTTCTCACCCCGTTTCTCTTTTTTACTTGTGTCGTAGAAAATGTACACCTGAACCCGTACGTTTCTTCAATTCCATTCTCGTTGTTTATCGTCCGACACGTAAAAACTCCCCTCGTCCTGATATTTCAAAATTGCCTCTAATTTTGACAAATCACGTACCAAGTGTTGCCAGTTTTATAAAGAATTCATCGGATATTTTTTTCTCAAAAAAATAATATATAGTATATAAGTATTTTGTAATAAACTGTTATATTAATTATGATAATTGTGATATACAATTATCGTATTACTACTGTAACATTTTATTATTATTATAGTTTTTTTTCCATATTGATCTTGCAAAAAAACATACAAGTACATCCGCGTTTTTATAAAACTGGTATTTTTAGTCGATGTTTATGTATATTATGTCTGCCTGTGATAGGAACTTGCTCTATCTGTTGCTACGTGTATTCCCTACACAAGAACTCTCCATCACTGTCCAGTATCGTTGCATATTTATGAAGTACTGATTTAATTGGGAAGCGTTCCAATTAAGAATCGTGGCGGTACACCGCGAGCCTTCATAAATCTTCGACGACATCCTTCCTGACTCCCTTCTCTTATCACAACACAGCGTACAAGACAACATTAAGTGTAAACAGTACGTAAAAGTTGCCGTCATGTGTTTTCTCACTAGGAATTTTCTCAGCATTTGATCCGACGTTTTGAGCGTCTCTTTAAAGTCCATAAGACGGAAAAAGCGACGCACCAGAAAATCACTTTATCATGATTTTAACAGTTTCAATGTCATAGATATTTGTTACAACGGTGTTGACTAAAAAAGCCCACTTTAGACGATCTATAATTTACATCAGATTTTCAAATAGGACTGTTCTGATGTCTACACTATATTGTTTTTTTTTTACATAGTTTTTTTTAGATAGTATATAAAATTATGAGATTATCTTGAATTTTAATACGAATTATAGATCGTGAACCTTAAATGTATTGCGTAAATTAATTTTGAAACAAACTATCGGTTTCTTTAATGAATACCGATAAATTTTTAAAAAGGAATGTTTGCCAAGACACGATCATACCTTACCCTCTGTGTGTGTTACGACTGTAATCATTGTTATGTGTCTGTCTGTACTTTTCGGTGGTATCCTCTTTCTGAAGTTGGTCCCAGGCAGTGATTTTCAAATTTCTGGTGGTCAATTAACAAAGAAAAAGACACCGAAAAAGTGTAACACACGTGAAACAGGCTGAACAGCTTTAAACACTGTGATTCGCAAATTCTGCGGTGGCAATAAAGAAATAATACAAAATACCACCCAGAAATGAAAACATAAGAAATGAAAACACCACAACGATAAACGACAACATCAACAACAAGCACAATATCGACAACAGTAAGAATTATCAAACAACTACAACTATAACAAAGTTTCTGTTTAATCCTATTCTACTCTTCGGTACGGTAAGCTATGATTTTATTGTTGCACCCGATATTCTATCTTTTTCTCTCTTCTTATGCCAAAATGCAATTCAAATCTTCTTCAATTAGCACTTTCTCTTACATTTCTTTATTTTATTTATTTACTCATCTTTGTGTATAATGAAAAAAAATTCTGCTAAAAAATACGAAATGTATAATTTTCGTTAATTTTGTAAAATATATTTTTGATCTCTCGTAGTTAAAGGTAAAAGTGACAACAATAAATAAAATAATAAATAACAAGAAAGAGCCAGATTTTTATGTATTTCAAATTCTTAGAACATAAATTTTGACCTTATTATTAAATTCTCAGTGTATACATGTAGAGAACGCAAATTTAACAAAATTAAACGGTTAGAAACAATTTCTACAGATTATAGTCACCCAAAGTGTTGATAGTATTCCTTCATATCTATCTTTTGTTACAATAATGTAATGCAGTCTTGTAATATTCTTAGTTACATTCTTCTATTATACCGGTTGCAATTAGTCCATAATGATGATAAAATTATTTAAACATGTTGAGTCATTCAATAAAAATGTATCACATTTTCGAATGCGAATGTTTAACAAGAATATAATATAGTTGAAACAATGAATCAAAATAATTCACAAGAAGTAAATGCGATCAGAGTTAAAATTGAAATCAGTTCAGTCAAAAACTTGTATTATGGTAATATATAATATTACATTTATATGTAATAATATAATAAAATATTATAATAAAATATTTTATATAATAAGATAATAAAAATATATTTTAAATCTCTAAATATTATATATTTCAAATCTCTATACATTTAATAATTTAATTTTTAATTTTGCATTCATATATATTATATATACAAGATTAATTATAATATTATCAATTTAATTCATTTTTTGCATACAGTAAATTCGTACTTATTACATTGCATGTTTCTCTTTTTCTCTCTCTTTCTCTCCCATCATTCATCCTCTTCTTTTCTCTTAAATAACATTCTTAGTACAGCGCGAAACTCATACACTGTATATATTGTCAAGATATGCATATTTTAATAATCTTATACATTCCAATATTATAAAGACGAATCATAGCAAAAGTTTCTGGGACGATCTTCGCGTATCGTGCTTGACCTCTTATTGCGGGGCATGTGCCATTGATTTAATTATTTATTCCTCGATTGAAAGCCGATGTCGGCATAGCGTTGCATGGCTTGTACATTATGTGGAATGTGCCAAAAGCTTCTAACGCGAACAATTTCAGCCAGAAATTCGATCAGAATTTCCAGTGAACTGCGGCGAATTTTGTCGCCTACAATGTGAAAAGAAAAAAAGACGGACTCCGGATAGAACTTCTGGCAAAAAGCGGAACTTTGCCACTAATTATTTTCGCAGAGGAAAGTTTATGTATCATGTGTATCGAGTGGTCTCTGTATATACGCATTTACGCTTCTGTAACTACTTGCATGCAATTTTTCTTTATCCTTATGGCTAATGGATTGTTATATGCTTTAAGTTGCGAACGTCAATGAGTTTAGTTTATCAAACGCATCGTCGTGGATATAACGGCGTGAATATTTTTCATTGAGAACATTTCAAAACTATTAAAACATATAAACTTGTATTCTTCATAATCTTGATCTTGATATCCACTAAATTTAAACGCTTGTCCACGACGAGTGCGATCCGCCATGAGTCTCCGCATGCGAAAGATGGCGAAATAAAGAGGAAGGAAGCAAAAAAAAAAAGATGGAGAACGGAAAGAAAAACAAATTTAATAAAAAGTCGAAGAGACAAAGACTAAGAGCAACATGGGGCGAATCATTGCCGTCCCTTATTCATTGGAGGAGAACAAATGTTATTATTGTTTTCAGCGAGCGTCACCGGCGGCAGCAATACGCAAAATTGAACGCGAGAGTAAGAGCTAAAGTAAAATAACGTAACAACTACAGCAACAATAAAAAGAAAGGTAAAAGGAGAAGAGGAGGAACAAGAATGAGAAAAGAAGGAAGAAAACGGCGGCTGAGAAATTTCCGAAGAGGAGATGGTTTTTAGAGGGATAGATCTCGCAAGATGGAAATTGTGATGAGCCGTTGACGAGCTCTGCCGGAGTTCTCCGCGAACGTAATCGTCGGATCGATCGCGCGCGGGAATCAATCGATCGATGGTCGGCCTTGGGATTCATCGTGGGAAAGGAGGAAGGATGACGGCGGATGATCGGAAGCAGGAAACGTTGATCCGAGCGGGAACAACGAAGAGAGCCGTCGCGACGACCACGGAACTTTCCTGTTATCCTTCGTAGCGTTTTTTTTTTCCTTTTCCGGATCGAGTAGAGGAAGTCGAGGGATCCACGCCGAACCGGCACGCTCTCCATATCTCGCATGGACGAAGGTTGCGTCGACGATAATAACACGTGCGAAATTCCGCTGATTTCTCGATCATTATTTCATTGCGTTATTACTTTAGATTATCGTTTAATATAATTGTACGTAAAATTTCATTCTTACCACGCTCTTTTCGCAATAGTACGTTATTTTGAGGAACGTTAATTCATATCTTAAGTTTCGGCAAATGTGAAATTAAATTGAAAATACACAGATCTTAACGGATTTAAGATATCTTAGATCTATCTTAGGTCTTAGTCTAAGTCGGAGATTTTGTTAGATAAACGGAATTAAAACTGATCCTTGATTAAAATCTCACGATGAGATGATCTAAACGCAGCTGATTGATAAGACGAGATACGTGCATCGCGCTTTCCTTCGTCCATCTTCGTTAATTAAGATTGTCCGAAAAAAGTTAGAAAAAATGAGAAATACAGAAACAAATGGTTATTAAAACAAAGGTAAACAAAGAAGCGAAAAGTTCGTGAGAAAAGAGGGAAAATTCGATATAGCAGCGACACATAATACTTAAATATATAGGAAATATATATATATGAAAAAAAAAATATATATATATATGTATAGAAAGAAAAAGATAAAGAAAGACAGGGTGTCCGTAAAAACCTCCATCATGTAAAACCTCTCCGACGAAGGCAGTTGCTGTAGTACATACGCGACGCGTTCACGATGTATATCGAGACATTTACTTTATAGACATAAATGTAAATCACGCAAACTGTAAATAATATATCATTTGTCTCTCACACGCCATTTATCGGATTCAATCCGCTCCAATTATATATTGAAAAGAATCACTTGTGTCCTTTAATTATTCCTTTGTCTTGCATCTTGCTTTTTGCTTTTCGCGAATTGTAATGGAAAAGAAAAAAATCGATGGATAGGGAAGAACGGAATAGGAGGGAGAGAAGCAAAAGAAAAAGAGGGAGAGGAAAAGAAATAATAGTGACAATCGCCTGCCTTCGTCGAAGACGGCGATTAACGTTTTCGAGCAGCCTGTGTACAGTAAATTTAAGAAATAATAAAGAATGGGAAAGAAAAGAGAAGGAGAAATGAAAAGGGGAGAGGAGACGAAGGGGGTGGAAAAGAAAGCCTTGTTGTAGGGAGGCGCAGCAGCTATAAGTAACGTTTTATGGCTTTAAAGATGAATTATCTACAAGATGTTATGTATACATGTTAATAATAACGATTACGATGATGATAATAATGGTAATATTAATAATAATTATAATAAAAACGACGGAGAGGGGGTTGCTTTACCCACTTCGCGGATGCGATCGCGCCGAGAAAGAAAGAAACTCTTGTCATCTCGATTCGAGAATATCCGAGGGTAAGGTTCCATCCTCGATCATCTTCTTATCGTTCATCCGCGAGATAAGACGTTTATTAGCGACAAGGGTATATTGCGCCCGACACGCAGATTATTCGTCGACGAAGATCGTCGTCGATCTCCGACGATCCTATCCGGTCCCTTTTCTTCTTCCGTTCGATCCTTACTGACTTCGGTGCTGCTGCTGCTGCTATCGCTGCTGCTGCTGCTGCTGCTGATTCAGCAATAATATCGAGAGACGAAAATTAACCATCGTCCGCGATCCTCCTCAATTATTCCTCCCTTCGATCCCACTCCGACGCGCGATATTTGTGGATATGCCTGCAGGCGCCATTCCGTCGCGACTTTCGGACGCGACGAAATTCACCAAGAGAAAGAAGAGCTTTTCATCGAGTCGATCGGCAGAATACGATCGACTTTGCTTTCGTTCGCGCCGGGATTCACTTTAGGAAAAATTTTAGGAAGCGAGATTTACGACAATATTTCAAATATTAATTGTTTGCAATTATTGAACGATCTGATTATGTACTTAATCATAGCGTTAATTGGTCAAAATAAAATAAAGAAATCATCTAATCTTCTTCTACCTTTTTTCAAATTGATTTTTCTTACATAAATATTTGTTATCTAACAATTTATTGTAATTGATTTCATGACATTGTTAAAAATAATATTGATAATCTCATTGAGGAATCATTGGGGACCACAAGTTGTTAATGCGATACGCTTTTTTTGTTGACTCGCGAAAATCGCAAGGATGAAAAAGCGAAGGGCCGATCGACGAATGAGAAATTCTTCGAAATTGTCGCGCGAAATGGCTGCACATCCGAGTTATAATATTTAAAAACAATCATTCTATGTTTATCAACTTATGAACACATAGCTGTACGTCATATCTTAACCGTGTCGACGTATCCCTAATTATTAACGACGAGTATGACCCTGATGCTGCGCTTTGAACAATTGTACAGTATCGAATAAAAAATACACTGCGTAGTTGAATTGAAGTTATGAAGAGGCGACGAAGAAGGGGATCGATTATAATTTTCTTTTTTTTTTTTACTTTTAATCAAATCGTACTTCGATAAAATCCTTACATATACATACATATACACGTATATTACTTTTTATAAGCACACCGACGTTTCTAAGAATTTTATTACTGCATTTTATATTAATGGATAAAAGCCACGCGTTTCTCAGTTCTTTCTTTTATTTTGCTGCATGTAAAAGAAAACAAGATTCGTTTCTAAGAAGAAAAGTTTTATTCGGTTATGACTGGAAAAAAGTTAGAAAAATTTTTTAACACCTATTGACGATTGAATATATATTGCAATGCGTCTTCCAGGAAGAGGATCATTATAAAGCCTAATATCCGTTAAATCCAAAAAGGAGGTAAGAACAATAAACTTGCTATTGTATGCCGGTGTACATTTTTTAAATATACTTATCTACTTTCTTAAGAGTTTTATTTTTATATTCTTTCTTATTTGATTTCAATCTTTACTTCCTCAGTGGAGCAGAGTCGTGGAATAGCATGCTAAGTGCTATTATAAAATGATGTGCAATATGTGCTTTTTTAACTGACAATCGCGTGATTGTATAGTACATTTCAAAATTGTTAAATTAAATATTTTTTTTAATATATAATTTAAAAACATATTTTTATAATTAGGTCATAATCATTTCCTCAGTTATTAATTTATTAATGAATGTACGATCGATATTTCCTTATAATTAAACTCTATTGGAATCTAATTTTTTTATACTTTTTTATATTTTTTGTCGATTAATAATTGCAATAATCTAATTGTAACATTTATTATCAGTAGCCTCGCGATACTGAAAAAAAATCATAATAAACATGTTATTTTATCTTTGACTTTTATTTCTCTGCATTTGCATTTTCTCTTAAGAGTTTTTTTATCCGTAACAGTTACGTAAAATATGTGCTTCCATCTCATTGTGTATTCCATTATTCAGTTATTATTATTTCCCACTGTCAAGGAATCATCACATATTCGTTTAAATATTGCTGTGTTAATAACATGAATATATTATAATATAATATAATAAATTCACATTCCATGTAATCGTTTGATCGAAAGTAGAAGACACGTCAGTGATATGTGTGTGTCCAATTACTGTCGCTTCGTAATTATTTCATTCACTGTCCATTTGTACAACTGTTTCAAATTAATGTAACAAATGGTGCCGGGCGCGCGCACATATGTTGAAATTTAAAGTAAAACACGACAATATCTACACACTATTATCTAACGGAATAAAATCACTTTGAGAGAGAGAGAGAGAGAGAGAGAGAGAGAGAGAATGAGAGAGGGAGAAAGAGAGATGACACTGTAATATAACACACTTGTTTAAAAAAAAAGTGAAAATATCAATACAATTTCTGTGTTCTAGCGTTGTACAACCTGTATTTTTTATTTATCCAAATTATATGTTTCTGTGTGTTAATTATAAAAATGTGGGAATAAAAGATATCAAATACGACATATTATTTTTATGCCGTAGGTAAAAGATAGATCCTATGATATAAAAAAACTAACAGAGATATCACTTTTTCGATAAATTATTCTCGACTCCTATTAACAGTTGTGATTTTTTTCACTTTATACTTTTTTTCGAAAAGCTGTTATATTCAATTAAACTCGGTATTCAATTAAAACTTTAAAACAAAAATGTTTAGAAAAAAAATATATATATATTATATATATATACTATATCTATATATAATCATATTACTCTTAAATGTACAATGGAAAAAAATTCTTTTCTTACTGCTAAAAAAAAATTCTAAAAGTTTACTCATAGCTAGTATTTTATTGAAGTTTAATCCTTTTTACCTATGCAGTACTAAATAAAGTACAATAATAAATTAATTAATTAATATTAATCAATGTTACTCTTCAATATTAGTATAACAAAAAACAATTTAAAAAACAATCAAGAAAGTGGGCTCTAGTAGAATCAAGCGAACGAGCATGGACAAATACGATTGAACAACTTGCTTCAATGAATGCAAACAATGCCATCATACCGACAATTCATTGAAGCAAATTGTTCATTCGTGTTTATTCACTCGATCTCTAAATCTCAATCCGGTTTGATACATCTTTCTGACAAACATGGAACTGACATACATGGAATAAATCTCTCCTCAAAAATTTAAAAAACTACTTCTATAGATAAAAGATGTTATATTTAATATAATAATGTGCAAGAAATTTTTCGTATCGATCCCCGTTATCGTTTTACGTTATAATTCTAAAACGCTCTGATATCAGACACTAATACAATTTTCATTTGAACGTTTCAGTGAAATTCATGCCGGAATCGGCGCCGGCTCCACCTGCGTACAACTATCCACCGGGTATGATGCCGCAGGGTACGCTGCAAGGAGCCGCGGGACCTGGTGCAGTTGCGGGTGGTGCAGGGGGGACGGGCGCTGCAACAGGGGGTGGTTCGCCGCAAACCGCTGGAGCCGCGTTCGTCGGCAACCTGAACGCCGGTATGCACAGCGTTGTATAAACGACACGACGTGATGGTATTTGGGATAAAAAAGAAAACGAAGAGGATTCTGACAACGACATTATCCGCGGAAATAACTGGTCGACATATTCGCTTCGGCGATCACCCATCTGTTCGAATTATCGTCGGTACATCGAAGAGCACGATGGAATAATCCGGTAACTCCATAAACATAGAATCTGCTAAACGAATTTCAGAAGTTATGGATTTACATCGTTTTCTCGAAAATCCTTCGACTACCAAGCGTCTAATCGTCTTTTATGTTGAATTATTTTATTTCTTCGTCAACGTGATATTGTAATAATTAATTCCATTATCCCTACTATTAGCAATTATCCTTACAATTACTATGCAACAATATTTTAGACAAATTGCCTTTACGTGATTATTCACTAATTTTTATTCAATTGTATTTGCACCTTGTTAATCTCATAGTCAAATCTTAAGTTATTTAAATGGAAGCGACATATCGACCGGTCTTTTCGTCGTTCAAGAAGAAAGAAACGAGATCTATATTCTACCATTCCAGGAAATCAGCAGAGGCTTTATTTTCAATGAGAGTACATAATACATGAAAAACCCTATGATTACAAATTTCATGTCAGCTAAATATTCGCTAAAAAAACAACGAGCGAAGTGTCGTTCATGATAAAATACACGGGCATGTGTATCGATGTATGTACATACATACATGTACATGTACATACATTATTACGAATTATCAAAGTAAGATTCAGTCTATGTACATATATATATATAAATACAGAAATTATTTGTATGTTAAATCATGTTAACCGAATCAAAATACAGGAGAAACGATAATAGAGAGAATCAGTTGATAAATGATTTGAAAAAATTAACGTAAGTATATTTCAAGTCTACTTTTGACCGAGAAATAAAAATAAAAATGTGCGCGTCACGTAAAATATTTCATGTAAGTGATGATTTTTGTGCTTTGCCTGTACATTTATAAAAGATTGTCTCCGACAATAGGCCTTCTGGACAAATGTGAAATGGATTTTCACGCCAAATCCTTTAACTATACTAGTCTCTTTGAGATTTATGTAATTATTATAATACAATGCAATTATACGAATCGCAAAAATTATTTAATGTAAAACGTAGAAAAGTTTAACATGATTTTGTAGTAAACAAACGATTCCTTAAACACATCCTTTTTGCACGATGTTTAATATAATAGTTTTACGATTATTATTAATATAATAGTTTTACTTTATAGTATATATATCGTATATTTGAATTTATTATTTCTTGAAACAGTGTTTATACATGAGACATTTTACGACAATCGAAACTGTGACGCAGAATTCTATGTGATTACAAATTAAAATTGGTATATCAAAATATTCACATAGGACTCTAGTTGAGTCCCACTTCGTCTTTTGAAAAATTCATTATGGAAGATTCAATATGATGGTCAAAAGTGAGAAGAACCATGACTGGAAAATAAAGAAAATTGAAAAACATACAAGGGAAATGATACACAAACATTTTGTATATGCCAAGTTAATCTATGAGATGTACGAATTTTGTAAAAAAAAATTGAACCAAAAATCTAAGATGGCGATTCCAATGTGACGGCTCAAATTAGTATAATTAAGTAAAATGGTCTCTTCAAATTGATTATAATTTTTCATGAATTATTTAAAGCTCTCTGCATTTTACAGGATTGAAACTATCTCTGTATTATGCTCCAAGAACCCGCATTATCTTTTTCAAAGGTTTAACTTTTTAAATATTTTTTTTCATTATAATATGATTTTATAGTTTTTATAATTTTTCCAATTTTTTTTCTAGTATTGTATTGTATATAAAATTAGTAGCAATTGAAAAACTTGATACTTTCAATTTTTTATTCGATAGAAATAATAAAAGCATATCCATTTTCAATGTTAGCTACGCGTGGGGCATTGGAGAATCTTTTTGTAAGAAACCTTTAAGTTCTTTAATGTTCTTTCTTGCTACAAAATAATTATTGTATACGAATACAAAGTCGTATAGCAAGAAAGAACTTACAGGTTTCTTACGAGAAGATTCTCCAATGCACCATATGTGGCAACGTTCCAAATGGCTTTTATAATTTCTATCGAGTAAAAAATTGGAAGTACATATTAAGATTTTTAACTGCTACTAATCCTTTATATACAATATTAGGAAAAAATTGAAAAAAATTATTATTTATAAAAATTACAAAACAAGAATATAATGAAAAAAAAATTTTTTAAATTAAAACTTTAAAAAGATAATGCAGGCTCTTGGAGCTTAATATAGAAACAGTCTCGACCCTATAAAATGCAGAGAATTTTAAATAATTCATGAAAAATTATAATCAACTTGAAAAGATAATTTCACTTAATTTAAACTGTCACTTTGAAGCCACTATCTTACATTATTGGTTCGATTCTTTTTTCACAAAATTCGTACATCCCATAAATTAATTTGACATATATAAAACATTTACGCATCATTTCTCTTGCTTTTTAAAATTTTTTTATTTTCCAGCTACGTTTTTCTCACTTTTGTTTGCAATGTTGATTTTTTGTTGCATACAATTCTGGTCACATTACTATTCCGGTTGAAACGTCCCATATATACTTTTAAATATTATTTAAGAATATTTCATATATGGATTCATAAGGAACATTTACTTCTTTAAAGACAGACGAGGAAGTCAGCTTGTAAATGTATAGAAGAATAGAAGATAATCGAATTATAAGAAGGATAATTATTGATTCCTACATTTTCAAGCATTGGCATAGTGATTGATAATAAATTTTGTGGGATAAACTCGAATCTCCAAAGTTGGAATTTGAAAATAATAGCATGTAATTTTTAGCAATATTAAATATATTAAAATGTTACTTAATGTTATATTATTTAAACGGAAAGAGAAGGGAAAGAGAATGTATCGCTACGATAAATGCTGCGTTACATTTTATCGTCATTAAATATTCTCCATCACTCTATTATTTTTTCTACACGAAATTTTCGGCTAATAAATTCACAACGTAATTAATAGTAAATTCGATTGGATGCACTAATGCATATTAAAGCCATTATACTGATTTCATCCGTGCAAAAGTAAAATGCAAATATTTCGAATTATAAAATATGGATTTTATTTAACAGTACAGTAAAATGTATTAGGATTTCATTTAATCCATTCTTATATTTATATTAAACACATTTTTTTACGTCAATTTGCGGCTTTGTACAATGGCTTTAATGTGGGTGCATCCAATCGAATTCGCTATGCGAAATGTCAAACGAAAGAGTATATTCACACAAACTTGCATAGCTGCATAAACATATTCATAAAGAAAACCCAATCACATTTTATGTGGATCTTTATAAGAGAAATGCGATTAGATAATTTTCTTTATGCATACGTTTATGCAACTGCAAGTTTATATGGATGTACACTAAAATCACACACAAAATAATGTAAGTTTACATAATCATAGCATAAGGCTGTTGGACTAATGAGTATCTTATGTAAATCAACGTGGCGTCTTTATGTCGAATGCTATTAATCCAGAGGCTGGATTAAGTTATTCTTATCCAACTTATGTCATTTTGTGTGTGGCTTTAACTACTGTCATTTAAAAAAAAAGAGTTGATGTATTAACCGTATTCCTTATGAAATGAAATACCATATTGCTACTTTCACTTGATAATCAAATTGTTTTCAATTCAATAAATTGTCTATACACCGATAATAATTAAAATAAACGATAGATTTGTAAGTATAGCCATTACAGGATGCTTTGACACTTAGGCTATTGATACATTATTGTGTACGAATACCAAAATTATATTAAACTGCAATATTCCTTCAGCTGTATATCTCACCGAAAAAGAAACAGATCCATATATTATATAATAGAAATACTATGATATAGATTTTATTGTATGTTAGGCTTAAATAAATAACATTGTGAGAAGCAATTGTACGTGGTTTTTCTTGTCGCAATAATAAAAATTGTGATATTTTTACACATTTGCGTCATAGTTGCAAACGCAAGTACAAAATGAAAAATTATTTTATAATGATCAATATTAATCCACAACGTGCAAAATATAATATGTTAATATGATATATATATATAAATCTCTACTCATGCTGTTGTAAATCAGTATGATTCTTGCAAGCATTATTTACTACATACAAAGATCTACATCAACATACAAAAATCTACATAAAAAATGATCATACTGATTTTAAAGATATATTGATTTCCATGAGAAAAAACCATCACTCATACCCTAAATTGTACTCATCAATACCATCACCAATCATATTTCACATCATGATCTGTAACAAAAAAGAACACTATCGATTAAACTTAAAAAAGATCTACGAAAAGACAACTATTTGATGACGTGTTTATGAATATTTATGTATGTTTATACATATTTATATATATTAAGAATTAAACATATGAACAATTTTTTACCGGGTTAAAGCTGCGTTTTGCTCTTGTTTGAAAATAATCTTTTCCAAAGTTGAATTATTGACATGTAAAATGACTCCTGCACTAAAATAAAAATGTAGGAACAAACTAATATGTGTGTACAAAAAAAGAAAAATTTTACTTTATTTAAAAAAAAATTTTGATTAGAATATTAAATCATAAAAATATAATAGAAAACAAAAAAAACAGATGATACATCGATAAAAACCAAGCAAGAAGCATGGAAAAAAATTGTAACTTTCAATGCTAGCACTCACATTAATTAATAACAATTTAAAATAAAATTATGTAGTAGAAAGCCATCGATATTGACATACCACTGATCTTGTTTTTATTAGTATTAATAAAGTTCAATAGTTTTATATATATATAGTTTTTGAGAAATTAAAGATCTAAATCTTTAGGAAACCTATGTCACTATTTGTGACTTTCCTAATCTTATTTTTCGTCAATTCATGATCCATTGTATTATTGTGCTTCCACAATTTGCCTATTGGAGATGTAATTATATAATGCAATTGTACATAAGCCATAGATAAACAGCTACAACGTTTATAGGTAAAATTAAAGCAGTGACAAAGAGAAAAATTAGCAAAAGAACATCAACATCAAATGGCAACTGGAGGAGAAGAAGCGATTCCAGATGCTTAAATAGATCCCATAATCGAAATTGTAAATCCTCGTTTAATATATAAAATTTCAAATAACTCTGACGATGTTAACAAACGTAAGAATATGTGTGTATGTATGTATGACGTGCGTACGCGCATAAAAATTACTTATCAAAATGTAAGGAACACTTTCAAAACATTTGAAATTGCATAATCTACAGATCATCGCAACTCGGTAAAAATCAGCACAGACAGAAAAGTGCTCAGTTTTCGAAAACTTTTATCTTTACAGTTCTATTGTATATCTTATTAAAGATTACATTATTATATTTCTTAAAATAACGTACATTCAACAGCGCAACTTGATAAAAATTTTTTTCTTAAAAAGTTTAACTTTTATAAAAAAATATAAATAAGCTTTATCTCAAAATACTTTTTTATAGAAGTACTAGCTTTTTGTAAAATTATTAAATTCTTTAGACTTTAAAAATTTTTTCTTGTTCTATTACAGCTAACAATATAAAAGTGGAAATACAAGATGTATCAGAAAATATTGCAGATAAAACACATTTGGAAGAAAAACCCAAGAAAAAAATGAATGGTATTATATAATTTTGTTTTATATTTCTACTTATTATCAATGTGATAATTAATTTTTCTGCCTATAATTAGATCAAATCGAACTTATTGAAAATTCGTTAATATCGACTGTCCTTATCAACATCTTTGAATTAACCAATAAGAAAATATGCGGGAATTTTTAAACTACTCTCTATTTTATCATATTTAAACATTGTATGCTTTCTATTTCTTTCAACAATGACTACATCGATTAGTTTCTGCACGCTCTTCCAGCAATTTAGATAAATTGACTCAAGTTGCAGGTCGAACACATATAGAATCTCTTTTATAGATTTTTTACAATAAGCCATATTACCTAAATTTTAAGTTTTAATCTAAAGAACTGATCAATTACAGTTAAATATGAGAAAAATAATCGATTATGTTTGGTCAAAGTTTAGGTATTGGCTTATTGCAAAAAGAAATTCCATATAATAGATCAGATAATAAAATAAACCGATATTCATAGCCAATTTCTTAATTCAATTAATAATTCTTATTTTAATTAGCAATATCTTAAAATGCTAATAATGCTATAATGCTAATAATTAGCAATATTTTAAAATGTAACAAGACTGTTTTATAATGTTTTAAGAGTTAAATAACAATTTAAGATTTACGTTTTAAATTCAAGCGGACTATGAATACCAGCCCTCTAGATCATTTTGTAAACAATACAAATAAATAAACATTTAAAACATTTATGTATATATATATATATATATATATATATATATAATATACATTAGACATTAACCGTATTGACCTTTATTCGAGAATATGTGCAAAAGAGAAAAATCTTTCAGTTAATGTTGACTCAAATAGTGTCAGGTCTATTGAAAAGAAAGTTGAAAAGAACTGAAAACCATTGAGTTTTTCCGAATCAAATCGTATTTCACAAATCGACATAATTTCGATTCCAATTTTCTGCACGTTGACATAATGCCAGTTGTGAAGGATTGGGATAGTGCAAAGAGCCAAGCTGAACATTTGCATCCACAAATATATAAATCGGAGACTGACAAGAGAGAATATAGGTAAAACGCGAGCAAATACTCAGCAGTAAGCACGATTTCTATCGCAATAGATGTGAGACATAATAAGATAATAATCTTTTGAAAGAAATCTTACAATGAAATTTAGATTTTAAAAATGATCGACAAAGTATACAATATTCTTGCTAACTTCTCATTTATTATTGTTTATTTTGTCTTTCAAATTTAGGACCATCAGATTGCCAAACGGTTTAGAAGCTTTGCTAATATCCTGTGAACATTTAACAACATCTTCTTCTCAAGAAAATAAGGTAAAAAAAGACAATTTAATTTGCATTTTAAAATTTACTAATTTTTTTAGTTAACATATGAATCAAAATTTATATTTAAAATTAATATTAACAATAATCTTTAAAATCATAAGAAATATCTATTTTCATAAAATTTAAGCACTATATTATTAGAAGTTTTGATTTAAAAAATTTCATTTCCTGCACTGCAGAAAAGTTTTAATAAATTCATTTCAATGTGTGATACAATTTCAAACTGTTTAGTCATTCAGTTGATTATATTCAACTTTGTACTTAATACTACATGTAATGCGCGTGATGTATAAATTCTATTTTTTTTTTAAACAGGCAGCATGTAGCTTATGCCTGGATGTAGGAGAATTCAGCAATCCACCAGAAATTCTGAACATAACATATTTCTTAACCATGGAATATATGTATTTTCAAAAACCCGAAATACGTTCAGAGGTAGTAAAACATGACGCATAAATTTACCGTAAAAATTATTTATATTTAAGTATTTAAGTATCTTATTGTAGGAATGTATTACTTTCAAAAATTTTATTCATGACCATGATGGCACAACTCATGTCACAGTGGAAAACGAGCATACAATATTTTACTTTGATATCAAAGAAAACAATTTGTTTTTAGCTCTCCATAAGTTTGGTCTTTTTTTTATTAATCCTATAATGCCAAAATATATATTTATGGAGAACTTAAATGCCTTAAAAACCGGTATATAAATTGTAATCTTAACATTGTTGTCACAATTTGTAGTCTTGACATGCCGTACTTATATACAGTTATTATAGAATTTCAGGTAGAATTTAAAAGCAGGATAAGATACGAACAAATACTTTACTTCTCCGCACAAACTGGTCATCCAGTCAACATGTGTTCTGAAGACAATTTAACAGAAATAATAAATAATACAGATTATGACAAATTGTACGATATGATGGACAGATTTAAAAAGCGCCACTACAGCGCTCACAGAATGAAGCTAGCAATACGGGTAACTTCGTTAAAATTGTGACGAGAAAATTATTTATTACTTATAGGTTTATGGTTTTTTTATTTATCAAATAAATTTAACATGATACATATTTATAGTCGGGACTGTCGTTGGATACAATGGAAAAATTTGTCAAAGCGTGCTTTGTCCATGTACCAAATAACAGAATGCCTCCAGATAATTTTTCCAAATTTAAAAAGAATCTTCCTTTTGATATTTCCGCTTTCCGAAAAATGTATAAAGTTAATGATAATACGGAACATTTGACACGAGTAAGTGACTAAAATTTGAGCAGATATAAAAGAATCTAGATTTATATATGGAAATATATATAAATAAACGTTTTCTTTTGCAGTTACAAATAACGTGGGCCTTACCTTCATTCTCCGATTTTTATAAATGTAATTCATATCAATATATCCCGTGGATTATTGGATATAAAGGAAAAGGTTCCTTAATTAGTTATCTACGACAAAAAATGTGGAGTCCTATATCAGACAATAATATGTTTTATTGTGAGATTCAACAAAATTCTATATACAGCTTACTACAGCTCATCATACCACTCACTTCTAAAGGACAAAAACATCTGGAAGATGTTTTAGATGCAATATTTTCTTTTATCAATTTATTAAAGACAGAAGGTCCGCGGGAAGAAATGTACAATAACATTTTTAAGATTAAACAACATATTTTTAGGTAAAGTAATTTTAGAAATATATATATGTATTTAAGATGATTGAAGAGAAAAGCCAACAACATATTTGTAGAACGCCACTTACAATTGAAGGTCTTTTTAGATATACTAATTACGACAAAAAAGATATCTCTGAGGTAAAATTATTCTCTAAGAGTATGCATTTCTATCCGCCGAAGATTTATATAATTGGATTCGAGCTTGATTTGGATTATAATGCAAAAGTTATACAAAAATGTTTGAATTATTTAACACCTGAGAGGACAAATATTATGATTTTCTCAAGGGATTTTAATTGTTTCGAATTAAAGAAAGTTGAACCATGGCAGCAAACGGCATTTACGGATATTGAGATACCGAAAGAGTGGATCGAACGTTGGAAAGTCATCGAGCCATTACTAGAGTTTTATTTATTGCCGAATATATTCCTTACCAAACTTTATCTAAGAGCTCTAAAGACACCAAACGAAAAAATTGAGAAATATCCCGTGAAATTATACAGTAATTCTCTGTCGGAGATTTGGTATCGCCCAGATTTTAAACATTGTTTGCCGAAATGTTGTATGCATTTCTATTTTATTTCACCTCTAAAACTTCAGCCGTTAAAGAAGTAAGTAGCATAGAAAATGTAATAATAATATATTATAGTAGTTACTGTACTTGACATTATATGTATTCCAATTTTTACAATTACCAATATTATGATTTTTATATAATTATTTATATCTTATTGAAAAAGATGTGAACATTAATGACATTTCAGTCGAGTTCTCATGGATATGTACTGCAGATTATTGGAACAGCTTTTAGCCGAAGAATTATATCCAGCTATACAGATTGGGTTTAAATATAATATCATTGTCAATAACAATGGTTTTACACTAAAAATAAGCGGTCCTAATAAAACTCTACCAGTAAGTATACGTTTAAAATGTGCTTTGGAGTTATAAATAGGATTTCAAAATATATCATTATATTTATATTACAGCTTTTAGTAGCTTTTTTTGCATATGGCATGACGCAATATTCAAGCATAATTACGAAGGACATATTTGAAAATACCAAAATTCAACAAATTCAGACATATTATGACTCAATTAGCAAACCTGAGATTTTCATTAAGTACTGATGACTGTTTATTATACCAAGCATTATTACAACAATTTTAATATTTTTACATGACTAAAATAAATATATGATTAACATATTAATTGTAACAATTGATATCATAGAATAAATTACATCACGTTACATTTCTGCTAATCAATAATATCTTTACTTTTGCTTATAGAGACATGGCATTATCGATACTAAAACTCGTTCATCATTCACTAATTGATATGCATACTACTCTACAAGATATCACTTTCCAAGACTTTCAAGACTTTGTAAAATCCTTTACCGAACGTCTATACATTCAATGTCTCATAGAAGGAGACATAATACCGAGTATTGCGATAAATACCGTACAGCAACTTATTAAAACAATTAATTGTAAACCTTTACACTCAAATACAATACAACAGCGCAGATGCTTTCAAATACCTTTGGGCACAAGTTATTACTTGATTAAAAATATTAACAAATTAGATACAAGTTCAGTGATATCAAATTATTATCAAACCAGTGTCACCACGACTGAATTATTGACATTAATGAATCTGATAAGCGTAAGTATTAAGGAGATTCTAAAGTGAAGCGTGAACTCCGAAGAGATCGCTATACATTGAAAAAATGCGACACATCAACACATTTTTATATACTACTGCACCAATATTTCACGCGCAAATATACACAAATTTTTCTAGAATAGTAGCACTTTAATTAGACTTTTCGCGATGTTTGTTTATGTAAACTATTAGTCAGTGCCACAATTTCAAAAGTATAGATTGCAAAACTTTTCTATCAATCAAATATTGTTTCGATATTGATAACATCGTATTGGAATAAGAAATGATAAAAAATCAATTTAAATCCTTTTTTTCGGCATAAACTATATCTTACAAACATGTATTAATGCGTATACTTTAAAAAAATACCTGAAAAAGGATTTTCAAATCTGTAAAAGAGGAAAAAAGTTATAAGAATTATTGCGTTTAGTCGATGAGACAACTTAAGGATCCCCTTAAACATATATACATATTGTTGTGTATATTTTGAATGCATGGAATCTTTCATGTATACTCATTTATTTTTAAAAGTTAACGAAATATGATGAATATAATATTTTTAATTATCGATTAATTTTACCTGCACATCACATTCACTTACACTTGTTTTTAGTATATAATGACCGATAAGTTACGAGTCTTTAAGTATGAGGATCTACATACTGATAAGTTTACACATACCACAATCGACGTTAGAGATATTGATGGAATTCTAGGATATTCCATTACTGTTTGCATTCAGGCAAATAAATACACAACCGAGTACGTTGATAAGGAGATCGACGAATTTTTGAGATGGTTTAAAAACGATTTGGAAAAGCTCACAGAAAAGGAATTGGATGTTTACAAAAAAATGTTCCTAAAATCTAGATTACATGATAATGCTAATCTTGAAGACGAAGTTGAAAGAAATTGGGAGGTGATTGTGAAACGTACTTACATATTTGATTTTCACGAACAGGAAATACTTACTCTAAAGAAAATAAATGTTAATAAGCTGAGGGAATGGCTTGCAGACCACATATCGAATGAAAGTAATTTTAGAAAATTGAATTTACATATTGTAGGATCTAATCTCAAAGAAACGAAATACGTTCATTTGGAATATATAAACGACGATAATCAGCAATACAAGACAAATAAAAATCATTATATTACTAAAATAAGAGATTATAAGAACAAAATTTTCATGTTTCCAACTAAACATACGAACAAATTTTCTTCAGAGTAGTATGTAGCACATTAACGATTTAATAGCATAATAAAAATGAAATTATAACTTGTATTATTTTATGATAATGAAGTTTTTTTTAATGGTTAAATGATTATATTTAAGTTTTTTATTTTCGCAAAGCAACTATCCAATAAATGTGAGAATTTGTTGCAATTAGTATACTTCTATATTCTTTCCGATAAGCCATTACGAATAATAGCTTATTATAATAATAACTATTATTGTAACTATTATTATAATAATAAGTTATTATATTAATAACTATTATTATAATAATAGCTGGAATTTTGCATTTTGCTGCAGGACTAGAATATTAGAAGTTAATAGAACGAAATTTTCTCACATTAAAATTAGAATTGTTAGTTTTATATATTAACGATACTTTTCTTTAATAAGAAAATATAAACAGATATATAATAGAAACATATTATAAGTAATTGTAATAACTAGACAAAAACATATACTGTGATAATAATGGAGAGTGCTAGTTAGGAAATAAAGTACTTGCCCATGATGTAATTTTTCATATTTTTTATTTGTATTCTAAACACGACAAAATGTTTTCAATAAAATATGTCTCTCACTCTCTTTTTCTCTCTCTTTCTCTCTCTCTCTCCTTCTATTTTTTTCTACTCACTCGTATGAAACATTTTCATACTTAACTTAATTGATTTAAAATTCATATTCTTTTACAAAGACTGCATACCAGATGAGCAAGGCTTTTCTATAAACTGATCGGAAGATCCAACAAATATTTTATTTTTGTGTATGCATAAGCATTGTGTAGGAATTAGATTTTTTTAAAATTAATGAAATACTAAATATATATTTTTTAATAATATATTTATACTCTCGAGAAAAAAAGAAAATTTTCAAATTTAACTGCTTTTTAAGTCAACTGCTCCGTTTCGTGTTCTTTTGAAAAAGAAAATTTTACAATTCGGCGACAGTTGGCGAGCATAAAAAAAACAGAGCACTTGCTTCTAAAAATCAAATTTAATAACTATTAATAAGTAGTATACAATATAAATATTTTAAATTAATGCAACATTAAGCGTGGGTTTCGAATTTTATGTTTTAAATAAACATCATATATATCCTTTTTCTTTTTCTATCGTTCGAATAATATTATATATATTTGTAAATCTTATTTTCAAACATTTATTATTTGTAATCACAATATGAATAGTCAAAAAATATTTATATTCTTAAATTAATCTTTAGGTCTCTTCCAGAACTCTTTGATAATTATAAAAATTTGTTTAAAGATGCCAATCTCTAATAGTTAACCTATTTTTTTCAGTTAATTTCCATGCATATTGTTCATGTATTTCTTTTTAAAAACAAAAGGAAAACTTAACGATATAAGTTCAACTCAATTTACCGATGATTCTCGTTCAATATAGCATTATAATTCTAAAAAAAGAAATTAGACGTGATTCTTTAAACACAATCTGTTCTTAAGGGGGCATATACATCTAAAGGTGGTAAAAAATCAATTTTCTTTTTAATATTTTTAAAGTATAATGTCTTAAAAAAACATTTTTACAGATTTATCCGGCGAAAAATAAAGGAGTAACACGAAATTATAGACGAGTAAGTTTTGAGCTCGTTGAAGACGACAGGTAGGCACGCCTATGACAAAATAGTTCAAGTTCGCGCAAGTCAAAAAAGGCTCTTCCTCTAATCATTGTATTTTCCAATAGCATTCCTCAGAAATGCATTTTAAGATACGAACGATTGGTTCAGTATACATAACAGTTTCTGGAAGAGCAATTGAAAAGGTTGAAACATTAGCTACGAAAAGTATGAACCGAATATAAAACTTTAAACGCGTTTTTTTCAAAACGTAATGTTTTCAAAACGTGTGGTCACTGTATCTTGACGGCTCGACCAATCGATTTATAATTATAATATATATACGGAAAACTGTTCTTGACATAGGATTTTTTTTCCTACGATGTTGCTTTTGTAGCCAAAAGTGAACAAAATTTTATATTATTTTTAAATGAAATTATAATGATAAATAGAGAAAAGTATCATCTTTACAATAGAACAAATTAGACTCCTTTGTCTTTATCCGTTTTTCCACAAAAAATTCAGAAATTAGGCCTCGTTTGATCAGGCTAGTTGTATGTGCCCCTTAAACTTTATTATACTTAAACTAGAAGTCTATTTTCTGTAGCTGAACTAGTGTACACTATTACAACTTAAAGGGAGATAGATATAGGTTTGATTTTGTCGAAAGAGAGTTTTAGAGCAGCTTAGTACAAGAACAGAAAACAAATCAAATAGTATGCTCTCTATTTCGTTCAACTGACCATTATTAGACCTGTGCTAAATTTCAGATAGCTTTAAACCGGAGTACGCTTTTTTATTTCAATTTGTAGTTCAGTCAAATTAAGTTCAAATTTCAAGCACTTGTCGCGCGCACATATGGAACCTTTTTCAGGTATGCCTAGCAACAGTGAAATAATTACTTAAATAGTCTTAATAAGCAGACAATCGTAAATGAATCTTATTGAGGTTAACCGTTTTAAATAATACGTTAAGATGTTAATAAGGTTTAGTAATTGGTTTATGATATTTTAAGATAAGATATTTCAACGATATTAAGTATAAGATCAAATCGCGTATATAATACGTTACCTGGCCTGCTGGATTATTTGCTCTCAGACCAGTGGGAACATTACAAGTTAGTAAACATCTACGATCTTAGTTTATGATATACATAGTTAGTCATATATCGACTTCTGTTCGAAAGCAATTGGCATAATGGAAAAAGAAGCTATCGGTTAGAGTGCTGATTAAAATTGACTACCAGAAACGACTTAATATTGGGAATTTTTTCATCGGATAGTATTATGTAAGGAAGTGGAAATAATAAGAGTTTTTAAGTTGAATATCTAGGAACTTCCATTAAATTGAAGAATGACAAAAAGGAATATAGGTGAGGCAAAAGAAATTCTGAACACAGCAATATGCACGATTGAAATAAGCGTGAGAAATACTACTACGAAGATAATTTTTTTAGAAGAAACAATATAATGTATTTTTTATTAATAAATGCAGGAATTATACTTTTCTAAATAATAATATGTAACATTCTCATTGATGTTTCATTTTATGAATACTTTGTTTGCTTCGTCTTTTTAATTTAGAGCCATTAGATTATCAAATGGTTTACCAGCTTTGCTAATATTCGATTCAAAGACATGCTTTTCTCAACATCAAGATATGAAAAATGAAATGAAGGTACGGACTAAATAATTTAATGTGCATTTTAGGATATACCTTACACCAATTTTTTTACTTACTTTATTATTAAAATTTATTAAAATTGTAATATATCGAAGGCATATCTCACAAAATATACCTATTCATTATTTTCAAGATTTAATTATATTATTAAAAGTTTCGGTTTAAAAAAGTTGATTTTCTTCACTAACTGTAAAAGAATTTTTCATTATTTAATTCTAAAATGTATTACTAAAATGTATTAATTTTCAAATCATTTACGAGTCATTCCTTTAAATGTTTTTTGCCCATTTAATATTTAGCTTGTATTATGCGTGATAAGTATATAAATATATTTTTTTTTAATAGGCAGCACGTTGCTTATGTGTGACAACAGAAATGTTCTGAGCCAGCAAAATTTCCAGGTATATCATTTTTCGAGTATATCTTTTTTTTGACTGAATTCGAGAAACATTGTCAAGTACTAAAAATATGATACGTATAAATTTATTTATTTATTATATAAATAATTATTATAATTATAATAATTATTATATATTGTTTAAATCATCTTACTTGCAGAAATATAATTTAGAAAAACTTACTCGTAGACATGGAAGCAACTGTGATTACTTATTTGATTACGATGAATATACATTATCGTTTATCTTTGATATTCAAGAGAAACACTTTTTATCAATTATCATTCATTTTGCTAAATTTTTCACGAACTTTCTACCGAAAAAAGATACATTTATACAGAATGAAAATGATATAAAGAAAGATAGATTATAATACTGTTGCAACTGGCAATGTTAAAATATCGTATTTATATAGAATTTCAGACAGCCTTAAATTTTGCCAACGAGAACAGAGTTCAGCAACCACAATGTTTTTCCTTTACGCGAACTGATCATCCAATCAACAAGATTACTGAGGATCGAGGATTATAAAACAGCACGAAAATTTGGATTACACGAAATTACATGAAAAGCTACACAAATTCAAAGAGCCATTATAATATTCGCAATATAAAGTTGGTTACAAGTAATTTTGTTAAAATTGCGACAAACAATTAATTACTTTTACAGTATACAGTTTATGTATTTCAAAAACAAGCTTAAAATTAGTAAAAAATGATGATTCCTTTTGAAGGAATCCTTTTAGACTGCCGCTTTTCAAAAAAATGTATAAAATTTCTGCTTTGAAACATGTTGGACAAGTACTAAAAGTTAACCAAGTCGAAAAAAATCTATGTTTATATTATGAGTAAAAATATAAATATGTAAAATAAAATTTGATTGAATTCTGCAGCTAGAAATAATATGGGCCATGCCTTCGCTATTTGCTTTATATAAAAGTAAATCATATCGATACATCTCGTGGCTTATTGGGAACATGAAGGAAAAGGTTCCCTAATTAGTTATCTACGCAAAAAAATGTGGAATGTTACCAATGTTTCCAATGAGGAAATTTGTTACTTTCGCGTAGATACAGATAATTATATTTTACGCGTAAACGCTCAACTGTAATTTGAATTTATATACCGTTAATAGACTGTCCTTATCAATGTCTTTGAATTAACCAATAAGAAAATATGAGGGATATTTTTAAATTTCATATACTCTCTATTTTATCATATTTAAACATTGTGTACTTTCTGTTTCTTTCAACAACCACTGCATCAATTAGTTGTAAATCGCACGCTCTTCCATCTCGGCATATAGTTCACGTAAATTGACTCAAGTTGCAGATCAAACTCATATAAAATCTCTTTTTTAGGCTTTTTATAATAAACCACATTATCTAAGTTTTAAGTCTTAATCTATAAAGAATTGATCAATTAAAGGGTGTTTTTTTAAGCCCGATAGATTTTTTTAAGCCCGATAGAACTTAAAATTGTAAAAACTAACACAAAAATTAAATTATAATCAAAAAATTTTTTTTAGTCGAAAGATCAATGCATGGCATTAACATTTGAAAATGATTTCGGGCATATGGCCACCGCGGCTGTTTAATTTAATTTTTTGTTTTATTTTTTACAATTTCAAGTTCTATCGGGCTTAAAAAAACACTCTTTACAATGGAATATGAGAAGAATAATCGACTATGATTCGTCAAAGTTTAGATATTGGCTTATTGTAAAATGAAAGCCCATTACGCCAATAATCATAATAAGATAAACCGATATTCATAGCCAATTTCTTATTTCAATTAATAATTCTTATTTTAATTAGCAATATCTTAAAATGCTATAATGCTGCAAATGCTAATAATGCTAATAATGCTATAATGCTAATAATACTGCAAATGCTAATAATTAGCAATACTTTAAAATGCAATAAGAATATTTAATAACAATTTAAGAATTAAATAACAATTTAAGATATAAATTTTAAATTTAAACGGATTATGAATACTAGACCTGTCACTATGTAAACGATACGAAAAAATAAACATCTAAAACCTCTACGTATGTACAATATATATATATATATATTGTATATAACATATACATTAGCATTAGCCGTATTGACCTTTATTCGAGAATATGTGCAAACAAAGAAGATCTTTTAGTTAATGTACTGATTCGAATAGTGTCAGGTTTATTGAAAAGGAAGTTAAAAAAAACTGAAAACCATCGGACTCTTCCGGATCAAATCATATTTCACAAATCGACATAATTTCGATTCCAATTTTCTGCACGTTGACATAATGATGGTTGTGAAGAATTCGTATAGTGCGAGCAACCAAGCTAAACATTTGCATCAACCTGATAAATCAGAGAATGACAAGAAAGAATATAGGTAAAAAGCAACCAAATACTCAGCAGTAAGCACGATTCGCAATAGACGTGAGATATAATAAGATAGTAATTTTTTGAAAGAAATCTTGCAATCCATTTAGATTTTAGAAGTGATCGACAAAGTATACAATATTCTTACTAACTTCTCATTTTATTATTGTTTGTTTTGTCTTTAAAATTTAGAGCCATCAGATTGCCAAACGGTTTAGAAGCTTTGCTAATATCCGATGAACATTTAACAACATCTTCTTCTCAAGAAAATAAGGTATAAAAAAGATAATTTAATTTGCATTTTAAGACTTACTAATTTTTTTAATTAATATATTACTCAAAATTTATATTTAAAATTAATATTATTATAACAATAAACTTTAAATCTCATAAGAGATATCTATTTTCATAAGATTTAAGTAGAATATTATCAGAAGTTTCGATTTGAAAAATTTAATCTCCTACACAGCAGAAAAGTTTCCATAAATTAATTTCGAAATGTATAATAAAATTTCAAACTGTTTAATCATTCTGTTGATTATATTCTGTTGATTATATTTTTCTCCTTAACACTATGTGTAATGTGCATGATGTATATATTCTTATATTTTTTTAAACAGGCAGCATGTAGCTTATGCGTGAACGTAGGAAATTTCAGCGATCCACCAGAATTTCCGGGCATATCATATATGTTAGCCTTTGAATATATGTTTTTTCGAGAACCCGAAAAATGTTCAGAGGTACTAGAACATGAGCATAAATTTATAGTAAAAATTATTTATTCATATATTTAAATATTTAAGTATCGTCTTATTTGTAGCAATGTATTCCTTTGGAAAATTTTATTCATGACCATGATGGCACAACTCATGTCTCAGTGGAAAACGAACATACAATATTTTACTTTGATATCAAAGAAAATAACTTGTTTTTAGCTCTCCATAAGTTTGGTCTTTTTTTTGTTAATCCTATAATGCCAAAACATATATTTATGGAGCAACTAAAAGCCATAAATACCGGTATATAAATTGTAATCTTAACATTGTTGTCGCAATTTGCAATCAATCACATGCCATGCTTATATAGAGATAACATAGAGTTTCAGATAAGCTTATTTAATGGCAGGTCGAAATACGAACAACTATTTTCCTCCTTCGCACAAACTGGTCATCCAGCTAACATGTTTTCTGTGGAATATTTAATAAAATTGCGCATTAATATAGATTACGACAAATTGTTCAATGCGCTAGACAGATTTAAAAAGCGCCACTACAGCGCTCACAGAATGAAGCTAGCAATACGGGTAACTTCGTTAAAATTGCGACGAGAGAATTATTCATTACTTAGATTTGTAGTTTTGTTGTTTATAAAATAAATTTAACATAATACATATTTTTATAGTCGGGACTATCGTTGGATACAATGGAAAAATTTGTCAAAGAGTGCTTTGTCCATGTACCAAATAACAGAATGCCTCCAAATAATTTATTCAAATTTAAAAAGGATCTTCCTTTTGATACTTCCGCTTTCCGAAAAATGTATAAAGTTAATGATGATACGGAACATTTGACACGAGTAAGTGACTAAAATTTAAGTAGATATAAAAAAATCTAGATTTATATATGAAAATTTATATAAATAAACGTTCTTTTTTGCAGCTACAAATAACGTGGGCTTTGCCTTCATTCTCCGATTTTTATAAATATGATTCATATCAATATATTCCATGGATTATTGGATATAAAGGAAAAGGTTCCTTAATTAGTTATCTACGACAAAAAATGTGGAGTCCTACATCAGACAATAATATGTTTTGTTGTGAGATTCAACAAAATTCTTTGTACAGCTTAATACAACTCACCATACCACTCACTTCTAAAGGACAAAAACATCTGGAAGATGTTTTAGATGCAATATTTTCTTTTATCAATTTATTAAAGACAGAAGGTCCGCGGGAAGAAATTTACAATAACATTTTTAAGATTAAACAACATATTTTTAGGTAAAGTAATTTTAGAAATAAATATATGTATTTAAAATGATTGAAGAGAAAAGTCAACAACATATTTGTAGAACGCCACTTACTTACCTAATTGAAGGTCTTTTTAGATACGTTAATTACGACAAAGAAGATATCTCTGAGGTAGAACTATTCTGTAAGAATATGTATTTCTATTGGTCGAAGGATTATATAACTGTAAACCAGCTTGATTCGGATTATAATGCAAAAGTTATACAACAATGTTTGAATTATTTAACACCTGAGATGGCAAATATTATGATTTTCTCCAAGGATTTTAATTGTTTCGAATTAAAGAAAATTGAACCATGGTGGCATACGGAATATACGGATATTGAGATACCGAAAGGGTGGATCAAACGTTGGAAAGTCATCGAGCCATTACCAGAATTTTATTTACCGTTACCGAATGTATTCCTTATCAAAAATCATCATCTACTAAAGACATCAAACGAAAAAATTGAGAAATATCCTGTGAAATTATACAGTAATTCTATGTCGGAGCTTTGGTATCGCCCGGATTTTAAGTTTTGTTTGCCGAAATGTTGTATGCATTTCTATTTTATTTCCCCTTTAAAGCTTCAGTCGTTGAAGAAGTAAGTAGCATAGAAAATGTAACAATTCTATATTGTAGTAGTTACTATTCAACTTATATATAACACATTATTTGTATACCAATTTTTAACTTATAGTTACCAATATTATGATTTTTATCAATATTATAATTATTTACATCTTATTGAAAAAGATGTAAACATAAATAACATTTCAGTGAAGTTCTCATGGATATGTACTGCAGACTATTGGAACAGCTATTAGCCGAAGAATTATATCCAGCTTTACAGGTTGGGTTTAAATATGATATAAGTGTCAATAGGAATGGTTTTACACTAAAAATAAGAGGTCTTAATGAAACTCTACCAGTAAGTATACGTTCAAAGTGTGCTTTCGAGTTATAAATACAATTTCAAGATATATCATTGTATTTATATTGCAGCTTTTAGCGGCTTCTTTTGCACATGGCATGGTGCAATATTCAAGCTTAATTACGAAGGATATATTTGAAAATACCAAAATTCAACAAATTCAGACATATTACGACTCAATTAGCAAACCTGATATTTTTATCGTGTACTGACTGTTTATTATGTCATTATTATAACAATTACAAAATTCTTACATGACTAAAATCAATGATTAACATATTAATTGTAACAAAAATCATAAAATAAATTCCATCATGTTACATTTCTGCTAATAATATCTTTACTCTTGCTTGCAGCGACATGGCATTATCGATATTGAAATCAGTCCATCATTCACTAATTGATATGCATACTGCTCTACAAGATATCACTTTGAAAGACTTTCAAGACTTTGTGAAATCTTTTACCGAATGTCTATACATTCAATGTCTCGTGCAAGGAAACATAACGTCGACTGCTGCGATCGAGACCCTACAGCAATTTATTAAAATAATTAATTGTAGACCTTTACATTCAAATACGACACAACAGTTTAAAGGCACTCAGATACCTTTGGGCATAAGCTATTACAAAATTAAAAATATCAATAAATTGGATACAATTTCCATGATGTCAAATTATTATCAAATCGGCGTTACCACGATTGAATTATTGACATTAATTAATCTGATAAGCGTAAGTATTAGGGGATCTTAAAGTGAACTCCGAGGAGCTATTTACTGAAAAAATGCGACGCATTAATACATCTTTATGTACTACTGCATCAATATTTCATGCATACATATACATAAATTTTCCTAAAATAATAGTATTTTAATTAGACTTTTAAATCAAATTCTAAGAATTCGGTGTTGTTTGTTTATGTATACTATTACCCAGTGAGAAATGACAATAAAACATCGAATTGATGTCGATTCAACGTCGAAATCATCAAATCGATATCGATTCCATTGTCATTTCTTACTGCATAATCAGTGGATATGCCAATTTCATAAGTAAGATTGTGAAGCTTTTATATCAAGCAAATGTTTCAATATTGATAATATTGGAGTAAGAAATGATAAAAAAATCAATTTAAATCTTTTTTTCGGCATAAACTATATCTTACAAACACTTATTAATGCGAATACTTTAATCTTGAAAAAGGATTTTCAAATCTGTAAAAGAAGAAAAAAGTTATACAAGAATTATTGCATTTAGTCGATGATATAGACAACTTACGGATCCCCTATATATAAATATATATATATATATATATATATATATATATACATATTGTTTTGTATATTTTGAATGCATAGAATCTTTCATGTATATTCATTTATTTTTAAAAATTAATGAAATATGATGAATATAAGATCTTTGATTATCACGATTAATTTTACCTGCACATCACATTCACTTGCACTTGTTTTCAGTATATAATGACCGATAAGTTACACAAGCGTCTACGTACTGATAAGTTTATATATATCACAATTGATGTTAGAGATGATGATGGAATTCTAGGATATTCCATTACTGTTTGCATTCAGGCAAGTAAATACACAACCGAATACATTGATAAGGAGATCGATGAATTTTTGAGGTGGTTTAAAAACGATTTGGAAAAACTCACAGAAAAGGAATTGGATGATTACAAAGAAATATTCCTAAAATCTAGATTACATGACAATGCCAATCTTGAAGACGAAGTTGAAAGAAATTGGGAGGTGATTGTGAAATGTACTTACATATTTGATTTTCACGAACAGGAAATACTTGCTCTAAAGAAAATAAATGTTAATAAGCTGAGGGAATGGCTTGCAGACTACATATCGAATGAAAGTAATTTTAGAAAATTGAGTTTACATATTGTAGGATCTATTCCCAAAAAAACGAAATACGTTCATTTGGAATACATAAACGACGATAATCAGCAATATAAGACAAATAAAAATCATTATATTACTAAAGTAGGAGATTATAAAAAAAAACTGTTCATGTTTCCAACAAACGTTCGAACAAATTTCTCTTCAGAGCACGTAGTATGTAACACATTAACGATTTAATAGTATAATAAAAATGAAATTATAACTTGTATTATTTTATGATAATTTTTTTTTAATGATTAAATGATTATATTTAAGTTTTTCATATTCGCAAAGCAACTACGCGATAAATGCGAGAATTTGTTGCAATTACAATTAGTATACTTCTATATTCTTTCCGATAAGCCATTACGAATAATAGCTGTTATTATAATAATAACTATTATTGTAATAGAATTTTGCATTTTGCTGCAGGACTAGAATATTAGAAATAAATAGAACGAAATTTTCTCACACTAAAATTAGAATTGTTAGTTTTATATATTAACGATAATTTTCTTTAATAAGAAAATATAAACAGATATATAATAGAAACATATTATAAGTAACTGTAATAACTAGACAAAAACATATACTGTGATAATAATGGAGGGTGCAAGTTAGGATATAAAGTACTTGCTCATGATGTAATTTTTCATATTTTTTATTTGTATTCTAAACATGACAAAATGTTTTCAATAAAATATGTCTCTCACTCTCTTTCACTCTCTCTCTCTCTTTCTCTCTCCCTCTTTCTCTCTCTCTCTCTCTCCTTCTATTTCCTCTACCCACTCGTATGAAACATTTTCATACTTAACTTAACTGATTTAAAAGTCATATTCTTTTACAAAGGCCGCATACCAGATGAGCAAGGCCTTTCTATAAACTGATCGGAAGATCCTACAAATATTTTACTTTTGTGTATGCGCAAGAATTGTGTAGGAGTTGGATTTAAAAAAAATTAATGAAATACTAAATATATATTTTTAATAATATATTTATACTCTCTATAAAAGAAGGAAATATTTATAATTGACTGCTTTTTAGTTAACTGCTCTATTTCCTATTCTTTCGGAAAAGAAAATTTTGCGATTCGGTGATAGCTGGCGAGCATAAAAAAACAGGCAGAACATTTGTTCCTAAAAATCAGATTTAATGACTATTAATAAGTAATATAAATATTTTAAATTAATGCAACATTCATTAAGAGTGGATTTCGCGTTTTACTTTAAATAAACATAATGTATATCCTCTTTCTTTTTCTATCTTTCCAATAATATTATATAGATTTGTAACTCTTATACATTTTCAAACATTTATTATTTATAATCACAATATGAATAGTCGAAAATATTTATATTCTTAAATTATCTCTAGGTCTTCTATTATTCGATATCGAATTATAAGAATTTGTTTAAAGTTAACAATCTCTAATAATTAGTTTATTATCTTCAGTTAAACTCCATACATATTGTTCATCTATTTCTTTTTAAGAACAGAAGGAAAAATTAACGATATGAGTTCAACTCAATTTACCGACGATTCAATAACGATTTAATATTGTTCTAAAAAAGAAATTAGGCGTTATTTTTTAAACACAGTCTGTTTTTAAAGGAGCATATACACCTAGAGGTAATAAAAAATCGATTTTTTTTTAAAGTATAATGTCTTAAAAATATTTTTGTACATTTATCTGGCAAAAAATAAAGAAGTCACACGAAATTATAGACGTGTAAGTTTGAGCTCGTTGAAGACGACAGGTAGACGCGCCTGCGACAAAATAGTTCAAGTTCACGCAAGTCAAAAAAGGGTCTTCCTTTAATCATTGTATTTTCCAATAGCATTCCTCAAAAATGCATTTTAAGATACGAACGATTGGTTAAGTATACATAACAATTTCGTCTGGAAGAGCAACTGAAAAGGTTGAAACATTAGCTACGAAAAGTATGAACCGAATATAAAACTTTAAACGCGTTTTTCTCAAAACGTACTGTTTTCAAAACGCATGGTCACTGTATCTTGAAGACAGCTCGATCGATTTATAATTACACACTTTTTCTATATACTGAAAATTGTTCTTGACGTAGGATTTTTTTTCTTACGATGCTTTCGTAGCCAAAAGCGAACAAAATTTTTTTTTTTAATCGTTATGTTAACTTTGACCAGCTGCCATTTTATTCAAATGCTATATTAAAAATAATGACTATATCAAGCATAAGATTTATGTTTCAATTTCATAAAACCTGCCATTTTGATTTCAAACGGGTCTTGTGCGAGCAGCAATGGTCATTCATTTTATAAAATATGACGTACGAAAATTTGAATAGTGTCTCTATTTTATATTATTTTTAAATTGTAATGATAAATAGAGAAAAGTATCATCTTTACAATGGAACAAATTAGACTTCTTTGTCTTTATCCGTTTTTCCACAAAAAATTCGAAAATTAGGCCTCGTTTCAGGCTAGTTGTATATGTTCCTTAAACTTTATTATACTTAAAATAGAAATCTGTTTTTTGTAGTTGAACTAGTACATTATTAGAACTTAAAGGGAGATAGATATGGGTTTGATTTTGTCGAAAGAGAGTTTTAGAGCAGCTTAGTACAAGAACAGAAAACAAACCAAATAGTATGCTCTCTATTTCGTTCAACTGACCATTATCAGACCTGTGTGGCTAAATTTCAGATAGCTTTAAACCGGAATACGCTTTTTTATTTCAATTTGTAGTTCAGTCAAATTAAGTTCAAATTTCAAGCACTTGTCACACATGTGGGATGTCTCTTTTAGATTTAGCAACAGTGAAATAATTACTTAAACAATCTCAATAGGCAGACAATCATAAATGAATCTTATTGAAATTAATCATTTTAAATAATACGTTAAGAAGTTAATAAGGTTCAGTAATTGATTTATGATATTTTTAGATAAGATATTTCAACGATTAAGTATAAGATCAAATCGCGTATATAATACTTAACTGGCTTGTTATTTGCGGATTATTTGCTCTCAGAGGGAATAATACAAGTTAGTAAACATCTACGACTTTTGCTTAGTATGTACACAAGTTAGTCATATCAACTTCTATTCGAAAGCAAGTGGTATAACGGAAGAAAAAACCGTATCGGTTAGAGTGCTGGTTAAAATCGTCCAGAAACGAATTAATATTAGAAATTCTTTCATCTGATCGTATTAAATCGACGAAATAATGCAAGAAAATGAAAACATTAAGAGTGATCAAGTTGAATATCTAGAAACTCCCATCAAATCGAAGAATGACAAAAAGGAATATAGGTGAGGCGAAAGAAATTCTGATCAGCAATATGCACGATTTCGATTGAAATAAGCGTGAGAAATATTACTATGAAGATAATTTTTTTAGAAGAAACAATATAATGTATTTTTTATTAATAAATGTAGGAATTATATTTTTCTAAATAATAATATGCAACATTCTCATTGACGTCCCATTTTATTAATATTTTGTTTGCTTTGTCTTTTAAATTTAGAGCCATTAGATTACCAAATGGTTTAGAAGCTTTGCTAATATCCGATGAATATTCAAAGACATGCTCTTCTCAACTTCAAGATATGAAAAATGAAATGAAGGTACTACTGAAATAATTTAATGTGCATTTTAGGATATATCTTATTTTTTCACTTACTTTATTATTAAAATTGTAATATATCAAAGGCAGGTCTTACAAAAGATATCTATCTTTTCAAGATTTAATTGTATGATTAAAACTTTCGGTTTAAAAAAATTGATTTTCTTCACTAACTGTAAAAGAATTATTCATTATTTAATTCCAAAATGTATTACTCAATTTTAAATCATTTACGAATCATTCCGTTAATTATATTTATTTCTTCATTTAATATTCAGCATGTATTGTGTGTGATACGTACATAAATATATTTTTTAATAGGCAGCATGTTGCTTATGTGTGAGAACACGAACTTTCAAAGAGCCATCAGAATTTCCAGGCATATCATTTTTCTTCGAATATATCCTTTTGGCTGAATTCGATAAACATTGCCAAGTACTAAAAATATAATTCGTATAAATTAGATGTAAAATTTATTTATTTGTATATTAAATTGTTTAAATCATCTTACTTGCAGAAATATGATTTTAAAGAATTTATTTATAAACATGGAGGCAGCTGGGATTGCTTATTTGATTATGATGAATATACATTATCGTTTATCTTTGATATTCAAGAGGAACATTTTTTATCAGTTCTTATTCATTTTGCTGAATTTTTCACTAATCCTCTACCGGAAAAAGATGCATTTATGCAGAATCAAAACGAAAAAGGTAGATTGTACTTATAATACTGTTGTTGCAACTTACAATCTTAAAATGTCGTATTTTGTATTATGTAGAATTTCAGAAAGCTTTAAATTTAGCCAAGGTCAGAGTTCATCAACCACAGCTTTCCTCCTTTACGCGAACTGATCATCCAATCAACATTACTAAGGATCATATTATAAAAGAGCAGGAAAATTTGGATTACACGAAATTATATGAAGAGCTATACAAATTTAAAGAGCGCCATTATAATGCTCGCAGTATAAAGCTGGTTATACAGGTAATTTTGTTAAAATTGCGACAAACGATTAATTACTTTTACAGTATACAGTTTATTTATTTCAAAAACAAGCTTAAAATTTATAACACGATACACCTTTTTATAGGCAAGATTACCGCTGAATACTTTGGAACAATATGTCACAATTAATACATGTTTTGTTAATGTACCAACTAACGAACTATCTCTCGATGACTCTATCGAATTAATAAAAAATGATGTTCCTTTTGATACTGCCGCTTTTCAAAAAATGTATAAAATTTCTGCTTTGAAACATGTTAGACAAGTATGTGACTAAAAGTTAACCAAGTCAAAAAAAGTTTATGTTTATACTATGCGTTAAATATAAATATGTAAAATAAAATTTGACTTTTGCAGCTAGAAATAACATGGGCCATGCCTTCGCAATTGGCTTTATATAAAAGTAAACCATATCGATATATTTCGTGTCTTATTGGACATGAAGGAAAAGGTTCCCTAATTAGTTATCTACGTAAAAAAATATGGAATATTACTGTTTCCAATAAGGAAATTTGTTACAATATACATACTATCACGTATAGCTTATTCAAGATTAGTATAGATCTCTCCAATGAAGGAAAACAACATGTAAAGGAGGTTCTAGATACGATATTTTCCTATATCAATTGGTTAAAGAAGGAAGGTCCGCAGAAAAAAATTTACGACGAGTTTAGTGAGAGTTCAGAAAATATTTTTAGGTAAACTAGTTTTAAAAATAAATAGAATATGAAAGATAATTGAAAAAATAAAATATTCGTGAAAAACATCACTTATACTTGGAGGTCATTTTAGAGAAAATTTTAAGGAAGAGAATCCAAAGGATAATGTGAGCAGTTTATGTATAAATTTGTATCAGTATCCGTCGCGCGATTATCTAATTGGAAGCAAGATTTATTTTGAATATGATCCAGAAAGTATAACAAATATTTTGAATTATTTGATACCTGAGACTGCGAATATTATGATTTTCGACAAAGACTTTGATAATATGGAATTAGATAAAGTCGATTCATGGTTGAAAGTACGATATACAGACATCGAGATACCACACGAATGGCTCGAACACTGGAAATCCGTCGAGCCATTGCCACATTTTCATTCACCGGGAAAGAAGGATGCATTTCTTCATAATAATCATTATTTAATAGGATTGCCTTCAAAAATTCCAAAATATCCTAGAAAATTGCGTTCGGGAATTGATTTATTAGAGATTTGGTATCGCGAAGATCCCAAATTTCGTTTGCCAATAGCTTATATGTATGTACATTTTATTTCCTGTGGAGAATTTCTGTCAGGACCGGAAAAGTAAGTAATGTAGCATAATGTATTATAATAATACTACATTGCATAGTATTACTGATTCTCAATACACTAATTTCTAAGTTGGAATTAATACAATTTCTATAATTTTTTATTTGGATCTTTTATTTTGAAAAATCTTCTCTTGTTAATATTTCAGTTTCGCTCTCATGACAGTGTACTGCAACATAATAAAATTACTAGTGGCGGAAGAATTATATGCTATAGAAAGTGGGCTCACCTATGACATCAGTGTTAATGAGAAAGGAATTATAATAAAACTATCTGGACCTTGGCCGAACGTAAGTATATATTCAAAGCATGCGTCAAAGTTACATAGTTTCGGTGTATATTATTTTTACTTTATTTATATTGTTGCAGTGTTTGTTGAACATTATAACAAAATGCATGAAGAACTGTTCAAATATTACGAAGCTAATGTTCGAAATGATCAAAGCTCAACAAATTGATATCTGTAACGACATATTCACTAAACCTGAGGAACTCGCTAAGTACTGGCTATTTATTGTCAAATAATTGCAACAATATTATGAAATTTTTACATAACTGAAAGACATTATTAATAGATAAATAAGAAATTAATTTTGTATAATACATTATAATAAATGTTGTATTTTTTGCCAATTAGACAATAATGAATATATCTTTAATCTTTTTTGCAGGGATATGAGATTATGGATACTAAAATTTGTCCATTATACATACGTCGATGTACACAATGCTTTACAAAATGTCAGTTTCCAGGAATTCCAAAAATTTGCAAAACATTTTATCAGTTGTCTATACATTCAGTGTCTCGTGCAAGGCAATATGAAGGAGGTTGATGTAATCAATTCTTTATATCCGATTCTTAAAATATTTAACTGTAACTCTTCACATTCTAATAAAAAGGAATCAAATAGAGTCTTTCAGTTACCCTTGGGCACAAGTAATTGCAAATTGAAAAATATCAACAAACATGATCCAACTTCCGTTGTGGTAAATACTTATCAAATCGATGCGTCAATTGAGTCATCGGTGTTAATGAGATTAATAATCGTAAGTATTAAATAACATAATTTTATATAAAATCTTAAGTGTTTATTCATCTATTTTTAAAAGTAAATAAAATATGAACAACTTCTTAGACTGTTGCGATTAATTTTATCTCCAAATTACATTCATCCACACGTTTTTTCAGATGATAATGGAATTATCACTAAAATCAATCCAAAATGATGATCTTGTACAACATACTTCATGCAACTATATAGATGTCGGTGGAATTGTAGGATGTTCTATTAGTGCCACTCAATCAATGACAAATAAATCATGCACAACTGAGTTTATTAAGGAATGGATCGATAGATTTCTGGATCTTTTTAAAGAAATTTTGAATGGATTCTCAGAAAATAACTTAGATGATGTCAAGGAAAGATTAAGAATATTTAAGCAACATGCTGATATGAATCTTGAAGAAGAAGTTAATAGAAACTGGAATGAGATCATGAAGGGTCAATACATATTTGACAGAGATGAGAGAGAAATACTTGCATTAAACAACATAAAAATAAACGAACTAAAAGAATGGTTTGATAAGTATATGAGGAACGAAAATTATATGAAAAAATTGAGTGTACATGTTATTGGAACTGATCCCGACGAAGCGCAATCCATTGCTTTGGAATACATAATCGATGAACATCAACATAAGAACATTGAAGAAAATTATATTATTAAAGTAGAAGAATACAAGAAAAAACTTTTCGTTTATCCAGTATCTGAAAACACAATTTGATTTCTGAGATAACTATGACCAATCGACAGCGCAGAGTAAGACATATTTTTACACAATAATAATATAAAAAAATAAAATTATAAATTATATTAGGTGTTGGAATTAATTCGTAGCGTTTTTTAATGAAAGAATGTTATTTATTTCACATGAGCATTAAAAAATACATTAATGAAAGTACTTCCCATCACTTGTAAAACGCTACGAATTAATTCCAACACCTAATATAAAATTATAAATTGTAATTCTTTATAATAATAAGATCCCGGGAAAAATGTTTCATATATGGACATATTTTATATATTATTATATATAAAATGTATGTAAATTTATAATATAATTATGTATGAAATATTTTTTTCCGGGGTTTTTGTTGATTTATTGGATGATTAAAGAAATTATGCATTTATTTTTAGGGCACATGCTGAAATTTTTAATTCTTTTTTTTTCAATTTGCTTGCTGAATCTGTATAACAAGTAAGAATCATGACTTTAATAATGATTGCGGTTTTAATGATAAAAGAAATAATTTTTATAAAAACAGAGAAATTATCATAATTCAATAAAATTAAAAGAAATTGTTATTTTCTTCAGTTAAAACACGTATTCAAAAATTGTATTTTCCATATATTAAGACTATTTTAACCATGACTTTCAAATTCAGCAAGTGAATTAAGGAGAATATTTTGTAATTCTCGACGTAATTATAGCGTTACAGTTGTTGCGCAGGTGTTGTACATAAAAAACGATACTGTAACGCTACAGTTACAGTTGTTAAAAGTTATAGAGTAGATCTCTTAGTTTCACTAATTTTTTTAGATGATAATGGAATTGTCATTAAAATCAATCCAAAATGATCTTATACAACATACTTCATGCGACTATATGGATGTCGGTGGAATTGTAGGATGTTCTATTAGTGCCACTCAATCAGTGGCAAATAAATCATGCACAACTGAATTTATTAAGGAATGGATCGATAGATTTCTGGATGTTTTTAAAGAAATTTTGGATGAATTCTCAGAAAATGACTTAGATGATGTTAAGGAAAGATTAAGAATATTTAAGCAACATAAGTTTTAGTTCTTTCTTAGTTCTCCCAAAATGAAAAAAAGAAGAATCCAATAATCGCAGCTGCTCCTCAAATTGCTTAAATGCATAAACTTCTTTAATACTAATTTTTGCATAACAGCAATAATACAATAAGTTATTACACAGTCAACTTTTCATATAACTCTTCACATTGCTTCTATATTTTTCTTGCGCGCAGTAATATATTATTATAATAACGAATGTAGTTTGAAACATTTTGTTAATAAAGCTGAAAAATAAATAAAAAACTTTTTTAAAGAAAGATATACTTCATCCTTCACTTAACTTAATTCGTATAAAAATCTACATCAATATACAAAAATGTATATAAAAAATGAATCGCATTGATTTCAAAGATATATTAATTTTCGTAAGAAAAAACCATTCCCTAAATTGTCTTATCAATGTGTGTCTTCCAACAAGCGACACAAATGACACGATGTGACACAATGGATTATTACATCCTTGTTGTTTGCCAATATTAAACAAAGATGACATAATCATTGTATCGCACTGTATCGCTTGTTGGAAGGCATAATAGCATCACCAATGTTTCACACCGTGATTTATAACAAAAAAGAGAATAATTTCGATTAAATTTAAGAAAGATCTACGAAAAGATAACCATTTGACGATACAATCAAATGATAATTATGTTTAGATCACAATATATTTAACTAATTAGAATTTCATTTAGAATGTATAATAATTATGTATGAGGCGTCGAGTGGCTTTAATTTAAGATTTAATTTAGGATCGCGGAAACATCCGAGTATCTCTGTATATCATTTTATTCTTGTTATTCTAATGTTAAACAAAGATAAGATAATATACGGTGGCATCCGGGTGATGTTTCCGGGATCAAGTGATCAAGTGGCAGTTTTTAAGATAAAACATTTCAAATACAAACATTTCTGACGTATGTTCTTTGTGACTTTTCATTTTTTTTCTTTTTTTCTCTCTGATGACTATGTGTGCTTATTTTACTTCAAAACTGTAAAATTAAAAACGTTATTAAATACCAAGATTTGAAATATATTTCCTTAATGATTTCATCAGAAATAAAGCGGAATTATCTAACGCCGAGGGACATCTATTTTGGTCCTCTGATAACAATATGTGAGTAAGTTTGATTTTCCTATCATTGTATTATCATTGAGAGATCAACAGATCGAATCCTTTATTTTTTGCCTTGAATTGTAGGACTGTTCCCAATAAAAAATACCAAATCATTTTATCAAAAAAAATTACAAAATGTCAAACTATTGGGTCATCTAAAAAGTATCCGCGGTTTTTTGTCACTAGATGGTGTTGACCATCAATACCATCTAGTGACAAAAAACCGCGGATACTTTTTAGATGACTCAATATATTCTGCTCAATCAATTTTTGTGTTTAAAATCAATGGATAGCTTTTCAATCGTACAAAACGTTTTCTATAAAAATATTCTGTTACAAAGTTTCAAATTTTATTAACAATCAATATTTTGTAACAACAGCTATTATATTGGGTCATCTAAAAAGTATCCGCGGTACTTTGTCACTAGATATATGACCATCAACACACATCTACAAAAAACCGCGGATACTTTTTAGATGACCCAATATAAAGATTATGCGTTTCGCGGGTTTCCTCCTTTCTTGGAATGTCAACATTTCATGAATCTTGCAGTCCACTTCATCAACGATTACAATCGTTTACGCCGTTACGCTGCCGCGTAAACGATTGTAGCGCCATGTGATGATCAATTTTCTCGCGTTCTTTCATTCGTTAAACACAAGTGAACATGGCACCGGTAAGTTGTCATTCTTGCAAAAATACGACAATTATTCGTAATTATAGTGGAATTTCGTTAAAATGATATCACGTACGGAAAAAACGCGTCCGACTTGTCGATTGGCTTATTGTTTTGTGTTAAGATCGTTTTAATCTAATCCGATTCATACGTATCCTATCGTACGCTCCTATCTCAACGCCTTGGACGATTTTCCACGTGTTTCATAAAATGATGGCAACATTATCATTAAACAGATTAATTTCGCAAATTTTTAGCCAGCAAAGAAAACTAAAGGCCCGATTAAGAAGCAGGTGCTTCGGGGCAAAGGACAGAAGAAAAAGATATCCGTGAGATTCACGATCGATTGCACGCATCCCGTGGAGGATAATATAATGGATGTTACCAATTTTGTAAGTTACATTATTGTTCTTGATTATTTCAGATTATATTCCTAATACTCTCTTTTCCCATATGTGAGAATTTTGCTCGAAGTTGCTCGTTTGATTGAAATCGAGACCTAACCTATTTCTCGCGGATTCCTAACCTGTGATAAAAAATTCTAATGTTGATTTATTTTGAATTGCATGATGCAATTTCCTACTGAAGTTTTAATACTATATCATTGAGACTGATTATTATAAGATGGTGATGTTTTCTCTTTTTAGGAAAAATATTTACAAGAAAAAATCAAGGTTGGTGGGAAAACTAATAACTTTGGCAACAATGTTGCCTTGGAACGCAATAAAATGAAACTCACTGTCAACAGTGACGTCGATTTCTCAAAGCGGTGAGTAATATCGTTTTTCTGTGATTGTAACAATTGTAGAACATCACAGATAAAGTTGATATCCATAGTCAGTTCATATAAACCATCTTAAATACAGTTTCAACATGTCGTGAATCAATCATAAAGTTAAATTAGCATTTTATAATATTAGAGATAATCTTAAGACAATCTTTAGGAATAGACTATGAATACTGGCTTATAGGTGTTTACCATTTAGACTGGTATTGATAATCTGTTCTTTAAACCCATTTTAAGTAATGTCTTAAAATGTTAATACATCTCTGTGATCGACTTAAGCGGCATCTACAAAAAGTAAATCTTAAGCTTTAAACTCTGAGCTATAAGAAATTGATCGATCATAGTTGAATATGAATAGAATAATTGACTATGATTAGTCAATTTCTTATGGCTTAAGATTTCAAACTTAGGTAATGACTTATTATAGAAAATGACTTATTATAGAAAACTCATAAGAATAACTGAATATCTGTGATTGTAGTAATATAAGTCGACACAAATATCATTTTATCTTGGCATTTAATGGAACAAAGACAAAATGATATTTGTCATCTTGTCTTCATTGAGTAGATAAAACCTTATGATATTAAACAATATTAAGGCCAATATTCATAGTTCATTATTATTTTAATATTGTCTTAAATAATGTCTTATATCCCTCTAGTTGGTTCATGACATCTTAAGATAGTTTTAAAATAAGAATTGACTATTGGCCTTATGAATGAAATTTATTTTTTACTATTACAAGTTTACTATTATAAGCTACAGGAAGAGCGATATTTGTACTAATTTGGAAAACATTGTTTTTATAGATATCTCAAGTACTTGACAAAGAAATACTTGAAAAAGAATAAATTGCGTGATTGGTTACGAGTAGTATCGAAAGATAAGGAAACGTACGAGTTACGATACTTCCAAATTAACAGTCAAGAAGATGATGATGAGGAAGATGTGGAATAATTCTCTTTATTCTTTTAATTACGAATGTGTCTGTATATATTTCGTTTAATAAAGAACACTAAAATTCAATGTTCTTGATTATTTATGCGAATACAAAGTACTTAGCTCTGATTGTATAACAACTATTTTTAATTTTTTAACTATAATTTTGTTATCAGTTCTATTCTATTCTATTAGCAATTTTATCAGTTATATACGCATTTTTGTAATTTTTTCGAAGTATAATTGCAAAAATGAGACGTACAAATCTTTACAAAGGTTAAAAGTTTATATAAGTTTTCACAAATTTTAATAAAATGTATGACTTTAAGCAATGTAATGTATAGTGGATAATATTTAAATATGGATTTACAATATCACTTCCAATGCAATTAAAATGTGCTCCTGAAGTTCTAATATTAAGTAATTAGGATTTACATCAAGTTACCATCAAATGGTAACTCTCTGGTTGACTAACAATTTCACGATTTGGACGCATTATCTGCCGAGGGCGTTAATGTACAAGTGAACTTTTCAAATCATGCAACTTCGTGCGAAAAATTGACGATCTGTAATGATGAATTCGATCACTCGCTCTACACTGGATCAGTGCTTATTTAAAAAAATCAGTTTTATATAAAATATCTCAATGCAATGATACGATATAATCAACTTTGACAATGAAATTATACATACATATTCGTTAAATAATGTGACAATATCATTAGTAGATAGTTAATCGTTTAAATACTTATTTATAAATAAATTAAATACTTATTATTACTTTCATATTTTACTTTGCTAATTGCTTAATGTATAGCATTATTAATGTATAGCAACGTTTAATGTGCACTGATCAAGTGTAGTCTAAGTGATCCGAATTCGCTATAATTTACAAGTTCGACTCCGACGAAAATATTAATGATGTTAATTCCAGAACGTAACGCGTACCTGGCAACGGTCGTGGTAGCTACGTTGTTCATTGCGAAAAAGATTCGATGGATGTTCCCTGAATCTCGTCGACTCCGAAATTGATGATGTCGCACGGCACTCTCGTCATGGCGTTCGATACGCGCGATGCACGACATGACGCTATATATGCGTCTTGCACGTTTCGGAAAAAACACTCGCGAAGCAAAGTCTCGATCGCATGCGGAATCCGCTTCTGAAAATCGATCGCGATTGCGAACAATTGAATGCGCGGACGCGATTCGAACGATTTCTAATCCACGATCTTCCGCGATGACGTCATGATGCGCTCGCCAATCGACGCTGACCAACGCGACGCGAATTTGAAATATCAAAAGAGGCGCGAAATCGCCTCTCGAAGCGCCGCGTCGCGGCGAACGAGTGAGTTATTGGCTGCGCTCGGTGATTCTTTAATATGATTGGTTCTTTCCTATGTAAGAAAATATTGGGTCATCTAAAAAGTATCCGCGGTACTTTGTCATTAGATATATGACCATCAACACACATCTAGTGACAAAAAACCGCGGATACTTTTTAGATGACCCAATATTAAGCCTATTCTACAATGTGCTCTCTCTTTCATCCGTATTCATAGTCCTTCCTTATTTTAAGGATGCAGAAAGCCTCTATGAAGGATTCTTCGATTCTTCAAAACCTCCTTGTTTTATAAACTGATTTCAAGTCTGCCTTCCCGAAGGAAGGAATATTTTAGGGATTTTAGTAGCCTTAGTTAAAGCGGTGTTATTCTTTAATTTGCATTAAGAAACTGTACGAGATCGTGAATAATTTTTCGTTTTTTTGCATTTTTGTGTATTTTCATTGTATTAATTTTAACGTTAGAATTTGTTTCCACATTTTTTTTTTTAGAGAACGCCAATTCATGTTATATTCGCGAATTGATAATTTCAAGTAACACGAATAAATCTCATCTTTCTCCTTTTTCTCTTCACGTTAGAAAAAAAAAGGAGAAAAGACGCGCACGCAGGAAAAAAATTCAGTTGAAAAGAACAGACTTATCCAGTCATTCGCATTCTTTTCAGCTTTCGCCGGATTTCTTGTCTCTTATATCCGCAAATTTTCCTAAGTGATTCAACAATTTTTGCAAAAAAATTATCGGTTTTTGCGATGTCATCTCAGATCTGTTTTCTCTTGCCGAACTAGTGTACACTTTTGGAACTTAAAGCAAGATAGTTATACGTTTGATTTAAGTGAGAAAGAGAGATTCTAGATTGTTCTAGAATAATCTAGATAGAGCCTCAAAGGGAGAGAATGAGGAAACTGCATTACCTGACCCATCTCCTCTGATTGGACGCGAGCATTAAAGTTCCATAGGCATGTAAGAGATTGGAAAAAATTGGTCACGTGATGGTCTTCGTTCTGATTGGTCGCGGGCATTTACGTGATGCAATTTGCCACTCTCTCCCTTTAAGCTCTGAGGCTCTCTAGCTCTATAACAGTCCAACAGTCCAACAGTCTAGTGCAAGAACAGAAACGGATCAGTCGTTAACGAAGAAGAGGAACTATTTTCTCATGGCGGAGGAACCTCGTAATCAAACGCGCAATCGCAACGGCCTATGACGCACGGCGATTGTTGTCGCGAGAGTAACTCCGAGAATCGCGTTTGTGTCAATTCAGCGCCCCTAAGGCTCGTGTCACGGAGAAGTAAATTAGAGGGAGAGAGAGAAGGAGAGTGTTCGTACGCGTGTAAACGAAAGGGCGAGCTACGGAACGCAAGTGAAGGCACGAAGGAGAGCGTCGTCGCCGTCGTCGTTGTGTCGCGCGACCCGCTCACAAACGAGGGACAATGAAGTTCCAGTACAAAGAGGAACATCCGTTCGAGAAGAGGAAGGCCGAGGGCGAGAAGATCCGACGGAAATATCCCGATCGGGTGCCCGTAAGTACAAAGCGTCCTTCGAGGTTTCATAAAGTTTACGCATCCCGGATGTAGAGTAGCTTCCGTTGCGCTTCCCGGATGGAGAGTTCTCGCGAACGTCTACGTGGGGGAGAAGCGGGTAGCCTTTTCTCCCCCCCCCCTCCCTCTCCCCGTCTTCGTCCCCGTCCTCGTCCTCATTGCATCGGCTGCTTTCGTAATGTCGCGCCGTCCCTCGACGGTCCTCCGGTAAAGCCCAAGGTCGTCCTCGTATTTTGCGTCGCATATCGTTTCGGACGAGATGTTTCTCTCTGATAGGACTTCCGTCTTTCTTTTTTGCGCACTTACGCAGCGAAATCGCGCTGTGCCTCGCGTACGTCCTCCTCCCCCCTCCCGCACGTGTATTGATCTGCTTCACGACGTGCAATCGACCAAGTTTTCCAGCGTGTCGAAATTTTACCTGGAATCACCTAATTATCTTTTGAATTTATTTACGTCAAGCTCGCGACACGATCGCTCCGCGTCTCGGTCTCGAATGGTATCGAATGTTTTGGTCATCGAGTAGACTTTGGACATGTCAACATTCTTGGAAATTTTGTTTCGTTAATAATTCAGGAAATGATTTGCAACATTTTACTGCTAGGTTAAAACCCAAGTTTCCAGAGTTACATTGAACATATGTAGAACGTGTATTCTTGTTAAGCATTGTTTTAAAGCATTGTTTTTATTTTTGAGTCTGGAAATTGTAACGGTGTAATTTTGATTTTTCCAGATTTTTCCAGTAAATTATCCTGATTTCTCCGCTTTCAAAGTCGAACTATTTTATTTAATTTCCCCCGATTTTTAATAAATAACAAATAAATTAACGAGCACTCACAAATTGAATATATTTTGCTATTTATTTAATTATTTTTTAATTATTGAAGTATATTTAATTATTTTTAAACATATTTTTGCCTTTCGAAATATATTTCAGATTGAACATTAGGAGGATCTTTCTACGAATAGATTATATTTGTATATTTCGATCGTAAAAAAAACACGTTTTACAGATCAAATATTTTGCAAATGAGAAAAAAGAAATGGAAAAAGATAGACTGATATTAGTGATTGTTATTGTAATTAATTCCTGGCAGATTTTAATCTCTTTTTAATCAACCATTTTTTAAACATGTGATTCATTCCTCAATTTATCCTCATAGTACTTTCAGGGTCATAGTCGTGATCGTGATCGTCACAAAAGAAAAAATACAGTATTTATCTTCGCTATATATGAATCATCGACACATGATGTTTCACTCGAAATTATCATATCGAATTACACGTGCATTCGCCAGTCCAACAGGATTCGAATTTGACATCCATTCCATTATTCAACAGTTGGACGTGTTTCAACCAATTAAATCATCTCACTCGGTCTCACGACATTAAATACATATAATTGAAACTTGACTGTAGCGAGCCAAAAAAAATTATTTTTTAATGATTTTGTTAGCGAAAGCTAAAACGTTAATTTACTAGGCGAATAGCAACTTCAATGGAGATATACAGTGATTGATTCGTGCGTTTGCAGTAATTAATTAAGATATCTTAATATTATCAATTAATATTACATTTTTGTATATTTAAAAAATATTTGAAAGACATAATGTAAATGTTGTTGTAGGTGATAGTCGAAAAGGCACCTAAAGCAAAGATCAGTGATCTGGACAAGCAAAAGTATTTGGTACCTTCTGATTTGACTGTCGGTCAATTTTATTTTTTAATTCGTAAGAGGATTCATTTACGTCCTGAAGATGCCCTGTTCTTCTTCGTAAACAACATCATTCCTCCAACAAGCGCTACCATGGGTTCTCTTTATGCGGTAATTAGAATGAATATTATGAAAAATGCGTACATCAAATGAGATGTTTTGATTTTTATATGCTTCACAGTCACTCATCTAATCTTATAAAACTCTTCAACAGGAACATCACGAAGAAGATTTCTTCCTATACATAGCGTATAGCGATGAAAATGTATACGGTCACTAAACCTCGCAGGATGAGCAAATTGCCAAAACAGCAAGGGATTCAACAACAAAAATCTACCATCTACCAACGTAGTCCTCATAGAGACGCTTTCGAAAACCGAGCATACAAAATTACATCTATTGATATACTTTGTGCGAAATTTTGTCTTGATATTGCATATTCGCTTCCATAAATCTACCATATTCTTGGATGATAAAAAAAGATGCTTGTCGGTTCCATTCTTTTTGTTCTGCTATCTAAGAGGGCTTAGTTTATCGTATTATGTAAGAACTAATTTGTGCAAATTTATGTGATCATGTAATATCTAGCCTGGCCACCTATAAAAAACAAAAATAAGAAAAAACCAAAAAAAAAATTTGCATTGCCATCATCGTTAACATTCTCACACATTCTGTTCTTCATTGCACATTACAATCATAATGGTTTTTTTCTTTTTTTTTTTAGACTAGCACCTATATCGTGCTGTATCATTATAAATTTAAAGTATGGTATAGATGGCGGGAATTCATTATATACGTGATATCATTTTCAATAATATAATAGATTAATGTTGTATTATACATAATTTTGATGTTATTTAATTAAAAGAACGAAGAAAAATTGTTGGATATGCGAGCGAGAAAAATTTTCTGTAATCTTGAAAATGTAAGGCCAATAAAAAAAAGTTAAAAACGTGAAAACGTGTCTTAAGTGTTTTGTCTATTCTTCTAAGATAATCTAAAATATTTTCGTCTCATTTAATGATTCGCTTCTTTTAATAGTTTCGCTTGATCGATTGCTGACAGAAGTCCTGACATTTTACTATCAATACCATTACCAGACTTGTTTTGCCCGTACATCCTAAATTTTTAATTTGTTTGTCCCGAGCACACTCCGCGCTCAATACATGCGAAGATATTAGCAGTCAAACTCTTTCTAGCGACGAAGTAACAGTTTGAACATCATGGAATTGGCGAATTCCGAGAAAAATGATACAAACGTTACTGTTGATAGATATGTTAGCTCTTTATACAATCTTACGCAAGAAGATAGCAACTGGATCGTCACGAGTTCCTTCATGATTTTTACAATGCAAACAGGTAATACTAAAATAATCTTTCCGAAATATGCAAGTTATTCTATCTAATTAAGAGATGATCGTTATTTTTATACTTTTATTAATACGCGCGGCAATATTGATTCTCTTACAAACTGTGTAGGTTTCGGAATGTTAGAGTCTGGCTGTGTATCTTTGAAAAATGAGGTCAATATCATGATGAAGAATGTAGTCGACATAGTTCTCGGCGGCTTGACTTATTGGATCTTTGGATTCGGATTTAGCTTTGGCTTGTGCAAACCCAATAACCCTCTAATCGGCATTGGAGGTATATTCGTAGATCCTCCCATCGACGACGAATACATGGGTTCCATTTGCGCCGCATTTCTATTTCAATTGAGTTTCGCCACCACTTCTACAACCATCGTTAGTGGTGCTATGGCAGAACGGTATTTATTTTCGCAAATACGATATCGAAGACGTATCAGTTATACATTTTGTATTTCTAGATGTAATTTTAAGGCATACTGCCTTTTCTCGTTTTTGAACACTATTGTGTACTGCATACCAGCTGGGTGGGTATGGGGCGATCATGGTTTTCTGAACCGCATAGGGGTCGTTGATATTGCTGGTTCAGGCCCGGTGCATCTTGTTGGTGGTGTTTCAGGTAATCAGAGTACAAAGATATCATTGCCAGGTAATCAACGATAAACGGATAAATTTTGATAGATGCATTTACCTGGTAATACAGCTCTCGCTTGTGCCATCATGCTCGGTCCCAGAATAGGCAGATACGACAACGGCATCGACCCTCTACCACTTGGATGTCCAGTCAATGCTATTATGGGATTGTTTGTGCTATGGTAAAGCAATCGTAGATTACCGCGATGTCGAATGCAATAAATTAAATAGAATAAAATATAAAAAGGATTGTGAACCATAAATAGGTGGGGTTGGTTAGCGTTCAACAGTGGTAGTACTTACGGAGTAACCGGTGATCGATGGCAGTACGCCGCTCGAGCGGCTGTCTCCACGATGATAGCCAGTATGGGAGGTGGTCTCATCGGTTTGGGATTTAGCTTGACTAATCCGAATGGAATTGATATCCTTAGTCAGATAAATGGTGTTCTTGGCGCACTGGTAGCAGTTACCGGTACATGTTTGATTAATACAGAAAACGTGAAAAAACAATCGATTTTTAAGCGTTTATGTTGCGTTAGGTGGATGTTTCCTGTATAGAAATTGGGAAGCGATGATAGTCGGAATGGTAGGTGGTTTTATCACGTGTATCACAATGCCCGCATTAGACAGAATTCACATAGATGATCCTGTTGGTGCAGCCGCCACTCACGGTTCGTTTACATTAATTCCATTAATATATCAAATTGTCATAAGTTTCTCTCCATCGCGACGATAAACACTCGTATTCATTTAAAGTATAGGCGCAAGTGGTATCTGGGGAGTTATTGCCATCGGTTTATTTGCTGATAATCCTCATCCCCTTGATACCACAAGTGGAAGAAAGGGCTTGTTCAAAGGTATGCTACAATGATTTTTATGCATCTTTCTTATTCCAAGTTAGTACAGTGCATGAATTTCTTCTTTTTCATAGGAGGTGGTTGGTACCTTTTAGGAGTACAAAGTTTATCTGCACTTTGCTTATCAATTTGGAGTTTCTTCAGCTCTATCACACTGCTATGGGTTTGTGATTTTATTCCTCAAAAAATGTATCGTATGTAAAATGTAAATGGTATCTGTAAATGTCCTTATCTGTAGATAATAGATAAAATAATACCAATTAGAATGGCAGTTTATGAAGAAGTACTCGGAGCTGATCTTGTAGAACATAGAATACGTCATTCAAAGGTGCGAACTTTCTTAATTTTTTACACAGTTTGTTTTACTTACAATATGTGATATGAGACGTGTTTATTTATAGATAGGTGTGAGTCGTGCTATGTCAGCGCTTCGACCGTTTACTATGGAAGAAGTACTAAGGAATGTACCTCCTGTAGGCATGAATCCTGGTAAGAGAATTACATCTAAAATTTGTGCCGAAATGTGTAACATGCACTTTTGATACAGGTCACGATTCATATATTACTCAGCATCAAAAGAAGAAATTAGCGAATTTCTCAAAATCTGGGAAACCTCAATTGCCAAAGAAGCTGGTGGCGAGAAATTCTCAAATCAGGACGATCGCAGACTCTACGATAACCGCGGAAGTGAAACCACAGTTTGCTTGGATAGATTAAAAAAAAACGGATCCACAGTGAGACTTATACTTTATCAGAGATGTAAATTGTTTATTACAAATGTATAAACATAGATACGTGCACAATGTAATTTCGTTGTATTCTAATATGTCCGAATAATATGTATGTGTCTGTGCGACAGACACACGTTTCTTAATAAATACCTAAATTTTTATTCATTCACACATATAAATATTGATCGCGGTCATACATGCGCGCTCGCACACACGACACAGAGAGCTAAATGGACATGATAAGTGGATCACAGACAAACTGAATTTTAACACTGCTTAATCAGTGGCACAAATATGGTTTCAATCGACTAAATTAGCTAAATTAGCTAATAAAAGTGTTCATAACACTTGATAAGATAATGCATATTATTGTAAGAAATAAAATATTTCGATAAATATTTATGCATCTTCGTTATTATCTTTCATATATTGAAGATGCGTATACCTCTACTTCGTTTGTATATTGACAGGAACTGTCCCTGGAAACCATATTTAGTATATATTCACAAAATATTATTCCTCCTTTTTTATTGTTAAATATTGTACTAATGCATATTGAGAATATTTACAATTTCATTGTATTTTTGTGATATTTCTTCCGATTTTCTACTCTATTGATATTTCGAAAAATTTTCTAAACTAAATTTAGAAAATTTAACTGGATATATATACGTATGAATGGCAATATTCAAAAGATGTAAGACTAGAGTATCACACGTTTTTTGGAGGGCATAATATATAAACGCGGAACATAAACGTCGCGTATCTTCGTAATTGTCTTTGTTTTTATGACGATTATTATCAGAAGTATAGAGAGAAATGAGTTTAATAATAGTTAACATATAAAAATGTATCTAAAAGATTATTATCGATTCCTACAAGTATATTTCTTCTATTAGAGTGATATAAATACTTATATCTAAATTTATTCTATAAATACATCGCTAAAAAACTTATTAATTACGTGTCATGTGTAGTTTTATGGAACACAATAGGTTGAATACTTGAAACTATATCGTTATTATATACTGCTTGATGCCCACTGAGAAACTTCTGTGGGAAGACCAGGATAATTTTTCACAGCCTCAATAACTTGCTGCGATGTTAACGTAAATTTGTAATATTGATATTCTTTTTCGAATTTCGTATTCGTATTTCCAACTGGCAGCAAGATCTCTAAGTTCTACAGAAGATATATATGTTTATTCATTTTTTCAAGAACCAAATAATTTTAATATGAACGTTTCTTACCTTGATATGTTCAAAAGCTTTCATGATAACTGGTTTCTGGACAGATTGTACAGAAGAATTCTGATTCGCAAATTTCATATAGCGATTGTATATCGCTTCGAAATTCAATGGCTCGCCGTCGTAAATCTCCGTTTCCTGTTTCATCGCTATTATCTGTAATATCGGAATATAGATATTTTTTATCAAATAAAGTTAATTTTAAGAAATAATCGCAAAAACATACCAAACACATTTCTAAAATGGACAGTCCTTCGAGTATCAACAATTTGTCATCCTGTGAAAAGATTTTACTTGCTTCTACAAAATCATTCACTTCCAGTTTCTGATGTTTCTCAGATAACGTCGAGACGGCTACCGCCAGAAAATTTCTAAAACTTCTCTCGCTCACATCAATATGATACATTCTTTTGAGTAAATTCACCATCGTAACGTTGGTAGTTAAACTCTTAATATAATCGTTCCACATAGAACCAAATTGCGGATCTATCGTACAATCATCGTACTGTTGCTCCACTTTATTTACATTTTCATCGTCAGGTAAGCTGAGAAGATCTCGAAAGAGTTCCAGACGATCGTCAAACGCGGACATAGGCTGTTCCGAAGATGATGTATCGCCGGGAAATAAAAATATTTGGCGATGCGAGAATCTCGACTTGACTCTCTTCTCCAGCAGTTCCATGACATCTAATCTACAACTCATCCCTACTACACATATTGGCACCTATAAAAATAAAAGTATTATTTGCATCAAAATTTACAGATTTTCTTACCTTTTTTTAGCTTGACACATTTAAATATTTACCTGTGCAGATTGTGCAACATCAAACAGATTATACAACAATGTCTGATTATGATGTTCACAAAACAAATCAAACTCATCGAGTATGAAGATGACTGGTTTGGAGTGATGTTTATCACCAGATTTCAAACAATCTAAGAGAAAACTTAGATTTTCTGCAAATGTACCAAAAACCTTATCCTCAACGACATTTTCTAATTGCATCTGACGAGTTAGATCTTTGAGTGCTAAACGGTCGTCAGTGTGTACCAATCCATGGAGATTCACTATTATCGCGTTGTCTTTAAAACTTTTTAAAGCAGACAATTCCTTCAAGACACTATTAACAAGCTGGAATTACATATAAATAATTATCATTAATTAGAATACAAAGTGTATCATTAGGGATGTATCTAACAAGTGTGCAATATATGCAGCACTTAAGCAGCCAAAATCGAGATTAAATTATATTTGAATATACTACAAATGCAATGAAATCATTTCCTAAATGCCAACGTTTTCATTAAAATTATCTTCCTCTATTATTAATTTTTATCAATGAACATAAGAGACTAACTTTAATCTCTTATGTCCATTTCTACTAATATAGATTTAATCTTGATTTAACTCTTTATCTTTTTTTAATTCTCAGGCTCGGTTTCATCAACTTTAATCTCGGCTTAATTTACTATTTATCTTTTTCTACTTCTTAAAATGAAAAAAAAAAGATAAAAAAATAAACTAAGATTAAAACTATTATATTGATAGAATTATATACTAAATTTAACTTATCATATACTAAATTTAAATTTTTTTTTCTTTTTCTAGTTTTAAAAATTAGAATTAAAAAAAAATAAAGTACAATTTATATTTAGATTCCTTTGTTATCTCCTTTTTCATTGAGTCTTACATGCAAATAACTACATATGTATACACACTTTTAAGACAAAAAAATTATTTTTACATGTAAATAGTCAACTTTTTGCATGCTTCTGTGTGTCACTATTTTACAGTCATAAAGGATAAATATACCGTTGTCTTTCCACTGTCTCTGGGTCCAACTAACAAGACAGAATTGCTTTCACCTATTTCAACAGTGCGTTTCACTAAATTCATAACATGTAGCCGTTCATTAACGTGATGTCTGAACTTTGTTTCAGGGCACATTATTCTACGTTTCAAATACTTTCGCGTAAGCAGTATCATATTGTCTTGAAAATCGATTGCCATATTTTTCTTCTTGCTCATTGTTCTTACTGATCTTAGACTACTTTAGGAAATTGGAAGACCTGCAAATGATAGAGTTTATCAATTTTTTTTCTTAAATACTATTTTTAAGACACTATACAAATCACAATGCAATATAAGCATATTATAAATATATGTAGGTGTAATATTATATTAATATATATTTATATATAGATTCTCTTATATGATCCCCAATAAATTATCCACTCTTCAGAATAATCAATAACTGACATCACATATTTTAGCCTCACAGATACGCCATAATTATGTTAACATATCATAAATAAGACAATATTATATGCTTGGTTTTTATCTAAACTAATTGTAAAGCATAATATTTAAAAATATAACGTCTATATACGATACGGTCAAAAAACATAACCCGGGCAACCCGGTCGTCTCAAGCAGAGTTCGATGACACCGAAAGCATCTTTCACGTAAACTTACTCAAGTCGTTGAGCCTGAATTATCAGTCGATTTTTTCGGCCACTTTTATTTTGACGCAAGGAACAATAATAATGACAAGCAGTAAAATGGAAACAACAGGAAACAAACCCGGCTGCTGAATGAATGTCAGAGGGATGGTGTTTACGTGCGTTTACTAGTGTTTACGAAACAAACATGGACGACACGGTGCAAGAGCCGGAGAGAAAGAACTGCACCTTTCTTTTTAAAAGGCGTAAAATCCACAAAAATGCCACGAGAAAGCGGAGAGGAGCGGATGGCAGCGATGGTGAGTGGTTGTTAATAAATATCAATTTAAATACACGCTATCTGGATATCATATTTGTATCTCTTGGATAAGTTTAGTCGAACCGACTTTTAGGTTATGTATAAAAAGACGTCGTGTGGATAAACGTTTGTATTGATTCCTACGTAGATAGCAGCGAAGATGAGACCATGGTGGTTAAGAAGGAAAAGAAACAGGATGATCACAATCCCATGATACAAAGCGTAAGTATTTCGCACCGTGATGGAGACGCATAACCTCTATATGGAACATTTAAACGCGCAGTTGTATCAACAACTCCGCAATTAATTAGGTCTGTTTTTAATTCCTGTTTAGATTGCATTAGAACTCTTTCTCACTTTTGTCAAAATATCAAGCATATTCCATTTTTAATTTCAAAATTGTATGGTAATTCAATTATCAAGAAAACAGACCTGGAGTCTCAAACTCCGTTTCTAATAATATAGATTTTTAAAATTTATTCTCTATTTTTTTTAGAAAGAAATAATTTAAAAATAAATTAAAACGAGATTAATCCACATTAGTAGAGATGAACAAGGAGACATATGACATTTGAGAAATATATAGTTTGATTCCTATTTTTTTTTTTTAGACAAATGTGAAGAAGCATCAGGAGAAGATCAATCGCGACGATAATAATAGTGAGGATGACAGCATAACTGTATCATATAAGAGTAGCAGAACAGCTCTACCAGCTGGCCCAAGTGACCAAGGAGCAACGGCTGTTCTTCAAACAGAAACAGAGAAAGATAGGGACGCGCAGGCACTGTTTGAGAAGGCCCAAAAAATAAACGAGGTATGTTTTAAAAGTGAATAGCATTGAGTACTTAACAAGCATTGAGTACTCATCAAGTACATTAGGTGAATTGGAAATAGACTTGCTTAAAAAAACAAAGTTGGTAATACATCTCTGTCTTGATCATTAGGAATTAGAAGGAAAAGAAGATGATAAAATTTATAGAGGCTTGAACAATTATGCACAATACTATAAAAAGAAGGATACTGCGGCTGGTAATGCATCTAGCGGAATGGTACGCAAGGGACCAATTCGAGCACCGTCCAATCTTAGAGCAACAGTTAGATGGGACTATCAACCTGATATATGCAAAGATTACAAAGAGACTGGTTTCTGCGGTTTTGGAGGTACATCATATTTTCAGTTATTCTTTGAATAATCGTACTAATTATACTATATAACTTCAAATTAGCATTAATATAAATTCTTTTATTGTGTTGTGTACAGATAGCTGTAAGTTTTTACACGATCGGTCGGATTATAAATTGGGATGGCAATTGGAGAGAGAAGCTGCTACTGGCGAATATAATGACAGTGGAGACGAAGACGATAAGAAATACGAGATCGACAGCGATGAGGAGAACTTGCCGTTTAAATGCTTTATTTGTAGAAATAGTTTCACAGATCCTGTGGTTACAAAGTATGATTGTTAGAGTATATCTTTAATCGCTAACTTTTTCGGTGCTTTTATTAGGTGTTGGAATTAATTCGTAGCGTTTTTTAATGAAAGAATGTTATTTATTTCACATGAGCATTAAAAAATATATTAATGAAAGTACTTCCCATCACTTGTAAAACGCTACGAATTAATTCCAACACCTAATAATATTATATATTTTTTATTTATGATTAATTCACTCCTTTTTTAGATGCAAGCATTACTTTTGTGAAAAATGTGCTTTGGAGCAATATAGAAAAAGTACACGATGTTACATCTGCAATGTCCAGACTAACGGCACATTTAATCCTGCAAAAGAACTTATTGCACGAACTAAACTGGAAGACAAGGAAAAAAGCGCAGCAAGCGAGGATTCTGACGAAGATTGATAAAATATTTTACAAGATTATTTTAGTTTCTATAAAATTTTGTAATGTAATATTATATATATAATATTATTTATATATATATATATATATATATATATATATATATATAACATGAATTATTTTAAGGAACTGTAAATGTTAACGTGAACTATTTTAAAATATTGTCCAGAAAACATTCATAGACTTTTTAGAACAATTAGTGATAAGTAAGCAATCTTGCAGCTTTCCGAATTTTTTTCTGAACGGCAGCATTTGTTAAAAATGCATCTTATATGAATCCAGTAGACCAATAAAGATATATGTACGCATATGGTTTCATATCTATATATATCATAAATATATTATACCATAATAATTTCATATATATATTCAGAATTAAGCAACGCGTTCAAAAATACAAACAATTCAAATATATTAAAATAATACATATACAAAATCCAAGAAGATATACCGTTACTTATCAAGTTTTTTTACATAAATCATTTTCTTTTTTATTAAATAAAATTTTCAAAAGTTATTGTACATCCTTTTTGATATTTTCAAGTACAAGTTTTATGAAATATACATATTCACAAAATATTTCGCCCAGAATCACACGGAAAGCCTGTTCGAATTTAAGAACCATCTCATTAGAATAATTATCGGACTAATGATTCGCAGAGGGAACTTCGGTCGGGGCGAAGGCGCTTCCGACGACTCGCGTCGGGCGTCGCGACGCAAATCGATACGCGGCACAGGCGGCGTGTCGACGGCAGTGTTTGCGGCGGCAGTGTTGTTTCCTTCGTATTGCGAAAATGTTACCGGGTTGTTCGTTTTTCACGAGCTGCCATTGGGAATAACCGGTACGTCTGTAATGCCCGCGGCACACTATCGCGGTATAGAAATCACGCGAGATAAGTCTGTGCTTCCGACGGCAACGTTTTGCAATCTCGTTCATTCGGAAAGGCGCGTCGCGACCGATTCACCGCGTTCCGCGCGGCGCCGCCTCTCGCTCCACCGAGAATCGATCCCCGACGAGAGGACACGGCGCGCGAAACGCGACAAGACGAGCTCAACATTCGGTGATCCCTGTTGCGCCGCATCCTCCAACGAGGAGCATTAATTCACGAAAAAAATTCCATTATATCTAAACGTACATTTACAACGGGGAGGTACGCATCCAAGTGTGCCCGAGTGTGATACTCGCCTCGCGGAAGATTTAACGTGATATTTGAAGCCGTGGCGATCGCTCATTGAGGTAGGTCGGCGCCGAAACGACGAAAAGAGATACCACTTGTGTTGAAAGACAGAGACGCTCTTCGAAATGCTTAATATACGTTTCCTCGTCTCTTCAACGTCTGTATCATCCGTTATGTAAATATTGAGATTAAATCCCATCAAGACGTCGAAATAATTGGACGGATTACCCAGCTGTCTACGAAATCGTTACGTAAAATTATATCACGCGTTCGATTGCGTTCGCACTTGTGCTGCCGACGACATATGCTGACGTTATTGTAAGGATGGGAGTGCGGACGACTCTATGACGGACGATCGACGACAGAGTGTTGGCGAGGAAGTGCGTCGCACGCTGCTGAATTAAATAGTAGTCTCCTATTATTTCATTCCTGAATTGGACTCACAAGTGCCGAAGTCCTCACCGTTACGTTCAATGGCAATGCTCTTGATCGATAACTCGACGTTCTACAACAGTTAATCTCGACGAGAGCTGGCGCGCCCGATTTTCTCCATCCCGGTGAAATCTGCGAACAGAAAAACGGCATTATCATTGGGAAGGTGCAGTATTTCACGGCGATTCCCTATCAACCAGGTGAGTGATTTATACATTGTGCGATAAGAGAGTCATAATAACCGACTCTAATAATATTAATTCGCGCCCGACTGTGATGACGACATACGTATATGCGTCTATTTTTTTTTATTGTACTTTCTATATCTTTCCTCATTTTTTTCCTCTTTTATCTGCAAAGAAAAAAAAGGCCAAACAAATGACGTGACGCGCGAAAAGATAGATCAGCTTCGAATAAAGTTCGAATGATGGAATAAGAAAATAATAAATGTTATAAGGGAGCCAAGTTCAAATCTCGATGATTGTTTTGCGCAGTAAATTCTTTAAAGTGCTTTAAAGATATCTATTAGCGCATCACATTAAATTACTTGTCAATTTAATTTGTGACATTACACATACTCCAGCTTCCGTTTAGGATTGTTTCAAAATCGACGAATAATCAAAGCGCAATTTACTTGAATTGAAAATTGTAAAGTTCATTCTACAATTATAAATGTAATTATGCGATTATAGTGATTACAGTTAAGAATTGAGTAGATTGCGGATATTTATGCAAAATACTTAACTGAATATTTTGCATAAAATGTATATTTTGCATAAATTGCATATTTACAGATGACAATCTCAACTTTTTTACTTTACTTTTAAATATTCTTTAACGAACAACGATTGACTGCTAAAATTGCCCGATGATTAATATTCAATCTAGTGATTACAGTTGTAAGAATTGATCTCGATTGAATATGAAGAGAATTGTCATTAATCAATTTTTACAAAATATATATATTTAATTTATACAACTACTTACAACGCTTACACAATTATAGAATGGACTTGAGATAATTCAAAAATATTTATAAGATTATCAAGATCCGCTTTGACCGGATATGACCTTCTTCGTGTTGAATAAATATTGTATTACATTTAGAAAGTTATCTTGGTATTTCATTAATGTTGTAGCGCTGTTTGATGAAAAATTGCGCTGACATCAATACCACAACTGCGCTACTTTGTAAAACCGTTTGAACGTGAAGGCCTCAGTTAACAGATTTCCTCTTATTCCGATCTGGTTTCCTATTTACAAGCAACATTAATTCCAATCGAAAGAAACGAGTTATAGTAATTAATAGATAAATGTAATTCTTTTGACAACCGGTTTTGCGCGATAATTGGAATAAACTCGAACTTGTGTCCAAGAATAAGCTTTATAAATCGCGTGTCTCGCTTCTCTCTACGCAACGTATCGTCATTTGGCTCGTGTTCATCAGTCGTACTTATCTATGCATATCGCGTTGGTCCCACGTGCGATGCATATGTGTCGACAGCAGCCGAATACGATGATAATGAGTATGCAATCGTACAAGTCCAGACAACTGCGCGTCGGCAAATACACGCAAGACCATCTCGCATTAATTAACTACGGAATATTTTTCTTGTCTCATTGACATCGTGATAAATTGACTTGTTGCAAATATAAATTGATACGTCATATCTCATATTATATATCTCATTCTTAAAATTGTTATCTAGATTCCTCCAAGGCGAACGTCTTCGAAAGTTGTATTCTTGCAACATGAAATAATAAAATATTGCGCTCGCATGTGTAATTATATGTCACAGACAAATTTCTGGCATGCAATTCAGAGCCAATCTCCTTAGCGAAAACGTTACAGGATGTCATTCGTCATTCGTCGAGACTTGCAATTTGCAACGTCGAATATTTTAGCAAGTAAATATCTCGAATGAAATTTCTGTCTAAATAAACGCGTCTCAATATAAATCAGATGTCTGGTTTTGTTATTTGCATGTAAAGCGTTGAGAATTTAAACATCAAAGAAAAATCGACTCTAAAATATGGATGCGTCTAAGAGACCAATAAAGAGATCTGTTGCAACTATCCGGAACCGATTCGATTCTCTTTGAAATGTTGTTAAACAAAAATCTAAGATACACATATTTTATTATATTTGTCCAATTTGAAATTTATAAATACTATAAATTTAGCGCGCCCAAAATTTTTTTAAAGTCAAATATGAAAAGATAGAATACTTAAATTATTATTGACATTATATTGAAAAAGTATTATTTAGTTGTAAATCATAAAACATTTTATTTCAACTCAAGAAAAGAATAATATAATGAAATCTCTATTTTTTTATACTCAGGAGTTTTTTAACTTAAAAAAATTTATTGGAACATCAAAGATGTAATTCAGCATTTCAGAAATATTAGAAATATATATAACATTTTGCTATAAATTTTTCAAAAAGAAGATTCTAAGAGAGGGGTATGGCCACTTCTCTGTAGATCCACCAGTACTCTCAAAGCTAACGTTACATTTGATTCTACGTAATTATTTAAAAAAAAAACAATGAGATATATAGAAGAGTTTCAGATAAAACTTTTATGGTTTTTATATACTTTATAACTGTGTATTTAAATTTGTCAAAAATCTAATACCCCGATTTCTCATTAATGCCCGTATTCATAGAGTCAGGCTTTATATTTAAGGCTTCCTTAAATTTATTTTCAGATACTTCAGGAATTATTTCATTAGCTGCTGAGCATTTAAAGATAAATTTAAGGAAGCCTTAAGTACAAGATCTGACTATGAATACAGGCATAAGTCGAGTTTTCAGGGGTTGTATATCCCTCATAATTGGGCCAATATAAAACAATACCTGTCTCTCAGATTTTTATGTTTAACAACATATTTTAAAAAGAATCTAATCGGTTCCGGACAGTTGTGACAGTTCCCTGTGAGTAAAGTATTTCTCTTATAAGAGACGCTTTCGTGTGTAAAGCTGAGTAAAGGCAAAACGCTAATGTCTACCGATGACGGACGCTACTGTACGGTCGCATTTCAGAAATAACTAACGGCGAGAAAATAGAGGACTGCGAAAAAGCGAGTCGCCGCGCGGCCGTGACTATCGACGACATTGACGGTCGCGAGGTTGACACGTGCACGTGTATACACGCCGATGCGCACACACTCAACTAGCGTATGCTTGTGTTCGCGCTCGCGCTTGTATTGTTTGGAAAATGTGTACACGGGTTTATGTGCGCTATGGAACCGTATAATCGGTTTCGGATCGATAAATCGTGTATGTATGCGGTCACGCCCGTAACAAAGCGCCGACACATTTTGCAAAATGTACTAATTATAAACTACATACGTAAAAATTTCCGGAAATCGGAATACTGCTGCAACGTTAACGTACGCGTGTGAGTTCCGAAAGAGCCAATATCGCCATAGAGACGGAAAAGTACAATTTTAACACCTTTTTTGCGATCGTTGACGTAGTAGAGCATCTTTTTGTTCTTCGTAGCTGGGAACCATTGACGTAATATTACACCTTTTCACGAGATAAAACTGATAAGGGCGAGCATTTGTCGTTCTGCGGTCAGCGAAGCGTTAACAAGAAATTTCCTATAATAATATGCATTATTTTTTATTACAATTTTTTTTCCAAAACATTAGAAAATCTTTCTGTTCTTTCGCATAAATTCGCGCGGATCTATCTACTTCTATATATTCTGCAGTTTTCATCAAACTTTATGTATACCGGTAGACTGAAAGCCGTGTAAAGTTCGATGCAGATCGATGAATTAGTATGTAAGGACACGCGAAAGAAAGAACTTTACGCGCATTGCCGGCAAGTCTTGCACCAATTCCGGGAATTAGTCAGCCTTCGTAGGACACATGACCGCCGCGTGTTTCAATGCAGGCTCACAAACGTTGAATTATAGCCACGAAAGTACAATAAGTGCACGCGAACGCTGCTCCGGTTGCTTTGTGACGAGTAAGGTCAACATTAAGCCTGTAGATCCACCGTAAAATCCATAGAGTTTCCAAGAACACAATGTCGCATAAATTATCTGTAAAAAATACATAAAATTATTTACGAAAATATGTAAATCTTTTATAATTATTTATAATTATTATTCAGACCAATCTTTCTCGAACACTGTAATTCTCCGACTCCTGATTACTGTCGCGATATGTAAATATAACGTGCATTTCTCTTCCGCAGCCTTAAATATGTAAATTCATTTATCGTTGACTCGCAACCACGGACACAAAATAAAGTCGCGAATGTTGAATATTTCACTTGTCACTATGACAAATATCGTGCACAATGAACCTTGGTCAGTGAACCGCGTTTACAGACAGAGACGTGACGCATGCCTTTCTATAAGCACGTGCAGCGCATGACAAACCATACAATTGCAATACATATATAAATCGAATAGATATTACTAGTAAGACTTGTATCTACAATCAGATACCGTAAAAATGTTTAACAATGCTTTAGTGAGATACAATTATAATATAATTATTAAATATATTGTCCGAGGATCATTTTTTGCGCTGCGTCACGACGCAAAGTACCGCATTTAATGTTATATCGATAGCGTCAGTCAAACGAAGCGTCGCGAATAGAAATAAAAAGCAGCCGCGAAAGTCACGATGACGCGGGCTATATATATATGTATATAAAATAAAATAGCCTCCATTTCTGTGCTTCTGTCGAAGAAAATTAACTTATTCTAGCAAATTACTTACTGCTTCTAATTATTTCAACTTCCGGCTTTGTCTTTCAAACATCAATATTGATTCAATGTTCCTACCTTTATCTCGGCTCGTTCATTTTATCTTATCTGCACTAATGCAGAACACAACATATCAAGAGGCAATCTATCTGCCATAATTGTAGATATTACGATTTCAAGTTCAGTTCGCCGAGAATATTTAGAATGGAGGTAGAGACACATTATAGCAAAACTACGATAACCATTTGTCCTAAGAGACATGGAAAGTGTAATTATTGCGAGCAGTACCGGTAGGATACCGTCAGAGAATGGGATTAAGCATTCAGCGTTCAGTCATTGTCTTATTATCCGTTAATCTCGCTTTCAGATGGTTTCTGGCAGTGATGCCCTCATCGGAGGAGGAAAGCCAGTGGCTTGTTGGCAGCGGGGGCGGCCTCGCACCCTCCGGCGGCAGTGCGACGAAAACGGGCGCCGGCGAGCGCGGCGTGAACACTAGATCCGGTCTCTATACCGAGGAGATGACGACGCAGCCAGCGAACGTCGCCACGGCCGGCGTAAACTCGGCCTCGGCTGATTCCGCGGAGCATGATCTCATCGACTCCACCGCGGATGCGACCCTTCTGGCGCAGTTTCACGAAGATGCCATCAAGCAGGTGATGCAGCTTATGTTTCATTGCTTCGGAACGAAATCTCTGAATTCAGGAAACCTCTGAGAAGACTCATCATTTTTTTCTAAATTATAGTTCTATCTCGTAAAAGCAGGAATATTTTTAAAATATTGTATTTATTCTTAGAAAAATTCAATGCTAGCTAATTTGATACCCATACAGCACAGATCATTACAGCAATATTGAAATATCAGTGCAGTAGAAGGTAGAGAAATTAAAAAGATAAAAATAATAGAGAGGAAGAATGGAAAAAAAAGGAGAATTAAGAAGGATAGAGAAATCAATACATAAAGAGAAAGGAAAAGAAGAAAAAGAGAAAGTAACAAAAAGATTAGAAGAGAGGGATACTGTAATGACATTGCAAATGTTGCAGCAATGTTACTGCAAACTTCTGTGCTATACTGAGTATTGGTCAATTTAATACTGAAAGATGATTAATTAGTATTAAAAATGCTGAACAATAATTGATTATTGTGCTTTGCAATGAGAAACAAAGCATTTCATCTTTGTTTAACATTGACAAACAACAAGAATAGACATTTTCCAGCAAGGACACAATGCAATGCAATGAATCATTACATCCTTGTTTAATGTTGACAAACAAGGATTTAATAATACTGTCCTTGTTGGAAAAAATATAGTATCATACGACTCTTGCTGAAAAACAGCTAGTTGCAATCAGTATCTTTAATCAAAATAAGTAATTAACTATCTTCCAATATTAAATCTCTTCAATAAGGATGACAGCAAATCTTTTAAACTCATAAAAAATAAAATTACCGACTACCTACCTAACTCTGCGTCGCAACTGCAGCGTATTTTCCTGACATAATTAACGCGTCATTATCTCTGTATTCACGATAGTAGCCATGAGTCATTTCTGATCATTTCAAACGTGATGAAGTCAACCACTGAACCATTATCGAAACGAAGCGTATCCAAGTATCGATCAAGTTGCTCGATCATCGTGATCGAGAGTTGTCACTCGATTGGCTCTGCCAACGTCGAGTACGATATAAAAATATACTAAGCAGAACAAAAACATAACCTAGACGAAATGGCGTCGTCGTTCGTTTACCCGAAGTGAATGATTTTGTTCTCACGGGTCGGAGCGTCTCTCTTTCTTTCTTTCTCTCTCTCTCTCTTTCTCTATCTCTGCAAAAATGGGCGAAACTCTGGACGATTCGGTCGTCAAGGCAAAATACATACCGCGCGAAGTACCAGGCTATTTGAAGGATTTCCCAGTAAATATTTTTTATTTGATGTTACGTATCGGAAGTTACATACGTTTCCATGGAGCAAAGGGAAACTAATATATACCTTAAACAATATTTATTAAAAACGATCGTATTATGATATTTATTATTTATTTGTAGTTCAAAAGAAGCATCTTTTTCAACTAACACTTAAAGAATTATATAGATCTGTCTTTTTATAACTGAAATAGTATAAAGTCTTTGTTCTTAAACAGTGACATAAATAGGAAGGAATGTTCTAGTGCGATTCAGTACAGTAGTAAAAAAACATGATATGTGCATTCTATATTTTTACTCATAAATGTTTGATATAAATGTTAACTTTATAATATCATATAACTGCAAAATGATAATATTTCACATGATAATATTTCTATTGTATAAAATTGTATCAAGAAATGGAATGTAATGTTACAGGCTGGTGTTGGTTATTTCCAAATATTTGCTGCTTTCTGCACGGGTTTGAGTCTGGCTGCTGACACTGTTGAAATTTTTGTTGTACCATACATACTGCCAAGTGCAGAGGTTGAACTTTGCATCGAGGACAATGAGAAGGGATGGCTCGGTGAGTTGTTGCTTTTGTACAAACTTATTTTGCGATACTAAACAACATAATTTTTTAGGAAATATTACTCTTGTTGGCCTTGCCTTGGGTGGATTGTTTTGGGGTGGTCTAGGAGATAGATTGGGAAGACGCAGGTCCCTCTTCTCAGCCATGTCCGTGCACTCTCTGTTTAGTGGTGTTGCAACATTTATGCCCACTTATGGCACTTTTATGACCGCTAGATTTTGCTCTGCTCTTGGGTAAATAATTTTTTTTATTCAAAGATTTAAATACATTCAGTATTTTTTCAAGCAAGAACTAACTGGTTACTTAAATATAGTTATTATATAGTGATTTAATTTCTCATATTACAGAGTAGGAGGAGCTGTACCTCTAGCATTCGTATATCTCGCAGAATGCTGCCCACGGTTAAGTAGAGGTCGCTGGACAGGTATACTCGTGGCAGCATGTGCACTTGGTGGTGTCTATGCAGCACTCTTGGCTTGGGCAGTGGTACCCACAACAGGAGAAATGGTTGTCCTGGAAAATAAGGAACACTTCAGTGCTTGGCATCGTTTCTTGTTATTATGTTGTCTGCCAGCGTTGTGCTCCACGTTCGGTCTTATCTTTCTACCAGAAAGTCCAAGGTATCTTATAGAAGCCGGTCGAGATGTAGAAGCAATGATGGTTTATCAGGTAACGATGTGTAACATAAACGATAAAATTAATTATTTGGTATTTAATATTCAAATTTATCAATAATTTATGTCTCAGAGGATATATAAGAAAAATAACGCCCGAAAAGGTGCAGCAGGTGCTCAATATCAACTTTCTGAACTTGAACTTCCAACTAAAAGACCACGCGGCTTGGCACCGCCATCTCCTAGCAATCACACTAGTGTTTTGGCAGATATAATATATTCAATCGAAATGGTAAATATTTCTGAAAGATATCTTATTATGTAAAGATATATCTTAACTATAAAATTTAATTAATTCTTTGCCCGTAGTTCTGGAATTCTTTCCTGGAATTATTTGCGACGCCTCATTTACGAGTGACTTTGGTATTGTTAATTATTTGGACCACCGCTTCATTCAGGTAAGTTTTAATTAATTATCTAAAAGTTTTAGGTAATTATTATTAATCAAGAATTTTATAAACTCTATTTGTATTTGTTCAGTATTTATGGTCTTATGATATGGTGTCCTGAATATCTGAAACTTTTACGAGCGATGGAATACGAGAATCATACCGAACACTATCATAGAGAGGAACACAATGGTACAACATTCACTGGTTCTTGGGAAAATCGTCAGTACAAAGACTCTACATTTTCAAACTGCAAGTACGGATATTATATATAAATACGTACCAATACAAAAACAAGTTTTTTTTTTCTATATAAATATAATTTCTAAATGTTTACAGATTTACTAAAATGATATTCAGCCATGTCGATTTTGATAATTGTACCTTCCAATCGGTAGAATTCAGTAGCATTAAGTCTAGCAAAACTCACTTTAGAGACAGTGTTATTATATATTCAAAGTAAGTAACATAACGTTTATATTATATTTTAAATCTATACGTATAATTCTAAATTTTTTAATAAATGTTTTGTATTCATCTTTATATATATATATATATATACACACACACACACACACATACTTTGTTACAGATTTGTTGACACAGATTTGTCTGCACAAGTTTTCACCAGATGTAAATTGGAAAATAACACGGAGCTGAGTTTAAGCGGGTCCTGTCCAACTCTCGACCTCGATTACAACATTTATATCGAAGAAGCGTTACATGCTCATCTCGTTGCTCAATTGGCTTTTGTACCTGCTGCTGCGCTAGCAGGTTTGGCACTTACCGTTCTTCAGCGGCCGAAACTAATTGGTTCGTTATTAAATTTCTTTGAAAATAGCAAGCGGAAAATTTCAAATTTAATTCATTTATGACATTTATTTTCTTTTACCAATAGGTCTCTCGCTTTTCTTCTCTTCCGTTGTTGCATTATGTCTGATATTAATTCGCCAAAACAGTTCGGCAGTTCTTGGTTTCGAAGGTGGCTTCACAGCTCTTTTTGCCGTTGGATGGACATCATTAACTTTGGTGACAGTCGAGAGCTTCCCCACACACTTAAGGTAAAGAAGTAAAAATCTTTAGGATATTACAAGAAAAAAAATTGAAAATTATTTTGAAAGAAAATATTTATTAATATGTTTCTTTAGGTGTACCGGTTTTGGACTCATAGCTGCTGCTATAAGAATATCAGGTCTAATAGGAACCACAACATATCAGACATTGGTGGGTACATCATTAATTGCGCCCGCATTAATGACTGCACTGGCATTATTGATTGCCAGTGTTATAACTTTTAAATTGCCTCATACTCATACTGTCTTCTTGTAAACTTTCCATCAATAGAAAAGACTATCAGCAACACTGGTATAGCTGAAACAAAAAATTCGTTGTCGAATTTACGAAACAAACTTATACGGTACTCTATTACTGACGAATGAATTCTCAGAAAGAATAATCTCAAATACGTCAAAGACGTAGAGAAGAAAAAGACGTGCTATTCTTTATTCTTCATCCTTAAGACTTATTCGAAAAAATGATGTTCAAAACATGTCAATATTAATTCATTGATCAAAAAGAGAAAAAATTTTTTTTAGAATATGAGACTTTGTACAAAGTAACATATCCTAAGTAATAATGGAGCACTATTGTCTTTCGAGACACTTGCATATTTGAAGCGCACAGAAACGTTCACAGCGACTTTAATTTGCTAACGCAAAATAATTTGGACTTTGCAGATACTTGGATCAAAGTATTCTTGTATCCTATTGCTTATGAAATGTGAACATTCGCTGTATGCGAATGACATAATATACGATTAAAATTAAAAAAAAAGTGATGTCAAGATCGGCTGACACGGACATTTCCGTGCATATAATAGTCACTCTGAAACTAATATAATTACTTTGCTATTTTACATTTGACGATATATAAATCATTATGCAAGTATATTGAGCAAAGGACATACACGTATGTGCAACTATTTTAATAAGGCTCATGCCATGAAACGTGTCAATTTTAATAAAGGATGTACAGTCATCCATAATAATATATCATATACACTAAGAAACATTAATTAGAAATATACTGGCAATCCAGTTTGATATCTCAATTATTATTCCAAATACAATGCTTATAAAATACATAGCTGTTCTTACTTTCAATCTAGATTAAATAATATCGATACATGATGTGTGAAACTTGGATATATTCCAATATATTTCGCGGAAGGTACCTCTTCGCTCAAATTCAATCACAACATAAATATCCGCTAAATATCATACAGATTAATTACGATGATGTAACAATCATTTTATATGTTTTTATGCAAAAAGAGAAATGATATTTTTATTTCGTGCGTAGGAAATATTCCTATGAAAGAAAAATAATCAGACAATTATATGTTCAATACTTCCGCTTTTTATCAATTTATTAGCATGTATTACATTTATCAACTAGATACTAGAATGCTGCTAATTCGATAAATGAGAAAGCAAGAGAGAAAGAGAGAGAGAGTGGAGGGGAGAGGCACACACATGATTCTCGTAATGTAAAAAACGCTGCCGTATGAAATCTTAATATCTAGATGCAAATTTTCGAACGAGAAAAAAAGATAGAGAAGATTCAGCTTCGTAGCGTAAAAGTCCAAGATCAATCGTCAACGTTAATCGTCTTCTGATTTATAATACGATTAATTACATATATATACATGAACGTGTGCGTCTGACCTTCTAGTAATGTGTGTATTAAAAATGTAGAACGTTATTTTCTACAAGAACCAGGATCACACGTCTTGACATAAATATATATAAAATGTAATCTGTGTAATATATGTTCACTTGATGAAACTTTGTTAAAGTTTTATCTCCATCGACAACAGTCAACAACGTATAATACTGGCAAGTTGGAAAGAACATAAAGAAAGTTTGTTGAAAAAGGGAAGCAACTTATATCTAGGCAATAAGAATGTAAGAAAGTCCGACACGGAGTCTCGCCTACCAGAATTCAAAAAATACACTTCATGAAATCTTGGAGGAGTTTGTCAAGATGGAGAGAATGTCGGCAGATTTAATAAGATAAATGTTTACGTCCCATCACGGTTAGTGAGTTTTTTTTCATATCAGACTGTTGAAACGATTTATATATATATATATATATATATATATATATATATATACACATACACTTATACATATATATGTACACAAGAGATTAATATCCAGGCCAATCCAGGCCGAGATTTATGAATGTCTCGTCGAGAGAAATAGAAAGAGACCATTACGATGTCCGACATGAACGTAATTATACATTCCAACGATTGTCCTCGGGATGATTTCATCTTCTTTCGATGAAAATCCTAACGGAAATCATTTGTTTCTGCTTAAGGAGATCGCAATTTGTCGTAAACTTGGTCGTGGAGCGAGTTGTGTCGGTGCCGCAATTGCGATTACATCGATTTATGTGATAATGAATCAAGAGGATTATGGTACATCTGAATAAAAGATTCTAATTGGAGTGCGAAATTTAAATATACTTATGAAACTTATCGTCGGGACCATACGACGTTCTTATTAGCTCCTTTTTATATTGGACATTAATCAAAATACAATAATATTGAGGTAACATACCGATACCGGCACACACCGCAACCCCACGTAATTAATTCTGCTACAACATTCAAGTCTATCATAACACCCATAGATATATATATATATATATATATATATATATATATATATATATATATACATACATATATATATATATATATATATATATATATATATATATTACATTTTACTCGACATATCATATTTATGAGCAAGCACTCTAGATTTGTAGGCCTTAGTCGGATTATTGACTAGAAACACACGTAGGCAAAATACATCGTAAAGACGATCGTGCGAGATGACTCTCGAGTAAAGTAGACTGATCGAGTTAGAGGATCTGCCGAGGCACTATTTTCCTATCTTATGTTTCTTTAATGATTATGTTTAACCAATATATATATATAGCGTATATACATTTTTTGTTTTACACAACGAGATTATCAACTGATTAAGTGATAAGAGGAGATGCAATACTCGTATAATCTGGTCAAATATGCATTTTACTAATATTAAATACAATTACTCGACTCAATTTTACTAATATTAAATGTAATTATTTATTGTCATTACCGAGAATATTGTATATACATATCACGCTATTCAGACTGGAATTAACGATCAGTTGGTAATCACTGTTTTACAGAGACTGCTTCTTATTGTTAAAATTGAAAAAATTTAATTAGTTAAGATCTTTTACATAGCCGATGATGACACGAGACATTGTACAATATATCATTTCTATTTTAAAGTTTACGTTTGGTCATACTTTCGACTGATCGCACAGCTTTTAATCCTTTTGATAAGGAACGAAATGGACTTTCTACGATGAATCATTTCTTAAGCTTTAAGTCTTAAGCTATAAGAAATTGATCAATTATAATCGATTATTCTTCTTACATTGACTGTGATTAGTGAATTTCTTATGATTTAAAACTTAAGTAATAGCTTATTATAGAAAGTCTAGAAATGATACTTTGAGGCGAGATTTTTCGTGAGATTCTAGAAAATATGTGAATAAGTGATAAGAGATAAATGTTTTTTAAAAACTGTTATTATAAAATTCTTATATCTACATATATCGAGATTAGTTACGAAATTTATTTTTAGAATTATTTATTTTTGACAAATGAAATTACACAATCACGCAATATTTATTGTACATTATCAATCGTATCGTCATATATTTATGTTGGACAAATGTAAGAAAAGACATCTTAGTATATGTTCTATATATTATTTTGCATACGATTAGAATATTAAGAAAATTAATTTTGCACTCTTTTTTCCTCTTCTCGAGTATTCTAAAGTTCTATATAATTTATTAAAATTCTACTTCATAAAAAAAACTATTGCTCGAAAGCAATTTATAGATAAATATATTTTTCAAAATTATAATGTCAATTAATGATATAAATTAAATTTTATTTATACAATTAAAATTAACGTTGTGTTTTTTCTGGTCTACTGAACTGTATATTCACGGAATAAGAATATTGCTTTCCGCACTGAGTTTTTGAAAATGCTAGGAAATCTTTTATCGCAATAATAAAACATTAAGTTTAGTTTTAGCAAGTCATCATTTTATATTTCGGAAAATAATCCAAGAGAGGATATACATTATCTTTAAGATTTCGAGAAGAATTACGCGTTTTACACCACATAGGGAGGCAATTAATTTATTTATACTGCTAGTGGAAGCCCACGTTTAATGCGAGTTCTAGATACGATTATTCATCGGTTAACTCATTTGTACATAGTTCTTATAAAGGTAACTCTAGTATAATTTCAGTATCGATCAAATAGTTATCTTAGCCACTAACGAAGTGGCGCATCAAAATCGTTTTCGCGTTATCGTTTTGCTCGGCGTTTGCAGAAGACCGAGTGAGAACGAAATTATGATAATCCTTCAAGTAATAATTTCGCCAGTGAGTCCAGCGCTCATGATTTTTATAAATTATATAAATTATATCATTCTTCTGCAAGAAAGTAGATACTTTATGCAACACTTCGAACGAGAGCAATTGTAAGCACTTTAATGTGTATATCATATATCTAATATTACATTAATATGTTATATAAAAATTATATACATACAGGTATAATATTAATATATTGTATACGTGAATATATATTATATATAACATATAATGTATATTCTTTAAGAGATAAAGCGAGAGAGAGAGAGAAAGAGAGAGAGAGAGAGAGAAAAGTGCGCTTTGCTCTTTCAAGTTACATACATTTTTACGCTGTTAGAATCACAAGTCCACAAACATATAAATAGCGATCATTTTATAAATCCTGTTCTTTCAAGATCGTTTAATGGCGAAGTAGCGAAACGAGATCGCGGGAATGCGGAGAAACGTTTTCGTAAAGCTCGTAATTTTTACGAATGGCGTATACTGTGTACTTGCAAGTAAATTTCGATTTTCTCGAGACTGAAACGACGATGGCGTTGAGCGTGGCGAACAAGTTTCGAGAGTCCGTTTACACTTTGATCTCGACGTATAATTTTCGTACGATAAAAGTCGCGAGTTGTGACGGTATTTAATAAGATTCAACTGCGAAATGTACGAATGGCATTAATGAGAATTTTATTGAATCGAAAATCGTCTATTTTATGCCCTTCGATGTTCCAAATCCTTTATTCAATTTCTCTCAATATTTTAATAAGAAAAAAAGAAATTGTAATTTAAATTGAGATTAAAGCTTTCGTAATGAGAAAGTTAAAAAGTTGTATTATATAATAAAAATGTCAGACTGTAAAATTGTTTGAGATACATTAAGAAAGACATTATCAATTATGTCTTGCAGTTAATCTACAATAAAACAGTGTTGTTACGTTGAATTTACATGAATTTTTTTCATGTAGGCAATACAAGTAATGAAAAATATGTCAATTATTATAAATTAGATAACATAAAAAAGTAATTAAATTTTATGATTGTTAATATATCTGATTTTAATGTTGAAGTGAAGTATAAACTTTTAGTATAATCTAGTGCAATGACAAAAAACATTATAGATTTTGATAAGTCATAGATTATCTGAGATTATCTACGTCATTTAAAACATAATTCACATAATTCATTTATATCGTATATACTACACGTAAATGTAAATTAATTGTTTCGCATAAATCTATAATAAAATTTTAACCACAATAGATAATACAGAGGATTAATTTATCGGCTGAAAAAGCACTCTACTTGTTCGGCACTGTAACTCATTGACCACAAATAACTATTTTATTTACAATATCCTATAAATGTACCAAAATATTTATCTGTCAGGTAGGATAACGGAATATTTCAACACGATAATTATACGTAATTTATTATGTATATACTATGTATATACACACGCATACATTAATGTGTGTGTTTACAGTCTCTCCCCATCTCCCCATATATCTTCAGACACACAAAATTATATTTCCGACAACCGCGTGATCTATATTTTCCGCTCGCTCTCGCTTCATTATAGCTTATCGCGTAACAAATTTCTCAAGCGACATAACATCAATTAGTTTAATAATATACATTAAAATTCCTGGCAAATTCTGATGCGCACGCGCATGCATGACATCCTTTCTATCCCGCCGTATGCTAACCTTGAGCTTGACCCTGGACATATTTCCCCACGCATCTCCTCTCATCGGCGCCGTGAATTATGTGTCGGAGGATAATCCATGTTGAACGAGTCCTGACCTAACCTATTCTAGGCTATGTCTCTGTCCTCCCATACAGACAAAGCCTAGGAGAGGCTAAACCAAGTTACTCGGTTCTCCTTCCGTGCTGAACCTTCTCGCTTTCTTTTTTTTTTATCTTCGTCTAGTCCGCTCCTTTTGCAGCCTCCTTCCCACGATAGTTTCCGCTTGCCTGCAGCAATTATCTCCTGGCTATGTCATATATAATAATAATTAAAATAGCGCCCGAATATATACTTAGAATATGGTGATATAATTTTAATAAAACTAAGTAGAGGTTTTTGAACAATAAATATTATATTTATACGGCTTATTCCCATCTTACTGTATTAGTGATTGTCCAACGTTGCACGAATTATTATTGCTATTGAGAATTTCAAGTCACGGAATATCATCGCTTGAAATATACGAGAGATAAACTGGGATTTCAAAGAAAGTCTAAAAAGAAATCGCCGTACAGAATCTATTAAGTATTCTTTCGGTGTCTTTAACATTTAAATTACAGTATTATATGTACATGCATTATAAAGCTAACCTTGGTAACGAGAAAACAATCTGAACTTGGATGAGATACAAACGAGCGATTAAACTGAATCCTTTACTTAATTATTATCGTAATATAATACAGTTGCGAAAAGAAGTAACTGCTAAAATAAATTTCTTTTTCGTATTACAAATAATATATAATAATCGCTACGAAAAAAAAGCTATTTAAAATCCTTTTCCAATTTTCTTGACATTATATTTTAACTTCTTACAATTAAATTATAGAATAGAATTATCAATAGTTTACAAAATATTTAAATGAAAAATTGGAGGACTCGATAGATGCGCGAAAGAAACGTTGAGAGGAGAAGAGAGGAAAAAAATTGAAAACAAAAAAAAACAAAACACGTCAATTTAACAATATCGCGCGTATTCTTTCACGAAGAGTCATTTTTGCGACGGTGGTCCGACCGACCGACACAAAGAAAGCGTGTCACGCCTAAAAATACGCGGGGCACGCAGGCAGGTAGACGCGGAAAGGTCGTAAGGAGCAGGGACGGAATATGGAAAGAAGAAAAAGGAGAGAAAACAGACAAGAGGAATTGCACAAGAGATGGCGATTTGGTATTCAAATCGCCGGGCGGGGGGGGGGAGGGGAGAGGGGAGGCGCGCACCCGCCTCTCTTCTCTTTCTTTTTCTCTTATACAAGACTTTTTCGTTTATCCTAAACGTGCAATAAAATATAACATTAAAATGTGCACAGTGTGCGGAATGTAATATTATAACACACAAAAAGAGAATGATTTTGCTGAAGTATCTGAAGAATTTATTATAGCTAAATATATGTAGATCTAAAAATAGTTTTGTTGGATCATTATCAAAATAATTATATAGGATGCTCAAACTGATTGCTAGAATACCGAAACCTTTTGTAGCATCGCTCATCATGCTTGAAATTCCAACAAAATTATTTTCAGATCTAGATGTGTATCTATTATAGTTAAATTTTTTAAATACTTTAGCAAAATTGATAAGACGGGCCCGGGAAAAAATGTTTTATATAATTATATAAAATTATATAAAAATATATATAATTTTATATAATTGTATATAAATGGACATATTTTATATATAATTATATATAAATTTACATATAAAATTATATATAATTATATATAAAATATTTTTTCCCGTGACGTCTTCTGAGAACGTGGAGAAACGGAATGATGAACGGATATGAGAGAAATCGATGTTAATTAGTAACATTTACATCCAAATTTTTATAAAATAATTATCGCGAAACCAAATGTTCTTCCACCAGATATAGGGAGCGTTCTTATTTTGTTTCTCGCTATTCGTTCCTCCCCGTTCTTATCTTCACGTTATCGCGTAATAAATGAAAATTTGTGGGTCCCCTTGCACTTTCTAAAACTGCCGTCGTTATGTAAACGTTTGACTTATCCTCAGGTATATAAGCGCGTCCAAGATCTCTTCTTCGTTTCTTGGCTCCGTGATTGTATCAGCATGTTGAAACGCCAGTTTATAACTTGAAAGTGGAGGGAATTAATAATTGTATCGTAACTTACGCTTCTCTTTACAATCTCAAATGTCGAATACAAGAATCGCGAACAGTAGGTACAACGGAATCAGAAGAGCGTCCGTCCACGATGATATTCAACGTCCACGCGAACGTCGCACTGATACACTCAGAAGGCGGCAACGATATCATTCCTAGATGATGACAAACCACAGACAGACGTAGTTTCCAATACTCATGATTTCTGCGTTTTCGTTATCGAGACGTTGTGGTTTACGATCCTTCGTCATCGTCGCCGATTCCGCTGCACTTATCTGCCAATCCTCTGATATGCACATGCACTCTTCTCAAATAAAAAAAAACACACTGCGCGACGTAAAAGCAAAAGCACAGATTTTTACATAACGCATAAGAAAATCAAGCAATTGCAGCCTTTTATTTTATAAAAAAGAAAACGCGAAGGACTTTGATTCGCGCGTTCATTTTTTTTATGTATTTACATGCATTACGCAAGATCGACTCTGCGTTCCCGCTTTATCTATCCAGATAAACTCCGCATAAACGTATGCTTAAAGAAAATTATTCAATCATATTTCTATTTATAGAAACGCATGTAAAACGTGATTAATTCGTAATACGTAATAACGTAATTAATTATAATTCTCTTTATGCATACATTTATGCAGCTATTCAAGTTAGTCTGCATAGATCCTGAAGAAAATCAAAAAGGAGATGGACGTTCGATTCGGCGCGCCGGAGAGTCGAATCGTCAGAGAGACTTTGATGCCCGCACGTGCAATATCTCGCGTATCTCGGTGGCGGCCACATCGTCGGAACGATTACATAAACGGAAGCACTCTAGCACGGCACGCGTATTATTTCCGGGAGCCTCACTTTCTCTCCAATGCCGTCATTCTTGTAACGCGCGAAAAATCCGCGGACGAGAAACTGGGAGAGGAGGATTGCGATCACGAGGGAAACTGCTTTGCGTTAGCTCCGCGTTTCGCCACTACTCCGCAACGACGAGATTAGAAGAAATAGGTGGAACACACGTCTTTCCCGCTGTGGTACCACACTCGCGGCGACTACAGAAAAACCGACCACGACGTCGTCGACAGCGTGATTACCAGCCGATCGCAATCGATCCCCACCGCGGCGGCGACGGCGGCGACGGTGATCTCGCGACGTCCTTGCGGAACCTCTCGTGACGATCCGCCTCTTCGAGGCGAGCGGGACCAGACGGGGTGATTCCGCTCGAGCTGTCCTCTCGATTCCATCGAGCCTCATCGATCGTTCTTCATCCCAAGAAACACCGAATCGAAAGAAAGTCAAAATGACTTCTTTATTTTGACGTCATGAAAGTCCAAACGATGATCATCTTTGGTTACAGAATTTGATTGTTTCGATGTTAAGAATTAAATAAAATAAAGTTATTTTGATTTTTTTATTGACTCTTGTGTGTACCTTGGAATGGTTCATCCATGCAGTGATTCTTTATTATGATTAGTTGCGTTTAGTAAAGAAAGCAGCTTTACAACTGTTGTAAAATTCTTTAATACTGCTTTTACATTTATATCTAATAAAGAAGGGCAACAGCAATCATAATAAAAACATTAACAACAGTTACAAAGTTGCTTTATATCTGCTGAACGCAGTTATTGATTCCTACACTTAATCGAAGAACCGAAGGCAAGTCTCAACCATATTAAATAATCATTAAGCACAAATCCTTTTCGTTTGCTGAACACGCCCTACGTATCTCAATCACTCGCGGTACTCAATTAATCCCCGATCATCCCCGAATTGTCACGTGACGGACTTATGCGCGCGAAAAACGAAGTGTAACGTGGGATTGCGTGTATTCTGTCTGTCTTCGCGCGTACGTGGCCAGCGTGCGTATCGGCCGCGTAAGCGGAATACCCCGACGATGACGAAGGCGATGACGACGACGACGACGACGATGATGACACGCACGGTATGCACAACTCACCGGTAAGCCGCGTGCACACTCACTAACCACTATAACCAACGGACTAACCGCGGGAAGCTAAGATGCGCGTTCGCTCACTCGCTCGCGATGTTTATATATATATATGTGCGTTAGCTATACGTGAGAGAGTGGCGAGCAACAGCAGCCAGCAGCATCTTTCGATGGCGAACCCGTCTGTGAAGGTGGAAGGAGCTCAAGAAAGAGAAGGGAGTCCGTATACTTCTCCTTCCATAAAAGAGCCAGTTCTCTCTCTCTTTCGTTTTATACGCTTCGTCTACCAGCCACCTCGTCCCTCCGTCTCGTCATGGACTTGAGACTTTGTGGAGAGATCGGGCACACCGGTGGCTTTCGGCCGTTTTTGGCCGACTTCTACCCATGAAATTAATCGAAACGCACGCATGTACACACGCACACGCGTGTACATTGTAGCGAGGAAGATCGCACGAAGCGGTATAACTCGAATCGGCGTGTAACCGCAGCTCTTTACAAATTGCACCTTACAAATTGCACGGTCGACGTCGCATGGAAAAACGAGAAGGCCAGGAATATGCGAGAATCAATCAGTTTTTAAAATACACCGACCAATTGTTGATTTTTTCCTCCTTTTCAATGGAAATCTACGTGGATGTTGAGATTCAATACCAGCAGAATATCGGTGTTTGTAATCTTCCAGATATTAAAAATCATTATTAGAGATATCACAAAAATTTTAATCTCTTCAAATACACGTCATCGATCAGCGGTGAAAAGAATTTTGAGATGTAAGGAAATTGACTAATCACAGTCGAATGAGAGGAGAACAATCGATTATGATTGATCAATTTCTTAGTTTAGAATTTAAAGCTTAAATTTTACGCCTTAAAATTTTATTGTAAACATCGCTTTACAGAAGTTTAATACTGGAAGGTAATGTAGTTAATTATTTATTTTAATAACACAAATTGTAAAAACACTGAACAGCAGTGCTTTTAACATTCAAAATTGAAAATAGTAATTAATCACTATCTTCCAGTATTAAATCTGCAGTTTGCGTTTCTCTGTCCACCTTTACAGAAATTATAATTAACACTGGAAGATGGTGATTAATTACATTTATGTTAAAAGCACTTTGTTTAGCACAAATTATAAAACCATTGAACAGCACTTTTAATATTCAAAATGACTAATTATAATTACTACCTTCCAGCAATACATCTTTATAAATTATTTATTTCAAGTATTAAAATCACTGTTGTTCAATATTTTTAGTACTTAAAATAAATAAATAATTATAATCACTATCTCTCAATATTAAATTGGATTTCTGTAAAAGCAATTTATAATCTGAACGATAATTAAGGTTCAACTATATATGCGAATTATCTTTTCGCGTAAGTAATCTATACGTATATTGACAAGATATACGCAATGTCTGCAGTTTGCCTTCATTTTTTTGCTCGCTTCTACTTACGTTTTTAATCTCGATCCCATAACGAGTCGTAAGATTGAAGAAAAGACTTTCGTCACAGATTTTTTTTCTTTTTTTCGTTCAGTATTGCCGCTTTCTCGTCTACGTGGCGCCGACTTCGGTTTTCACTTTGCTTAGGGGTAACATCCGTCACGCACCAGACTTTTTTTTATTCGCTACATTATATCTAAAGTATACCTGGCATATCTCTCATCGACGAGTTTCGACGAAGGTCGCACGCACCAACGCGAATTACCCGGGAACTACGATACGGCTAATGCACGCGTCCTTCATAGCTTTCGTGAGATACTCGTCGGACGGAACCATGTATATTTGAGATATGTCGCAAACTATGAAAACTATGTGTTCGAGAGCGAGTTAAAGCGAGAGCGCTGGCGAGAAAAATTTGAGTGATACGGCGTGTTGGCTGAATTTCGCTTCACGCGAATTATCAATTGCGAATCAAACGTGGCGGTTTTCTGGCGGCGGAGCGTCTCCTAGGCGGTTGCGAAGCGTTGACTCGAGAACAGCGAAAAATAAGAGAGTCATTGCTTCTCGGTTTTCCTTTTTATGCTCTTTTAAGAACAAAGGCTTCCCTTTGCATTCGCCTATGAGATTTTTGCAAAATTGAAAATTTTGAGGTGATCCTCTGTTTTGGGCGGCGATTGGCAATTTTGAGCGCAACGGCCAAGCGGCACGCTATTGCCATGCGCGCCCATTAAATCTGGATTCTTGATTGGGATGAACGCGTGTTACGCGTTTTGCGCTGCGATCGATCCGAGTTCGCCATTATAGCGGTTGAGATCTGCGTACGTGCGACTTAGCTTATTGTTTTTCGACTTTATCGACGAGGTAATGACCAAGTTTATGTTTTGGAAACCTCTAAGGATGCTGGGGATCCTTCTAGAAGCTTTCGATTCGCATGTCGCACGAACGCCAAATATGCAAAAACTGTACATGTTGGCTGTATCTCGAACACTATGATTTAAAAATGTAGCAGGTAGTCGATAATCTATATGTCGTAATAGATACTTCAAGCAGCATATTTAAAGTGAATTTTATTAATTAAGAACTTGAACTAAGGAGTATGGCTGGAATTTATGAAGTTCGCTCCAAATATCGTTCGCGAGTAAAAAGTACTGAATCGGATTACTTTTAATTGAATATAAGGTTAATATATAGGGTCGCCAACAGTTACAACGAACTCAATACTTAGCTAATACTATGATTGTCAACTTACGACAAAGGTTCTGTCAATCAGTACTGGATTGTCACTGAGAAGTTATTGGTTGACAATGACGGCTAAAGTTCTATCAGGCAGTAATGAGTGATTGCATTATTGACTGATTAAAATAACTGAGCCAGTATCATCTATGAGTACTAGACCCAAGTTACTATTCAATACTCATTGTTAGCCAGTACTGCGCCAACTCAGTACTGACTGAACTCAGTAAGTACTGACCCAGTAAGTAATATAAAATATGAGTAATGTTATTTATAAATCATGAAGAATTTATAAATTATGAAGCATCCAACTGCAATACATTCGTATCGTGCACACGAAAGATGTAGAATGTGTACGTGCAGAAGAATTGAACGACCCAGCAAACGAGAATGGATTAAAATGGATTGAAATTTTTTTTATTCGAATGCGTATTTTATATATATAAATAGCGAATACTTTTTTTGGATTTAATTGAATTCAATTGGATTCAATTAGATTCAATTGAATGCAATTAGATTGAAAAATTGCATTTCCTATTCAAAATTTTGAATTGAACAGTATTCACAATGCACAGAAAAAGCTAATATTATTTTTCGAATGAAAGACATAGAGATGCTCTATGCAATTTCTGTAAATGAATAACAATGCATTCAGGATTGAAAAACATTTATTTTAACATTCGTGATTCAATATTTCTGAAAATCTGAATTCATTTCAATTCATTTCAATCCATTCTCGTTTGCTGGGAATGTCGATGACACAAAAAAAAACATATATTACGACAAGCGGAAGCAAATAACAATCGGTAATCATTGATACAATTCGCAACATTGTTTATGCGTGCCAACGGTAACCAATGGCATCGAACCCGGTACGGTAAAAAGCTACCGTACGGATGCTGCGACCCATTTATGGTCAAGGCAGTACCAAGTGTGGAAACCCGTGCAAATAAGCGCGACCTTCTCTCAGGAAGAAATACGGGCACCGGCACGAATTCCGTTTCGTCGCCTTTTTTGTTTGCGAACCGGCGCACGCCCGCACCTTCATACCGGCTGATCAAGATCATTTCAGTGAAAAAGCATTACTGTGTACTCCATCCACATTCTCTACGTGTTCAGTTATCCGTTTTTGTAATGCACGATAATTATGTTATTTACGGAAAGTTCTTTTCTCTCTCATTAAATCCACGATTAGCGGACCTGCCCACGTAGTCGCGGAATCCATCAATTAAATTACCATAATTCAACACTCTGATCATCGGCGTGCGTAAATCACGCCTGTAATTTTCTCGAGAACCCTGACATTAGACTAACGCACAGAAGGTCTTACTTTGCTCAATTTATGTTATCTGTCTGTGGATGGCGAATGCGAATTAAACGAGAGATAAAGCCGTCGTTCGCATAACTCTCCAACAAAATACAGACGTCATTCATGTGACGAGGTGCTTAGAATGCTGAGAAAATTTTTGATAGAAGATTTCCATTTAATTCTCTTCCTGAATCTGCCGAGCGACATCATTGAGCACCATTCGAAGAGCATCTCGCGCATCTGTTCCGTTTCTTTGGATTTTCATTCCTAATTGGTTGTTGATCAAGGCACGTTTATTCCCAAGGAGAACAAGAAAGTCAATATGATCTCAGTTTGCTATCATATTGATCGATAATAACAGAATTTATGTCATCTTTTTTGACAGATCTAGAAATTTGTCAAGAAGAAAGGCCATTGGCGCACCTCGAGCGAAATTCTTTTTTAAGGTCAAATATGAAAAAGTAGAATATTAAATTATTATTTAACTCATTAAAAAAGTATTACTTAATGTATAATTTATAAAATATTTTATTTAAAGTTATTAACACAAAACAAGAAAAATATAATAGAATCTTTGCTTTTATATCTGGGATGTGTCTTAAATTAAAAAATATTTTTGGAATATCAAAATTGTGATTAAGCATTTCAGAAATATTAAAAATATATAAAATTTTGCTATAAATACTTTTTAAAAAGGAGATTCCTAAGCCCCCCCCCCCCGTGGATTTACCAGTTTTTTCATGATTCAATCGATATAATAACATTATTTTGACTTTCTTGTTCTCCTTGGATTTCTTAGCCACCAAGGTCACTCGAATTTCCAATCTCATCTCCCTCTTCTTTCTCTTCCTTGTTATCTCTTTCCTTCTCCTTTTCGTCGAAATTTGTGGGTGAACGATTCCAAGAAATTGGATTCGTCTACGCGAATTAAGCCGCTTACAGATCGGCGAGACGCTAAGAACGCTGGCAGCATTAATTATAAATGCTGTCTCATTCACGGACACACACACACACACACACACACACACACACACATATAGGTAGATTTTACTGCCGGCTAAAATACGACTAGATCGCGGCGATGCGCGACGGCTCCATTAACCGGTAGACCAATCCATGACTTCCCTGAGATTCTTCAGAACTTGAGCCAACGAAACATTCTCCGCAAGATATGATATTTATCTCCTCTTTTATATATTTATATGTAACACAATACATACACAACACGCGTGTATATACACTACCTGCGATCGCGGGCTTCATTTTGCAATTACCAGCGACGCGAGTCGGCGCGCGGATGAAGATGGCGGACTATGATAATTTATTAACTAGTCCAGTGAGTTGGTTTCATAGGACCTGTTGGAAGGCCCGATCAACCGACCAGCTCGAAACGCAAAGGCACCTCTGCTCGAGCGGAAAACAGCTCGTCTCTCCCTCCAAGTGCGAGTAGTCGATGCATTCCTGCGCACAACTTAATTTATTTAATAGCGTTTTCGACTCGGGCAAGTTTGCATCAATCTGGGTTGGATTAATGACGTTGTTTGCTTTACAATTGGTAGAACATGTAACGTCAACCAATGGTACAGCATGCGACGTGCTTAATCCAATCCTAAGTCATGTAACTTCTTCTGTAAAACGGAAACATCCCAAGCAGAACAAGTCACGATAATCCCAGCAAACGAGAATTGAAATGAATTGGAATGGATTTAGATTTTTAGAAATATTGATTCACGAATGTTAAAATGAATGCTTTTCAATCTTGAATGCATTTTTATTCATATATAGGAATTACAGGGAGCATATCTCTATGCTTTTCAAAAAATAATATATTAGCTTCTTTTGTGCAAAACACACACATTGTGAATACTTCAATTAATTCACTTCATTTAATTCAATTCATTTCATTTTGATATAATGATTTGTTATTCTACTTAAGGTGAAAAATGAAAATTTTTATGTATATATGTACATATATCTACAAAACATTTTCACTTTTCATGTTTCCATCTTAAAAAAAGTTATGATCGATACCAGAGAGAGGTCGGTATAAACCCACTTGAGCTGAAAATACTATAATTGAGATTGTCCAAGGAACACGCCAAGTCAAGAGAAAGTCAAAATAATGATTTTTAGTTGCAAAATTTGACTGCTTATTGATTAAGCTTCAAAATAAAGTCATTTTGATTTTTTGTTGACTTTGATGCGTTTCTTGGGATGCAGATAGCATTGATATCCGCATCTCTTTTTTCGCATTCCAGCTAGCCGAAGAGAAACGAGGAGATGATCCCCCGACGGAATTCGCATACGTCGTCTCTCGACGTCGTGGAGTAGAGGAAGGATGGGAAACGACAGTCAGTAATGATCGTAATAACGTCTCGCCGGCAACACGGCGCATGGTAAAGAGCAAAGTTCAGCGTTCTCCGTCGTTTTACCTGAGGCGGCGGTGGTCTTCGGACTTCTATTCGCAGACAGCCTGCAGAGAAGCGCGGTGAATATGTGTGTGTCATAAGGACGTCTCGTCTTCAGACAAAAATTGTCTACTCTCTAAATTCTTTGAAGTGAAATCTCACTCTAAAAAGTAAAAACTGAATCGGTCTTGAAAAAGAGTAGCTCAATATTTAAGAGTGAATTTTTAGAGTGACTCTTCAGATAGAATGACACTTTACTGTAAAGGTTTTAGAGAGTATCTTTAACGCACGAATTAAATTTTAATTTATTATATCATAAAATAATTAAATAAATTGTTAGTAATAGTTACTAAAATAAGAAGAAAGAAATATATATAGATATGTATATATATCCATAGTTACAGTTTATGGTCCGTATTTACAGTATTCACTCCTCATTTTTATCGATAAATCCACGCATTTATTTTTGAAATTCTACAATGTATAATATAAACTATTATTAAATGCGCATATTATCGATAAAAAAAATGTGAAATGAATTGCATTTTTTTTTTAAATAAATCGTTTTTTTTAGTAAGACATAGTTTTTGCCGCTTTCAATGCTTACGTATCACAGGAGTGGCTGACGATCTGAAGCTTCTCGAGCAAGGCGATCTAGCGAACAGCATCCGTAATACATCGACCAGTTTTTGTTGGTCTCCTCAAGGTGTATATCACGTACGTTTTGCATTCGCGACTGATTCAACCGCGTGCGGCCAATCGTGCAGCGAAACGTCCCGGCGAGAAAAGCAAGAGACTCTGGCAACTATGTATATGTACGCCGTTGACAAGCGACTCTCTACGAGTCATAATCCCACGTAATGGGATGCATAAAATTTATAATTGCACAGTCCGGACATTTATGCTCAGCTCTTATGTAACTTATTATACTCGCGCGATGAACCTGACGTCGATCGAGAAGACGCACGACGTTGCAACGTTATAAAAACGCCTCGGCATCCCTCTGACAAGGCTGTTTTACTTCTACGCTCACGTCCTTCGAAGGATAAGAATATATTTAAAAAGAGAAAAATTATCAGAATTTATTTCGCAAAATTAACATTTAATAGAGAGATAGACACAGCATCCTGTACATAAAGTCTAGGTTCATAGCCTTGCTTTAAGAAGCTGTAAATCTTAAGGCATAAGAAATTAATCAATCACCGTCGAATATTTTTCTCATAGTCGACTGTGATTGGTCAATTTTTTACAACTTTACGACTTACGACCTCTTTAAGCAAGATTATGATCTAGAATTATCGTAAAAATCTTATTCTTATCTATTTAAAGACCACAGTCTCTCGATGCAAGATATCGAGCGACCATTTGTCTTAATTAAGAATTCGCGTTTATTTTTTTCACAACGAACAGCTACGAGGAGCGTATCAATGTGGCTGATGTACGATAACGAGCGCGATTCCGAGCCGATTCGCTTGGATACCGCGGATTCCTCGACGGCTCGTACTCGTGGCCCTTAACGGTCCGACATCACGCCAAGCAACGACGGTTGTTCCGCGACGACGAGCAATCGGCCGGGTAGGAAATTCTTGAGTCGTGACATAAAAAGTTATTGCGCCCGGGGGCGTTTCTTCGGTACGGCGCCGCCAATACAGGACTACGTTTAGTCGCGTACATCGCGGGATGAGAATCCCACTATCCTCTTCCTCCTGTCCCGATCTCTTATGCCGAGAAATTGCCGAGTCCGCCGAGTCGGGAGGAGAAACGAGCGAGTGATAACCCTGTGTATATCAAATCTGGAAAATAAGCTTCTGTAATTTGTAAGGCAAGGATAAAGTATAAAGTAACACCACGTATATGTATGTGATGTTATAATACTTTATACTTTACTTCATTTTTTGCGTTTACCTTACAAATTAAACTTTACGCTTAACTTGTTGGCCAGAGATATTTAGATTTTTCTTGTATTATTATATAAACTTCTATAAGTAATCTTAGAAATTTCCTTTCTTATAACACAAGACTGAAGTCAAGTATAAAGTAACATCGCATATACATATTGTATATGCTTACTTTATATTTAACTTTCTTGTGTTACAAGAAAGGAAATTTCTAAGATTAATTAGGAAAGGAATTAATAGAAGCATATAAATATCTCTATCCTATAAACCAAGTGTAAGATTTAGTGTACATTTTTGTAGTGAATGAGATTATAGTTTCACGAATGTATCCGGCGTTTACGCGAAAGAATACGTGAGTAACGATTGTGGTTTCAACCTTAGGACGGGCATACCTTAATTTTCGGCTGTCTATGATTTTAATTAATAGACGCGTTCTTCTTCAGAGGAAAAAACAGAGTGATTCTTTGCCCGCGGCTATCACACTTCTAAGATCCCAACGCGCGCGAATCCACGTCTCTTTCGGAGGCAAATCCGGCGGTTAAATCTTGATTAGAGCAATAGTGTAACTCGGTCCACAACCTTGCTTTAAAGACTGGTATTCATAGTCAGGTCTTATTTTAAGACTGTCTTAAGTAATGTCTTAAGTCGCTAATGTGGCTCTCTGATTAGTTCGTGACACCTCAAGACAGAACTTAAGATGGTCTTGAATATAAGAATTGAATACTGGCTTAAGAGGCCTTAAGTCATAAGTCGAAAGAGATTAAGTGACAATAATTTCTGTCTTTAAACTATTTTTGCGCAGTCTTTAGGCTTTAGACTTGAGTAAATTGAGCAAAACCCAATTCTTACGATCTGAAAGCATAAGTTCTATGGCCGATATATCATCACTTACAACTTACAGCTTATGGCATCTTAAAACAAGATTGTGGATTTAGCTTAATGGGCTTTCTACAATAAATCATTATCTACACAGAAAAAATGTTACGGTTGCCACAATTGAAAATAATAATAATTTTCGCGCATCAATACATTTTGTTATGATAATCGTAAGATGAATATATCTTTACAGCCATAAGCGTTAAAGTATATCAATATTATGGTTATGACTATAATTTTTATAAAAACATATTGATGGGCGACTTTTGATCGTAGCAACCTTAGGCTGTTTTTTCCATAATCAATTTTAAGCCATAAGAAATTGACCCAATCATAGTCAATTATTCTTCGTATATTCAACTATAATTGGTCAATTTTTTACAGCTGAAGACTTAAAGCTTAGATAATTATTATAGAAAGCCTATAATACAATGGATTCCCAGTTAAACAACATACACACCTTGAATAATCGTCAATCCGAAAACGTTACGAACAAACGGCCGCGGAATTCGCTGTGTGTCGACAACCGCTTGCTTTGGTCGTCCACGTAATCGATCGGAGACCAACATCGGTCGGGATCATCTATCAGTGTTTACGTAACTTGTTTTCCGATGGAAAAATTAATAAACGCCCCACGGTACGTTAACGACGCAATACAAGCCTCGTTTAATTTCCCGTTTGATCATCGCGTTCCTGGTTCTTCGGCATTCCTTGCCGAAGCCAGTCCGAGAGAAATCCTCTTCACCACGTGAGAACTCCAAGCAAAGTCTAGATCGCGACCAGAAAACGCGCGATTAATCTTGAGACGTTCCAGCTGTGTGATTCCGTTCGATCGGACTTGGAAAAACAACCTACAGAAAAGAAAAAGAAATGACGAGAAGATTTTTACGGAAAAAAATCGAGCGAGCTTAACAGGAAGCAATACAGAAGAGAACTGGGAGAAGTAGATCGAGTTAAGATATGCAGAAGATTCGTTCTCCGCAAGAGGCTGATATGCAACTTTTCGGGATAACGACAATCCAGTTGTGTTTTACGTTTCCGTTTGCCGCATTTTGCAACCTTTGATCCGATTGATACGTAAGAAAATATCTGTTTCTATAAATAAAATCCATCGGGATAGCATTGATATTTAAATGGTATTTTCTGCGTTATATCGCTGATGACCCTGACATTTATGTCGATGCATGTTGCATGTGTTACATTCGCACTTGTTTACGTTAAGCTGTGTCTACAATGAGATGTTAAGATGTAAAACTTAAGCCGTAAGAAATTAACCAATCATAGTCGATTATTCTCCTTACACTCAACTGTGATTGGTCAATTTCTTACAACTTAAGATTTAAAAGAAAAGTTAAAAGTCGTTTGCGTCTTTGCTTGACGATTGAGATATCGAAGAATGTTCGCCAAGATTACGTTGCGAGATGAAGAAACTTCGAGAATCTGTACAGTTATTTTTCCGCCTACTTTTCCAACACGGAAAGAACGACTTTGCTGAAGTATCCAAAAAGTTAGATAAAGATCTGAAAATAATTTTGTTGGATCACCAAAATAATTGTGTGACAATTTCAAGCATGCTGATCAATGGCTGCGTTCAGCAGAAAAAGCAGCTTTAACTGTAAGATCCTTTAATATGATTGGTTATACGTTTAAATGCAGTGAGACATTAAGGGCAAGACTAATCATATTAAAAGAATTTAATATAATAATAAGACGATAACATTTTCCTCTCGCGAAATATAATCGTGGGAAGTATTATATATAAAAGAACGTGAACTGTGAAGTAGCACTAAGCTTTACAATTACGTTATAATTACAATTAAGAAAAAAAAAACGATGAACATCGCGGTTATACATTTTTATTCTTAAATCAGATAAAAATTTTTATAATGACTGGCGGGCAGGGAAACAATGTAATCTCCGTGCACGTTGCTCGATGGAATTCTCAAAGGGCGCGTTACGTGCTTCCTGCTTTTTTTCAAATTATTCTCTCAGGCATCCGTTTCCATATTTATGTGTGTAAATATGATTTGTTACTCTGGCATTTGCACGCGCTGAGCTTATGCTAAATCCGCGTAAACCTGTTTAAAGCGCGCAAACATTGAATCATAAGCCGCTTCCGTGGCAATTGCGTCGCTACTGAGACTGCGACGTAAATATTTCGTCTGTTTGTCCGCGATTCCTAGTAATGTGGTGAAAGTAATTGCAAAAGATCGGGTTTGCCCCTAAATCGCCCGCCATGCGACTAGTTTTCAATCATGCCGGTTATTCAAATTTGCATTCCATATGTGTAACTCGTACATTTTTTTAATAAATATTAATATTATCACACTGAAAAAACTTTACTAAATCGTAAATACATATTTCTTTGACTAATATTAAACATTTACATTCTCATTGTCGCTTCTCGATTGCCGTCAACCGCCCAAGAAACACACAAAAATCAACAAAAAATCAGAATGACTTGATTCTCAATAAAATTTTGTTACTTAAAAATCAAAATAAAGTCACTTTGACTTTCTTTTCACTTGCTGATGTTTCTTGAGTGGATTCGCTCTGGAAATGTCACTCTTCTCGATCGTGCGAGCAGAATTTTCTCCTTTCCAGGGAATCGTGATCGTTGCTGTACAGCACGCGAGGTGTTACCCATGCGAATCGCGCAAATATCCCCCGTGTTGTTGACGGGAACGTCTCGGGGTCAGAAAGAGGTAAGGAGGGACGAGAGGTCCCTTTACACGCCGGTGAGGCCCGCCGTACGTGCGACCGCGTTATTTTCTCGCCAAGATAAGATCGGCATCGCTAAAAATAGCGCACAACGGAGACGAGGAGTAAGAGCATTCCCGAGGTACCACGAATTTACGACGATCCGCATCGGCAGGATATTTTATTGATGCCTGCCGGAGAGAAGAGGAATGCGATGTTTAACGGGGTCCTCCCGCCGTTGCCTTTATCGCCGTCTCTTCCTCCTGCTCCTCCCGTATATAACTGAGCTTCGTTTGCGTACATTGTATATGTATGCGGGCTGTTGACCGCTTTACATAACGAGGAAAGATACTGCAAAAGCTTTCACGAATGTTATCGGCGCCATTACATCGCGCTGCGCAAAATGTCTTCAACGCCGGTTTTCAGAACGGGAGGCGACATATTGATTTTTTTTTTTTTTAATCTTGACAGAATGCGATGGAATAAATTGTGAAAAATCCACGTGCATTCGAAGTAATCGCGAACGGAGTATAGTGCGAAGAGGTCCGCGCAGCCGGCGAAGGCCGTCGCAAGGCCGAGTGCCTCTCTTCATCGTTTCTTCATCGGACTCCGGATGATAGAAACGCGACTCGCACGCATAACGAGAGCACGATATAATTTAACAGGATCTCGCGAATCAATCTTCATTAAGTACGAGGCTCCAAAAGTAATAATTTCTATACAGTGCATTCAGAGCACATCTTAGACGTCCATTGAAGACATCTCTATGTCCTAAAGATGTTCTCAGGATGTCCTTTGATCGGATGAAGTGTGCGACGATTGTATGTGAGACGAGATTAAAATTAATCTACATTGATGGAATATACATATAGATATCTTTATGTTTATTTCCACTAGTTTAGATTAACTAGTTTAGATTAACTTTGGTCCAACTAATCTCTCGGTTCAACTATTAACTTAATTATTAACTTAATAATTATTCTTCATCTTTTTCTAGTTCTAAGAAATAAAAGAAGATAAAGAGTAAGTTGAACTGAGATTAACATTAATCTACATTAGTAGAAATAAATGTAAGAATTATCT